>NC_069500.1:1030386973-1031764473 GCF_027579735.1 Bombina bombina
CAACATTCACAAATATACATTTCTGACATTCAAAAACAAAACAAAAACAAATCAGTGACCAATATAGCCACCTTTCTTTGCAAGGACACTCAAAAGCCTGCCATCCATGGATTCTGTCAGTGTTTTGATCTGTTCACCATCAACATTGCGTGCAGCAGCAACCACAGCCTCCCAGACACTGTTCAGAGAGGTGTACTGTTTTCCCTCCTTGTAAATCTCACATTTGATGATGGACCACAGGTTCTCAATGGGGTTCAGATCAGGTGAACAAGGAGGCCATGTCATTAGATTTTCTTCTTTTATACCCTTTCTTGCCAGCCACGCTGTGGAGTACTTGGACGCGTGTGATGGAGCATTGTCCTGCATGAAAATCATGTTTTTCTTGAAGGATGCAGACTTCTTCCTGTACCACTGCTTGAAGAAGGTGTCTTCCAGAAACTGGCAGTAGGACTGGGAGTTGAGCTTGACTCCATCCTCAACCCGAAAAGGCCCCACAAGCTCATCTTTGATGATACCAGCCCAAACCAGTACTCCAGCTCCACCTTGCTGGCGTCTGAGTCGGACTGGAGCTCTCTGCCCTTTACCAATCCAGCCACGGGCCCATCCATCTGGCCCATCAAGACTCACTCTCATTTCATCAGTCCATAAAACCTTAGAAAAATCAGTCTTGAGATATTTCTTGGCCCAGTCTTGACGTTTCAGCTTGTGTGTCTTGTTCAGTGGTGGTCGTCTTTCATCCTTTCTTACCTTGGCCATGTCTCTGAGTATTGCACACCTTGTGCTTTTGGGCACTCCAGTGATGTTGCAGCTCTGAAATATGGCCAAACTGGTGGCAAGTGGCATCTTGGCAGCTGCACGCTTGACTTTTCTCAGTTCATGGGCAGTTATTTTGCGCCTTGGTTTTTCCACACGCTTCTTGCGACCCTGTTGACTATTTTGAATGAAACGCTTGATTGTTCGATGATCACGCTTCAGAAGCTTTGCAATTTTAAGAGTGCTGCATCCCTCTGCAAGATATCTCACTATTTTTTGACTTTTCTGAGCCTGTCAAGTCCTTCTTTTGACCCATTTTGCCAAAGGAAAGGAAGTTGCCTAATAATTATGCACACCTGATATAGGGTGTTGATGTCATTAGACCACACCCCTTCTCATTACAGAGATGCACATCACCTAATATGCTTAATTGGTAGTAGGCTTTCGAGCCTATACAGCTTGGAGTAAGACAACATGCATAAAGAGGATGATGTGGTCAAAATACTCACTTGCCTAATAATTGTGCACACAGTGTACATAGGGAAAAAAGCGGGAATATTTCGGAAGGAGCACACTAAAATACTTCCCTCTACAGAACAGGGGGATGGAATTTCTGTGTATGCTAAATGCCTACCCCCTTCTTTCTTGAGTGCTATATAAGCTTTGAAACTTTTCACCTGTGATCGGCTTAGCGCCCTAGGCACAGATATTTTTGGAGTTGGGATGAGAGATAGAGATTTTGAGCAAGAGATAGTGGTTGTTGTTAGTGTTTGTTTTATTAATATCATATTTCATATTTTCATATTTTACACTTATATTTGTTTAGGTACACACTTACACATGTATACATAGTTTAATTAAATATACACTTAGGCCTACACTACATACATCTGCACACACAGATATACTTTCTCTTTCCCACACTTTACCCCTTCTCCCACTGACAGTATTAACCTTCCCTTTCACTTAACCCTTTCCCTCCCCCAAACAGAACAACTTTCATTATTTATTTAATTTCAAAACTTTTATTTTTGTTTTATTTTCTTCAGACTGTTTTTTTTTTTTACTTAAAGGGACATAATACTCATATGCTAAATCATTTGAAAGGGATGCAGCATAACTGTAAAAAGCTGAGAAACTCTATGTAAAAAAAGGAAGATATTTTACCTCACAACTTCCTCAGCTCACCAGAGTAAGTTCTCTGTAAAAAGTTTTCTTTCAGTTACTGCCCAGCTGCAGGTAAAAAAATAAAAATAATGAAGAAATGAACAGCAGCCAATCAGCATCAGCCGTTCTAAGACCATGAACTCTTTTACTGTGATCTCATGAGACTTCACTTAACTCTCATGGGATTTCATAGTAAACTTCCATAAACTAAATAGGCAAATAACATGAGTGTGCATGAAGCACTGATTTGCTGCCTAAAGTCCTTTTCAATGGGGTGTGAATACTTAGGACATTTTGGAGTAAAATACCTTCCTTTTTTACATAGATATGTTCAGGTGATATTTTCTAGTCAACTTTTTACAGCTATGCTCTATCACTTTCAAGTGTTTCAACATTTGGGTATCATGGCCCTTTAATAATCCTTGACCGTGTTCTTGTCCCTTCTTTCTTCACTATCATTTGACTTTGAAGGGTGATTCCCTTAACCCTTCACTACTTTTTCCTTAACCCCTCGCGTATATTCCCTTAACCCCTAACTTCTTTTTTCCCTTCTTTCTTTTTAAAACTTTTTTCCCCTGAGTGTTTTGTATTAGGACAACCAAAGAAGCGGACTGCTGTTGCTACCACCAACCAGCTTGTTACAGGTTAATCATTTAGTACTTTCATAATACTATACTGTATATGTAAGAACAAGCACTATTCCTTATCCTGTAGATTAGATATAAGTGAGTGTTATATACTCAGCACATTGATGGTAAATCCAAAACCCCCTGTGTGCAGTGTGTGTCACATACTGTGTTTCAGCTGATGTCTTCCAATCTGATCATCCAGCCGGCAATTATCCATGGCAGTAAGCCCGGTCAATGACCCATAGACAATTTAGGGGAGAAGGAACAAAAATCTTCGTGCTTATCAACACTCAGGACGCCGTCCATATCAAGAAGGTAACTGGCTTAGAAATCCAATGCTGTAAGGCGCTCTCCAACACACCCCCACTGAGCGCACAATTCACAAATTTCCACAATAAGTACAGCATGCAGGATTCAAATACGTAAGTGAACCAAAGAGAAGTGAAATATAGTTAAAACGTCCAGACAGTTAGGGGATTTAGAAACTTACAAGAAATTGACCTTTAATCCCACTAATAAGTTCCAAACAAAGTTGAGACATCTATTAGATGATGGCATTGAAAAAGGCATTATTACCAATAAAATTTGCGAATTTATATACATAAAATACCCCAGGGTACCCCTGTTTAAATTCTTACTGAAAGTCCATAAATCCCTAATCAATCCCCCGGCTCACTAGGTGAAAAACTAGGAGAGTGGATGGATGCCCAACTACACCCAGTGGTACAGTCCCTCCCAGGCTTTCTCAGAGACACTAAGCATCTTCTGAGGTTACTCCTGGACATTGAATGGACGGATAACTATAGGTTTGTAACCATTGATGTAGTCTCCTTTTATTCATGCATACCTCATTAATTAGGTATTAAAGCCTTAAAAAGAATGTTAGAGAAAAAGTCTAATTATGACTCAGAGTTAATAAACTTTATTCTAGAGGCTACTAGCTTTCTTCTGAGTCATAGTTATTTTATCTTCAACAGAGATTTTTACATCCAACTAAGAGGAACTGCGATGGTGGCAAAATGTGCCTCATCATATGCAAACCCCTATCTGGCTGATTTTGAAAACCTGGCATTGTTTGTAATAGATTCAAGAGTAATGTCATCTTTTATACTCATTATATTGATGACATGCTCTTATTCTGGGATGGCTCAGTACAGGATCAGGAGGATTCTGTAGTACACTTAAATAACAACAAAGAAAATCTTAGATTTACTTACTACTCATCTAGTGTTGATATTCCCTATCTGGATGTTAGACTGAGACATAATAGTAACAGAGTAATCACAGAGGTTTACAGAAAAGAGGTATCAGGAAACACTATTCTAAGAGCAGATTCTTCACATCCTTACTATTTGAAGAGAGGGATACCCAAGGGACAATTCATCTGTTTAAGGAGGAATTGTAGCAATGTAGAAAGCTACTGGACACATGCTAGGGATTTAACAGACTGTCTCAGTGAGAGGGGGTACAAGAAAGAGACTCTGGAGTCTTTGGCAACACAAGTAGCAAGTCTAAACAGGGAGACACTTCTAAAGGATACAATTAAAAATGACACTGATAGAAAGGGTATTAATGTTATTACCACTTATAGCAAACAATTTGACTCCAACTGCAAGAAAATTAAAAGAAGGCTACCTATACTAGATGGGGATGTAGACCTACATGGTATCTCCAGAGAATGTAATTTCATTTCACGCAGGTCAAAAACAATTTGAGACATGGTTAGAAAAGACTTTAGTAGAAAGAGCAATGTGATATTGAAAAGGAATTGGCTATCAAATAAACACGGTTTCTTTAAATGCAATACAAAACCTTGCAGTTATGCAAGTATAGGTGATACATTTGTATCAACACAGACAGGTACAATGTACAATATCAGGGAACATATTACTTGTTCATCCATGTTTGTGATATATTTGTTGACATGCAATTTTTGCAAATTTTAGTATGTAGGCCTCACCTCAAGGATGTTAAAGTACAGATTTAGAGAACATCTCCTGTCCTTGGAAGCAGAAATTCCAAAGATTCCAGTTGCAAAACATTTTGCATTACATATTGGCAACTATGTGAGCTTCTGCTTCCAAGGAATAGAACAAGTCTCCTTGGAACCCAGAGGAGGAGACAGATATTCGGCACTGAGTAAAAGGGAGGTTTTCTGGATACGTGCCTTAAAAATTGGTGTTCCTCTTGGTATAAATAAAATTAGCGATGTAAAATTATTCATAGACAAAACTTAGATCATATAATAGAACTTATGCATATGTGCTCTGGTCATGTAATTCATCATTTATGCCTGACGTTAGGACACAACACTTATAATAAACCAGTGAACCCACATGCAGATCCATTTTCACTTAGTAACAGTAGCATTTGACTTATATACACTTAAATTATGAATGGATCAGTGGTTAGAATTACCTGGTTCTTATATTGTTTATATATATTTTAGCTATGAGTGTTCTGGTCATGTCACCCCCTTCCAAATAGAGTTTTGACATATATTAGCAATGTTTTTTCCTTTGCTATGTTCAAGTGTCTATGATTATTATGTTTGTATCAATATGCATTTTAATAGTATCACCAGGGCTGGCGCTCCAGCTAGGCAAACTAGGCAGCCGCCTAGTGCACACTGCAACCTAGGGAGCAGGCTGCAGCCGACTCCGACCCTGTGTACAGATTTTTTTTTATATATATATATAACTTGCGGTGGTGGTAAAGTGTGTGTGTCTGACTGTGACACTGACTTAGTGCGTGGACTGGGTCGTCACGATCCTGTAGAGAGATCCCCTGCACTACTGCGCACCTGCAACATGTGGACCGGAGTCGTCTTACATATTAATTATTATCGAAAATTTATAAAATGTATGGGTAGCTCACTTTTAAATTTTATATGTAGATATATATAATATTGGACAGGTGCTACCTAGAAAAATGAATATAAAAACCAACAAAAAGAAAGTAGATACTTCAAAATAAGAAGTTTCTAAAAGTCTAGGAATAAACAGCACAATTGCACATAAATGAAAGAAAGGAGAAAAACAATGTGCTGAAAATACAAAACACACTTTAATTTGCTAAAAATCACACACATACAAGGGGTCACTTAATATCACACAATTACAGCCGGCTTTTAAATAGTCTGGTGCACCAAGGAGAGGAATACGATGAAATTAACTTATCCAATTTGTGCAAATGTTATTCACTTATATATTGGTTATCCAACGTTAATAAGGCAAGCAATGTATGATGAATAAGTTATAAATCCAAAGGTGCCATAAAGCCTGGTGAACCAGGCATCATTCCACACAGAAGTATGAAACAAACACATAAGCATGGAAAGGAGGAGCCGTGTACATGCGCGTATCAACAGGTGTGACCACCATTGAAACGTCCTCCAACAAAACCAGTCAACAAGCTTTACCTGTATATTTTACGCGAACGCTCCTCCTAACTTCACTGCTACATGAACGTGCTGTTTTCCGGGGTGATCCTGGGCATGGTGGGATCCCATATAGTAGACAAGCTGCTAAGCACCGACAAGTCAAGTCGCTCATTTCACTCCTTCGTATGTTGCAGCATGGAGCTTCTTCTGGGTGCTGAGTTTGTTCTACCTTAGAATCTCTGGGTTAGCCCCTTTTCTATATGACTTTAACCATTGAAGTGAAATTGCAATAGAAAAATTTTCATAAACTTTAAACGTTGTTTAGGAGATAACTTTGTTTGGCTTTTTTAGTTCTTTTTTTTTTTTTTTTTTTTAATAATTTTTATTGAGGAATATTCAAAGGCATACAATAGTCATAAAAACATGTTCTTACATTGTATGTCACATACAGTAAGGTTTAGTGTTACATGAATGAAAAGACAAACACAGGAAATAAACATAGGTGTAACAATTTACATATCATGCAACCATGATATACATAGAATGCCAAACAGTGAGATGCCTTTTAAATAAAATACTAGGCCACCCTTGGACCATCACAAGCATTAAGATAAAAGAAGGCATGTGCAAACGAAGGAGACCACTTGTGGATCTCGCTAGTAAACCTCAGTTTTTTATAATTTTATCTCATTTGTTCCTGAGGCTCTGAGGATTTTCGTAACATAAAACAAGGGGGGTAGAAACTGGGAGTAATAATACAACCTCAGGGCTACTCATAGGATATGTGAATCATTAAAGTAGGTAAGGAAAATGTTGTGATCTAAATGTTTGTTAAAGTATGGCATAGGCAAGATAAGCCATATAGATAGCCCTCCAACTTCCGGAGGTACCTTACAGGAGGGTGGGGGGGGGAGGTGGTAAGTAAGATAAGGTTTGTGTAACTTATGCGATATACCATGAGTAGGGATGTGAGAGTAACAAGGCAGGTCCAGCCTACCCTAAAAACCTATTCACTATTATTATATGATAAGCCTGAAAATCACAATGTAGCCTTATTAGGCTCATAGGTTAAACTATAGCACAAGTTCTATCTACTATTTAAATGGTTTGGAAGGGTCTATTGCAGAGAGGGAAGAAGACACATAGACACAGATAACCTAGTAGAGTTAGCGGCCTGCAAGGATTAACCAAGACCCCCAGCATGGGATGTAGTGAATCATGTTACGTATGGCTCACCACCTCGGCCGCCGGCGGTGTCACCATACAAGACCAGTAAGCAGGGGCAGTAAACAGATAGATCCACCAACCAAGGAATACAAAACACATATATAACCTACCCCTGGTCTGAAACGCTAGAGGAGCATTGGTGTTGGGGTTAAGCAGTGGTAAAGTGAGAAAATTAGGTTATAAGCAGGTATACAGTAAGTCCTTTGCAAAGGTCAATTTAAAATAAAGAGCAAGGTAGTCGTAATGGGCTCTTAGGGGTACTCTTAATGGATATGACCTAAATTATATTTTGCATGTGCTAGTAGTAGTATCTAACTATAGGAGAGGAAAGTGGGAAGTGTAAGTGGACCTGTATAAATATAGTGAATGAGCACTTACGCTGTTAAATAATATTAACATTAGAGGGGTTCTTTCTAGAATTGAATAATGTAGTAAGATATATGGGTATAGTGCAATAATCGGTAGGTATAGAAGCATACATGGTAAACAGAATGCAATAATCGATGTATATGTGTAAACATATATGGTAAACAGCGAATAGCACCAAGAGATCACCACTTAAATAATAAGAAAACACAGTAGAATATATAGGTATGGTGCAGTATATAAAACATGGTGACTTAGAATAGGATGGCAATTAGTATGTCAAACATTAGATGCAGTAACGGGGCCATTCCTTTGCTGGCATAATATGAGATATGGATATGGTATAAAATTTATTATGCGATATGGGTAAGATAAACCGCGCAAAGAATTCTCCTAAATTGGGAGGCTTATTGTGGGGGGAGGGGGGGGGGGAGGTGGGAGTTAGAATAAAGTAGATAATTAAATGGTAAATATGTTCCATATAATGGTATCCATATGTTTGATTAACTAGTGGGCTTATTGACCTTTAGGCATTGCTTCCAACAAATATATATTAATTTGGAACATCAGTATGTCTTGTATGAGCAACCTGAACTCTGGCCCATATGGGATGAAAACATATAAACTGACATGCAACAATATAAATCTCAAAGTGCTGGTTATCTGAGCGGTATTTTAAACAAGGACCCGCCACGTGTAATACATGAAAGCCTAGCAGCCTCTTAAATACGAGTGGGGACTTTAAGAGGAAATTAAGACTACCGTCGGGCAAGGGCCCTTTGCCCAGCGGCAGTAAACGTAAAACTGTTTCAATCCCATTCAGGTATTAATTATAAGCAGTAATTATATAAGAGGCTTAACCCTAATCAAGGTTAATCCTGTTATACTGCAGCTAGATTATTATATCCTATGTCCTATGACTGTAAACACTTATGAGCACAATAAAGGAAAGCAGAAAATATTCATATTAAAGTTATGTCCAGCGCCCCATGGGAAAATAGGAACATATAAAAATAAACAGTATGACATAGGTAATTGGGTAATAACTTTAGAGTATATAATAAAATATTTGAGGATCAGGACTTATCAACCACCAGAAACAGCCAAGCACAGTGTTAAAGTTCTTTGTTCGAGTTTGTGTTCATTCTTATCAGTCTGCAGCCTGCGTGTAGAATACTGCAGTGGGCCGATAAATTAAAGGGAGAAAAATGAAGGAAAATGGAGCATTATATAGCTCAAAAACTTAGCGGGCCACAGTTATCACATAAGTAAAAGTAAGTGTCAGTGTGGTAACGCAGGGCTCCAATATGAGAAGTATGTCACCCAATGCCAGAGCGTAAGTTTATGCCTGCTATTTGTGTGGACCATACTGACCAGCTGTGCGCTGCTCTCATCATTTGAGCTTCCACCTGGAGGTCTAACACAGTAGGGAGCCGGATCAGTTTAGCGTTGCGGATGCTCCAGGGCTCACATGCGGACTCCTCTAAGGTGTATGGCGCCTGTAGCTCAGCACCGCTCCGCTCTGCAAGTTCCGATGGCGCACCAGTGCAAGGGGTATATCCAAGTAGACAAGGGCTCCTAGGAGCAAGAGGTAGACAAGGGTTGCGGTGGCTCATTTTCATCCAGCTCCGGTTCTGAGTCTTCTGATGTGGCTCAGCATAGTAAAACGGAGTTTCCGCTGTGGGGTTATGATTATCGGCGTCTGTGTTAAACATGCCGCCCCTCGTTTTGCATATGTCCAGGCCAGGATCTAACGGAGTTAGAGTGATATGCGTAGCTGTTGTTTTAGCAGAGACCCTGATCAGCTGAGTCTCTAGGAACCGGCAGGATGCCTCGATGTAGCTCAGAGCTATTGCCTCCCAATCCACAGCCGCCGCCATTTTAGATAAGTAGATTCTTCTTGCCTGCTTTTTCCCGTGGGGAGACCAGTGGTACTACTGACGGTAAGGCTTCTGAGATTGTCTCAGCAGGTCAGTTCAGTTCAGTAAGCTGGAAATATTCAAAAGCTGAAATGCGGTACAATTAAACTGCTAGTTCCGTTACCGCCGCTACTTAGTTTTCAACAGCTGCGCCACCAGACTGTATCTTCTGGACCACGCTGTGAGGCTTAAGTCAGGGTTAAATGAGGTATGCAGGTGCCCAGGCTTGGTTAGTAGGCAGCTTCATAGTTGAGAGACACAGCTGCACTTAGTCTTGCTGTAAAATCAAACTTTAGGTCGTGGTATAACTCCAAAATACAGACTTTAGAGTCAGAGCTCTTGCAGCATGCGACCTGCCGTGTAGGTAGTTGGCTCCGCCCCCCTTTTTTAGTTCTTTTGAGATTCCATTGATATGGCGTTCAAACTGTCAGAAGAACGCTGGACCACCGATATTAGTGAAGCTTTTACTTTAACAGGAAATGTACAAATAGAAGGGAAGACGATGCTATACATGATGTTGTCTCTGCATTCAAACATTATAAGAAAAAATTAACAAAACAGGTTAAAATCAAGTGGGAGCATTAAAGCCTTACTAATTATTTAAAAATGGAAGTCATTCCAAGGCGCCTGAGAATACGGTTAGACCCTGGTATTAATTTGCGAGGCATTGATGCAGACAATTATTTCATAGTTAAGTAGAATGAAATCTTAAAAAAAATGTTCGCTTGATTTGATTGCTTTGATAATAGAGGAGGATGGAAAAAAGTTGGAGAATTGTAAAAATTAGGTAGATTATATATATGAATGTCTGCATAAATTTGAAAGCAATTCATAATTTGAGAAATTAAACAAAGAAACGCAGAAATTAATTGAAAAATTACAGAGTGACCTTAAATCCCGTAAAAGGAGGAAATTGATGAGACCAGGAAGGTTACAGGAGAAATAGAATTTATATTTACAGAAATAGAATCAATACCAGAAACTATTATGACTCAGATATGGATTCTGATGGAGAAAACAAAAATAATAATAGAAATAATTCACATATGCACCCTTTAGGGGTAGGACCAGATGAGGTGGGAGGAGGAGGAACAGGAGGACAACCTCAAGAGAGGAGAGACGGGAGAGGGAGGGAGAACAGGAGACATCAGGGTCAGTATATGATGACCAGAAACCGCACGAGATACAATTAGAAATATAAAAGATTCCCTTTTAGGGGCCCCCCACTCCCCAAAAAATGAATATTGTTAATCTTTTGTCATTCCCTTTAAATCTTAAAAACATTAAAGTACTAGAAAAAGGACTAAGTTTCCATCCTTCAAACAGTCTAGATCTTTTTGAAGTTACCAAAGATTTGCATCTTTTTGCGAGAAAACTAGCTTTGAAAAATATGATGACACCAAAAGTCCAAATTGATCTAGCCTGTTGAAAAGGAGAGGGAAACTTTGGATTGTTTAGAAACTCTATTATTTGAACAGGATGATGAGATTACTGATATTCTTTCAAAAACAGACTTAAAGAAAAAATCGACATACATGCCCTCTTTTTCCTCAATTCCATTTTTGTACAAAATGTATCACATGATTTGGCACAAATACATACTACATGGATCGTAAATGATAATCTCACTAAAAAAGAGTGTCAGGCCCTTCAAGAACTTATGAGTCATAAAGAATTGGTCATAAAACCTGCTGACAAAGGAGGCAATGTAGTTATTATTAATCAAAAATATTATATCAAAGAAGCAATGTGACAATTACTTGATACTACTCAATACACCAAATCATCTTTTGAAGAGTTCCACAAATCTCATAATGAGTTACTATTTATGCTAAATGATGCATGTAGGGGTAGGGGTAATCTAATTACTGGACAATCATTTTTTATATAATCATAAACCTAAAATACCTGTTTTCTACTGGATTCCAAAGTTACATAAATCAATTAAGAATCCACCAGGACACCCCATCATTTCTGGCATAGGGGTCCTACTGAAGGAATTAGTAACGATGTTGATACATTTTTGCAGCCATTTGTAAATGAACTACGCACATTTGTGCAAGACTCTACAGATGTGATTAAAAAACTTGATGGTATCAATGTTACCGAAAAGACCATTTTAGTCTCTTTGGATGTTGAGTCCCTGTATTCTTCTATCCCCCATTCCATTGGACTTACAACATGTGAAAACTTCCTAAACACTAGAGGTTTAGGCTATAGGAAACATACCCAATTTGTAGTCCAACTACTAAAATTTGTACTTTAAAACAATATTTTTATTTTTGATGGCAAATGCTTTAAACAACAACAAGGAACAGCAATGGGGGCTACGAGTGCCCCAACATATGCATGCTTACATTTAGGTGGATGGGAAAACCAGGTGGTTTTTGGTGAACATGCTGACATAATTGAGGCACATGTAGCCCTCTGGATAAGATATGTGGACGATATCTTGCTCCTCTGGGATGGTACAGAAGATGAGTTGTTTCATTTTGTTTCCCTTTTAAACTGTAATGACTTTAACATTTTTCTAACATGTAGTCATGATTACAATCTAATTAATTTTCTTGATCTAAAAATCAGCAAAAAAGAAGGGAAAATTGAAACTGAGGTTTTTCGTAAGCCCACTGCAACTAATAGTCTCCTTTTGGGATCAAGTCCCCACCCTGAAAATTTAAAGAAGGGGAAACCCTATGGGCAATTTTTGCGTTTACGCAGAATTTGCTCCAAGGACTCAGTATTTTTTTTTTTTTTTTTAAATAATTTTTTTATTGAGGTAATGAGCAATAACAACAGAATATGCAGTACATCCAGATATATGTCCAACTTGAAAAGAATATCTTTACAATTCTCAACTAGAAAGTAGGTTAGTTGCAAAACATTAAGGAATAAATAATACCATTGTAAACAATGTGTCTATTAGTTACATGTAAAAAGGGTGTTAGCCATAATGAATAGCAAATTCACCAATGAGAGTGTGCTTTCCGGGATGGGTTGTAAAAAGATGTCTAACATGTGAACCATAGAATGAATAATATGTTGGATTAAAATGAACTGGAAATAAAAACCGTGTGTGTTGGAGAAATAGATAGCTGGAGCATATAACATTGAAACCTCTTTTCATAACTCTTGGTACTGTAAATAAAATGATAACCCCCATATTACTATAGGAATCATAGCGAAAGCTATCAGATCTGAGTAAAATGGGGGATAATGCGATAGTTTTATTTGGGGGAGAGGAAATTCAGCGGGCAAGAGCCGCTCTTATTTGAGAAAGGGGAGGGGGAAGGAGGGGGCGGAGTCTGTTAGTATGAGAATCTGGGCTAGCTTTTGGGTCTTTAGGTATAATGAATAGGAAATATAAGAAGGGGCTTCCTGAAAAAATGGTGTGTAGGGGAAATAATCTGATATGTGCTATAAGTTACTTGGTATGGGAGGATATATGATGAGTGGCTGCGAGCTATCTTATACTTTGAATCTCTAAGTAGGAATTACAATAGTTACCTCAGGATTATGTGTCACTAAATAACATTGTTGCCTCATGTAGCTTAGTAGCCAATCTTGCTAACAATATGTGGAGTCCCTAGTCTAGATGACAGGGAAGAGTAGTAGTGTGCATAGTGCTATATATTATATGAGCCAACTTCATAAACTGAGGGGGGATGAGGGCCAAATGCAGAATAAGAGAGAAGTTATTTAAATTCAGATGATGCCGCTAGGTATATCTCGGGAAAAATATCAAACACAAATCTTATATAACTAAACTCTCCTACAGAGCCAAAGTACATTGCTTCATGACATGTCATATAAAAATATACGTGTAAAATAAATCTTAATCAAGGATCAACCTGTGTGTATCAGTGTATAAAAGCAATATATAAAAACATACCCCTGAGACAATAAAAGGTGGCATCATTTACCCTATATATGAGTTTGGCGTATGTAGCCAGTATTAGCATCTACCTTAACAAAACCATGTAACGCAGGAGACTGGTACAGTATATAAATAGCAATGAGTCTGTGGGCAAATATATATACTACTCACAATACGTATCCTATATGAGATGCCTCTAAATAGGTCAGTTCTCTTATCTGCTTTAATCCCTGGCGGAAGTTAGAAGGTGTGTGCGATTACATATTATTAATAAGTTGTCACCTTTAGTATAGGGACAGCTTATAGAGTAATAAAACACTGTTAGATCTACGTAAATGTGGTTAGGATAAAGAATACCCATAAAGTATGTACTTGTCTACAACCTATATCCCTATCTCGGCCGCTGACAGGGCGTAGGCATGATCTTTAATGGATAGTACTCCTTATCGTCAATAAATAGCTAAATGTAAAGGGTATC
This sequence comes from Bombina bombina, assembly GCF_027579735.1. NCBI lineage: Eukaryota > Metazoa > Chordata > Amphibia > Anura > Bombinatoridae > Bombina > Bombina bombina. The sequence goes on from NC_069500.1 coordinate 1,030,400,769, forward strand.
TAATTGCAGTTATAACTCCTGCGATATAAAATAATGAAGTAGAATCTATGCATAGGCTTTACTTACTGCGTAAAAGATTACTTATATATTAGGCCAGATGTTACGTTCGTATAGAGATATGGATAATAAAACCAATTTGTGATAGCCAACTGACCTAGGTGAAGAGATTGTTTTGCCCAGGGATATATTTTAGTCAGTGTAGCACACAACTATATTCCAAGAAAGATATTATCCCCTTTCACAAAAAGCCTATTTTGCAGGCTAGGCCTCCAGTTCTAATATTAAGCAAAGGATTAGAAAAAACACAGGCTCATTACTAGGTAATCCTCTTTAAAGTTAACCTAAGTGGAGAAGTGAAATATACCTACAGGGGATTAAAATGAAGCATCTCTGTGAAAGTGTGGAGAACATTTGATATGTTGATAATTAGGAGTTAAACAATAAATCAATATAACTGTATGCATTGAAAAGCAAACAAAGGACTAGTCAACCTATTCAACTTATCAGAAACATTAACAATGAGGCAGTTTTCATCTCAATCTGAAAATAAAAATACTTGGGGTAGACCCAAAAATTAGATGTAGACCGTCAGGGTTTACTGTATGAGGAATGACTTGACCCCTAAGAGAGTACATTCATGTCCAGTTCTTTCATGAGATCCTCAGTCCCTAAATATTGGCTTGTGTATGCAGTCATCCGCAAAACTATGAGGTAATGCTTCTCTAGGCCTGGGTGCTGCATAATATGTCTTGAGAGTGTTACAAAGCTGACAGGCAGGATATAGAATGCAATGGGGATTAACATCATTTAGAGTACTTGGTTAACTCCATGTATGCATATAACTTATCTTATAATAAAACTTTTATATACATCACCAAATAACAGCAATCCAGTTTCCAATTTTCGCAACGGATCCAATTTCACACCTCATATAAAATAAGTGTAATTGCAATGGAATAGGAGAAATATGGCCCACTTTGTTTTTGTAGTTTGACTGTGTCCCACGCAAAACAGTTTCAGTCAGTTCAAAAAACTGTAGCCAGTGTCCCTCTTCTTCCTTCTGCATCCACTATATAGTTTAATCATTGGTGTGAAATATGGGTGGCCCTTCGAAACCTTGTCCCTCTATTGGATAACTGGATATCCCATTTCCAACAGCCAAAAATCTTTCTGGCTGTAGTTCTCTTGTGGCAACACCGGGTGGCAGCATTATGAACAGGCATAGTAACATTTGAAACAACTTAAATCAGTATTTCTATGAAATGGTTATTAATTTTATCATAATTTACTGCGACAACTATTCATAATATTTGTTTTGGATAAGTTATATCTTAATGAATTTTCTGATCATTTTGATATGAAACATCACATATATCTAACATTATATTAAAATAATTTATATTTCATTTAGCCTAACAGAAAATTTATATCTCATAGTCATATCACATCAAAGTAGCTTCCATATCTTCATCTCACTATATTTTAAGAGATGTATTTAAAACTTTATAAACATTTGTTTCACATCTATATGATATGACTTATTTCACCTCACGCAGGCACTCCATCTGAAATAAAGTAATAAGTGTCATTAATTATTTTTTTCCAGGTCCACAAATATTTATTTAAAAACACAGAGGTTAAGATATTCAATGTTTTCAAAATATACATATATATATTCATATCTATCTATCTATCTATCTATCTATCTATCTATCTATCTATCTATCTATCTATCTATCTATCTATATATATAACTATATATATATCTCATATCCACTAAAATATATACAGTTGTTTTGAAATCATAATGTAAGCCATTTGTCTTCACTGTGTGCTGTATGTTCTAACTGCCCTTTCAGTAACTTCAGACTCCCTGTCTCCCATTCACTACATGGGGTCCCCTGCACCAAAGGGCAAATGCTAAAAATCTCACACGACTTGTCACCTGAGCTAGATTCCTAGGTACATTGGGAGGGGTAAATAGATTTTATCTCACATTCCCAAGCAATCATACATATGGTTAAATAAACTGTGTTATATTTTAGTTCCTTGCTAAATTATACAATTGCATAATTTAACATATTGAGTGTGTGAGATCTCCCAGAGATAATCCTTTGTTCTTATTTCAGCCAAGAATGTCTCCTGTGCAATTGGAGTGGGGGAGATCTCTTAGAAATAATCCTTTGTCCTACAGACCATGTGCACATCCACAGATTTATTAAATAAAGATAAATATACTTCTATATATTATTTAATAATATTTCAAATACCTTGACATAAATCCCCCTTTCTAATTCAAAAATATGAAGGACACATGTATTTGAATTGGATCAAAGTTAGTGGTATTTGGTGAGGATGTTGACCGTATACATCATGGACAGTCTTCTATGTAGATAGTCTGTCAATTTTGAACCTTCATGTTTATCAGTTAGGCATCTTTAAACTACAGTATGTCTTTAGTTCATTTGGGGATATGACACTTCATTCTCCCTCTATGACTTGTAGTTGGGATCTGGGATGACACGCTCACAATTGATTGATATGGACCCATTTATCTATGAAACTTTCATTTTTGGGTATCCGTATTTTATAGGCCACTGGAGATATTTTGTCAGTAATGACGAAAGGACCTTTCCATGAGGGAAGAAATTTCTTCTCCCTAACCTGATCTCTTCCAAAGTTATAAAGATAAACTTTATCATTTATTTCATATTCCTTTTTGGATGTTTTGAGATCATAATAGGTTTTAGTGGCAGTTGCGGCTCTTTCTAAATTCCTTTGAGCAAATTCAAAGGCATATTGCAGGTGCTTTCTTAGGTTTTCCACATATTGATGTGCATTGGCAGCGTTTATCAAGTTTTGGTCTGATTTACGGTACAGCAGATGCTGAGGTAGAACCATTCTTCTACCAGTCATCAGTTCAAAAGGTGACATCTTGGTAGCACTACTTGGAGTTGCTCTTAATGCCATTAAGACTAGAGGTAGTTTTACATTCCAGTCTTTACCTGTTTCACTCACAAACTTTTTGAGGATTTTAACAATGGACTGGTTGTAACGCTCTACACCACCACTTGAGGCAGCTCTATAAGCAATATGGAGCTTTCTTTTAACCCCTAGTATTTTCCACATTTTTGTCATCACTTCGCTAGTGAAGTGGGTCCCCCAATCTGATTCGATTCTTTGGGGCAAACCAAATCTGGAAAATACATGGTTGATGAGCAATGCTGCACATGTTTCCGCAGTATTGTTAGGTGCACTAATGCACTCTACCCATTTAGTGAACAGGCATGTCACGGTTAACATGTATTTGTTACCTCTTGATGATCTTGTTACTGGACCAATAAAATCAATTTGTATATCTGACCATGGCATTACCATCCCCCTTTTCTGCAATGGCGCTCTATGCGTTGGTGCAGTGGGTTGAAACTGTGGGCAGATTAAACACCCTTGACAGTAGGTTTGAACATCTTTCAACATATGTGGCCAAAAAGCATAATCACGTAATATTTCATACGTGAGTTTGGCACCACGATGACCAGATGTGGGAGCATCATGGGCATGTTGAAGCATTAGACCTCTGAACTTGGTGGGTACTACCCACTGCTGGATGCCAGTTTTGGAGGTTCTAATTAACAAACCCTCCTGTAACTTGAATTGTGATTTAGATTTTATTAAGATTCTAAGATCTTCCTTGCCAATACAATCATCTTTTGAGATGGGGTTGCTTTCAGGATCTTCTATGTGTTTATAGAAGATGCCTACAATGGGGTCTTCTTTTTGACTAGTGATCAGGTCCTCACTAGGAGAATCCTGACTCCATTGTACCAAGTTAGGCTCACTCTGTTGTTTTGCCTGGTTTCTGGTAATGGCTTCTACCTGAATTGCACCCATTAGGTGGTCAATATTAAGGAGTTCTCCAGTTATGGCTCCTTGTTTGGCTAATGAATCCGCAAGATCATTGCCTTCCTTATCAGAACCTAGAACTCTGGAATGACCCTTGGTATTTTTCCAGTGTATGGTTAAATCATTGGATACTACCAGATTATCAATCTCGCAGAACAACTTGCCATGCTTGACTGGTTTGTTATTGCTTTTCTGCATGCCATTTCTTTTCCAAGTTGGCAGGTATTCAACAAAACTGTCACGCACATAATTTGAGTCAGTTATGATCACAAATTCATGAATACCATGTTCAATAACCATTTCAATGGTTTTGAAAACAGCAGTTAGTTCTGCAACCTGACTGGATCTTGGTCCAATGTTGAAACCTATAGATATATTTGGGAATCCATTTGTCCCAGTTATACCAATGCCAGCGACTAATCTGCGCTCATTACCAATAGTTGCATGGTAAGAACAACCATCAACATATACCCAAGGTAATGTTTGACAATTTTCCTCATTGTACATTTTATATGGAGAAAGCAATTGTTCTTCCAGAAAATCATCTTCTGATAATTCTTCCCCAGGATCTCTAGCAGTACAGTCGTGGAGCTCAGCAAGCCCTTGTGCGACTGGATTCTTTTTATTCTGCTTGTAGCGAATTTCTAATGGCCAGCCTTGCAAGGAAAGAGTCCACGCTGTTATGCGGCTATTAGACAAATTCCCATCTCTTATTCTCTCACTTTGCAAATATAGCAAAGGCTGGTGGGCCGTTTCTACAATAATTTTCTCGCCCTGTATATAGCTGCAGAAATTTTGTAGAGCCCATACAGTAGATAAGAGGGCTTTTTCACAATAGTTAAACTTTATTTCTACTGGGGATAGATTTTTGCTTGCATAAGCAATGGCTTTGTTCAAATTATCATGCTTTTGGTATAAAACAGCACTCATGCTTACATCTGTGTACCCTGTTTCTAAGTAGAAAGGTTTGCCACCTTCAGGGTACGCTAAGCAAGGTGCTTGAGTGAGTTTTCTCTTCAGCTCTCTGATGGCTGTCTCTTGAGACTCACTCCAGTGCCATTTCACCTCTTTCTTTAGGAGAAGTAGTAGTGGTTTAGCTAATTCCGCATAATTATAAATGAATTTGCGAGAATAATTTGTCATACCCAGGAATGATCTCAATTCCTTTAAGTTAGTTGGGTTTTTAGAATTCACTATCGCTTCCACCTTTTTCTTCTGGGGATTTAATCCGTCAGAGGTAACTTCATGTCCCAAGAAGTTTACACGAGTGAGCACCATTGAGCTTTTTGTAGGGATAATTTGACACCTGCCCTTTTAAGTTGGCTGAGGACGTGTTTAAGCTCTGCAATGTGTTTTTCAAAGTCTGTGCTTTTGATTAAAACATCATAAACATAAGATAAGGTCCCCCTTTCCAGTGCGTCAGGCATAGCCTTATGCATGAATACAGCAAATTCATGTCCAGAATTTATGTATCCAAATGGAAGTCTCTGGAATGCATACTGAACCTTTTGGAAGGAGAATGCTAGCTTATATTGGTCCTCTTCATGTACCTTTATGGTCCAATATCCCTGTGCACAATCAATGGCAGTGAATATTTTGGATCCCTGCATTTGTGCTAGGCACTGGTCAATGTATGGTACAGGCCAGCCAGACATGTATACTCGTTTGTTTAGCTGTCTTAAGTCAGCACACAAACGCCATTGTCCATTGGGCTTAAGGACACCTAGAATAGGATTATTATAAGAGCTGTGCACCTGTCTGATAATACCTCTTTCTTCCAAATTCCTTATGATCTCTGCAAGAGAATCATATGAGGCTAAGGGAAGTCTGTATTGTTTGACAAATACAGGTGGCGCATTAGGATCTGTTTGTATTCTTGCAATGTGCAAGTCTGTAGTGCCACAGTCATAAGAATCCTTAGCGAAAATATCCTTGTATTCCATTAGGAGTTCTCGCAGCTGTTGGCGTTCGTCATCGCTGGAACAGCCATTAGCTAAGGATATTTGCTCTTTGACTATTTGCTGAAATCCTGGAAAGATTTCAGGCTGTCCTATTTCATAGGCTTCTTCCAATCTAGAGGTGAGATCCCCTTGGTTATAGTTTACATTGCTCCCATGACTCTGGGTATTGGGGTAATCTTGCTGTTTGATTGGCTGATCAAACACTAGAGAGGCTTCTTCAATTTTACAGATGCCTTCCTCTGAGCTGAAGGGATAAATAGACTGAATATTAAATAGACCCTCTGGCATAGATGCAAAGGATTGTTCTATTAATTGTTCTTCAGTTAAGTATCCTTCAGGTATTAGCCCAATTACATTATTCTGGAATCCAAAAGTGTAATAACTTGATTCCAGTGCATATCCTATGGTAGTTCCCTTGGATAATGTTATATCCTGTGGGGTCATGTTATGCACAACAATATGTATTGGAACAGTTCCAATATTCACCATAGGAGTGTAAGTCACTGTGACACCCAGATTCTGTATTCTATGGGAGAGGCAAATTAGTGTTTCAGAAGTTTTTAATTTCTGACCTCTCTTTACCTGTAAGGGTAAAATAAATTTATCAGCCCCAGCAGGAATTATAACATCGCTAGATACCTGCATATTCACAGCATATGGCAATTGCTGGTTTGATTTTAGGGCTGCATTTTCATCCTGAAATACTTCAGGGTCCCCCTTTAACCTGCTCCAGAGGTAAGAATTAATCAAATCTATTTGTATGGCATATCTATGTAAGATATCATTGCCAATGTATATTTGATTATGGGGAGTATTTAAAACTAAAAACAGGTGCTTCACTGATTTATTACCAATGGAGATAGATAATAAGCACTTAGCTGTGATGTTATAGCTTTCAGACCTGTCATCCAGGCCGTTGACAAAGTGGTCTTGGGGAGAAAGATATTTAATCACTTTAGGTTCAGCTATTTGCACTAATAAACCTTCGCTTATATAGCTAGCTTCCTGTTTTAAGTTTATTTTAGCATACTTGGTTTTACCAAGGTCATGTACTTGTATAGGGATAAATAGATCCTCTTTAACTCTCTCAATCCCTGTGAGGTATTGAGCGTGGCCTCCCCCCTTAGGGATTTTATGATCCCCCTTGTGGAGTGATATGGTTAATACATCGCCATCTAGGGAAATATTCGCTATCTTTCCAGGCGAAATTTTAAAAGTATTACCATTAGAGCCACTAAAAGGAGTCTGATCATCTATTTGTAGGATAGTGATTTCAGGTACAGAGTTATTCCTGAAATGAATCTCCACAGCATCTGGTTTCTCTTCCACCACGTGACAGCTATGTCGGGCGCGAGATATACCTGATTTTTCATAATTGATAGGTCTCTTAACTTGTGACCAAATTACATTATTTATGCAATCAATTATGGTGCTTAATCGCTTCAGGAGATCACTACCAATAATTAAACGATCAGTTGGCAGATCCACTATGACGACAGGGTGTCTTATGACCCTGTTCCCCAATTTAAATTTTAACCAGGCAGTACCATAAACTTTTAGGGAGTCACCCCCAACACCTATTAGAGAACCATCAAATTCTTTTATTTTAGGTTTGTGGGGTGTTAGCTCATTTAGCTGTGTGTAGTACCTGTGGGATAAGATAGTTGCCTGTGACCCAGTGTCAATTAATCCCCTGATAGGGTTGGAGACTGAATCTTGCAGCTCAACTAATACATAATATCTTCCTGCAGTTTCTACCATTTCACACATAAAATTGGCATTCTCACACATCTGTGGGCTTCGCCACGTGTTACCTGAATTCGCCGTGTCATTCGATGCAGAGGAACCTTCATACCTACCTGTTTCCTCTATGACAGGGTCGGTTGGATTCTTTTGTACTGCATCTGTGGAGATAAGGTTAGGAGAGAGCTGCAAGGGAAGAGATTTGTTAACTTTTCCCGGATAAGGTTGCTTGTCACCACAGTTAAATTGTCCGTTTTCGGTCTGTGGGGAGAGAACATGATTAGTATCATTGATATTTATTACTACATTTTGTATATCTCTCCCCTCCCCCTCAGGTGATGCTGCAGTATTTATGACTGTGCCTGTGGTCCACTGCTGACCACTGGCTGTACCCCTAAAAAAGTATTGTTCGGTTGCTGAGCCGTAGATTTTTGACTCATATTAGCGATTTGTTCGCTCAACCGATTTAACTGGGTAAACAGCATATCTACCTGATTGTACAAGTTAGCTCTACCCCTGGGTCTATCTCCTGGTGCCCCATTGTAATGATTCCTGGACCATTGGGTACCCTCAGAATCAGGGCCGCTATTTCTATTCTGGCGTGGTTGCCCCTGGGGTTCAGCTTGTTCAGTATTAGTACTTTGGGGAGCATTATATACCTGGGGTGTCTGGTTACCCTGAGAATATCTTCGCCGCCTATTGTATCTACCCTTGCGCGGATACCAATTATTTGGTGAGTATTCTCTTTGTGAGTAATTATTCACCTGATTATGTCCCCCACTTTGGTTATAGTCTCCCTGCACCTCAACCTGTGTAGGGGGAGGGGCAGAATTAAACCTCTGTGGAGATGGCCTGTTTTGACTGGCCACCTCTGCATAAGTCCTCTTTTTAGATTCCAAATTGAGGGGGCTAGGTGATACCCTAGTTTCTGCCACAATTTTGGGTTTTGACTCCTTTTTAACCCCCTGCTCACTGGACTGCTGAATAGAGTATAACTTCATACTCTCTTTGATCAGCCATTCCAATGAGCAGTCCTCATCAAAATCTCTAGCTAAGTTGATTTTGATGGGTGTAGGCAGTGCTTCAAAAAATAAATTTACAAATTCTGAGCCATCAAATTTGGGATTATCTTCAGCCATACTGTACGCATTTTTCAATACAGAAAGGAATTCGATTGGACTCTGATTCGCACGACACTTTAAACCATATACCGCTATTTTCGCGGCAGTTTTAGTACGATATTGCCCGAATTCTTTTCTGCATTGTCGTTTTACCCCATTCCAGGAATGAATATTCATATCCTTTAGTGAAGCAAAGAATTTGTGATGCTTACTGTCAAATACCCAGGGCAGAAATTCAATTTTCAATTTCTCACTTGTAACATTCATTATAGCTAACGCATTTTCAAAAGCCTGTAAATGATCAATTACAGATGTTGTTCCCTTATTGGAGAATATAGGTATTGCGCGTTGTACGAAGGTGATTATTTTATGGGAATCATAGACTTTATCAGACTTACTCTGGACTTCTCTGTTAGAGTTTCCCTCCCTCGCGCCAGCTGCGCTACAGCTGTCCTCTGGATTTACATCCTGAGGGGATTGTCTATTTGGGAAATCTATTTCTGACCCGTTAGGGGTCATTTGTCTATGTTGTTCTATATATTTTTGTACCTCGTCCCTGACACGTTCGCTAAAGGAGTTAGCATTATCTGTATTATTCTCATTGTTAACATAAGGGTTTTCATTATGGCGATATGACCTTTTTAAATTGCTTAATTCTCTCTGGCTTTGTGCAAGCCATTTTATTTTTGGCTATTTTTAAACCCTCTTCGCGTCTGCGCGAGGAACGAATACTATTTTCTAGCTCCTGTATTTGCAATCGTTTGTCTGTGACACAAAACGACATTTCGTCAATAATGCATAGTAAGAGGGGCCAGCATTTTAGTATTAGTTCGTCTCGCTTTTTGAGAGCCTTGCATTGATTAATCATTAATAATTCCTGGAAGAATTCATTCTCTTCATTCCACATATTATTATTAACGGTAATATTTTTAGCCCTAGTTTCAAGCATATCCACAAAATCATTTAATTCACCAGCAATATTTAACTTCCCTTTAATGTAACTTAAGATATCTTTCTTAAGGACCTGACCTTTAGTAACGGGTATTGTAATGGGACCAATTTCATCGCTATGTATAGAATTAAATGAGTCACTTCTGGCTACAGACATTATTGTATTGGTTTAGTATTTAGTTAAACTAAAACGCTAATACAGTTTTTGCCAATAAAAAGAGAGAAGACAAAAAAAATTATATTTAAAAAAAAATATATATTATTAATTTTGAAATATGAAAAATTAATATTTCGAAATATGAAAAATTAATATTTTGATTAACTTTGAAAATATGAAAAATTAATATTTTTGATTAATTTTTAAATATGAAAAATTAATATTTTTATTAATTTTTCAAAATTAATCTTTAATAATATTTCAAGATATTAATATCAATCTCGAAATATGAAAATCAATATTTCAACTCTTCAAAAATTATATCTTCAAAATATTAATATCGAAATATGAAACTTTTTCTCTCTTTTATAATAATTTCTATTTACTTACAAATATATTATATCAAATATGATGGAATATTAATAAATCTCAGAAAAGTGCCTCCAATTTTTATGTCAGTATATTTATGAAAATCTTAGTAGTGCTATCCATATAATATATCAGTTTATGGCAGGGTTATAAACACAATACAAAAAAAATAGAAACCCTAATCAACCATGCATCTACTAGACCATACAATTAATATAAATATCTGAATTCTTTTATTTAGTTAATATCCATGAACATTTTTGAAATACATTTGCAAAAAAAGGAAACTAAATAATATTATAGGCGCTTGAAAACTATTTAAATATGCTATGCAAAATTCCTACACGCTTATCTTAAGAAACCAGCCTTATATACAAGTCTTTTAACACAATGGGACTAAAAACCTTTAACATCCAAGCAATACAATTCTAAACAGTGTTTATAAAACAATAGGATAATGTATATATAGTCTGCTATTTAACTGCAATTTATCTTAATACAGAATTAACTTACAATATCAGAACTTGCACAGATGATTTACTTAGCAAATCAGATACAGATTTAAACAATATATATATATATATATATATATATATATATATATATATATATATATATATATATATATATATATATAGGCTGTGAAATGTTAACTAAAACACACTGTTTCTTTAAATCTATTAAATACAAATTGACTATGCATATAACTTATCTTATAATAAAACTTTTATATACATCACCAATAACAGCAATCCAGTTTCCAATTTTCGCAACGGATCCAATTTCACACCTCATATAAAATAAGTGTAATTGCAATGGAATAGGAGAAATATGGCCCACTTTGTTTTTGTAGTTTGACTGTGTCCCACGCAAAACAGTTTCAGTCAGTTCAAAAAACTGTAGCCAGTGTCCCTCTTCTTCCTTCTGCATCCACTATATAGTTTAATCATTGGTGTGAAATATGGGTGGCCCTTCGAAAACTTGTCCCTCTATTGGATAACTGGATATCCCATTTCCAACAGCCAAAAATCTTTCTGGCTGTAGTTCTCTTGTGGCAACACCGGGTGGCAGCATTATGAACAGGCATAGTAACATTTGAAACAACTTAAATCAGTATTTCTATGAAATGGTTATTAATTTTATCATAATTTACTGCGACAACTATTCATAATATTTGTTTTGGATGAGTTATATCTTAATGAATTTTCTGATAATTTTGGTATGAAACATCACATATATCTAACATTATATTAAAATAATTTATATTTCATTTAGCCTAACAGAAAATTTATATCTCATAGTTATATCACATCAAAGTAGCTTCCATATCTTCATCTCACTATATTTTAAGAGATGTATTTAAAACTTTATAAACATTTGTTTCACATCTATATGATATGACTTATTTCACCTCACGCAGGCACTCCATCTGAAATAAAGTAATAAGTGTCATTAATTATTTCTTTCCAGGTCCACAAATATTTATTTAAAAACACAGAGGTTAAGATATTCAATGCTTTCAAAATATACATATATATATTCATATATATATATATATATCTATCTATATACATAACTATATATATATCTCATATCCACTAAAATATATACAGTTGTTTTGAAATCATAATGTAAGCCATTTGTCTTCACTGTGTGCTGTATGTTCTAACTGCCCTTTCAGTAACTTCAGACTTCCTGTCTCCCATTCACTACATGGGGTCCCCTGCACCAAAGGACAAATGCTGAAAATCTCACACGACTTGTCACCTGAGCTAGATTCCTAGGTACATTGGGAGGGGTAAATAGATTTTATCTCACATTCCCAAGCAATCATACATATGGTTAAATAAACTGTGTTATATTTTAGTTCCTTGCTAAATTATACAATTGCATAATTTAACATATTGAGTGTGTGAGATCTCCCAGAGATAATCCTTTGTTCTTATTTCAGCCAAGAATGTCTCCTGTGCAATTGGAGTGGGGGAGATCTCTTAGAAATAATCCTTTGTCCTACAGACCATGTGCACATCCACAGATTTATTAAATAAAGATAAATATACTTCTATATATTATTTAATAATATTTCAAATACCTTGACATAAATCCCCCTTTCTAATTCAAAAATATGTAGGACACATGTATTTGGTGAGGATGTTGACCGTATACATCATGGACAGTCTTCTATGTAGATAGTCTGTCAATTTTGAACCTTCATGTTTATCAGTTAGGCATCTTTAAACTACAGTATGTCTTTAGTTCATTTGGGGATATGACACTTCATTCTCCCTCTATGACTTGTAGTTGGGATCTGGGATGACACGCTCGCAATTGATTGATATGGACCCATTTATCTATGAAACTTTCATTTTTGGGGATCCGTATTTTATAGGCCACTGGAGATATTTTGTCAGTAATGACGAAAGGACCTTTCCATGAGGGAAGAAATTTCTTCTCCCTAAACTTTATCATTTATTTCATATTCCTTTTTGGATGTTTTGAGATCATAAAAGGTTTTAGTGGCAGTTGCGGCTCTTTCTAAATTCCTTTGAGCAAATTCAAAGGCATATTGCAGGTGCTTTCTTAGGTTTTCCACATATTGATCTCTATTGGCAGCTTTATCAAGTTTTGGTCTGATGTACGGTACAGCAGATGCTGAGGTAGAACCAGTCTTCTACCAGTCATCAGTTCAAAAGGTGACATCTTGGTAGCACTACTTGGAGTTGCTCTTAATGCCATTAAGACTAGAGGTAGTTTTACATCCGAGTCTTTACCTGTTTCACTCACAAACTTTTTGAGGATTTTAACAATGGACTGGTTGTAATGCTCTACACCACCACTTGAGGCAGCTCTATAAGCAATATGGAGCTTTCTTTTAACCCCTAGTATTTTCCACATTTTTGTCATCACTTCGCTAGTGAAGTGGGTCCCCCGATCTGATTCGATTCTTTGGGGCAAACCAAATCTGGAAAATACATGGTTGATGAGCAATGCTGCACATGTTTCCGCAGTATTGTTAGGTGCACTAATGCACTCTACCCATTTAGTGAACAGGCATGTCACGGTTAACATGTATTTGTTACCTCTTGATGATCTTGTTACTGGACCAATAAAATCAATTTGTATATATATATATATATTCTGCAATGGCGCTCTATGCGTTGGTGCAGTGGGTTGAAACTGTGGGCAGATTAAACACCCTTGACAGTAGGTTTGAACATCTTTCAACATGTGTGGCCAAAAAGCATAATCACGTAATATTTCATACGTGAGTTTGGCACCACGATGACCAGATGTGGGAGCATCATGGGCATGTTGAAGCATTAGACCTCTGAACTTGGTGGGTACTACCCACTGCTGGATGCCAGTTTTGGAGGTTCTAATTAACAAACCCTTTTTTTTTAATTTGACTAATAAAAGTTATATTTTATTTATCCTGTTAGTGCTAATCCCACCATTTAGTCAGGGCATAGAGTGCTCTTTATGCATACTTTTGGAATATGGTTGTTTTCTTATAACCATTTCCTTATGTGTTTGTGTCTTAATATTTGTGCATGAGCACCATTTCCTTTCTGTACATTGGGAATTACTACTGACTACTCCCCTTTGTTATATTTAAGATTTAGGAAAAGCCCGAGTAGTGCCAATGTTCAATTTGTGTAGCATATTGTGGAGACTCAGTTGTGGGGCACAAAACAATCTAACTGTGGTATAGGCAGTCGATCTAGCCCTGCCTATCAGCTAAGCGACTTTTAAAACTAGCCACCCGGGTCAAAAAGACCTTGCAATAGTACAAAGCAATATATGGTGCCTCTTTTGGGAGGAATTGCTGTGTGATCCGGTGGTTGGGGGATCCAGGTTGATCGCAAGAATAGAGGCGTAAGCAGGGAGGTATTGGGAGTGCCGGTGAACAGAAGCTGCGAGACTGACATGGCGGGGTGTGCGTGTGATACTGTCTTTAGTCTCTCTGTGGCCCCCAAAAAAATTTGTCTCAGCACTCACCTTGCAGAAAAGGGGAATATAAGAGCTCCCGGTGTGGATGGTGGTCAGTCCTTTTTCCTCCTGCTCAGTCTCAAACGGTTGCCTCGGGTCTTGAGTCAGGTGCAACGTTGCATTAAATAGAGCTAGATCTGAAGGGATCCCAGGGGCTATGGTGGATACGGGCCGTGAGTGCACAGAAGTAGTCTTCTCGGCAAAGGGAGAGAATGTGCCGCTGTCATGTGGACTCACCATGAAGACAGGAGAGCTGTGGGTGGTATACTTCGGCTTTCGGACCCGCCGTCATGGCAAAATCAACTCCCATAGCATCTGGTAAGTTCTCCCTGTCAGGGGAGAGGCATTGGATAAGTGAGGCAAACTGCATATCCATGCGGCACTCCAGTTCGGCAAGCGCAGCCCAAATCTGTGAAGCCATCCTCTTCAGCATTCAAGTAATCGATATTGACCCTGTTAGGTAAGTATCAAGGAGAGACAGCAGAGTTGTAAGTACTAAGGAGCCGCCATGTTGACTTGTACCGATGATAACAGTGGGGATAGCGGGTCTTTCACTCTCTACAGGATTGTAGCTTCAATGGCGGCACTACTAAAATGGCGACCACACCACTCTTCAATATATCGATTCTGCAGGCAGAATGTAAGGTTGGGTCACAAAAACAATACTGTCCTCCATATTTTGCCGGGTAATTTCCCCTCTTGACCAGTTCTAAGGGTTTAGCCTGCAGTCTGTATATGAACCGGTATTCGGGAGGTCTGCTCCACTCTATCCTCTCAAAAGCTGGATGTCGGCATCTAGATGAAGTTCGCACATGGACAGTGAGTCACAAGTCTAGTTAAATTGATGAAAACTTAAATTTTGGAGCTCTGTGATAAGTTTTTAAACTATTATAAGCAGGAGCTCTCGATACCTGCGTCTGCCTAGCTTCACAGTTGGCTCCGCCCCCCATCCAAGGACTCAGTATTTAAAAAACAAGCAAAATATATGGCGACTCGTTTCCATGAGAGATGCTATTCCAAAAGGAGTGTTAAAAGATCCCTTTTTAGAGCATCACAGCAACAAAGGAAAGATCTTCTGTACCAAAACTAAAAGAAAAGATAGTGAGGGGACTAAAATTAGATTCATCACTAAGTATAATGCCCACTGAAACAAGGTTAAAACCATCTTAAACAATAATTGGCATTTGCTTTCTAATGACTTTAACCTCCATGAATATGGGGGAGATTACCCGCTTATGACGACAAGAAGACCTAATAATCTTAAAGATCTCCTTGTAAGAAGTGAATTTGCAAACGTTCCTACATGTAATTGGTTAGAACTTAATGCCCAAAAAATAACTGGTAGCTCTCACTGTAGTCACTGTGTCTGCTGTCAATTCATGCAGAAAGCTAAAACATTAAGTACTAATACTGGGACCACATATAGGATTAAGTCCTTTATAAACTGTTCCACCAAAGGAGTTATATATCTTTTATATTGTTCTTGTAAATATTTCTATGTGGGAAAAACATTTAGAGAATTTCGTTCTCGAATCACAGAACATAGGGACGATATAAAAGATTTTAACATTGACAGCCCGGTAGCTAGACATTTTGCCCAAATTCATAAATCAAAAAATGACGATCTCCATTTTATTGGAATAGAGTCAGTGAAATTAAGTACACAAGGGGGTGACATTGCCAAAATCCTATTGCAGAAGGAGACAAGATGGATATACAAATTAGACACACTGTCCCCAAATGGCCTAAATGAAATATTAGAATTTGCATCCTTTTTGGGTTAATCTATTGTTATGTTGCATTTTCTGTTTTTCCACTTCTATTTGTTATTCTATTTTTCTGTTTTTAATGGAATCTCATTAGTCTGAAATTATTCTATATATATATAGATTAAGAACTTTTTATTGAAGTTCTGGAGCACTTTACCTAGTTAAATTAAATATGATGTATATGCATACACTAAAGATGAATAAAAGAGTATTATAAAATTCTTAAATTAAATTATATTATTAGCATCCAGTGGTTGGTTGAATTGTGTGTGTGTTTTTAACCGATGTATTTATATAGTTAGTATTTATGATAAGATTTGCCATTTAGGTAACATAAAATGCCTCATCAAATATATTTATCATTGTTGCGAATATGTTACTATTGAACATTTAATATCAATTGGAACTGGCAAAAGGATTTGCAATGACTAACATAAAAGCAAAATGAATTGACCAATAAGGATATGACTGTATGACGCGTGTATCCAATAAAAAGGCATAGTTTCCTAGATGACGTCAGCACCCGGAAGAAGCTCCATGCTGCAACATACGAAGGAGTGAAATGAGCGACTCAACTCGTCAGTGCTTAGCAGCTTGTCTACTACATGGGATCCCCCATGCCCAGGATCACCCCGTAAGGTTAGAAGGAGCGTTCAAGTAAAAGATACAGGTAAAGCTTGTTGACTGGTTTCATTGGAGGACGCTTCAACGGTGGTCACACTTGTTGATACGTGCAGGTACACGGCTCCTCCTTTCCATGCTTATGTGTTTGTTTCATACTTCTGTGTGGGGATGATGCCTGGTTCACCTGGCTTTGTGGCACCTTTAGATTTATAACTCATTCATCATACATTGCTTGCCTTATTAACTTTGGATTACCAAAATATAAGTGAATAACATTTGCAAATTGGATAAGTTAATTTCATCGTATTCCTCTCCTTGGTGCACCAGACTATTTAAAAGCCGGCCTTATTTGTGTGATATTAAGGGATCCCTTGTATGTGTGTGATTTTTAGCAAATTAAAGCGTGTTTTGTATTTTTGGCACATTGTTTTTCTCTTTTCTTTCATTTATGTGCAGTTGTGCTGTTTATTCCTAGACTTTTAGAAACTTCTTATTTTGAAGTATCTACTTTCTTTTTGTTGGTTTTTATATTAATTATCATCACCCAGCCAGCTCCTGCTTTGCCCCACCCACGCGCCGTGCGCACTGTGCAGTTAGAGGCAGCAGCAACCAGCAGGCTGGAGCAGCAGCGTGTTGTCTTGTGCGGTGTGGTCTGGTCCTGGAGACTGGAGTGGACATCTGTGTGTGGGTGGTGACGTGGTGACTCAGACAGGCAGCCATCTGCAGGCAGGCTAACTACTAGTCACGGGCGGCAGTAGCTTCTACAAGGCCAACGGTAACCGTAAGTGTTTTAATTAAAATGTAGTGGTCTCTCAGTTATGGATTCTATGGGGAGTATCTGATTAGAGAATAATTGCACTGGGAGGTTTATGGAGGATCACGATGTGATCAGGATCATCAGGTTTATAAATTTTGGCACTTGTCTGCTTGATCAAATTTAGTTTTTGGGTCTATAAAACTGGTTCTACATAGGTGTGTGACCAGTGTTATAGTGATATTGGTCAGGATTCAGAATTACTGTTTAAATGACCATAACTGTTGTGTCACTAAATATTTGCTGCCCTTGTGCAAAATGATAGTGTGTAAATTTGATTTGACCATTTACAGTGTGTGTATATATATATTTATATATATATATATATATATATATATATATATATATATATATATATATATATATATATGTCTAAATATGTTTATGTGTATTTATGTGTATTTATAGGTATAAATATGTATATGCACACCTACATGTATAAACTTACACACACACACACACATATATATATATATATATATAGTAGCCAAAAAGAAGTGCACTCTCAGGTCTTTCACAGCATATATCTGTTGGTGTGTCCGTGTTCTCGTTTTTATGTTGGCAAGACGACAGGCACACTCAGGGAAAGAATGGCAAATCACCGACATGCCATCTGGTCAGCTCTCAAGTCTGGGGACTCGGACCAACCAGTGGCCAGGCACTGTGCACAGTACAAACATCCGGTGGCATCAATAAGATACACACTTATTGATCATGTCCCCCCTCTGGATAGGGGAGGTGATAGAAGCAAGATACTCCTGCAACGGGAGGCACAGTGGATGTATCGGTTGGGCACGGTGCACCCAGGTGGGCTCAACACAACTCCTGATTTTAAAGCCTTAATGTAATGCGGCTATAAGGTGTGATACATTCTAAGGGTACGGTGCCTAGACTACCATGACTCTGTGAATCCAGGGTTGGGTGAACTCTGTTATGGGGGATTACCTTACCAGGTTGATACACAGCACCAGGTATGGGGGTCTGTGGTATTTCCAATACCTGAGTGGAAGTCAGGTAGTGGTGCTTTAGAGTTACCAGTTTTTTATTAACACACGTAGCCGGCTTATCATTACAAGGCTAATAAAGTTGGGTTGGCATCTAATATCGATATATCAATTGCTGAGCAGAACCATGGAGAGATAATTTCTCCAAATTCGAGTAACAAGGATAACCTATGTAGGATGACCCATGAAGGAATGGTACTCTGGTTCCCTAGATAACCTGGAGATCACACTATATGAAATTCAGTGAAGCTGTATGATATTGGAATATAAGAATAATCTCAGTGTGGTTTAAGATCCTGAAGAGTGAAAGATCAATTAACACGAAGAAGGATTATTGGAGCATTAGGATATCTTGCATGGTGTTGTGTGGAGACTGACAATGCATTCCTGGGACCTATAGAGTCAAACCATTACCCTGAGGGGTATTACAGCATTGATTAGGAGGACCCTGATCTATATTTGTTTTTAATTTTATCTTTGTCTTCACTGAAGTATATCTTCAAGTGTCTGGTGATCCTGGCAATGAATGAGGCGGTTGTATGTGTGGCATGATCTTTTAGCTATAGCTATAGTTATAGATCATTGAAGTAATGGTGTAGTTCTATCAAGCTATTCAGTACAGGTCAGGGGGACCTGATTAATATGCATTCAGATAGAAACAATGGGGGGTGACATAATGTTGAGGTTTCTTAAACAACACCCAGCACAGTGATCAGGGTGAACCTGATTGAATTATAGTAGTGTAAAAAATTCAAATTTCAAGCTTGGAGTTTTATTATATACTGGGCATTTAGTGAAACCAACCCCTGAATAATATTAGGGTGCGACCGAGAAGTTCTTGAGTTTACACATTATTCATTTCTATGGTGCATTTATGTTAAACTATAGTGATTTATGGTTGACAGTCTGCAGCGCAATACGCAATTTCAATGTTTGCTATCAATATAGGCAGTTTAAGCTTTTTTTCTCAGTTGGTTATTTTCAAGTTAGTATGTATACATGTGAATTAGCACAGTGCACTATTTGAGTTAGTATAACATTACACAACATTGTGGATCACATTTGTTCATGTTCTTTTTTTTTCCCCATAGAGTGACAGGGGTATGTTGTATATACTGGTTGCCATAACAATGGGCAGCCGTTTCGTAGAATACTTTCTTTGAAGTTTTGCCTTTTATGCACAACATTAGCACTAGGTATGGTAGTAACAGTGAGTACACACATGTAGGAGAGATCCTTTTATGCTTTATTTTCACGATTTGAGTGGTTACAAGTATTTAGGCAATATTTGTTCACCGGAAGTGATGTGGCGCACGACTTCTGGCACTTAGCACTGATGGAACACAGTATGCGTTCCAACATCGGCAGTTTGGCACCAAGGGAAGATCTGGTGATTTGGATATCTATCAATCTATCTATCTATCTATCTATCTATCTATCTATCTATCTATCTATATATATATATATATATACTGTGACACCGTGACTTGCTAGCTTGTAATTGAGTTTTAACCAGTAACTACTAAGTTGTCATGAAAAAAATAATTCTTTAATTTTGCCCATGATCAATTGCGGGGCCTGAGGTGTTTGGGGTCATTTGTTTCTCAGGTGAATTTTACCAACATTATTTGTTAATTAATAAAACCTTAATCAATGGGGTAAACTTCTCAGCCTAAAGGCAAACATAGGGGTGACCATGTGGGTGTAGTTGGGGGAGATTGTGGCATAGTCACTTATGTCTCTGATTGTGTGATTGGGTAGCAAGAGGCATAGGCATGGTTTGGCAGTTCAAGGGCAGTGTGTGGGGCATAAAGTGATATGAACCCCAATATTTTTCTTTCATGCTTCAGATGGAATATATAATTTTAATGCAACTTTCCAATTTACTTGTGTTATTAATTTTGCTTTATTCTTTAAAAAAAGATGTGTATCAAATTCACATGGGGGGGGGGGGGGCTTCTTAGATTCTTGCACCTGGTTCCTGTGGTTTCTAGTTATGCCTCTGGTGAAAAGCCTTTTCCACAGCAGCCAAGCACAATGATGTTTAAGACAAATGGTCACAGGGCAAGGGGTCAGAAATCTATGCAATGCAGCTAACAGGGGCTGCAAGGCTAGGAGGCTGATTTAAGGTCTGCTGCTATTGACATAGTGCTCAGAGAGACTGCTGATCAAGCAAGGGGGGCTGATATGACTATGTGGCTGAGATTATAGAAGACTAAAGAGCTTCTTCAAAATGAGATTTTTTTTTATCAATATCTAAAATTTGCTTTTGTAACAGATTTTCCACTTCAACCATGTTAACCTTAATTAACCTTCAGCTGTCCTTAGGAACATAGAAGAAAACACATTTTGCAACTTCTCGGATGTGCTTTTTGAATGGAATTTCACTGAAAAGAAAAAAATATATATAATCAAGCCAAACTATTTCATTTATGCAGCTTAATTGTAACTGCATGTTTTGGCATATTTTTGACATTATCTTTCAGTACGCGTTGTCCTCTGCGTCATATAGTTCCAACATTTTAATATAGCTGTTTGTCAAGATTGATGTATTAAATTGACGTACTTACAGTTAAGAGCATTACAAGGTGGCAAAAAACTAAGGGAATCAGCCCAAGGGTATATTTGATGCTTCCTCAACTTATTGACATTAACCCCTCACAAAATGACTCCCCAAACCATGTCCTGTGCCCAATCTATCACATATCCTATTATTTATATTTTTATGCCAAAACTCTAAATGGATTTAAAGGGACATTAAACCCCAAAAATTTCTTTCATGATTCAGACAGAGAATACAATTTTAAACAAAATTCCAATTTACTTCTATTATCTAATTTGTTTCATTATTTAGATATCCTTTGTTAAAGAAATAGTAATGCACATGGATGAGCCAATCAAATGAGGCAAATATGTGCAGCCACCAATCAGAAGCTACTGAGCCTATCTAGATATACTTTTCAGGAAGGAATATCAAGAGAATTAAGCAAATTAGATAACAGAAGTAAATCAGAAAGTTGTTTACAATGATATTCTCAATCTGAATCATGAAAGAAAAAATTTGGGTTTAATGTCTCTTTAAAGTAATTTTATGCTCTATGAAGCTATATTTCTATAGTATGCATAGAACAATAAACATGCAAGCATATTTATGTACGAAAATAATATCATGCTAATATCTTTTAATCAAGATAGATACATACACAAATTATTTTTTAAACAGAGCTATGTTTATCTTTACAAGCAATATGTAATCTAAAAAAAAGAGCTTTGAGAATCAAATCTGTAAGAGGAAATTAAATTTTCCTTATTGGTTTAAGTGTCTTTAGAAGCCTTAAGGGCCACATATAAATGTATGGCTATTAAAGAAAAAAATTATATAAAATAATATATTTATATAATAGATTAAGTATGGTTGCAGGGGAGTTTCTATCTGCTGTACTTCCGTTCAGAGGACTATTCTGAGTTGTGTTCACCACAAAGCACAGCCTTTTGGTACTGTTTTATCACACTTTGTTGGTTCTGTTTTTTCTGCAAGGCCACAGAAAACTAGTGCCCAGGGCTGTATGTAGCCCTCAGGTCTCCAGTTGGCTATCTCTGATGTAGAGGAAGCAGATGTTTAGAAACAGTTTTGTCTGGAATTTAAAATATCTTCACAAGTACCACCATGTACATTATTATATTGCTGTAGAGTTTATATGTGATATTATTTTATATTAACTGTAGGTTACACAGTTCTATATATTAATTGACATGGGAAATATGAGAGCAGAGCTCCCCATGAAGTTACGCTGCACTTATGCTAGTCTGCATAAAATCAGATTAATACCCAGCACAGCGCATGAGATATACACTATAATTGAAAATTGGATGTTGCAACTGAAGCATCATAGACACAATAGAGCTGAACAGACACTGGCAGTAGGGCTGGTGCTTGTATTCATTTGATTATCAATGCTGCAAATAAGGTGCATTGCCATAGTATGTTCATCTCATAGAATTGTGTCTAAGAGTAGGCTAAACATATTTTATATAAAGACATGCATTAATCCCTTGGTATTGAGGG
The DNA here is from genome assembly GCF_027579735.1 of Bombina bombina. NCBI lineage: Eukaryota > Metazoa > Chordata > Amphibia > Anura > Bombinatoridae > Bombina > Bombina bombina. The sequence continues at coordinate 1,030,423,241 of NC_069500.1, forward strand.
ATTACAAAAAAAAAGATATGAATTAACCTTTGGATAGAAGGACGGCCTTAGAAAATATTATACAAAGAGGCAGTATATGCTAGGTATGGATGACCTAATGTTGTATAAAGATATGCATCACTAACCACTTGGCAAACTATATTTATATATTTATATAAACTAAAAGGCTGGGGCAAAAATTTGGAATTAGGCATTTGTTTGCTAAATGAATGCAGAATATGGCCTTAGTGACTGGATTTTTATTGAGGACGTGCCTCCATGTATGCTAAATCCAAAAACGGCCACAACAGTGCATTTCAAGTGCTCAAGCCTACATTATTGAACTCACAGTCACAAAGGCGTGTTCCTGTAGGTGCAAGTACTTTGAAACACACTGTTGTGACTGCGATTGGATTTAGCAGAAATAGAGGCACATCCCCTATAAAAACACAGTTACTAAGACCATATTCTGCATTAATTTAGCAAACAAATGCCTTTCTTTTATGAGTTCTGTGGCACACAAGAATTTCTTGGTTAAATTCAATGCCAAGTGCAGGACAGATTTTGTGGTATATCTATTGGAATGCACCCTTTGTTCCCAACAATACGTGGGTCAGTATGTACAAACATATATATTATATTATAGTGTGCATTCAGGCTAGAGTGCTCGTGCATGTACAAAATTTACTAAGTTAAGTCAAATAAGTTTAACTAAAAAGTATGCACATATGTAGCACTTCTGTCTCCTCTTATATTAAATACATCATTGTGCAGGGGGTAGAAAATCTAGTCTATAATTAAAATATAGCTTTTATTGCTTAAATTAAAACAGATGTGTGAAGTTAAAAACACAAATGAGATTCTGAGATGCGTTATCAGGATGTTATTTCTGCATCACTGGTGATCGAATGATACCTATAGCGGATTACCAAGTGGTGTATTTAATGGTCTATGTAAACTAATAAACTCTGGGTGGATTGACAATCAACACTGGGCCAATCAAAGTTGGAAAATCAGGGTGTTGAGGAGTGCCAGCAACCACTGGGATTCTCTATACCGGATGTTTAATAACTATACGCTGGCATAAATAGCTAATATGTAAAATGCTAGAGTTATGTTTGTCACCAGATAGGTATAATATCAACCTGTAAGGTGTATAGTTTCAACTTCAAGTGAAAATAAGTATCGGTGAGGGATAAATATTGGGTTCCTATGTTGTGTCAGTAAAATAAATCTGACCTAATAAATGGTTAACAGATAGATATAGTTGTTTGACAATATTGTGCAGTTACTGCAAAGTGAATTGTGATAGGCAGATTGGTATTGCTCACATAAAGTGAGTATATAATATTAGAAAAGCCTGCAAAAAAACATGTTAAGGGAGGGTTGTTAGATGGACAACACGCTTTAACTTTTTAATCAATGCAATGAGACTCAATGCCAATTTTGATTAAGATAAACCTTTTTTAAGATATGCACTCTGTGGATCCATATGCGAATATAGATTACTATATAGCCTAAACGTAGCTACTCGAGCAAAGGTGTATGTAACCAGTTAACTGTGGAACAATCTGCTGTATGGGGCAGACATATAGTTATACTCATAGAATTGTGTCTAAGAGTAGGCTAAGCATATTCACTCATTTATTAGCTCTGAATATTGTGTGGGTTTGTATAGTGTTGCATACTAACCATTAGTGAAACACACTTTGTTTGTTGCAATTCACTGTGCAACAATATTACAACAATATATTAGACACACTGAGAACATAGATATTTGAGTGACTGAGGTTTTTTTTTTTTTTTTTGTTTTTTTTTTTTTGTTTTCAAAAGAGCTTTATTAAAGAAAATTCAAATGTTTACAAGCTTTCCAGTCGTTCCAAAGTAAATGTAGTTACAAAGTTGTTTAAGATATTAGAAGATAAGAAATATATGACATTAGCGCTGGTGCCCCCGAGCTTGCGGGATTGTTAATCAGTTCACTGATAGGTGGTCTGTAATAACCAAGGGGTTAGAGCACAGTTCAATGAGCACTTAAGTGATAAGAGTCCAAGAGTCCATCAGTGCTGCGTCCCTAGTGCTCGATGTTTTTTTCCCACCAAGTTATGCAAGCATATAATAGGGTCACCAGCTGATGAAAGGTAAGAGGAAGCAAAAAGGGGGGGGGAAGGGGGGGGGGGGGGTCCTGTCTTCATTGGGCCAATTAAAGAGGTTTGTGCGGGTCAGGACTGCTTCATGTTGTGTGCCCACTGTTTAGTGTTGTTTAAGGCTCGCTTGCGTTTGACCTGTGGGGGGGGGGAGAGGTGACGGGGGAGGGTGGAGAGGAAGACGGCGTGGGGGAGGAGGGAGGGGGGGGTTGGGGGGCTAAGATGCAGTCTGTCCTGTCTCACTCTGTCCGTCATTCATGTCATTTATGTGTGTCATTTATGTATGTCATTTATGTGCTGCCCAGCTCTCCAGCATCATCTCGTGTGTGTCTACGGTCCCTTGTCGGAGGTGATGGTATCTCTCTAGGTATAGAAGTGTGTCTACTTGAGCTTGCCATTCCTGAAAGGATGGCGTGGTGCTGGATTTCCAGTGTCTGGGGATCAGTAGTTTGGCTCCATTGAGCATAACCAGCAATAGGGCCCTGTTTGCTTTGCAAGGTAGTTCGGGCAATGAAAGGTATAAAAGCGTGCTTGGGCTGTTCTGTAGGGGTTTCCCCAGGACGAGTTCTATATGATTGAAAACTTTGACCCAATATTCATCAAGCTTAGGACATTCCCACCATATGTGTGTTGGGGTGCCAACTGCCCCGCAGTCCCTCCAGCATTTGCCTGAGGCCTGCTTGTAGATCTTCTGCAACCACCTTGCTATGCATTTGAAGCTAGATTCCTGCACTCTCATAGAAATTGAGGCTGATTTGGTCATTAAAAAAGCAGTTTGCCAGTCCTCATGACTTATCTCAATTTGCCATTCTCTTTCCCACATCTTCGTGTAGGAGGGAAGTGTCTGGTTGTCGTCCAGTAAGAGCAGTTTGTAGAGCAGAGAGACTACGTGAGCTGTCGGTGTGTTTTTTAGGCAAAGTGTCTCGAAAGTGGTAGGTTTTCTAGTTAAACAGGATCTATGTTTATGTGTCGTAAGGTAGTGGTTCATCCGCATGTGTGGGTACCAGGTCAGGGTCAGGTGAGGTAGTTCCTCAGAGATGTCTGCTAATGTTTTGAGCTTATGTCCGTCAGTCAAGGACTTGAAAACATAATCTTTCAAGGGCGCATCTATGGTGGTGCTGCCCTCAGGTAAGTTCCAGGGCAGGGCAGCATTCTTATAGATGGGGGTTAATGGGGAGTATCTAGTTGTTAAATGAGATGTAGTATTTATTATCTTGTCCCATGTGGAGAAGAAGTCTGTCAGCAAGGGATACATTGTCGCAACTGTGGGCCTATCCTTTTCGAGTAGCCAGGCAACTAAGCCTGCATTGTTAGTGTTTAAGATGTCGCAGTCCAGTCGTACCCATTCTTTGTTGGGGTCGTTATAGCACCAGTCCAGTAGTCTGCCTAGGGTGATTGCCTGTTTGTATGTTTGTATATTTGGGACCCCCAGGCCGCCCCTGTCCCTGGGCAAGTATAAAGTTTTCCTGGCTACTCTTGGTCTGACCCCTCCCCAGATGTATTGTTCAATTAGGTTTTGGATTTTTTGCAGGTAGTTCCTTGGGAGGGGAATTGGTGTCGTTTGGAGGATGTAGAGTAGTCTGGGTAGCACGTTCATCTTGACTACATTTATGCGTCCTAGCCAGGAAATAGATTTGTTTTTCCATCTGGATAGGTCCGCTATCAATGCGTTTTCCAGATTTTTGTAGTTTTCTTGGAAAACTATCTGGGCGTCTGGGGAAATGTATATCCCTAGATATTTGAGTTTGTCGTGCTGTAATCTCAAGGGGCATGTGTCCAGTGCTTTGGCTAGGTCTTTCGTGTCATAGGTAATGTTCATAATTTCAGATTTAGCTACATTGAGGTGAAAGTTAGAGAATTGGCCGTATTCACTAAAGGTGTTTAAAACTCTGGGGAGGGAAGTCTCTATGTCAGAAAGTGTGAGGAGGACATCGTCAGCATATAGTGCCAACTTGTATGTACTCGCTTTGACTTTGATGCCCGAGATCTGAGATCGGTGAGAGCGGGCAGCCCTGCCTAGTCCCGTTTCTTATGTGGAATCTATCTGACAGTAGTCCGTTAACCCTTACTCTAGCCGAGGGGTTTTCATAGAGAGTGAATATTTGTCTGACAAAGATTTCGCTAAACTTCATTTTGACTAGTACCGCTTTCAGAAAAGGCCAATGCACCCGGTCAAAAGCCTTTTCGGCATCTGTTGAGACCAGTATGAGGGGCCGGTTCTGATGCTGTGCATGGGAAACAAGCTGCAACACTTTCAGCGTGTTGTCGCGTGCCTCCCTGCCAGGCACGAATCCCACCTGATCAGGGTGTATCAGCGAAGGTAGGATCTTATTGATTCTGTTGGCTAATACCTTGGCATAGATCTTTATGTCTACATTAAGGAGCGAGATCGGGCGGAAGTTCTCCGGCCTGTCTGGGGCTCTGCCCTGTTTAGGTAGAACGGTGATGTTGGCCTCTAGCATCTGATCAGTGAATCCCCCCTCTGTCAACAGTGAGTTGAACAAGTGTGTTAGGGGCGTTAGTAGGTGGTGAATGAAATCTTTGTAGTATTTTACCCCCAGGCCGTCAGGTCCTGGGCTCTTTCCATTTGGCATACTCTTAATGGCTAGTTTGATTTCGTCAGCTGTTATCGGTCTGTCTAGGTGTTCTGAGTCTTCTTGGGAGAGTGTAGGTAGCTGGATGTCCCTAAGGTAGTTGTCAATGTGTGATTGTGGGCTGTTATTGGTGATATTGTACAATGCTTCATAATACTGTCGGAATATCTCAGCTATTTTTACGCTATCTTTCTGCGTGTGCCCTAGAGCGTCTTTTAAGGAGTGGATGTGCGTGTTCAATTGCTTGCGTTTCAACGCTTTGGCTAATGAGGGGCCTATTTTGTCGTTCATCTCAAAATATTTTTGTTGTAGCATTGATGCCTTTCTCTGATATTCTTTAATCATGTGATTGTTCAGTTCGGTCTTGACCGTGGTCAGGGACTTTAGTATTGTGGTAGAAGATGTGTTTTTCTTTAGTTCAGACTCCCAGTATCTAATCTGTGATAGAGAAGAGTTAAGGAATTGTCTGTTTTGTTTGATTTCTGTGGCTTTGAGTCTGATGAATTCCCCCCTTGCTACACACTTGTGTGCCTCCCATGTCGTGGAAATGGGCAGGGCTTCTAGTGGGTTTTCGTTGAAGTAGTGTCGTAGTGTAGTGTCTATGGTCAGTTTGTGTAGGGGGTTGTCTAACATGTGATCGTCAAGTCTCCAGATGTAGGGTTTTGCGGGTATATCCGGCCAGTTTAGTGTGCATTGTACAGGAGCATGGTCTGACCAGGTAATTGGCAGTATATTGGTTTCGTCAATCAGTGAGAGGCCTAGTTGGTCTGTTATGAGGTAGTCAATTCTGGTGTAGACATGTTGTGGGTATGAGAAGAAGGTGTAGTCCCGTTTGTTTGGATGTAGAGATCTCCATATGTCATGTAATTTTGAGTGACTGAGGTTTTAACTACACAACCGCAAATAAAATTCCAATATAAACCAAACCGGAGTTATCATTTAAGCAGTGATTATTTTGCTGCAGGCATTCATAGTATTATTAACCCTGTCAGAACTGTATAGGACTAACACCGGATTAATAAAAAGTTGATTTTGGTATCTATCAACTTCTAATTTAATTGCAAGCTTTCTATAACATAATACACCTATAGGTGCACTAGGGCAATAGCGGATTAATAAAAGGTTGATTCATATATTCACTAGCCTCCAATTTTTGTAGGCTTTTCTAATATTATATACTCACTTTATACCAATCTGCCTAGCGCAATTCACTTTGCAGTAACTGCACAATATTGTCAAACAACTATACTGTATCTATCTATTAACCCTTTATAAGGTTAGACTTATTATACTGACACAACATAGGAACCCAAAATTTATCCCTCACCGATACTTATTTCCACTTGAAACTATACACCTTACAGGTTGATATTATACCTAATTGGTAACAAAAATAACTCTAGCATTTTACATATTAGCTATTTAAGCCAGCGTATAGTTATTAAACATCCGGTATAGAGAATCCCAGTAGTTGCTGGCACTCCTCAACACCCTGATATTCCAACTTTGATTGGCCCAGTGTTGATTGTCATTCCACCCAGAGTTTATTAGTTTACATAGACCATCAAATACACCACTTGGTAATCCGCTATAGGTATCATTCGATCACCAGTGATGCAGAAATAACATCATGATAGCACATCTCAGAATCTGATTTGTGTTTTTAACTTCACACATCTGTTTTAATTTAAGCAATAAAAGCTATGTTTTAATTATAGACTAGGTTTTCTACCCCCTGCACAATGATGTATTTAATATAAGAGGAGACAGAAGTGCTACATATGTGCATACTTTTTGGTCAAACTTCTTTGACTTAACTCTGTAAAATACGTGGGTCAGACCTCTAGGGAACCTAGATCCAGAGGAAGGGAACAAATTAGGGATTCCAAGAATTATAACAAGAATTTCGCAGGAGCTAGACACCATAATCTCATGCATATGACTAACAAATTTCCAATGACAGTGTTATTGATAGAGTGACTTTACCACCAAGGGGTGGTAACAGATTTAAGTTACTACAGAAATGAGAACTCTATTGGATGTATAAATTAAAAACGATTGCACCCTTAGGACTGAATCGTGAATGGGACATGAGTCTGTTTGTGGATTGACACATGCACCATTCAGCATTTAATATAATCTTTCTCTAAAAACCTAAAACTTTATTTAACTGCTTTCAGCATTCAATGTATGCAAAAATTAAATTATTTGTGTGCATTGTTATACCATCTATGTTGCAACATGATCTATATGCAATTTTAATGTATTTTGTGAGCATTAAAGTATTTGTATATATTGTTAAATTATTAGGCTTATTAAGCGATTGCTCAATGACATGTAAAAGTTATAATGATAATTTAATTGTCACATTTTTGTGTCACTTGTTTTGACTTTTGATATCTGAAAATTCCAATGTTGTAATGTCTTTTAAATGTATTTTCCATATAACAGTTGTGATTGGACACTATCCCTTTAAATAGAGGGTTTGTGTCTTAACGGCCATACCTATGATTAAGTGCCAAGTGCAGGCACGAAACGCATAAGGATCTATGGGTTCTTTGCCTCTATGTACCTGTTTTTGATTTGATACATTAAAAGTTATTTTTTTACTTTTCTGTGCCTGATATATGTGCAGCCGTTTTTTTTCTTTGTTCAATTTAGCAAAAAAATGTCTATTTTTTCCTATGATTATTAGTTTATATAAATATATTATGCCAAGTGTTTGCAGGTGCGTTCCATATAAAAAACGGCCATGAAGGTGCAATCTGATTTGAAGGTCTCCTAGGCAGATGCAATGTTGTAATGGAGCGGGTTCACACTTTACAATGTCAGTACTAATAAAATCTGTTATAAAAATAAATTTTATGTCCTTTGAATAAAAAAACATAGTCAGCGTCTTGTTTTAAGAGCACGTCAAAATGGAAATGGTCCTTTAACTAACAATAGTAATGAATATTGTTAAGAAAAAAAATTTGTTAAAGTTTAAAAGTGACCATAGAAAAATAGTGCCCAGTTTGCCAATCATGCCAACATACAATATGCATTCAGATGGTTTAGTAGTGGTGCAGCATGAAATGGATTACATGAAAGTTACAATTTTAAAACCCATTTATGAAGATGCCAGTACTGTTAGTGACAAACATGACAGCGCGAGTGTGACTTTATAACAAATATTAAAATTAAAAAGATGCCATTTGTAGATGTTTGGTTCCTAAAGTGACTTTTCCTTCAGATCTCCTTAGCTGTACCGGATATCATGTAATAAACACATATAAATATGTATATGAACCTATACATATGTAAATGTGTGCACTGTACATTGTATACATCCTCTACCATAGGGATAAATGAAGATTTATTGAATCAATACCATATATATTAACACATCTCAACAATGTCTCATGTAGCCATTTAGAGTGTTGACATGTGCAAGATAAAAGACTGTTTCCAAATAACTGTGAAATAGTTGCAAAGATGTCCAAAATGCCCTTTTGAGGACTTAGCAAGTGCCTTGAAGTGTAAAGTCAAAACTGGCCTAGAAAAGGTGTTAAAAAGTCACTCGAAAATAGATTGTGAACAGACTGTGTGACGAAAACTCACTATTTTGATGGTGTGGAATTGAAAAGTGGCCTTTTCTGCCAGAGAGGAATGAACAGACTTTTTTACTTTGAGCATCAGAAAACATTGTCCAATGATGGCTTCCCACCAACAAAGCTGAGGACAGTGATGAAGCTGCTGAGGTGTTGAGTTTAAGCTATAACTGCTAGAGGTCCAGATTACAAGTGGCGGGCTAAAGATACGGCAGGTCACTATAAGCAATATTGCCTTACCATGCTAACATTAGCGCGCAATTTGATATTACAAGTTTATGGTTAATCCCATTTACCAAAGAAGGGTTAGCACGGCCAAAATTGCTCTAGTGCAACCTATACTTCCAATGAATATTGCAACAATGAGCAAAAGCCGGAACTGTGCTAGAATATTTAGCGCAGCTTGAGACCTGAAGTAAAGTGTAAGAGTTAAAAAAAAATTGTCAAAAAACACATAAAACACACATTAAAGTAAACTATTACACTTATATATACATTTTTTAATAAAAATATATAATTAATATATAAAAGGGTTAAAAAGATATGGTATATGCCAAGGTGTTTTACTGGAAAGGGCTCCAGTGTGTGTGTATAAATATATATACTGTATATAGATATATAGGTATAGATATATATTTTACAAAAAGAAAATTCATATATATATATATATATATATATAGAAATATATATTTAAAAATATAAATAAAATTCTCTTTTATGTGAAGAACATAGGAATTTAAAATATTCATAATGCACCTTCAGCTTTAGCGCAGTTGGTCTAGTGCAGCGTTGGGTTAGCATGCGAGCAATAACTAATAGTTTTTTTTAGTGTGCCCCATAGAAGTCTATAGGGAGAAGAAGTTAGCGCGGTCGCTATATCAAAAGTCCTGAAGTTAGAGCACCTGAGTCTTTCGCTCTTGCGCTAACTTTTTACTTTCAGCTTTTAATACTCATGCTAATCCGGCCTCGCTAACGTTTTAACTTGAGAGCAGTAAGCACGTTAACAATTTTTTTTTTTAAATTTTACATTGAGTCATATTTGCTATAGCAACACCTGAATTTATGTAGTTTGCTACTTCCTTGTACTTCAAGACTCATGGGATTGTATACACACTTCTGATTTTAGAAGTACACAACAGTATAGATGTTCTTAAAAATATGAGGTCTTCTTGGGCCAAACAACTAGCTCACCCTGAGGCTGCTTGTAAACTACCCCTGATATCTCTCCTTTTTTTTAATAGGTTTATTAAACTAAACTGGAGTATATATATATATATATATATATATATATATATATATATATATATATATATATATATATATATATATATTATGTTAGTATGTAGATATATCCGTATATTAAGTTTTATTTGTGCTAACTAAATATTTATGACACAAGAGAGCTTGGCAGACAATTATGAAAGTGTTTTTTTTTTTAAATCATATTAAAGTTATGCATTCTAATATTTAATGTCTATAACTTTTATGATATGAAATATCACTGTTTATTTAAGTAGCTGCAATTAAATAGCATGTCCTCTAGGGCTGATGACTAGGAGCCTTCAAAACAAGCAATGTAATAATGAACTATTTAAATAAAAGAAAGTGAATAAATCAAATGTGTATTGTGGAAGTTTCTTTCATTTCTTATTCCAAATACATTAGCACACTGTACTTCTCCTATTTAAATAGGGCTTTTGTAGGTAAGCATGTGACTGAATAAATGCCACAGCAGGGTACCTACAGGCCGAAGAAAAGGAAAAATTGTTTGGAACAATTTGCATTAGTTCAAGGGCAACGTTAAGCATTTAACAGCTGGTTTATTGCTATTCTTGTTCTGGTTAAGCTGTCTTTCATGTCAAAAGTCTTTTCCTGCTTTCAGATCAACAGGAAGAATTCCGGCTGCCATGCTGTTCACCTAAGCTTCTCCAGGGGTTCTGGTCCTTTGATCAGTGATATCGTTTGCTATCTAGTTAAAATAGGGGGCTGCTGTGATAAGCTAAGGCTCTGACAGTGAACAAGAATTTTCTTTTTTTTTCATTTAACTAACCTCTTTTCTTTTTCAGATCTTGGGAACACTTAATCTGAACACAGAAGAACCAGTGTTGAGGACTGATATAAGGATGTCTGGGTTTCTTTTCTGAATTCAGTAAGATATATGATACATAACGCAAATCATTTCTATGGAGCATTACATTTGCTATTTGAAATTTTTATTTACCGTACTGTATTTTACTTTTTATTTTTATTTTTTATTAGTGAAACAAAAGCAACAGCACAGCACGTTGCAGCAATATACAGAAAAAACAAACAAAATCAATTTTATAACCATAGGATCAAAGATTGTGCCTGCTCTTGAGATAGAAAAGTCTACAGGCTTTTAAAGTGCAACAAAGCAATTTCAAAATTATGGATACAAAAACATATTAGATCTATATTTTGCAATGAGGTCAGTGACAATGACAGATGCAGCCTGCCAAATAAACGCCCATGCAGGGCTCCTCCTGTATTGTACATATATACATCACAATTCAAACCCAGTTTGGTAGACAGGAGCAATATTTGAGCTAAATACAGTGGTAACTATTGAGGTAAACCTGTATATGTTGCATATATCACAATACCAATTTAGTATATACTGCCTGACCTGTGTGTAGAACAATTCACACAAAATAGCTTGTTTGGCTCCATGTCATACCATCCTGTGCGGCGATGGGAAGCGGTAAGGAAGAAGGGTGAGGGTTGTGGTTGCAGGGGTGTGTAACCCACTCCTACTCAAGGGAGGGAGGAGAGATGGCTAAACTTGTACTATGTCCTCTCTATTCTCTAGATAATGGTACCAGGGCTCCCATATTTCCCAGTACAACATCTCCTTATCCATATTAAAAAAGAAACTCCTTTCCATTTTAGCAAATTAATTAATTGCCTCAATGACTTCCAAGATCTTGGGGGGGGGGGGGGTGCAGACTGCTTCCATGCTCTGGCTATGCACAGCTTCATGGCTGCGAAGATAAAAATGATTAATTTAGAGCTGGATTTTGGTATTTTAGAAGGGAAGATATGGAAAAGTGCTATTTCCGGTCTCCTCGGAAGCTGTATTCCCACGTCCTTGCATAACCGGAATACCTTACTCCAACACTGCTCCAGTACTGGGCAGTTCCACCAGACATGAAGGTCAGTACCTCTCTCTGAACACTCATGCCAGCACAAAGGGGACGTATTGGGAAACATCTTAAATAATCTAGCAGGAGTGTAGTACCACCTCAAAAGAATCTTCATGTATGACTTAATCGAGTTAGCACAGTGGAGCGTTTGTTTTGTAAGGGTTATGGCTCTTTGCATGTCCATGTCCACAATAGCAACCCCCATGTCATATTCCCAAGTTTTAAGTTGCCAGATCCTTTCAGAATTATTGGAAATCATTATCATATTGTAGTGCCTAGACAGTGTTTTGGGGAGTTTGACTTTCGACAACCAAATTCTCTCCCAGTTAGTTAGAGGGCGCCACTCAGCTTTCGGGAAACCCCAGGACAGTAATAGTTTATATAGCCTAGTATATGTGAACATAATTCATGGGGGAGAATTTTGTGAAGGTTGTGACGACCAGGGTTATCCAACCCTGCACCAGTCACTTGTTTGGCACAGAAAGGGTTATCAGACCCCTTCTACTGTCCCTAATATTTCACAATCGAGCCACGCCAGGCAAGCTTGTGATTCAGTTCAGTGGGTGCAAGGGTTAACAACACTCTTTAGTCTAGACATAAAAGAAATGCCCAAAACTCTCATTTAATGTCACCCACACTAAACTAACTATAATATCTAGCTGCCACCACTTATGATTTATTAAAGGGAAAATCCTAAGGAAAAACCCAGACTTACACATTACATACACATACAATTTAGCAGAAAATAACCTAAAATATACAGTTCTAATACTCCAGTCTCTTTCAGTAACGTGGTTAAAATATTAGACATTTGCCAAAGCTTAATAAATGAATTATTTATTATGCCAAAAATTATTATGCACAATGCATTATTAATAAAAAGTTGTTACAAATAAAATTACACACAAGCAAACATTTTTTCAAAATAAAAAGAAGAAAATAGAAACCTCATACTGTACTAGTCTTTGGAATCTGTGTGCCAGGGAGATGGCATGAAGCAATGGGTCCTTACTCTGTAGAACAGCTTCCCTTGTAAGAATGACAACTTTATGTGTTAAAACACAAAAACTTTATACAATTTTCAGGAGATCAGGTTGAGTGCCCAACCCTCTTTGCAGGGGCTGAGAAGTCCCTTATCCTTTTACTACCGTCAATAGAACATATAATTTCTATACATAATTTCTGCTAGATGCATCCATTTTCATATAAGCAGAAAGGCAATCTCTTAGCTGCATCGTGATAATCAATTTGATACCAAATATGACATGGTTGTCATATTTACCTTCATCTAATGTCATAACATGTTTTAAACACATATCTACCTTATAACCATGTCCCTTTATTGACCTTATCAGTTTCTGTGAAGAGGCACTGTTCTCTGTCTCTAAAACCGACACTTTTATGGCCTGAATGCACCATTGCCTATATGATAACATTTATTCAATTGGAACTCTGAAACAATTTATAATGGGTTCTGGTTTTATCACAAAAAAAGCAACCAACATAAACACAGGACACAGTTCTTCTTGAAAAAACAAATGTTTTTCTAGCTCACAGGCTAAAGAGAATTAACCTCTTGGCAGCTAAATCATGAGGTATTTGTGACAAAGGTGCATTATAGTTTCCTGGTAGCGGTAGAGAGCCTGATGTGTACAGTTGAGACACAATCTTTATGTCCCACTGCCTCCACTGGGTAACATGCATATCTGGTAAGTTAGTAAGGAGACCCTGATTAGAGTGTATCGGGGAGGTATGCGGCGCTATCTCTGTTAAATGCCTAAGAGCATGCCAGGCTTTCAAGTTTCCCAGGACTATCTCGTTCTTGATCTTCATTGCCTCCAGACGATACGTTGTAACCCAAGGAAGATCCTCCAATTCAATCCCTCTTGGCAAACCAGTACTTTCTATATCTTTCCACATCTTTGTTTCCCCCTTATTCGACCTGGCTGAAATGTGTGTTTGGTGGGAGGCCTCATAATAATAATGAGTATTGGGTAGGGCAATACCTCCATGACTAAACTTTTTTTGAAGGATTTTACCCATTATTCTTGGTCTCGAGGATCCCCAGATGTATTTCAAAAAGAGTGAATGAAACTTATTCAGCATCGACATAGATAGGTCCAGAGGTAAGCATCTAAATTAGTACAAGAGTTTGGGAAGAATTGTCATTTTTAAAGAAGCCACGTGACCCAGCTAAGATACCTCTCGAAATTTCCAAGAATTTAAGAGGCCTGAAACCTCCTGGAAAATGTGGTCATAGTTTTTATCTTTAATTAGTTTGAGATCCGGCCCTAGCTGTATCCCCACATGTTTTAATGTATCCCTGGACCACTGGGATTCGTAAGCGGATTGTAAGCTCTCTCGTTCCAGCATAGGTATATGAATGGGAAGAGCCTCAGTTTTTGTGAAATTAATTTTATAGTAGCTACATTTACTAAAGGTCTCTATGAGCTCAAAAACTGCTGGCAAGGAACCCAGTGGGTTGGATAGGAAAAGGGCGATGTTGTCAGCAAATAGCATCTTCTCCCCCCTTTGACTGAGCGGCACCCCTTGGACTTGGGTTGAGTTGCATATTGCTTGAGCCAGGGGCTTTATGGCTAGAGTTAAAATCAGGGGCGATAAGGGGCACCCCTGCCTTGTGCCGTTAGTTATGTTGAATTCGGAAGATGAGAATCCCATTCCCCTCACCACCGCGGTAGGGCTCAAATACAATGCCTTAATTGCCCATATAATCTCTTGAGGGAACCCAAAGTGTTCCATCACCGACCATAGGTAATCCCATCTGACCCTGTCAAATGCCTTTTTGGCATCTAATGACAGGGCCAACATGGAACACCCCCGTCTAGAGGCTTCTGAGAATATGTTTAATACTCTCCTGGTATTATCAGGGCCTTCCCTACTGTACATGAACCCTACCTGGTCCGGGTGAACCAGGGCAGGGAGGAGTAGACGCAAGTGATTTGCCCACAGTTTAGCATAGATTTTTGCATCTAAATCGATCAGCGACATAGGCCTATAACTACTACATTGTGTTGGGTCTTTCCCTGTTTTTGGTAAGGTAAGAATAGAAGCCTGTAAAAATTACCTTCTAAGTACTCCCGTCTCTCTTGCCTCCACAAAGACTTTCAAAAGGATCAGACTTAAGTTCATCCAAAATATCTTATAGAAGGCTGCCGAGTAGCCATCAGGGCCCGGCGCCTTGTTATTTTGCAAATGTTTAATGACTGCAGAGATTTCAGTCATAGTAAATGGTTTTATCAAATCTACCTTCGCTGATTCAGAGAGTGATGGGAGTTTCAGATTGTCTAGGAATGATGAGAAGGTGTGTATTTGGGACTCTGACTTTGACTATACTATATTGTATAGTTTAGAATAGTAATCAGAAAAAGCCTCTCCTATATCCCTGGGGGAAGTAACTGTTATGTCTCCTCTTTTGATTGCAAGGATTCTAGCTGCCGCTGTTCTCCCTCTTAGTTTGTGAACTAAAAGCGTAGACGCTTTGTTTCCTTGGTAATACATCATTTGTTTGAAGTGTGTATGCGCTTCTCTTACCCTTTCTAATTCTATTTCCTCAATTTGTTTCCTAAGTATGGAAATAGCTTTTGCTAATTGTGTAGAGGAATCAGTCTTATTAATGGCTTCTTTAGTTCTAAGTGAGGAAACCAGGATTCCTAGCTGAGCTTTTTGGGGCTCTAATATATGCCTGTTTTTTAATAAATAAGCCTCTAATATACGCTTTTAGAGAGGCCCAAACAACCTGGTGTGGCATCTGGGGATCCTCGTTGATAAAGAGAAATTCCTTTATAGATGTTTGATGAGACAAGCTAAATTCCCGGTTGCGCCCTAGTATTTTTGGAAATTTCCAGGAAGGTTTAGATGCCCTAGTCAAATCAGTAGTGAGGGTAAACAGTAGTACATCTGTAGTACTAATGCAAGAATTAGAGATTCTATTGAGAGACCAAGAGTCCGTAAAAAAATAGTCCAGCCGAGAGTATGTGTTGTGGATTGTGTAATCTCTGGTGTTTGAATGTAGTGCTCGCCAGATATCATATAGATTGTACTGTGCTGTGTGGGACCAGAATTTGGTCGCTGTGTTTATGGTGTATGTATCTATTTCCCTACCAATCTAGACCCGTTTGTCTACTGAGGGATCCCAGATCATATTAAAATCCCCCCTCAAATTAGCTTGCCCGTCTTGAGTGACTCAACTTTGGAGAGCAGTGTTTTTAGGTACTTAGGTTGAGATTGATTGGAGACATAGACATTTACCAATGTGAACAGAAAGCCATTGTCAGGGTGCCAAGAATCAGACTGAGATGAGAAGTGCAAAAATAATCACACCTTTATTAACAGCAAAAAATAATAAAAAGTCCACAAGTCAAATAACAAGCCAGGAATCAAAACCAGAGCTGGTAGTCAGACGAGACGAGTCAGGAGCCAAATCGAATAGTCAGATGAGCCGGAATCAGGAACAAGGAAAACAGCAGAGTCAGGAACAAGCCAGGGATCAGGAACCAGGAAGGACGTCAGGCAGCCAGGTAATACACAGGAACTCTCACAAACAGGTCTGAGACAACGCAAAGGCAAAGCATACTGAACAGAGGCCCTTTAAATAATAAGTGATGACATCACAATTCTGAGACTGCATCCTGTCTCACATGGATGAACACCAGTCTGGCCATAAAAGGAAGT
The DNA here is from genome assembly GCF_027579735.1 of Bombina bombina. Classification (NCBI taxonomy): domain Eukaryota; kingdom Metazoa; phylum Chordata; class Amphibia; order Anura; family Bombinatoridae; genus Bombina; species Bombina bombina. The sequence continues at coordinate 1,030,439,407 of NC_069500.1, forward strand.
GCAGGAATTGAGCAGCATCCCCCACAATGCACCATAGGAAGAGAGGTGAGTAAAATGGCTGCCAGCTGCACATGGCAAACACAACAGGGGAAAAATCCTGACAGCCATTCAATTTGCAAATTAAGATTAAATATCTTCCCTGTGCATCCCTTTCATCATAAAAGTGTTCAAACCATATTGACCTGTGTATTGAGACAGCTACACCCCTCGATTTCACCTCAAAAGATGAATGAAACAACGTTGGAAATTCTGTGGACCTGTAAAGATCGGGACAGGAGGCCACTCAGTGGGTGTTTTGCAGAAAAATGATATGTGCTTTTAAGGATTTCATTAAATTCGTTAGGATGCTTCGTTTATTTGGGGAATTTAAGCCCTTACCATTTAAATTAGCAAACATTATAGTTTCACTGGGTTCTTCCATTTTTCTAGGGGATGAGGGAGGGGTCTCCTCATGGGAAGGAGGGGAATGGGAGAGGGTAGGGATCAGAGGCAACTCACCACACCTGAAGGCGACACGGAACTGGGTCTCTCGAACCAATAATTGCCTCAACAACTGTCTATCTGGAATACTTGAATAGATCTGTAGGTACAGTAAACAGACAAATATATAAACAGTCTAATCTGTAACAGAATAGGAAAATACAAAATCAGCATATGTTCAGAAACAACTATTAAAATTGTACTCTGAATCGCCTGCCTAACTGAACTGCCCTGCATTAACTGATTCAGATTTCTGAAAAAGAAGAGGACATAGGTTTGTGTAAGAAATAAGGTGGTTAAGTATTCCGCCAAAGGAAGAGGTACACCTGTAAGAGTATGTGACCTCCTTGGTCCCTGTAAAAGGGGAATATACTATTAGTATTTATGTGAGGGGCGGAAATTAGGGTTGCAAACTAAAGAGCAACTCTAGTGCACTGGCATCGTATGGGAGAGGGGAACATTAGTAATGTGTAAGATATATTAACCTAGTGTCCCCAGTTTTATCTGGGTGTGTAAAAGTGTACAACTTAACTCATGTAACAGAACTCAAAACTTGTAAGAAATACAATAATATGCTTATGCCATAACTTGGTTAAGGTCTAATATGTCTAGGCAATATAGAAAAAGACAACACTGCCAGTATGCTTAAGACATCAGGTTTCCATGCACGGTGGCAAAGGGTTCCACTCAGGAGCTGCAGGATGAAACACATAGGTAGTTCTGGAACTGTGTGTAAAAGTAGAAGGTTCCCTTCAGTCTTGATCTGGTGAGAGTGAGATATCCCACTCTTTAAGCAAGAGGAGACCCTCTTTTGGTGTGGTTATGGTGTGTTTTGCCCTATCCCTAGTAACAATCAGTCTAGTTGGATATCCCCACCATATCTGACATTGTCTTTCCTTAAAGCTTGTGTAATGGATCGAAATGTCCTCCTCTTTTGTAAAGTGTAGGATGAGATATCTGGGAATATTGTCACTTGTTGGAATCTTTGTGGTAGGGATTGTTTACTAACCATTTCACAGAGAATCCTTTCTTTGTGGGTAAAAAAATGGATTCTTGCTAGCACATCTCTCGGTTTATCTTGAGAGACATTTCTAGGTATTGGGACTTGGTGAACTCTGTCTAGGATAAGACCCGGTGGTTCCATATTTGGCAAGAGATGATGACACAATTCTAAGATTAACTTTTCCAGGTCAGCTTGACCAACCTCTTCTGAAACTCCCCTGAACCTCAGATTATTCCTTCTTGATCTGTCCTCCATATCTGCCAATTTGAGTTCCAGATCAGAGATCTGGGTAGACAGATTTTGGGAGTATGAAAGGAGATTTGCGTGATCGATAGCTAGGTCCTCATGTTTCCTCTCCAAAGTCTCTGTGCGCTCACCCAAAGCTGCTATATCCCTACAAAGTTTGGCTGCAGAGCCTTTTAGCTCTCTTGTCAGAATATCCTGGAGCATATTCATGTGGTGTGTGAGGACCTCATCAATGTTAGAAGCCATAGCATCTCCTGCTGGGGATTGAGAGTCCATGCTACTATCTGAACAGCTCATATCCAATAAAGGACGGGAATCTCTCACTGACAATGATTGTGATGTAGGTTGATCTTTAAAATGATCTGCCACTGTTTTCTTTGGTTGGGGTGATGTATTTGGCTTCTTTTTTGGCGGCCGGAGACATAGTATAAGAACAAAAAGGAATGTCTGGGAGCTATTACGGGAACAATGACGTCATACAGTGTTCTTTAGCCACTATGTTGACACTAGTATAAATATGATACAGACATAGCCCCCCTTGGTGCCAGTTTAGTGTGTTATGCTAGCATTTTTAGTATGAAGAAAGCATTTGTAAATGAAAATAGAGAAATTGAGGACCACTGAGCTTATCTTTGTATAAAAGGGACACTGAACCCAAAAATTTTCTTTCTTGATTCAGATAGAGCATGCAATTTCAAGCAACTTTCTAATTTACTCCTATTATCAATTTTTTTTTGTTCTCTTGCTATCTTTTGAAAAAGAAGACATCTAAGCTAAGGAGCCAGCCAATTTTTGATTCAGAACCATGGACAGCACTTGTTTATTGGTGCTGTCCAATCAGCAAGGACAACCCAGGTTGTTCACCAAAAATGGACCGGCATCTAAACTTACATTCTTGCTTTTCAAATAAAGATGCCAAGAGAATGAAGAAAATTTGATAGTAGGAGTAAATTAGAAAGTTGCTTAAAATTGCATGCTCTATCTGAATGAAAGAAAAAATGTGGGTTCGGTGTCCCTTTAAGTCACACTGGAACAGAGACAGATATATGTCAATACAGTTTAGCAAATTCAACTGCTAATTTGGGGTTTCTGTTATGCAAATCAGTCTCTCTGTAGTCAGGTACACTGGGCAAAGTCAAAAGGATATATATAAATTTTAAGGCTGTTATGTCTTCGGTATCTATACGTGGTGTGTTACAGGCAAATAGCCCAAGCTAGGGTTTTTGTTTGGGAGGTATTATTTTTTCAGTATTTAGCAATTAGTAGATGTTAGAGTCTGCGGCTTGCTATTAGGCCTTTCTTTATTGTTAACGTAAGTAAAGATGGCGATTTTCCCGCCACTTACCCCTCACTGAAGGCGTTTTTGTTGCTCCTGTGCACTTGGCCTGTGTGATGCAAGGTATCAGACTAGTTTTAAGCCTTCTTATTTGAGCTGGTATGTGAGCCAGTAGCTTATAAGTATCATTACTGCTCGAGTTCCGGCCTTTAATTCTGTTCCCTTGGAACGGTTGTGAGTTCCGGAGTAGGCGGCAGCCGCAGTCTTTCCTAGTTTTGTATCAGTCAGGACGGTTCCGGCAGTCTGAAACTCACATAGGTCTCACCAAACTCACAAACTGAGTGGCCTGTCCAATATAACCAGCAGCCTAAGGGTCTTTATTTCAACCCAAGTCCAGTGATTCACCTTAATTTAGTGATAAATAGGTGTTATTAAGACAGAGCTCTCCACGAGTGCTGCCGCTCAGATCAACGGCTAGCTCCGCCCCCTGCTGTATTTTACTTTTTGATACTATACTAATACTTATTTTCCTTATTGATTGCTTATTGTACCCATAATAATCGGTCTGACTTAGTTTAACTGCTTAAAAAGTAGGAAAATCATTTTGGAAGTTGAGAACATTTTAAAAAGTACATTTTGGTTTAATTAATTGCAGGCAGCAAATTTTTTACTGAAAAATGTATCATCATAAAATCTTTAACAACTCTCCTATTATTTTGGGGTTCCCTGCACTGTTCTTGCTTGCTAGAAGGGCCAGACATGTCTATTATTGTAGCAGATTTTTTGAATGCTACTTGAAGTTGAAGTAAACAAAAAAAATCCACAGATTAAATTGTTGGTGTGAATGGATTTTGTGATCCTTTCAAGTTAGGTGATTGGTGTGAAAACATATCTTATATATTTTTATAGGGGAAAGAACAACAATATATAAAATACCAGAATATGATAATCACCACAAAAACCTCCAATCTCTTAATGATGCAGAAACATACTTGTTGATGTGTTTAAGGCAGGCAGTGAGCTGGCACACTCAGGCCTAGATTTAGAGTTTGGCGGTAGCCGTGAAAACCAGCGTTAGAAGCTCCTAACGCTGGTTTTAGGCTACCGCCGGTATTTGGAGTCAGTCAGGAAAGGGTCTAACGCTCACTTTTCAGCCGCGACTTTTCCATACCGCAGATCCCCTTATGTCAATTGTGTATCCTATCTTTTCAATGGGATCTTTCTAACTCCGGTATTTAGAGTCGTGTCTGAAATGAGCGTTAGAAATCTAACGACAAAACTCCAGCCGCAGAAAAAAGTCAGTAGTTAAGAGCTTTCTGGGCTAACGCCGGTTCATAAAGCTCTTAACTACTGTGCTCTAAAGTACACTAACAGCCATAAACTACCTATGTACCACTAAACCGAGGTCCCCCCACATCGCCGCCACTCGATTAAATATTTTTAACCCCTAATCTGCCGACCGCCACCTATGTTATACTTATGTACCCCTAATCTGCTGCCCCTAACACCGCCGACCCCTATATTATATTTATTAACCCCTAACCTGCCCCCCACAACGTCTCCGCCAGCTACCTACAATAATTAACCCCAAATCTGCTGACCGCCACCTACGTTATACTTATGTACCCCTAATCTGCTGCCCCTAACACCGCCGACCCCTATATTATATTTATTAACCCCTAATCTGCCCCCCACAACGTCGGACCGCACCGCTACTATAATAAAGTTATTAACCCCTAATCCGCCTTACTCCCGCCTCAATAACCCTATAATAAATAGTATTAACCCCTAATCTGCCCTCCCTAACATCGCTGACACCTAACTTCAATTATTAACCCCTAATCTGCCGACCGAATCTCGCCGCTACTGTAATAAATGGATTAACCCCTAGAGCTAAGTCTAACCCTAACCCTAACACCCCCCTAAGTTAAATATAATTTAAATCTAACGAAATAAATGTACTCTTATTAAATAAATTATTCCTATTTAAAGCTAAATACTTACGTGTAAAATAAATCCTAATATAGCTACAATATAAATTATAATTATATTATAGCTATTTTAGGATTTATATTTATTGTACAGGTAACTTTGTATTTATTTTAACCAGGTACAATAGCTATTAAATAGTTAAGAACTATTTAATAGCTAAAATAGTTAAAATAATTACAAAATTACCTGTAAAATAAATCCTAACCTAAGTTACAATTAAACCTAACACTAGACTATCAATAAATTAATTAAATAAAATACCTACAATTATCTACAATTAAACCTAACACTACACTATCAATAAATGAATTAAATACAATATCTACAAATAAATACAATTAAATAAACTAACTAAAGTACAAAAAATAAAAAAGAACTAAGTTACAAAAAATAAAAAAATATTTACAAACATTAGAAAAATATTTCAACAATTTTAAACTAATTACACCTACTCTAAGCCCCCTAATAAAATAACAAAGACCCCCAAAATAAAAAAATGCCCTACCCTATTCTAAATTACAAAAGTTCAAAGCTCTTTTACCTTACCAGCCCTGAACAGGGCCCTTTGCGGGGCATGCCTCAAGAAATTCAGCTCTTTTGCCTGTAAAAAAACACATACAATACTCCCCCCCCAACATTACAACCCACCACCCACATACCCCTAATCTAACCCAAACCCCCCTTAAATAAACCTAACACTAAGCCCCTGAAGATCTTCCTACCTTATCTTCACCTCACCGGGTATCACCGATCCGTCCTGGCTCCAAAATCTTCATCCAAGCCCAAGCGGGGGCTAGACATCCATCATCCGACAGCTGAAGAAGTCCAGAAGAGGGTCCAAAGTCTTCATCCTATCCGGGAAGAAGAGTAGATCCGGACCGGCAACCATCTTCTTCCAAGTGGCATCTTCTATCTTCATCCGATGAGGACCAGCTCCATCGTGAAGACCTCCAGCGCGGACCCATCTTCTTCCGATGACGTCCAACTGAAGAATGACGGTTCCTTTAAGGGACGTCATCCAAGATGGCGTCCCTCGAATTCCGATTGGCTGATAGGATTCTATCAGCCAATCGGAATTAAGGTAGGAAAATTCTGATTGGCTGATGGAATCAGCCAATCAGAATCAAGTTCAATCCGATTGGCTGATCCAATCAGCCAATCAGATTGAGCTCGCATTCTATTGGCTGTTCCGATCAGCCAATAGAATGCAAGCTCAATCTGATTGGCTGATCGGATCAGCCAATCAGATTGAACTTGATTCTGATTGGCTGATTCCATCAGCCAATCAGAATTTTCCTACCTTAATTCTGATTGGCTGATAGAATCCTATCATACAATCGGAATTCGAGGGACGCCATCTTGGATGACGTCCCTTAAAGGAACCGTCATTCTTCAGTTGGACGTCGTCGGAAGAAGATGGGTTCGCGCTGGAGGTCTTCACGATGGAGCCGGTCCTCATCGGATGAAGATAGAAGATGCTGCTTGGAAGAAGATGGTTGCCGGTCCGGATCTACTCTTCTTCCCGGATAGGATGAAGACTTTGCGCCCTCTTCTGGACTTCTTCAGCCGTCGGATGATGGATGTCTAGCCCCCGCTTGGGCTTGGATGAAGATTTTGGAGCCAGGACTGATCGGTGATACCCGGTGAGGTGAAGATAAGGTAGGAAGATCTTCAGGGGCTTAGTGTTAGGTTTATTTTACGGGGGGTTTGGGTTAGATTAGGGGTATGTGGGTGGTGGGTTGTAATGTTGGGGGGGGGGTATTGTATGTGTCTTTTTACAGGCAAAAGAGCTGAATTTCTTGGGGCATGCCCCGCAAAGGGCCCTGTTCAGGGCCGGTAAGGTAAAAGAGCTTTGAACTTTTGTAATTTAGAATAGGGTAGGGCATTTTTTTATTTTGGGGGTCTTTGTTATTTTATTAGGGGGCTTAGAGTAGGTGTAATTAGTTTAAAATTGTTGTAATATTTTTCTAATGTTTGTAAATATTTTTTTATTTTTTGTAACTTAGTTCTTTTTTATTTTTTGTACTTTAGTTAGTTTATTTAATTGTATTTATTTGTAGATATTGTATTTAATTCATGTATTGATAGTGTAGTGTTAGGTTTAATTGTAGATAATTGTAGGTATTGTATTTAATTAATTTATTGATAGTCTAGTGTTAGGTTTAATTGTAACTTAGGTTAGGATTTATTTTACAGGTAATTTTGTAATTATTTTAACTATTTTAGCTATTAAATAGTTCTTAACTATTTAATAGCTATTGTACCTGGTTAAAATAAATACAAAGTTACCTGTAAAATAAATATAAATCCTAAAATAGCTATAATATAATTATAATTTATATGGTAGCTATATTAGGATTTATTTTACAGGTAAGTATTTAGCTTTAAATAGGAATAATTTATTTAATAAGAGTTAATTAATTTCGTTAGATTTAAATTATATTTAACTTAGGGTGGTGTTAGTGTTAGGGTTAGACTTAGCTTTAGGGGTTAATACATTTATTAGAATAGCGGTGAGCTCCAGTCGGCAGATTAGGGGTTAATGTTTGAAGTTAGGTGTCGGCGATGTTAGGGAGGGCAGATTAGGGGTTAATACTATTTATTATAGGGTTAGTTAGGCGGATTAGGGGTTAATAACTTTATTATAATAGCGCTGCGGTCCGCTCGGCAGATTAGGGGTTAATAAGTGTAGACAGGTGGAGGCGACATTGTTGGGGGCAGATTAGGGGTTAATAAATATAATATAGGGGTCGGCGATGTTAGGGCAGCAGATTAGGGGTACATAGGGATAATGTAAGTAGCGGCGGTTTACGGAGCGGCAGATTAGGGGTTAATAATAATATGCAGGGGTCAGCGATAGCGGGGGCGGCAGATTAGGGGTTAATAAGTGTAAGGTTAGGGGTGTTTAGACTCGGGGTACATGTTAGAGTGTTAGGTGCAGACGTAGGAAGTGTTTCCCCATAGCAAACAATGGGGCTGCGTTAGGAGCTGAACGCGGCTTTTTTGCAGGTGTTAGGTTTTTTTTTCAGCTCAAACAGCCCCATTGTTTTCTATGGGGGAATCGTGCACGAGCACGTTTTTGAAGCTGGCCGCGTCCGTAAGCAACTCTGGTATCGAGAGTTTCAGTGGCGGTAAATATGCCTGTACGCTCCCTTTTTGGAGCCTAACGCAGCCATTCTGTGAACTCTCAATACCAGAGGTATTTAAAAGGTGCGGCCAGAAAAAAGCCAGCGTTAGCTACGCGGGTCGTTACCGACAAAACTCTAAATCTATCCGTCAGGGATTACTGTAAAATAGTACTTAGGAGACACACTTCTACTGACACACTCAATATGTTTGAAAAGGTTTTCTATACGTTTTTTTGCCTGTTAAACTAAAATGTACCCTTCAAGGTTTAAAATGCATCTTTGCATAGATCACAAGTGGTGCGCTAGCATTAGCGTGCATGTGATATAAGAATATGTCGGGTGCATTTATTTACATGCATATTACAAGTGGAAAGTAAATGTGATCGATTGAGTGCAATCACATTTAATGCCCGTCGGTTTAGCGCTAAAATAAACGTTGCACCAAAGACAACATACAGTAAATACATTAAAATATACTGTTACACTCATATAAACACTATCACCTAGATTTAGAGTTTTGCGGCCAAAGGGGTGCGTTAGCTACTCGTGTTTCCCCCCCCCCGCACCTTTTAAATAACGCTGGTATTTAGAGTTCTCTGAAGGGCTGCGTTAGGCTCCAAAAAGGGAGCGTACAGGCATATTTACCGCCACTTCAACTCTAAATACCAGCGTTGCTTACGGTAGCGGCCAGCTTGAAAAACGTGCTTGTGCAGGATTCCCCCATAGGAAACAATGGGGCAGTTTGAGCTGCAAAAAAACCTAACACCTGCAAAAAAGCAGCGTTAAGCTCCTAACGTAGCCCCATTGTTTCCTATGGGGAAACACTTCCTAAGTCTGCACCTAACACCCTAACATGAACCTCGAGTCTAAACACCCCTAACCTTACACTTATTAACCCCTAATCTGCCACCCCCGCTATCGCTGACCCCTGCATATTATTATTAACCCCTAATCTGCCGCTCCGTACACCGCCGCAACCTACATTATACCTATGTACCCCTAATCTGCTGCCCCTAACATCGCCAACCCCTATATTATATTTATTAACCCCTAATCTGCCCCCCCCCAATGTCACCGCTACCTTACCTACACTTATTAACCCCTAATCTGCCGACCGGACCTCGCCGCCACTATAATAAATGTATTAACCCCTAAACCGCCTCACTCCTGCCTCGCAAACCCTATAATAAATAGTATTAACCCATAATCGGCCCTCCCTAACATCGCTGACACCTAACTTCAAGTATTAACCCCTAATCTGCTACTCTAATAAATGTATTAACCCCTAAAGCTAAATCTAACCCTAACACCCCCCTAAGTTAAATATAATTTTTATCTAACAAAATAAATTATTTCTTATTAAATAAATTAATCCTATTTAAAACAAAATACTTACCTGTAAAATAAACCATAATATAGCTACAATATAAATAATAATTATATTGTAGCTATTTTAGGATTTATATTTATTTTACAGGCAACTTTGTATTTATTTTAACTAGGTACAATAACTATTAAATAGTTATTAACTATTTAATAGCTACCTAGTTAAAATAATAAGAAAATTACCTGTAAAATAAATCCTAACCTAAGTTACAATTAAACCTAACACTACACTATCAATAAATAAATTAAATCAATTAACTACAATTACCTACAATTAAATCAACTAAAATAAATTAAAAAACAAACAAACACTAAATTACAAAAATAAAAAGGAATTACAAGAAGTTTAAACTAATTACACCTACTCTAAGACCCCTAAAAAAATAACAAAGCCCACCAAAATAAAAAAATGCCCTACCCTATTCTAAAATAAAATGTTAACAGCTCTATTACCTTACCAGCCCTTAAAAGGGCCTTTTGCGGGGCATGCCCCAAAGAAAACATCTCTTTTGCCTGAAAAAAAACATACAATACCCCTCCCAACATTACAACCCACCACCCACATACCCCTAATCTAACCCAACCCCCCCTTAAAAAACCTAACACTAAGCCCCTGAAGATCTCTCTACCTTGTCTTCACCCAGCCGGGTATCACCGATCCGTCCAAAAGAGGGTCTGAAGTCTTCATCCTATCCGGCCAGAAGAGGTCCTCCAGAGGGTCGGAAGTCTTCATCCAGGCGGCATCTTCTATCTTCTTCCATCCGGAGTAGAGCGGGTCCATCTTGAAGCAGCCGACGCGGAGCCATCCTTCCTTGCCAACGGACTAACGACGAATGAAGGTTCCTTTACATGACGTCATCCAAGATGGCGTCCCTCGAATTCCGATTGGCTGATAGGATTCTATCAGCCAATCGGAATTCGAGGGACGCCATCTTGGATGACGTCATTTAAAGGAACCTTCATTCGGACTTAGGACGTCGTTAGAAGAGGATGGATCCGCATCGGCTGCTTCAAGATGGACCCGCTCCGGATGGAAGAAGATAGAAGATGCCGCCTGGATGAAGACTTCCGAGCCTCTGGAGGACCTCTTCTGGCCGGATAGGATGAAGACTTCGGACCCTCTGGAGGACCTCTTCTGGACAAATCGTGAAACCCGGCTGGGTGAATACAAGGTAGGGAGATCTTCAGGAGCTTAGTGTTATGTTTTTTAAGGGGGGTTTGGGTTAGATTAAGGGTATGTGGGTGGTGGCTGGTGGGTTGTAATGTTGGGGGGTATTGTATGTTTTTTTTTACAGGCAAAAGAACTGATTTCTTTGGGGCATGCCCCGCAAAAAGCCCTTTTAAGGGCTGGTAAGGTAATAGAGCTGTTAACTTTTTATTTTAGAATAAGGTAGGTCATTTTTTTATTTTGGGGGCCTTTGTTATTTTTTTAGGGGGCTTAGAGTAGGTGTAATTAGTTTAACATTCTTGTAATCTTTTTTTTATTTTTTGTAATTTAGTGTTTGTTTTTTTTTGTAATTTAGTTTAGTTGATTTAATTGTAGGTAATTGTAGGTAGTTTAGTTAATTTATTTATTGATAGTGTAGTGTTAGGTTTAATTGTAACTTTGGTTAGGATTTATTTTACAGGTAATTTTGTTATTATTTTAACTAGGTAGCTATTAAATAGTTAATAACTATTTAATAGCTATTGTACCTAGTTAAAATAAATGCAAAGTTGCCTGTAAAATAAATATAAATCCTAAAATAGCTACAATATAATTATTCGTTATATTGTAGCTATATTAGGATTTATTGTACAGGTAAGTATTTAGCTTTAAATAGGATTCATTTATTTAATAAGATTGAATTTATTTCGTTAGATAAAAATTATATTTAACTTAGGGGGGTGTTAGGTTAGACTTAGCTTTAGGGGTTAATACATTTATTAGAGTAGCGGCGAGGTCCGGTCGGCAGATTAGGGGTTAATACTTGAAGTTAGGTGTCAAAGATGTTAGGGAGGGCAGATTAGGGGTTAATACTATTTATTATAGGGTATTTGAGGCGGGAGTGCGGCGGTTTAGGGGTTAATACATTTATTATAGTGGCGGCGTGGTCCGGTCGGCAGATTAGGGATTAATAAGTGTAGGTAAGGTAGCGGCGACGTTGAGGGGTCAGATTAGGGGTTAATAAATATTATGTAGGTGTCGGCGATGTTAGGGGCAGCAGATTAGGGGTACATAGGGATAATGTATGTGGCGGCGGAGTGCGGTCGGCAGATTAGGGGTTAAAAAAAATTATTAGTGTGGCGGCGATGTGGGGGGGGGGCTCAGTTTAGGAGTACATAGGTAGTTTATGGGTGTTAGTGTACTTTAGAGCACAGTAGTTAAGAGCTTTATAAACCGGCGTTAGCCCATAAAGCTCTTAACTACTGACTTTTTTCTGCGGCTGGAGTTTTGTCGTTAGAGTTCTAACGCTCACTTCAGCCAAGACTCTAAATACCGGCGTTAGGAAGATCCCATTGAAAAGATAGGATACGCAATTGGCGTAAAGGGATCTGCGGTATGGAAAAGTCGCGGCTGGAAACTGAGCGTTAGACCCTTTCCTGACTGACTCTAAATACCAGCGGGCGGTAAAAGGCAGCGTTAGGACCCCTTAACGCTGGTTTTGACAGCTAACGCAGAACTCTAAATCTAGGCGTATCTGATTAAAAATTAGACATACATATTAATAAACATAAATAAAAAATAAATATAAATATAGTATATGTATATACAGTATACATATATACATATATAAATATATATATATATATATGTGTGTGTCTAAATAATTATTTCATAATAATATTTCATGTTTTACTGTGTATTTACTTTAAATATTTCACATTCCAATGTTCTTCACATACATGAAAATTTTATTTTTGTTTTAAATACATATTTCTATATTTATCTGTAGATAGATACCTATACCTCTTTATCTATTCCTATAGATATATTGGTACACAGTGGGGCAAAAAAGTATTTAGTCAGCCACCAATTGTGCAAGTTCTCCCACTTAAGAAGATGAGAGAGGCCTGTAATTTTCATCATAGGTATACCTCAACTATGAGAGACAAAATGTGGAAACAAATCCAGACAATCACATTGTCTGATTTGGAAAGAATTTATTTGCATATTATGGTGGAAAATAAGTATTTGGTCACCTACAAACAAGCAAGATTTCTGGCTCTCACAGACCTGTATCTTTTCTTTAAGAGGCTCCTCTGTCCTCCACTCATTACCTGTATTAATGGCACCTGTTTGAACTTGTTATCAGTATAAAAGACACCTGTCCACAACCTCAAACAGTCACACTCCAAACTCCACTATGGTGAGGACCAAAGAGCTGTCGAAGGACACCAGAAACAAATATGTAGACCTGCACCAGGATGGGAAGACTGAATCTGCAATAGGCAAGCAGCTTGGTGTGAAGAAATCAACTGTGGGAGCAATAATTAGAAAATGGAAGACATATAAGACCACTTATAATCTCCCTCGATCTGGGGCTCCACGCAAGATCTCACCCCATGGGATCAAAATGATCACAAGAACGGTGATCCCAGAACCACACAGGGGGACCTAGTGAATGACCTGCAGAGAGCTGGAACCAACGTAACAAAGGCTACCATCAGTAACACACTACGCCGCCAGGGACTCAGATCCTGCAGTGCCAGACGTGTCCCCCTGCTTAAGCCAGTACATGCCCGGGCCCGTCTGAAGTATGCTAGAGAGCATTTGGATGATCCAGAAGCGGATTGGGAGAATGTCATATGGTCAGATGAAACCAAAGTGGAACTGTTTGGTAGAAACACAACTCGTCATGTTTGGAGGAGAGAGAATGCTGAGTTGCAACCAAAGAACACCATACCTACTGTGAAGCATGGGGGTGGCAACATCCTGCTTTGGGGCTGTTTCTCTGCAAAGGGAACAGGACGACTGATCCGTGTACATGAAAGAATGAATGGGGCCATGTATCGTGAGATTTTGAGTGCAAACCTCCTTCCATCAGCAAGGGCATTGAAGATGAAACGTGGCTGGGTCTTTCAACATGACAATGATCCCAAACACACCGCCCGGGCAACCAAGGAGTGGCTTCGTAAGAAGCATTTCAAGGTCCTGGAGTGGCCTAGCCAGTCTCCAGATCTCAACCCCATAGAAAACCTTTGGAGGGAGTTGAAAGTCCGTGTTGCCCAGCGACAGCCCCAAAACATCACTGCTCTAGAGGAGATCTGCATGCAGGAATGGGCCAACATACCAGCAACAGTGTGTGACAACCTTGTGAAGACTTACAGAAAACGTTTGACCTCTGTCATTGCCAACAAAGGATATATAACAATGTATTGAGATGAACTTTTGATATTGACCAAATACTTATTTTCCACCATAATTTGCAAATAACTTCTTTCCAAATCAGACAATGTGATTGTCTGGATTTGTTTCCACATTTTGTCTCTCATAGTTGAGGTATACCTATGATGAAAATTACAGGCCTCACTCATCTTCTTAAGTGGGAGAACTTGCACAATTGGTGGCTGACTAAATACTTTTTTGCCCCACTGTATATATATATATATATATATATATATATATTACATTGACATTATCACACACTCACACACATATATATATATATATATATATATATATATATATATATATATATATATATATATATATATATATATATATATATATATAGAGAGAGAGAGAGAGAGAGAGAGAGAGAGAGAGAGAGAGATAAAAGAGCAAAATATTACACACCGAGTCGACTCTACCAGTTAACAAGTAGTGGACAGCACAATAAGGCTTGATGTGGAGGAATAAGTGATGTGGAGCTTTAATCAAACAATACAACACCATTGGGAAAGGGAAGGTAAATGAAGCCTCTGTTAAAGACTTGGCCATACGGGACTTAATACTGCCATGCTCACCACCTCTTCAGCGTTGCCACCGCCACACCTGTAAGGAGGAAAGGAACTGGTTGTTCTCGGTCGTCAGGCATCAAAACTGCAAACAGATGCAGAGAGATGCTCCAGACGTCCTTCCACGTTGTACAAACTAGTACGTATATTCCAGAAGACGGGTGTTTTGATCACTCAGATACCTCCGTTAAGATCCACCAATCGCTGATACTCTTTAGCCACATAATCCATATGAGCCACCAATGTGATACTGGAACAATGATCCTGATTAAAAAGGTGCCTTACCGAGGGGAAAGTTCAGTGCAGAAACAAAGTGAAAAAGCAGGCACAGCTTGCTGACAGCTGAAGCTGACATATCAGACTTCTGTATCTGATGTCGCTGTTATTTTAATTATTTTTTATAGATAGTGTAAAAAAACATAAATAATCCATAGAATATATATATATATATATATACATACACACAGTATTTACAGTATACAGTATGTAATAATTTTTAAGAACTAATATTTTTTATATTTTATATTTAATATTTCAATAACGCACCTTAAGATAACCTAACCCGACACTGTGTTATATCTACATTGTGAAACCCGAAGCCCGTTACTCAAATTTTATATTATATATATATATATATATATACTGTATATGTTCTTCATAAAGAAAAAAAATAATTTTTATTATTAAATATATATTACTATATATATATATATATATATATATATATATGGGATAATGTTAATGTAAAAAATATATCTATAGGAATAGATATACAGGTATAGATATATATAGCACGCAAGCTATATCTTAATTCCTCAAGTTAGCGCACGTCAGGTTTTGTTTGCGCCCAAAACCTTTACTTTCTACTTGTTATATGCGTTCTAACCCGCACACACAAAAAGATTACTTCTAGCAAAGTTTACGCTTTAGCAGGAGCACTAAATGGTGAACTACTTGTAATCTAGTGCTTAGTGTTTGGTGTATTATTCCATTATTTTTTGGTTATTGTTTTGGTTAGATCACTGCTAGGTGATAGGGCATTTCATCTCTTATGAATTATTTTATATGCATTTTCAAAAGCCCCCATTTGTTTTAGCCATCTTTTATATGAATGACACCCAAATGTGGCGATGACACTCAAATCTACCTCTCTGCGCCAGACTTATCTCCTTCCTTGCTAACCCGTGTCACTGAATGTCTTTCTCATATCTCATCTTAAATGTTCTCTTACTACCTTAAGCTAAATCTCTCCAAAACCAAGCTCTTTATTTTTCCCCCTTCTTCAAAAATCTCCACCCCCATTTCTCTATAACTGTTGATAACTCCATCATTACCCCTACCTCCGCATGCCTGATGTCTTGGGGTTACACTTGACTCAGACCTTTCTTTCACTCCTCACATTCAGTCCTTGGCTAAAGCCTGCCGCTTCCACCTTAAAAACATCTAAAAAATTAGACATTTCCTTACACAAGACACAACTAAGATTTTAATCCACTCTCTCACCCTTTCCCCCCTTGACTACTGCAACTCCGTCCTCTCTGGTGTCCCTAGCTGAGGCCAAGCTCCTTTACAATCCATAATGAATGCCTCTGCCAGGCTCATCTTCTTTACACATCACTTTTGATCTGCTGCACCTCTCTGCCAATCCCTTGCCTCCAGGATTAAACACAAAATCCTCACTCTGACATACAAGTTCCTCAACTGCACTGCCGAATGGAGCTTGATGCCCCGTGCTTCTGGCGAGCCTGCAGGCTCACCACAAACAGCAGTTATGAAGCAGCGGTCACAAAGACTGCTGCTCCATAACCTGTCCGCCTACTCTGAGCAGGCGGACAGACATCGCCACAATACAACCCGATCGAGTACGATCGGGTTGATTGACACCCCCCTGATGGCGGCCTATTGGCCTCGAGTCTGCAGGGGGCGGCGTTGCACCAGCAGCTCTTGTGAGCTGCTGGTGCAATGCTGAATACGGGAGCGTATTGCTCGCCGTATTCAGCGAGGTCTGGCGGACCTGATCCGCAGTGTCGGATCAGGTCCGCCAGACCTTGATACATATGCCCCCTTGTCTCCAGATACTCTCCCTCCCGTCCCCATTGCACTGCTCGCAATTTGCTTCTTTCCTCCTCTCTTGTTACTTCCGCACACTCCCGTTTACAGGACTTCTCCAGACTGGTTCCTATCTTGTGGAACTCACTGCCTCACTCCACAAGACTCTCCCCTAGTTTTCAAGTGCTCCATAGAGACTCTACTATTCAGGAATGCATACAACCTACACTAACCTTTCCTAACTCCATTGCTTTTCCCCTAAAAACCCTTAGAATGTTAGCCTATGAGCCCAGCTGTTTGTAGATAGCCTTCATAAGAACCGACTACAACAGTGCAACTCAGCAGGGCCCTCTACCCTTTTGATCCCTATAAATGTTATCTTGTATACCGCCTATGTTTATAGCGCTGCAGAATCTATTGGCGTTCTACAAATACCTGATAATAATAAAAAAATAATAATCAAGTGTCACTGTAGATATGTCTTTACATATACTTACATTGTAATATAGTTTTACAGGGCAAGATTACAAAAGGAGTACTATTTAGCACTTTCACTAGTGCGCTAATTGTGCTAGAAGTGTCGGATTGAGCTGGTATTAGGAGTTAAAATTAAAAAGTTATCGCTCTCACACTAACCAGACACACACAAAAGCTGAAATAGTTAACCATAGCTCTGAGGACTCGCTAACCCGACGAGAACTTAAATTGCGCTCAAGCAATCGTGTTTACTTACGCTTTGGAATACCAGCACAATTTAACCTGCATGCAAACGATCATAAAAACCCAATATCATTAATGTGCAAACTATGTGCTCCACTCGTAATCTGGCCCTAAATAAGTTAAATTAAAGGGACAGTCTACACCCCTACTAAGCGTCGCTTATATGCTAAATCTACTGCAGATCGTTCAAACTCACCCCACTTCAGTGACCATATCGATCCACCTCCGGACTTATTCATATTACAAACTGAGTCTTTTTAACTTGTAAATGGCCGCCATGCCCCTCCTAATATTACATCATCCATCCTCTCTTTCCAAAACATCCAATCAGAAATAGATCATGGATGTAAAAACTTGATCGCGCTTTCGTCGTTTAGCGCATGCGCACACGCTGTGGAACAAAAAAAACGGAACCAAAATTTTATTGCAATTTTCACACGTCTATTTGTTTTAACTGTACATGCAATATCAATTGTAAGTATCGAGCGCAAATGAAGTCTCTATTAAAATTTCCTACTGATAATTACCAAATAAAAAGCTTTTTATTTTCTATGGGTCCTTTCAATTTATTTGACTCTTGATAGCAGCAAAACTAATGTTATTTTCGCTTTCAGATACATATTTCACAAATGTCATTCCATCATTTCGCTAATAATGTGATATCCACTTCTCATATGTATATGCCATTTTATATTCAGTACCTTTGATATATTCTTTTATTAAGAATGATGCTTACAAAATTGATTTAACATTAAATTTTCTTTAGTCAGCTATTTATATTTGCTTTTTCTATCTACTTATAATGCATATGTGTGACCAATAAGACACTAATGAATATGCTTTAATGATCTCATGTTTTTTTTAACTGCATATCCACAATAATGTTAATTTATTTCAAAGTTTAAATTGTCAACAGCTGTCACTACATTTTTTTTTTTTTTTTTTAAACATTTTTTTTTATACTAATATCCTATCTACACTATCCTCAATTTTTAATAATTATAAAAATTTATATTATAAAAAACACCTCAATACTTGAGCTTGATATCCATCTCTTTTGCACTCTCTCTATCACCCCTCTCTTTTGCGCTCTATCTCCCCCCTCACTCTCTCTATCTCCCCTCTCTCTCTCTCTCTCTCTCTCTCTCTATCTCCCCCCTCTCTCTCTCTATCTCCACCTCTCTATGTCCCCCTCTCTCTTTCTCTATCTCCCCCTCTCTCTCTCTATCTCCCCCTCTCTATCTCCCCCTCTCTATCTCCCCCTCTCTATCTCCCCCCCCTCTCTCTCTCTCCCCCTCTCTCTCCCCATCTCCCCCCTCTCTTTCTCTCTCCCCTCTCCCTATCTCCCCCTCTCTCTCTATATATCTCCCCCTCTCTCTGTTTATCTCCCCCTCTCTGTCTCCCCCTCTCTCTCTCTATCTCCCCCTCTCTATCTCCCCACCTCTCTCCATCTCCCACCTCTCTCTCTATCTCCCCCCTCTCTCTCTATCTCCCCATCTCTCTATCTCAACCTTTCTCTCTATATATATCTCCCCCCTCTCTATCTCCCCCCTCTCTCTCTATCTCCCCCCTCTCTTTCTCTCTACCCTCTGTCTATCTCCCCCCTCCCTCTCTCTATCTCCCCCCCTCTCTCTCTATCTCCCCCCTCTCTCTCCCCAACTCCCCCTCTCTTTCTCTCTCCCCTCTCTCTATCTCCCCCTCTCTCTCTATCTCCCCCCCTCTCTCTCTATCTCCCCCCTCTCTCTCTATCTCCCCATCTCTCTATCTCAACCTCTCTCTATATATATATCTCCCCCTCTCTATCTCCCCCCTCTCTCTCTATCTCCCCCCTCTCTTTCTCTCTACCCTCTGTCTATCTCCCCCCTCTCTCTCTCTCTATCTCCCCCCTCTCTCTCTATCTCCCCCCTCTCTCTCCCCATCTCCCCCTCTCTTTCTCTCTCCCCTCTCTCTATCTCCCCCTCTCTCTCTATCTCCCCCTCTCTCTCTCTATCTCCCCCCTCTCTCTATCTCCCCCCTCTCTCTATGTCCCCCCTCTCTCTCTATAAAAATTTATATTATAAAAAACACCTCAATACTTGAGCTTGATATCCATCTCTTTTACACTCTCTCTATCACCCCTCTCTTTTGCGCTCTATCTCCCCCCTCACTCTC
Source organism: Bombina bombina (assembly GCF_027579735.1). Lineage (NCBI taxonomy): Eukaryota > Metazoa > Chordata > Amphibia > Anura > Bombinatoridae > Bombina > Bombina bombina. Next base: position 1,030,458,779 of record NC_069500.1, read on the forward strand.
TCTATCTCCCCTCTCTCTCTCTCTCTCTATCTCCCCCCTCTCTCTCTCTATCTCCACCTCTCTATGTCCCCCTCTCTCTTTCTCTATCTCACCCTCTCTCTCTCTATCTCCCCCTCTCTATCTCCCCCTCTCTATCTCCCCCCCCTCTCTCTCTCTCCCCCTCTCTCTCACCATCTCCCCCCTCTCTTTCTCTCTCCCCTCTCTCTATCTCCCCCTCTCTCTCTATATATCTCCCCCTCTCTCTGTTTATCTCCCCCTCTCTGTCTCCCCCTCTCTCTCTCTATCTCCCCCTCTCTATCTCCCCACCTCTCTCCATCTCCCACCTCTCTCTCTATCTCCCCCCTCTCTCTCTATCTCCCCATCTCTCTATCTCAACCTCTCTCTCTATATATATCTCCCCCCTCTCTATCTCCCCCCTCTCTCTCTATCTCCCCCCTCTCTTTCTCTCTACCCTCTGTCTATCTCCCCCCTCCCTCTCTCTATCTCCCCCCCTCTCTCTCTATCTCCCCCCTCTCTCTCCCCAACTCCCCCTCTCTTTCTCTCTCCCCTCTCTCTATCTCCCCCTCTCTCTCTATCTCCCCCCTCTCTCTCTATCTCCCCCTCTCTCTCTATCTCCCCATCTCTCTATCTCAACCTCTCTCTATATATATATCTCCCCCTCTCTATCTCCCCCCTCTCTCTCTCTCTCCCCCCTCTCTTTCTCTCTACCCTCTGTCTATCTCCCCCTCTCTCTCTCTCTATCTCCCCCCCTCTCTCTCTCTATCTCCCCCCTCTCTCTCCCCATCTCCCCCTCTCTTTCTCTCTCCCCTCTCTCTATCTCTCCCTCTCTCTCTATCTCCCCCTCTCTCTCTCTATCTCCCCCCCTCTCTCTATCTCCCCCCTCTCTCTATGTCCCCCCTCTCTCTCTCTATCTCCCCCCTCTCTCTCTCTATCTCCCCCTCTCTCTCTCTCTATCTCCCCCCTCTCTCTATCTCCCCCCTCTCTCTATGTCCCCCTCTCTCTCTCTATCTCCCCCCTCTCTCTCTCTACCTCACCCCCCTCTCTCTATCTCCCCCCTATATCTATCTCTATCTCCCTCTCTCTCTCTCTATCTCCCCCTCTCTATCTCCCCACCTCTCTCTCTTTATCTCCCCCCTCTCTCTATCTCTCCCCCTCTCTCTTTCTCCCTCTCTCTTTCTCCCCCTCTCTCTCTTTATCTCACCCTCTCTCTCTCTATCTCACCCTCTTTATCTCCCTCCTCTCTCTCTATCTCCCCCCTCTCTTTCTCTCTACTCTCTCTCTATCTTCCACCCCTCTCTCTATCTCCCCCCTCTCTCTCTATCTCCCCCCCTCTCTCTCTCTATCTCCCCCCTCTCTCTCCCCATTTCCCCCTCTTTTTCTCTTACCCTTCTCTCTTTCTATCTCCCCCTCTCTCTCTCCCCCTCTCTCTCTCCCCCTCTCTTTCTCTATCTCCCCCTCTCTCTCTTCCCCTCTCTCTCTCTATCTCCCCCTCTCTATCTCCCCACCTCTCTCTCTATCTACCTCCTCTCTTTCTCTCTACCCTCTCTCTATCTCTATCTATCTATCTCCCCCTCTCTATCTCCCCTATCCCCCCTCTCTTTCTCTCTACCCTCTCTATCTCCCCCTCTCTCTCTCCCCCTCTCTCTCTCCCCCTCTCTTTCTCTATCTCCCCCTCTCTCTCTTCCCCTCTCTCTCTCTATCTCCCCCTCTCTATCTCCCCACCTCTCTCTCTATCTACCTCCTCTCTCTCTCTCTCTCTCTCTCTATCTATCTATCTCCCCCTCTCTATCTCCCCTATCCCCCCTCTCTTTCTCTCTACCCTCTCTATCTCCCCCACCTCTCTCTCTCTCTCTCTCTCTATCTCCCCCTCTCTCTCTATACCTCCCCCCTCTCTCTCTCTCTATCTCCCCCTCTCTCTCTCTCTCTCTCACCCCTCTCTCTCTAACTCCCCCCTCTCTCTATCTATCTCCGCTCTCTCTCCCCTCTCTTCCTCTCTCTCTTCCAGACAAATATAAGATATGGAAGCAAGTGTGTGTACATAAAAGTTAAAAAATAATGACATATGATATTACCTGTAGATCAACCCATTGTAATAGGCTGAGGTTTCAAAGCACAAATCCAGCTACTTCTGATACACAAATAAAGCCTAAAATTAAATTACTCAAATTTTTTAAAATCCACAGTTGGTATAACCTGTTTTTTTAAATACTTTTATGTAATAAACATTCAAGAGTGTACCGTCCCTTTTATTTATATTTAATAAAGGTTCACTATAAATAATTTATGTATTTCTTACTTAAGAAACATAATACCATAATTATCCTTTCTGAGGTTTTGCAGAACCAACAAACTTATATTTATATAAATGTAATGGGACATTCAACACCAGATTTTTTTTTTTTTTTTTTAAGATAGTTAATATCTTTATTATACATTACACAGTTTTTAAATAACAATCAATTTTTAATAATGTTATTTTTAATCTTGTTGATTATCCATTATCTAAGCCTCTTCCAACTGCACCTTTATTTAATTTTTTTTTTTATTTTTGCATTTTAAACAATCAATGTCTGCCCCATGATCATTCACGTGCATGAGCACAGTGTTATCGTTCTTAAAAACGTTAAGAAACATACTCTACTTTTGAATATTTTTTTAAGAATATATAATAAAAGAATTGTAATTCAATGTCTACGAAATTATCATATGAACCTCAAAGTTTAAATGGACAGTCAAGTCTAAAATACATTTTTTAAATTCGTATAGGGCATGTAATCTTAATCTATTTTAAAATTTATTATTAGCACCAATCAGCCTTTGTTCTCTTGATATTCTTATTTGAAAGTGTATTTTTCTTTATTAATCATTAAAAATAGAATCATCGAATTATTATTTTTTAATGTAATAAATTTTTTTATTTTTTCAATGAAATCAATCGAGTAAGATGGATAGCCAGCAAACTAATCAACGCCGTACGTTATATGACTTAGATAGCCAAGAAGTAGAAAGGATGGTAATTATCAATTTTTGTATTGTTACACACATATAATTTTGTTATGTATCTTTTTTTTAAAAAATTTTTTATTTAAAAGCGTCCTCAAAATATAATATATTGTCAATAACTAAAAAAATCAAAATAAACATTCATGTTTTTTTTTTTTAATGTCGTTTACACCTACCGTCTTTTTTTTGTGGAGAAATTTTATTTTTTTATTATTTATAAGATCTTAAAAAATAAAATAATGCATATCATGTCCAGAATAAATAAATAAATAAATCTTTTTCTACTAAATTAGCCAATTTCTTAAGTAATATTACATTTACTATTCACATTTTTTTTTATAATCTAAAATTAATTGAGAGTTTACATGAAAATAAATGTATTCATTTGTAATATTATTATAGTCGTTTTAATAATATGTATCGGAAAATATAATTTTTTTTGGAAGAGAGAAGAGATGAATGAAAGGAGGCGAAACCGTCATGCTACTTATATGGCAAATATGTCACATAGTTGGGATCCAATTAGGTCATAAACTGAAGATAATTCGACTCAAAATACAGAGACATGATCTGAAATTGGCAGCCCTACCGAGAGTGATAGAATTGGAAACACTCAATGGTGTACATGTGGACATTGCAAAATCATGCAAACACATATTGAAAGCATCTGTTGCCATGAGATAGCACAAGTAATGGATCAACTAGAAGATGAATCTGCTTGCATTGCCTATCAGCAATATGTTTTGGTAGATTTGGCAAACAGAGAGTTACTTGAGGAATTCTATGCTTTTGGTTTAAGATATTATTCTAATCCCCGTAGCAGACAGGGACAGATGAGAGAAAGGTTTGATATAATTATTAATAATTCTTTTTTCTTAATTCAATTGTACACTGACTCTATCTCTATCTCTCTTTCTCTCAATTTATATAGATATATTTATCTCTCTCTCTCTATATATCTATCTATCTATCTATCTATCTATCTATCTATCTATCTATCTATATATATATATATATATATATATATATATATATATAGAGAGAGAGAGAGAGTATATTATATATATTTATATATATATATATATATACATATATATGTATTTTTAACTTCATTATTAGTTAAATATATATATATATATATATATATATATTTACATGTCTCTATATATTTATATCTATCTATCTATCAATAGATGTTTAGAGATATTTATATATATTTATCGATATTTAGAGATATTGTGGAGGGGGGAAGATAGAGAAAATAACACCCTCTATAATATTTTAAAACTGTAAAAATGCATCACGAAAATTGGATTTTATTCTAATTTGATATATATTGATGACGATTATGCTTTTAATATCTCTTTCTATATTAATTTTTTTTTTTTAATTTATATTTAATATACAATTATAGTGATTATAGGAAAGTGGCTTACAGGAGGTTTGTAAACAAGATTCACGGATATCTTGGACCAAAAGTTAGAGTTCCAATACCGTCTTGTGTTGTGAATAAAATCCGAGAACATTTTCCAGCTCCAGACAATCTCTATTGTGGTTTCAGATATGCCGATGATGAAGGTCCAGCATCGGAGTTAATTTGGGATTAAATATTGAAAATAAGATTGTAGTTATATTATTTATCTTGTGTTTTCAAGTTAGACATTACAATATCGATTTTTGATTGATATATGTTAACTTTTCTTTTTTTTAATATTTATTTTGTTATCGTTTAAGACATAATTATACTCACTTTTTTGTGTCATTTTGTACAAAATATCTTGAATTAAGAAAGTTTGTCAAAAAATATATATAAAATTCAATAAATAAAAAGAAAAAATATCTTTCCAATTTTTATTTAATTCTTAACATATTCTTTTAAATAATCATCAAATATTGTTTTAAAAAGTACACAAACTATTATATTTTAATAAATTAATATAATTTACTAAATACAATAGATTGATGTGTGATTAGACGGTATCTTAGCCTCTTATAACTGCCACCGGGGTTTTTTTTTGGGTGTTCGGTTTTTAATTTTGATTTTTAAACAGAAATCGTTAATTATATTTTGTTTTCATGTTGCTTTCATTATTTGGATCATATATACTTTTATATTCAATCAAAGAGGTCTAAACAGAACTCCAGTTGCGTGTGCATAGTGTTATGTATCTGACACGCATGAAATAAAAAGCACAAATATTGTAAAAACAATTTCATTTAAATAGAGAATATGCTGTATTTATGTAAATACCAATTGCCAATGTAATAAACCTCATACCTTTCATTTTAAAATTAATAATCCAAAGACCAAAGGTAAATTAAATGAAAAAGCAAAAAAAAAAAAATGTAAAATAAGAATCAAAATCACTATATTTGATTTTCAAATATATTTTTTATTTTTTCAAAACCAAATGTTATGTATTTTTTTTTTTAAATAATTGGTTAAAAAAATAAGAACAAATATTTTTTTTTAATTCAAAAGAATAACTGTTTGAAATGACATTACATTAACTAAATTAAATATATTTTTAAATTATTGTAGAATCCTGAAAATTCAAAATTTAAATTATTCTTTATAATTAGAAAATAAAACTAAACATAAATTTTAGGTAACTGAATTTTAAATTTGACGCTTATTTAATTAGAAAACGTGATCTTTTTGTCTGCATTAGTATATCTTTTGAGGGCCGAGGAATCTTTGCAATGTTTTCCGGTAGGCTATCATTCTTTGATTCCCACGAGTGATCCAAAATTCCAGAATAAATTTTAAGTACATCAGTTATCATCGGATAAATGTGATCCATTTTCATGGATCCATATATTGGACGTAATTGCCATTCCTGTTTGGCCTTTGGATATACTGCCTTAAACTTAAGTTCACCAAAGAAACCACTTTTTGCAGTTTGTCTACGAATTCTTTCCTGTATTCTTTTGGTGTTGTTGTTGTGGGCTAAGACAGCTAGTGTTGTGCGTGCATTCATTGCGTCCATTTGAAAATGGATGCGTTTAGGGTGATATTTTAAAACTAGACTGTGGAAAACTTCAATGGATCCTGTATGGCAAAATTGAGCAAGACATTCAAAGTCTTTGTCCATTCACGGATCACAGATAATGTCTTGCAAAGCCATAAACGCATTGCTTTTCGGATCCATCCATGCTCTTTTGTGTTCTTGTTCTTCTGTGAATTCATCATGTCCACATTCTGAGATAAATCGACCATTTGTCCACGAATGTATGTTGCAGATGTGGTTTAATAAGGATTGCCAAATTTCTTTCATCAGCTCACCATTACCATTAGACTTCAAACTAGCAGTCCAGAGGTGATTTATTATAGCTTGTATCCATGGAGCAATCGATTGACAGTTCTTTTTACGGCTTATGGAAAGTAATTTTTTTCTGATACTTTTTCCATAATGCCATATGTCGTACTGATGGACTATTAAGGGATATTCTTCTCTGATAATCTTCCTTATACGGACATGGCGATCAGTTGCGACTTGTAGTACAAATAGTGATTCTTTTTCAATATTATTAATTGTTCTCCTAAAGGCTTTTGACTCCATAGCGACTGAAGATGTTGTCTCATTCACCTGCACCACATTAAAATCAATAATCTTTTTGGTTTCATCTTCAATCATAGTGTAAGTGTAATATTTAGCACTGTAGCCAGGGCTATCACATTGTCCGTCACCGCACAATGTGATAGCACGATCTTTCATACTGTTTATATTACGTTCACGGTCTTCAATCCAGTGTTGATGGATAGTTGGAAAAAGAAATTTTCTCTGGATTTTGTAGTATGTCTGTTTACATACTGTTTGTAGACCCATAAATTGACCCAATTCATGAATTTTATCAAAATGATTGCCGCTGAAAAGAATAGATGCACAATAAATTAAATTGCCTATTGGCATCTGTCCAATGGTAGGTTGACTACGCCATAATATTTCTTCATGTCCTGACAAACATTCTCCAGAAATATTTAATAGAGTTCCTAATAACGATTTTTTTAGACTGATTATAGGTGATGTACATCCAAAGTATCTGCATTGTAATAACTTTAACAATTGATCCAAACAGCTTTCAAATACTATATATTTTTTTTCTCTGACATAGTCATCTAAAGTGGGTTCAATTAGAATACTTGTGTCATTTAGTGTAATCATGGATTTATCCGGACAGTAGTCAGGATCTTTCAATTTTGAATTCTCATTCAATCTGTTAATACTTTCATTTTCTTCTGTTGTGTCTAAATCTTCATTTACTTCCATGGGGACTTCATTGTCATAATGATAGTGTTCTGAACTTTGGTATATTGGTGATAAGTTTAAGCTCATATTATCTTCATTTTCAGATAATATAGTTGAACTATTTATGGAATCAAAATTTGTTGAAGTACCAACTGAATTACTGTGAACCATGCCACTAACATCACCAATAGTCCATGTATAAGCATCTTTGGTCACTCTTAATCCGGCTGTGGATGTAAAATTATTCTTCGTACCATATATCTTGGTTTGTGTACCAACTGTAACAGTTCCATAAGATCTATCAAACTGAATTTGCTGATTTTTTTTAAAGATTTCTGTGTTGGTGGACACATCAGATGTGTTTTGATTTACTGTATGACCACAAGTTGGGCAATTAAATACATGTGAAACACCCACTGAATGTAAAGCATCAATATGTAATACAGGATCGAGTACAGTTTCTGTAACATTTCCTTCTGTAATTGAAACAACAATGTTCCTTGTAGATGTACTACTATTTATTGTTGATGGCACTTTTTGAAGACCCAGAATTTTTCTTTTTAAATTTTGTCCAAATATAGTTGGTACAGCATGTTTATAAAGAAACAACTTAAGTCTGTTGGAATAGAAATCTTTGGGTGTGAAATGTAATGAACACATCCAATATCTGCCAGTTTTGTTAGTTTCAATTACTCTCTTAACCATTTCATCAATTCCATCGTCAAATTGTCCAGTTTGAAGCAACCATTCACGTACCAGTTCACCATGTGGTGGAAATTTATGTAGTGAATATGAAGTTATTAATTTTGTCTTCTTATTACAATTAGGGCAATTTTTTACAATGCAAACTGCCATTATAAAACCTGTAAATAAAATAATAAATAAGTTAATTTGAGTATGGAATAACATTAGACAAATTTAAATCATATAAAACAACATGGTGTTACTTCATGTATATCGGAAAAATAAAAAATAACATCTTGACCATGAATTTATCGGTGATCAGGAACTGATTGCCTAACATACTAGTCTCATAAAACTAATGAAATAAAGTTGATTTTTTTAAGAGGCTTCGATACAAGATAATCACATAATTTTTAAAGTATATTTTACACAATTATTTTGATTATAAAAAAATGTCAACGCTTAATACATTTTATATATATATATATATATATATATATATATATATATATATATATATATATATATTTATATAATAGAAAAAGCTTTTGTAGACTTTACCTTAAATCAAATGAATGTCTTATTAAAATCACATGAATACAATAAAAAATATAAAAACATTTTTTTTTCATATATCTATAATTCTGACTAATTTTCTTTTTTATAGTTTTTTAATTAAAATTATTTTCATATCATAATTAATAATAAGACGACATTGAAGGAAACTTAATCAATCATGGCATTTATTATTTTAAAGATATACAATTATATGTCTCTCTCTCTCTCTCTCTCTATATATATATATATTTTTTTTTTTTTTTATATATGTTTATATATATATATATATATATATATATATATAGATATAGATATATTGATATAGATATAGATAGATAGATATATATATATATATATATAGATAGATAGATATAGATATAGATATATATATAGATATATATATATGCAGAAAAGATGGATGTAGGTGTGGCGCTGTAAGAACACCCTAAAGATATATATTCAGTTGTAACTATAGTGTTAGATTTGCTGCCTATGAATATCTATCTAAAGAAAACTGTGCCCCCAAGGACAGTAAACTTGATAGAATAAAATGTTAAATGAATAGGGAAAAAGGGGGAATAGGGAATATTCAAATTGGCGCAACACTCAATAATATAATATTTAAAACTGAATAGTATGTGACAGATTTGGTACACAAAGATATATATCAAAATGCAGCCATCTGTTTCAGGAATAACCTAAATGTTGGCAGATGTGACTTCGCTTGGTATTTTAAATGTTGTAATAACAACAGCCTAAGCGTATAGTATGTGGTGATAAAAATAATGATAATGATAAGGCAATTTCAATATTGAGTTTAGATCACAAATAATAACCCAATAAAGTACAAATTATAAGTCCAATGTTTGTAGAAAACTTCAATAGCTGTAGGTAGATGCGAGTAATACAAATGTTTAGGCAAATGAAACAATGTGTCCACGTTCCACAACGAGCCCGTTGGGAGTATACTTACACTCCGTTACCTCAATCTGATGAGGTAAGTGCCGCGCAGTGTATAGGTAGTTCTCCCTCCTGGTATCTGTGGTGTAGTGGAGCGGTGTCCTCTTATAATCCAGAGATCTCTTAGGTGTTCTCTCTCGAATTTGGCTCAATCTGCACTTCTGGAGCTGCTGGTCCCTCCAGTTGGCAACGTGAAGTTTCTGTTTATCTTCTCTCGCAGGTGTTCCTGTAGAATCACGTATCGTGATTCTACAGGAACACCTGCGAGAGAAGATAAACAGAAACTTCACGTTGCCAACTGGAGGGACCAGCAGCTCCAGAAGTGCAGATTGAGCCAAATTCGAGAGAGAACACCTAAGAGATCTCCTACACCACAGATACCAGGAGGGAGAACTACCTATACACTGCGCGGCACTTACCTCATCAGATTGAGGTAACGGAGTGTAAGTATACTCCCAACGGGCTCGTTGTGGAACGTGGACACATTGTTTCATTTGCCTAAACATTTGTATTACTCGCATCTACCTGCAGCTATTGAAGTTTTCTACAAACATTGGACTTATAATTTGTACTTTATTGGGTTATTATTTGTGATCTAAACTCAATATTGAAATTGCCTTATCATTATCATTATTTTTATCACCAAATACTATACGCTTAGGCTGTTGTTATTACAACATTTAAAATACCAAGCGAAGTCACATCTGCCAACATTTAGGTTATTCCTGAAACAGATGGCTGCATTTTGATATATATCTTTGTGTACCAGATATATATATATATATATATATATATATATATATATATATATAGAGAGAGAGAGATATATATATATATATATAGAAATATATATAGATATATATATAGATATATATATATATATATATAGATATATATATATATATATATATATATAGAGAGAGAGAGAGAGATATATATATATAGATATATATATATATATATATATATATATATATATATATATATATATATATATATACAGGGAGTGCAGAATTATTAGGCAAGTTGTATTTTTGAGGATTAATTTTATTATTGAACAACAACCATGTTCTCAATGAACCCAAAAAAACTCATTAATATCAAAGCTGAATATTTTTGGAAGTAGTTTTTAGTTTGTTTTTAGTTTTAGCTATTTTAGGGGGATATCTGTGTGTGCAGGTGACTATTACTGTGCATAATTATTAGGCAACTTAACAAAAAACAAATATATACCCATTTCAATTATTTATTTTTACCAGTGAAACCAATATAACATCTCAACATTCACAAATATACATTTCTGACATTCAAAAACAAAACAAAAACAAATCAGTGACCAATATAGCCACCTTTCTTTGCAAGGACACTCAAAAGCCTGCCATCCATGGATTCTGTCAGTGTTTTGATCTGTTCACCATCAACATTGCGTGCAGCAGCAACCACAGCCTCCCAGACACTGTTCAGAGAGGTGTACTGTTTTCCCTCCTTGTAAATCTCACATTTGATGATGGACCACAGGTTCTCAATGGGGTTCAGATCAGGTGAACAAGGAGGCCAAGTCATTAGATTTTCTTCTTTTATACCCTTTCTTGCCAGCCACGCTGTGGAGTACTTGGACGCGTGTGATGGAGCATTGTCCTGCATGAAAATCATGTTTTTCTTGAAGGATGCAGACTTCTTCCTGTACCACTGCTTGAAGAAGGTGTCTTCCAGAAACTGGCAGTAGGACTGGGAGTTGAGCTTGACTCCATCCTCAACCCGAAAAGGCCCCACAAGCTCATCTTTGATGATACCAGCCCAAACCAGTACTCCACCTCCACCTTGCTGGCGTCTGAGTCGGACTGGAGCTCTCTGCCCTTTACCAATCCAGCCACGGGCCCATCCATCTGGCCCATCAAGACTCACTCTCATTTCATCAGTCCATAAAACCTTAGAAAAATCAGTCTTGAGATATTTCTTGGCCCAGTCTTGACGTTTCAGCTTGTGTGTCTTGTTCAGTGGTGGTCGTCTTTCAGCCTTTCTTACCTTGGCCATGTCTCTGAGTATTGCACACCTTGTGCTTTTGGGCACTCCAGTGATGTTGCAGCTCTGAAATATGGCCAAACTGGTGGCAAGTGACATCTTGGCAGCTGCACGCTTGACTTTTCTCAGTTCATGGGCAGTTATTTTGTGCCTTGGTTTTTCCACACGCTTCTTGTGACCCTGTTGACTATTTTGAATGAAACGCTTGATTGTTCGATGATCACGCTTCAGAAGCTTTGCAATTTTAAGAGTGCTGCATCCCTCTGCAAGATATCTCACTATTTTTGACTTTTCTGAGCCTGTCAAGTCCTTCTTTTGACCCATTTTGCCAAAGGAAAGGAAGTTGCCTAATAATTATGCACACCTGATATAGGGTGTTGATGACATTAGACCACACCCCTTCTCATTACACAGAGATGCACATCACCTAATATGCTTAATTGGTAGTAGGCTTTCGAGCCTATACAGCTTGGAGTATGACAACATGCATAAAGAGGATGATGTGGTCAACATACTAATTTGCCTAATAATTCTGCACTCCCTGTATATATGTATATTTATACATATATATATGTATATGTATCTATATATTGATGGGTATATATATATATATAGATATAGAAATAGAGATTGTGAAAAGGTTAATTATAGTGTATAAATAAAGGGTTAAAAAAATTAGAACAGCAAGCATCAACGATATACACTTTGAAGATTGTTGGATTATAATACATACTCTTCAATTATAAAAGTATTAGAAGTGAACAATCAAACTTTTTTGATACCTAAAAATAATCAAAATTGAGAATAGAAAAAATTTATTGATATGAAATAGAATTGATAGTCTATAGCAATTTATTGTATTGCATTAGAGTTGACAGTGGTTAAAGCATAAATAAAATCAAATACATAAAGTTTTTTATTTCATTATGGATCAAAATTTAATATACATTGGGTGCATTGTAAAGATAATACAATAATTTGGAACATGCTGGATCAAAGCGGCAAATTATTTACTCTTACCGATTGATCTATCAAAAGGACGCGTCTAGCGTCGGAACAAAAAAAATATAAGGGGAATAGAAAACGTGAAGCGCAGACGGACTTTTGCTTACACGTCACTTCTGGATATTCGGGCATGCGTATTCACACGCATCTGACGTATGTGACTGACCGTGCACGAGCATGGATCACATAGAGAAGCTCCCAAAAATTTAGAAGGAGAAGTGGATGGGCGGAGTTTGGCGGCCATTTATAACGGCTGTAAGGAAACTTTTAGTGTGAGTGATGTAGGTTGTACAATCAACAGATAACGATTAAAGCGGGTGAGTTAGCAATAACAAAGATAAATAAACATTATAAGTGACGCTTTATATGGGTGTAGACTGTCCCTTTAAAGGTTTTTCCATGAAATTGTTTCAAGTTTTTTTTAAACAAGAGGTCAAATGTATCTTTGAGTAAACAATCTTAAGGGGATTAGTATGATTATTTTCAGTTTATTACAAAGTAAATAATGAAATCCATTTTAAATCCAAATGAATAGCCATGGATTCCAGTTTGTAAACCACTGAGTTATGTACATAATATTTTTGGATCATACTTTTTATCCTTATAATTAGGTGCACAAAGGAAAATGTGTAAATAAAGGATGTTATATTTCAGATTAAACACTGACTTTCATGTGTTTCCTCAGGCTTTTTATAATCAGTCAATGGTAAACAACAATGCAGCTTAAAAAGTATGCATTGTCATACCCTATATAGGGCTAGATTACAAGTAGAGCGGTATTTTGCTCTTCCGCTAGAGCGATAACTCCGCTAGATTTGCTTGGAATAAAAGTTGAAAGTAAACTGTTTTTGCTCTAGCGGTAACACGACTAGCACAAAAATCCAAACTTAGAATATTGCATACGCGTTCTTGTATTCCCCCAAAGAAGTCAATGGAGAAAAAAAAGTAGATATTCTCATTAGCACTAACCTGACATGAAAATATGAATATTTCATATTCAAATGTTCTTTATGTAACGGAATATGTTCTATTTATCTATACCTATTTCCTATTTATTTATATATATATATATATGTATAGATATTTACAGATATATATATATATATATATATATATATATATATATATATATAAGAATATCTATTTAAAAATACAAAAAACGTACAGCTAGATTTGGAGTTTTGTCGGTAACGACCCGAAAAACTAACGCCGGTTTTTTTCTGGCCGCACCATAAAAATAACTCTGGTATTGAGAGTCCACAAAAAAGGCTGCGTTAGGCTCCAAAAAAGGAGCGTAGAGCATTTTTAACGCAGCTTCAACTCTCGATACCAGAGTTACTTACGCAAGCGGCCAGCCTCAAAAACGTGCTCGTGCATGATTCCCCCATTGGAAACAATGGGGCTGTTTGAGCTGAAAAAAAACCTAACACCTGCAAAAAAGCCGCGTTCAGCTCTTAACGCAGGCCCATTGTTTGCTATGGGGAAACACTTCTACGTCTGCACCTAACACCCTAACATGTACCCCGAGTCTAAACACCCCTAGCCTTACACTTATTAACCCCTAATCTTCCGCCCCAGCTATCGCTGACCCCTGCATATTATTATTAACCCCTAATCTGCCGCTCCGTAAACCGCCGCTACTTACATTATCCCTATGTACCCCTAATCTGCTGCCCTAACATCGCCGACCCCTATATTATATTTATTAACCCCTAATCTGCCCCCCACAACGTCGCCTCCACCTGCCTACACTTATTAACCCCTAATCTGCCGAGCGGACCTGAGCGCTACTATAATAAAGTTATTAACCCCTAATCCGCCTCACTAACCCTATAATAAATAGTATTAACCCCAAATCTGCCCTCCCTAACATCGCCGACACCTAACTTCAATTATTAACCCCTAATCTGCCGACCGGAGCTCACCGCTATTCTAATAAATGTATTAACCCCTAAAGCTAAGTCTAACCCTAACACTAACACCCCCCTAAGTTAAATATAATTTAAATCTAACGAAATTAATTATCTCTTATTAAATAAATGATTCCTATTTAAAGCTAAATACTTACCTGTAAAATAAATCCTAATATAGCTACAATATAAATTATAATTATATTATAGCTATTTTAGGATTAATATTTATTTTGCAGGTAACTTTGTATTTATTTTAACCAGGTACAATAGCTATTAAATAGTTAAGAACTATTTAATAGCTAAAATAGTTAAAATAATTACAAATTTACCTGTAAAAGAAATCCTAACCTAAGTTACAATTAAACCTAACAGTATACTATCAATAAATTAATTAAATAAACTACCTACAATTACCTACAATTAACCTAACACTACACTATCAATAAATTAATTAAATACAATTCCTACAAATAAATACAATTAAATAAACTTGCTAAAGTACAAAAAATAAAAAAGAACTAAGTTACAAAAAATAAAAAAATATTTACAAACATAAGAAAAATATTACAACAATTTTAAACTAATTACACCTACTCTAAGCCCCCTAATAAAATAACAAAGCCCCCCAAAATAAAAAAATGCCCTACCCTATTCTAAATAACTAAAGTTCAAAGCTCTTTTACCTTACCAGCCCTGAACAGGGCCCTTTGCGGGGTATGCCCCAAGAAGTTCAGCTCTTTTGCCTGTAAAAGAAAAAATACAATACCCAAGCCCCCCAACATTACAACCCACCACCCACATACCCCTAATCTAACCCAAACCCCCTTAAATAAACCTAACACTAAGCCCCTGAAGATCTTCCTACCTTATCTTCACCTCACCGGGTTCAACGATCTGTCCAGAAGAGCTCCTCCGATGTCCTGATCCAAGCCCAAGCAGGGGGCTGAAGAGGTCCATGATCCGGATGAAGTCTTCATCCAAGCGGGAGCTGAAGAGGTCCATGATCCGGATGAAGTCTTCTATCAACGGCATCTTCAATCTTCTTTCTTCCGGATCCATCTTGCAGACCTCCGACGCGGAACATCCTGCTGGCCCGACGGACTAACGACGAATGACGGTTCCTTTAAGGGACGTCATCCAAGATGGCGTCCCTCGAATTCCGATTGGCTGATAGGATTCTATCAGCCAATCAGAATTAAGGTAGGAATATTCTGATTGGCTGATGGAATCAGCCAATCAGATTCAAGTTCAATCCGATTGGCTGATTCAAACTCCAACTCTAGGTGATATTCTGCTATGTACAGAACATTGGAATGAGAAATATTTACAGCAAATCCATAGTTAAAAACTTTATTAACCCCTTAACTACCAGTGTTGTGGGAGGGAGCAGGTGGAACCGCTACGCAACGTTACAGGAAATTAAAAAATAAATAAATGTGTCATTGAGGGAGACGGCGGGAGGAGGGGCAATGAGGGGGATCCTATGTGGGATCCGTTGACAGAAAGGGATCTGGGAGGGGGAGGGTATTGAGTGGGGGCAGATACACTACAGAAACAAATGGGTATTTTAATTTTTTTTATTTTTTTTGGCTAAATTGCTGCAAACTGGGTACTGTCAGACAGCTGCCAGTACCTAAGATAGTGGCAAATAGCTAGAGGGGGGGGAGAGTTAGAGAGCTGTTTTGGGGGGATCAGGGAGGTTGGGAGGTAAGGGGGATACTACCCTGCAGAAAATATTAAAAAAAAACTTTTATTTTTATACTGGCAGACTTTCTGACAGTACTTAAGATGTGGATGACCTTTTGGGGGTGGGGGAGGGAAGAGAGCTGTTTGAGAGGGGTCAGGGAGGGATCAGGTGGTGGGACGTGTTAGGTGGGAGGTGATCTCTACACTAAAGCTAAAATTAACCCTACAAGCTACCTAATTAACCTCTTCACTGCTGGACATAATACAAGTGTGGTGTGCAGCGGCATTTAGTGGCCTTCTAATTATCAAAAAGCAATGCCAAAGCCATATATGTCTGCTATTTCTGAACAAAGGGGATCCCAGAGAAGCATTTACAACCATTTGTGCCATGATTGCATAAGCTGTTTGTAAACAATTTCAGTGAGAAACCTAAAATTGTGAAAAAGTTAACTATTTTTTTTTTATTTGATCACATTTGACGATGAAATGGTGGCATGAAATATACCAAAATGGGCCTAGATCAATACTTTATGTTGTCTACTAAAAAATATATATATATATATATATATATATATAGTTTTGATAGGTAAATATAAAAAACCCCACTCCATTTCCGTTTAAATGTAGTGATGGCAAAAATGCTAAAAATGTTCTGGTCTTGTGGGGAGGATTTATTTGAAATGCCCAGCCCTTAAGGGGTTAAAAATGAATATTGCATAAATATGTTTTTACATGTTTTCATCTACTTAACCCAATGTGTGTTTTTAGAGGTAGAGCTTCAAGCACGGACTAGTGAGTGTCAGTTATAATACTATAGCAATATTGATAAAAAAATTCAAATAAAAATGTGGAAATATTTAAATAAAATAACACTGTATTTTTTATAACATTTAGTAAAAAAGCATTCATATATCAATTAATAAGTTGTGACTCCTGCCAATGTATAGCACCGTAGCTCCTCTCAGTGGTGTTGTCTGCGTCTAGGAGGAGTGGTAAATTGCGACTCCTCTTAGTTCGGTCACGTGACTCCCGTTACGTCATGCTGACCTGATATAGTGTAATATCAGGATTAAGGGCTCCATGTACAAAGCCGTCAATTCATCAGTCATTGTAGACGCGGCTAAACTCGCCGTTATTCGCCGCGGGCGAAATGGTGTCCGCTGTTGCTATGTACTAATAATCCCACAATAAATAGACACGTCTAGCCCGCCGCGAGCAGTGGCGGAATATTGATAAATTTGACGCCTCGCTCGCCGCGACTAAGCTGATGTACTTAACTTTCAGTTGAATTGTCTGGCCAATTGTTAAAAGCCGATTGACTCATTCCAATAATGATGCTAGAAACTGCCTGAAAGGAGCCTGATGCCATAAAATGCAATGCAGCTAATAGTTTCAGAAGTCCCGGAATAGCTTGTGAACGAGCCGTCATCGGCTCCAAATGATCTTCAATCTCTCGATACAGGTGTAATATGGATTCACGATCAAGCCGGAATCTTTGTATGATCTCTCGGTCAGAAAGGCCTTGCAAACCAACCCATGGAAGGAATACACGGGGGACACAAACTCTCCTTCTTCTAACCATTCGATTAGCGACATTTCCAGTATTCTGTCTTCTAGCCCGGATTTGCATCACACGGAGAATAAACAAGTACAGAATTCTCTCCATAGCTGCTGAAATGAACAATGTAAGTACAATGCTGATATTACTGCCTTTTATATATGTCTAGACTGGCGTCTAGAGTGACTTTCCTATTGTTTTGTACCTTGCCCGCCACCTAAAAGGTGGCGAGGCAAAAATAACGAGGTGGGGGCGGAAATTGACGCGAGCGGACAAATAGATTTTTTAGTACATTCGTTTTTGGGGAGTTGGTGGTCAAATGTGTCTAATTACAGTGAAAAATGGAGAGGTAGCGAGGTTTGGCGGATAAGTACGCTCGCAATTTTAAAGATGCGAGTTTGAACATAGTTGACGGCTTTGTACATATCAGTTTGCGAGTTTTGACGCGAGATTTGTTGCGGGTAGCTCGCTGACTGCTTAGTACATGGAGCCCTTAGTGCTGAAAAGTCTGTAAGTTGCTTAAAGTGACGTAACGGGAGTGCTATACATCGATAGGAGTCACAACTCATCTCTCCTTCTAGACGCGGCTTAGTCTGCCGAAAGGAGCTGCATATCAACATCTTTAAACACACCTCGATCTGAGGTGCAAGTTACTCTGTATCCACAGTTGTAAATAACGAATACTGGCGCATATATATTTTTTGAATGCCTTAATTCATGATTGGTATATGGTGGACATTTATGCTTATACGCACACGTAGGCCCCTATTTAACAAAGGTCTTGAGGACCTGATCCAACAGTGCGGATCAGGTCCGCAAGACCTCGCTGAATGCGGAGAGCAACACGCTCTCTGTATTCAACATTGCACCAGCAGCTCACAAGAGCTGCTGGTGCAACACCGCCCCCTGCAGACTCGCAGCCAATGGGCTGCCAGCAGGGAGGTGTCAATCAACCCGTTCGTACTCGATCGGGTTGAATTGTGGCGATTCCTGTCCGCCTCATCAGAGCAGGCAGACACGTTTATGAAGCAGTGGTCTTTGTGACCGCTGCTTCATAACTGCTGTTTCTGGCGAGTCTGAAGACTCGCCAGAAACACGGGTCGTCAAGCTCCTTTTGGAGCTTGATAGATACGCCCCATAGTGTGATTTGCTAGTTGCGTCTAAATCTGCAGATGCGAAATTGAATATATTTTTAGACACAAGATACATTTTATCTATATGCTAGATAGACCAGCATACATTACAACGAGTTTATATTGCAACAGTGTTTTTATATTGTCACAGGGGGAGACGTCCCTTATTAATTGATATATGAATGTTTTTTTACTAAATGTTATAAAATAAATACAGTGTTATTTTATTTAAATTTTTCCACATTTTTCTTTTTCTTTTTTGAACAATATTGCTATAGTATTATAACTGACACTCACTAGTCGTGCTTGAAGAGCTACCTCTAAAAACACACATTGTATTGATTTTTGTATAATTGGAAAGATTATATTGAGGTTAGCAGGACTCACATTTCTCCTAAGCGCTTTGTTTATCATTGTTCTATGTGCAATTATATATATATGTCTGTATATGGGTACATATGTATTTATGTTTTTATATGTGTATATATGTCTTTAAATACATATATACACACATAAATATATATATATATATACAGTACATACATACATACTGTCTGTACATAGATATACATCATTAGACATGCATATGTAAGTATCTCTATTTTAAAGCCCATTTTTTTCTCTAACACCCAAGATCGCAAATCTTTGAGCCATTATAACTTTTTTGTGCAATATTTTTTTTAAAATAATTTTTATTAGACAGTGTTATTGTTAGTGTAACTGTACTTTGTAATGTATTTTTTAAGTGTTTTGGGCAACTTTTTATTTTCGGCAAACAGTTAACCAGAGCTTTGAAATTGCGGTAATGATTCTAGCGTAAATCACAATTGTCCTCACGCGATTGTGTTTACTTTTAACTTGTAATATGAGCGGTAAGCAAAATGAGCGCATACTCACTTATCGCTATGGCACAAACGATTGCACTCCACTGTTAATCTAGCCCATAATCTTATATTAATAAGAATATTTGCTGTGTGTGATTTAGAGAGAGAAGGAAAGATATACGAAAACTACAATAGAAAAATCAGTGGGTGATTTTTATTTACAGTATAATTTTATCTGCACACGCTATACTTAAATACTTATAAACTGCACAAAAAGACACTACATAATATTTACAGCCCACACATACACACTAAGTTTTAAGAAAAATGCAATATTTCTTCATCATACAGGTGATGTATTATAAGGTAAAATGGTAACTACCTTGCTTGTTAGTTGGAAACAGTATAGCAAGAAATGTTCTGAGCAGCAGTCAAAGGCAGACCTTAGTTTTAAGCATATTATCTGGACAAGGAACAATCTTCAGTACCCAGGGAGTGTGAAGAAAAATGGTTAGAAAGCAGGACAATGTCAGGTACCAGGATATCTAGCAACGACCAGTAGTCAAAGCAAGGGGAGCAAATAGGTTTTCTTGATAATACTGACATACTGACTAGAGGTTATTAATAGTATATACAGTCCAGAATTCACAGTGCAGAAAGGGGTCAAGTCGTAAACATTGTCCAATACACAAGCAGGGGTCATAACTTGTTGAGACTGAAACAGAAGTATTGGCAGAATCAGTAAGTGAATTGAGAACCCCTATTTGGCAACACATCCTTGGGCAGGCCATGTAAATTGAAAATCTTCAAAAATAAAATTAGCAGTAACACTGGCAGAAGGCCACCCTTCTGCTGGAATGAAGTAAGCTGTAAAATGACCCACTACCACCAAAGTGTCATGGCCATCAGAAGAAGGAAGAGCCACAATAAAGTACATAGATATACAACTCCAAGGACTTTAGGTATTAGCAAAGGAGGAAGTGGACCAGACAGAGAAGCCAAAGTAGAATGTTTCATTCTGGCAGAAACATCTCTACTCATAATGAAATGGCAGACATCCTCAGTCAACCAAAATTTTTTGGCAGTCAGTTCTTGGATCTTTTTAATACCTCCATGGCCAGCAGCAAAGAAATTATGATTGGACTGTATAACTTCCAGATCAATCTGAGATATAACAAAAATCCTCCCCTTATAGTACCACAAACCATCCAAGGGCCCCAATTGCACATTTTTCTGAAAGACTTGATCATGTCAGCTAAAGAACAATAAGACACGCAAAAATGTCCTTTTTTTAGAATGGTATCAGGCTAAAGAGATGAGACAAGACATCAGCCTTAGTTTTCTTAGATCCCCGAAAATAGGTAATAACAAAATAATAATAGAGTAAGATAAAGACCAGAAAGCATGCCTGGGATGGAGCCTTTTAGTGGAGTAAATGTGTTCTAGATTACAGTGATCTGTAGACATCTTGAGAAAAATACAACACACCATATGAGAAAGAATGGCTCTAATGGCAATATTAGAAGCATCCACTTCTAAGAAAGAAAAGTCTTTGAAACTCTGGTTGAGTATGAAAAGAAGCTGAGGTTAATTGTCCTTTAACCTTTTTAAAAGCTATTTGGGTTCAGGTGTTCAAGAAAGTAGACTTGAATAAATTTAAGGCTGGTGAGAGGCGCATAAAAACCAGAAACAATTTCAGATGAAACATCTATAAAAATCGTCCTTCTATGGAACTGCCTTCTTGTTAGTAGGAACTGGTCATTTCAAAATTGTAGAAAACTTATTAGGATGCCTGTTAATATTTCCAGGAGACAAAATGTATTCAAAAAATTCCACAGAAGGATAAAGAAATTTGTAATTTTTCCAAATCGGCTAACAAATAGCCCATAGTCTAGAAAGCACAGATTAAGCATGAGTGCCACGAGAGTCCTGAGAAGGGAAGAATATCAGGATATGATCTAAATAAATCCCAATGAATGTATCCAATATGATGGAATGTGGCTTGATTATTGCATAATCCAAATTGCATACGTAAAGTTTCCAAAACAGGTGCTTATAACCTTTCACTCATTTACCTTTTCTGATATTTAGATTCAATGGATCCCAAGACTTTGCTAAAATTGATCTAGCTTATATTTCTTGCAATAAAAGCAAAAAGTACCTGTTTCTGATGATTGTTTTCGCTAACTTAAAGGGACATGAAACCCAAAAATTTTCTTTCATGATTTAGGTAGAACATACAATTTTAAACAACTTTCCAGTTTACTTCTATTATCAAATTTGCTTTGTTCTTTTGGTATCATTTGTTGAAGGAGCAGCAATGCCCTACTTGTTTCTAACTGAGCACATGGGTGAGACAATGAAAACCTGTAAATATATGCAGCCACCAATCAGCAGCTAGAACCTAGGTTCTTTGCTGCTACTGATTTTTGCTAGATAAACCTTTCAGCAAAGGATAGCAAGAGAGGGAAGTAAATTAAATAATAGAAGTAAAATGAAAATGTTGTTTAAAATTGTATGTTCTGTCTAAATCATGAATGTCTAATTATGACTTTACTGTCCCTTTGAGGTTAGAGTAAACACTTTAAGATTGTAAAATATACTGTTTAACTAAGCATATTAAAACGTCTTTTAGATATAATTTCATTATTTATTTTGCCCACTGTAACTTAACTTAAGAATGAATAATTTTCCAGTATAAGCCTAACCCTGCCACATATATGTAATTAAATGGCTTCAATAATATTTGAAATGGCAAAACAATTATAGTTTTACTTACTATGGGCTAGATTTATCAAAGCCGTTCTCCCATAATTTTGTCCAAAATTGCACATAAGAACTGATCCTCATATTCATCAAAGCACTCTGCGCCTATAATTGCGCAAATCTGAAAGAAACTTCTTTGCACTCGGCTTACATTCACCTAGGCACACGGGCGCACTCCCGAGTGCAACAATATACATTAGTAATAGGCTTAATTTAACAGCCCGACCTACAAATACGCCCAGTTTCTTATTTATTATTGCTTTTCGCCAATAGGGAACTGAAATTTCTGCTTCAATTGCATGTTGTATATTTCGCCATACAGACTGAGGCGAACACCATTATAATACATGCTTTTACATCTTGTGATGCAGAACTTTTTTCTTTTAACTAATTTTTCAAATGCTCAGCGCCAAGAAGAGGCTGTTATTGCCACAAATGTGTGCTTCCACAGGCGCATATGGGTACCAACAGTTTTATATATATATATATATATTGATATATTGATATATTTATTTTTGCGATCTTTTTGCGATCTTAAATTATCAACATATGGCAAAAACAGCACAGAAACATTATATAATATAAATATAAGCTAAATAGTTACCTAAAAAAACCTTTTTTTAATAATCATGGCGGCGTAAATATTTATAGGGATGTACTGTGATAAATATGAAGTAAATAGGGAGTAAATGCTTTTTCCGACAGGCAAAATTTATCATTATTACGCCCCAGCTCGCCTGCGCAAAGTTACGTATATTTTTTTTATAAATTATAAATTCATTGTTATGGCTCTTTTTCACTGGCTTCAATCCTATTGGCTGATCCAATCAGCCAATAGGATTGAGCTTGCATTCTATAGGCTGATTGGAACAGCCAATAAAATGTGAGCTCAATCTCATTGGCTGATTGGGTCAGCCAATAGGATTGAAGCTCAATCCTATTGGCTGATTGCATCAGCCAATAGGATTTTTTACCCTTTAATTCCGATTGGCTGATAGAATTCTATCAGCCAATCGGAATTCAAGGGACGCCATCTTGGATGACGCCCCTTAAAGGGAACCTTCAGTGTACGGCTGGGACTGTATGAAGAGGATGCTCCATGCCGGATGTCTTGAAGATGGAGCCGCTCCGCGTCGGAAGGATGAAGATAGAAGATGCCGTCTGGATGAAGACTTCTGACCGCCTGGAGGACGACTTCTTGCCGCTTGGATGAAGACTTCTCCCGGCTTTGTTGAGGACTTCTTGCCGCTTGGATGAAGACTTCGCTGGCTGGATGAGGATAGATGTCCGGTCTTCAAAAACTGTAAGTGGATCTTTGGGGGTTAGTGTTAGGTTTTTTTAAGGGGTTTATTGGGTGGGTTTAATTTTTAGCTTAGGGTTTTGGGCAACGTAAAAGAGCTAAATGCCCTTTTAAGGGCAATGTCCATCCAAACGCCCTTTTCAGGCCAATGGGGAGCTTAGGTTTATTTAGATTTTATTTGGGGCGTTGGTTGTGTGAGTGGTGGTTTTTACTATTGGGGGGTTATTTGTATTTTTTTACAGGTAAAAGAGCTGATTTATTTGGGGCAATGCCCAGCAAAAGGCCCTTTTAAGGGCTATTTGCAGTTTAGTGTAGGCTAGGGTTTTTTTTATTTTGGGGGGGCTTTTTTATTTTGATAGGGCTATTAGATTAGAAGTAATTCGTTTTTATTTTTGATAATTTCTTTTTTTGTTTTGTGTAATTTAGTGTTTATTATTTTTTGTAATTTAGATAAATGTATTTTTTTAATTTTATTTATTTTATTTATTTTATTCTAATTTTAGGTGTTAGTTTTATTTAGGTTTTATTTTACAGGTAAATTTGTATTTATTTTAACTAGGTAGCTAGTAAATAGTTAATAACTATTTACTAACTAGTCTACCTAGTTAAAATAAATACAAACTTACCTGTGAAATAAAAATAAAACCTTAGCTAGCTACAATGTAACTATTAGTTATATTGTAGCTAGCTTAGGGTTTATTTTACAGGTAAGTATTTAGTTTTAAATAGGAATTATTTAGTTATTAATAGTAGGTTTTATTTAGAATTATTTTAATTATGTTAAAGTTAGGGGTGTTAGGATTAAGGTTATGTTAGGGTTAGGGTTAGACTTAGGTTTATGGGTTAATACATTTATTTAGTGTTAGTGATGTGGGAGGCCAGAGGTTTAGGGGTTAATAACTTTAGTATAGTGGCGGGCGGCAACGTTGGGGGCGGCAGATTAGGGGTTAATAAATGTATGTAGGTGGCGGTGACATTGGGGGCAGCAGATTAGGGGTTAATAAATTTATGTAGGTGGAGGCGACATTGGGGACGGCAGATTAGGGGTTAATAAGTGTAATGTAGGTGGCGGCTATTTTGGGAGCAGCAGATTAGGGGGTTTATACTCAGGGTTTATGTTAGGGTGTTAGGTTTAAACATACATTTTCTTTCCCCATAGACATCAGTGGGGCTGCGTTACGGAGCTTTACGCTCCGTCATTGCAGGTGTTAGGCTTTTTTTTAGACAGCTCTCCCCATTTATGTCTATGGGGAAATCGTGCACGAGCACGTCAAAGCAGCTCAAAGCAGCGCTGGTATTTGTGTGCGGTATGAAGCTCAAAGCTGCCATATCGCCGGGTTTTTGCAAACCTGTAATAGCAGCGCTATTAAAGGTGAGCGGTGGAAATAACTTGCAAGTTATTAGCGAGCCACTCATAACGCAAAACTCGTAATCTGTCTGAGTGTATTTAAAGTATTTTTAAAAATTACACCTTAATATCTGGGAAATAAAAGAGATGTATGCTTCTTTATTATATTTATTATATTTTATTTAAATGTAGAATTCAAATAAAAATAAGATTTCTTATTACAACACTGCGGAATTTTGTGGTGCTATACAAATAAATGATGATAATAATAATAATAAGAATATAAAAGGCATTTGATTTTTACCTCTTTACACTATTAACCCCTAAACCACCACACACCACACCGCAAAGTAAGCTTCTACACTGTTAACCCCTAAACTGCCAGCCCCCCACACCACAAACTACTTATGTACACTATTAACCCTAAACCACCAGCCCTCCACATCACAAACTACCTATGTACACTATTAACACCTAAACCGCCACACCACACATGCGGGTTTAAATGTTAATGGGTTATTTTACATTGGGGGGCTGGCAGTTTAGGGGTTAATAGTGTAGAGTAGTGTAGAGGTTTAGTTTGCGATGTGGGGTATGGTGGTTTAGGGGTTAATAGTGTAGTATTTTACTTTGCGTTGGGGGGCTGGCGGTTTAGGGTTTAATAGAGTAGTGGGGACTTTGCGGTGGACTATGTGGTGGTTTAATGGTTATTAGTGTAGGAGCTTATGGTGATTGGGCTGGCGCGAATAGGGTGTTAGGGTTTTTTCCACTTTTTTTTCCTCCATTTATTTCTATGGGGGAATAGGTTATCACACGCAATAGAGTAAGATCGTCTTTTTGTGCTTGTCGGGCTAGCACTGGATCAATAACTTTTTACTTTCAACTCGTAATACTAGCTTAACCCGATGAGTACAGAAGGCTTCCCACAAGCGCAGTTAGCACTCTAGCAAAAGCACTAATTAGCACTCCCCTTGTAATCTAGCCTAAAATGTTTAGTTATTCATAATGAAACAAGTTTGAAATATATATACTTTATTGTGGAAACACACTGCTTATATACACAAACACATCTTGATAAGGAGTCTTATCAAACCCTCAGATCTCCCGCCATCCCCGTCCCTCATAGTAGTGGCGCCCCCATAGTAGTTATAGTCCCATAGAGTCCCAGTGGTATGGAGGTGGTTATTTTGGGGTGATTCCGGGGAAGAGGCGGCACTTCCATGGTGTCGTTGGAAAGGTCTCAATCCCCAGATGCCACAGTCCAAAGAGAGACATGATTCGTTGTTGGGGCCGGAGCTACGGGTGATCAAACGTACACCGGGAAAGCCAGGGGAAGTAGGAGTTGTAGGAGGTGTAAAACCCAAGTTCCCAAGTGAGCTCCCTTCCTGCAATCACCCCACCTTTTTCCCTCCCTAGGGGGTACCAAACTCTAAAAGAGCGAAGCTCTGGGGTAAAGGGCCGCAGGAGCAACCTGGGGTATAGGTTAGAGGGTGTCCGGGGTGATGCGGCTGACCGGAAATTCCAGGGGCCCAGCCAGCTGGAGAGGGTTTAGGCAGTGAGAGATCAGCTCTTCGGTTAGGAGGTATAGATCACAAAACAGAAAAAAACAAATGTCTGGGAGATTGCGAATGCTCTCAAAAGTCCAGATCCGGTGAGAGAATTGAGGGTGCTAGGTAGTAGGGGGTGGAGGTTTACTCTTGACAGCCTGGTATCCATGACAGCTCCCCCCTTCCAGTCCGGCAGACCCGGTTAGATCCACACACGGTTCAGCCTGGGGATGTCCAGGGAGC
Source organism: Bombina bombina (assembly GCF_027579735.1). Lineage (NCBI taxonomy): Eukaryota > Metazoa > Chordata > Amphibia > Anura > Bombinatoridae > Bombina > Bombina bombina. The sequence continues at coordinate 1,030,485,579 of NC_069500.1, forward strand.
TATTCTAATTCAGATTGAAAGAAAGTCTGTTAGCATTTCCATTGTTTTTTCCCGGCCTGTATTGGATGGTAAAGTTAAAGGGCTGCAAGGCTAAACTCCACCGCAACAGGCATCCATTGTCCCCAGCAACTCGGTTGAGCTAAACCAGGGGGTTGTGGTCTGTGAGGATGGTGAAGGCCATCCGTACAGGTGGGGCTGAAGTTTTTTCAGGGCCCGCACCAGAGCCAGGCACTCTTTTTCCACCACTGCGTAGCCTACTTCTCTGGACAACAGCTTCCTGCTGATATAGGCTATGGGGTGGTCCTGCCCTTCATCGTCCACCTGGCTCAGTACTGCTCCCAACCCGAACATGGAGGCATCTGTGGGTACACAAAAATGTTTGGTTGGGTTAGGAGTGGCCAAGAAAGGGGCAGAAATCAAGGCTGCCTTAAGGCTTTGGAAGGCGCCTCACACTCCGGGACCACAGGACCTGTCAGGGCAACCGTTTTTGGGTTAGGTCGGTCAAGGATTTGGCCAGGGCACTGTAGTTGTGCATACTTTACCTAACTGCCCCAGGAACCTGGTACACCAGCTGTGGCAGGGGCGCCTGCCCCAGGGTCTCCACTTGGTGTACTGCCGCCATGGTGTACCCAGGTGGAGAACATGTCTCACCAGTTCCCTAGCACCTGTCGGACTTGGTCCTTCTGCCTAGTCTCTAGTCTTTCAACCAGCAATATGTCTTTATGCCTGGGGGCACCCTATGTTGCCCTCGGAGTCCTCCATAGCCGGAGCAAAGATGGCGGCTATGTCCCCGGCCCTTTCCTGGTATGCTATGCCTTCAGCATGTTCACATGAAAGGTCCGGCGGACCCAGTCATCTAAACATTTGACTACCAGATAGGTCATGTCATTCAGCTGCTTTACCACTCAGTAGGGTCCCTGCCAGGAGGCCTGTAGCTTGTCTGTTTTGACAGACTTCAAGGCCAGGACCTTCTGCCCCACTGCCAGGGTCCGGTTATGAGCATTCCAGTCATACCACCGCTTCTGCCTACCTTGAGCGACCTGAAGGTTCTCTCGCACCCTCTCAGTGAGGTCCTTCAGTCGGTCCCTGAATTCAAGAAATACCCCACAATGGAGTGTCCTTCCTCCCCCACTGACCCTTCCCAGTGGGCTCTCAATAGGTCTAGGGGTCCCCTCACTCTCCGGCCATACACCAATTAAAAGAGGGAGAACCCAGTGGATTCCTGGGGCACCTCTCGGTATGCGAACAGTAAGTGCGGAAGGTTCCTCTCCCAGTCTTTGAGGCTGAGAACATACTAAGAAATTGCTTCAGGGTCCCATTGAACAGCTCACACAACCAATAAGTCTAGGGGTAGTATGGCATGCTGTACAGGGGTTTTATCCCGCAAAGTCTCCATAGCTGCTGGGTTCCTTGGTCATAGATCACTTCCTGTTAAAACCTACCCTTGCAAATATCCTAAGCATCGCATCTGCCACTGTCTCTGTCTGGACATTAGACAGAAGGATTGCCTCTGGGTCTAGCATAATCTACCACTGTCAGTAAATACTTTTTCCCAGAGGGGCTGGGGTGGGACAATGGACCAATACTATCTACAGCTACCCTGCTGAAGGGTTCATCAATGATGGGGAGGGAGTGTAAGGAGGCTTTGGAGTGGTCCCCGGTTTTTCCTACTCTCTGGCACACGTCACAGGTCATGCAATACTGCCTAATATCCCCTGTAACCCCTGGCCAGAAGAAGGTCTGGGTCAGTCGATGATGGGTCCTAGAGATCCCTAGGTGTCCTGCTAGGGGAATGTCATGCCCTATATCCATCAGGTCATATCGATACTTTTGCGGTACCACCAGCTGGCGCTTGGGCAATGGCCCTTTCTTCCTCTTGGCAATCCTGTACAGGAGTCCTCTCTCCCACGGTCCCCCCCTGGGCCCTTGGGGTCAGTCCCTACCCATTCATGGTAAGGAGCTAGGGTCGGGTCACTCAATGTCTCCTGGGCAAAGTCAGTGGGGGATGCCCAGGATATCTGGTTAGTGGGCAGGGCAGGAGTCGGGGCAGAGTGACTTACCTGGGTCCCCAGATCGTGTGCCGTGGCCTGGTGTCCAGCATGCTGGTGGGTGGTGACCAGGCAAGCATCCTTGGGGTTATTCCACACAAAGGCTGAAGGAAGGTGGCCGAGGTCATTTCCTAACAAGACCTTGGCGGACAGATGGCTCATGATCCCTAATACCACAGCACGGGAACCGGCACCCCAATCCAGGTGCACCCGTGCAGTAGGGATCTGAAGTACTGTACCTCCAGCCACACGAACTGTAAGAGATTTTCCTGTTTGGTCCGAGTTGGGGACCAGGTGTGGCTGGACAAGGGTAACCGTGGCTCCACTGTCTTGTAATCCCCGGGCCGACCGGCCGTTGATCCAGACGACCTGGCGGTGGTGCATGTGGTGCTTGTGCAGGACCCCGACCTCCTCTTCTGCCCAGCCGGCATAGTCTGCAGGGCCCTCTGCAACCAAACAGTGGACGGCAGCTTGGTAACCTCTGGCAGGAGCCCTTGTCGACTGAGCTGGAGGGGGACTCCGTAGCTTCCACACTGGACAGTCCCGTCTGATGTGGCCTGCCTGTCTGCACCCGTAGCACCCCTGGGGTGAACTGGGCCTGAAGGGCGGATAGTTGCCAGTCGGGTCTGGGGGTACCGGGTAGGTGCAGGAGGGCGGGCAGAGGTTGGAGCGGGTCACTGGTTGGGGTTCAGGGATGGTCTGACGCTGGGCATCCATGTACTGATCAGCCAAGATGGCCACTTGGTCGGCTGTTTTGGGCCCCTTATCGTTGACCCAGTCCGTACCTCTGGTTATAGAAGAGCTCCAACAAAATGAGCTGGGTAGCTTTATCCTATTGGCTGATTTAAATTTGAAGAATCAAATCAGCCAATAGGAATGCAAGGGACGCCATATTTATTCACGTACCTTAAATTCACTATTCAGTGAACGGCGGCGATCGTGCGAGGAGGATCCTCCACGATCCATGGTTCCGCGGTCGCCGGTCTTCAGTTCTGCGGTCCTGGATGAAGATAGAAGAGGTCGATTCTTTGAAGAAGACTTCACCGCCGGACTTCAGGAACCATGAGTACCTATCTGGGGGTTAGAGTTAGGCTTTTTTTTAATTTGTAAGTTTTTTTAATTTTTTAGATTAGGGATTTGGGCACTAAAAAAGAGCTGAATGCCCTTTTAAGGGCAGTAAAAGCGCTGAATGCCCTTTTAAGGTCAATGCCCATACAAAAGCCGCTTTAGGGGCAATGGGTAGTTTAGGATTTTTTAGTGTTAGTTTTTTTATTTTGGGGGGTTTGGTGGGTGGGGCGGTTTACTGTTAAGGGGAACTTAGTTTTTTTAAAGCTAAAAGAGCTGTTTAACTTTAAAAAAACTTTAAAAAAACTTTAAAAGACCCTTTTAAGGACTATTGGTATCTTAGTATTAGATTGGGGGGGGTATTTTGAGGAACTTTTTCATAGGGATTAGTTTAATTTTTTTATTTTTGTTAATTTTTTAATTATTTTATGTAATGTTAGACTTTTTTATTTTCTGTCATTTTTGCTTAATTTAAACTTAGTTTTTTTATTTTTTAAGTAATGTTAGCTTATTATTTTAATTGTAATTTAAGATTATTTTAATTTATGTAATGGGGTTAATTTAGGGGGTATTAGGAGGCTTAGTAATAAGTTATTTGCGTTGTGGGGTTTGGCGGTTTAGGGGTTAATAGATTTATTAGGTTAATTGCGATGTGAGTTAATGGCGGATTAGGGGTTAATAGTTTAAATAGATAGTTTGTGTTGTGGGGGCATTGCAGATTAGGGGTTAATAGATTCAATAGATAGTTTGCATTGTGGGGGATGGTGGTTTAGGGGTTAATAACTTTGATAGATACTTTGCGGTTTGGGGGTTGGCGGATTAGGGGTTAATACATTAGTTATTTTGTTGTGGTTGAGATGTAGATATCGCATATGCGTTAGGTGTTTGATTTTATTCTAACAGCGAGCGGTGGGTAAAATATACGTCGCCGTATATGCGATCGAGTGTAGTGTAAGGTCGGGTTAACATAGTAACCTATTAATGTTTTAGAAATCCGGCATCGGGTGGAAGCATTAACACAATGCTAACTTACACATACACAAAAAGAGCGACCGCTCGCAAAGCGGAAACTTTTTCAATGGAAACCTGGTACTAAAATGGAGCCGTAAATTACTTTTAGCTGTCGGCCGCTTCGTTAGCTTACGACTCTATTTTTAACGGCTCAGTGGAAGCGAGCCCATAGACAGGTGATTGTTTTAAAGATGGCTATTATGTACCAAATGTAATTACTTTATGTAAAATAATCAACATAAAATAATAAGTGGTGTGCAAGCCATCAGGGTCTCATGCCCTTTATATTGACAGGTGATTGCTTCAAAGATGGCCATTATGTACCAAATGTAATTATTTTATGTATGATAATCAACATATTAAATATTAAATTTAAAATGGTGTGCAAGTCATCAGGGTTCTGCATCCAAACTCTAATCTTCTAAAGCTGTAAATAGTCCAAGACAGCTGCACCACCAATAAAATCCCATTACATATATTGGTCCAATAAAAGTAATGTAATTTAATTGGTGGTGCTGCTGTCTTGGGCTACTACAACTTTATGGTGGATAGTAGCTCCAAAGTAACCACTATACCTAAAAATAACATATATCCCATTCATTACTGAAGCACACCACACCTCAATTGTGCCATAATAGGGGAGTTAATTTTTTGAGAGGTAAAATATATGTCAATCAAATAATCTTAATTATTAGTCAGTGTTTAATTAAATAATTAAAAACTTGATAGAAAAACACTTTTAATTCAAAGAATCAGTTCAACTTGTAATTTCTGAAATTATTATGAAACTCCTAAAACATACACATGCCTGAATAAGCATATATACAGTATTTACATAAACTGACCTTGTTCAATGAAACATTAAACATGTTGAATTGTGTAAAAAACAACTATTTAAAGGTCTACTTTGGAGATGCTGGTAATGATGAGCATTTTTATTATCAAATTGCTTTTGTGTATAACATTTAGAGAAGTATAGATTAGATAATAGTTTCCTTTATGCTATCACATTAACTTCACAGTTGCATTTTTTTACAGTGGTGTTTTACTCCCCATAGTATAACCATCAAACAGTAAATGATAGATTCTTTTTGTTCCAGTAATTATGGGTAGGAGATTTGTGTTTGCAGGACATGTCTGTTTTGCTTGTAGTTTATTATAAGGTGAGGAGATTTGGAGACACCTCAAGCTGTTATAAATCAACTTTGGAGTCTGACTGGAGCCAAAAGAGAGGTTGGTATATGAGTTCGACCTAAACCATAAGAAATACAATAGGAAAAAGACAAATGCCTTTTCACCTATAAGCACTAAAATCTGCCCTTTCATACTGCTTAATTTTACAGATTGATTATCTGTTTAGCCACTTGGCCAAACCATCTATTTCCCTAAAAAGGTGACAGTTTTATGGTTCACTACCTTGTTATTATGCTTGGCTTGCTCTCTTTATTGCTTCAGTAACTCTTCTTCTTGTGCAAAAATACTCAATATTTCAATATGTGAAACATGGTAGGAAAGAGTTTGATATTGCTATTTTGTGTATTTGTGTTTGTGTGTTATTTGTCTGAGTGTCTGTGGATGTGTCTGCTTGGGTAAAAGTCTTTGTTTTTGTGGGTGTGCACTTGTCTGCCTAAATATTCAATACTAGTGTGTATGGTGAGGTGCCAGCAAATGTGCCACAGAAAACCTTAAAGGGATAGTTTAGTCAAAATTAAACTTTCATGATTCAGATAGGGCATGCAATTTTAAACAGCGTTCCAGTTTACTTTTATCATCAAATTTGGTATTCTTTGTTGAAAGCGAAACCTAGGTAAGCTCAAATGCTAATTTCTAGGCCATTTCTCAGTGCATTTTGCCATTTTTTCATATCTAGAAAGCGCTAGTTCTTGTGTGCCATATAAATAACATTGAGCTCACTCCAGTGCAGTTATTTATGAGTCAGCACTGATTGGCTAAAATGCAAGTCTGTCAAAACAACTGGCATAAGGGACAGTCTGCAGGGGTCTAGATACAAGGTAATCACAGACGTAAAAAGTGTATTAATATAACTGTGTTTATGATGCAAAACTGGAAAATGGGTAATAAAGGGATTATCTATTTTTGTAAACAATAATATTTCTGGAGTAGACTAATTAAGTAAATGTAGTTTACTAATTCAAAAGAATATTGAGTAATATTCCTGTTCAGTTTAAAAACATACAATTACTACATAGGAAATAACATTTATACTAAATATAAGATATAAAAACATGAAAGACAGCGCTCTACTCATAACCTAGCCCTTTATTGTGTATTTAAAGTAAGTTTGTTATAGAAATAAACTTTTGTTGGTTTCTTTCCTTTAAAGGTACAAAATTTTGTGTACACGTTCTAGTATTTTATTAACATCTTTGGTATAGTGTGATTATATTACTTCAAATTAATAAATGCACAATATCAGGCCCATTTATCAAAGGGCTTGCGGACCTGATCCGACAGTGCGGATCAGGTCCGCAAGACCTCGCTAAATGCGGAGAGCAATACGCTCTCCGCATTTAACATTGCACCAGCAGCTCACAAGAGCTGCTGGTGCAACGCCGCCCCCTGCTGACTCGCGGCCAATCGAGCAGGGAGCTGTCAATCAACCCGATCGTATTCGATCGGGTTGATGTCCGGCGATTCCTGTCCGCCTGTTCAGAGCAGGCGGACAGGGTTATGGAGCAGCGGTCTTTAGACCGCTGCTTCATAAGTTGTGTTTCTGGCGAGTCTGAAGACTCGCCAGAAACACGGCCCTTCAAGCTCCGTACGGAGCTTGATAAATGGGCCTGTATATGTTGTGAAAATATGACCCCTCCACACTATTCATCTCTGTAGTCACTGGCGTTGTGGGTGGATTTTTCAATCTTGCAGTGATCCCAGTACTTTCCAATGGAATGCTCATCACCACTTGTCTGTACAGCGAGAGTCAAACCACTTTTTTTAACATTTTGCCTGGCAGATGAATTGCGAGATTGATGATAGTGAAATTAGCATTTTTCGTGGATCTGAGGATCCTTTGAAGATCATACCCTAAGACAGAAGTACAGAACATATTGATGAACTTAGAATACTATGGAAATTGCAATTATGTCACTATTATAGAGGCTGGTAATTCCCGGCACCTTTGCCATTAAGTTAGGGTGTTGCTAGGTAAAAAGACAAGGGTCTTCAGCCTCTGTGGGCATTCAATTGACCCTTTTCAAAATCCCACCTATGCTCTTCCCATGTTTTAATCAACTGGCTTAACCCCTTAATGACCACAGCACTTTTCCATTTTCTGTCCGTTTGGGACCAAGGCTATTTTTACATTTTTGCGGTGTTTGTGTTTAGCTGTAATTTTCATCTTACTCATTTACTGTACCCACACATATTATATACCGTTTTTCTCGCCATTAAATGGACTTTCTAAAGATATCATTATTTTCATCATATCTTATAATTTACTATAAAAAAAATTATAAAATATGAGGAAAAAATTGAAAAAAACACACTTTTTCTAACTTTGACCCCCAAAATCTGTTACACATCTACAACCACCAAAAAACACCCGTGCTAAATAGTTTCTAAATTTTGTCCTGAGTTTAGAAATACCCAATGTTTACATCTTCTTTGCTTTTTTTGTAAGTTATAGGGCCATAAATACAAGTTGCACTTTGCTATTTCCAAACCATTATTTTTCAAAATTAGCGCTAGTTACATTAGAACACTAATATCTTTCAGGAATCTCTGAATATCCATTGACATGTATATAATTTTTTTTAGTAGACATCCCAAAGTATTGATCTAGGCCCATTTTGGTATATTTCATGTCACCATTTCACCGCCAAATGCGATTAAATACAAAAAATCGTTCACTTTTTTACAAATTTTTTCACAAACTTTATGTTTCTCACTGAAATTATTTACAAACAGCTTGTGCAATTATGGCTTAAATGGTTGTAAATTCTTCTCTGGGATCCCCTTTGTTCAGAAATAGCAGACATATATGGCTTTGGCGTTGCTTTTTAGTAATTAGAAGGCTGCTAAATGCCACTGCGCACTACACATATATTATGCCCAGCAGTGAAGGGGTTAATTATGGAGCATGTAGGGAGCTTCTAGGGTTAATTTTAGATTTAGTGTAGTGTAGTAGACAACCCCAAGTATTGATCTAGGCCCATTTTGGTATATTTCATGCCACCATTTCACCGCCAAATGCGATCAAATTAAAAAAAACATTAAATTTTTCACAATTTTAGGTTTCTCACTGAAATCATTTACAAACAGCTTGTGCAATTATGGCACAAATGGTTGTAAATGCTTCTCTGGGATCCCCTTTGTTCAGAAATAGCAGACATATATGGCTTTGGCGTTGCTTTTTGGTAATTAGAAGGCCGCCAAATGCCGCTGCATTTCACACGTGTATTATGGCTAGCAGTGAAGGGGTTAATTATGTAGCTTGTAGGGAGCTTGCAGGGTTAATTTTAGCTTTAGTGTAGAGCTCAGCCTCCCACCTGAAACATGAGACCCCCTGATCCCTCCCAAACAGCTCTCTTCCCTCCCCCACCCCCCAATTGTCCCCGCCATCTTAAGTACTGGCAGAAACTCTGCCAGTACTAAAATAAAAGCTATATTTGGGTTTTTTTTTTTTTTTTTTTTAGCATATTTACATATGCTGCTGTGTAGGATCCCCCCTTAGCCCCCAGCCTTACTGATCCCCCACCAAAGAGCTCTCTAACCCTCCCCCTCTGCCTTAATGGGCGCCATCTTGGGTACTGGCAGCTGTCTGCCAGTACCCAGTTTAGTGAATAATGTGCCTTTTTTTTAAAATAAAAACCCTTTTCTGCAGTGTAGCTTCCCCCCCCCCCCCCCCCCAAGATCAACCCCCCACCCCTTCCACATCAATTAGCTGTTATTTACACTTTAATTCAAGTACTTTTTAAACTTGATTTTTCTGTAGTGTAGCGGTTCCCTCCCGCTCCCGCCCCGTGCACGCGCCCGCCCGCCGCCCCCCGTGCACGCGCGCGCTCCCGTGCGCGCTCCCGCCCCTCCCGCCCCCGATCCCGCCCCCCCTCCACTCCACTGGGTACATCGATGGCCGCCCACCCGCCTCCCAGACTTGCTCCCACCCACCAACGATACCGGCCACCGATGTCCGGTGCAGAGAGGGCCACAGAGTGGCTCTCTCTGCATCGGATGGCCAAGGGGGGTTATTGCAGGATGCCTCCATATCGAGGCATCACTGCAATAACCGGAAAGCAGCTGGAAGCGAGCAGGATCGCTTCCAGCTGCTTTCCACACCGAGGACGTGCAGGGTACGTCCTCAGGCATTAACTGCCTTTTTTTTGAGGACGTACCCTGCACGTCCTCGGTCGTTAAGGGGTTAAACCCTTTGCTACCAGGAATTTCATAGAAATACTTGCCCAAAGTGACGAATAATGTTTAGCACTTTTGCTATCACTCTGTTTAAACAGAAATAGAGCCTTTGTTTTTTAATTTACCTGATGCCACTATTTAGCTGCCAAATACGATAATATAAACAAAGTTTTGAAAACTGAAATTATTTACACGTTAACTACTGCAGTCATAAGAGACAAATTCTTGAAAAATCTTTTCTGGGATCCCCTTTGTTCAGAAATGGAAGACTTGCATGCCTTTTACATTTTTGTTTGGCAATTAGAAGGCTGCTAATTTCAACTGTGCACCACACTTCTGATGTGAGGAGGTTAATCAGTTAGCTCCCACCACCTGATCCCTACCTGATCCCTACCAAACTTTTTTTAAATATTTATTTTATAATATTTCTGTAGTGTTGATCCCTCGTCACCCTCTTCATCCTACCACTTTCCTGATCTACCCCCCAACAGCTCTCTAACACCCCCCTCCCACTGCTCCCTGCCATATTAGTTACTGGCAGCCACCCTGTGTTTATTTTGTAATTAATTTTATTTATTAATTTTTCCTCCTTAAAGATCACTTTTTCTGTAATGTAGGGTCCCTATACAGCCGATATTGTTCCATAGTGTAGGGCCAAATCCCTCTCTCTCTCCTGCCTAACACTTTTCCATAGTGTAGGGATCTCTGGACCTCCCTCCCCCCTCCTCCACTAGGCCACTGACCTGCCTACCTCCTTCCCTCCCACAGCTCTCACCATCACCAATGGAGGATCATTGCAGAGGGTGACACAGACAGTAACCATTAAACAAGCTACAAAGCTATTGTTCGTTTCCTGGTTTGAGCACTTCTTTCTTTTTGTTTATACATATTATTACCTTAGGGTAATGGTGAGAAACCAGATGTGGACCTGTTGCTAAAAGTGTCTAGAGGGATATGGCTGCACCTCACTGATGAGGCCCACACGAGGATGAAATCTACGTCTGGGGTTTGCCAGGTCTATTGATCAGAGATAAATTATCTGGGCTGAACTGTACTGAACAATTCAGTTAGGACCACGCTAATATACTGCAGGAAAATCCCTCTCTGTGAAAGGAGCATGCTGGACAAAAAGAGGCTGCTTCTGTGGTGGTAACTAACCATAAAACACGCTAGTAACCTATTATTTGCTCCTGTTTAAGCTCTTCTCTCTTTTTGGGTAACCAATTGTATCTCTGTTGCTGCCTATAATACCCACACACCATTTACTTTACCCCATGGCTGTCATAAATGCATGCATGGCAGTGATTTACCCCCCAGCATTGATATTAACCCTCTTAGCTGCCAGTAATTCAGAGCATACACCCACACAAATACATGCATACATACTGACACACATACACAAGGACCCACATGTGGTTTATTCTCTCCTATAGACAGGAAATTAGGGCTCGCTGATTCTTGAAAGCAATTTATTCTGATACTATGAGTGCACTGTTGCTGCCTGCTTGTGACTTGAGCTCCTGCTCCATGACAGCTTCCTCTGTAGAATTTCCCATGATAATCTGGCTATTGAGATAGCTCTCCTCTGCTTGAAACACACAAAGCTGATCCAGTCTGCTTCACAGTGGCAGGTAACACTTGCTTTCATCTTTCAAACAGGCTGTAAAAGCTGTTAAAAGGAGAGTGCATGAGACATAAGGCTATGCTGACCCACATTCTGGACTTTCTCATCCCAGTTCCACTTGGGGATGCCCCAGAAGAGGCCCATAAGTCCTTAAAATGCTGGTGCTTTGAAAATAAATAAATAAATACTGAACTGACAGTGTACAAATGATCAACAATATGTACACTTTCTATGAGAGAGGCAAAACATGTTTACAAAATATTATAAAGCAGTCACAATTAATTTGGGTCTGCCATATTAAATTTTCTGTTACAGAAGCTCAGCAAATGTAAAGCCTAGTATCTTTAATGAAAATGCTTACTTTTACCACCATTGGTTAAAACAAATATAAAAACTAACAATAAAACAACACACAAAAAAACCCCATTTCTTTCTGATTTATTTCCAAAATGTTGATTCTGCTGCAATTATTGCACGCACAGAAACAATCACAATTCTTTCATTGTTAAGTTCAAACCACAAAAAGAAAACTAAATAGTTCAAAAAAGAACATAAAATATAGGCTAAGTACTGGTTTGTTTTTCTTCTTTTTATTGTTGGAGAAGTACAGTTCTTAATACCCTCTAGCAAGGGATTGCCTTTTGGCTTCCCTTATAAATCAGTGTAAAGACTTGCTAGGATTGGAATCGCTTAAGGTCTTATCATTTTAACATGCAGCACCAGAGGGCAAGCGAACCAACTTATTTTGCTTGTATTCCGAGGTGGGAGGGGAATTAGAGTATTTACTGTAGCTCCCAAGAACTCTACATTTTCCCCCTTGTTGTAAGTGTGCCTCACTCACTTCCTTGTATTCCTATGAACCTGTTTGTGACTTCTGCCATTTATTTATTTTCTTTCAGGTCTGGTGGCCTTGACCGGTTATAATTGATATGTTTTTTTCAGTACCCACCTATGACAAACTGGATTATTATGGGCTAATGTATGAGTGGAGCACGATTAAGCTTTCCTGCTCAAGCGTAAACTTTGCTAGACGCAAGCTTTTTTCCATAGAAGTCAATGGAGAGCTCAGCTCGCGCGCTAAATCAACTGGAGGTTTGAATATTTCACATTACAATGTTCTTCAAATACAAAACAATGTAATTCTTATTGTAAATATATATATATTTATATATATACACACACACACACACATATATATATATATATATATATATATATATATATATATATATATATATATACTGTATATACCTGTATATCTATTCCTATAGTATAGATATCCATTTTACATTAACATTATCATACATATGTATAGAAATATATATTTTGTAATAAAAACTAGTCCTAAAGCCCGTTCACACGGGCCATTTTTTGCAGTACAGCGGTCCCACCCCTTGCGCTCTCTCCCTCCCCCTCTCTTTTGCTCTCTCTCCCCCTCTCTTTTGCACTCTCTCCCCCTCTCTATTGCGCTCTCTTCCCCTCTCTTTTGAGCTCTCTCTCTACCCCTCTCTTTTGCGCTCTCTCTCTCCCCCTCTCTTTTGCGCTCTCTCTCTACCCCTCTCTTTTGCGCTCTCTCTCTCCCCCTCTCTTTTGCGCTTTCTCTCTCTCCCCTCTCTTTTGCGCTCTCTATCTCCCCCTCTCTTTTGAGCTTTCTCTCCTCCCTCTCTTTTGTGCTCTTTCTCTCTCCCCCTCTCTTTTTATCTCTCTCTCTCTCTCTTTTGCTCTCTCTCTCCATCTCTCTCTTTTGCTCTCTCTCTCTCCCCCTCTCTATCTCTCTCTCCCCCTCTCTATTGCTCTCTCTCCCCACTCTCTTTTGCTCTCCCCCCTCTCTCTCTCTCCCCCCTCTCTCTCTTCCCCCCCTCTCTCCCCCCTCTTTCCTCCCCTCTCTCTCCCCCTCTCTCTCCCCCCTCTCTCCCCCCCTCTCTATCCCCCCAATAACATGTTACTATGTCATATTTTATTTATTCAAAAAGAGCTGACCGGATTTGATTAGATATTTCAGGGCTTGTAGTGATTGTCAGTGCAAGGTGATAAGATTAATTTCTGTTAAATTTATCCATACAGTATTTAAAGCTATTTGTTTGAACTCAATTTAAAAAATGTGTTTGTTGTTTTTCTTTTTAGGAAATAAGTTGATTTTATTATAATTATATGTGTAATGAACTAACAGATTCTATAGCAAGTTATAAAGAGGGTACTATAAAGACAATACAGGCAATGCAGACTGTGACAGAATGATCTCAAAGCCCTAAAAGGCTTACGTTTTAAGTTATAAGAGTATTTTTTTATTTTTTTTGTTATATTCAAAATAATAATATATAGATTGAAAATTATTTTAAATATGTATGATTCTTTATATAGTCTCTATTGTGCTTTTAGTTGACTTTTGCATTCCTCTAAATGTTGCATCTGTTATAAATGAAATTGTATAACGCTATATATTTTTGAGTCCTGCATAATCTTTACAACTAGACAGATATTTTCTAATTAGTCTAATCTCTAATTACAATATTTTTTTGTGAGCAATACAAAGTAAAGAGGTATTTACATAATTTGTGCCTTTAGCATATGACACATACTTAAAGGGACAATCTACTTTAAAATGTTTATTGTTGAAAACGATAAAAAGATAGATAATTCCTTTATTACAACACTGTTATATTAATATACTTTTTATCTCTGTGATTACCTTGTATCTAAGCCTCTGCAGGCTGACCCCTTATCTGAGGTTTTTTTTTACAGAATTGCATTTTAGCCAATCAATGCTGACTTATAAATAATTCCATGGGAGTAAGCACAATGTTATCTAATATGGTACACATGAATTAGCGCTGTCTAGCTGTGAAAAACTGTCAAAATACACTGAGATAAAAGGCGGCCTTCAAGAGCTTAGAAATTAGCATATGAGCCTACCTAGGTTTAGCTTTCAACAAATAATACCAAAAGAACAAAGCAAATTTGATGATAAAAGTGCATTGGAAAGATGTTTAATTGCATGTCTTCTGTGAATCATGAAAGTTTAATTTTGACTTGACTGTACCTTTAACTGGTTAAGGACCATCTTTACATTTGTCTATGTCACACTGAATGGGGCTTTAAGGACCATGTTGGACTTTATAGTCCTTGTTCTAGTGAATGCAAAGGGATCTAATCAACTCCGTTCCTTGGCGATTGCTGCTCTCACAACCCCCTTAATTAATCAGTGTGGCAAACATAATAACCATTCATCAGTGGCCTAAGAAAAACTCTGGTCTTTAACATGCAAATTACCACAGTCCTTAATAGGTTTAAAACATTAAAGGGACACTGAACCCAAATGTTTTCTTTCATGATTCAGATAGAGCATGAAATTTTAGGTAACTTTCTAATTTACTCCTATTATCAATTTTTCTTCGTTCACTTGCTATCTTTATTTGAAAAAGAAGGCATCTAAGCTTCTTTTTTGGTTTAGATCTGGACAGCACTTTTTTATTGGTGGATGGATTTATCCACCAATTAGCAAGAATAACCCAGGTTATTCACCAAAAATGGGCCGGCATCTAAACTTACATTCTTGCATTTCAAATAAAGATACCAAGAGAATGAAGAAATTTTGATAATAGGAGTAAATTAGAAAGTTGCTTAAAATTGCATGCTCTATCTGAATCACGAAAGAAAAACTTTGGGTTTAGTGTCCCTTTAATGTCAATGAAAAACAAAATGTGGTTTACTTTTGTTGCATTATGTATAAATTACAGATGCTATAGCAAGTTATAAAGAGGGTACTATAAAGACAATACAGGTAATGCAGACTGCGACAGAAGGATATCAAAGCCCTAAAAAGCTTGCATATTAAGTTACTATAATTTTTTTTATCTTTTTTGTTATATTTTTGTTAAATGATGGGCACTGTCATTGATCAAAATAATTGTAAATACTAAATTATATCAATAATTACCCTTTCATTTTGTTATATAGATTCCGCCGTTACTCTGCCCGCAACAAAAGTCTATTTCTGTGTAAAATGACGAATGATGCGGTAGCCAATCGTAATGTGCCCCTTTTGGCATCCAGCAAGTTAATAGTAACGCCCCTAGTTTTGACGTCAAAGGGGGCACATTACGATTGGCTACAGCATGATTCGGCATTTTACACAGAAATAGACTATGCGTTGAAGGCTGAGGAACAGTTAAATGTATAACAAAATGAAAGGGTAATTATTTATATAATTTAGCGTTTACAATGATTTTGATCAATGAAAGTGCCCATCATTTACTATTTTATTACAAATATTGTTGAGATAATAGTATAAGTTTACAATCACTTTAAGTAACAGGTAGTACTGAATATCCCATACTACATTATTTAGCATGAGACATGGGTCGCATTTCTTTAGTTTTTTCATATTCTGTGCAAATCATTATTTATTGCTAAACATCAAGTAAGTAATATGCAGAGAATATCAAATTAAATATAATTTAAATTATATTTATTTAGAAACGTTTGAAGTTTAAAATAACACATACTATTTGATAATTCTAAAAGCTTTTCAACTCTATTATTAATCTTTGCTTCATGATAACTGCTTAACAGCTTGACAGAAACCATGTAAGACATATATTACTACATTATCTTTGTCTATTAATCACTTCATATCTTATTTTAAGAATGCAATTCCTCACACTATAAAATGTTTAGTACAAATCAAATAATTGCTGGAAGTAGTTATCTCAAATCTAGTCTCCCCACTCTTCCCCGGAGACAGGAGGTATCCTCTATAGAGTGCTTTTCGCTCCCACTTAGTAAGGAATGTATAAACAGTTACATCCAGCTTTGTAACACTTCAGGATGAAAGCAATAGTGCACATTCTTTTAAAAAAAAAAAAGGTGAATTTATCCTAATCTTGTCAAAGATTTATTTAACCCCTACACACCCTAATTGTTAGTAAAATATTCATTGTTTAAAACTGGTAAATCAATGTAATCTTAAAGGGACTAAAGTTGCATCAGGCCAATAGGTCAAAGTTGAGGGGTGTGATCTTTTTCTGAGACATGTAATTAGTACATCTGTTTGTACCCTTTGTGCGTATTACATTGTTACTGCTACAATTTTATAGATTCTGTGACATTTTAGTATTTATTTAGGTTAAATAACAAAGATACCTTCCAAGATACTCTTTTTTCTTTTCTTTTTGTCTTATTTTTTGTATATCCCTTATGTTATACCAAATATTTTACAAATTTCAAGCGTTTGTACAAAGAAAACTATTTTTTAGAATATCACACTAAAAGTAGTTTCTTTTGTGAATTATTAAGAAAATAATAGTTATCTTCCCTAATGTACATTTGCTATTTCTCATGCTAATAGAATGCACTAATATACTGAATATTAGATAGAAAACTATGAATAGTGAAACTAGTATAAACATTACAACTAATCTTTTTATTAACTTTGACAATAATCAATTTTTTTTTAATAATCTATACTATAATCGCGTTTGTAACGCGTCCGTCGGTGTCGCCAGTTGCGCGCGCATCCTCAAAGGAATCTTGACTGTGCCCGCAGCCAAAAGAATCCACCTGGATGCAGCGTAGGCAAACCCGAAGCCTTAAAAAAAAAAAAAAACACGCAATCACCCATACAAAATAACTAAAAAAAACACGTAACCGCATGCAAGAAATAAAAATAAAAACACGTAACTGCCCGCACGAAGTATAACAAAAAAAAAAAACCTCCCGCACAAAATATTGAACACCTAAACTGTCAACCCTCACATCACAAAATAATAAACGGACAAATTACGAGTTTTGCGTTATGAGCAGCTCGGTAATAACTTGCAAGTTATTTCCACCACTCACCTTTAATAGAGCTGCTAATACAGATTTGCAAATTAACGGGCAATATGGCAGCGTTGAGCTCCATACCGCACACTGCACACAAATACCAGCACTGCTTTGAGCTGGTTTTACGTGCTCATGCACGATTTCCCCATAGACATCAAAGCCTAACACCTGTAATAAAGGAGCGTAAAGCTCCGTAACGCAGCCCCATTGATTTCTATGGGGAAAGAAAATGTATGTTTACACCTAACACCCTAGCAAAAACCCAGAGTCTAAACACCCCTAATCTGCCGTCCCCAATATCGCAGACACCTACATTACACTTATTAACCCCCAATCTGCCGTCCCCAACATCGCCGCCACCTACCTACACTTATTAACCCCTAATCTGCCGCCCCCCATGTCACCACCACCTACATAAATTTATTAACCCCTAATCTGCCGCCCCAACATCGCCGCCACCACTATACTAAAGTTATTAACCCCTAAACCTCTGGCCTCCCACATCACTTACACTAAATAAATATATTGACCCCTAAACCTAAGTCTAACTCTAACCCTAACACCCCTAACTTTAATATAATTAAAATAAATATAAATAAAACCTACTATTAATAACTAAATAATTCCTATTTAAAACTAAATACATACTTACCTGTAAAATAAAACCTAAGCTAGCTACAATATAACTAATAGTTATATTGTATCTAGCTAAGTTTTTATTTTTATTTCACAGGTAAGTTTGTATTTATTTTACCTAGGTAGACTAGTTAGTAAATAGTTATTAACTATTTACTAGCTACCTAGTTAAAATAAATACAAAGTTACCTGTAAAATAAAACCTAACCTGTCTTACACTAACACCTAACATTACACGAAAATTAAATAAATTACATTATTTAAATACAATTAACTAAATTACAAAAAATAAAATCAACACTAAATTACACAAAATAAAAAAGAAATTATCAAATATTTAAACTAATTACACCTAATCTAATAGCCCTATCAAAATAAAAAAGCACCCCCAAAATAAAAAACCCTAGCCTAAGCTAAACTGGCAATAGCCCTTAAAAGGGCCTTTTGCACGGCATTGCCCCAAAGAAATCAGCTCTTTTACCTGTAAAAAAAATACAAACAACCCCCCAACAGAAAAACCCACCACCCACACAACCAAACCCCCCCAAATAAAATACTTTTCTGAAAAGGGCACTTGGATGAAGCTGGGAGAAGTCTTCATCCAAGCAGCAAGAAGTCGTCCTCCAGGCGGGCAGAAGTCTTCATCCAGACGGCATCTTCTATCTTCATCCTTCGGACGCGGAGCGGCTTCATCTTCAAAACATCCGGCGCGGAGCATCCTCTTCTTTCAAATCCTCTTGAAGAATTAAGTTTCCTTTAAATGATGTCATCCAATATGGCGTCCCTTGAATTCCGATTGACTGATAGAATTCTATCAGCCAATCAGAATTCAAGGGACGCCATCTTGGATGACGTCATTTAAAGGAACCTTCATTTTTCAAGAGGATTCAAAAGAAGAGGATGCTCTGTGCCAGATTCTTGAGCCACTCTGCGTCGGAAGGATGAAGATAGAAGATGCCGTCTGGATGAAGACTTCTGCCCGCCTGGAGGAAGACTTCTTGCCGCTTGGATGAAGACTTCTCCCAGCTTCGTTGAGGACTTCTGCCCGCTGGGATGAAGACTTCTCCAGGCTTGATGAGGATGGATGTCCGGTCTTCAAAAACTGTAAGTGGATCTTCGGGGGTTAGTGTTAGGTTTTATTAAGGGTTTATTGGGTGGGTTTTATTTTTAGATTAGGGGTTTGGGCAACGGAAAAGAGCTAAATGCCCTTTTAAGGGCTATGCCCATCCAAATGCCCTTTTCAGGGCAATAGGGAGCTTAGGTTTTTTAGATAGGATTTTATTTGGGGGGTTTGGTTGTGTGGGTGTTGGGTTTTACTGTTGGGGGGTTGTTTGTATTTTTTTTACAGGTAAAAGAGCTGATTTCTTTGGGGCAATGCCCTGCAAAAGGCCCTTTTAAGGGCTATTGTCAGTTTAGTTTTGTGGTATATTGAGGTTTACAATTCAGAATACAAGTATTTGTGCAATTGTTATAAAGGTTAGCCCTAAAAGTAGAGCTTGTTGCTCGTTTTTGAACTAATCAGAAAACAACTTCTATGTATCCTGATTAGACAACATGAGACATTTAATATATGATGAATTTATGTATTAACTACAGACTTAGGTGTTAATAATGATAAGGATTTATTAATAAGATATATATCATATGTTCAATATATATCTAAATGAGAACCACAGATGGAGTAGAAATACTGACACAGTCTAAATCAGTAATGATAGTAACAGGAATTAGACAGAATGATCTCCTTTTACTTCACGCATTCACACACATCCTAAAATATTTACAAGTTCAGACACTCCGCAGGCACACATTGTTTGTTTGCAACGGATATTGCAGATAATAGGATTTGCCCAATAATTCAGAATGGTGACAACAAACAGGCAGGTAAGAAGCTTAAAGGCTTTAGTTTTGTTCGTGTACGTTACCACCTTGAGGACCGTGAGTGTTCCGTTACCGCATTGGGAGATCCGTGTCTGGGACAGGCAGCGTGTGTGAATGCGGCTTACTTCCGGGTAGCGGTAAAAAAGTAGATCGTTCAATGATCCAAGCTCGGTAATAACAAAGTTGCGACAAGATCATAAGAGATTCAAAGGTAGCAAAAGTAAATATTGGAATGTTACTTTGCTCAGGATTCAAGTGATAGGAGACCTGAAATAAGAATAGCTACAACAGAGTAGGTATGACTTCAATAATCAGGCAGTGAATGAATGTTACAGGTAGTCCTTAAATAGGGAGGAGACCACATAGGAGGGGTTAGAGTTAAAGGTATACCACAAGTTTAGGCTAGGGTTTTTTTAATTATTTTTTTTTATTTTTTATTTTGATAGGGCTATTAGATTAGGTGTAATTCGTTTAAATATTTGATTATTTCTTTTTTATTTTGTGTAATATAGTGCTTTTTTTTGTAATTTCGTTAATTGTATTTAATTAATGTAATTTATTTAATTTTAGTGTAATGTTAGGTGTTAGTGTAAGACAGGCTAAGTTTTATTTTACAGGTACATTTGTATTTATTTAAACTAGGTAGCTAGTAAATAGTTAATAACTATTTACTAACTATTCTACCTAGTTAAAATAAATACAAACTTAGCTGTGAAATAAAAATAAAACCTAAGATAGTTGCAATGTAACTATTAGTTATATTGTAGCTAGCTTAGGGTTTATTTTACAGGTAAGTTTTTAGTCTTATTTAATATTAGTAGGTTTTATTTAGATTTATTTTAATTATATTAAAGTTAGGGGTGACTTTCAGTTTACTCTACGGATCATGTAGTTATGGGCTGTACCTCTTACTTTTTGACGGACAGGCAAACTCGTAATACCGGCGCTGTGGAAGTCCCATTGAAAAAGGACTTTTTTAAAAGTGCGGTACTTACGTTGCGTGACGGCCAAAAAAGTGTGCGGTACAGCTATACCTACAGGACTCATAATAGCAGCAGTAGTGAGAAAGAGCCATAACGCTGCTTTTTCACTCATAATGCAAAACTTGTAATCTAGCAGAGAGTTATTAACCCCTAATCTGCAAATAACATAATTAAAATATTAACCCCTAAACCGCCAACCCCCTACATCGCAATAAACCTAATTAACCTATTAACCTATTAAGCCCTAAACCGCCAACCCCCCACATCGCAATAACCCTAATTAATATATTAACCCCTATACCGCCAACCCCCCCACAATGCAAATAACTAATTTAATTACTAAGCCCCCTAACCTAACACCCACTAAATTAACCCCAATTACTACTAAATTACAATTAAAATAAAAAAACCTAACATTAAATTACAAAAAATAAAAAAGCCTAGCATTACAGAAACAAATAAAATTATCAAAATATTTTTTTTTATATACCTAATCCCTAAGAAAATAAAAAAGTCCCCCAAAATAAAAACACCCCGTAATCTAAACTACCAATAGCCCTTAACAGCTCTTTTACCTCTAAAAATGTCCCCCCTAACAGTAAAACCCCCCACCCACCTAACCCCCCAAAATAAAAAAAATTAACAATAAAAAAAAGGGGGACTTTGTATGGGTATTGCCCTTAAAAGGGCATTCAGCTCTTTTACTGCCCTTAAAAGTCCAATCAACTCTTTTTCAATCCCCAAAAAACCCTAATCTAATAAAAAAAAACATCCCAAAAATTAAAATAAAAAAGCCTAAACCTAAGCCCCAAATAGGTACTCACTGTTCCTGAAGACTGGCGGAGAAGGTCTTCTACCAGACGTATCCATCATCTTCTATCTTCATCCGGAGTGAAGGCGGCACGGAGCGGAGGTGGGGAGCTGTGTTCTCGATGCCTGGGTCCTCAGCAGCGGTCCTCAATGGTCCTCAATGGCCGCGGTCCTCAGCGGCGTGGAGGCTCCTCTTCATGCGATCGTCTGTCGCACACTGAATATTAAATGCAAGGTACCCCATATTTATTGGAAATTTTTGAAATCAGCCAATAGGATGAGAGCTACTGAAATCTTATTGGCTGATTTGAACAGCCAATAGGATTTCAGTAGCTCTAATCCTATTGGCTGATTTCAAAATTTCAGCCAATAGGAATGCAAGGTACCCCAAATTGATTGCGGTACCTTGCATTCAATCTTCAGTGTACGACGGGCATCAGATGAAGAGGAGCCTCCATGCCGCTAAGGAACGCCGCTGGCACTGCCGAGGACTGCTACCAAGGACCACCGCCGTTGAGGACCGCTGCTGAGGATCCACGCATCTGGGAAGACAGCTTTGTGCCGCCTTCGTTCCGGATGAAGATAGAAGATGATGGAGCCGCCTGGAAGAAGACCATCTCCACCGGACTTCAGGAACGTTGAGTACCTATTTGGGGCTTAGTCTTAGGCTTTTTTTTATTTTTTGGGGTGACATTTTTTTAGATTAGGGTTTTTTGGGCTGGAAAAGAGCTGATTGCCCTTTTAAGGGCAGTAAAAGAGCTGAATGCCCATACAAATGTTAAGTCCCGAAACGTCACAATAAATTTTATTACCACTTATGAAGTCCGAAGTCCAGTGAGTGCTTTTCCTGTTACATTTGTTATTTTTATATATATATATATATATATATATATATATATACACTGTGTGCAGAATTATTAGGCAAATGAGTATTTTGACCACATCATCCTCTTTATGCATGTTGTCTTACTCCAAGCTGTATAGGCTCGAAAGCCTGCTACCAATTAAGCATATTAGGTGATGTGCATCTCTGTAATGAGAAGGGGTGTGGTCTAATGACATCAACACCCTATATCAGGTGTGCATAATTATTAGGCAACTTCCTTTCCTTTGGCAAAATGGGTCAAAAGAAGGACTTGACAGGCTCAGAAAAGTCAAAAATAGTGAGATATCTTGCAGAGGGATGCAGCACTCTTAAAATTGCAAAGCTTCTGAAGCGTGATCATCGAACAATCAAGCGTTTCATTCAAAATAGTCAACAGGGTCGCAAGAAGCGTGTGGAAAAACCAAGGCGCAAAATAACTGCCCATGAACTGAGAAAAGTCAAGCGTGCAGCTGCCAAGATGCCACTTGCCACCAGTTTGGCCATATTTCAGAGCTGCAACATCACTGGAGTGCCCAAAAGCACAAGGTGTGCAATACTCAGAGACATGGCCAAGGTAAGAAAGGCTGAAAGATGACCACCACTGAACAAGACACACAAGCTGAAACGTCAAGACTGGGCCAAGAAATATCTCAAGACTGATTTTTCTAAGGTTTTATGGACTGATGAAATGAGAGTGAGTCTTGATGGGCCAGATGGATGGGCCCATGGCTGGATTGGTAAAGGGCAGAGAGCTCCAGTCCGACTCAGACGCCAGCAAGGTGGAGGTGGAGTACTGGTTTGGGCTGGTATCATCAAAGATGAGCTTGTGGGGCCTTTTCAGGTTGAGGATGGAGTCAAGCTCAACTCCCAGTCCTACTGCCAGTTTCTGGAAGACACCTTCTTCAAGCAGTGGTACAGGAAGATGTCTGCATCCTTCAAGAAAAACATGATTTTCATGCAGGATAATGCTCCATCACACGCGTCCAAGTACTCCACAGCGTGGCTGGCAAGAAAGGGTATAAAAGAAGAAAATCTAATGACATGGCCTCCTTGTTCACCTGATCTGAACCCCATTGAGAACCTGTGGTCCATCATCAAATGTGAGATTTACAAGGAGGGAAAACAGTACACCTCTCTGAACAGTGTCTGGGAGGCTGTGGTTGCTGCTGCATGCAATGTTGATGGTGAACAGATCAAAACACTGACAGAATCCATGGATGGCAGGCTTTTGAGTGTCCTTGCAAAGAAAGGTGGCTATATTGTCACTGATTTGCTTTTGTTTTGTTTTTGAATGTCAGAAATGTATATTTGTGAATGTTGAGATGTTATATTGGTTTCACTGGTAAAAATAAATAATTGAAATGGGTATATATTTGTTTTTTGTTAAGTTGCCTAATAATTATACACAGTAATAGTCACCTGCACACACAGATATCCCCCTAAAATAGCTATAACTAAAAACAAACTAAAAACTACTTCCAAAACTATTCAGCTTGGATATTAATGATTTTTTTGGGTTCATTGAGAACATGGTTGTTGTTCAATAATAAAATTAATCCTCAAAAATACAACTTGCCTAATAATTCTGCACTCCCTGTATATATATATATATATATATATATATATATATATATATATATATATATATAAAGGTGTAGGTTTATACAGGTATAACGTCACAATAAATTTTGTTACCACTTTTGAAGTCCGAAGTCCAGTGAGTGCTTTTCCTGTTACATTTGTTGAATTTTCTGAATGCACCCTGGCAGTTGAATGGTTGGTGGGAGTGCATATGCCTAGAACTTTCTTTATCTATAAAAAAAAATATATATATATATATATATATATTTACTGTATATATATTACATTATCAGATATATATAGAAATATATATTTTATGATAAAAATTAAAAAAAATCTACGTGAAGAACATAGGAATGTAAAATATGCTTAACATGATTCGGGTTTTGTGCTTTAGGTGTAATGCGGTGTCGGGTTAACGCACATGAAAAATTGCTAATCTGAAAGTGTGTTTTTTAAATATTACATATAAAATAGTAAAAAATATTAATAATAATTATTAAAAATGATCACACATACTGTAGGAAATTCTAAATAATCTATATAATTTATATATCTATATATATATATATATATATATATATATATATATATATATGTACTGTATATTTTTTATGTATACATTTTTTTTATTTTTTTTTTATGTTTTATATGTAATATTTAAAAAATGTGCTTTGAGATTAGCAATTCTTTATGTACGCTAACCCAACACTGGGCTAGATTACAAGTGGAGCACTAAATTACTGCGCTCCCGCAAAAATGGGCAAATTTGTCCGTTTGCAGGAGCGCAATAATTAACCAGCCATTACAAGTGGCTTGTTTAATTTTCTAAAAGTGCCCCAAATACCCTCAAAATAGAGGGCAGTGTAGTTTGTTTTTTTTATTATAAAACTATAGCATTTTTTTTAATAAACAAAAACTGCACTAGGCAGTTTTGGGGCTTTAAAGTTGGTGGGAGTTGGGTGTAAAGTGCCTTTACATTGCGGTCTAAGGGAACTAGACATGTGCGATTCGTTTTGGATTTATTCGGAAATTCAGAAAATTCGGTAAATTCGGAGATTCGGATCGATTCGAATTTCCAAATTAAAATTCTTCCGAATCTACCGAATGAATCCGAAATAGCTGCCGTATCTCCGAATAAATCCGAATTAGCTCGGTAAAATTCGGCATTCCCCTATAGGAAACAATGGGGCAGTTTCGGCTGAAAAAAAACCTAACACCGCAGCCCCATTGTTTCCTATGGGGAAACACTAAGTCTGCACCTAACACCCTAACATGTACCCCGAGTCTCTAAACACCCCAATATAACACTTATTAACCCCTAATCTGCCGCCCCCACTATCGCTGACCCCTGCATTATCTTATTAACCCCTAATCTGCCGCTCCGGACACCGCCGCCACCTACGTTATCCCTATGTACCCCTAATCTGCTGCCCCTAACACCGACCGACCTCTATATTATATTTATTAACCCCTAATCTGCACCCCCCAACGTTGCCGCAACCTAACTACAATTATTAACCCCTAATCTGCCGACCGGATATCGCGGCTACTATAATAAATGTACTAACCCCTAAACCGCCGCACTCCCGCCTCGCAAACACTATAATAAATTTCATTAACCCCTAATCTGCCCCCCCCAACGTCGCCGCAATCTATCTACAAGTATTAACCCCTAATCTGCCGACCGGACATCGCCGCCACCTACATTATAGCTATTAACCCCTAATCTGCTGTCCCTAACATCGCCGACTCCTACATTATAGTTATTAACCCCTAATCTGCCCCCCCAACATTGCCGCAATCTAACTACAAGTATTAACCCCTAATCTGCCGACCGGACATCGCCGCCACCTACATTATAGCTATTAACCCCTAATCTGCTGTCCCTAACATCGCCGACCCCTACATTATAGTTATTAACCCCTAATCTGGCCCCCCAGCGTTGCCGCAATCTAACTACAAGTATTAACCCCTAATCTGCCGACCGGACATCGCCGCCACCTACATTATAGCTATTAACCCCTAATCTGCTGTCCATAACATCGGCGACCCCTACATTATAGTTATTAACCCCTAATCTGCCCCCCAACATCGCTGCAATCTAACTACAAGTATTAACCCCTAATCTGCCGACCGGACATCGCCGCCACCTACATTATAGCTATTAACCCCTAATATGCTGTCCCTAACATCTCCGACCCCTACCAATATGGTTTTCAAGAGAAGTAGCACATGCAGTTAAGACAAAAAAGACAGTCTATAAAAAATTCAAACTCACTGGCTCAGAAGAGGATAAAGAAAAATGGAGAACCCATCAAAAGATGACAAAGCAGTTAATCAGAAAGGCTAAAGCTGATGCAGAAGAGAAAATAGCACAATCTGTAAAAAACGGTGACAAAACCTTCTTTAGATATATTAGTGAAAAGAGAAAAACTAACAGAGGGATAGTTAGACTCAAGAATGAGGATAGAGTATTGGAAGAAGATAAACAAATAGCAAACTGTTTAAATGATTACTTTTGTTCAGTCTTTACAACAGATGGTAAAGATAGTGAGATTCTATTAAGGGATGTTACTGTAAATAATAATGTGAGTAGTACTTTTCTTTTTACAGAGGAAGAGGTTTCAAGGGCTTTATCAAAAATAAAAGTTAATAAGGCTGTGGGTCCAGATAATATTCATCCAAGAGTTCTAAAAGAACTTCGATCCGTAATAGCTACTCCATTAGCTGATTTATTTAATCAGTCACTTCTAACAGGAGTTGTTCCAAAAGACTGGAAAATTGCCAATGTAGTCCCTCTTCATAAAAAGGGTAGTAGGGAAGATTCTGCTAACTATAGGCCAGTCAGTTTGACCTCAATTGCAGGGAAATTAATGGAAACTCTTTTAAAGGAAAGACTTGTATCTTTCATTCAGACAAACAACTTAGAAGACAAAGGACAGCATGGTTTCACTGCTGGAAGATCATGCCTGACTAATCTAATTGATTTCTTTGACCATGTAACTAAAATAATAGACCAGGGAGGAGCCGTAGATGTTGCATATCTAGACTTTAGCAAAGCATTTGACACCGTCCCACACAACAAACTTATTCACAAAATGTATTGCCTTGGAATAGATGCTAAGATTGTTAAGTGGGTAGAATGCTGGCTTAAAGATAGACGACAGAGAGTTTCAATTAATGGAGTACATTCAAATGAGGCATCAGTTACTAGTGGTGTTCCCCAAGGGTCAGTTCTTGGGCCTGTTTTGTTTAACATGTTCATAAGTGATATTGGAAGTGGGCTTAAGGGGAAGGTTTGCTTGTTTGCTGATGATACAAAAATTTGTAACAGGGTAGATGTTCCAGGAGGAGTTGATCAAATGAACTGTGATATTAATAAACTAGAGGACTGGTCAAATAAATGGGATCTGAAATTTAATATTACCAAGAGCAAAATTATGCATACAGGATCCAAAAACCCAAAGGCCAATTATAGTCTCAATGGTACATTACTGACTGTAATTAAAGAAGAAAGGGATTTGGGAATTATTATTTCAGATGATTTAAAATTTGGTACACAATGCCGCAGTGCAGCCAGCAAGGCCAGTCAAATGCTTGGTTGCATTGGAAGAGGTTTTATTAGCAGAAATAGCAAGGTTCTTATGCCACTTTACAGATCATTAGTTAGACCAAATATGGAATACTGTGTACAGTTCTGGAGACCATATCTTAAGACAGATATAAATAAACTAGAAGCTGTCCAAAGGAGGGCTACTAAAATGGTACATGGTCTAAAATATAAAACATACAAAGAAAGACTCTATGATCTAAATATGTATAGTTTAGAGGATAGAAGGGAAAGAGGTGACATGATAGAAACCTTCAAATATATGAAGGGACTTAATAAAATAGAAGCTGAAAGCATTTTTCACAAAAAAATAAATGCCAAAACAAGGGGTCACAATCTAAAGTTAGAGGGTAGTAGATTCAGGAGAAATTTGAGGAAGCATTTTTTTACAGAAAGGGTGGTGGATTCATGGAATAAACTTCCATTTGAGGTGGTAAACACAAAGACTGTAAAGGAATTTAAAAATGCCTGGGACATGCATAAGGCTATCCTAAGGAAAAAGTAACATGTAATATGGGTAGACTTGATGGGCCTTTTTGGTTCTTATCTACCGTCAAATTCTATGTTTCTATGTTTCTATTATAGTTATTAACCCCTAATCTGCCCCCCCCAACGTCGCCGCAACCTAACTACAAGTATTAACCCCTAATCTGCCGACCGTACATCGCCGCCACTATAATAAATGTATTAACCCATAAAACCCGCCGCACTCCCGCCTCGCAAACACTATAATAAATTTTATTAACCCCTAATCTCCCGCCCCCAATGTCGCCGCTACTATAATAAAGTTATTAACCCCTAAACCTAAGTCTAACCCTAACCCTAACACCCCCTAACTTAAATATAATTTAAATCAAATGAAATAAATTTGAAATAAATTTACTATAATTAAATAAATTAATCCTATTTAAAACTAAATACTTAGCTATAAAATAAACCCCAACATAGCTACAATATAACTAATAGTTACAATGTAGCTATTTTAGGATTTATATTTATTTTACAGGCAACTTTGTATTTATTTTAACTAGGTACAATAACTATTTAATAACTACCTAGCTAAAATAAATACAAATTTACCTGTAAAATAAATCCTAACCTAAGTTACAATTACACCTAACACTACACTATCATTAAATTAATTAAATAAATTAATCCTATTTAAAACTAAATACTTACCTGTAAAATAAACCCTAATATAGCTACAATATAGCTAATAGTTACATTGTCGCTATCTTAGGATTTATATTTATTTTACAGGCAACTTTGTATTTATTTTAACTAGGTACAATAGCTATTAAATAGTTATTGACTATTTAATAGCTACCTAGTTAAAATAATTACAAAATTACCTGTAAAATAAATCCTAACCTAAGTTACAATTAAACCTAACACTACACTATCATTAAATAAATTAAATAAATTAACTACAAGTACCTACAATTAAATACAATTAAATAAACTAAAGTACAAAAAAACCCCCACTAAATTACAAAAAATAAAAAAATATTGCAAGAATTTTAAACTAATTACACCTAATCTAAGCCCCCTAATAAAATAACAAAGCCCCCCAAAATAAAAAAATGCCCACCCTATACTAAATTACAAACGTTAACAGCTCTATTACCTTACCAGCCCTTAAAAGGGCCTTTTGCGGGGCATGCCCCAAAGAAAACAGCTCTTTTGCCTGTACAAAAAAAACACAATACCACCCCCCAACATTACAACCCACCACCCACATACCCCTACTCTAACCCAAACCCCCCTTAAATAAACCTAACACTAAGCCCCTGAAGATATCCCTACCTTGAGTCGTGTTCACCCAGCCGGGCCGAAGTCTTCATCCAATGGGGCAGAAGAGGACATCCAGATCGGGAGAAGTCTTCATCCAAGCGGGGCAAAAAGAGGTCTTCCATCCATCAGAAAAGTACCAAAAACAAACAAACACTAAATTACCAAAAATAATAAAATATTACAAGAATTTTAAACTAATTACACCTAATCTAAGCCCCCTACTAGCTATTAATATAGCTACAATATAACTAATAGCTACATTGTAGCTATTTTAGGATTTATATTTATTTTACAGGCTACTTTGTATTTATTTTAACTAGGTACAATAGTTATTAAATAGTTAATAACTATTTAATAACTACCTAGCTAAAATAAATACAAATTTACCTGTAAAATAAATCCTAACCTAAGTTACAATTACACCAAACACTACACTATCATTAAATTAATTAAATAAATGAATCCTATTTAAAACTAAATACTTACCTGTAAAATAAACCCTAATATAGCTACAATACAGGTAGCCCTCAGTTTACGCCGGGGTTAGGTTCCAGAAGGAATGGTTGTAAATCGAAACCGTTGTAAATTGAAACCCAGTTTATAATGTAAGTCAATGGGAAGTGAGGGAGATTTGAGAGGTTCCAGGCCCCTCTCAAAATTGTCATAAGTAACACCTAATACATTATTTTAAAAGCTTTGAAATGTAGACTTTAAATGCTAAACAGCATTATAAACCTAAAAAAATAATCACATAACACAGAATATATAATTAAACTAAGTTAAATGAACAAAAACATTTGCTAAACAGCATTATAAACCTAATAAAATAATCACACAACACAGACTTCACTTGCAATTTTCTGCTAACAGTTATTTCTATGCATTCCAATCTGGACTGAGTTATAGACAGGAAGATCTTGTTCCTTTGAAATCTGCTCGATAGCTCAGGTCTGGTTAAACTGATTAATTTCAGCTTGCTTGGCTTTGCTGCAACACAAGCGGACAGCTCCACCTACTGGTTATTTTAATAAATGAACTGCTTCTCAATGCTTTTCAATAGCAGTCACATGACTGGAAAAAAAGGTTATTATTCTGAAACGGTGTAAATTGAACCATTGTAAAACGAGGGCCACCTGTATAACTAATAGTTACTTTGTAGCTATTTTAGGATTTATATTTATTTTACAGGCAACTTTGTATTTATTTTAACTAGGTACAATAGTTATTAAATAGTTATTGACTATTTAATAGCGACCTAGTTAAAATAATTACAAAATTACCTGTAAAATAAATCCTAACCTAAGTTACAATTAAACCTAACACTACACTATCATTAAATATATTAAATAAATTAACTACAAGTACCTACAATTAAATACAATTAAATAAACTAAACTAAAGTACAAAAAACCCCACTAAATTTAAAAAAATAAAGAAATATTACAAGAATTTTAAACTAATTACACCTAATATAAGCCCCCTAATAAAATAACAAAGCCCCCCAAAATAAAAAAATGCCCTACCCTATACTAAATTACAAAAGTTAACAGCTCTATTACCTCACCAGCCCTTAAAAGGGCCTTTTGCGGGGCATGCCCCAAAGAAAACAGCTCTTTTGCCTGTAAAAAAAAAACACAATACCCCCCCCACATTACAACCCATCACCCATATACCCCTACTCTAACCCAAATCCCCCTTAAATAAACCTAATACTATCCCCCTGAAGATCTCCCTACCTTGAGTCGTGTTCACCCAGCCGGGCCGAAGTCTTCATCCGATGGGGCAGAAGAGGACATCCAGACCGGCAGAAGTCTTCATCCAAGCGGGGCAAGAAGAGGTCTTCCATCCATCAGAAGTCTTCATCCAGGCGGCATCTTCTATCTTCATCCATCCGGAGCGGAGCGGCAGCATCCTGAAGACATCCGACGCGGAGCATCTTCTTCTTTCTTGATCCAACAACTAAATGACGGTACCTTTAAGTGACATCATCCAAGATTGCGTCCCTTGAATTCCGATTGGCTGATAGGATTCTATCAGCCAATCTGAATTAAGGTAGATTGAGCTTGCATTCTATTGGCTGATCGGAACAATCGGAATTCAAAGGATGCCATCTTGGATGACGTCACTTAAAGGTACCGTCATTTAGTCGTCGGATAAAGAAAGAAGAAGATGCTCCGCGTCGAATGTCTTCAGGAGGCTGCCGCTCCGCTCCGGATGGATGAAGATAGAAGATGCCGCCTGGATGAAGACTTCTGATGGATGGAAGACCTCTTCTTGCCCCGCTTGGATGAAGACTTCTGCCGGTCTGGATGTCCTCTTCTGCCCCATCGGATGAAGACTTCGGCCCGGCTGGGTGAACACGACTCAAGGTAGGGAGATCTTCAGGAGGGTAGTGTTAGGTTTATTTAAGGGGGGTTTGGGTTAGAGTAGGGGTATGTGGGTGGTGGGTTGTAATGTGGGGGGGTATTGTGTTTTTTTTTACAGGCAAAAGAGCTGTTTTCTTTTGGGCATGCCCCGCAAAAGGCCCTTTTAAGGGCTGGTAAGGTAATAGAGCTGTTAACTTTTGTAATTTATTATAGGGTAGGGCATTTCTTTTATTTTGGGGGGCTTTGTTATTTTATTAGGGGGCTTAGATTAGGTGTAATTAGTTTAAAATTCTTGCAATTTTTTTTATTTTTTGTAATTTAGTGGGGGTTTTTTGTACTTTAGTTTAGTTTATTTAATTGTATTTAATTGTAGGTACTTGTAGTTAATTTTTTTAATGATAGTGTAGTGTTAGGTTTAATTGTAACTTAGGTTAGGATTTATTTTACAGGTAATTTTATGATTATTTTAATTAGGTAGCTATTAAACAGTAAATAACTATTTAATAGCTATTTTACCTAGTTAAAATAAATACAAAGTTGCCTGTAAAATAAATATAAATCCTAAAATAGCTACAATGTAACTATTAGTTATATTGTAGCTATATTAGGGTTTATTTTACAGGTAAGTATTTAGTTTGAAATAGGATTCATTTATTTAATTTATTTAATGATAGTGTAGTGTTAGGTGTAATTGTAACTTAGGTTAGGATTTATTTTACAGGTAAATTTGTATTTATTTTAGCTATGTAGTTCTTAAATAGTTATTAACTATTTAATAACTATTGTACCTAGTTAAAATAAATACAAAGTTGCCTGTAAAATAAATATAAATCCTAAAATAGCTACAATGTAACTATTAGTTATATTGTAGCTATATTAGGGTTTATTTTACAGGTAAGTATTTAGTTTTAAATAGGATTAATTTATTTTATTAAAGTAAATTTATTTCATTTTATTTAAACTATATTTAAGTTAGGGGGTGTTAGGGTTAGGGTTAGACTTAGGTTTAGGGGTTAATAACTTTATTATAGTAGCGGCGACGCTGGGGGAGGGAGATTAGGGGTTAATAATTGTAGGTAGGTGGCGGCGATGTTAGGGAGGGAAGATTAGGGGTTAATAAAATGTATTATAGTGTTTGCGAGGCGGGAGTGCGGCAGTTTAGGGGTTAATACATTTATTATAGTGCCGGCGATGTCCGG
Source organism: Bombina bombina (assembly GCF_027579735.1). Taxonomy (NCBI): domain Eukaryota; kingdom Metazoa; phylum Chordata; class Amphibia; order Anura; family Bombinatoridae; genus Bombina; species Bombina bombina. Next base: position 1,030,518,248 of record NC_069500.1, read on the forward strand.
TCGGCAGATTAGGGGTTAATACTTGTAGTTCGGTTGCGGCGATGTTGGGGGGGCAGATTAGGGGTTAATAACTATAATGTAGGGGTCGGCGATGTTAGGGACAGCCGATTAGGGGGTTAATAGCTATAATGTAGGTGGCGGCGATGTCCGGTCGGCAGATTAGGGGTTAATACTTGTAGATAGATTGCGGCGATGTTGGGGGGGGCAGATTAGGGATTAATAGCTATAATGTAGGGGTCGGCGATGTTAGGGACAGCAGAGTAGGGGTTAATAGCTATAATGTAGGTGGCGGCGGTGTCCGGTCGGCAGATTAGGGGTTAAATCATTTTATTATAGGGTTTGCGATGTGGGGGGCCACGGTTTAGTGGTTCATAGGTAGTTTATGGGTGTTCAGTGTACTTTGGCACTGTAGTTAAGAGCTTTATATTCCGGTGTTAGCCCATAAAGCTCTTAACTACTGACTTTATTCCGTAGATTCGGATGGCCGTGTATTACACTAGTATTTACACCTAATATACAGTACATAATACTAGTCTAATACACAGCATATCCCACCTAAAACATACCGAATTTCCGAATTTCAGAACCAAATCGAACCGAATAGAACTGAATTCAGCCGAATTTATTCTAATCTGAATAAATCCGAAACGAATTCATTTGAATCCGAATAAATCCGAAACAAATTCATTCAAATTTTGCCAAATTCGAATCGATCCGAAACCGAAATTAAAAAAGTCTGAATCGATCCGAACCGAAAATGAACCAAATTTTTTAGCCATGCACATATCTAAAGGGAACTGTGTGTTCCCATAGGCCGCAATGTAAATATATATGTATATGATTATATACATATATATTTATGTGTTAATATGTGTATATATACACATATTAACACATACATATATTTGTATATATTCATATACATATTATATATTCATATACATATATATATATATATATTAAAAATGCTGCCCATCGCTGTGCTCCTTCCCCCCTTTGCTGTGCGAGGCTCTTATGCCATCTGTGACAGCATCAGAACAAGGCTCCCATAGGAGCCTATAGAAGCGCACTCTAGTGAGTGCATTGCTTCCTAGCAATGCCAACGCGAGCTTGCATTCGCGTTCGCATTGTGATTTACTTGTAATACCAGTGCACGTTATCGTGCACTGGTATTACAAAGTGGAGTGCTAATATTTCTTGCATGCAAGCGCTACTTAGCACTCCACTTAATCTGGCCCACTCCGTTAGACCTAAAGTGCAAAACACGAATTGCGTTACGCATATTTTACATTCATATGTTTTTCACATAGAAAAAAAAATAACATTGTTCTGTAAGTGAAGAACATTGGAATATAAAATAGTCTCATCTCCTGTTGGGTTCACACGCAAGCGATAGTTGTTAGGTTTTTCCTTCTGCGCTCTCCATTGACTTCTATTATGGAGAGAATACGTTAATGCGTTCGCATTATTATAAAGTCCAGAAGTTAGCTTGCGTCAGGTTTCGCTCACGTACAAACTTTTTACTTTCAACTTGTAATACCAGTGCAGCCCGACGCGCACAAAAAGATGACTTCTAGCGAAGTTAACACTCAAGTGTGAGAGCTACTTGTAATGTAGCCCAATATCGGGTGTTTTATAAATACATAAATATATATGTGTATGTATAATGATTTTGCGGAGAGATAGACAGATAGATGATAGATAGATAAATAGATAGATAGAAAGAGAGATAGATGGACCTGCTCCAATTAAAGGCTCCCCTGCATTATGATTGTACAAATTCTGAAGAGACCTATGTATAGACTGTCTGCTATGGCCACTACACAAGCTGCGCCAATGGTAGTTCTGCCTTGTACATTATAGTTATACATACTAGGTGAATGAAAAATCCGTTATGGCATGATCAAGTACAAATAATACTAACCACCCTGTACAAATAAAGCAGTATCAGTATTCAAACTCACCATGTGTGGTTTAAGGGAACAATACAAACAGTTTTCTGTTACATTTGTACCATGGCAATATCACAGATTACATTTCTCAGGGAGACATAAGAATACCTTGTTGGTGATAATTGCATAAGGTCAAAAATATTGCTGTTAGTTATGATGGAATTATGTTTGGAATTAAAGGGCCACTAAACCCAAAATCTTTCTTTCATGATTCAGATAGAGAATAGAAATTTAAACAACATTACAATTTACTTCCATTATTTATTTTGCTTCATTTTTAAAATATCCTTAATTGAAGAAAAATCAATGCACATGGTTAGCCAATCACACAAGGCTTCTATGTGCAGCAACCAATCAGCAGCTAGTGAGCATATCTAGATATGCTTTTCATCAAAGAATATCAAGAGAATAAAACAAATTAGATAATATAAGTAAATTAGAAAGATATTTAAAATTGCATTCTCTTTCTAAATCATAAAAGAAAAAATGTGGGTGGAATGTCCCTTTAAGGCAAAGGTCGGGGGTTGGAATTAAGGATAAGACAACTGAAGTACTAATATGACTTTCCTTCTCTGCCAGTATTGCTTCTTATGTGGCTATTCAGACGCAACATTACTGTAACAGTAATATTTGTTCCTTCCAACAACATGGTATAATATTATAAATAAGTAGACATGTGCAGCTTCTAAAAATTCGGTTCGGATCGATTCGAATTACGGTTTGGATCAATTCGAATTCGGAAGAAATCGAATGAATTAGTTTTGGATTCATTCGGATTCTTTCAGATTTGTGAAATATTCGGTTCGATTCGATTCGGATCGATTCGAATTTCGGTAAGTGTTGTGGGATGTGCTGTGTATTACACTAGTATACTGTACAATACTAGTGTAATACACGGCCATCCGAATCCATCCGAATCAACCGAATAAATTTGAATCGATTCGGATTTATTCGGTAGATTCGACACTACCGCAATTTGGAAATTCAAATCGATCCGAATCTCCGAATTCGACAAATTTGTCCAAATTTTGATTCGGACCAAATCGAATCGCACATGTCTATAAATAAGAGACAAATACTAGATAGTCAGTAAAATAAGGGTTCTGGTTACAAATATTATTGTATAATATGCACATATTGGATATACTTCTAAATAGAGAAAACTATAAAAAAATTAATAGTACATCTTTTTTAATGTATTCCTTTCTTTCAGCCAGATTACAAGTTTGGCATTATGAGTGAAAAAGCATCATTATGGCCCATAACGATGCTTTTTCCCTACCGCTGGCATTACAAGTCTTGTCAGAATAGCTGTACCGCACACTTTTTTGGCCATCACGCAAAGTCAGTACCGCACTTTTAAAAAAGTCCTTTTTAAATGGGACTCCCATAGCGCCGATATTACGAGTTTTGCGGTGAGGCCAAAAAGTGAGCAGTACAGCCTAAAATGAAAAGATCCGTACCGCCATCTAAAGTCAGTAGTTATTAGTTTTATGTTACAAAGCTGTACCATAAAACTCATAACTAAACTGATACAAAGTACACTAACACCCATAAACTACCTATTAACCCCTAAACCGAGGTGCTCCCACATCGCAAACACTAAAATAAAATTATTGACCCCTAATCTGCCGCTCCGGATATCGCCGCCACTTAAAAAATGTATTAAACCCTATTCCGCCGCTTCCCGAAATCGTCGCCACTATAATAAAATTATTAACCCCTAAACCGCCGCCCTCCCGCATAAAGAACATTATTTAAATATTATTAACCCCTTATCTACCATCCGCTCACTCCACCGCTATAATAAACCTATTAACCCCTAAACCTAACCCTAACCCTAACGTAACCCTAACACCCCCAAACTTAAATATAATTAAAATAAATCTAAATAAAACCTTATATTAATAACTAACTAATTACTATTTAAAACTAAATACAAACTTACCTGGAAAATAAACCTAAGCTAGCTACAATATAACTAATAGTTACATTGTATCTATCTTAGCTTTCAATTTTTATTTCACAGGTAAGTTTGTATTTATTTTAACTAGGTAAACTAGTTAATAAATAGTTATTAACTATTTACTAGCTACCTAGTTAAAATAAATACAAATTTACCTGTAAAATAAAACCTAACCTGCCTTACACTAAAACCTAACATTACAATAAAATTAAATAAATTAAATTAATAAAATACAATTATCTAAAGTACAAAAAATAATCAACACTAAATTACACAAAATAAAAAAAGAAATTATCAAAAATAAAAACGAATTACTCCTAATCTAATAGCCCCCCCAAAATAAAAAAACCCTAGCCTACACTAAACTTGCCCCAAAGAAATCAGCTTTTTACCTGTAAAAAAATACAAACAACCCCCCAACAGTAAAACCCATCACCCACACAACCAAACCCCCCAAATAAAATCCTATCTAAATAAACCTAAGCTCCCCATTGCCCTGAAAAGGGCATTTGGATGGGCATTGCCCTTAAAAGGGCATTTAGCTCTTTTACATTGCCCAAAACCCTAAGCAAAAAATAAAACCCACCCAATAAACCCTTAAAAAAAACTAACACTAAGCCCCGACGATCCACTTACAGTTTTTGTAGACCGGACATCCATCCTCATCCAGACGGCAGAAGTCCTCATCGAAGCCGGCAGAAGTCTTCATCTAAGTGGGCAGAAGTCCTCATTGAAGCCGACAGAAGTCTTCATCCAAGCGGGCAAAAGTCTTCATCCAGACGGCATCTTCTATCTCCATCCGGCGCAGAGTGGATCCATCTTCAAGACATCCGGCGCAGAGCATCCTCTTCTTCCGATGGCTGTTGAAAAATGAAGTTTCCCCATAAATGACATCATCCAAGATGGAGTCCCTTACATTTCGATTGGCTGATAGAATTCTATCAGCCAATAGGAATTAAGGGGGAAAAATCCTATTGGCTGTTGCAATCAGCCAATAGGTTTGAGCTTGCATTCTATTGGCTGATTGAAATAGCCAATAGAATGCGAGTTCAATCCTATTGGCTGATTGCAACAGCCAATAGGATTTTCTCCCCCTTAATTCCTATTGGCTGATAGAATTCTATCAGCCAATCGGAATGTAAGGGATGCCATCTTGGATGACATAATTTAAAGGGAAAATTCATTCTTTATTTAGATAGGATTTTATTTGGGGGTTTGGTTGTGTGGGTGGTGGGTTTTACTGTTGGGGGGGTATTTGTATTTTTTTTACAGGTAAAAGAGCTGATTTCTTTGGGGCAAGTTTAGTGAAGGCTAGGGTTTTTTATTTTTTTTATTTTGATAGGGCTATTATATTAGCAGTAATTCATTTTATTTTTGAAAATTTCTTTTTTTCTTTTGTGTAATTTAGTGTTTATTATTTTTTGTGCTTTCGATAATTGAATTTTGTTAATTTAACTTATTTAATTTTTTTCTAATGTTAGGTTTTAGTGTACGGCAGGTTAGGTTTTATTTTATAGGTAAATTTGTATTTATTTTAACTTGGTAGCTAGTGAATAGTTAATAACTATTTAGTAACTAGTCTACCTAGTTAAAATAAATACAAACTTACCTGGGAAATAAAAATAAAACCTAAGATAGATACTATTAGTTATATTGTAGCTATCTTAGGGTTTATTTTACTGGTAAGTATTTATTTTAAATAGGAATTATTTAGTTATTAATAGTAAGTTTTATTTAGACTTATTTTAATTATGTTAAAGTTAGGGGTGTTAGGGTTAGGGTTATGTTAGGGTAAGACTTAGTGTTGGGGATGGCAGATTAGGGGTTAATAAGTGTAATGTAGGTGTTGGCGATGTAGGGGGCGGCATATTAGGGGTTAATAAGTGTAATGTAGGTGTCGGCGATATAGGGGCGGCAGATTAAGGGTTAATAAGTGTAGGTAGGTGTCGGTGACATTGGGGTGGCAGATTAGGGGTTAATAAGTGTAATGTAGGTGGCGGCGATGACGGGGAGGCAGATGGTGGGGTGTTTAGACTCAGGATTTATGTTAGGGTGTTAGGTTTAAACATACATTTTTTTCCCCCATAGACATCAATGGGGCTTTGTTACGGAGCTTTACGCTCCGCGATTGCAGGTGTTAGACTTTTTTTAGCCATTGATGTCTATGGGGAAATCGTGCACGAGCATGTCAAAACACTGCTTGTATTTGGGTGAAGCATGGAGCTCAACGCAACCATATTGCCCGCAAAAGCGTTTTTTTTTTTGCAAACCTGTAATAGCAGCGCTATGAAAGGTGAGCGGTGAAAATAACTTGCAAATTATTACTGAGCCAGCCATAACGCAAAACTCGTAATCTGGCTGGCTGTTTGTCATTTACACTAAACTAAGCTTTTTTTTAAATGTAAGACTATCTCTGTCTTGTGTATTTAGCAGGCAAAAAAGTGTATGAAAAGCAATGTGTTAGTACTAGTAATAAATCAAGTTTACATAATCAAAATTAGATACAATATTTAATTTAATATCTTTTAATCCATGCGCTATTAAACATATTTCCAATTTACTTCAATTATCCAATTTACTTTGTTCTCTTGGTATACTTCATTGAAAAACATACATAGGTAGGTTTAAAAGAAGCAATTCACTGCTGGCCACTAGCGCATATTTGCCTCTTCTCATTGGCTCAACTGATGTGTTTATCCCAGTAGTTCTTAGCTGCTTCTTTAACAAAGGATATCAAAAAAATGAAGAAAATATAATAACAGACATTAATTGTAAAGTTGCTAAAATTGTATGCTCTATCTGAATCATGAAAGGTAAATTTGGGTTTTATGTCTCTTTAAAATAAATTTTAATGGAACATAAAACCCAAACTTTTTCTTTCAGTATTCAGATAGCAAATACAATTTTCAAAATGTTTCCAATTGACTTGTATTGTCAAATTTGCTTTGTTCTCAAGTTATTCTTTGATACCTAGGTAGTTAGCGTACACATGCCTGAAGCACTACATGACAGGAAATAGTGCTGCCATCTAGTGTTCTTGCTAATGTATACAATTGTTGTAAAACTGCTGCCATATAATGCTGCGGACACGTGCACACTCCTGAGCTTACATCCCTGCTTTCCAACAAAGGATAACAAGAAAATTGGAAAGTTGTTTAAAATTGTATGCTCCATCTAAATCATGAAAGATAATGTTTGGGTTATATATCCCTTTAAGGAAACACCAAATAAAATAACCATTTCCGCTCTCATTAGAAAAAACACTAAGGTTTTACTCCAATTTGCATTACTTAAACATTAAAAATAGAAATTAAAAGCAAAATGATTTATCCTCCCTAACATTCCACAACGTCTTATCAAATCGACAGTAACACTATTGTTGGAATTCACCTACTCTGGATAATAAAAATCTTTATTATAAGAGACTACAACTTTATAATCATAATCATTTTCTTCCGGGCAGCCAGCTGTGAATACTTAAGATAGATTAACCAAACAGTGACCGATTTAAATACCATTCAACAATTCTTTATAAATACATAATTGTACAGGATGCAGCTAGCAGTAATGTCATTCATATACTAAAAGGTAATCACAAGCAATTTGAGCTGCCATGAAAAGACATACAGCTCCATTGTTAATTAGTTCTCATTGTTATTTTAATAAAGTAAAAATTAATATTCTCAGTGAGCAAAACTTGATTTTTATGAAGTATATTTCAAATTTTGAAGAAATGTTTCATGCTGTTTCTGACCTCTTTATGTTCCCCAGTTCTAATCCATTAGAATTCTCATGCAGGGTTTTCAAATTCCAAACCTATCAAACCATTCTAAAACCTTTGAATACCTCACTGATTAGATGGTCTTGAAGTTGATTTTTGGTGCTATTCAGCAGGGATATTCCAATCTGTCAGAAAACTATTCCAGTTTTTTAAAATATTTTTTTATTTTTAAAATGTAATAGCCCTGACATATAGAAACCCTTTTTTGCTATTTTTCTAGCTTTAAATCTTTTCCTTTTCAAAAATATTTTCAAATATTTGTTTGTTAAAGGGATAGTCTAGTCAAAATTAAACCTTCATTATTCAGACAGAGCATGCAATTTTAACCCCTTAATGACCGCAGCACTTTTCCATTTTCTGTCCGTTTGGGACCAAGGCTATTTTTACATTTTTGCAGTGTTTGTGTTTAGCTGTAATTTTCCTCTTACTCATTTACTGTACCCACACATATTATATACCGTTTTTCTCGCCATTAAATGGACTTTCTAAAGATACCATTATTTTCATCATATCTTATAATTTACTATAAAAAAAATTATAAAATATGAGGAAAAATTGAAAAAAAATACACTTTTTCTATCTTTGACCCCCAAAATCTGTTACATATCTACAACCACCAAAAAACACCTATGCTAAATAGTTTCTAAATTTTGTCCTGAGTTTAGAAATACCCAATGTTTACATGTTCTTTACTTTTTTTGCAAGTTATAGGGCCATAAATACAAGTAGCACTTTGCTATTTCCAAACCCCTTTTTTTCAAAATTAGCGCTAGTTACATTAGAACCCTGATATCTTTCAGGAATCTCTGAATATCCATTGACATGTATATATTTTTTTTTAGTAGACAACCCAAAGTATTGATCTAGGCCCATTTTGGTATATTTCATGCCACCATTTCACCGCCAAATGCGTTAAAACAAAAAAAATTGTTCACTTTTTCACAATTTTTTTCACAAACTTTAGGTTTCTCACTGAAATTATTTACAAACAGCTTGTGCAATTATGGCATAAATGGTTGTAAATTCTTCTCTGGGATCCCCTTTGTTCAGAAATAGCAGACTTATATGGCTTTGGTGTTGCTTTTTGGTAATTAGAATGCCACTAAATGCCACTGCGCACCACACGTGTATTATGCCCAGCAGTGAAGGGGTTAATTAGGGAGCATGTAGGGAGCTTTTTGGGGTAATTTTAGCTTTAGTGTAGTGTAGTAGACAACCCCAAGTATTGATCTAGGCCCATTTTGGTATATTTCATGCCACCATTTCACCGCCAAATGCGATCAAATTAAAAAAAACGTTAAATTTTTCACAATTTTAGGTTTCTCACTGAAATCATTTACAAACAGCTTGTGCAGTTATGGCACAAATGGTTGTAAATGCTTCTCTGGGATCCCCTTTGTTCAGAAATAGCAGACATATATGGCTTTGGCGTTGCTTTTTGGTATTTAGAAGGCCGCTAAATGCCGCTGCGCATCACATGTGTATTATGGCTAGCAGTGAAGGGGTTAATTAGGTAGCTTGTAGGGAGCTTGCAGGGTTAATATCACATTTAGTGTAGAGCTCAGCCTCCCACCTGAAACATCAGACCCCCTGATCCCTCCCAAACAGCTCTCTTCCCTCCCCCACTCCACAATTGTCCCCGCCATCTTAAGTACTGGCAGAAAGTCTGCCAGTACTAAAATAAAAGCTATGTTTTTTTTTTTTTTTTTTTTTTTAAAAGCATATTTACATATGCTGCTGTGTACTATCCCCCCCTTAGCCCCCAACCTCACTGATCCCCCCCCAAACAGCTCTATAACCCTCCCACTCTAACTTAATCTGCGCCATTTTGGGTACTGGCAGCTGTCTGCCAGTACCCAGTTTAGCAGAAAAAAATGTTTTTTTTTTTAGTTTTTATTAAATTTTTCTGCAGTGTAGCTTCCCCCCACACAAAACCAACCCCCCACCCCTCCATGATCTCTTTTTGTGCTTTTGCACAAACAAGATTTGGCCATTTGTTACCAAAAAATTTTTCCATAGTGTAGCGGTTCCCACCCACTCCCGCCCCGTGCACGCGCCCGCCCGCCACCCCTCCGTGCACGCGGCGCGCGCCCGTGCGCGCCCCCTAACGGCCCGCACCCGATCCCGCCCCCCTTGACGACACAGGGAACACCGATGGCCGCCCACCCGCCTCCCAAGTTGGCTCCCACCCACCAACGATACCGGCCATCGATGTCCGGTGCAGAGAGGGCCACAGAGTGGCTCTCTCTGCATCGGATGGCCGTGTAAGGTTATTGCAGGATGCCTCCATATCGAGGCATCACTGCAATAACCGGAAAGCAGCTGGAAGCGAGCAAGATCGCTTCCAGCTGCTTTCCACACCGAGGACGTGCAGGGTACGTCCTCAGGCATTAACTGCCTTTTTTTTGAGGACGTACCCTGCACGTCCTCGGTCATTAAGGGGTTAAGCAACTTTCTAATTTACTCCTATTGTCAAATTTGCTTTGTTCTCTTGGTATCTTTATTTGAAAAAGCAAGAAAGTTAGCTTAGGGGCACTTGCTGATTGGTGTCTAAATGTAACCACCAATCAGAAAGCGCTACCCAAGTTCTGAACCAAAAATGGGTCGGCTCCTAAGTTTACACTTGATAATAAGAGTAAGTTAGATAGCTGCTTATAATTTCATGCTCTATCTGAATCATGAAAGTTTAATTTTGACTGGACGATCCCTTTAATAAACAGGACTATTTCCTTGTCGATTAAAATACTAATTTAGCTTAAATCACACTTTTAAACTTTGAAACATACACATTTAAAACATCACAAGAATGTACATTTATAACTGAAATGAACTGATATTATAAAATTACGAAAAATTACCAGAAATTAATATTACTGGGCAAGTGAAAAAAGAAAGCCACTGTCAATATAGAAGCAATCAACTATCATTCATTTGTAAGTGGTGTATCCCTGGACTGCTCTAAAATATCAAATATTAACTGGCTATTTAAATATTTTTAAAATATGTTTTTGTAATTCATTTAAATAAATCTTCAATTGCCAGTATATACCATGCCGTACACACATAAACACATTCTCTTTTTTGTCCTCTAATGAAGTTACATTAATAGAAATCAACTATGCAGCAACTAAAACTGTCTGAGCATTAATATTTGGTTCCATTAGAGATACATTTAAGAAACACTGAAGCAAAATCATTTACATTTATGAATCTAGATACAGTTCAGTTTGTATCATAACTTCACATTAAAGGAAGTTAATCATTAATAAGGCTTTATGTTGTGTACACAGAGAAATAGTTTGAAATATGATTCCCGTGTACAAAATATTGCTATAGATGTATTAGCACTTTTGAACAAATAAAAAGTATTTGCTTTGCAGGAAAGTTAGGTATCCCTCAAAAGCAAAAGGTTTTTATGTAACTTAGTATGTGTTGCATGCTAATGGTCTCAAATTGCATTATAGTTTGAAACTTAAAGCTTTTCAGAACTTACTTATATACATTAAAAAGGAATGCACTTTGTACAACTTTTTCCGTAACTAGTAATACTTAAAGGAATAATGTGTGATATAGGTCATATGTTATTACATTGATATGAGGGCAACAAGAAAATGCTATTCAAAGAGATTAAACATAGACCTTGATTACAAGTGGATCGCTATTGATAGCGCAGGGTGTGTTAACCACATTGGGGTCCTGCACTAAGAATATTACACAATCTGGTCAATGCTAAAATAGTTTTACCAGAGAATGTTAGTGCGGCCAACATTTTTTTAGCACACTGTATACTTTCAATGGATAGTGCTACAAATAATGGACCTGAAAGAAAGTGTTATGGTTAGAATAAAGTGCTAGGGTTAGAATAAAAGTATAACAAAACACATTTGTAATTAATGTATTAATATATTAATATAAAGTTTTTCACACTTCTATGTACATATTAAGTGTAATACATATGTTTAATTATTAAAAATGTCTTAACAGTGATTTAAAGGGATATGGTATATGGCAAGGTGTTGGGCTGGGAAAGGCTAAAAAGTGTTTGTGTGTATGTGTGTATAGCTTTGTAAACTGGCGTTCAAAAGTTTGGGGTCACTTAGGCATTTCCTTTTTTCCATTAAAACATACATGAAATTAATTTGAATAGGAAATAGAGTCATTGACAAGGTTAGAAATAATTCATTTTAAGTGAAATAATAATTGTGTCTTTAAAACTTGGTTATGTCAACTAATTCTCCATGTGCAGCGATTACAACCTTGTAGACCTTTAGCATTCTAGTTGCCAATTTGTTAAAGGGAATCTGAAGAGATTTCACCCCATGCTTCTTGAAGCACCTCCCACAAGTTGGGTTGGCTTGATGGGCACTTTGTACGTACCATACGGTCAAGCTGCTCAATAGGGTTGAGATCTGGTGACTGTGCTGGCCACTACTTCTTCCATAAATAGTTATTGCATAGTTTGGAGCTGTGCTTTGGGTCATTGTCTTGTTGTAGGAGGAAATTGGAGGGTATGGAATGGCGTTGCAAAAATGGAGTTATAGTCTACCTTCTTCAAGGTCCCTTTTACTCTGTTCTTTTGCCCATCTTAATCGTTTCTTTTTATTGGCCAGTCTGACATATGGGTTCTTCTTTGCAACTCTGCCTAAAAAGCCAGCAACCCAGAGTTGCCTCTTCACTGTTTACGTTGAGACTGGTGTTTTGCGGGTACTATTTAATGAAACTGCCAGGTCAATTTCTCAAACTAGACACTCTAATGTATTTTTCCTCTTGCTCAGTTGTGCAACGGGGCCTCCTACTCCTATTTCTATTCTTGTTAGAGGCAGTTTGCACTGTTCTGTAAAGGGAGTAGTACACAGCATTTTACGAGATCTTTAGTTTTTTGGCAATTTCTTGCATGGAATAGCCTTCAGAATAAGAATAGACTGATGAGTTTCAGAAGAAAGTTCTTTGTTTCTGTTTATCTTGAGCCTGTAATCGTACCTATAATTGTTCATGCTCCAAATACTAAACTAGTCAATTGATCTAACATTTTCAGCTGTCAGAGGTTCCAGGCTAGTGGGATATAAAGATAAAGAACTCTATTTATCAAATGTCAAACAGACATGTAGCGAATCATGTCCACTGGACATCACTTCAGGCGAACAGCATACACTGTCCACATTTATCAATGCATGTGCAATGCTGCCCCCTGCTCAGTTTTGGCCAATCGGACGCTAGCAGGGGCTGTCAATCATATCATATCAGGATGATTTCAATCCGCCACCTAAAACGATTAGTCTCCGAAGCAGCAACTGCTGCTTGATAAATGGAGCCCAAAGACTGCACTGATGACAGGCGAGACCGCAAATAGTTTTGTGTTCTTTTTATGATGTAATTGCATACAATTGAGCTAATCAATATGCCCACAGCTGATCACAGTTGAAGGTCAAATGGCTTTGTGTGTGCGGTTGAGAAGGTGATTAGCTACACCTAATTGTAATTTTAGGAGGGGTGATCCATTTTGCAACTCAGCGATTCGGTTTTTGAATTGTCTTTATATTTGCCTGACATGTTGGTGTTATATCTTTCACTTGGATGTTATAAGTTGCACTGAGCAGCTGCAAAGCAACAAAATGTGATTATTTTCAAGGGGGGGGGGGTGATTCTTTTCAATACCCACTGTACACATATTTATAGAAATATCTATTTAAAAGTTAAAAAAAAAAAATCTTCTAAGTGAAGAACAAAGGAATTTCAAGTGATCCTATTCAAAACACATTAAAACATATATCATCACGTTGACAATGACATGTTCAAGGTCTTTGACTGGGAAGGGTTCAAAAGTGTATATGTCTATATATGCTTATGTATATATATATATATATATATATATATATATATATATATATATATATATATATATATATATATATATATATATATGTTTAAACACATCTATATATGGTTATATATGTGTATACATATATATTTATGTGTTTATATGTGTAAATATGTGTACACACACATATATACATATACAAAATAGAAGAACAATCCAGGGCAAGTTAAAAGCAAATCCTTTATTCACAAATGTTAAAAGATTCCAGGAGGGTCTAATATCACGTTAGAAAGGCATCACAGGCAAACTGAAGGCTAACATGTTTCGGCTAGGCAGCCGTAATTATAGCTAATTCAGTATACCCGTGGTGCCTATTTAAAAGCAAACCTTGGAGATAAGTGGTTAACAAATGTACCAATGCCTGTGTAGCCTTACAAACAAGTGTGGGATTAACCCTTAGTTAAGATTCCATCTCTATATCAACACATCATATTGATAATGAAGAACGGATACAGATAGTTAAACAGAGTTAACATATTAAAATATCAAATGTCAAAAGATACATATACCAGAAATATATACATTCTATGATGTTCAATATCAAACAAATCAAACAATATCAAAAAATACATACACTAGAAATATTAATGCCAGTGAAGTTATATTGTTTATGTTGTTATTATTTATGTTGTTATCAATAAACCATATTATTTGGCTAAAACTTTAAGTATACAAATATAGGTTTAGAACTTTACGTTTAGAGGTACAGTTGAAAAGAGGCTTTAGTCTGCAACAAAATGTATTTTCAACAAATACTGGTTGTACTATATTCACCAATAAAGTGAAAGCTTTTTTAAAAATTCAAAATATTAAATATTTTATATTTGAAAACCAAATAAAAGAGATAAGTGTAGGTACACATAAAAACACACTCAGTCTCACAGACTTATAAACATTCTCACAAACTAATGCTCTTAGCTCTACACTTATATCCTCACACTGTCACTCACTCCCACATTCACTGACTCAAAAATCAAATGCACTAGATGCCCTATAAGAAAAAACTAAATACAGATGCACACAATTCTACACTAACAAACCTAAACAAACCAAAACACTCACAACAGAGTGCATACTACTCAAAGTTACATTGATTCATACATCCACTCGATTGCACTCCTCAACACTTACTTATCAACAGGCATCCAAACCCACTCAAAATCCACACGCTTACCGTGAAAATCATACACTAACCTAAAGAAATCACTCACAATTACTACCAAACAAAAAACAGCCAATGTACCTACAGATAAATCTTTATAAGGAAACCAAAGCCTATAGTTCAAATGCATCTTATAACCCTTTCCTCAGAAAGTCAAATACAGAGTGATAGAGTATAGTAGTTGAAGTTTATGTACTCATACTAACTGTATACAAACAATAAATTGAATACATCCATCCCCAAGTAACATGAGCCTTATTTAACTCATGGTTCCCTACAATTTCTGCAACTAATAACAACGTATATAAAATATAACATCAGATACAGTTACAAGACCACATGCTACAAATCCCATATAGAACCATGTACATAGAAGCATAGTGCTATCTACTGACAATCTGTGAAACTGGCATAGGGTACCCAACTCAGAGAAATGAGTGATAATCCATACGTAAAACAACTTGTATGAATTATTTCCAATAATTAATCAGATCATACTCTGAGTTGAGTCCCTTGGGTACCCTAGTTTGTAACTTAAATACCCAAAACATTTCTCGTTTGCCAAGGATCCTATCCCTGTCTCCACCCCTGAGGGGGGGCTTGATCCACTCAATGGCTTGCCATCTAACTGTATCATTCCTTTTCTGATGTACATTTCTGAAATGTTTTACAAGGGGAGTCGTAGCCTCACCCAATTTGATGGTGGACAAGTGGTTGCGTATTCTGGTATTGACCTCATTCGTCGTGAGGCCTATATATTGTAAGTGACATTCGACACATGTAATAAGATAGATGACATAGGAGGATATCATCTATCTTATTGACATTACAGAGTTGGTCTATTCTGCTCAAGTGTATATTGCAAGTTATACAAGTAAGCATTGTCCAAATTGACTTTCAATACCATTCACCATTAATGTTCAGTGAATTCTTTCTTTCTGACTATATATATATATATATATATATATATATATATATATATATATATATATATATATATATATATATATATATATTAGTGTTAAAGCCCATGTACAGGGGCCAAGATAAATATACCTATCCCTATATCCCTATCCCCCAATCCCTATATCCCTCTATCTCTATCCCTACCCCTCTATTCATCTATCCCTATCCATCTATCCCTATCTGTCATGAATACCTCATGATTTAGCTGCTAAGGGGTTAATTCTCTTTAGCCTGTGAGCTAAAAAACATTTGTTTTTCAAGAAGAACTGTGTCCTGTGTTTGTGTTTTCTTTGAAGTGCCAGGAGCCTCATAAATACTCTGTAGTATACACAGAAGATACCTTTATGGCTCAAACTGTCAGCAGAGGTCATGATACAAAACAGTGCCTCTTCACAGAAACTGATAAGGTCAATAAAGGGACATGGGTATAATGTAGATATGTGTTTAAAACTGTTATGACATTAGATGAAGGTAAATATGACAACCCTGTCATACTTGGTATCAAATTGATTCTCCCAATGAAACTAAGAGATTGCCTTCCTGCTTATATGAAAATAGATTTACCTAGCAGAAATTATAATGTGTTCTATAATTTCAGCCAAAGACTTAGAGTTTATTGAAGGTCATAAAAGATAGGGGGTTTCTTAGCCCCTGCAAGGAGGGTGGGGTCAGGCAACTCGATCTCTGGAAAATATGTATAAGAATCCTGTGTTCTAGCAATTAAATTGTCATTCTTACAAGGGAAGCTGTTCTTCAGAGTAAGGACCATTGTTTCATGCCATCTCCCTGGCACAGAGATTCGAAACACTAGTACAGTATGAGGTTTCTATTTTCTTCTTTATATTTTGAAAAACTGTTTGCTGGTGTGTCATTTTATTTGTAAAAACTTTTTATTAATAATGCATTGTGCATAATACTTTTTGGCATAATAAATAATTAATTTATTAAGCTTTGGCCTTTGTCTAACAATTGGACCACGTTACTGAAAGAGACTGGAGTATTAGAACAGTATATTTTAGGTTATTTTCTGCTAAATTGTATTCTGAAAATTAATGTGTAAGTCTGGGTTTTTCCTTAGGATTTTCCCTTTAATAAATCATAAGTTGAGGCAGCATAGTTAGTTTAGTGTGGGTGACATTAAAGGGGAGTTTGGGGCATTTCTTTTATGTCTAGTACAGACTAAAGAGTGTTGTTAACCCTTGCACCCACTGAACTAAATCACAAGCTTGCCTGGCATGGCTAGATTGTGACATATTAGTGACAGTAGAAGGGCTCTGATAACCCTTTCTGTGCCAAACACGTGACTGGCGCAGGGTTGGTTAACCTTGGTCATCACACTATCCATCTATCCCTATCCCTCTATCCTTCTATCCATATCGCTCTATCCCTATCATCTATCCCTCTATCCCTATCCATCTATCAATCTATCCCTATCCCTTTATCTCTATCCATTTATCCCTATAACTCTATCCCTCTATCCATATCCATCTATCCCTAACCCTCTATCCCTATCCATCTATCCCTATCCCTCTATCCCTATATCCATATATCCCTCTATCTATCCCTTTCCATATATCCCTATCCCTCTATCCCTATCCATCTATCCCTATCCATCTATTCATATCCCTCTATACATCTACCCCTCTATCCCTATCCCTCTATCTCTATCCCTCTATCTCTTTATAATCCCTCTATCCCTATCCCTCTACCCTATCCATCTATCCCTATATCCCTATCCCTCTATCTCTATCCCTCTAACCTCATCCCGCTATCCCTATACCTATATCTCTATCCCTATCCTTCTATCTCTATCCCTTTATCTCTATCCTTCTTTCCCTATACCTCTATTTCTATCCCTCTTTCCCTATCCCTCTATCCATATACATCTATCCTTATCCCTCTATCCCTTTCCAGCTATCCCTATTCCTCTATCCCTATCCCTCTATCTATCCCTATATCTATCCCTATCCATCTATCCCTATCCCTCTATCCCTATCCATCTATCCCTATCCATCTATCCCTTTCCATCTATCCCTATTCCTCTATCCCTATCCCTCTATCTATCCCTATCCCTCTAACCCTCTATCTCTTTATTTGTCTGCAGTGTAGGATCCCCCTACCCCTTCAACCTCCCTGATTTCACCTCAAACAGCTCTCTAACCCTCCCCCCTCTATCTATTGCCTCCATCTTAGGCACTGGCAGCTGTCTGCCAGTACCTATAAACCCCTTTTTTTTAATGTATTTTTTATTTGTTTCTGTATTGTAGTGGTCCCACCCCCTCCCCCCTTTAGCGATTGCCATTTATCCCCCCTGCACCCCCAAACTCCTTTTCTGTAGTGTAACTGCCCCATCCCTCCCTGTTCCTTAATATTTTTTGTAGCGTAGGTCCCTCCCCCCTCCGCTGAGCTGCCCACGCCTCCCGCCGGCACCAGCAGAAGATCGTTACAGGCGGTGACACACACAGTGTCACCGTCTGTAACGATCAGGCATCTGCCCTAATATGGAGGCAGAGCACCGATCGCGCTCTAGCTCCATATGCGGCAGATGCCTGGAGCTTCAGGAACTCCAGCTCTGAGAGTGCTGGAGCTTCCTGAAGCTATCTCGCGCCTGCGGTTAAGGCCAGGTGTGTTTGTCCTCATGCAGTCTCTACTGCGCATGACTGCATCGGACAAACACACCTGGCCTTTTATAATATAGGATATATATATATATACATACACATTGAAGCCCTTTCCAGTCAAACACTTTTTCATATACCATATCCCTTTATAACCCTTTTAAAACCTTTTCAACAATATTAAAATTATAATTTTTATTAAAATATTTATATAGTAGTGTAATATGTTTTGGATGTGTTTAGTGATTTTTTTTTAAACCCTTACACTTTACTAGTTTTGGCTTTTGCTCTAGCACAACCTATAACTTTCAACTTGTAATATGAGAGCTATTTAGCATGGTCTTGCTATTCAGTGAAAGTAGGTTGCGCTAGAACGATGTTAGCCGCATTAACCCTTCTTTGGTAAAAGGATTTTACCATGTACTTGTAATATCAAGTTGTGCACTAATGTTAGCACAGTCCAGCGATATTGCCTATCGCATCCCTCAATATCACTATAGCATGACACTTGTAATCTGACGCATAGTGTTCTAAAAGCACATGCACACTACTGAGCTCCTATGAACCACCTACCTAGACTTTCTCTTCAACAAAACAAAAGAACAAAGCAAATTTTATAATAGAAGCAAATTGGAATTTTGTTTTTTAGATTTTATGCTCTGCCTGAATTGTGAAAGTTACATTTTTTGTTTTAGTGTCCCTTTAATCTTGGAATTTTATTAAAAAAAATTTTTTTCTTAATTGTAGCATGGAAATAGAGAACATATACCTGATATTTCATAAAGCTAAAGCAAAGAACCTTGCATATAAGTCAATTCAAATTGTTTTAACAACTTTTTTTTTTGGCAAAAGAATTCAACAGTTTAAGTCTGGTTTGCCCATTTCTATATGGTTTGTTAAACGATTCTTGTGCAATACAAAATGAGTTATATAATGTATCATTGAGATTTATTTTTTATTGGTAGCAGAATAGTTACTTAGCCCTATTTATAGCTATGACAGTTAACTAACTGAAATTATTGCTATAGGGTATAGTCATCATCTGCCGCTTTTTAATGCAAATACTAACATAACTTAAGACTAATGAGGTGCCGATGAATGAATTTTTACAAGCAACAAGCAGATGTGATGAGTTCTCCACACTTTCCATACCCAATGCTTCAGGCTGTTACAGAAGGATTCAAGAATACACATGATAGTTTTAATGTGCATTAATGGAAATTAAAAAATAAGATCGTAAGACACTAGACATTTTCTGAGCTGCCAAAATAAAATAAGTTTATGGCTTTATAACACTCTGTTTGAATCAACTCATCCATATCTTTTGCAGATGTCATCAGATCAGTTCCAAAGTAATATTTTCAGAAGATAATCTGTCCATACTATTAAAATTGCTGCATAGTACAATATTTTAATTGAGTTAATTCCAAATGCATTAACTATTTCATTTAAATAATGAAATGCTCATGTAAAGGTCATAAGTTTGAACATTTTCATCATGACAACAATCAGAGTTGTACTGACAAAAACATTATGCATAACATGTTCCAGGAGGGTAAGGCAGTGTTGGCTCCGTGCACGTAGCCGCGTAAGCTGCTCCGGAGCCCCTGCTTCCTCCAATGTAAGGAGCAGCGGTCATTAGACTGCTGCTTCTTACACTTTTCACCACCTCTGTGGTGGCAAAGAGAAATCACCCCAATCTCACTTGTTTGGGGTGATTGACAGACCTTTCTCATGCGCGAATCACTGTGTGAGAGAAGGGGCGGTTATTACACACTCATCAGCTTGTGTAATAATGCATATGGGCCAGCGAACGAACAGATCCACTGCCCTTATGCAGCAAAGGCGTGCTGACAACTTCTCATGTTGAGAAGCTTGTACGCACGCTGCTTGATACATGGGACCATGTGCATGTGCAACTGCAAGCATTTAAGTCACCAATGACATAATTCACATTGTCATTGTAGTAATAAATGTTAATTATTGGGACTTTGCATTTTTATATGAATATTTCCTCTAATTTTGCATAATTTAAAACATTTGCCATATTCATAGGTCTATTTTCTCTACAAAATTGGATAGAGAAAATAGTCTATGTAAGCTTATTTTTTTATTATTGGAAGATGTAAAACTACTAAATTCTTTGAATATAAAATGTGTCAACGGCGCTTATGGGCTGAGGTAAGATTTGTGTACATGAAAATGTTAGTCGTGGTAGAATGCCAGATAGTGGTCTAGATTCCAATGCAGCTAATTGTCTTTTTCAAAGTTTTTATGGTCTAATTGGGCATTTTCAAATTCAGAGCCATCAAAGCCATCATCAGAATTGCTTAAACTAAACAAAAAAACCAAAAACATATTCTGAGCTATTATAAATAAATAAATGAATAAACAAATAAATAAATAAAATTAGACAATTTTGAGGGCTTATAAATCGTAGTCAGGGAAAATGATTGAGTGGCATGTTAACAGTAATGTATGAGTGAAAATGGGTTTATCACAAGAGTTTGTGTGCATTGTGTTTACTGCTCATATTACAAGTTGAAAATAAACATGAACATGTGAGCGTGATCGCATTTAACTCTAAAATGATTACCGCACCCTCAGAGCTCTGGTTAACTGTTTCGCAAAACAAAAAAGTGTCACAAAACACATAAAATTAACATTACAAAGTACACTTAAACTCATAATAACACTATCTGACAAAATTATTTAAATAAAAAACAAAATTTATGCTTACCTGATAAATTTCTTTCTTTTGTGGTGTATCCAGTCCATGGGTTCATCCATTACTTGTGGGATATTCTCCTTCCCAACAGGAAGCTGCAAGAGGACACCCACAGCAAAGCTGTCTATATAGCTCCTCCCCTAACTGCCACCCCCAGTCATTCGACCGAAGACAAGCAAGAAAAAGTAGAAACTATAGGGTGCAGTGGTGACTGTAGTTTAAAAATAAAAAACACCTGCCTTAAAGTGACAGGGCAGGCCGTGGACTGGATACACCACAAGAGAAAGAAATTTATCAGGTAAGCATAAATTTTGTTTTCTCTTGTAAGGTGTATCCAGTCCACGGGTTCATCCATTACTTGTGGGATACCAATACCAAAGCTTTAGGACACGGATGAAGGGAGGGACAAGGCATGCACTTAAACGGAAGGCACCACTGCCTGCAAGACCTTTCTCCCAAAAATAGCCTCAGAGGAAGCAAAAGTATAAAATTTATAGAATTTAGAAAAAGTATGAGGCGAAGACCAAGTCGCCACCTTACAAATCTGTTCAACAGAGGCCTCATGTTTAAAAGCCCATGTGGAAGCTACCGCTCTAGTAGAATGAGCTGTAATTCTTTGAGGAGGCTGCTGGCCAGCAGTCTCATAAGCTAAACGGATTATGCTTCTCAGCCAAAAAGAAAGAAAAGTTGCCGAAGCCTTTTGGCCTCTCCTCTTTCCAGAGTAGACAACAAACAATGCAGATGTTTGACGAAAATCCTTAGTAGCTTGTAAATAAAACTTTAAAGCACAAACCACGTCAAGATTGTGTAACAGACGTTCCTTCTTTGAAGAAGGATTAGGACACAGTGACGGAACAACAATTTCCTGATTGATATTCCTATTAGATACTACCTTAGGAAGAAACCCAGGTTTGTATGCAAAACTACCTTATCTGCATGGAAGATCAGATAAGGGGAATCACACTGCAAGGCAGATAACTCTGAAACTCTTCGAGCCGAAGAGATAGCTACTAAAAACAGAACTTTCCAAGATAAAAGCTTGATATCTATGGAATGCAAGGGTTCAAACGGAACCCCTTGAAGAACTTTAAGAACTAAATTTAAACTCCATGGCGGAGCAACAGGTTTAAACACAGGCCTGATTCTAACCAAAGCCTGACAAAATGCCTGAACGTCTGGAACATCAGCAAGGCGCTTGTGCAAAAGAATAGACAGAGCAGAAATCTGTCCCTTTAAGGAACTAGCCGATAATCTCTTTTCCAATCCTTCTTGGAGAAAAGATAGTATCCTAGGAATCCTGACCTTACTCCACGAGTAACCCTTGGATTCACACCAATGAAGATATCTACACCATATCTTATGATAGATTTTCCTGGTGACAGGCTTTCGAGCCTGAATCAAGGTATCAATGACTGACTTGGAGAAACCACGTTTTGATAAAATCAAGCGTTCAATCTCCAAGCAGTCAGACGCAGAGAAATTAGATTTGGATGTTGAATGGACCTTGGAGTAGAAGATCCTGCCTCAGCAGCAGAGTCCATGGTGGAGAGGATGACATGTCCACCAGATCCGCATACCAAGTCCTGCGTGGCCACGCAGGTGCTATCAAAATCACTGAAGCTCTCTCCTGCTTGATCTTGGCAATCAGACGAGGGAGGAGAGGAAACGGTGGAAACACATAAGCCAGGTTGAAGGACCAGGGCACTGCTAGAGCATCTATCAGCGCTGCCTGGGGATCCCTTGACCTGGACCCGTAACAAGGAAGCTTGGCATTCTGACGAGACACCATCAGATCCAGTTCTGGTTTGCCCCAAAGTTGAATCAGCTGGGCAAATACCTCCAGATGGAGCTC
Organism: Bombina bombina; assembly: GCF_027579735.1. Lineage (NCBI taxonomy): Eukaryota > Metazoa > Chordata > Amphibia > Anura > Bombinatoridae > Bombina > Bombina bombina. The sequence continues at coordinate 1,030,541,151 of NC_069500.1, forward strand.
CCACTCCCCCGGATGAAAAGTCTGCCGACTTAGAAAATCCGCCTCCCAGTTCTCTACTCCTGGGATATGGATAGCTGAGAGATGGCAAGAGTGAAGCTCTGCCCATAGAATTATCTTGGAAACCTCCACCATTGCCAGGGGACTCCTTGTTCCCCCCTTATGGTTGATATAGGCTACAGTGAAAAGATAGAAGCAGCACCGGTGCTGCTTCTATCTTTTCACTCTATCTTTTCACTATACCTTTTGGGGTGAGTGCATGGACCCCTCTAGCGTGCACCTCTGATCTGGTTGACGAGTGCTGGGTTTGCTTGTTTCTTCTATGATATAGGCTACATTCGTGATATTGTCCAACTGAAATCTGATGAACTTGGCCGTAGCTAGTTGAGGCCAAGCCTGAAGAGCATTGAATATCGCTCTTAGTTCCAGAATGTTTATCGGAAGGAGGGCTTCCTCCAGAGTCCACAAACCCTGAGCTTTCAGGGAGTTCCAGACTGCGCCCCAGCCCAGAAGGCTGGCATCTGTCGTCACTATAGCCCACTCTGGCCTGCAGAAACTCATTCCCCTGGACAGATGGACCCGAGATAACCACCAGAGAAGAGAATCCCTGGTCTCTTGATCCAGATTTAACAGAGGAGACAAATCTTTGTAGTCCCCATTCCACTGGTTGAGCATGCAAAGTTGCAGTGGTCTGAGATGTAGGCGGGCAAACGGAACTATGTCCATTGCCGCTACCATTAGGCCGATCATTTCCATACACTGAGCCACTGATGGGCGAGAAGTGGAATGAAGAGCACGGCAAGAAGTTAGAAGTTTTGATATCCTGACTTCTGTCAGAAAATTTTTCATTTCTACTGAATCTATCAGAGTTCCTAGGAAGGAAACTCTTGAGAGAGGAGAGAGAGAACTCTTTTCTACGTTCACTTCCACCTGTGAGACCTCAGAAAGGCCAGAACAATGTCCATATAGGATTTGGCAATTTGAAAAGTCGACGCCTGAATCAGAATGTCATCTAGGTAAGGGGCTACCGCTATGCCCCGTGACCTTAGAGCCGCCAGAAGAGACCCTAGAAACTTTGTAAAGATTCTTGGTGCCGTGGCTAACCCGAAGGGAAGAGTCACAAACTGGTAATGCCTGGATTGTCTCCATCTTGAAGGATGGGACCCTGAGAAATTTGTTTAGGATCTTGAGATCCAAGAAAGTTCTGAAAGTTCCCTCTTTTTTGGTAACTATAAACAGGTTTGAATAAAAACCCAGCCCCTGTTCCTCTCTTGGAACTGGGTGGATCACTCCCATAACCAGTAGGTCTTGAACGCAATGTAAGAATGCCTCTCTTTTTATCTGGTTTACAGATAGTTGTGAGAGATAAAATCTCCCCTTTGGAGATGAACCTTTGAATTCCAGAAGATATCCCTGGGAAACAATCTCTAGTGCCCAGGGATCCTGGATGTCTCTTACCCAAGCCTGGGTGAAGAAAGAAAGTCTGCCCCCTACTAGATCCGGTCCCGGATCGGGGGCTACTCCTTCATGCTGTCTTAGAGGCAGCCGCAGGTTTCTTGGCCTGCTTCCCCTTGTTCCAAGCCTGGTTAGGTCTCCAGACTGGTTTGGACTGGGTGAAATTTCCCTCTTGTTTTGCATTAGAGGAAACTGAAGCTGCTCCACTCTTGAAGTTTCTAATGGAACGAAAATTATTCTGTTTGGTCCTTAACTTATTGGACCTATCCTGAGGAAGGGCGTGACCTTTTCCTCCAGTAATATCAGAAATGATCTCCTTCAGACTAGGCCCGAATAGGGTCTGTCCCTTGAAGAGGATGTTAAGAAGCTTAGACTTTGAAGTAACGTCTGCTGACCAGGACTTAAGCCATAGCGCTCTACGCTCCAAAATGGCAAAACCTGAATTCTTAGCCGTTAGTTTGGTTAACTGAAAAAACTGCATCAGAAATAAAGGAATTAGCTAACTTAAGAGCTTTAATCCTGTCTATAATATTGTCTAGTGGAGTCTCCACCTGCAGAACCTCCTCAAGAGACTCGAACCAAAAAGCCTTAAGAAAATACTCCTAGGAGTATCTGATTAGTCATGTGGAAACTAGGCCCCAAATAAAGAGTTATCTCCCTCAGAGAAAAAACGTCCTATTTTTGAATTCATGTAAATGTTTTGTCACTAAGTAATAAGAGTATTAACATGAGTATTACCCTGTTTTGTAAGCATGATCCCAGTCGCTGTTAAATCACTGCATCGGGCTTACCTCAAATACACAAGGCTCTGTCAGCATTTTCTAGAACTCATACATCTCTCTAGAAATAAATATACTGAACATACCTCAAAGCAGGTAATCTGCAGACCGTTCCCCCAACTGAAGTTGTCCCATACTCTTCAGTTATGTGTGAGAACAGCAATGGACCTTAGTTACATACCGCTAAGATCATCAACCTCCAGGCAGAACTCTTCTTCTAATTTCTGCCTGAGAGTAAAACAGTACAACGCCGGTACCGTTTAAAAATAACAAACTTTTGATTGAAGGAAAAACTACACTAAGTCACCACATATCTCTTGATACTTCCTATCTTGTCGAGAGCTGCAAGAGAATGACTGGGGGTGGCAGTTAGGGGAGGAGCTATATAGACAGCTCTGCTGTGGGTGTCCTCTTGCAGCTTCCTGTTGGGAAAGAGAATATCCCACAAGTTATGGATGAACCCGTGGACTGGATACACCTTACATGAGAAAAACAACTTACTGTTGCGCAAACCCAATAGCATATTCTCATGTGCACTAACCTGACATGAAAATATGAATATTTCACATAACATGTTCTATTTATTCATAAATACATATTTCTACATACATCTGATGGTATTCTGTTACAATATATATTTATACCTATATCTATCTATATATATATCTATCTATCTATATATATATATATATATATATATATATATATATATATATATATATATATATACATACATAATTATATATATATATATATATATATATATATATATATATATATATATATATATATATATATATATATATATATATATATGTGTTTAGATATTAACAGATATATATAGGGATATCTATTTAAAATACTTAGAACATATTTTGCCATGTGCAGAACACAATGATCAAATAATAAATAACACAAGCCTGCAAAATTAAGGGTCACGAAAACTTTTTTCAAAATGTATGGTGGTTTTATGTGAATTTGAGGTGCTGAATGCAAAAATTAACTATGATTTGCTCCATCACATAAAGCTTTTTCATAACTAGCTTTGATGTTTTTATGTTGGGTTATGAGACTAAATGAAATTAGTAGTGTGAAATTACCATATGAAACCTATTTTTTGGCCAGTTCTGAATATATTTATTTTCCAAAATATATATATAAGTTGGTTATTTACATCTTAACTTTAGTCAAAAGGCTAAGTAGCCACTTGTTCTTTAGCTAGTGAAGCTGCGTCTGTTGATATTCTCTTCATCATCAGAATCTAAACATGCATAACTAGGCAAATCTTCCAATGTTTCTGATAGCAGCTGAACTGGAATTTCTGGGCCGTGAGGAACAGATTATGTAGCTGATGGAAGATTTGGATAGACAATGGCTTTCCTATTTTTGGAGCTGCAAAACAGAATGAGAAGCAGTCTGCCAGGAACGAACAGCAGCATCAATAGCTTGTTCTATGGCCCGGTTGCCACCTGGTAGTAGCTTCTTTCTGCCCAATTGTGCTTTTCACAGAGGAAAACTTTCCTGTAGTATATCAGTCTGATCCCGCCAACATGGTCAGTCCAGCCCCGAAATACCAGGCAATTCTCCTCTGAACAAGGAACATGACAACCCCAGACGATCGTTTCGGCCTCCTTTGGGCCTCGTCAGTGAGGTGCAGCCATATCCCTCTAAGCACATTGGGCAAGGAGTCCACGTCTGGTTTACCCATCACCCTTAGGGAGACTATCCCCAGGGTCATATTTACATATGCAAAACAGAATGAGAAGCAGTCTGCCAGTAACGAACAGCAGCATCAATAGCTTGTTCTATGGCCCGGTTCCCACCTGGTAGTAGCTTCTTTCTGCCCAATTGTGCTTTTCACAGAGGAAAACTTTCCTGTAGTATATCAGTCTGATCCCGCCAACATGGTCAGTCCAGCCCCGAAATACCAGGCAATTCTCCTCTGAACAAGGAACATGACAACCCCAGACGATCGTTTCGGCCTCCTTTGGGCCTCGTCAGTGAGGTGCAGCCATATCCCTCTAAGCACATTGAGCAAGGAGTCCACGTCTGGTTTCCCCCATCACCCTTAGGGAGACTATCCCCAGGGTCATATTTACATATGCAAAACAGAATGAGAAGCAGTCTGCCAGGAACGAACAGCAGCATCAATAGCTTGTTCTATGGCCCGGTTGCCACCTGGTAGTAGCTTCTTTCTGCCCAATTGTGCTTTTCACAGAGGAAAACTTTCCTGTAGTATATCAGTCTGATCCCGCCAACATGGTCAGTCCAGCCCCGAAATACCAGGCAATTCTCCTCTGAACAAGGAACATGACAACCCCAGACGATCGTTTCGGCCTCCTTTGGGCCTCGTCAGTGAGGTGCAGCCATATCCCTCTAAGCACATTGGGCAAGGAGTCCACGTCTGGTTTCCCCCATCACCCTTAGGGAGACTATCCCCAGGGTCATATTTACATATGCAAAACAGAATGAGAAGCAGTCTGCCAGGAACGAACAGCAGCATCAATAGCTTGTTCTATGGCCCGGTTGCCACCTGGTAGTAGCTTCTTTCTGCCCAATTGTGCTTTTCACAGAGGAAAACTTTCCTGTAGTATATCAGTCTGATCCCGCCAACATGGTCAGTCCAGCCCCGAAATACCAGGCAATTCTCCTCTGAACAAGGAACATGACAACCCCAGACGATCGTTTCGGCCTCCTTTGGGCCTCGTCAGTGAGGTGCAGCCATATCCCTCTAAGCACATTGGGCAAGGAGTCCACGTCTGGTTTCCCCCATCACCCTTAGGGAGACTATCCCCAGGGTCATATTTACATATGCAAAACAGAATGAGAAGCAGTCTGCCAGGAACGAACAGCAGCATCAATAGCTTGTTCTATGGCCCGGTTGCCACCTGGTAGTAGCTTCTTTCTGCCCAATTGTGCTTTTCACAGAGGAAAACTTTCCTGTAGTATATCAGTCTGATCCCGCCAACATGGTCAGTCCAGCCCCGAAATACCAGGCAATTCTCCTCTGAACAAGGAACATGACAACCCCAGACAATCGTTTCGACCTCCTTTGGGCCTCGTCAGTGAGGTGCAGCCATATCCCTCTAAACACATTGGGCAAGGAGTCCACGTCTGGTTTCCCCCATCACCCTTAGGGAGACTATCCCCAGGGTCATATTTACATATGCAAAACAGAATGAGAAGCAGTCTGCCAGGAACGAACAGCAGCATCAATAGCTTGTTCTATGGCCCGGTTGCCACCTGGTAGTAGCTTCTTTCTGCCCAATTGTGCTTTTCACAGAGGAAAACTTTCCTGTAGTATATCAGTCTGATCCCGCCAACATGGTCAGTCCAGTCCCGAAATACCAGGCAATTCTCCTCTAAACAAGGAACATGACAACCCTAGACGATCGTTTCGGCCTCCTTTGGGCCTCGTCAGTGAGGTGCAGCCATATCCCTCTAAGCACATTGGGCAAGGAGTCCACGTCTGGTTTCCCCCATCACCCTTAGGGAGACTATCCCCAGGGTCATATTTACATATGCAAAACAGAATGAGAAGCAGTCTGCCAGGAACGAACAGCAGCATCAATAGCTTGTTCTATGGCCCGGTTGCCACCTGGTAGTAGCTTCTTTCTGCCCAATTGTGCTTTTCACAGAGGAAAACTTTCCTGTAGTATATCAGTCTGATCCCGCCAACATGGTCAGTCCAGCCCCAAAATACCAGGCAATTCTCCTCTGAACAAGGAACATGACAACCCCAGACGATCGTTTCGGCCTCCTTTGGGCCTCGTCAGTGAGGTGCAGCCATATCCCTCTAAGCACATTGGGCAAGGAGTCCACGTCTGGTTCCCCCATCACCCTTAGGGAGACTATCCCCAGGGTCATATTTACATATGCAAAACAGAATGAGAAGCAGTCTGCCAGGAACGAACAGCAGCATCAATAGCTTGTTCTATGGCCCGGTTGCCACCTGGTAGTAGCTTCTTTCTGCCCAATTGTGCTTTTCACAGAGGAAAACTTTCCTGTAGTATATCAGTCTGATCCCGCCAACATGGTCAGTCCAGCCCCGAAATACCAGGCAATTCTCCTCTGAACAAGGAACATGACAACCCCAGACGATCGTTTCGGCCTCCTTTGGGCCTCGTCAGTGAGGTGCAGCCATATCCCTCTAAGCACATTGGGCAAGGAGTCCAAGTCTGGTTTCCCCCATCACCCTTAGGGAGACTATCCCCAGGGTCATATTTACATATGCAAAACAGAATGAGAAGCAGTCTGCCAGGAACGAAAGCAGCATCAATAGCTTGTTCTATGGCCCGGTTGCCACCTGGTAGTAGCTTCTTTCTGCCCAATTGTGCTTTTCACAGAGGAAAACTTTCCTGTAGTATATCAGTCTGATCCCGCTAACATGGTCAGTCCAGCCCCGAAATACCAGGCAATTCTCCTCTGAACAAGGAACATGACAACCCCAGACGATCGTTTCGGCCTCCTTTGGGCCTCGTCAGTGAGGTGCAGCCATATCCCTCTAAGCACATTGGGCAAGGAGTCCACGTCTGGTTTCCCCCATCACCCTTAGGGAGACTATCCCCAGGGTCATATTTACATATGCAAAACAGAATGAGAAGCAGTCTGCCAGGAACGAACAGCAGCATCAATAGCTTATTCTATGGACCGGTTGCCACCTGGTAGTAGCTTCTTTCTGCCCAATTGTGCTTTTCACAGAGGAAAACTTTCCTGTAGTATATCAGTCTGATCCCGCCAACATGGTCAGTCCAGCCCCGAAATACCAGGCAATTCTCCTCTGAACAAGGAACATGACAACCCCAGACGATCGTTTCGGCCTCCGTTGGGCCTCGTCAGTGAGGTGCAGCCATATCTCTCTAAGCACATTGGGCAAGGAGTCCACGTCTGGTTTCCCCCATCACCCTTAGGGAGACTATCCCCAGGGTCATATTTACATATGCAAAACAGAATGAGAAGCAGTCTGCCAGGAACGAACAGCAGCATCAATAGCTTGTTCTATGGCCCTGTTGCCACCTGGTAGTAGCTTCTTTCTGCCCAATTGTGCTTTTTACAGAGGAAAACGTTCCTGTAGTATATCAGTCTGATCCCGCCAACATGGTCAGTCCAGCCCCGAAATACCAGGCAAGTGAGGTGCAGCCATATCCCTCTAAGCACATTGGGCAAGGAGTCCACGTCTGGTTTCCCCCATCACCCTTAGGGAGACTATCCCCAGGGTCATATTTACATATGCAAAAAAGAATGAGAAGCAGTCTGCCAGGAACGAACAGCAGCATCAATAGCTTGTTCTATGGCCCGGTTGCCACCCTATGGGTGATGGGGGAAACCAGACGTGGACTCCTTGCCCAGTGTGCTTAGAGGAATGTGGCTGCACCTCACTGACGAGGCCCATAGGAGGCCAAAACGATCGTCTGGGGTTGTCATGTTCCTTGTTCAGAGGAGAATTGCCTGGTATTTCGGGGCTGGACTGACCTTACTTGGCAGGATCAGACTGATATACTTCAGGAAAGTTTTCTTCTGTGAAAAGCACACTGGTCTAAAAGAGGCTGCTTCCGGGTGGTAAATCGCCATAGAACAAGCCAATGAGCTGTTGTTCGTTCCTGGTAGAGCGCTTCTCTCTTTGTATGCAAATTATTATGACCCTGGGGAAGTCTCCCTATGGGTGATGGGGGAAACCAGACGTGGACTCCTTGCCCAGTGTGCTTAGAGGAATGTGGCTGCACCTCACTGACGAGGCCCATAGGAGGCCGAAACGATCGTCTGGGGTTGTCATGTTCCTTGTTCAGAGGAGAATTGCCTGGTATTTCGGGGCTGGACTGACCTTACTTGGCAGGATCAGACTGATATACTTCAGGAAAGTTTTCTTCTGTGAAAAGCACACTGGTCTAAAAGAGGCTGCTTCCGGGTGGTAAATCGCCATAGAACAAGCCACTGAGCTGTTGTTCGTTCCTGGTAGAGCGCTTCTCTCTTTGTATGCAAATTATTATGACCCTGGGGAAGTCTCCCTATGGGTGATGGGGGAAACCAGACGTGGACTCCTTGCCCAGTGTGCTTAGAGGAATGTGGCTGCACCTCACTGACGAGGCCCATAGGAGGCCAAAACGATCGTCTGGGGTTGTCATGTTCCTTGTTCAGAGGAGAATTGCCTGGTATTTCGGGGCTGGACTGACCTTACTTGGCAGGATCAGACTGATATACTTCAGGAAAGTTTTCTTCTGTGAAAAGCACACTGGTCTAAAAGAGGCTGCTTCCGGGTGGTAAATCGCCATAGAACAAGCCACTGAGCTGTTGTTCGTTCCTGGTAGAGCGCTTCTCTCTTTGTATGCAAATTATTATGACCCTGGGGAAGTCTCCCTATGGGTGATGGGGGAAACCAGACGTGGACTCCTTGCCCAGTGTGTTTAGAGGAATGTGGCTGCACCTCACTGACGAGGCCCATAGGAGGCCGAAACGATCGTCTGGGGTTGTCATGTTCCTTGTTCAGAGGAGAATTGCCTGGTATTTCGGGCTGGACTGACCTTACTTGGCAGGATCAGACTGATATACTTCAGGAAAGTTTTCTTCTGTGAAAAGCACACTGGTCTAAAAGAGGCTGCTTCCGGGTGGTAAATCGCCATAGAACAAGCCACTGAGCTGTTGTTCGTTCCTGGTAGAGCGCTTCTCTCTTTGTATGCAAATTATTATGACCCTGGGGAAGTCTCCCTATGGGTGATGGGGGAAACCAGACGTGGACTCCTTGCCCAGTGTGCTTAGAGGAATGTGGCTGCACCTCACTGACGGGGCCCATAGGAGGCCGAAATGATCGTCTGGGGTTGTCATGTTCCTTGTTCAGAGGATAATTGCCTGGTATTTCGGGGCTGGACTGACCTTACTTGGCAGGATCAGACTGATATACTTCAGGAAAGTTTTCTTCTGTGAAAAGCACACTGGTCTAAAAGAGGCTGCTTCCGGGTGGTAAATCGCCATAGAACAAGCCAATGAGCTGTTGTTCGTTCCTGGTAGAGCGCTTCTCTCTTTGTATGCAAATTATTATGACCCTGGGGAAGTCTCCCTATGGGTGATGGGGGAAACCAGACGTGGACTCCTTGCCCAGTGTTCTTAGAGGAATGTGGCTGCACCTCACTGACGAGGCCCATAGGAGGCCGAAACGATCGTCTGGGGTTGTCATGTTCCTTGTTCAGAGGATAATTGCCTGGTATTTCGGGGCTGGACTGACCTTACTTGGCAGGATCAGACTGATATACTTCAGGAAAGTTTTCTTCTGTGAAAAGCACACTGGTCTAAAAGAGGCTGCTTCCGGGTGGTAAATCGCCATAGAACAAGCCACTGAGCTGTTGTTCGTTCCTGGTAGAGCGCTTCTCTCTTTGTATGCAAATTATTTTTGGAGCTATAGCCTTTAACATCACAAGAGCAAAAATAGCAGTCGTCACAGTAATTGTTTGGCTTCCTCCATATCATTTGCACTCCAAATCCTCTACGCAAATAAAACAAACATTGTGGGGAGTCCATGGTTTGTCTTGATCTCCTAGTTTCACTTGAAAGTAGGCATGGTACACATTTCTAATAAAAGGCATTAAGTTACCTTGATGTTTCTTGATCACCAATTCCCTACAAATGTAGCAAATGTTAGTGAAAAAAAAAATAATATATATAGGCATACTTATATTAGTGAATACAGATGGTTTGTGAGAATAATGTAGCAGCCATGTTTCTAGCATCTCATCCTGCTTGAACATTGTATACAGTGCAGATATAGAATAAAACCCTGGAAAACTTGTACTCTCACTTTTCTTCAAGAAAAGCCTATGGCCCTCAGCATGTTTGGAATTCCAGCAGTTCTGAAAAAAAAGTATAATTTGACTGCTTGCCATTCTTCTTGGGTATTTGGGAAACAAACATAACACTTAAATATACATGGCGTCCAGTACTGTACTTAAATGCCTAGAAAATTCTGGCTGATTCCTGCCAACAACAACACTAGACACATATTGAAAGGAACCAGTGGCCATGAAGTGCAATACAAGCAATTGTTGTAACAGACCAGGGATTGCCAGTGTTCTGAAAGTAATAGCTCCCATGCATTTTATTATACAGGGTCAATATTTCCAGGAAATAAAAAAAATCTCTGGATAATCTCTCAGTTTGTAAGAGCCTCCATGTTTCATTTAAAGAGGAATGCCCCCAGTACCCTTCTGCACATTTCCTGTAAGGCACATGTCCTGTGCTGTAATTCACAGTGGTGCCTCCTAACTCATCACAAAAAAACATTTGTAGCAAAAAGTAAGACCATAATAATTCGGCTTTACACAAATTCAATAACTAACTAATTTACACTAGTAATTAGAAAGTCAGAGAAAGAAAATCTAACCCCCTATGGTTTCCCATAAAGTCCACTAACCCAGAAGTTTTGAAGAAATAATGCTGATCAGGGTGTGCACCTAAATACAATCATGGAAGGGGTAGTAAATTTAAAAACAGTCAAGATGACTGTTGGATCATATCTAGTCCACAAGTAAAAATGTTTGATTGATATAGAACAAATGTTGATTGCAGTGCAGAACAGAATATAAATTTTACCATTGTGTCATATAGGGTAGAATCTTTGATATCTATAAGTTGTGTTTGGTGTATTTTAATGCAAGATACCACGCAAACAGATGGTTGAAGTTTTGATAAAATTGGGTAATTATGTCTGATTTTATACACATTTATAAAAGGATATTAACATCTGTTAAAAAAATAAGGGCCAGATTACGAGTGGAGCTCTAACAGTTACGCATGAGCAATAAGGGATTTATTGTGGGTGCTTGCGTGCATCAGGTTTTTCGCTCGTATTACAAGTTGAAAGTAAATGTAATCGCTTGAGCACAATTGAAGTTAACATGCGTTGGGTAAGCATGTCCTCAGAGCTCTGGTTACCTGTTTTGCAAAACAAAAAAAGTGTTAAAAAACACATAAAAAATACATTACAAAGTACAGGTACACTCATTATAACTCCATCTAATAAAAAATATTCAAAAAAATATTACACAAAATAGTTCTAAGGGCTCAAAGAAAGGGCTTTGACATAGAGATACATATATACACATGTAGAAATATGTATATGTAAGTAAATATATGTATTTTATATGTGTGTACATATGTATTTATATGTGTATTTATGTATTTACAGACATATAGACATATATTAACTCATAAATACATATGTACACATATATAGACATATATAGAAGTGCATTGGAGCCCTTTGCAGGCAAGTAGATGAAAACATGAAAAAGCATAGTTATGCAATATTCATATTTCATAAAGTGTTATACTGTTTATTTACTGTAAATATTTCACATTCCAATGTTCTGCACATAGGGGAATATGTTCTAAATATTTATAAACAGATATTCCTATATATATCCATTTATATCTATACCTATATATAATCATTTATTTACAGTATATATAAGTATAAATATATACTGCACTAAAAATCCATCAGATACATGTAGATGTGAACAACATTGGAATGTGAAAAATTATTTTTTTCATATTGGGTTAGCGCACTTGAGAATATGCGAGCAGGGTGTTTTGTTCACTTTTTTTGCTCCTATGACTTCAAGGGCCACTAAACCCAAAATCTTTCTTTCATGATTCAGATAGAGAATAGACATTTAAACAACATTTCAATTTACTTCCATAATTTATTTTGCTTCATTTTTTAAATATCCTTATTTGAAGAAAAAGCAATGCACATGGTGAGCCAATCACATGATGCTTCTATGTGCAGCAACCAATCATCAGCTAGTGAGCATATCTAGATATGCTTTTCATCAAAGAATATCAAGAGAATTAAACAAATTAGATAATATAAGTAAATTAGAAAGATGTTTAAAATTGCATTCTCTTTCTAAATCATAAAAGAAAAAATGTGGATGGCATGTCCCTTTCAGTGGGGGAATAGGTTATTGCGTGTGTGATATAACTTTAGCTTTTTGTGCGCATCGGGTTAGTGCGGAAGCAATAACTTTTTAATTTCAACTTTTAAAACTAACACAACCCGACAAATGCAAAAAGCTTACTTCTTGTGCAGTTAACGCCTAAATGGCCATAAAACCCAAATGTTTAAAAACATGAAAGTGATGCAGTATAGCTGTAAAAAGCTGACTAGAAAATATCACCTGAACATCTCTATGTAAAAAAGAAAGATATTTTACCTCAAAAGTTTCTCAGTAGCCACATCCCATTGTAAAGGACTTCTACAGTATGTCTGTCCCGGGACAGCGGAAGGAGCGAGCTTATGTGCACACTCATCTTATTTCCCTATTCAGTGTAAGGAAGTTTACAATGAAATCTCATGAGAGTTAAGTGAAATATCATGAGATCACAGTAAAAGAGTTCATGATCTCAGCACTGCTGATGCTGATTGGCTGCTGTTCATTTCTTCATTTTATTTTATTTTTTACCTGCAGCTGGGCAGCAGCTGAGTATATTTTTTTACAAAGAACTTACTCTGCTGAGCTGAGGAAATTTTGAGGTAAAATATCTTCCTTTTTTACATAGTAGTACTAGAACAATTTGTAGCTCAGCTCCACTGTCAGGTGCAGGCCAAAAAGGGTGCTGTAATCCCTTTAGTCACAATGGCCTAGATTTGGAGTTCGGCGGTAAAAGGGCTGTTAACGCTCCGCGGGCTTTTTTCTGGCCGCACCATAAATTTAACTCTGGTATCGAGAGTTTAATCAAATGCTGCGTTAGGCTCCAAAAAAGGAGCGTAGAGCATTTTTACCGCAAATGCAACTCTCGATACCAGAGTTGCTTACGGACGTGGCCGGCCTCAAAAACGTGCTCGTGCACGATTCTCCCATAGGAAACAATGGGGCTGTTTGAGCTGAAAAAAAAACCTAACACCTGCAAAAAAGCAGCGTTCAGCTCCTAACGCAGCCCCATTGTTTCCTATGGGGAAACACTTCCTACGTCTGCACCTAACACCCTAACATGTACCCCGAGTCTAAACACCCCTAACCTTACACTTATTAACCCCTATCGGAACAGCCAATAGAATGCGAGCTCAATCTGATTGGATGATTGGATCAGCCAATCGGATTGAACTTCATTCTGATTGGCTGATTCCATCAGCCAATCAGAAAATTCCTACCTTAATTCCGATTGGCTGATAGAATCCTATCAGCCAATCGGAATTCGAGGGACGCCATCTTGGATGACGTCCCTTAAAGGAACCGTCATTCGTCGGGAGACAACGGAAGAAGAGGATGGATCCGCGTCGCCTGCTTCAAGATGGACCCGCTCCGCACCGGATGGAAGAAGATTGAAGATGCCGCTTGGAGAAGATGTTTGCCGGTCCGGATGTCCTCTTCTTGCCGGATAGGAGGAAGACTTTGGAGCCTCTTCTGGACCTCTTCAGCACCGGATGATGGATCGCCAACCCCCGCTTGGGTTGGATGAAGATGTTGGAGCCAGGACGGATCGGTGAACCTGGTATGGTGAAGACAAGGTAGGAAGATCTTCAGGGGCTTATTGTTAGGTTTATTTAAGGGGGGTTTGGGTTAGATTAGGGGTATGTGGGTGGTGGGTTGTAATGTTGGGGGGGGGGTATGGTATGTTTTTTTTTACAGGCAAAAGAGCTGAAATCCTTGGGGCATGCCCCGCAAAGGGCCCTGTTCAGGGCTGGTAAGGTAAAAGAGCTTGTAACTTTTTTAATTTAGAATAGGGTAGGGAATTTTTTATTTTGGGGGGCTTTGTTATTTTATTAGGGGGCTTAGAGTAGGTGTAATTAGTTTAAAATTGTTGTAATATTTTTCTTGTTTGTAAATATTTTATTATTTTTTGTAACTTAGTTCTTTTTTATTTTTTGTACTTTAGCTAGTTTATTTAATTGTATTTATTTGTAGCAATTGTGTTTAATTAATTTATTGATAGTGTAGTGTTAGGTTAATTGTAGGTAATTGTAGGTAGTTTATTTAATTAATTTATTGATAGGGTAGTGTTAGGTTTAATTATATCTTAGGTTAGGATTTATTTTACAGGTAAATTTGTTATTATTTTAACTAGGTAACTATTAAATAGTTCTTAACTATTTAATAGCTATTGTACCTGGTTAAAATAATTACAAAGTTGCCTGTAAAATAAATATTAATCCTAAAATAGCTATAATATAATTATAATTTATATTGTAGCTATATTAGGATTTATTTTACAGGTAAGTATTTAGCTTTAAATAGGAATAAGTTATTTAATAAGAGTTAATTTATTTCGTTAGATTTAAATTATATTTAACTTAGGGGGGTGTTAGTGTTAGGGTTAGACTTAGCTTTAGGGGTTAATCAATTTATTAGAATAGCGGTGAGCTCCGGTCGTCAGATTAGGGGTTAATAATTGAAGTTAGGTGTTGGCGATGTTAGGGAGGGCAGATTAGGGGTTAATACTATTTATGATAGGGTTAGTGAGGCGGGTTAGGGGTTAATAACTTTATTATAGTAGCGCTCAGGTCCGCTCGGCAGATTAGGGGTTAATAAGTGTAGGCAGGTGTCGGCGACGTTGAGGGGGGCAGATTAGGGGTTAATAAATATAATATAGGGGTCGGCGGTGTTAGGGGTAGCAGATTAGGGGTACATAGGGATAACGTAGGTGGCGGCGCTTTGCGGTCGGAAGATTAGGGGTTAATTATTTTAAGTAGCTGGCGGCGACGTTGTGGGTGGCAGGTTAGGGGTTAATAAATGTAATACAGGGGTCGGCGGGGTTAGGGGCAGCAGATTAGGGGTACATAAGTATAACGTAGGTGGCGGTCGGCAGATTAGGGGTTAAAAATTTTAATCGAGTGGCGGCGGTGTGGGGGGACCTCGGTTTAGGGGTACATAGGTAGTTTATGGGTGTTAGTGTACTTTAGGGTACAGTAGTTAAGAGCTTTATGAACCGGCGTTAGCCAGAAAGCTCTTAACTCCTGCTATTTTCAGGCGGCTGGAATCTTGTCGTTAGAGTTCTAACGCTCACTTCAGAAACGACTCTAAATACCGGCGTTAGAAAGATCCCATTGAAAAGATAGGCTACGCAAATGGCGTAGGGGGATCTGCGGTATGGAAAAGTCGCGGCTGAAAAGTGAGCGTTAGACCCTTTAATCACTGACTCCAAATACCAGCGGGCGGCCAAAACCAGCGTTAGGAGCCTCTAACGCTGGTTTTGACGGCTACCGCCGAACTCCAAATCTAGGCCAATGAATCCAAAGAAGAAGGCAGCACCTTGCAGTATAAAAATATATCTTTATTTCCACATGCTGGAATAAAACAGTGACGTTTTGGGTGGAACACCCTTAATCACTGTTTTATTCCAGCATGTGGAAATAAAGATATATTTTTATACTGCAAAGTGCTGCCTTCTTCTGTGGATTCCTTTTTTACATAGAGATGCTCAGGTGATATTTTCCTGTCAGCTTTTTATAGTTATACTGCATCAGTTTCAAATGATTTAGCATATGAGTATTATGTCCCTTTAAATAGCGCTCCACTTCTAATCTGGCCCTAAAATGGGTTGAAAATCAAATCAAACTTTTTAACAAATTATCTTGTCAGTGGCTTTTATAAACCAGGAACCCGAAATGCAAAGCAATAATCACCAGTACAAATACATTTATGATGGCTATGTAGTTGTTGGAAGAGAAAAGTACTTGAGAAAAAAATGATAAAAAGGAGAGTTAGTGAGCTGGTAAGAGGAAAAGAGATTGTTATGAGAGGTTGAGATTGCCCCAAAGGCTGTTGGTGTGTTATTTATTTATTTTTGATGACATGAAGTATACCCACTGTCTCAAAACATATATAAATAATATATTTACTGAGTATTTTTACGAAAAATAATTTTGACAAACAGAAAATCTTGCAAGTCAAACAAAATATCAATTATCTGAAATTAACTTTATTTAAATAGACACTGTTGGTACCTATAACACTCTATCACCTAGATTATGAGTTTTGCGTTAGAGGCTATGCGGTGCTAACAAGCAGTTTTGTCTCACCGCTCACTTACCTACAGCGCTGGTATTACGTGTTTTTACAAACCCATCTTTAAAAGACAAGAAGTGAGCGCTGAGCAAAATTTTGCTCCTTACCCCGCTCCAATACCAGCGCTGCTTAAGTCAGCGGGGAGCTGGTCGTACGTGCTCGTGCACGATTTCCCCATAGGTATCAACGGGGAGAGCCGGCTGAGAAAAAGTCTAACACCTGCAAAAAAAAGGAGTAAAACTCCTTAATGCAGCCCCATTGATTCCTATGGGGAATTAAAATTTATGTCTACACCTAACACCCTAACATGAACCCCAAATCTAAACACCCCTAATCTTACACTTATTAACCCTTAATAGCCAATAGGATTTTTTCTACCTTAATTCTGATTGGCTGATAGAATTCTATCAGCCAATCGGAATCTAAGGGACGTCACTTAAAGGAACCTTCATTCGTCAGGTAGTCGTCGGATGAAGAGGATGCTCCGCGTCGGATGTCTTGAAGATGGACCCGCTCCGCGTTGGATGGATGAAGATAGAAGATTCCGTCTGGATAAAGACTTCTGCCTGTCTGGAGGACCACTTTGCCTGGCTTGGATGAAGACTTCTCCAGGCTTCGTTGAGGACTTCGGCCCGGTTGGATAAAGACTTCTGCCGCTTCCTTGAGGATGGATGTCTGGTCTTCAGAACTGTAAGTCGATCTTCAGGGGGTTAGTGTTAGGTTTTTTAAGGTTGTATTGGGTGGGTTTTATTTTTAGGTTATGGTTTGGGCCTGCAAAAGAGCAAACTGCCCTTTTATGGGCAATGCCGATCAAATTGCCCTTTTGAGGGCAATGGGGAGCTTAGTTTTTTTTAGATAGTATTTTATTTGGGGGGTTGTTTGTGTGTGTGGTGGGTTTTACTGTTGGGGGGTTGTTTGTATTTTTTTTTACAGGTAAAAGAGCTGATTTCTTTGGGGCAATGCCCCGCAAAAAGGCCCTTTTAAGGGCTATTGGTAGTTTAGCTTAGGCTAGGTTTTTTTATTTTGGGGGGGGGGGCTTTTCTTTAATTTCATAGGGCTATTAGATTAGGTGTAATTAGTTTAAATATCTGTAATTTGTTTATTATTTTCAGTAATTTAGTGCTTGTTTTTTTTGTACTTTAGCTAATTTTATTTAATTTAGATAATTGTATTTAATGTAGTTAATTTATTTAATTATAGTGTAGTGTTAGGCGTTATTGTAAGTTAGGTTAGGTTTTATTTTACAGGTACTTTTGTATTTATTTTAGCTAGGTAGTTATTAAATAGTTAATAAATATTTAGTAACTATTCTACCTAGTTAAAATAAATACAAACTTTCCTGTAAAATAAAAATAAACCCTAAGATAGCTACAATGTAACTATTAGTTATATTGTAGCTAGCTTAGGGTTTATTTTATAGGTAAGTATTTAGTTTTAAATAGGAATAATGTAGTTAATTATAGTAATTTTATTTAGGTTTATTTAAATTCTATTTAAGTTAGGGGGTATTAGGGTTAGACTTAGGTTTAGGGGTTAATACATTTAGTATAGTGGCGGCGACGTTGGGGGCGGCATTTTAGGGGTTAATAAATGTAGGTAGGTGGCGGCGATGTTAGGGATGGCAGATTAGGGGTTAATAATATTTAACTAATGTTTGCAAGGTGGGATTGCGGCGGTTTAGGGGTTAATATGTTTATTATAGTGGGGGCAGCAGATTAGGGGTTAATAAGTGTAGGTAGGTTGCGGCAACATTGGGGGCGGCAGATTAGGGGTTAATAAATATAATGTAGGTGGCGGCGATGTTAGGGGCAGCAGATTAGGGGTTCATAGCTATAATGTAGGTGGCGGCTGTGTCCAAAGCAGCAGATTAGGGGTAAAAAATGTAATTTTAGTGTCTGCGATGTGGGAGGGCCTCGGTTTAGGGGTTAATAGGTAGTTTATGGGTGTTAGTGTACTTTTTAGCACTTTAGTTATGAGTTTTATGTTACGGCATTGTACCATAAAACTCTTAACTACTGACTTTTAAATGTGTTAGGACTCTTGACAGGGTAGGGTGTACCGCTCACTTTTTGGCCTCCCAGGCCAGACTCATAATACCGGCGCTATGGAAGTCCCATAGAAGAAAGACTTTACGAAGTTTACGTAAGTCATTTTGCGGTAAGGCCAAAGAAGTGTGTGGTGACCCTAAATCTGCAAGACTCGTAATAGCAGCGGTAGTAAAAAAAAGCAGCGTTAGGACCTCTTAACGCTGCTTTTTTACCCTAACGCACAACTCGTAATCTAGCCGTTTGTCTGGTAGATTTTTTAAAGTATTGGAAGTAGCATCTGAAAAAAAAGAACTATAAATCGTTACAATATAATATAAAAAAACAACTTTCTCTCTCTCTCTCTCTCTCTCTCTCTCTCTCTCTCTCTATATATATATATATATATAGATATATATATTATAGTATTTGCATATCATACAAAATATAACTTTGGAGTAAAATAAAATTATTTTTTTCTAGAATGTGAAGTAGTTATCTGAACAACTGTAATCTTAAACATTGAAATGTTCTCTTCGTTTTGGATTATTGTCAGTTGTAAAGATATAAAATGATTAAAGTGAAATTAGTCCCAAAGAAGTACTTAATATTTTTTTCTTCAATGGAAAAATCAACAGACTTCTATTCTTTAGGCTACATTAGGTAGCAGTGACTACTTGCATAACAAATCGGTCAATGATTTACAAAGTCTAAAAAGCGATGTCTCACAGAGCCAATGGATTACTTATTATTGCACGGTTACAGTTTTGTTCACCTTTTCATTATGGGAAAAGAAATATACTGTATATCGGAGTTAAATAAAATGTGTTTTTCTAGCTTGGGAAGTAGTTATCTACACAACTATAACAACAACTATAATCCTAAACACTGAAATACACTATAGATAGATAGATAGATAGATAGATAGATAGATAGATAGATAGATAGATAGATACTATATATATACACACTCATTATGGGGGAAATTTATAAAGCTGTGAAATAGATACTATATATATATACAAACTCATTATTGAGCTTTATTATTTATAAAGCTGTGAGATGCAGCTTCATGAAACTTCGGTGCAGGCTTGCATAAGTGAGCCAGCAGCACGATGGTTAAGAAGCAGCGATCATCAGATAGCTGCTTTTTCACCTATACAACATCTCCTAGTTTGTAGTTTATAATCACCCCAGACAAGACAGACCGGGGTGTTTGACAGCCTTTGCTGGCGCATGATTGGCCATGTGCTAGCAGGGGGCGGCATTGCACAAGCAGGGACTTGTGCAATTATAAATGTGGGCAGCATGTTGTTGTCCATTGGCAGGGAGTACTGGGCGGACAGGTTCGCTGGAGCGAGCCTCTTCCGCCTGGGGCTTGTTAAATGTCAGCCAATATATGACATTATAACTAATGATAATATACTGCATAGATAATATATTCTGTTTATCTACTATTGTACATTGTATTTACCAGGTTTATTTTCCACAACTATTAGGTATAATAATATAATACATTAAAGGGACATGAAACCCAATTTTTTTCTTTCATTTAGAAATAAAATTCAATTTTATACAACTTTCTAATATATTTGTATGATCTAATTTGCTTCATTCTCTTAATTTATTTTGCTTAAAAGCATATCTAGATAGGCTCAGTAGCTACTGATTGGTTGCTGCACAAAGATGCCTTGTGTGATGCCTTGTGTAGCTCACCCATCTGCATTGCTATTTCTTCAACAACTGATATCTAAAGAATAAAGAAAATTAGATAATAGAAGTAAACTGGAATGTTGTTTACAATTGTATTCTCTATTTGAATCATGAAAGAAAAAAATGTGGTTTTAATGTCCCTTTAAGTATAAGTAAATATGTTTTTCATTACAATAATGATATTACAAGAATTTGGTAAAACAGGGATAACAAGATTTAATTTTCAAACATGAAAGCTGGTATTATATTTTTTGCCTACTGATGCATTTTTACACTATTATGTGAATAGTTTACTTCAACTATTGTAAGCTGCATGTTAAAAATTAAAACAGCCAATCAGCATCAATAGTGCTGATGTCACACTATGTTTTACCAAAATCCGGCAAGATTTTATAAAAAACGTCCTTAAACTGAGGAGGGAAATAACATGACTGTGCCTGCACATGTCAAATAACTGTTCCATTGCAACTCCCAGGACTAGCCTCCTGATTGGCTGCTCAAAGTCCCTTTACAATAGGATGTGGCTATTGAGGAAATTTAGAGTTAATGTATCTTCTTTTTTACATGTTCAGGTGATATTTTCTAGTCAGCTTTTAACAACTATGATGCATCACTTTCAAGTGTTTCAACATTGTAAATTATGCCTATCTTACATTAGTTTCTTTATGAACTTTAATTGGTTTATAAGTTATTTTTTATTTTTATGTCTATTTTAAATGCTTTTCTACATTTATATCAAATACTATTATTATTCAATATTAAGGCTCTGCTATTTGCTCTAAGGTAGGCACTTGTACACATATATCTTTTCAGTAATCAATAATTCAGAAACAGGCAGTAATTACTGATCTCTAAGGTCAAATCACCTTTTCTCTGTGTTGATAGATATGTCGTTCACATTATGACTTAATTATTCTTAATATATCCTGGTGCATTAATAAGCAAATAATCCCATCTACAATAGCACTCTCACTCGCTTGATATATCGATTCTTCTTTGAATCATTAATTTAATTTATCCTTTTCAGCTGTAAATTTGTTTTGTAAATTTCATCAACTATTAGTCTTTAACCTGTATAAACAATTTCTAACTAATTATTACATAAGAGGTCATGAAAAAGGAAAACATTATTTAATACATGTGTGAAAAAGTAAAAAAACTTTGAACAGAAGAAGCAGTATAATAATATTTAACTAAATGGTTCAAAGTGCATATTTTTGAACTCTATCCCCTCTCTCAGATAATCTGTAAAATTTCCTCTGTATTGCAAAAAATGTGGATAAATAAAACACAGCAATAACTATAATCATCTATAAATGTATGTTCTCAGAGTTCTAGGAAATTAAGGAGATTGTTCAATATCTATGGACTAATAAATGTACACGTAAATACTTCTAAGATTATCTAAGGTATTTAGAATTACTTTTTTGCGTCTTTCAGCTGTGTTAACAAATTAAGAAGATATGTGTTTTATCAGGGTTGGCTTTTACAATCAGCTTCCTAAGAGATAAGATTTTATACCTTCCAGTCTTCGGAAGCAAGCCCAAAGGTTTGAATGATAAGTTTACATAAGGAAGGAAATTATCAATTTAAGGCTGTTACTGAATAAGCCCTTATCAAGCTCATTTCCTCACTATTGCTTCACAAGCTAAATAATGCATGTTCAAAGTTAACTTCAAAGTGACAGCAACATCATTCACAAGTGTTAGAAAAAAATAAAAAGATTTCTGGCAAAATATTTTGTACTTTACTCATCATAATGAATTTTTATTTTTAATCTCGCATTTTAAAGATTAAATGATTACTTGGTTTGATATGTTTATAGTCAATTGTGTAACTTATGAACATAATTTTCAAAAGAAAGCAAATCAAATATATTAGGATTATTTTGGTTTGATAAGGTTGTGCATGTTTACGTTTATTCCAGCAAATGCATTTTCATCTAGCTGCGTTTTAGGTTTTGTTTTGTTTTTAATAGGTTTTTTAATAAATTTTAACCTTTTCTTAAATAAAAGTAGTTCAAACAAAACCATTAGGTAAAATATGAAGTGATGTTGCATATTAACCTTTTATGCCGTTCTATTCCGTCATAATTACATTGGGCTTTTGAGCCGTTATGACGGAATAGAATGTCATAGCCAACGGCTGTCCTGAAGCCTACTGCGCTTCCTGGATTTGATCGCGGTCTGGAGGTCGTTCCTAGGGTTATAGGGACGCCCCGCAGACCCGATCCAATAATTGAAATCTCGCGATTGTGTGCACGATTGCGTGATTTCAATTTGTCTACATCGGAACAGTTGTAGACACTTTAATCCCCAGCAGGAAATGTTTAAAGGGTCAGTAAACACCTTGAAATTGTAATATAAAATATTTATGTATACTATAGTAACTTTGCAATATACTTTTGTTATTTATTTTACCACTCTTCCTGTAATTTAAAGGGCCAGTAAATATATCAGACTTGCATAATTAAAAAATGCATAATAAAAAGACAATACAAAAGCCTTGATGACTGAAAGTGCCACAAGTCGGCAAGATATTCAAAAGGGATCCGTCGCAATGTTGAGAAAAGTCGGCAAAATATTCTAAAGGGCTGACACTACTGTTTATAGGCAGCATCACTGAGAGGGGTTTTACTGTACATATCAGTGGGTAGCGCTGCTGCTCTAAAACTGGGGAGAATTATTCAAAGCAGCATCGCCACTTACATCAAAGGTGTAATGTAAATGATCCGTATACACAGTACTGTATGACAATACAATTTACATGTGTCAACAGAAACTCAATCCCTGTTGTACAAAACTATAGTGAATTAAACATATCAATAATACACCTACAGGAGCGGGGGGATTGTGGGTATATGAAATATGTATAAACATTGTTTAATGTATATGTATTGTATAGTATAATGTTAGAATATGTAAGTAAACTGTAAGTTTGATTGTACAAATCTTCAATTGTATCCTTAGGTGTGTATTTTTACTTATTTTAAGTTTGCTACTTCGCATTCTCAATATTCATATTTACAACATATTGAGAACGCGCAATTGCAATCACAAAATTCATACTTCATGATATTCGATCGCGATTTTAGCGCTTGAAATATTCATATTTCCCAATATTGTGATTACAATGGTGTGATCGTGTTTTATTTATTATATTGTGATCACCCTGTAGCAAATGTCCTCTGCATTAATATTAAAATATATCTATTTAGATATATATTAATATAAATATTGAACAGGCTTGCTACAGTGCGATCACAATATTATAAGTAAAACACAATAGCGCAATCGGGTTCACAATATTGTGAAATATAAATATTGCAATCGCGATTGCGAGTTCTCAATATAATGTAAATAGAAATATTGAGACAGCGCAATAGCATTCTTAACATAAGTAAAATAACCTGGCTAAGGACACAATAGAAGAAGATTTGTACAATCAGTTTACATACATATTCAAACATTATACTATACATTCCACAGCTCCTAAAGTTTTAAAAGGAAGTTGTTGTTTTTTTTGTCTTTATTAAAAAACTAGATCTCAAACATGATGAATATTTAGGTATTCTGTGGGAGTTTTTAAGGGCATTCCTGGGTACTAACATTAATTTTAAAGGGGACACATCGTCATGAGTTTCTAATATTCAAAGCACAGTCCTCCATCTTACCAATACCTTTTGAACTATTTCAGTCTCACCTGCTTTTCAGTGCTGATATTTCCTGGTGTTACAAATCTAGTGAATGTACAGTAAAAATGTATTTTACATATGCAGAATTTTTTGTTACTAGACAGAATTTTTTTACATTTTTGTTAACGAACATTTTTTTTTGTGTAAACACACTTTAAAGACGCCTCCCCGCTCCGCCTACATTGCAGCTCAGCGATGTCCACGGACTTTTGCTGAAGCTGTGATCCCCATTATATCCTATGGGAGACACATCACCACTCGTCAGCACAACTAGGTTCAGCTCACTTTTTTAGACTATATTGCCGACGGAATGCAAGCTTGGAAAAAGCAAACAGGCAATTTCTCCCTGCACCCCAACATCGCCCACACTATAATACATCTATTAACCCCTATTCCGCCACTCCCCGACATCGCCGCTACTAAATAAAGCTATTAACCCCTAAACCTCCGACCTCCCACTAAATAAATCTATTAACCCCTAAACCGCCAGCCCCCCTCATCACAAAAATTGAAATTAAACTATTAACCCCTACACCTACCCATAAACCTAACCCTAAACCAAACCCTAAACCTAACCCTAACACCCCCTAACTTTTACATAATTACAATAGAGCTAAATTAAAGTTACAATTATTAACTAAATAATACCTATTTAAAACTAAATACATACTTACCTGTGAAAAAAAACCTAAGCTAGCTACAATATAACTAATAGTTATATTGTAGCTAGCATAGGTTTTATTTTTATTTCACAGGTAAGTTTGTATTTTGTTTAACTAGGTAGATCAAGATAGAAGATGCCACCTGGATGAAGACTTCTCGCCGCCTAGATGAAGATCGTTCAAGCGGGACTTCAAAAACTAAGTGGATCTTCGGGGGTTAGTGATTTTTTAAGGTTTTTTTTTAAGGGATTTTTGGGTGGCTTTTTTTTTAATTTAAGGTTTGGGCAGTAAAAGAACTAAATGCCCTCTTAAGGGCAATGCCCATCCAAATGCCATTTTCAGGGCAATGGGTAGCTTAGGTTTTTTTTAGAGTTAGGTTTTTTATTTTAGGGGGTTGTTTGGGTGGTGGGTTTTACTGTTGGTGGGTCTTTTTTTTTTTTTTTACAGGTAAAAGAGCTGTTTAACTTAGGACAATGCCCTACAAAAGGCCCTTTTAAGGGCTATTGGTAGTTTATTGTATGCTAGGGTTTTATTTTAATTTTGGGTGGGCTTTCTTATTTTGATAGGGCTATTAGATCAGGTGTAATTCTTTTTTATTTTGGTTAATTTCGTTTTATTATTTTTCGTAATTTAGTGTTTGTTATTTTTTGTAATGTAGTCTTTTTTATTTTTTGTATTTACATACTTTGTAATTTTTAGAGTAGTGTTAGGATTTTTTTAATGTGTAGTTTAGTTTTATTTAATTGGTAGTTAGTTTAATTTTAGTTTAATAATTATATTAGTTTAATTGTAATTTGAGTCTAGTTAGGGAGGCGTTAGGTTTAGGGGATACTAGTTTAATTTAGTTTATTGCGATGTGGGGGCTTTCAGTTTAGGGGTTAATAGTTTACCGTAGTATATTTTGTTGTGGGGGGCTTGCGGTTTAGGGGTTAATAGGTTTATTATAGTGGCGGCGGTATAGGGCTTAATAACTTTAGTATATTGGGGTGATGTGGGCAGACGGCAGATGTTTGCAATGCGGGAGGGCAGCGGTTTAGGGGTTAATACGTTTATTATAGTGGTGACGATGCTGGGGAGTGGCGGAATAGGGGTTAATATTTTTTTTTAAGTGGCAGCGATATCGGGAGCTGCAGATTAGGGGTTAATACATTTATATAGTATTTGCAATGCGAGAGGACCTCGGTTTAGGGGTTAATAGGTAGTTTATGGGTGTTTAGTGTACTTTGTAGCAGTTTAGTTATGAGTTTTATGTAACAGATTTGTAGCGTAAAACTCATAACTGCTGCTTTTAGATGGTGTTACAGAGCTTGTCGTTTTAGGCTGTAATGCAGGTTTTTTAGCCTCACCGCAAAACTCGCAATGGTAGCGCTATGGAAGTCCCATGAAAAAAAACTTAATTTTTACGTGTGCGGGACTGATGTTGCGGTACAGGCTAAAAGGCTTGCAGTACAGCTATACCGACAAGACTTTTATTGGCTGTGGTGCTGTTTTAATGCTGAAATTACCATTTTTCAGCTTTAAAAGATGAACGCACAACTCATAATCTATCTGAAAGTTAGTTAATATTCCTTCCCCTTCATCATGTGACATCCATCAGTCAATCACAAAATGCATTTACAAATTCTTGCACAAGCTCAGTAGGAGCTGGTGCCTCAGAGAGTGTGCATTTAAAAAGATTGTGCACATTTTGATAATGAAAGTGAATTTACAATTGTGTGCTTTATATGAATCATCAAAGTTTAATTTTGACTTTACTGTTCCTTTAATTCTGAAAATTGAGGGTTCTTAAGAGTAACTTAAAGTGCACATGGCAGTGCAAGCTTCCCAGGCCTAGCCCTACAAAATATCTGTCCCAGATTTGATTCAGCAGAGAAAAAAATAAGAAGTTCAAAAAAAGCAAGTTCTGCTAACAAAATGGCAATGGTCAGCTCTGTTTAATACATTAACAAGTATAGGTTGGCTCAGGGGCATAACTATAGGGGTTTCAGAGGTCTCAATTGAGACCAGACCCACACCTCTAGGGACACCATCTGTCTCTGCAGTCATTAGTGATATTGCTACAGAGGATCTTAGTCCACCTGCATAATGCCTGGCCCCTCTGTGTACTCCCTCAGAAAAAGGTCTCACAGTTTAACCCCTTAATGACCACAGCACTTTTCCATTTTCTGTCCGTTTGGGACCAAGGCTATTTTTGCATTTTTAAGGTGTTTGTGTTTAGCTGTAATTTTCCTCTTACTCATTTACTGTACCCACACATATTATATACCATTTTTCTCGCCATTAAATGGACTTTCTAAAGATACCATTATTATCATCATATCTTATAATTTACTATAATTTTTTTATAAAATATGGGGAAAGATGGAAAAAAAACACACTTTTTCTAACTTTGACCCCCAAAATCTGTTACATATCTATAACCACCAAAAACACCCATGCTAAATAGTTTCTAAATTTTGTCTTGAGTTTAGAAATACCCAATGTTTACATGTTCTTTGCTTTTTTTGTAAACTATAGGGCCATAAATACAAGTAGCCCTTTGCTATTTCCAAACCATTTCTTTTCAAAATTAGCGCTAGTTACATTAGAACACTGATATCTTTCAGGAATCTCTGAATATCCATTGACGTATATATTTTTTTTTAGTAGACAACCCAAAGTATTGATCTAGGCCCATTTTGGTATATTTCATGCCACCATTTCACCGCCAAATGCGATCAAATACAAAAAATCGTTCACTTTTTCACAAATTTTTTCACAAACTTTTGGTTTCTAACTTAAAGGGACATTAAACCCAAATTTTTTCTTTCATGATTTTGACAACTTTCTAGTTTACTTCAATTATCTAATTTGCTTCATTCTCTTGATATTCTTTCCTGAAAAGCATATCTAGATAGGCTCAGTAGCTTCTGATTGGTAGCTGCATATAGATGCCTCATGTGATTGGTCACCAATGTGCATTGCTATTTCTTTAACAAAAGTTATCTAAAGATTGCAGCAAATTAGATAATAGAAGTAAATTGGAATATTGTTTAAAATTGTATTCTCTATCTGAATTGTGAAAGAAAATGTTTGGGTTTAATGGCCCTTTAAATTATTTACAAACAGCTTGTGCAATTATGGCATAAATGGTTGTAAATTCTTTTCTGGGATCCCCTTTGTTCAGAAATAGCAGACATATATGACTTTGGCGTTGCTTTTTGGTAATTAGAAGGCCGCTAAATGCCACTGCGCACCACACGTGTATTATGCCCAGCAGTGAAGGGGTTAATTAGGGAGCATGTAGGGAGCTTTTTGGGGTAGTTTTAGCTTTAGTGTAGTGTAGTAGACAACCCCAAATATTGATCTAGGCCAATTTTGGTATATTTCATGCCACCATTTCACCGCCAAATGCGATCAAACTAAAAAAAACGTAAAATTTTTCTCAATTTTAGGTTTCTCACTGAAATTATTTACAAACAGCTTGTGCAATTATGGCACAAATGGTTGTAAATGCTTCTCTGGGATCCCCTTTGTTCAGAAATAGCAGACATATATGGCTTTGGCATTGCTTTTTGGTAATTAGAAGGCCTCTAAATGCCGCCGCGCATCACACGTGTATTATGGCTAGCAGTGAAGGGGTTAATTATGTAGCTTGCAGGGTTAATTTTATCTTTAGTGTAGAACTCAGCCTCCCACCTGAAACATCAGACCCCCTGATCCCTCCCAAACAGCTCTCTTCCCTCCCCCACCCCACAATTGTCAGAAACTCTGCCAGTACTAAAATAAAAGGTATTTGGCCTTTTTTTTTTAAAGCATATTTACATATGCTGATGTGTAGGATCCCCCCTTAGACCCCAACCTCACTGATCCCCCACCTAACAGCTCTCTAAACCTTCCCCTCTGCCTTAATGGGCGCCATCTTGGGTACTGGCAGCTGTCTGCCAGTACCCAGTTTAGTAAAAAATGTGCCTTTTTTTAAAAAAAATGCCCTTTTCTGTAGTGTAGCTTTCCCCCCCCCCCACCAAGACCAACCCCCAACCCCTTCCAGATCCCTTAGATTCAATTTTTAATGCTTAAAAATAATTGTTTTTTTTTACTTTTAACTTTATTTTTTTTCTGTAGTGTAGCGGTTCCCACCCGCTCCCGCCCCGTGCACGCTCCCGACCACCACCCCCGTGCATGTGCGCGCTCCCGTGCGCGCCACCGTAGGTCCTGCCCACGATCCCGCCCCCCTCCACTCCACACAGAACATCGATGGCCGCCCACCCGCCTCCCACGTAAGCTCCCACCCACCAACGATACCGGCCATCGATGTCCGGTGCAGAGAGGGCCACAGAGTGGCTCTCTCTGCATTGGATGGCCAAGGGGGGTTATTGCAGGATGCATCACTGCAATAACCGGAAAGCAGCTGGAAGCGAGCAGGATCGCTTCCAGCTGCTTTCCAGACCAAGGACGTACGCCACACGTCCTCGGTCATTAACTGTATTTTTTTTGAGGACGTGTGGCGTACATCCTTGGTCGTTAAGGGGTTAAATAAAGTAAAAGGATTTGCCTTTAGAATATGATGACAGGATTTCCAAGATGGCTGTCACAGTGTTACTGTATCGAGTAACCTGTAACCATATTTGCACAGGTTGTGCAAGTGCATGTCCTCTGGCACAGACTAAATAAGGGGGAAGCATAACACATAATCATAGAGAAGTAGTCCCTTTTTCTCCTATCTAATGCAGAGAGCCAGAAAGGGCATGGTTAAAATGGGAGGCTATGCCATAGCCTTTGGCCTTGGGCCCTGCAAGGTCTAGTTACTTTCCTTTATAAAGACTTGCCTGATGTGGTAGTGCAGGAAATGTACATGAAAATTATTATAATATTACGCCATAATATATTATATATCATTTATTTTATATTTCAGTGATTTTATAAACTATTCTGCTAATAATAATAGAGATACGATATTTCAAATGGAAAGTAATATAAATACATATACCTTCAAAAGATAATAAAATATGCTAATTAATTTCTAAATTGAACCCTGGTTAGTTGATAATAACACAAATACATTAATAGTATAGAGCAATGCTTCTGCTGTTTATGTCAGCTGCTCTTGCCACTGAGAATTTTCAAGCACTGTATGTGTCAGCAAGAGGGTAACTAGACCTCCTAGGGCAAAGGTGTGATGGGCCCACTAATTGCACAGTGCCCTTTTGTTTGCAGTCAGCAGAAGCAGAACCAGCAGCCACATAGCAGAATGAGGAACGGCTTCTCTATAAGTCACCCTTCCATCTTTTTAGTCTGCGCCAGAGGATATGCACTTGCACAGCCTTCCTGTACAAATATAGTGGCAAGTTTTCTGTACAGCATCACTGTGATGACCTTCTTGGAAACCCTGTCCCCATATGTAAAGGCAAATCCATACATTTTCCTTGAACTTTAAAACTTTTTCCTCAGGGGGGCACACAGAAGAGACGGACATGGAGCTTGGGCCCTATCAGGACACCTGTAGCAAAATCACTACTCATTGCAGAGCTAGGTGGGCCCCTGTGAGGTTTGCACTAAATCTGAATTGACACCACCACTGTAGCTACGCCCCTGTTTGTCAGGTATTTGACGGGTATAGTTTTGAATCCTGTCAGCAATTTACATGGCTTCTAATCATTTGGATCTGTTAATTACAATTGCTTTATAATCAATGCAAAATAGGATTACAAATACCAAAATACAATGTATAGAAGGAACATGTAGATTGGCAGCATTTTACATCCAATCAAATAAGAGTTATAAATCTCGTCCTCCATACACTTATACTTCTTATGTTTGTTGTCCTATTGTTCTAGAGAAGCAGCGGCTTCTAACCATGATTAAGCTAACATGTGACCATACATGTAAGGTGACTGTACATGTACTATATGATTGCTTTGGCAATATAAGGGGGCTCTATTTACTAACGGCTGGACAGACAAAGGCCGATATCTCTGCCCTTGTCCGTCTGGGATCACTGCTAGAGGACAGCAATACACTGCCCGCATTTATCATTGCACAAGCCGCTGTCAATCAACCCAGTCGGAGAAGTCCGGGGGATTGAGATGATGACTGCTGCTTCTTCACTATCGGCTGCAGGCTAGCTCATCCGAGCTGGAAGCCAAAGTAGCTCCAAAGCTGCATTAGCATCATCTTAAATGGATTTAATGTGTTGTTTTTTTGTTCATTGTTTATATACAATAAGACTACATAAGCTTGTTTGATAATATTTTTTAAACTGCATAAGAATTTATGAAACCAAGATTGAATTTATGTCTGCTTTTTATGTCATCATCATAAAAATCAAAGACTTAGGGCGCCATATACTAAGGCGTCAATTTTTTCGCACAGACCGTATCGAAATAACCCGCCGGCATTCGCACCATGCGGATGGCACTTCGCTACATGAATGTACTAAAAACCAAGCCGTAAAATTTTGCGTCTATTGTGTGTCGAAGACAATCGGATTATTGATAACTTTGAAGCTTCGTTCGGCACGAAAGAGCAAAGTTAAGAAGCAGTCTGCGACCTGATTGGTTTAGTTCTTTACCCACGTGACGATCTAGGTGTCATAATCGTCAGACAAGCGGCAACGTCTGGCTGCTGACATGTATAAGAATGTGCATTTTCCAATTATAATTATGCCAATTATAACGCTAGACACAGCTTGGAATGAACCGGTGGCAAAAAAGTGTAAGGCTGCCAACAGTTTTAATAGTCCGGGTATGGCTTGTGAACGCGCTGTCATAGGTTCCAGGTATTCTGCTATTTCATAGTAAAGTTCCATAATAGCTTCTCTGTCCAAACGGAATCTCTGGATTATCTCTCGATCAGAAATGCTTTCCAAACCCATACGTGGAAGGAAAACTCTAGGGACTCTGATTCTTCTACCTCTCCTTCTTTGCAAGTTGTCAATCGGTGCCTGTATAGCCCTTCTTCCTCGTAATTGAATTAATCTGAAAAGAAACATGTGTAAAAGTGTCTCCATCTTCATTCAGTGATCCAAAAACCAATAATGCTACAATAGTAGTCTAGTCCTTTCACTTAAGTACTTCTACCTGGCGTCAGGTTGAGACGCCCTATAGTTTTCTATTGTATTCGCTACCTAAATGGTCGCAAAGCAAATCACGCGAAGTTACAGTGAAAGTTGGAGCGGACGGATTAGTTGTAACATTCATAATTTCCGATTACAGCGAATTTACGTGCGATCGAACATGTAGTAAGTGGAAAAAGGCTTCGGAACGATCAGTTGCGTAAAATTACGATCGCTGATGAAAATAGTGGTTTTTCGACCAGATCGCAGATTGGTACATACGAGAAGCAGATCGTGAGCGAATTTTGACGCGGAAATACAGACGGACGGTCACTTCGAAGCTTAGTACATGGCGCCCTTAATCTATCCTTAATTAGAAAATTGCAATGAAGTTATCATAAGGAATCCTAAAATGTGCTATACTGCATTAGTGGGGGTCGATCCGATAAAAATCGTCGCCCGCAAAAGTCATCAACGCCAATATTTGCGCGGGTTTGGTATCCTATATATACGGCATAACCTAGAAGTTACGCGCGTATATTTCTGCCGTCGCCCGTAGTTTTTTGGGCCATAGGCAGGTATACCAAACCCGCGCAGTTTGGTATCCAATATACAGCGTAAGGACTTACGTGGCGAAAATGGAGAAATCTTACTCCATTTTCACCTCGCCACAAAAAGCAGCCGTAAGAAGCCTTACGCTGACTATTGGAGCCCCGTAACTCCCTAAACTGGCTGCTAAAATAAACCTAACACCTAACGCATGCACAATGTCTATCTCCCTGTCAACCGTGATCTGCTAAATAAAACCTAACACCTAACGCATGTGCAATGTCTATCTCCCTGTCAACCGCGATCCCCCGCCGCAATCCCTAATAAAGTATTTAACCCCTAAACCGCCGCCATCTACATAAACTATCCCCCTACTGTGAGCCCCTAAAACCGCCACCATCTAACTGATCTATCCCCTAATGTGAACCCCTTACACCGCCGCCATCTATATTAAAATTATTAACCCCTAATTTAATCTACCTACCCCGCCGCCAGCTATATTATCTATATTAACCCTAAGTATATTATAGTTAATATAGTTATTATATTATATATATTAACTATATTAACCCTAATTATATTAGGGTTAATATAGTTAATATAGTTACTATAGTATTTATATAAACTATATTAACTCTATCTAACCCTAACACCCCTAACTAAATTCTTATTAAATAAATCTAATTCATATTATAAACTAAAATATTCCTATTTAAATCTAAATACTTACCTATAAAATAAACTCTAAGATAGCTACAATGTAATTAATAATTACATTATAGCTATGTTAGGGTTTATATTTATTTTACAGGTAAATTGTTAATTATTTTAACTAGGTATAATAGCTATTAAATAGTTATTAACTATTTAATAGCTACCTAGTTAAAATAATTACCCAATTACCTGTAAAATAAATCCTAACCTAAGTTACAAATACACCTACACTATCAATAAATTAAAGAAACTACAAATATCTATCTAAAAATACAATTAAATAAACTAAACTAAATTACAAAAAACAAACACTAAATTACAAAAAATAAAAAAAAGATTACAAGATTTTTAAGCTAATTACACCTATTCTAAGCCCCCTAATAAAATAATAAAGCCCCCCAAAATAAAAAAAATCCCTACCCTATTCTAAATTAAAAAAAGTTCAAAGCTCTTTTACCTTACCAGCCCTTAAAAGGGCCTTTTGTGGGGGCATGCCCCAAAGAAAACTGCTCTTTTGCCTGAAAAAAAAACACAATACCACCCCCCAACATTACAACCCACCACCCACATACCCCTAATCTAACCCAAACCCCACTTAAATAAACCTAACACTACCCCCCTGAAGATCTCCCTACCTTGTATTCACCCAGCCGGGCCGAACTCCTCATCCGATCCGAGCGATGTCTTCCAGCAAGCGGCAGTGAAGTCTTCTTCCATCCGGGCGATGTCTTGAAGCAAGCGGCAGAGAGTCTTCTTCCATCGGCGATGTCTTCAAGCAAATCGGCATCTTCAATCTTCTTTCTTCGCTCCTCCGCCGCGGAGCATCCATCCGGCACGACGACTTCCCGACGAATGAGGTTCCTTTAAATGACGTCATCCAAGATGGCGTCCGTCGAATTCCGATTGGCTGATAGGATTCTATCAGCCAATCGGAATTAAGGTAGAAAAATCTGATTGGCTGATTCAATCAGCCAATCAGATTCAAGTTCAATCCGATTGGCTGAACCAATCAGCCAATCGGATTGAACTTGAATCTGATTGGCTGATTCAATCAGCCAATCAGATTTTTCTACCTTAATTCCGATTGGCTGATAGAATCCTATCAGCCAATCGGAATTCGACGGACGCCATCTTGGATGACGTCATTTAAAGGAAACTCATTCAATCAGCCAATCAGATTCAAGTTCAATCCGATTGGCTGAACCAATCAGCCAATCGGATTGATCTTGAATCTGATTGGCTGATTCAATCAGCCAATCAGATTTTTCTACCTTAATTCCGATTGGCTGATAGAATCCTATCAGCCAATCGGAATTCAACGGACGTCATCTTGGATGACATCATTTAAAGGAACCTCATTCGTCGGGAAGTCGTCGTGCCGGATGGATGCTCCGCGGCGGAGGAGCGAAGAAAGAAGATTGAAGATGCCGATTTGCTTGAAGACATCGCCGATGGAAGAAGACTCTCTGCCGCTTGCTTCAAGACATCGCCCGGATGGAAGAAGACTTCACTGCCGCTTGCTGGAAGACATCGCTCAGATCGGATGAGGAGTTCGGCCCGGCTGGGTGAATACAAGGTAGGGAGATCTTCAGGGGGGTAGTGTTAGGTTTATTTAAGGGGGGTTTGGGTTAGATTAGGGGTATGTGGGTGGTGGGTTGTAATGTTGGGGGGTGGTATTGTGTTTTTTTTTTTTCAGGCAAAAGAGCAGTTTTCTTTGGGGCATGCCCCCACAAAAGGCCCTTTTAAGGGCTGGTAAGGTAAAAGAGCTTTGAACTTTTTTTAATTTAGAATAGGGTAGGGAATTTTTTTGTTTTGGGGGGCTTTATTATTTTATTAGGGGGCTTAGAATAGGTGTAATTAGCTTAAAAATCTTTTTTTTGTAATTTAGTGTTTGTTTGATTTTTGTAATTTAGTTTAGTTTATTTAATTGTATTTTTAGATAGATATTTGTAGTTTCTTTAATTTATTGATAGTGTAGGTGTATTTGTAACTTAGGTTAGGATTTATTTTACAGGTAATTGGGTAATTATTTTAACTAGGTAGCTATTAAATAGGTAATAACTATTTAATAGCTATTATACCTAGTTAAAATAATTAACAATTTACCTGTAAAATAAATATAAACCCTAGCATAGCTATAATGTAATTATTAATTATATTGTAGCTATCTTAGGGTTTATTTTATAGGTAAGTATTTAGATTTAAATAGGAATATTTTAAATAATAATATTAATATTAGATTTATTTTAATAAGAGTTTAGTTAGGGACGTTAGAGTTAGATAGGGTTGTTATACTTTATATATATATATATATATATATATATATATATATATATATATATATATATATATATATATATATATATATATATATATATATATAATAACGATATTAACTATATTAACCCTAATATAATTAGGGTTAATATAGTTAATATATATATAATATAATAATTATATTAACTATATTAACCCTAATATAATTAGGGTTAATATAGTTAATATAGCTGGCGGCGGTGTAGGGGGATTAGATTAGGGGTTAATAATTTAAAATAGATAGCGGCGGGGTAGGGGCTCACTTTAGGGGGTTATAGATTTAATATAGCTGGCGGCGGTTTAGGGGTTAATAACTTTATTAGGTTGCGGCGGGGTTTGGGAGCGGCGGTTTAGGGGTTAATACATATTTTATTGTTAGGATAGTGAGGGGGGATAGCGGATAGAGGGTTAGACGTGTCGGGCTATGTTAGGGAGGCGTGTTAGACAGTGCGGGTGATTTAGACTTTAGTCAGGTTTTGTAGGCGCCGGCAGTTTCTAACGTGCCGTAAGTCACTGGCGACGCCAGAAATTTGTACTTGCGCAGATTTCTGGACATCGCTGGTTTGTCAGACTTACGTCACGTTAGCATCTGACGGCGCCGTATATGGGATAGCTCGAGTTGTGAGCTGAAACTGCGGGCGGCGCGGGTTCCCTCGCTTGCGCCGCAAACTACGATCTATATCGGATCGCGCCCGTGGTGTGACTAGATTATAAAGGTATATACAGCTGATGTCCAGTTCATTCTTTAAATTAGATGTTTATAACCAAACTATCAAGACTCTTTCACCTTTTTGTAACAGTGGAGAGTGGTACATTTTGCCAACAATTAAATAGTGAAAAAAGCTATTTTACAATAAACCTATTACATTTGCTATGCTCACTAAGTAAAGATTAATAAGTAG
Organism: Bombina bombina; assembly: GCF_027579735.1. NCBI lineage: Eukaryota > Metazoa > Chordata > Amphibia > Anura > Bombinatoridae > Bombina > Bombina bombina. The sequence continues at coordinate 1,030,576,986 of NC_069500.1, forward strand.
GTAAGACTATGCAACAAAGACTTTTTTACTCATGATGACCTCAGGTTATGCAAGAGGAAGTATTGCAAGCTAAAAAAAATGATAGACTGAAAATAGTGGACATTTATTCCCATGTGACATCCATGCCTCTAGTGGCACCCAGAGGACATTTTACATATTTCATTGTTGTTAGAGAACTGTGTGTGCATAAGTGAAGAATGTTCTTAGTTTTAATATTAGTTTTTTTTAATCTTTATGTCTGTCTATCTAAGGGACAGTTAACACCTTGAGATTTTAATATAATATGTTTAGTCATGTGTAATAAAACATCTTTGCATTATACGTGTAATATTTATTTTGTCGCCTTTCATGTAATTTAGCTCGGGAAACTGGATTTTTTAATTCTTAGAGCTGAAAATGTACAATGTTGGGTTTTCAATGCTAATCCTGCTACAGATATTTTCCTAATTGGCTATAACAGTTAAGAGCTGCAAAACAACTCACTTTATACTAAGTTAATGACACAGACTAACCTTGTTGTCTGCAGGCTCAAGCTTAGATTCGCTCCACAAAAAGGCAAGTGACGGGTGAAGTTTGGCTATTTAAAAATAATTGCGGCAATAAGAGTAAATTTGCTTTAAAAATGTTAAGGGCCGATTTATCAAGCCCAGAATGGCCCTGAATGCAGCTGTTTCCACGCGAGCCTTCAGGCTCACCGGAAATAGAAGTTAAGAAGCAGCGGTCTTAAAACCACTGATCCTTAACTCATCCGCACTTCTGAGGCGGCGGACAGCAATAAGGACTATTGGATACGATCCGGTTGATTGACACCCCCTGCTAGCGGCCGATTGGCAGTGAACCTGCAGGCGGCGGCATTTGCACAAGCATTTCACAAGGAATGTTTGTGCAATGATAAATGCCGACAGCGTATGCTGTCTACATTTATCGATGTCCGTCCGCACATTAATAAATTGGCCCCTTAGACTTAGCCAATATGTTATTCTATAGCAAGACAGGAGACATGCATTGTAATTATAATGTGTTTACTGTTCCTTTAACCATAAGTCAAACCACTGTTCATTCACATATTGGCAATGGCATTGCTTCTTAGTGCTGTTAAATATTATGTTTGAGAATATCCCTTATTCCAATTTTTGCATCAGGCTTTAAATCTCTGAGTTATCGAAATTGAAATGATGCCCTTAAAAACTCATTTTGTCCTGTTTTACTCACCATATCTTGTTTTGAGGTTATTTATCTACCATATGCTCAGTTCACATTTTAATAATTTTATTAAAATGTTAAAAAAGTGAACACATAACACTCCAGTTATGAAACATATTCTCCTTTACCATTGGTTAGATATTTTTGGATTTGTGTTGGCCTGAGCAAAGTACTTGATTTCCTAATATGAGTGGTCCTAAAATGGAGGTATCATTTGACGTTTTTTTCACAGTAATCTTTAAAATATTGAAATGGAACCCATTTTAGGCAATATTATCAGGGTGAGAACAAATATGGCCCAGATTACAAGTGAAGTGCTATTAATAGTGCAGGGTGTGCTATTCATAGAAACATAGATTTTGACATCAGATAAGAGCCATAGACCCAGCAAGTCTGCCAGGGGCATATTATGGCCTAGGCCAACATGGCCCGTGCCTAGGGCGGCATATTTGCAGGGGCAGCACTTTTTTACAGCAACGCGGGATGCCTTAAAATTGGGTCCTTGCTCCCTGGTTTGGAGTCCACATACATCAGTGCCTTCCACTTATTCCCCACTGATCACCACTTGCTTCTGCTAGCCGCACCTAAAACTCAGCACAGTGCTGTTGCAGCCAAACAGGAGGACTCTGCTTCACTGAAAGCTTGCAGTAATGTGTGGCGCAGAATGCGGACATGATTGCTAAGCTTGCCACTCTTTGCAACCAACTTGCGCGGTTCGGAGTGAGGCGGTGAGGTGTCATTACCAGCAAATAGACATGTGGCTAGGGGAGCCTCCTCTAGCGCAGATGCGCTTTGTTTAGGCCACTGTAGCTATCAGATGCATACAGTTGTGCTGTCTATAACATGCACGCCCATTCACCTAGATTACGAGTTTTGCGTTACGGTGCGGTACGGCTTTTAACACTAAAAAATTGGCCTTTACGCTGGAATTGCCATGAAGGCATATAACGAGTCATGGCAGTATAGCTGTAATGCAAGCATTTTATCCTGTAACGCAATGTCCATTCCACACTCAGGCTAAAATGCTTGCATTACAGCCTATACTGACACAAGCCATACCGCCATCTGAGAGCAGTTGTTATGGATATTGTGTAACAAAAATGTTTTACAAAACTCATAACTAAACTATTACAAAGTACACTAACACCCATAAACTACCTATTAACCTCTAAACCGCCACCTTCCCGCATCGCAAACACATTGTGACTATTAAATAAAGTTATTAATCCTTAATCTTCCATCCACCCACATCGCTAACACTATTTAAATATATTAACCCTTAAACTGCTGCTCCTCAACATTGCAGAAACTAATAAAAGTTATTAACCCCTAATCCACCGCTCCCCGACATCGCAGACACCTAAATAAACCTATTGACCTCTAAACCACCGCCCCCACATCACCAACACTATAATAAAGTATTAACCCCTAAACCTCCTGTCCTTCACATCGTACTAAACCTATTAACCCCTAGGCCCTTTAAATTAAAGTTACAATACAACTATATTTAAATAAATAAAAACTTACCTGTGAAATAAAAATAAACCTAACATTAAACTATAATTTAACCTAACATAACTATTCAAATAAAATAAAAAATACTACCAATTAAAAACCTAAATTACAAATTTAAAAAAACCTAACACTACTAAAAATTACAAAATCTTAAATTACAAAAAATAATAAACACTAAATTATGAAAAATGAAAAAATAAGCTTGCAAAAAATAATAAATTTTTTTATAAAAAATAAAAACAATTACACCTAATCTAATAGCCCTTTAAAAATAAAAAAGTCCCCCAAAATAAAAACACCCCCTAACCTACAATAAACTACCAATAGCCCTTAAAAGGGCCTTTTGTAGGGCATTGCCCTAAGTTAAACAGCTCTTTTACCTGTAAAAAAAATACAAAGTCCCTCCAACAGTAAAACCCACCACCCAACCAACCACCCCCAAAATTACAAAACCTAACTCTTAAAAATCCTAAACTACCCATTACCCCTATAGGGGCATTTGTATGGGCATTGCCCTTAAAATGGCATTCAGCTCTTTTTCACTGCCCTTAAAAGGGCATTCAGAAGACTTCTCGCTTTATGTAGATGGATGTCCGGACTTTAGGAACCGTGAGTAGATATTCTGGGATTAGTGTTCGTTTTTTTTTTGTTTTTTTTTGGGTGGGTTTTTTTTTAGATTATGGATGGGCACTTGTAAAAGAGCTGAATGCCCTTTTAAGGGCAGTGAAAAAAGAGCTAAATGCCCGTTTAAGGACAATGGCCATACAAATGCCCCTTTAGGGGCAATGGGTAGTTTAGGATTTTTTTAAGTAGGTTTTTTTTATTTTGGGGGGTTGGTTGGGTGGTGGGTTTTACTGTTGGGGGGATTTTGTATTTTTTTACAGGCAAAAGAGCTGTTTAATGCAATGCCATAAGTTAATTGTAGGTTGGGGGGTGGTTATTTTGGGGGAGATTTTTTATTTTTATAGGGTTTATTAGATTAGGTGCAATTGTTTTTATTTTTGATAATTTGGTTTATTATTTTTTGTAAGCTTAGTGTTTTTTATTTTCGTAATTTAGTGTTTATTATTTTTGTAATTTTAGATTTTTTTATTTTTTTTTCATAGTGTTAGGTTTTTTTAAATTTGTAGGTTAGGTTTTTAATTGGTATTATTTTTTTATTTTATTAGAATAGTAATGTTAGTTTAATTTATAGTTTAATGTTAGGTTTATTTTTATTTCACAGGTAAGTTTTTATTTATTTTAAGATAGTTATATTGTAATTTTAATTTAAAGTTAGGGGGTGTTAGGTTTAGGGGTTAATAGTTTAATTTAGTATTTTGCAAAGTGGGGGGCTGGCGGTTTAGGGGTTAATAATTTTTTTGGGGGGCGATGTGGGAGGGTGGAGGTTTAGGGGTTAATATGTTTATTTAGTGGCGGCGATGTGGGAGGGCGGAGGTTTAGGGGTTAATCATTTTATTTAGTGGCGGCTATGAGCTCGCTTCCATTGAGCCGTAATTAGGTTTGCGTGCACTCGCAAACCGTTAAATCTGCTGTCGGAAGTAATATTGTGTATCGACTGTTTCCAATGTTGCATTTTACCTCAATATCGGCATCCGGACTTCAGCTACCGAAAAAATCTTTGCGTCCCATAGAAAGTAATAGAAGCCGTTAATCGATAAATTATACCAGGTTTTCAATGAAAGCGCAAACCTCAATACACTGTCAGAGGCTGTCGATACATTGAGAAATATTATACCCAGCTCAACTAGGTGTAAAAGAGGAAAATTGTGCTTTTTGAGACCTATTTTCTATTGAAATTATAAAACTTGCAAATAATGCAAGTGTTTTAATGTAGAAATAAATTGTTATAAGTAATATTTATTGTTGTCTCATGTATAGGAATAGTTGAACTTATATACTAATAGAAATATCAGTATATATTTAAATATAATAATATATACAAGAACATATCTACAGAATTCAAGCTAGACCTATGCCTAGGGCAGCAATACATATTACTTATATTTATGAAGTGGTAAATATAATTATATTAAAAAATAGTATTTGATTATTGTTAAAAAAATATGCATTATAAATAAGTGTATCTTTTTTTTCTTGAGAGTTGATCACAGATAAGGAGCATGGACGTTAAATGTAAATTCTATAGCGTAAGGTTGGGTTACCTTAGCAACTATTTGATTTTCAAGAAATCAGATGGAAGCGTTAACACAACATTAACTTACAGCTACACGAAAAGAGCGACTGTACTCAATGCGCAAAATATTTCAATGGAAACCTGGTACTAAAATGGAACCGTAAATTACTTTTAGCTGTCGGACGCTTCGGTAGATTACAGCTCCATTTTTAATGACTCAGTGGAAGCAAGCTCTATGTCAGGGAGCATCAGATTGAGGGTAAATAGCTTTTATTGGTGTCGGCAATGTCGGAAGCTGTGGATTAAGGGTTAATAATTTTATTTACTGTCGGCGATGTTGGGGGCAGGGGATTAGGGGTGTTTAGACTAGGGTTTTATGTTAAGGTGTTAGGTTTAAACGTAACATTTTTTCCCCATCGACATCAATGGGGTTGTGTTACGGGGATTTTTCATTCTGCACTTAAGGTTTTAGTTTTTTTCTAACACTCTCTCCCCATTGATGTCTATGTGGGAAGCGTGCACGAGCATGTCAAATCAGCCCTCGGCTTTTGTGCGGTATGGAGCTTAACGCCACCATATCGCACGCACAAGAAGGCTTTCAGTAACTCGTTATGGCAGCACCATGGAGAGTGAAATAACGCAACTTTATTGGCGTTAGTTTTGCACCCTGTTTAGCGCAAAACTCGTAATCTAGGCGACTGTGAGGTGTCCAGTTGTTGCTACGTCGTGGACTGGTCCCTTAGCATAGGAAATGCCAATTTCCAGCTGTTTGTGTCATTCTGAAGGTATTACTATAGAACTCATTTTAATTTTCAGTCTGCCTGTGATGCCCTCACAAAAACCTGTAACTGCAGAGCCTTTTGATACGCAGATTTGTTGCCCGTACCTTTTACACTACATACACCTAGGGAGTGTGGCTTATTATTTTTTTCTGCAGCATAGCAAATCAAATAGTGGTAGTGCAGCAAAAACAAATTAGACAGTGGTAGTGCAGCATAGCAAACCAGGCAGTGGTTGTGCTGCATAACAAATCAGTCAGTGGTTTTGCTGCATAACAAATCAGACAGTGGTTGTGCTGCCTAGCAAATCAGACAATGGTTGTGCTGCCTAGCAAATCAGACAGTGGGTGTGCTGCCTAGCAAATCAGACAATGGTTGTGCTGCCTAGCAAATCAGACAGTGGTTGTGCTGCATAGCAAATCAGACAGTGGTTGTGCTGCATAACAAATATGACAGTGGGTGTGCTGCATAGCAAATCAGATAGTGGTTGCGCTGCATAGCAAATCAGACAGTGGTTGTGCTGCATAGCAAATAAGACAGTGGTTGTGCTGCATAACAAATCAGACAGTGGTTGTGCTGCCTAGCAAATCAGACAGTGGTTGTGCTGCATAGCAAATCAGACAGTGGTTGTGCTGCATAACAAATAAGAAAGTGGGTGTGCTGCATAGCAAATCACATGTAAGAAATCACATGTACGAAAGACATGTGCTCTAGTCTAAGCTCTAACCAGACAACTCATGTGTGTAGTGGGGGCTTTTACTATATGGGGTAAAGTATCAATGATGTGTATAGTGGGGGTTACTGTATGGGGTACAGTATAACTAAAATGTGTAGTGGGGTTACTTTATGGGGTAAAATATAACTGATGTGTGTAGTGGGGGTTACTGTATGGGGTACAGACAGTATAACTAATGTTTGTAGTGGGGGTTACTATATGGAGTTAAGTATCACTTATGTGTGTAGTGGCCCATACAGTAACCCCCACTACACACATCGGTTATACTTTACCCCATACAGACAGTAACCCCCACTATACACATAAGTGATACTTTACCCCATATAGTAACCCCCACTACACACATCAATTATACTTTACCCCATAGAACCCCCACTACACACATCAGTGATACTGTACCCCATATAGTAACTCTCACTACACACATCAGTGATACTTTAGCCGTCCCCATACAGTAACCCCCACTACACACATTAGTTATACTGTACCCCATACAGTAACTCCCACTACACACATCAGTGATACTTTACCCCATATAGTAATAACCCCCACTACACACATCAGTGATACTTTACCCCATATAGTAATAACCCCCACTACACACATCAGTTATACTTTACCCCATACAGTTTGGAGTAAAGTATAACTGATGTGTGTGGGGTTACTGTATGGGCCGCAAATGGATTGGTTTATGCAACCTTTGGGACCCTGGAAGTTCCGCCGCTGATAAAATGTAAAAAAAAAATTAAAAATAAAATTAAAAAACACTGTTCGCTCTCCAATTTTGCCCCCCAGCTGGGGCGTCCTAAGGCGGTTGCCTATATTGCCTTTATGCAAGCGCCGGGCCTGTGTGTATGTATAACTATTAAGTGTTTGTGTGTGTGTGTGTATAAATGTGTATGTATGAGTGTGTGTATGTATAACTATTAATTGTTTGTGTGTGTGTGTTTGTATAACTGTGTATGTATGAGTGTGTGTATGCATAACTATTAAGTGTTTGTATGTGTGTGTGAGTGTGTGTGTATAACTGTGTATGTATGAGTGTGTGTATAACTATTAAGTGTTTGTGTGTGTGTGTGTGTGTGTGTATAACTGTGTATGTATGAGTGTGTGTATTTATAACTGAAAGTGTGTGTTTGTATAATAAGTATAATAAGTAATAATAATAAGTCTATACAAGTGTTTTTCAAGCTCTGGTGAACATTTACTTTGAAAAAGCCATTAAAAAAATAAAAAGTAATGTTACACCCTGGTCCAAACCTAAAAACCTAAATACGCCACTGAAGTCTGCCCAATATTTGCTAAAAGTACAAACGTATCTAGTTCATAGGATAGCATTATGCATATCCCAAGCATTCTTAAAATTCCCCACAGTGTTTGTCATTACCACCGCTTGTGGCAGTTTATTCCAATAATCATTCACCCTTGCGGTGAAGAAATGCTTCCACAAATTAAATAAGTGTAGGTAAAGGCAACCGAATACCGTCTGTAATAGAAGCTATTAAGAAATGACTAGCTCTTCTTCCTTTTGTTTCAAACTGGCCTGCACATGTTCCAAGAGTGTAAGGTGAATGATTGCCATTTACATTAAACATGTTAAAGAATTCAGTTCTAGCCAGTGATCGATTGCTTTGATCATCCAGAATTGCATACATGCTTACTGATTTCTCAGGCTCTGCCTTAGGATACACTTTGACAAGACATATTTTAGAGCAGGACCTTCCACTAAGGCCTTCTCCGCATACTTCAGTACATTTAGACAATACTAGGATTCCTTTGATCCAGGGGAGGTGCGCTAGTGTAGTGGTGAAGATAGTTAGAATCAAGATCCGGCAGCACTCTTCGTCATATCAAAGAAGATAGAGTCCTATGGTGAAAAGAAATACAAGAGGCGCAACATAGGGTAATAAAGTAGATACAAAGTAGCCTTTGGGTCAGAGCCCCCTCCAAAAAGCTACTCACATGTGAGGCGGCACAACCGGAGTGCCTATCCAAGCAGTACGGCACCAAAGAGTCGCCAGAAAGACTCAGGTGTGATGACCGGGCTCCAGCATCAGGTTGCGTTGAAGATTACAGCAGTGACCGGCCCAGCATACTCACAGAGTGTCAGGGAGTCCTAGGTTCACAGCCAACCAGATAGTGGTATAGGTAGGCACGCCTAGATGACACAGGTTCAGGTAGGTCCGCAATCAGGATAATAACATAACGGAGCAGGTAGTAATAATAAAAAGTGTGAGTTTTATTAGCCACACTATAATAACAGCAACGTGTTTCTCAGCTTATAAAAATTGCCATTTCATCATCATTAAAAAATACTACTTGCTCAATATAAAGGACCTCTTAACCAATCCGATCATGGTATCATTACACACGACATATGTTCCTCGGTCCTAAACCTTCTTAGGGCAAACAGACTCGGGATCAAAACAGTGTGTATAAAAATGACACCATGAACGAAATGGGGCATACTAATACAGAAAATATATATTATAAAATGTATATTGACATCAATGGATAAAAACACAATACATTAATAAAATGACGATATCACAATACAATGAAGACCAGTAAAAATATTTCATGAATACACAAATCGAAATAAATAAGAAATTATAATGAATCAACAATACATAACCTATTAATCATCTACAGGGAGTGCAGAATTATTAGGCAAGTTGTATTTTTGAGGATTAATTTTATTATTGAACAACAACCATGTTCTCAATGAACCCAAAAAACTAATTAATATCAAAGCTGAATAATTTTGGAAGTAGTTTTTAGTTTGTTTTTAGTTATAGCTATTTTAGGGGGATATCTGTGTGTGCAGGTGACTATTACTGTGCATAATTATTAGGCAACTTAACAAAAAACAAATATATACCCATTTCAATTATTTATTTTTACCAGTGAAACCAATATAACATCTCAACATTCACAAATATACATTTCTGACATTCAAAAACAAAACAAACACAAATCAGTGACCAATATAGCCACCTTTCTTTGCAAGGACACCCAAAAGCCTGCCATCCATGGATTCTGTCAGTGTTTTGATCTGTTCACCATCAACATTGCATGCAGCAGCAACCACAGCCTCCCAGACACTGTTCAGAGAGGTGTACTGTTTTCCCTCCTTGTAAATCTCCCATTTGATGATGGACCACAGGTTCTCAATGGGGTTCAGATCAGGTGAACAAGGAGGCCATGTCATTAGATTTTCTTCTTTTATACCCTTTCTTGCCAGCCACGCTGTGGAGTACTTGGACGCGTGTGATGGAGCATTGTCCTGCATGAAAATCATGTTTTTCTTGAAGGATGCAGACTTCTTCCTGTACCACTGCTTGAAGAAGGTGTCTTCCAGAAACTGGCAGTAGGACTGGGAGTTGAGCTTGACTCCATCCTCAACCCGAAAAGGCCCCACAAGCTCATCATTGATGATACCAGCCCAAACCAGTACTCCACCTCCACCTTGCTGGTGTCTGAGTCGGACTAGAGCTCTCTGCCCTTTAACAATCCAGCCACGGGCCCATCCATCTGGCCCATCAAGACTCACTCTCATTTCATCAGTCCATAAAACCTTAGAAAAATCAGTCTTGAGATATTTCTTGGCCCAGTCTTGACGTTTCAGCTTGTGTGTCTTGTTCAGTGGTGGTCGTCTTTCAGCCTTTCTTACCTTGGCCATGTCTCTGAGTATTGCACACCTTGTGCTTTTGGGCACTCCAGTGATGTTGCAGCTCTGAAATATGGCCAAACTGGTGGCAAGTGGCATCTTGGCAGCTGCACGCTTGACTTTTCTCAGTTCATGGGCAGTTATTTTGCGCCTTGGTTTTCCACACGCTTCTTGCGACCCTGTTGACTATTTTGAATGAAACGCTTGATTGTTCGATGATCACGCTTCAGAAGCTTTGCAATTTTAAGAGTGCTGCATCCCTCTGCAAGATATCTCACTATTTTTGACTTTTCTGAGCCTGTCAAGTCCTTCTTTTGACCCATTTTGCCAAAGGAAAGGAAGTTGCCTAATAATTATGCACACCTGATATAGGGTGTTGATGTCATTAGACCACACCCCTTCTCATTACAGAGATGCACATCACCTAATATGCTTAATTGGTAGTAGGCTTTCGAGCCTATACAGCTTGGAGTAAGACAACATGCATAAAGAGGATGATGTGGTCAAAATACTAATTTGCCTAATAATTCTGCACTCCCTGTAGAATTAATAGTAAAATTAAATAAAATCAAGTAACCAGCTCGACTTCATTAACCAAAGTTAAGCTATAACGTGAACTCTCTGGGGGGAACTCATGTGAACAGTCATATAGTTAGATGACGGGACCAATCGACTTTATTCCACAGGTGGCTAGCTAGAATGGCACAAGAAAACTAGATAGTTAAATACAGTATCCATATTCTAAAACTTAATCTAATGTGCAAGCTAATAGTTATGTGCTTGGATAGGCACTCCGGTTGTGCCGCCTCACTTGTGAGTAGCTTTTTGGAGGGGGGCTCTGACCCACAGGCTACTTTGTATCAACTTTATTACCCTATGTTGCGCTTCTTGTATTTCTTTTCAGTACATTCAGAAGCAACAGATGTTTTGCTTGTTGTCTGTTCTGCTTTCTCCCCGCCATGCTTTTCAGCAGGGGCAATACTTTCAAGTGGAGGGGAACTTGAAGACTCTGGGTTGAGAGCAAACACATGTCTGTCACCATTGTAATCTGAACATATAATATTGGCTTTACAGTTTCTAGAAAGAGGATCTGTTGAAGCATAGCACCTGAAACATAGTCCATAATTCTTAAGAAGCTCTATGCGTTCTTGCAAAGGTTTTCTCTAAAGCTGCAACATTTCTTAAGTGGGTGAGGCTTCTTGTGAAATGGGCATTCTTGAATTAAATTGTTTAATTTCTCACTTTGCATTCCCTGACTGGAAGGTGCAACATCTGTCTTTTGGACAAACATTAATTTCTTTGAGTTCTTGAATCTTGATGTTTCTTTCTCATGTTCTGGAGAAGTCACTGCCCACTGATTTAATTAGGCTAAAAAGAAACTTGGATCATTTCTTGTCTTTTCTATGTCTTGTATGAACTTACTAAAAAAGGAAAAGGGAGGGAACGATACATTGTATCTTGATCCTTGTGTTGCCCATTTATCTTGAAGAGCATGAGGTAGCTTTGCCACAATTAGATTTACACCTTGTGCAGTATCAAGATAACTCAATCCTGATAGACATGGATCTGCTTTAGCTGCTTCTAGTTCCAGCAGAAGAACACTTAAGTCTTGCAGCTTGTGATTGTCCCTAACTGTATTTTGGAAATTTTTGTATTTTCTTAAAGGGCATTTTCAATTACTTCTGGGCTACCATAGGTCTGATACAAATGTTCCCAAATCATTTTTTAAACCTGCAACTGGGTTGTCTACATGGACAGCTCTGAGCCTCTTGACGCGTTCTGCAGATTCAGCACCTAACCACTTTACCAGCAGATCAAGCTCTTCTCTAGCAGATATACCTAAATCTTCAACAGCAGCCTTGAATGTAGACTTCCAAGATCTGTAGTTCTCTGGCAGGTCATCAAATTTTGTAAGACTTGTATTAGTAAGCTCCCGTCTAATCATATACCTTGCAAACTCAGACATCTCTAACCTCTCTGCCTTTGTTATTGGAGGTGCCTGAAGATCACTTGGGTAATAGGAATTGAATGCTGAGGGATAGTATGGGTTCACTGATACATGTAATCCAGCTGAAGCCTTTTCTTTCACTGAACTTAATGGAAGTGACTGTGATGAGCCCCATACTTGCTTGTTTACAAGAGGTTGCGTGATTTGTGCATTGACACCTGAGCTGCTTATCCACTGAATTGCGTACATTCTAGCTGGAGCAATTGGATCACTATTGAGATGTATATAATTTGTGGTAGGGTGCACGTCATTCCAACCTCTGTCTTTATGAGCATTGCCTCCTTTTTCCTCCTCAAAGGAGTTGTAGTTTTTTCCACTCTGATTAAGAGCATAATCACATGTCCGCTTCTATGGGTAGTCTGATGCCATCAGACCAATAGGATATTCTAGGAGTTCTTCTGTATTGGCTTTCTCAAGTACCTTTAATCTTGCCATGGCGACAGCTACTTCTTTTTCATTTCTCAGTATTTCTAAATCTGTTTCTTTTTTCGCTGCTTCTAATTCTTTTTCCTTATCCCATTTTGCTGCTTCTAATTCTTTTTCCTTTTTCTGTTTTGATGCCTCCTTTTTAAGTGTTGCTTCTTTTTTGCTAACAGAGGCACACACCATTGCAGCTTCTGCCTCTGCACGTGCTTTGATGAAGCACAAGCTTATAGATGAAGAGGTAGTACTTCTAGATTTAGCGGAGCAAATTGTTGAAGCAGCACGCAGTGATCTGGATTCTAGCAAGTCTGCAGTCCTGCCTTCAACTGTTGCTAATGTGCTTTGCACCAACTTCTTGTGCTGTAGATTAGTTTAATTAAACTGGGTTGGAATTTGCACAGTTTCCTCAACATTAGTTTTTGATAGTAGGGTAAAATTTTTGCATGACAACCATTCATAATTTTCAGAACAAGCATTAAGTCTGTCAGCAATCTTGTTTAACTGTTCTCTATCATTAGGAGTTTCATTAGCTAAAGACAAACATTTTCTAACCTTTTCCCACATTTCATCCAATGCTTCCACTAATTGATCTTTCTCGGCTTGATAACTTTGTATGACTTTCTAAGTGGGTTTTATTGTACGCTGTGGTATAATGTTCTGCTCTTTCTCCTGTGACAGTGTAGCTTGTATTGCAAGTTCCCTTTCAGACATTTTGAGTCACTAGATTAGAGCTATTTTAAACTGCAGTAATACATTTCTCTGAGGAAAACTGATAGTTTATAAAAGTTCAGTGTACACTTCTCAGCTGCAGATTATCTTGTGTGAGACAATGCAGATGCTTAATGGAGACTTCCTTGTTAAATGCAGAAATATTTACTAAGCTGTGTGCAGCAAGCAAGTTATGTAGCTTCTCATTTATATAAAGTCCTTAAAGGGACACTGAACCCAATTTTTTTCTTTTATGATTCAGATGAGCATGACATTTTAAGTAACTTTCTCATTTACTCCTATTATCAAATTTTCTTCATTCTTTTGGTATCTTGATTTGAAATGCAAGAATGTAAGTTTAGATGCAGGCCCATTTTTGGTGAACAACCTGGGTTGTCCTAGCTGATTGGTGGATAAATTCATCCACCAATAAAAAGTGCTGTCCAGAGTACTGAACCAAAAAAACACATTAGATGCCTTCTTTTTCAAATAAAGATAGCAAGAGAACGAAGAAAAATTTATAATAGGAGTAAATTAGAAAGTTGATTAAAATTGCATGCTTTATCTGAATCACGAAAGAAAAAATTTCAGCGTTCAGCGTTCAGTTTCACAGACATGAGAGTCTTTCTATTGAAGATTAATAACTCTAAAGGTATTCATCTACTGTTTGAAAGATGACTGCCTTCTGATGGAAAGTTTAGACATGCAATCCTACTTACAGTTATTAGAATCCAGCAGTAGCTTAAAGGGACATGAAACCCAAAATTTTTCTTTCATGATTCAGATAGAGAATACAATTTTAGTTTTTTTTTTTTTTTATTGATGTTTTGATAACATAAAACATAGAGCATAGATCTAGAATAAATATACATTGTAGCAATGATATTAATGAAATATAGATCATCAAAAAGAGAAAAAAAAAGTAGCTTTGCCTTAAACCATCATCTTTCTTTACTTACAGAATTCTTCTGGAAACCTAAGTATCTCTTGTATTCTGAAACGGTTAAATTAGTAGATTAGATTACTCTGCTTACCGCTAACAGAATTTGTATAGTAACACTTTTTCAATATGAACAAAGTAAGAGGTAAAGGGGAAGAAAAGAGTTTAGTCAGAAGTAGGGAAAGAGAGGGTGGGAAAGGGTAAAAGGGTAAGGACTTTTTCGGGACCTTTCCGTCTAATCTGTATAGTTTGGTGTGGTGTCTGTTCGGCCCTGAAGATACCTTTGGTTTGTAAGGAAATAGAACCATATGTGAGGAGCACCTCAACTATCCTCAACTCTGGAATTTGATGTATCATGCATAATCCAGTAATACCAAACCTTGTGGAAGGCTTCTTGTGTGTCTTGTATAGTAGCTGCTTGTGCTGACATATTATAGTAGTGCTCGATCTTAAATACAATTTCCCCCCAAGATGGAGCCCTCTCCTTCTAACGGCGCGCTATACACACCCTTGTGGTCATGCAGGTTATCTTAATAAATTGGTTTATGTATTTGTTAAACTCTTTAAGTCTAGTGTGTAGTAAAGCTTGTTCCATGGAGAGTTTGATGGGGCTATCTAAGATAGAGCTTAGAAATTGTCATAGTTGGATCCTTATTCTATATGTATGGGGGCAATCCCACCACATATGTTTGTAGGTGCCCTCTTCTTCCCAACCTCTGTAACATAATTTGGACCCATGTCTAATGGCATGTGAAGTTATCAGTGGAGTGAGATACCACCGAAAGTTGGTCTTAATACAGCTTTCAAGCATGTATGAACTAAGCAATCCTCTTCCCGCATTATATAAGATTGTATGCCAGGTTTGTACATCAATTTCCTTACTGAGGTCTTTTTCCCACTTAATTTGTAAAGGGATTTTAGTGTTCCCTGTGGCGTATTGAATTGCCTGGTATATTTGTGTTATAGTTTTCTTAGGTCTGGTTGACGTGCTACATATGATTTCTAGTGTGGTAAGAGATTGACTTGGGCCTGCCGGTATAAGGTGTTGTATGGTAGATGAGATTTGTAAATGTAAGAACCAATTAAGTTTGGTTGGGTGGAGTTTTTCTTGTAGTTGTGTGTAGGTAATCATTTTTTCCCCCTTTCTAATAGATGACTGGAGTGTATTCCAATTTAATTATGCATCTAAGCGGTGTTTTGACAGAATTTTGTGGTATTAGCTTAAGAGTTGAAGTGAGTTTGGACCACTGCTTAGTCATGAAGTCCGAAATTGGGAAAGTGGTGTGATTCCTACCTGAGCAACGTTTCAGGTCCCAAAGCACCATCGTTTGTGGCTCTACTTCTATAATGTCTGACTCTAGTTTTGTCCAAATTATATCTTCTTCTAAAGCATTAAGGAGGGTGGTTTGTGCATGTCTGGCCGCCTGGTAATAATGTTTGAAGTTTGGTGCCCCGATTCCCCACAATTTTCTATGTCTGTTAAGTATATTAGAGGAGTTTCTGGCTTTTTTATTGCCTCTTATGAAACTGTTGGTGCGTTTTTGGAGATCATCCAGATCTTGTGTCGGGATATTTATAGGTAGAGTGCGGAACAAATATAGAATCCGCGGTAGCACTGTCATTTTAACCGCAGACAGCTTTCCGAACCAAGAAAATCTTAGTTTGCTCCAGCTACTCAAGTCCTGTTTGATAGATTTATATAGTGGGGGATAGTTGGCCTGATATAGTTCTGATGAACTTCTCGTTAGGTTAATCCCAAAATATCTAAGGTGTTGTTTGATCCATTTAAATTCAAAGTTTAATTCTATCAGCTTTTTAGTGTGACCTGGTAGTTCTATGGGTATAGCCTCACATTTCTCTAAGTTTACCTTATATCCGGAAATTTTGGAAAATAGATGAATAGTTTTATAAAGGTTTGGTAGTGAGAGTAAGGGTCTGGTCAAAGATAGCAGGATGTCGTCCGTGAAAAGAGTAAGCTTATATTCCCTCTGTTTAATAGTTATTCCTGAGATGTCTGGGGAGTTTCTAATGTGTTGGGCCAGGGGTTCTATGCATAATGCGAACAGCAAAGGGGACAATGGGCACCCCTGACGAGTGCCATTGAGTACTGCAAATATATCAGACTGATGACCCATAGCCCTAACTCGTGCTGTAGGAGTGGAATATATGTTTTTGATTGCATCCAGGAATGGGCCCCCAATACCTACCCCCCTTAAAACCGCTTGCATAGAGTCCCAATCAACTCTATCAAACGCCTTCTATGTGTCTAAAGAGAGCAACAAAAAAGGCATATTTGTATCATGTAGATCATCGAGTAGGGCTACCATTCTCCTAATATTATCTGGGGCCTCTCTGTTTTTAATGAAGCCCACCTGATCAGGGTGAATTAATTTGGGGAGGAGATGTGTGAGGCAGTTAGCTAAGATTTTTGTAAAAATGTTTAAGTCCTGATTTATCAGGGAGATTGGTCTATAGTTGTAACATGAAGTTTTATCTTTGTTGGTTTGGGGATAACTATAATTTTGGCGACTAAAAGTTCGGGGGGGATGGTGTGGCCTTGCAAAATATGGTTGCAGAATTTGACTAGATGAGATGTGAGAGATGTTTTAAATAACTTGTAGTAATCGCCTGGGAAACCATCTGGACCAGCCGCTTTCCCTGGTTTTAGTTCCTGTAAGACATTTAGCACCTCCTGGCCCGTGATATCTGTATTTAAGATGTCTAAATCTTGTTGGTTAATCGTAGGCATGTCAGCATCCTCTAAGAATTTGTCAAGTAAATTTTGTGTTTGTGTTGTTTTATTAATTTTTTGCCCGTCATATAAAGAACCATAGTATGCCGCAAATGTATTGACTATATCTATTGGATTTGAGGACATCTGCCCTCCAGGGGTACGCAGTATGGGGATAGATATATCTCTAATTTTGTTTCTGATTTTGTTGGCTAGGAACCTTTCTGGCTTGTTCACTTAGACAAAGTATTTAGATTGTAATCTTAACCCTGCTCTAATCGATTGATCGTTAAGTAAGTTGTCTAAGGTCTGTCTTTTGTCTTGTAGAGTTTTGTACGTTTTATTGGAACCAGTCAGTTTGTGTTGCCTCTCTAAGGCTGCTATTTCAGTTTGGAGAGTGGTAAATAGTGCTTTTGCTTTGCGTTTGTATTGTGATTTGATCTTAATTAATAAACCCCTTAGAACTGTTTTATGAGCTGCCCACACCTGAATGGGGTTGTCTACTGTATTAATATTAATATTCCAATATTCTAGCATGTTTTTAAGTATTACCTCCCTATGTATAGGATCTTTCATGATTGTGGGGTCATACGTCCAGCTCTTCATAGAGCTCGGTGGAAGGAGCCCCTCCACCTTTATTGACACTATGGAGTGATCAGACCACACACATGGAGAAATAGAGGAGGATACAAGATTTGTTAACAGTATTTGGCTCAAGAAGATGTAATCCAGCCTAAAATATTAACAATGTGCCGAAGAAAAAAAAGTGTGGTCTGAGGTTGCACCATAAAGGGCCTTCCAGGAGTCTAATAGATTGTGACCTTCCAGGGTATTTAATATTGATTTAACTTTTCTGAGATTTCTATTGTGTCTGTGAGGGTACTGGGTTTTTGGGTGGTGGTCCTGTTTATATAATGAAACATTAAAGTCCCCTGCTAGAAATATTCTGGTTGAGTTCCAGCTTGAAAGGAGGAAGGATAACCTAGTAAAAAACTGTTCCTGTTGTTCGTTTGGAGCATACACATTGCAAAATACAATCTCTACTTCATTTAAAGTGCCTCTAATGATTATGTATCTACCTTCCTTATCAATAATGGTGTCAGTGAGGTTAAAGTTTAGGGAGGAGTGTATCAGGATAGACACTCCCCTTTTCTTCTTATCTATGGTGGAATGGAAGTGCAAGGGGAACTGTCTCTCCCAGTATTTTGGGACATGTCCGGACATAAAGTGTGTCTCCTGTAGAAATATTACATTAGCTCCTATATGTCTATATTGGGATAGTGCTTTTCTTCTTTTTAACATCAGAATTAAGGCCTCTCACATTGTGAGAGATTAAGGTAATGTTAGGGGAGGTCATGTGAATATTTGATGTTCATGGGGTGTCTTTCCGTGACCTGTACAAATTTGAACCATTGGTGTAAGACATATATCTTACCCTGTTCTTTGGTCCTATAGGTCCTGACAATGAATTCTGACCTTCGCCATTGTGGTAAAGGTATCCATGGTCCTTGTAGGGAGGAGAGTGACGGGAGGGAGAAGTGAGAAAAGAGACAGTCTGAAAAAGCGAAAAAATCAGGTTAATAACAATGAAAACATTGTGGATGATCCATTTAAGTAAACCTGATGTAAAAAACATGAAATTATCTTCTTGGTATAACATGTTTAACTTTAGGGGGAATAAGGAACTAGGGAGGTGCCATCTATCTCCCCTTATAACATTTCTTGGGGGAAGTATGTAAGAATTTATAATCTTGGTGTCTTAGATTAAATGTGTAACTTCTCGGGGACCCCTATAAGCTAAATAATTACATTTTAAACTATCTCACTGGAGTTGAGTAAACTAGCAACTGTGCAAGGGCTATACTTGTCACCTAGTGACATAACTCTAAATATAGAAAATATATATAGACTCAGTTCTATATATATTTTTTCAGTCTTGTTGTCCTACATTTTCCTCTGGCTTCTGTAACCTGTAAAGAAGAAAAGAAAACTACCCAGACATTTCATATTGAGTCCATCATCTATTTTTCTGTCTCTTTTGAGGAGTTCTTGTCCATTGTAATTTCTGGGATTTCAAGTGTACTCGTTGTGGTTTGGGTATCTCTGCTGTCGGCGAGGGTCCTGATATTGCTGGGGATTCAAGGCCTAGGGCTTCACATATGTCCGGAATCCCTACTGCATCTCTGATTGTGAGGGTTTTATTGTCCTTGGTGATGTGTAGGGCAAATGGATAGCCCCACCTGTATTGAATTTGGTTCTTTCTTAGGAGAGTAGTTAAGGGTCGTAGAGAGCCTCTTCTTTGAAGGGTTCTAGTGCTCAAATCTTGAAAGAAGTGAATAACATTACTCTTAAACTTGAAAGTTGGCTGTTTGGTTGTTTCTCTGAGAATTTTGTCTTTCTCTGGAAATCTTAAAAATGCTACATTGATGTCTCTGGGTGGGAGGTCAGGTTTAGGGCTGGGCTTTAAGGCTCTGCGAGCTCTTTCAATTTCCACCTCTGTGGAGGGGTCCATTCCTGTGATTGCACAGAACAGCAAATGGAGATAGGAGGGGAGGTCTTCATTTTTGACTGATTCTGGAATACCTTTTAGGCGGATGTTACTTCTCCTATTTCTGTTCTCCATATTTTCAATCTTATCTAGTAGGTCATCAACCACTTGTTGTGAGACTTGTTGAACCGCCATCTCCACATCTTCAACAAGGTTGTCATTGTTGTCTTCCAAGGTTTCTACTCTAGTGCTGAGTTCAGAAATATCTTTTTTAATGTAACTTAGGCTCTCATTCATGGATGTGTGCATAGTGTCTATTTTGGCCCATAATTTATCAAAGCTGTTCGTGATGTCCTGTTTGGAGACAAGCAGAAGATGCTCTGCTCTAGTCAGGGGAGTATTATCCCTCATATGGTCAGATGTTGTTAAGGTGGTCTCCATATCCGCCATTTCTTTGGTCAATTCCTGAGGGTTATCCCCCTGAGAAGGCTTGAAAAGGAGGTAACAGGTGTGTTCTTTCCTGATTTTTCTAGCTTGCTTAGTCTCTTTGAAGCCATTCTAGCTTCCCTACACTTGTAGGAATTGAGGGACTGCAGGACTCAAAATCTTTCTGTCTGGAACCCTTTATCACTATATCCTTTTTCCTTCTATTTTGTTTGCTGAAAAACTGTGATATCTAAAAGGCCACAGTATCGCCTTTGTCCACAAAATGGCAGTCTAGCCTTATAAATGAGTGATCTCTTGAAGAGAGAAAAAGAAACAAGGACTTGACAAGAAAACAAATTGTAGGCCCAGATCTCAACCTCCTTTTATTTTGACTGACCCCTTTCCCGGTTTCTTATAGGAAAGTAAACCCTGAATGTATCTCTTTCTCAGTGTCCCATACCAGCAACAAGATTGCCCAATATTATGTGTCCAAATGTCTCCCTATCCTTGGTCCATATCTTCAATCTGCAGGATTGGGGGTCCTTGTTACAGCTGCCACGTGTTTGTTGCAATGCTATAGGACCCTAGTCCAGCTTATGGAAATAGATCTACTGTCAGGAGATTTGTTATTAGTTTCAGACCTATATTTCTTTTGATGGGTACATAATATTTATTTCCCCATATCCTTCTCTAGGTCCTCTGGTTATCTAGCCCCCAGTGCCAGCTACATGCCTCTATATAGTCCTGCTACTTATTCTGGTGGTAGACCCAAGTTGCAGCCTCTGCTAGTTAACTGCCCCACATATTCTTTGTACCGGGTGTCAGATACCCCGTTTTTAGTTTGTGGCCAGCTATAGGTTCGTGACCGTTACTCATGCTTCCTAGGTCTCCTGCTGTGTTGAGGGCTGGGTGTCACTCCAGAGAGGCTATATCATTGGTGCCGTCGGGTTCTTGTTAGTTGTGCTACTGTCCGTTTTTGCACTCTGCTCCTCCTTGCTGGATCTTCTCGGCTAGTGCGGGGAAGAGAGAAACGAAAAAAAAATGGCGTCAGAGTCTGGTATCTGGACCGATTGTCACTCTCGCCGTTAGCCCGCTCCTAACTGAAGTTGCCGCCTCTTGCACTATATCTTCATGAGGGATTAGATTTCTGTGGTGTCCCCCTAAGTGCGCTTTTAAGGAAGTTATGGCATCTCACCCAGTCCTGATTTACGGAGCTCTAACTGAAAGACTCCATCTTGGAGCTCCACTAAGCTCTGCCCCCAAGAATACAATTTTAAACAACTTTCTAATTTACTTCTATTATCTAATTTGTTTCATTCTCTTGGTATCATTTGTTGAAGGAGCAGCAATGCACTAATGGTTTCTAACTGAACTCATGGGTGAGTCAATCACAATCAAGATATATATGCAGCCACCAATCAACAGCTAGAACCTAGATTCTCTGCTGCTCATGAGCTTGCCTAGATAAACCTTTCAGCAAAGGATAACAAGGGAAGGAGGCAAATTAAATAATAGAAGTAAATTGGAAAGTTGTTTAAAATTGTATTCTCTATCTGAATTATGGGTTTCATGTCCCTTTAACTCAGACAAATACCACAGCAGAGATTTGTTAATCCTTCATGCTTCATTGTTGCAGGATAAATAATTCTGAGGTTCCAGAAGTGGTAATGCCAGGTAAAAAGAATTTGCCTCTACAAAGCTATTAGCAGAAAGTGCTAGCAAACTTTACACACACAAAATGAAACTAAAATGGAGGCAGGAAGTGACCTCAAAAGGTCAGAGGTAAAACAGAGAATATACATTAAATTAAATACAATAATAAAACATAACACTAGAGGGAGCACAAGAACTAAAATAGCACTTAAAGATGTACATATGAAAATATGAACAGAACAGAAGCCTCTTGCCTATCTGACCTCCAGATGTTTGCACTCCCAAGGTGCATTCGAGGGCTACCATTTTGCTTTAAATTTTTGTGCTCCACTTGTAGTCTAGGCATATATATATATATATAGATAGATAGATAGATAGATAGATAGATAGATAGATACAATTATATAAAAGGTTGTATTATACCTAGATTAGGTATTTTAGGACCTTGTTAGGACATTGTTATTTTAAAGGTATAAGATAAAACTGCTTT
Organism: Bombina bombina; assembly: GCF_027579735.1. Lineage (NCBI taxonomy): Eukaryota > Metazoa > Chordata > Amphibia > Anura > Bombinatoridae > Bombina > Bombina bombina. The sequence goes on from NC_069500.1 coordinate 1,030,598,893, forward strand.
AAAATTCACTCATCTAAAATTCCTTATTTGATTTTCTTAAACTGAATAAAATGATTGTACAGCATTTTCAAACATGGTTTAGTAAAATCATTGTTTAAACTCTAGTAAATACTTTGCAAAGTGATAATCATAGGTTATATAATACTATTATTTGAGATAAGGCACATCATGCTTCTATTCAACAACATAGAACTGATTCTTAAGCTTATTTTGTTTTTGGTTTATTGTCTAGTGGTCACACTCTTTATTGTCTGTTGTTACACTCTTGGAAGGGTAGCCTGGTAATTAATGGGATTCTATTGTGTTAGTCATAATGTTTACCATTGGCAGAAGATGGAGTAGTAATAAACAGTCAAGGATAAATCATCCTTCCTAAATGAACATTGTCTTTGGACCAGTGGGTTCTGTAAGTCATTAATAAACTATCACAAAAATCACTGTATACAGCTATAAAACCTTAGCAGTGAAGTATAAAATATATACAAATTTGCCAGCTACTTCTCTTAGGTTACTTAAAGGGACATACAAGTCAAAATAAACTTTCACGCTTCAGATAGAGCATGCAGTTTTAAGACACTTACCAATTTACTTCCTTTATCAAATTTTGCACGGTTTGTTTATATATACGCTTTCTGGGGAGCAAGCTCCTACTGAGCATGTGCACAAACTCACAGTGTATACATATACTAGTCTGTGATTGGCTGATGCCTGTCACATGATACAGAGGGACGGAAAATGGGAGAAAAAATAAATTTGCCAGAATGAAAAATCTACTGCTTATTTAAAATTCAGAGTAGATGTTTTTGCATTGTTTTTTTATTATGCACTTGTTAATTATGAAATTCTACTGTGTTTAGTGGTGTATATATAGCTAGATGCAGACAATAATGAACATAGAACAGGAATGATGCAGAAACAGTGTCAACTGTATCTACGGTCAGAATCCAAGGTGGCCAAGACTCCCTAATAAGAAATACAGCCCTGATTATAACAGTGAAGAGACTTTACCCACAGTGCCTGAAGCAAAGTATCAAAGTATAGCCTTTAGAAGAGGGTGGGGCATTTATGTGAAGTGCTTGCTGGAAATTAAAAGTTCCAAAGTAAAAATATTTCAAAAAACACATAGTTCATGAATAGGAAACCTTTTACTGACATAAACTGATTTTAAATATTAATGCTTCACTTGTTTAAAATATTGAACTGAAGGGATGTGTGTCCAGACAGCTGTCATGGGCTGCAGAAAAGTTGGTGGCAGCGGGAAGGAGACTAGATATCTGCCACCTATCAATCCAATCCTCAGGAGTTTGGCATCAATTAGATCATGGATCATGTCAAGCTGAGAAGCATCAATTGATTCAACTTTGGAGGAATTTTTCTGCTCACCAATCCAGCAAACTACAAAAAGGCTGTATCCAGAGCATATAAAAATTGTTAAAGCATGGGATCAAACTACAACACAATGTTTTGGGGGCATTCCCCTTAATCATGTAATACCAGTTACTCATTCACTGCCACAATGTATAGCACTATCAATTAACCCATTTCAATTGGTAATTAAATACATACAGCTAGATTGTGAGTTTTGCGTTATGAGGGATGCGGTACTAACTTGCACGTTATTGTCACCGCTCACTTATCTACAGGGCTGGTATTACAGGTTTTTATAAACCTGGCGTTAAAAGGCAAGAAGTGAGCGTACCGCACTCCAATAGCAGCGCTGCTTAAGTCAGCAGTGAGCTGGTTGTACCTGCTTGTGCACGATTTCCCCATAGACATCAATGGGGAGAGCCAGCTGAAAAAAAGCCTAACACCTGCAAAAAGGCAGCGTAAAACTCCGTAACACAGTCCCATTAATTCCTATGGGAAAACTAAATTTATGTTTACACCTAACACCCTAACATAAACCCCGAGTCTAAACACCCCTAATCTTACACTTATTAACCCCTAATCCACTGACCCCGACATCGTCGACACCTACATTATACTTATTAACCCCTAATCTGCCGCACCGGACATCGCCACCACTGTAATAAACATATAAACCCTTAAAACCACCGCACTCTTGCATCTCAAACATTAGTTAAATAATATTAACCCCTAATCTGCCGCCCCCGACATCGCCGCCACCTACCTTCATTTATTAACCCCTAATATGCCGCCCCCAACGTCACCGCCACTATACTAAAGTTATTAACCCCTAAACCTAAGTCTAACCCTAACCCTAACACCCACTAACTTAAATATAATTAAAATAAATCTAAATAAAACCTACTATTAATAACTAAATAATTCCTATTTAAAACTAAATACTTACCTGTAAAATAAACCCTAAGCTAGCTACAATACACTAATAGTTACATTGTAGCTAGCTTAGGGTTTATTTTTAATTCACAGACAAGTTTGTATTTATTTTAACTAGGTAGAATAGTTACTAAATAGTTATTAACTACTTACTAACTACCTAGCTAAAATAAATACAAATTTATCTGTAAAATAAAACCTAACCTGTCTTACACTAACACCTAACCTTACACTACAATTAAATAAATTACCTAAATTAAATACAATTAAAGGGACACTCAGGTTTTATTACATTTTCATGATTCAGATACAGCATGTAATTTTAAACAACTTTCCAATTTACTTCCATTAAAATAAATGTGCACAGTCTTTTATATTTACACTTGTGTTAGAAAGATCCCATTGAAAAGATAGGATACGCAAATGGCGTAGGGGGATCTGCGGTATGGAAAAGTTGCGGCTGCAAAGTGAGCGTTAGACCCTTTCCTGACTGACTCCAAATACCAGCGGGCGGTAAAAACCAGCGTTAGGACCCTCTAACGCTGGTTTTGACGGCTACCGCCCAACTCTAAATCTAGGCCTATTTTAGGAGCAATCTCTTTTTTTAGGATAGAGATTAGGATTTTTTAAAAAATATTTTTTTTTAATTGAGCAAAAGATTTGAAAAAACATACCAAGTGCCCTTCTAAGGGCAATGCCCAAACAAATGTCCTTTTCAGATAAATCTTTTTTTAGGATAGGGTTTTTTCTTTTTAACTGTTTTTTTAGGACAGGTTTTTTTTTTATAATGGCCAAAAGAGGTGTAATAACTTTAGGGCAATGCCCTACCAAATGCCCTTTAAGGGAAATGACCAACCAAATGCCCTTTCCAGGCCAATCTTTGTTTAGGATAGGGTTTTTTCTACTTTTTTTTTTTATAGAATATGCGTTTTTTACAATGGGCAAAAGAGCTGAAATAACTTTAGTGCACTGCCCTACTAAATGCCCTTTAAGTGCAATGCCCTTCTCAGGGCAATATTTTTTAGGATAGGTTTTTTTTTAAGAATTGGGTTTTTATAATGGGCAAAATAATGAAATAACTTTCGGGCAATGTCCTATTAAATGTTTTTTTCAGGGAAATTTTCAAAGAAGATTTTTTAGATTTCTTGGTGTGAGGGGGGTATTTTTACTGTAGAATGGCGTTGCATTTGTTTTTAAAAATAGAGCTAAGTAACTTTAGGGTAATGCCCTACAATTAGCCATTCTAAGTGCTATTGCTATAGTAACTTTTAGTGTTAGTATAGGGTTTTTTATTTTGAGGTGGTTTTTTTTGTTAATGGGGACTTAATTTTAGTATAGACATAACTGTGGGGTTTTTAATTTTGTTAGTGTACTGTATTTTCTGTAAAATGTTTTTTTTATTTTCAGTATTGTAACTTAGGGAGTGTAACTTTATTGTAACTTAGGGAGTGTTAGCTTAGAGGTCTGGGGGTTATCAGTTAGGTAGTCGAGTAGTGTAGAGATAATTTGGGTTGGGGGGTTGTTGCGGATTAGGGTTTAATGGGTAAGAGGACGCATTGTGATTGGTTGTTGTGGAAAATTAGGGCTTAATAGGTTAGGGGGTGGTTAGATTCTTTAGGTTATGACAAAAAGGCTGTATCCATAGCATATAAAAATCCCTTAATTGTTAAAGCATGGGAATCAAACTACAACACAACATTTCAGGGGCATTCCCCTTAATCATGTAATACCAGTTACTCATTCACTGCCACAATTTATTTCACTATCAATTAACCCATTTCAAATGGTAATCAAACAGATTGAGCTTGCATTCTATTGGCTGATCGGAACAGCCAATAGAATGTGAGCTCAATCTGATTGGCTGATCGGATCAGCCAATCGGATTGAACTTGATTCTGATTGGCTGATTCCATAAGCCAATCAGAATTTTCCTACCTTAATTCCGATTGGCTACTAGAATCCTATCAGCCAATCAGAATTCGAGGGACGCCATCTTGGATGATGTCCCTTAAAGGAACCGTCATTCGTCGGGAAGTCGTCGGTGAAGATGGATGGATCCGCGCTGGAGGTCTTGAAGATCAGCCGGTCGTCATTGGATTGAAGAACATAGAAGATGCGGCTTGGATGAAGATGTTTGCCGGTCCAGATGTCCTCTTCTGCCCGCTTGGATCAAGACTTCAACCGGAGGATGAACGTCACTCTTCAGCCCCCCGCTTGGGCTTGGTTCAAGACATCGGAGGCTCTTCTGGATCGATCGGTGAACCTGGCATGGTGAAGATAAGGTAGGAAGATCTTTAGGGGCTTAGTGTTAGGTTTATTTAAGGGGGGTTTGGGTTAGATTAGGGGTATGTGGGTGGTGGGTTGCAATGTTGAGGGGGGTATTGTATGTTTTTTTTTACAGGCAAAAGAGCTGAATTATTTGGGGCATGCCCCGCAAATGGCCCTTTTCAGGGCTAGTAAGGTAAAAGAGCTTTGAACTTTTTTAATTTAGAATAGGGTAGGGCATTTTTTTATTTTGGGGGTCTTTGTTATTTTATTAGGGGGCTTAGAGTAGGTGTAATTAGTTTAAAATTGTTGTAATATTTTACTAATGTTTGTAAATATTTTTTTATTTTTTGTAACTTAGTTCTTTTTTATTTTTTGTACTTTAGTTAGTTTATTTAAATGTATTTATTTGTAGGTATTGTATTTAATTAATTTATTGATAGTGTAGTGTTAGGTTTAATTGTAGATAATTGTAGGTATTTAATTTAATTAATTTATTGATAGTGTAGTGTTAGGTTTAATTGTAACTTAGGTTAGGATTTATTTTACAGGTAATTTGAAATTATTTTAACTAGGTAACTATTAAATAGTTATTAACTATTTAATAGCTATTGTACCTGGTTAAAATAAATACAAAGTTGCCTGTAAAATAAATATTAATCCTAAAATAGCTACAATATAATTATAATTTATATTGTAGCTATATTAGGGTTTATTTTACAGGTAAGTATTTAGATTTAAATAGGAATAATTTATTTAATAACAATTAATTTATTTCGTTAGAATAAAATTATATTTAACTTAGGGGGGTGTTAGGGTTAGAATTAGCTTTAGGGGTTAAAAAATGTATTATAGTAGCGGTGAGCTCCGGTCGGCAGATTAGGGGTTAATACTTGAAGTTAGGTGTCGGCGATGGTAGAGAGGGAAGATTAGGGGTTAATACTATTTATTACAGGGTTATTGAGGCGGATTAGGGGTTAATAACTTTATTATAGTAGCGGTGAGCTCCGGTCGGCAGATTAGGGGTTAATAATTGTAGGTAGGTGGCGGCGACGTTGGGGGCGGCAGTTTAGGGGTTAATTAATATAATATAGGGGTCGGCGGTGTTAGGGGCAGCAGATTAGGGGTACATAGGTATAATGTAGGTAGCGGCGGTGTACGGAGCGGCGGATTAGGGGTTAAAAAATATATGCAGGTGTCAGCGATAGCGGGGGCGGCAGAATAGGGGTTAATAAGTGTAAAGTTAGGGGTGTTTAGACTCGGGGTTCATGTTAGAGTGTTAGGTGCAGACGTAGGAAGTGTTTCCCCATAGAAAACAATGGGGCTGCGTTACGAGCTGAACGCTGCTTTTTTGCAGGTGTTAGGTTTTTTTTTCAGCTCAAATGGCCCCATTGTTTTCTATGGGGGAATCGTGCACGAGCACGTTTTTGAAGCTGGCCGCGTCCGTAAGCACCGCTGGAATTTAGAGTTGCAGTGGCGGTAAATATGCTCTACGCTCCCTTTTTTGGAGCCTAACGCAGCCATTCTGTGAACTCTAAATACCAGCGGTATTTAAAAGGTGCGGGAGAAAAAAAGCATGCGTAGCTAATGCACCCCTTTGGCCGCAGAACTCTAAATCTAGCCGATAGTTAGTTATTTCAGCTCTTTTGTGCTAAAAAACACTATTAAAAAAAAAAAAATCCTAACTCTAAACCCCAAAGTTTCTACCCACCCAACTTGACTCCGGCTGTGCTCCTCTTCATTTTTAATGGCGGAGGTCCTCCGGCGCGGTCCTCTTCATCTTCATACCAGTGGTTCTCTTCTTCCATCTTTCATCTTCTTCCATCCGATGCTTCTTTTCTTCTTATCTTCTAGTAGTGTTGGGGTCGTTTTCGGTGGGGGGTTAATATTTTAGGAAGTGTATTGTGGTGGGCTATTGGAGGTATAGGAATTAATAGGTAAGGACTAGTGATGTCGCGAATAGTTCGCCGGCGAATAGTTCCCAGCAAACATAGCATGTTCGCGTTCGCCCCGGTGGGCGAACATATGCGATGTTCGGTCCGCCCCCTATCTGTCATCATTGAGTAAACTTTGACCCTGTACCTCACAGTCAGCAGACACATTGCAGCCAATCAGCAGCAGACCCTCCCTCCCAGACCCTCCCACCTCATGGACAGCATCCATTTTAGATTCATTTGGAAGCTGTATTCTTAGTGAGAGGAGGGACAGTGTAGCTGCTGCTGATTTAATAGGGAAATCGATAGCTAGGCTAGTGTATTCAGTGTCCACTACAGTCCTGAAGGACTCATCTGATCTCTGCTGTAAGGACAGCACCCCAAAAAGCCCTTTTTAGGGCTAGAACATCAGTCTGCTTTTTTTTCCCCCTGTGTTATCTAATTGCAGTTGCCTGCCCGCCAGCGTGTGTGTCAGGCTCACAGCGTATACTGTGCCCACTTGCCCAGTGCCACCACTCATATCTGGTGTAACAGTAGTGTACATTAAAAAAATACCAACACTTTTTTGACTGTGAAATAATAGCAGACAGCTGCCAGTACCCAAGATGGCCGCCAATAAGGCAGATGGGGAGGGTTAGAGAGCTGTTTTGGGGGGGAGGGGATCAGGGAGGTTGGGGGCTAAGGGGGGGATGCTACACCACAGCATATGTAAATATGCTAAAAAAATTAAAAAAAAATTAAAAACCTTTTATTTTAGTACTGTCAGACTTTCTGCCAGTACTTAAGATAGCGGGGACAATTGTGGGGTGGGGGAGGGAAGGGAGCTGTTTGGGAGGGATCAGGGGGTCTGATGTGTCAGGTGGGAGGCTGATCTCTACACTAAAGTTAAAATTAACCCTGCAAGCTCCCTACAAACTACCTAATTAACCCCTTCACTGCTAGCCATAATACACTTGTGATGCAACCGGCGCACGCGCATGCACGGGAGGGCGGGGCGGGCACGTGCACGGGGAGGGAGCGGGTGGGAACCGCTACATTACTGAAAAAGTTGGTGTAAAATTTAAAAAAAAAAAAGGAATAAAAATTAAAAAAAAAAGATCAGGCAGGTGGTGGGGGTTGGTCTGTGGGGGGGGGGGAAGCTACACTACAGAACCCCCCCCCCCCCCCGCAGAAAATGCTACTTTTTTTTGCAAACTGGGTACTGGCAGACAGCTGCCAGTACCCAAGATGGCCACCAATAAGGCAGATGGGGAGGGTTAGAGAGCTGTTTTGGGGGGGATCAGGGAGGTTGGGGGCTAAGGGGGGGGATGCTACACAACAGCATATGTAAATATGCTAAAAAATTATTATTTTTTTAAAAACCTTTTATTTTAGTACTGTCAGACTTTCTGCCAGTACTTAAGATGGCGGGGACAATTGTGGGGTGGGGGAGGGAAGGGAGCTGTTTGGGAGGGATCAGGGGGTCTGATGTGTCAGGTGGGAGGCTGATCTCTACACTAAAGCTAAAATTAACCCTGCAAGCTCCCTACAAACTACCTAATTAACCCCTTCACTGCTAGCCATAATACACTTGTGATGAGCAGCAGCATTTAGCGGCCTTCTAATTACCAGAAAGCAACGCCAAAGTCATATATGTCTGCTATTTCTGAACAAAGGGGATCACAGAGAAGCATTTACAACCATTTGTGCCATAATTGCACAAGCTGTTTGTAAATAATTTCAGTGAGAAACCTAAAATTGCGAAAAAATTTAAGTTTTTTTTTAAATTTGATTGCATTTGGCGGTGAAATGGTGGCATTAAATATACCAAAATGGGCCTAGATCAATACTTTGGGTTGTCTACTACACTACGCTTAAGCTAAAATTAACTCTACAAGCTCCCTACATGCTCCCTAATTAACCCCTTCACTGCTGGGCATAAAACACGTGTGGTGCACAGTGGCATTTAGCAGCCTTCTAATTACCAAAAAGCAACGCCAAAGCCATATAAGTCTGCTATTTCTGAACAAAGGGGATCCCAGAGAAGCATTTACAACCATTTATGCCATAATTGCATAAGTTGTTTGTAAATAATTTCTGTGAGAAACCTAAAGTTTGTGAAAAAGTGAACAATTTTTTTTATTTGATCGCATTTGGCGGTGAAATGGTGGCATGAAATATACCAAAATGGGCCTAGATCAATACTTTGGGATGTCTTGGATATTCAGGTATTCCTGACAGATATCAGGGTTCCAATGTAACTAGCGCTCATTTTGAAAAAAAGTGGTTTTGAAATAGCAAAGTGCTTCTTGTATTTATTTCCCTATAACTTGCAAAAAAAGCAAAGAACATGTTAACATTGGGTATTTATAAACTTAGGACAAAATTTAGAAACTATTTAGCATGGTTGTTTTTTGGTGGTTGCAGATGTGTAACAGATTTTAGGGGTCGAAGTTAGAAAAAGTGTGTTTTTTTTCCATTTTTTCCTCATATTTTATAATATTTTTAATAATAAATTATAAGATATGATGAAAATAATGGTATCTTTAGAAAGTCCATTTAGTGGCGAGAAAAAAACGGTATATAATATGTGTGGGTACAGTAAATGAGTAAGAGGAAAATTACAGCTAAACACAAACACAGCAGAAATGTAAAAATAGCCCTGGTCCTTAAGGGAAAGAAATTGAAAAATGGCCTTAGTCCTTAAGGGGTTAAAAAAATAAAATAGAAATTTGACTGTGAAATAATAGCAGTCAGCTTCCTTCACGTGTGTGCGTTTCAGGGCCTGCCAGGGCACAGTGTCACACCAGTGCAACTCATATCAGGTGTAACAATAGTGTACATTTAAAAAAAAATACAATTTTGACTGTAATAGATTGAATAGCAGTTAGTTGTCTGCAAGCATGTGTGTCAGGCCTACAGCGTCTACTCAGCCAACTTCTGCCAGTGCACAGTGCCACTCATATCTGTTGTCACAGTAGCTTGCACGCATAGTACCACTAATCGAAAAAAAAATGACAGGCAGAGGCAGGCCACCCTGCAGGGGCCATCCTGGTTGTGGTGCTGTGATTCCCTTTGGCCCTAGAATAATGCCCAGTGTTCAGAGGCCACGTACCCTGAACTCAAAAACTTCTGAGGACATAGTTGACTGGCTAACACAGGACACCCAATCTTCTACAGCTTCCGCTCGGAACCTTGATGCACCATCCTCCTCCAGCTTAGCTTCGGGCACCCCTCAAGTTACCACTCGCCCGCCTGCAGCCACCACCAACACCACAGCACCACACCACATATCACCACAGCCGCTTCACTTGATCTGTCAGAGGAGTTATTTACACATCAGTTGGAAGAAATGAGTGATGCGCAACCATTATTGCCAGAGGATGTAGATAACAGGGATATGTCTCAGTCAGGCAGCATTACACACATGGACGTACGATGTGATGATGATGATGTTGTACCCGCTGCAGGAGTTTGGTCTGCCACTGTGAAGCGGGCGTAACCCTTACACTACCTGATCGATACAACATCATACCTGATGTTTTAAAGCACGTTATTCCAAACAATTTAGGAATGTTAGGTGATTTATGCCCTTTATGGATTAAAACCAGACTCTGCATCAACTATGTAATTTTCCATGGGAGTTTTGCCATGGATCCCCCTCCGACATGCCACAGTCCAGACGTTAGTCCCCTTGAAACAACTTTTCCATCATTATTGTGGCCAGAAAGAGTCCCTGTTGGTTTTAAAATTCGCCGGCCTATTGAAGTCTATGGCGGTTCGCCCGGTTCGCCCGTTCGCGAACATTTGCAGAAGTTCCCCGTTCGCAAACCAAAATTTTTAAGTTCGCGACATCACTAGTAAGGTTGCAGTGGAATATTGGTGGATTAGGGGTTAATTAGTGCAGGGTTAGTTTGCGGTGGTGGGCTATGTCAGATTAGGGGTACATAGGTATATTTATTAGGCTTGGTGCAATATATTTAAAAGGGATCCTTTACTTTACATCGCCAATGTCAGTGTTGATGCTGCTTGGCATATTTCGCCAGCATCACTACACATTGTGATGTATAGTAAAATGCCCCTCTGCGATGCTGCATTTAAACAATAATGTTGGCACTTTTGAATATTTCGCTGGCATTCTCAACATTGCGTTGGATGCCTTTTAAATATATCTCTACCTCGCAGCACTTTTGATCATTGGGGCATGACTGTATTTCACTTAGTCGAACACCAAAACATACTAATTTAGCATGGCGATTTATGTTTTGCATACATGTGTAAAATGTATGAAAATTGAACTGACTGACAATAAAATATTCCTTCTACACTAAACTCTATTGGACTTTTTTTTGAAGCTATAATGCGCTCCTTTTCAGTTGCATTTTTATTATGCTGTCTATTTTTATATCCGTTACATTAATGGAAGATAGTGAATCATTTTACTAGATCCTGTTAGAAATTAAGAGCTAGATTACACGCGATAAATAAACAGCCATTACAAGCATTTAAAAAATTAACCAGAGATCAGATGTCTGGTTAATTTTATAAATGTGCCCCAAATGCTCCCCCAAAATACAGTGTAGTATATTTTATTAAAAAATAAAGATGGTAGCATTTTTATTTTTTTAATAAAATAACTGCATTAAACAGTATTTTGGGGGGTAAAGTTGGCGGGAGTGGGGTGTTAGAAAAACAAACGGCACTGAAAAGTGCCTTTACATTGCGGTTTATGGGAACTGTATGTTCCCAGTAAATATATATGTATATGCTTATATACATATATATTTATGTGTTAATATCTGTATATACACAAATTAACAGATAAATATATATGTATATAAGCATATACATATATATTTACAAGTAGCTGCCATCGATGCACGACTTACCCCCTTCTCTGCGCCTTGGTTCTGTGATATGTATGACAGTATCAGAACGAGGCTCCCATTGGAGCCTATGGAAGCACGCACTCTGTCAACTTGTAATTGGTATTACTCAGTGGAGCACAAATATCACTTTCAAGAATGCACTATTTTGCGCTCCACTTGTAATCTGGCCCTAAATACATTAAAAACATACGGCGAGATTACGAGTTTTGCGTTAGAGGCTATGCGGTGCTAGCGAGCAGTTTTCTCTCACCGCTCACTTACATGCAACGAATTTTCAGAAACCCGTCGTTAAAAGACAAAAAGTGAGCGTAGAGCAAAATTTTGCTCCAAATGTCACTTCAATACCAGTGCTGCTTAAGTCAGCGGTGAGATGGTGTAACGTGCTCGTGCACGATTTCCCCATAGGAATCAACGGGGAGAGCCGGCTGAAAAAAAGTCTAACACCTGCAAAAAAGCAGCGTATAACTCACTAATGCAGCCCCATCGATTCCTATTGGGAAATAAAATTTATGTTTACACCTAACACCCTAACATGAACCCCGAGTCTAAACACCCCTAATCTTACACTTATTAACAACTAATATTCCGCCCCCGACATCGCCGACACCTACATTATAATTATTACCCCTAATCTGCCGCTCCCGACACCACCGCCACCTACATTATATTTATGAAACCCTAATCTGATGCCCCCAACATCGCCAACACCTACATTATATTTATTAACCCCTAATCTGCCGCCCCAACGTCGCCGCCACTATATTAAAGTTATTAACCCCTAAACCTAAGTCTAACCCTAAACCTAACACCCACTAACTTAAATATAATTTAAATAAATCTAAATAAAATTACTATCATTAACTACATTATTCCTATTTAAAACTAAATACTTACCTATAAAATAAACCCTAAGCTAGCTACAATATAACTAATAGTTACATTGTACCTAGCTTAGGTTTATTTTTATTTTACAGGCAAGTTTGTATTTATTTTAACTAGGTAGAATAGTTATAAAATAGTTATTAACTATTTAATAACTACCTAGCTAAAATAAATACAAAAGTACCTGTAAACTAAAACCTAACCTAAGTTACACTAACACCTAACACTACACTATCATTAAATAAATTAAATACAATTACCTAAATTAAATTAAATTAGCTAAAGTACAAAAAAACCCAACACTAAATTACAGAAAATAATAAACAAATTACAGGTATTTAAACTAATTACACCTAATCTAATAGCCCTATTAAAATAAAAAAAGCCACCCCAAAATAAAAAAAACTCTAGCCTAAACTAAACTACCAACAGCCCTTAAAAGGGCCTTTTGCGGGGCATTGCTCCAAAGTAATCAGCTCTTTTACCTGTAAAAAAAATACAAACAACCCCCCAACAGTAAAACCCACCACCCACACAACCAACCCCCCAAATAAAATACTTTCTAAAAAACCTAAGCTCCCCATTGCCCTGAAAAGGGAATTAGGATGGGCTTTGCCCTTAAAAGGGCAGTTAGCTCTTTTGCCGCCCAAACCCTAACCTAAACCCCCCCCACCCAATACACCCTTAATAAAACCTAACACTAACCCCCTGAAGATCGAATTACCGGGAGACGTCTTCATCCAAGCCGGGCCGAAGTCCTCAACGAAGCCGGGAGAAGTCTTCATCCGAGCCGGGCAAAGTGGTCCTCCAGACGGGCAGAAGTCTTCATCCAGATGGCATCTTCTATCTTCATCCATCCGGCGCGGAGCGGTTCCATCTTCAAGACATCGGACATGGAGCATCCTCTTCTGGCGACGACTAAAGCTGAATGAAGGTACCTTTAAGTGACGTCATCCAAGATGGCGTCCCTTAGATTCCGATTGGCTGATAGAATTCTATCAGCCAATCAGAATTAAGGTAGAAAAAAATACTATTGGCTGATGCAATCAGCAAATAGGATTGAAGTTCAATCCTATTGGCTGATCCAATCAGCCAATAGGATTGAGCTCGCATTCTATTGACTGTTCCAATCAGCCAATAGAATGCGAGCTCAATCCTATGCTTTTTGGGTTCCATATACATCAGATTTTATATTCGCAAATTGTTTCAAGGCATTCTTGATTTTATGTCCCAAGTATCTACTACATGTGTTATATATTTATTTTTATTTTTTATATTTGCAAATAATGAATGATAGTTGTATTTTTTTGCTTTGTGCTATTTATTAACATGGTGTGTTATTTATCAACATATTGTGTCTTTTAGATTAATACTATGAATTTTAAGTATGGCTTTTTTAGACAATATGTGCATATATATAATTTCCATTTTTCCTAATTGTTTAACATTAATATGAATTTGACTTGTCCGGGTGCATTCGCACATAGCAGAGAATATTGTATTTCAGGTTAAAGGTCAAATTGTAGCACCAGTCAATCAGGTGTAATCTCCAGCTATATGCGCGTGTACCCGGCAACTCCCATCATCCACCCTCTTGAGAAAGTCCTAACGTTATAGGACGAAACACATTGAGGTCATCAACGCTCTAACGTCACGCACGCACTCAAACTATTCCATCCTGACAGGAGAGCCCACGAGAGACTTCGGCGCCTACCTCGTTTGGGGCTGCTAACATCTATCTCCCAATCCGGCTTGGTAATATGCTCATGGCACGGCTCAGAGCAGTTGCATATGTTTTTTTTTTTTTAATGCCTGATTATCATCATTATCTTGTAAGTGTGATTTTAGCAAGCGCTATCACTGTTTAAATAAAACTGTTACTCTTAGATGGGATGCGCTTACTTTCTTTTTTTCAGCTCTATCCACTTGGGTCACTTTGGCACAGAAGTTTCCTAGAAATAACAGCTGCTCCTGCTTTCCATACTCCAGGCAAGATACGAAACGAAAGACAGTTGCATAAGATTCTAAGGTCATATGGCTTTAATCTACTGATTTTTTCACTACCTATGGACTAAAACGAAAATCTGGAGACAATCTACTGACACGGTACTGTGCCATTTTCACTGTGAACATTTTATATCATATCATCTCATGACTTATTTCATCATTTCCTGAATCATCAGCTACATCTGTATATAATTTGACCTAGACTGTCATTTTATGCTCTGACTTGGGAAGCGCTGAATACCTTTTGTTTGTGAGCTCAATCCTATTGGCTGATTGCATCAATTAAAGTTCAATCCGATTGGCTGATAGAATTCTATCAGCCAATCGGAATCTAAGGGACGTCATCTTGGATGACATCACTTAAAGGTACCTTCATTCAGCTTTAGTCGTCGCCAGAAGAGGATGCTCCGCGTCGGATGTCTTGAAGATGGACCCGCTCCGCGCCAGATGGATGAAGATAGAAGATAGAAAGATTTTTTCTTTCAACAGTTAACATAGAAAACCTAAATTACAAAGTTAAAAAATCCTAACACTACGAAAAAAACCCAAAAAACTAACTTTACAAAAAATAACAAAGTCTAAAGTTTGTAATTATGAAAAATAAAAAATTCTAAGATTACAGAAAATAATAATAATAATCTAATACCCCAATAAAAACAAAAAAGTCACCCCAAAATAAAAAAAAAACTGCATCACCAACACTAAATAAACCTATTAACCCCTAAACTGCCGACCCCCCACATCACTACTAAAACCCCCTAAACCGCCTACCCCCACATCGCTACTACTAAAATAATCCTATTAACCCCTAAACTTTCGAACACCCACATCGCAAACTAAATTAAACTATTAATCCCTAAACCTAACACCCCCCTAAATTAAGCTTACAATATAACTACCTACACATAAATAAAAAGATACCTGTGAAAATAAAAAAAACTAAGCTTAAACTATAAATAAACCTAATATTACTATTTAAAAAAAAAGATACCCAAAATAAAAAACCTAAATTACAAAATTAAAAAATCCAAACACTATGAAGAAAAAAAAAATAACATTACACAAAATAACAAAGGGCTCCATGTACTAAGCCGTCAATTCATCCGTCATTGTAGATGCGGATAAACTCGCCGTTACTCGCCGCGGGCGAAATGGTGTCCGCTGTCGCTATGTACTAATATTCCCCCAATAAATAGACAAGTCTAGCCCGCCGCGAGCAGTTGCAGATTGTTGATAAATTTGACGCCTCGCTCGCCGCGACTAAGCTGATGGTACTTAACTTTCAGTTGAATTGTCTGGCCAATTATTAACACGTGACATGCAAGGTGTCACGAACATCATAGTAGTCGTGGGAATAGAATTTTGCTCCTATAAAAGTTCAACTTATCTAAACAACTTTATTATTGTTCAAAATTTTTTGAAGAGTGATAACAGAGCGTTATTTTTGTAATATTTATTTACAATTTGGATATGGCTTCATCTGGATCTGATAATATATAAATATTAATATAAAAATAATTATAAAGATTGACAACTAACAATACAAATTTAAATAGATTACTCTTTAATTACAGTCGACAAATTGGGCGCAATTTATGTACATGGAAATGAGAGACAAATTAGACGCCAGTTATGCTGTAAGTACAATGCTGATATTACTGCCTTTTATATATGTCTAGACTGGCGTCTAGATTGACTTTCCTATTGTTTTGTACCTTGCCCGCCACCTAAAAGGTGGCGAGGCAAAAATAGCGAGGTGGGAGCGGAAATTGTAGCGAGCGGACAAATAGATTTTTTAGTACATTCGTTTTTTGGCGAGTTGGTGGTCAAATGTGTCTAATTACAGTGAAAAATGGAGCGGTAGCGAGGTTCGGCGGATAAGTACGCTCGCAATTTTAAAGATGCGAGTTTTAACATAATTGACGGCTTTGTACATATCAGTTTGCGCGTTTTGACGCGAGATTTGTTGCGGGTAGCTCGCTGACTGCTTAGTACATGGAGCCCATAGTCTAAAATTACTAAAAATAAAAAAATATCTAAGATTACAGAAAATAATAATAATCTAATACAAATTAACCCCTAGCAGTAAAACTCCCCACCCAACCCCCCAAAATAAAAAAGACCTAACTCTAAAAAAAACTAATCTACCCATTGCCCCACAAGGGGCATTTGTATAGGCATTGCTTTTTAAAGGGGAATCAGCTCTTTAGTGCTCATTAAAAAATAAAAAAGCCCTAATCTAAAAAAAAACAACACCCCAAAAAAAAAACTAACACAACCCCAAAAAATGTACTCACCATTCCTGAAGTCTGGACATCCATCTTCTTCAAGGCCGAGCAAAGTCTTCATCCAGGCAGCGAAGATCTTCTTCCAGGGCGGCACCATCTTCCATCTTCATTCTGGTTGCGCCGAGGCCGAGCAGAGCTGCAACGGCTGCGGCGCAGACATCTGACATGAAAGGTTCTCTTTAAGCTATCGTCTGCCGCACACTGAAGATTGAATGCAAGGTACCAATGTTATATTGTATCAGCCAATAGGATTTAAGCAGGGAATGCAAGGAACCCCAATATAAAGTGTGCGGCGAACGATCGCATGAAGAGGATCCTCCGCACTGAATGTCCACCGTTCCTACTCCACGCTACCGGGATGAAGAAAAAAGATGGCCCCACACTGGATGAAGATAGATCCGTCTGGAAGAAGACCTTTACCGACTGACTTCAGGAATGGTACGTACCTATTTCGGGTTTAGTTTTTTTGGGGGTAGTTTTTTTTAAAGTTGGATCTTTTTTATTTTGGGGCTTAAAAGGCCCTTTTAAGGACTATTGGTAGTTTATTGTTAGATTAGATTTTGTTTTTATAGGGGTATTAGATTAGGGTTCTTTTTGGATAATTTCGTTTATTATTTTTTGTAATCTTAGATTTTTTTAATTTTTTGTAATTTTAGACTTTGTTATTTTTTATAATGTTAGTTGTTTTTTTTTTGTCGTAGTGTTAGGATTTTTTAATTTTAGAATTTAGGTTTTGTTTTTGTTATCTTTTATTTTTTAAATATAGTAATATTAGGTTTATTTATAGTTTAAGCTTAGGTTTTTCTTATTTCACAGGTACGTTTTTATTTATTTGAAGGTAGTTATATTGTAAGTATAATTTAAAGTGAAGGTAAAGTTTTGTGTTTGGGATTACCCTCAACCCTACTTCTTTAGTGTTACAAAGCAGTCGCTAACTTTATTTCACTATGCAGGCTACATTTTTATATAATATTCCATTTTTAATTTTAGTACTGTTTCCTTCCCGACTCCTCCCAGCAGCTACTTCAGTGTTTCACTGTTTCCTCTTAGAGAGTGGTCTCACCCGTTCTCTGCGTCGGATAAAAGCGTGTTCACATCAAACTTATTTCTGCGCATGCGCGACTTTCACTCAATACATAATATTCAATGAAGTACAATATAGTAATATACTGCCAGCGATATCAGACGCAGAATACAGATCGTGGAATCCCAAACAAACTTGATTTCTTCAATTAGCTAGTTAGTGAAAGCAATGCAAACTATATTGTTCCCGACATTACTAATTTTAAATTTTGAAATAATGATATTGATTGTAATATTTGTTAATAATTCAAAATGATATAATCCATTATAATTTTGTTCAATGGAAATTGTTATTTACAATCCTCATTATTCTAACACTTTGGATACGCTAATTAATCCATTTTTAAATCTAATGTAATATTTTAGCATAGGACTTGTTTGGATGCAGGTAATGTAATTCAATCTTTTGTTACATATAGCAATGTTTTTAATTTTGTAATCAATATTCATAATATGTGATAACAGATTTCGCTTAACACTAAATAGATCAAATGAAATATCAAAAAAATGTATATAGTTATTTATTTACAATAAAATAAAAAATAAAAATTGAAGACTCAATATGAGACCGTTCGATATTTTGTGACATGATGTTTGTAATAAAAATCACTGCATGCGCTTGTCCTACGTTAGTATATTATTTTTAAATAACTTCCAATATAGATTATGTAAGTAAAACTCTTTTGCACATGAATTGATAAATTATACCGCTATCGCTATAACAGTTACAGTACTCACGTTTGTTGCCAACGGTTTAGACATTAATGGCTGTGTGTTGAGTTATTTTGAGGGGACAGAAAATGTACACTGTTATACAGGCTGTACACTCACTACTTTACATTCTAGCAAAGTGTCATTTCTTCAGTGTTGTCACATGAAAAGATATAATAAAATATTTACAAAAATGTGAGGGGTGTACTCACTTTGTGATATATATATATATATATATATATATATATATATATATATATATATATATATATATATATATATATATATATACATAGTATACCTTTCTAGTACCAGGTTGGACCCTCTTTTGCCTTCAGAACTGCTTTCATTTTTTGGGGCATAGATTCAACAAGGTGTTGGAAACATTCCTCAGACATTTTGGTCCATATAGCAGTTGCTGCAGATTTGTCAGCTGCACATCCATGATGCAAATCTCCCATTCCACCACACCCCAAAGGTGCTCTATTGGATTGACATCTGGTGACCGTGGAGGCCATTGGAGTACAGTGAATTCATTGTCATTTTCAAGAAACCAGTTTGAGATGATTTGAGCTTTGTGACATGGTGCATTATCCTTCTGGAAGTAGCCTTCAGAATATGGGTACACTGTAGTCATAAAGGGATGGACATGGTCAGTAACAATACTCAGGTAGGCTGTGGCATTTAAACAATGGTCAATTGGTACTAAGGAGCCCAAAGTGTGCCAAGAAAATATCCACCACACCATTACACCACCATCACCAGCCTGAACTGTTGATACAAGGCAGAATGGATCCATGCTTTCATGTTGTTTACGCCAAATTCTGACCCTACTATCTGAATGTCGCAGCTGAAATCGAAACTCATCAGACCAGGCAATGTTTTTCCAATGTTCTATTGTCCAATTTTGGTGAGCCTGTGCGAATTGTAGCCTCAGTTTCACGTTCTTAGCTGACAGGAGTGTCACACGGGGTGGTCTTCTGCTGCTGTAGCCCATCTGCTTCAAGGTTCAATGTGTTGTGCGTTCAGAGATGGTATTCTGCATACCTTGATTGTAACCAGTGGCTATTAGAGTTACTGTTGCCTTTCTATCATCTGGAACCAGTCTGCTCATTCTCCTCTGACCTCTGATATCAACAAGATATTTTCTTTTATCGGGCCATTCTCTGTAAACCCTAGAGATGGTTGTGCGTGAAAATCCCAGTAGATCAGCAGTTTTTGAAATACTCTGACACCAACAACCATGCCCTGTTTAAAGTCACTTAAATCCCCTTTCTTCCCCATTCTGATGCTCAGTTTCAACTTGAGCAAGTTGTCTTCACCACGTCTAGATGCCTAAATGCATTGAGTTGCTGCCATGTGATTGGCTGATAAGCAATTTGTGTTACCAAGCAATTGAACAGGTGTACCTAATAAAGTATCCGGTGAGTGTTTTTATGTATATATATATATATATATATATATATATATATATATATATATATATATATATATATATAGCAACATAGGAGACAGCACTCACTGGGCTTGATACATGCAAAACTTGCTTTTAATTAGTGATGTTTCAGGGAAAACTTCCCCTTCATCAGACCACAGATACAGCGTGATAAAAAGACATTTATACCCATGTAAGATCCTCCTCCTGTGAAAAAAAATGCCAAGTTGGTTGTTAGGACAACCAAAAACTAAACACTAAACAATACACATTATAGTTATATAGTGATACAAAAAAACATAAAACAATAGTGTAACAAAGTGTACATAAAAGAAGCGCCGCAGGGCAGATATACTTAAACTTCTTGTTAAATATATATATATTTCAATATCAGATGTGAACTAACAGTCTTAAGCATGTTAATAAGATTCATAACAGAAATCATTGTCTACCAACTGTAACTGTGAGACAGACATATCGGAAAGGCAGCTGATCGCAACCTAATATATACTGACCAGATTAACAATTTAGTACTATTCAGAATACATGGCATTGTCATTCAAAACGCACCTATAGTGCTGCCAAAGGAAGGCATCCTATCCCAATAATCATCGTACCCCTAATGCGCTGTATGGAGCAGGCTGTATGTTCATTGACTAAGAGAATAACATACGATCGCAAGGGTCGTAATCAAATCAGTGTTGCTATCAGGCCAAAGTGCCGGTCAGGTCTCCAGCCCATAGATCAGGAGACGTGGCTCCTGATAGGGGGAGACAGACAAGCCCCAACAAGTAAATAAGTAAATAAGTAAGATACCGCCAACAGCAATATAGACCAGATTACCTCAAGTAAGAGGTGAGAGCTGCAATAGCGTATCATTTATGACCCTACAACTCCAAAAGGCTAGTAATGGTCAAGATAATAACAGACAAATGGCACATAGCCATAGCCTGAATGCGTACTGATACGCACATGTGCAATAGTTTTTGGACTCACTGACTCAATAGACCAGGGAATTTGATTCAAGATAGGGAGAAAGGGGCAATCCCCAACAAATAATGCTCAGGGGGCCCCAAATAAACAATCATATACACTCATCTACCTATCATCCTCAATTTGTAGGTATGTGCCAGCAGTTATCACAATACCTGGGAAACCTAAGGCCCTAGTAAACAGATACAAGGTCTATATAGGTGAAGGCTGGGGACGCATGTAAGTCACACACCTACACCACCTTAAATATACATAGTTTACTGAGATGGATGTAGGGTGGAAGAACCCAATTCGCAGAGATACACTTCAACTATGGATAGCAAGGTAGCAAAACTGAGCACACGCTCTAAATGATATAGCGAAGGAAAAAGTGAAACAATGACAGGGGTAAATTCATAATGTAAAGAAAGGTGGCACAAATAGGTTGAGAACTGCGTATATACAAACTACACAGATTGTATGCACACAAACATCATAAATCAATGGGCGTAAATCAGCGTCTATTGATAACAATGAGGTACTCTGCGGGGTACTATAGGAAAAGAAGGGCAGGAGTCGGCGCAAACCGGGGCCCCCAAAAATTACATTTGGCAATATATCATTGTTACAGAAAGCACAATGGGCAATATATCATTATTACAGAAAACAATGCCAATATATGCCCATGTTAAGTCCTCTTGGGTGGATTGTGTCCAGTTTATGGATCCATTCAGCCTCCCTTTGCATTAGGCATTTGTCACTATCACTGCCTCTAAGTAGAGGTGGGATATGATCAATGAGCATAAATTTCAAATCAGTCACAGTATGGCCATGCTCAAGGAAATGTCTAGCGACCAGTTGGTTACTCTTACCCTTATCAATTGCAGTCCGAATGGCACACCTATGGTTAGCCATCCATTTTTTAATGTCATCTGAGGCTTTCTCAATATAAAAAAATATATAAAAAAAAGGCCACAAATACAGTTTAACATGTATATGACATATTTCGTGGTGCATGTTAGGTGATGTTTGATCGGGAATCTTTCATTGGTGTGTGGCTGTCTAAATTGAATACCCTGTAACATAGAGTTGCAGGTGGTGCAGCTGGGACATCTAAAAGATCCCCTTCTAGTAGTCGTAGTTCTCATTACCTTACTGTAGCTTCTGACAGGGTTGGTAGACATCAATATATCTCTGAGGTTCCTCCTTCATTTGTAACCGATTCTAGGTGGTCCGCTGTCCTTATACGGAAGTGTCTCATTGGTCCTTATTATATCCCAGTGTTCCTTCAACACGGTTCCAAGCATTCTTGTGCTTTGAGTGTATGTAGTGATGAAATTTGTCCTCCACATGTCCTGGTGGCTGGTATTCCCAGGCTCATGGGGCACCTTGTTGTCAACAATTGCCTCCCTGGTGTTCCTTATAATTTCATTGTTGTAGCCTCTGTTGGCAAATCTGAGGTCCAATTCTTCCAATTGTTCTTTACAGCGTTCTGTTGAGGAGTTATTTTGCACTACTTGGAGCATCTGTGCTTTAGGTATGGCTTTTATGAGTGACCAAGTGTGGCAACTTGAGGCATGGAGTAAGGAGTTACGGTCTGTCTCCTTTTTATAGAGGGCAATGTCAAGACCATTCTCGTCCTTAAAAATCCTAAGATCTAGGAAATCTACTTGTTGGTAGCTTGATATAACATTAAGTTTAACCGGTCCACCCAAGTCATTCAGTTCTTTGGTCCATTCCTGTAATGATTCTTCTGTGCCCCTCCACATCACAATGATATAATCGATGTAGCGCTTGTACAGCAACACCTGTTTGTGTTCATACACTTTAAAGACATTGCTCTCGATATGCTCCATGAAGAGATTGGCAAAAGCAGGTGCCATATTGGAGCCCATTGCAGTGCCCATCAACTATAGAAAGAATCCCTTCTCAAATTTGAAATAGTTGAGTTTAAGTCACAAGGTAAGAAGTTCCAAAATAAATTCCGTAGGGGGACCTACATAAGAGTATTTGTTTAGGCAGTATGCAATAATGTCAATGCTCATTTCATGTGGGATTATGGTGTAGAGACTTGTGACATCCATACTTGCCAGGACATCATCATGCTGGACATCTTTAAATTGTGAGAGGATAGTGATAAGAGCCAAAGAGTTACGGAGATAGGACCGCATATTCAGCACAAATGGTTGAAGGATGTTAATATACGTTGCCAGCGGTTGCAGGAGAGACCCACGGGCAGACACAATTGGGCGTCCAGGTTGAGATCTCAGTTGTTTGTGAATCTTAGGGAGAGTATAGATGATCAGTCTAATCGGTTGCTGAGTGATCAACCAATCTTTAAGAGCAGTGTCTACCCAGTTCATATGTCCCGCATGCTCAATCACATTGTCAATGCATGATTTATTTTGGATAGTAGGGTCACATTGGAGTGCCTTATAGGATAATGTATCAGCAAGTTGCGTGTCAATTTTAGTCCTATAATCCGTATAGTCCTGGATTACAATCGCCCCACCTTTGTCCGCATATTACGATGGACGTATCCTCAGTGAGAGCTCTTATGGCTGCCCAATCATCTGAAGTCATGTTGTTCTTGTAGCTGGGAGCTTGTGAATGTCCGAATGCTGGGGTTAGTTGTGGGTGGGTCAAACGTGCTGGGTTTCTTGAAAGAGTGTTTCTTCTCTTCTAGTGTCCTCCCTTGGAAGAAGTCACCAAGCTTCAATTGTCTCTGATACTTCATTATGTCTATACAGGTCCTAAAGTTGTCACAAGAGGTGGTGGGGACAAATGATAGTCCTTTGTTAAGGACTTAGCGTTCTTGATCATTGAGGATATGTTGACTGAGGTTTGCTATTGCATCCTCCTCCGTCTTGGTTGGAAAGGGGGTCTTCTTCCAAAAGTCCCCCCTCCGGGTATGTGGTCTCCGTCTCTCCCTCTGGTGGCAGACCGGGTAGTAATGCCTAAAAAAGGCTGTGTTATGTGGGTAGTTTCTTGTACCTTTCCCTGGTTATCTGTGACATCCATATCAGAGCCAAAGCTGGTGTCCATGGTGTTGAGCTGTTGGTGGGTAAATACCGTCTGTCTCCGCTGACGTCTGGGTTGGTAGTAAGCTCTCTCCTCTGGTCCAATGGTCCACCTATAGAGTTTCTTTTCTTTATAATTCTCTGTTACAGATCTCAGTTTTGTATTTTAAATGCAATCAGTGCATTGTTGTATTCCCTTAATTGGGTTGCAATCTTTTCAGTCCAAGTATCCGTGTTGTCCTGTGTCAGAAAATTGCCTTGGGTCTCTTCAGTCATTGCAATGTCTGTTTTGGTGTTCTATAACAGGCCTCTGACCTCTTCAATGACCAGTAATATGAGGTCAAGAGAGCATTTATTGAGTACAGCGCACCAGTGCTTGCAAAACCCCGGATTAGATCTACCTATAGTAGAAATGTTGTTGATATGAAACCCCTAGGGATCAATTTCTTCCTGTGATATTCAGAGAGGTAAATCCCGTGTAGTTTAAGATCTACGTCTCTCTTTTTCAATTTCAGTAATTGGTGATAAACAGTCAATGCACTTTCAGTTGGATTTTCCGGGATTACTGTGTCAAATAATATCCTTGCGGCATCGTTGTCACTCAGGGAAAGTGTTTCAGCATCCTCAATCTCAGCTGGGATGTTGACCATGGGTTGTGTCATGCTGATATGTTCCATAATTCCTGTGATGCTGTGCGTGCTACCAGTACCACCGTGGTGAAGGTAATATGTTCAAACAATTGACCGGATATAGAACAGGGTGATGGGTCCAATGAGGCAAACACTGGTAGGTGCATTCAGAAGTAAAGTATACAGCACCTGCACCCTGGCATTTGAGGACTGTTTGTGAGAGTGCACCTGCCTCAAACTGTATATATATATATATATATATATATATATATATATATATATATATATATATATACATATATATTTTGCTACTTTGCTATATGTATATATATATATATATATATATATATATTCACTCTGTATCTGCACTCGCAATTCAAAGATAGTCAGCAACCAGGGTGCTCAGTCAAAATTTCAATAAGTATCAACAAGTAGGGACTGCACTCACTGGATTCAGTTCAAATAATACCTTATTTATTCAATGGTGACGTTTCGAGGTACGCAAACCCCTTCCTCAGACCAAACCATTATATAAATAAGGTATTATTTGAACTGAATCCAGTGAGTGCAGTCCCTACTTGTTGATACTTATATATATATATATATATATATATCGTGCCCATTTATGTTTATAGAGGTTAGAAATCAAAGAGCCAAATGGATTTTCAGCTGGGGATTATGTTAAGGATAATGTTTAAGTGAGGGTACTTTTGTTGATGGGAGGAGAATGAGGTGGGGGATTGTGTTAGGGAGCAGGGTCAGTAATTAGGAATAATAGCAGTGGCTGTGTTTAAGTTAGGATTCATTGTGAGGGCCTAATGACAATTAGGCTTATTTAGATGGGGTCTGACATGAAAGTTAATTTGAGGTAAGGCCTTGTCCTGGTTAATAATTATTATAAAGGGGGGATTTCACAGTTTTGGTTAGTGGGCAGGCACCAAAGTACTGATTTAGTTTAATTAACAGTGTTTTAGTTTCATGGCTCAGAAACTCATGTGATAGTTAAAAGGAGCATATATTAATATACACTCTGCCACTACCAATTTGATTATATTCCTTTCACTAAAACTAAACCAATGAGAAAAGCCTGTTTTCTTTTTTTCATATCAGCTCCATTCTAGCAACTTGTTAGGGGTATAATGCACACAGTTAAATTAAACTCTTCTCTTCAACTTTTATACTAGAATTCAGAAGCTCCTTGCATCAAATTTCAAGACCACAGTTTTAGTTACAAAACAAAGACATATGTTCTGAAAATAATGAAAATAATGAAACAATAATTAAACAAATTTCACATAAGATCTTGGCTATTTTATTTATACAATAAAATGCCAAATATCACAAATATGCCCCATTTTATTATAACACAAACCTGGTATTTTTTTTTACAAGTGGAGCAAAAAAATGCAAGAGATATGAAACATTGTTTGAGCACAATCTATACCACTTGTGTTTTTTGTAGGTATTACAAGTCCATGGTTAATTTATATCATACACGCATAAGGTGAGTTTTTTTCCTTACATTATAGATTTCAATGAGGGCCCTAAAATTCATGTAGGATAATTCTTGAGTACTAAGAAGGGAAGTTTTATTTAAGTTCTTTGCTATAAACCTACCATATTTTTATGGTAAAATATAGTTTACCTAGGAGCTCATTACTACTATCAATAAGGCAGGCATTTATCTCAAATTATCATGGTTAATGTTTGTCTATCTAAAAACTTTCTATACATATATACTGCATAATTGATTAACATTGTCACCAACCTTAACGAAAGTTTAACAATCTAAAACACAAAAAAATATACTAAGAAATCTTTTGGCAATTATCAAGTAACACTTTTTTTTTAAATATCCAATCATAAAACAACTTAGAATGAGTGCTTTCAAGAAGATTTCGTTCAGGTAGTCAAATATTTTAAAGTCATATGATAGTTAGCAACCAATCACTATCCTCATCTGAATATATATTCTGCATTTATCTATTTCTCTCATAAGCCAATGAGTAATGGCTTTCCGATGTGGCAACACTGTCTTGTTACCTTTCAAGTAGTGTACAATAATAATCCCCTTTTAGGTCCATTGACCAATAAAAAACGTTTTCCTGTGTGACGTGTCTTCTGTGTTAATATTACATAATAATAACATTCAGTGATGAACAGAAGTCTAAATTGTGTCCTATGATTAGTGTCCATAATAAAGATAATCGACTTTAGTGAAAATATTAATTGATGTTAATTACTATCAATATAATGTGTATTCTAAATGTAAATGAGTGTCTATATATTTATATTAATAAAAAAGCCACTATACTAGTGTCCACCATATTTCACTAACAATTTAGATTCTATGTGACCCCTCTCCCCAATTGATTAACAAATTCTATAAGGTCATTTTATGGTAGAAGCTAGATTACAAGTATTGCAATGTAATGCAATGTGTTCTTCATCCTTATACTAAATACTAAATATTGCAGCCACGTGTTAATAAATAAATTACATTCGTACATTTACAACTAATAAATTATGTAATTTTATATTTCTTCCCTGTTGCAGAAGAGGTAAATGATTTGTATGTAAATTTAGAATAGTTGCGTGCTTTAATACGACCACATGAAAAAAACCTGACAAAATCATTCAATTTTGTTGGTGGAATTATTTGCATTGATTTTGCTAATGAAGGTGCCTGGATGTTTTTAAAAGTATTGGGTTTTCTTTAAATATGGTAGGTTTCTTATGAATAACATTTTTAAAACACTCATCTGCTTCTAAAACATGTCAATGTTTATATATTATTTTATTAATGTTGCTAAAATTTTGATTATAAGTTGCTATAAAAGAGGAGAACTTGTAAAATTGTATCTATATCCATATTTCTAATTTGAATCCTATCATATTATGCGCTCTCTGGATTGTCTCCTATTTCTATAAATCTTGTTTTTATAATCTTCAAATGTCTCACAACAAACTCCTTTTGAAGCAGGCTTTTGTATCAAACAATATTGCCCTGGAAAGGTGTTTTTGTTGGGGTGTATGTGCTAAGGTTGGCTGCAACACTAAACTACTATTACTACTATTATCTATCGGCAAGATTATGAGTTTTATGTTATGAGGGGTGCGGTACTAACTTGCACGTTATTGTCACCGCTCACCTACAGCGCTGGTATTACAGGTTTTTATAAACCTGGCGTTAAAAGGCAAGAAGTGAGCGTAGAGCAAAATTGTTCTCCAGACCGCACTCCAATACCAGCGCTGCTTAAGCCAGCAGTGAGCTGGTTGTACGTGCTCCTGCAAGATTTCCCCATAGACATCAATGGGGAGAGCCGGCTGAAAAAAAGCACCTGCAATAAAGCAGCGTAAATCTCGGTAAAGCAGCCCCATTGATTCCTATGGGGAAACTAAATATATGTTTACACCTAACACCCTAACATAAACCCTAATTCTAAACACCCCTAATCTTACACTTATTAACCCCTAATCCACCGCCCCCAATGTTGCCGACACCTACATTATACTTATTAACCCCTAATCTGCCACTCCGGACATCGCTGCCACTATAATAAACATATTAACCCCTAAACCGCCGCACTCCCGCATCTCAAACACTATTTAAATAATATTAACCCCTAATCTGCCACCCCCGACATCGCCGTCACCTACCTACATTTATTAACCCTTGATCTGCTGCCCCCAACTTCGCTGCTACTATACTAAAGTTATTAACCCCTAAACCTAAGTCTAACCTTAACCCTAACACCCCCTAACTTAAATAGAATTTAAATAAAACCTACTATTAATAACTAAATAATTCCTATTTAAAACTAAATAATTACCTATAAAATAAACCCTAAGCTAGCTACAATATAACTAATAGTTACATTGTAGCTAGCTTAGGGTTTATTTTTATTTTACAGGCAAGTTTGTATTTATTTTAACTAGGTAGAATAGTTACTAAATATTTATTAACTATTTACTAACTACCTAGCTAAAATAAATACAAATTTACCTGTAAAATAAAACCTAACCTGTCTTACACTAACACCTAACCTTACACTACAATTAAATAAATTACCTAAATTAAATACAGTTAACTAAATTAAATACAAATACCTAAATTACAACAAAAAAATCCACTAAATTACACAACATAAAAAACAAATTACAAGATATTTAAATTAATTACACCTAATCTAATAGCCCTATCAAAATAAAAAAGCCCCCCCAAAATAAAAAAAAACCTAGCCTAAACTAAACTACCAATAGCCCTTAAAATGACCTTTTGCAGGGCATTGCCCCAAAGAAATCAGCTCTTTTACCTGTAAAAAAAATGCAAACAACCCCCCCAACAGTAAAACCCACCACCCACACAACCAACCCCCCAAATAAAACCCTAACTAAAAAAACCTAAGCTCCCCATTGCCCTAAAAATGGCATTTGGGTGGACATTGCCCATAAAAGGGCATTTAGCTCTATTGCTGCCCAAACCCTAACCTAAAAATAAAACCCACCCAATAAACCCTTAAAAAAACCGAACACTAACCTCCTGAAGATCCACTTACAGTTTAGAAGAGCCGACATCTATCCTCAATGAAGCCGGGAGAAGTCCTGAACAAAGCTGCAAGAAGTCCTCAGCAAAGCCAAACGAAGTCTTCATCAAAGCCGGGAGAAGTGGTCCTCCAGACGGGCAGAAGTCTTCATCCAGATGGCATCTTTTATCTTCATCAATCCGGCGCGGAGTGGGTCCCTCTTCAAGACATCAGGTGTGGAGCATCTTCTTCTTACGACAACTCCTGACGAATGAAGGTTCCTTTAAGTGATGTCATCCAAGATGGCGTCCCTTAGCTTCCGATTGGCTGATAGAATTCTATCAGCCAATCAGAATTAAGGTTGAAAAAATCCTATTGGCTGATGCAATCAGCCAATAGGATTAAATTTCAATCTTATTGGCTGATCCAATCAGCCAATAGGATTGAGCTTGCATTCTATTGGCTGTTATAAGGCTGTACTGCTCACTTTTTGGCCTAAAAAAAAAAAGCTTGTAATACCGGCGCAATGGAAGTCCCATTGAAAAAAGACTTTACGAAAATTGCGTAAGTTAATTTGCGGTACGGCCAAAAAAGTCTGCGGGACAGCTGTATCTACAAGACTCGTAATAGCATAGGTAGTAAAAAAGCAGCGTTATGAGCCTTAACGCTGCTTTTTTACTCATAACGCAAAATTTGTAATCTAGCCGTATAATAGTACTATAATAGTTCTACTATAGGACTATTATCACCAGTCTCTTTCAGTAACTTGGTTCAAATATTACACAAAGGCAAAACAAATAAAATTACACCCAGCAAACAGTTTTAAAAACAAAAAAAGAGAAATAAGAAAACCTATAACTTTACCAGATTATAATCTTCTGCTTTCAGGGAAGTGGAATTTAAATTGCTCAGACACTTTGTTATTTTGAAGAATGACAACATTATATTGTTGAAATCAAAGTTATATACACTTAACTCTAATATCAGATTTCTTGACCAAACCCCCTTCTAGAGTGGGCCAGGGAAGTACCCACCCCTTTCTTTTATGACATGTCATAAAACTTTGAATCCTTGTCTGGGATTATAAAAAAAAAGGTTACCTTTTGTTATGTATATTCCATACATACACACATATAAGCAATTTCCTTGTGACATCATAACACATGTTGCATATATGATAAAAGCATGTTTCAGGATATACTAA
This sequence comes from Bombina bombina, assembly GCF_027579735.1. Classification (NCBI taxonomy): domain Eukaryota; kingdom Metazoa; phylum Chordata; class Amphibia; order Anura; family Bombinatoridae; genus Bombina; species Bombina bombina. The sequence goes on from NC_069500.1 coordinate 1,030,629,018, forward strand.
TGTCACCTCTGAATGACCTAAACCAGTGTTTTGATGGAGACACTGTTTGCTATCACCATCTTTGCAATCTTTAGAGCATAAAAATCACTTTAGTGCAAAGCCTTAATTACCCATTGGATCCTGTTAAACCAGCTGCAGATAGTAAAAGTTAGTGGTCCCATAAGTCTGATCTTTTAGACACTTCTGATAAGGGGTTTTAAATAGCAGAGAGGAAAAGCAAAGGCAAATTTAACCGCTAACTTAGTAAAATGAGGCCTTCATGACATCTTCTTCTTAAAGCCCCAGTCCAAGATAATAGGAGACTTTAGCATGGCAGATCCCAGAGCCTGAGTTGAAGGAGAAATCTTAGCTCAGGTACTGGGATTCACCTCACTAAGCATCCTATTAGCGCAACCCGGGGTCCTAAGAAGAAGGATCAGGATTAGTGTGACTCACTAACGGGCTAAAGATAAGTATAATTCTACAGGTGAACTTTTTCACTTATACAGAGGAACATTTACATTTGTTTAATGAAAATGAATGTAATTTTTCCATGAATATTCAGTATTAGTTTAGTTTCAAATGAAACAAATAATAATTAGTGCAAGCAAATGAATATTCTGGGGAAACTAATTTCCCCAATATTCGTTCCCAAAGATTCAGTCAAACCAATTTTTTCTCTGCTGCACATTTTTATAGTCTACAATTGGAGAGACCCAAAAGGGAAGTTAATTTATTCCTATTTTTTGCAGTTCATATACAGTATCTGTAGTTATGGATAAAAATTGATACCTGTTTATCAAAAGCACTAAGGTATTTCAGAATACAACACAACAATGACTTTAAATACAAGTGCAATGAGCATGATACTATTGCTTCCCAGGCAAAGTAAAGTATTTATTTATTTAAAGTATTTATGTTTCAGGTGTGTTAAATTTGCTTTGGTTAAACATTTTGCAATATGCATTTTAACTGATCACATTTAATACTAGAGTGTGCATTATTGTTTGTGTAGGAACCAGCAGAACATGAAGTGCCACAAGCTATACATTACACAACAAATAATGTGGCCCTTGGAATTTTATTTTTTATAATTCACTATTTTTCACTTACACTTAACAATTACACAAGTCTCTGACAATTTGTATTCATTGAATTATTTTGTAGAATGTGGGTTTCACAGGAATTTTATTATTATAGGTAATAATTGTTAATATTACATCAATGTATTAATTTCGATTGCCAAAGCTTTATGTCTGTTCTAAGGTGGGAAGAAGCCTAAGGAATTTTACCTTTACTTAAAATTCCAGGCTAATTGTTACTGATACATTTCTCAGGATTTTAAACAATAACAAACTGAAGTACAATGCTTTGTTAAGATTTCTCTTGTCACAACACATCATGCTGATGCTGGACTTATAAAAGCATGGTGAGAGACAGGCACCGAGTTATAGGTAGGCACAAGGCATGTGTTTTTATTGAAACCAACAGCTGGCTCTCTTAAATGGCATTTTAGCAATGAATTGTGATATTTAATGCTAAAATACAAGATATATCTGGCATGTAATTTTATGTATCATGGTCATTAGCACAAACATAGACATGCCAACAGAAACATGATTTATTTATAAATCACAAATCAATTTATTCTCTATCTTTATGGGGTTACCTACAGTAAGAGAAGAAAAGTGTTGTGGTTAAAACCTTTGCTTTATAATGGAAAGTGGTAATCAATTGTGGTAAATAATAATGCATTTGGAGATAATACATGAGCACTGCGTTATGTTAACTGGAGTATATACTTCTCAAAACATGATAACACAAATTTGTCTTAAACTGTCCAGAGTCTGAACCAAAAAAAAAAGCTTAGATGCATCCTTTTTCAAATAAACGGCTAGATTACGAGTTTTGCGTTAGGGTCAAAAAGCAGCGTTGGCCGGTCCTAACGCTGCTTTTTTACGGCCACTGGTATTACGAGTTTCCGTAACGCCACAAAAATATCCATCTCCGCTCAAATCATTAACGTCAACCCAGACCCAATAGATAACCATATACCGCTATCAAAAACATCCACAAATCACAAAAAAAACATTACACAAACTACACTTACACTCATACAAACACTACACAATATTTATTTTTAAGATTTTATATTTTCATGTCAAAATAGAACGGATCAGGCGGGCTCGGCATCTCCAAGAGAGACAAAGAGCTCGTTTGGTTAGAGGTCCTCCTGTTCATAGGGTGAGGCCCACCTTGGATAACATGAGCGACTTCGAGGTTTATGACAAGTATAGGCTCAATTGCGAACAGATCATTGGCCTTTATGATGTTCTTAAACCTCATATGGAGCCATGTAGACGTATGCGTACTGAAATTCCTGGTATGACCAAGATGCTAAGTTGCATACATGTCCTGGCCTCCGGGTGTTTTCAATCCGGAGAGGGGTACATGCATGGGCTTGCTCAGGGTACCTTCTCTGTGGTTTTTGAAAACTTTCTGGATGCCATGGTACGAGTCAGTAAGCATTAGATAGGATTCCCTCAAAATGATGGTGATTGGAGGCGTCTGAAGAGGGAATTCTTTGCAATAGCTCGAATGCCCAATGTCTTGGAAGCAATAGATTGCACCCACATTGCGCTGCATGCTCCAGAACATGACCAGCCCTTCCGAAATCGCAAACACTTCCATAGACTCAACGTGCAGTTTGTTTGTGATGCACGGATGCGGATTATGCAGGTGTGTGCGAATTTCATCGGGGCTTGTCATGATGCCCGCATCCTCAGACAGTAGTCCCTGTGGCGGCAGCTTGAGGGTAGACAGTTTCCCCCTGGGTGGCCTGTTGGTGAGTACTTGTGCTCAACATGGTTAATTAGTTAGACAATTGCCACTGTAGTCTTAAAAAACAGTTGTGTTTGTGTAATGTGCAAAATGTGCAGCTATAGGATGCGCTTTAACCATGTTATTGTCTCTTTCAGCAAATGTCTAGTTTTAGCTCCAAACAGATATGTAGCATGTCTTAGCTTAAATGGGCAGCTCTAGGATGCAATTTAACCTTTTTTTTTTTAGCAAATGTCTGCTTTATGTGAAATACGCATATGTAGTATGTCTTAGCTTAAATGGTCAGATAGAGAATGCAACTTAACCATGTCATTGTCTCTTTCCGCAAATGTCTAGTTTTAGCTCCAAACAGATATGTAGCATGTCTTAGCTTAAATGGTCAGATAGAGAATGCAATTTAACCATGTCATTGTCTCTTTCCGCAAATGTCTAGTTTTAGCTCCAAACAGATATGTAGCATATCTTAGCTTAAATGGTCAGATAGAGAATGCAATTTAACCATGTCATTGTTTCTTTCCGCAAATGTCTAGTTTTAGCTCCAAACAGATATGTAGCATGTATTAGCTTAAATGGTCAGATAGAGAATGCAATTTAACCATGTCATTGTTTCTTTCTGCAAATATCTAGTTTTAGCTCCAAACAGATATGTAGCATGTCTTAGCTTAAATGTACAGATAGAGAATGCGATTTAAACATATAATTCTTTTTTAATGAAAATGTTTATTTTAGGGGATTTTCATGTAAAAAAAATGAATTGTATTTTAATATAATAATTTGAACTACATTTTTAATATTTGTTATTTAGGTATGTTCATTATTTATAGGTGATTCTGGTTACATGAGCCGGCCTTGGCTCATTACGCCATTGTGTAACCCCACTGACAAGGCCCAGGAGCGCTATAATAGGGCACACAAGCGGACTAGGGCTGTAGTGGAGAGGATGTTTGGGCTCCCCAAAATGAGACTAAGATGCCTGGACAGGTCTGGAGGAGCCCTCCAATACAGCCCTAGTAAGGTGGCAAAGATCGTTATAGCCTGCAGCGTCCTGCATAACATTGCACAGCGGGCTGGGATGCTGCAGGCCGTCCAGGCGCCGCAACGCCTCCTCCAAGATGAGGAGGACAACCCTGTTCTAGAGGGGCCATTTTGGAACGAGGGGCTCAATGTCAGAGCAAACATCATCAACCGCCACTTCAGACGGTAAATACTAGAAGTTATATAGGAGCATTGCGAATATGTGTGAATTTTAGGGAAATGAGAAGTAGAGAATTGTGCAAACATGTTAGGATTGTTCATAAAATGATTATAACAATTTATTTTTATTATTATAGGTGATGCTTCTGGCATTGGGTCCTGTAACGATTTTGCCACCTGTTTTTTAAAGACAACATCAGCTGGTAAGTATAAATAATGTATGGACTGTGGCTGGCTGGAATTTTGCATCAGCCATCATATGGCATACATTTTAAAAAGTAGTATTTAGTTTACACATTACTAGATTTTTGGATACTCAGAAAGGGATCCTCTAGCAAGACTATATGCGTCAAAGTCATATTCAAAGTCACACATCAGAGGTTAGGTCTGCACAATGTATGACTCAACTTCACACTTGATTGATAGAACATAACACAAGATTCTACACACACTTAGTAAGCTAGTGATATAAATAGTTTCATAAATGGGGGGGGGGTGCAGAACTAATTCACACACTTCTATTAATTATTTGATTGTCACTTTTTCTGCCATTAGGGAGATGACTTCATCTAAAGACTGAAAGTGAAGAATTCAAGACTTAAAGTGAAGTATCCCAGACTGAAAGCGAAGAATCCCAGATTGAAAGTGATGAATACCAATGTAATCATGTCTGGCATTGTCTTTCAAATGTGCTAACCTTGAAAACCATACAAAGACACGTTCACATGGTAAGTGGCAAAAAATTTATGGACTAAGGCTGTGGATGCATCCTATTGGAGACACTTATATTTTTCACAATCCTCTATTTTGAAAATGATGAATAAGACACCTAATGAAGATAAACTGTTATTTTTAAGAAAATTAATTGCCTTTCAAAGACTATACATCCAGGTTAGTTTGCACAATGCATGCTATTTAAGAATCACAGGAGGAAGAATTTTAAAATAATTAGGAATAGATACATGTCCTATATTAGAATATGTTTATTTTAGATACATTACCCCTACTTTGTGCTAGAGAGGACTCAGATTCTGACCAATCAGACAAAGGGATACATTTTATAGTTGATATAGAGGTATATTATTTGAAGGGACATGAAATATTACATTCAATTATGTTCCTCATACAATATAAATATATTTTTACAATGTGATATGCATTATTTTGTCTAATTTTAAATGCTAATGTTTAATTCTAAGATTGATTAGACAATATAATGGTATTAATTTCAAATTATGGATAGATATAGATTTCATGTATGAACCTGTTTTTAAGATCAAGACAAAAAAATACATGTTAGAGCATAGACACAAGATGATTTAACAATTATTAGATTTAATGAATATTTTAAGACATGTGTTCATGAAATGACTAATGTGTTTAATATTTTTCTTCTTTCTTTTTCAGAGTTTCATCTGTGATGAATTACCTTTTTTTATTTTTTTCTTGTCAATAAATTTATTTTCATACTATATATTTTTCAATGTATTTTTTTAAAATACATATTCTTAGAGACATATCTCTATCACAGTAAGATAAGAAGAAATATATCCATCTAATATTCTGACAAGTAAACAAAATATTACTTACATGACTTTTAAAGTAATCTATTTGACAAGCACATGCCTGATATCAAATATACTAATTTTGGTTAATTTATTGAATGCAAAATACAGCCATTAGAAGATATTTCATTCACAGTGGGGCAAACAATACAGAAGGTAATCCAAATATGCTTTATTCTCATGTTATACTAAGTTTGAGAAAGGGAGGTGCATAGGTTTATGATCAGCAAAGCATTACTGGGAAATATCTACTTAATTGTGGGTGGCCAACAATGCATATTTACAATGTTTAGACAGATGTATTTAGATCAAGTTCAAGATTGCATATTAGCTCATGAAAGGGACGGTAATTAAACAGCGTTTCTTTCTGGATTCATAAATAAAATATAATTTTAAGCATTAACATTTAATTAGTCCATTACACGTTGCCATTTTTGTCAGTTCTCTAATGCCTGCTGGTAGTGATATATAATAATATATAATATATATATTCTAAGGACTAGCAGGCATGACGTCTCCCAGGTTCTCCAAGCCGGAGAGTGCAGCACTGGTCAACACCGTTGAGGACTTCTATCCTCAGCTGTTTGGGAGCAAGAAGAGGTCGACAAAGCAGAGCATTAAGAAGGCCCTCTGGGCGTCTCACCAATGATGTTAATTTGGTGTTGGGCGTCCAGAGGAGCCAGGGTCAAATCATGCGGAGGTTCGGGGATATGAGGTTGCGTCTGCACAAAAAAGTCAACATCATAAGGGAGTGGGTACAAGCCTGTTGGAGGAATGGTAAGAAAATTCCACCCCCACAGAAACTATACCTACTCACTTATGAGGTGACTTTATGTGACCTCCTCAATCACCGTGTCCCCAGCAGATTTCGATCATCTCGCTCCTCGGCTTCTTCTTCTTCCCTCCCAGCTGCTGGATCAGAAAGTCCTGACCCAGAGGCCACTGCAGCTGCTTCTCCGTCCGGTGGCCTGGGAGATGAAAGTCTAGAGGCTGAACCAGGTAAATATCAGACTTCATATAATATATTAATATTTGAGTAGATTTTTAAGAAATGTGTATATAGTCATATATTCAACCTATGAAGATCTCACAACATACGCTACATATAATGTTTAGATATCTGATTTTAGATTCGTCACACATGAAATAGGAGTGATGTTTCTTGCGCTCTACAGAATATGCATCACAGAGCGAAAATGGAATTGCGCATCCATGAAATCCCTATCATCCGCCATTTCATACATTGACTATCGAATCATAACACAGTTCTAAATATTATTTGTTATTGTTCAATATTAACAAATATCCAATTTGAATCTCATAATACACCCAATTGCAAATATATTTGAAGTCTTTAGAAATGATACTCATCACACTGCTATATCCAAATCAATTCTGAATCACGGATGCGCAATTCCGCTTGGAATCATTGCGCAATGATAATGAAAGATAGAATTGCGCAGACACGTGAACATGTGTTTGCTGTAACTGGCATCACTTTAGACATGTTGGTCAAATCACAGATGAGCAATTCTGCTTGGAATCATTGTGCAATGATCACGAAAGATAGAATTGCACACACACATGAACATGTGTTTGCTGTAACTGGAATCGCTTTACACATGTTGGTCAAATGTATACGTTAATTAGTATATATGGGAAGAATACAGTATCCTTATTTACAATCTTCTACATTATAAAAGCTATACTAGCAAGATCAAAATAAAAAATGAACTATCTCTATCAATTGATGAGAATGCAAGAAGACACAAAATTAATTAAAGCTACAGTCAACAACATAAAAGATTGAAAATAAGAATACAGGATCTCTTTATTTAGACATTAATTGAGGAAACAATGAACTCATGTGAATACAAATAGATTTGTACTTTGTTAATTAGAATTGAAAAATCAGATTGTTTGTCTCCATGTCCTGATTTGTATTAATGATGTTGGTGCTGGAACCTCAAGCCAGGGTTCATCACAGCATGGTATGTCTCATATTAATTTACCTTTTTCTTACAAACCTGGAAATAACATTACATAATACATTCACATTGATCAATATTTATATGGATACTCTAATTATCTTTTCTTGTATTACATTGTAATACAAATCTAAAATTATGAGTATTTGAAGATATCCCTTCTATTCTTGATATATTCATTTTAATGTAAGTTTAGGTTGCTGGCCATTTTATATTCTGCCCCTGTGTAGTGCTTGACATTTTTTGGATACATTTAGGCAACACTAACACATTTTTGCAAATGTGCAGATTAGAAAAATATACATCGCATATGTTTATTCTTATCATTAAAGGGACATGAAAAGAAACATTTCACTTTTAGGATTTAGACACATGTGATTTACCACAAATTTCAAATTTGCTTACATTATATAACTTGCTTCAGTCTATTGTTATCCTTATTAGAAAATCATATCTAGGTTGGCTCAGGATCAGAAATGCATTACTGGGAGTAAGTGGCTGATTGTTTGATTGGTTCAATTCATGTGTTCAGATACCAGTAGTACATAGTTGCTACTTTAAAAAAAAATTATAAGACAATGAAGCAAAATAGACCAAAAAAAGTCTATTTGAAATGTTTTTTAAATCACAGGCTGGATTTGAAAAATAAAAATTAATACAATTACACATTTTGAGATTCATGTCTTTAAGAGAGAAGGATAATTAAAGAATCATGATGATATACTTAAATAACATATTTGATTGCAATTGCATGTTCCATCACATTCATTACATCAACATATGGACTGCACAATTCATTAACAGCGACATTGTCAAATAAAGATATTTTAATATTAAAGGGACAATGAACACAAATTATTTATGTTGTCATTCAGATAGAGCATGCAATATTAATAAACTTTCTCATTTACTCCTATAATCATATTTTCGTTATTCTCTTGGTATCTTTATTTGAAAAGCAAGAATGTAAGTTTAGATGCAGGTCCATTTCTTGGGAACAACCTGGGTTGTTCTTGCTGATTGGTGGATACATTCAACAAACAATATTTTATGAACCAAAATATTGCTTAGCTGCCTTATTTTTTTTAAATAAATAAAGCAAGAGAACACAGACAAATTTATAATAGAAGTAAATGTTAAATTTGCTTAAAATTGCATGTTCTATTTGAATCAATGAATTAAAAATGGATCTATGTGCCACATGGCTTCGGTTCAATTTGTCACCAGTTGTTATTCAAAGTGTAGATTGTGTGTATTATCTTAAAAAGATTGATCAATAGGTATATTTAGATAGGCAATAGCATCATAAGAGATTGTCTGTCTAATATAGTAAGAAATTAAACATATGTTAAAGGCATCATTTTCTTTAGAATCACCTTGATTAACTCATGCATTTATTGTTCATATTAGTGCTCTATTCTTCATATTTCTTAGTATATTTTTTTGAAAATTCTATACTGATGAGATTTAGTGATGTCAAAACTGTGTTCACTAATATATATCTATATCATTAATAGATGTAGTTGTTGTGGGGAGCCCAGAGGGATCCAGCGCCAATGATGACCTGCCTTTGCAGGCATCGGGTAAGTCCATTGACTCATTCATATGTCATTCAAGGTGTATTTGTAATAAATATTATGATCATGATGCTGATGAAGCATTACATTTGAAAAAACAGATAATTTACTCCTCTGATTATATATCTATTTTTTTAAAAATTTTGAAAGATTAAGATCTCAAAGCTTCTTAGTCTACACCTTTGTGCTACAGAACATGGCTAGGATATGTTTATTTTTAGCATAAATTTAGACAACAATGATCAAGTGATACACACATGAGAACTCTTAAATGTTCCATGTACTCAGCTTTTGATAATCTTGTAAAAATACAGACACTAAAAGGTAATTATTACTCATCGAGAATACCAAATCTAATGTCATTTGTATGCTCCATAAAAAGGATGTAATTCCTAACTTTGGTTCAGTATATCTTTATGTTTAAATATTTTTTATTAATAAATCACTAGTACACTTACAATACGAAAGGAAAAAATAAAAGAAAATAATTTTTCCAGCCAAAATTTCAGTGAGACATATTTTAGAATATTAGGAGATAACGATTATAACATATCCAAATAATATTCCCCCCGATACCTCCTATATAACTTAAAGTACTTCACATGTCCCAGAGAAACAACTCGGATTGCAGAGGACCCTGCAAAAGAAATCAAGTTTCAGACTCTACAAATTGGTCATCTGTTTCTGGACTCTACTCCAGGAAGGTTATAACAAAAATATTATCACGTGAACTCTTTACCTAATGATAAACCCAAAAAGAGTAGTGTAGGCTGAAGGTTTCTTATCTATAGTAGTGATCAAGTAATTTTTTTTTAGATAAAAACAAATAACTTTTCCTAGATCCCCTTTCAAGTGATTAGGGTCCAGGGAGGACAGGGAGGGGGGGAGGGGAAGAGAGTGTCCCCACTCCCGGCGATCCCCCGAGCCTCACGGATATTGTCTAGGTGCAATGTTTAGTAGTCAGAGCTAGCCACCCGTTTAGGTCTGGGAGGTGTTGAGTTACTAATTCAATAGTACCATATCCTCTGAAAAGAAGCCCTATTATTTAACGTGTCTGCTGCAGTTTCATACGTAGTATAGGTGTAGCCTATTTTGTTGTATACCTCCGACCATGAGGGTGATCCCACCTTCCAATATTTTGCAATGCAGATCCTTGTCACTGTACAAAGGATTCTAATGAATGTATTAAGATATATATGGAATTTGTCTACGTGTTCGTGTAGCAATGCCTGTTGAATGGTAAGTGTGACCTCTTCCTCCAGCAATTGGCTAATCAAAGCGGATAGGTTCTGCCAGATCCCCTGAATCTCTCTACAGTCCCACCACATGTGTCTATAGGACCCTAATTCACTGCATCCTCTATAGCATAAGTTACTGCCATTCGGTTGCATATGAGCTGTCCTCATTGGGGTCAAATACCATCTAAATATAGTCTTCATGACATTTTCTTTTAAATCCATACTAATTAGGCCCCTATCAGCTCCTTGTATCATTTCCTTTCATTCCTGTATTTCTTTACTCATATTCAGGTCTTTCTCCCATGCTCCTATAACTGTGGATATAGTCCTGTTTTGGGGTGTTTGTAGTGCTATGTATATTCTAGAAATATTATGTTTAACCCTGATAGGACCCGCGCCACAGGCCTCTAATACCGTAGATTGTCCACTCTTTGATTTTAACAAAAAAGAGTGCAAGGAGGAGCGTAATTGAAGGTATAGGTACCAGTGTAATTTTATAGGTGTGAGCTTTGACTATAGTTGGGTGAAGGGAAGTAACTGTCCCCTCTGCACCACATCCGCCACTCTGTAAAGTCCCTTGTTCTCCCACTTAGCAACTAATCTGCGAGAGTCACCCGATAGAAAGCATCTAATTGGTGTCAGTAAGGAGGACTCAGGAAATAAGTCTGTTCTTTTAAGTGCCTGTGTCCAAGTCTTCATAGTCAAGTCTGAAGTATATGTTTTGGTATGTGTCTTAACAGAGTGTGGTGAGAGGTCCCATAGAATTGAGTCTCTTTCCTCCCATCCCCCTAAATCCCTCTCCAAAAATACCTATGTAGCCTCCTCTGACCTCCTCAGAAGACAGGACTCTTGGGCTAATCTCACGGCCCTATAATATTCCAGATGGTCCGGAGCTCCCACCCCTCCCGCCTTTCTACTTCTGCAGATTACTTGTTTCGCTATTCTAGTCGCCCCTTATAAAAGTTAGTATTTCAGCTTGCATTTTAATAATATCTGTGTTAACTAGTTTAATGGGGAGGGCTCTGAAGAGGTATAGGATGTGTTGGAGCAGGTTCATTTTAACTAATGCTACTCTTCCCATCCAGGAGAAACCACACACCCTCCATTTCAAGAGATCTTTCCTAAACTGAGTAAGAAGTGGGGTGTAATTATATTTATATAACGATTGCATCTGTGTTGGTAGATTAATACCCAGATATCTAATTGCTTTTGTAGCCCATCTAAAGTCAAAATTAAGTTCAATTATTTTTTGCGTGTGTGGGGGAATGGCTACCGGAAGGAGTTCGCTCTTTTCCATATTTATTTTATACCCCGAGATATCTGAGAAATCGTTTAGTACCATATGTAAGTTAGGAAGTGAGATGAGTGGGTTGGTAATGGTGAGCAGAATATCATCCGCAAATAGAGTTATTTTGTATTCAGATTGGGCCACTCGAATTCCTGAGATGTCTGGATGAGCCCGAATTTTGGCCGCCAGCGGCTCAATGCAAAGGGCAAACAGTAGGGGCGACAGAGGGTGTGGTGACATTTTATCACTGGAATATTCACTTAGCTGTTATTGGGATCCCTTCCCCCAGGTACACCTTTCTCTCTGAACTATAGACACTCCCATTGGTCTTTTTGAGTGGCATTTGATAAGCCACTCCCTTTTGAATTGGGTTATAAAATACTGTAACACCAGAGCCTCTGTCTCTTCTATTTTATCCTGCTCCTGCTAAAAGATGGATGATGTTGGTCACAGAGAATCTGGCTAAGTATTTCTGGGATAATATTCTATGTAGCACAATTGGGGTTAGTTTAGAAAAGTTGCCCTGTATCTTAAAATGTGGACTGTATCTGTAAAATAGATTGATATATATATACCTGTAAATATTTATCTTATTATTAACATATATTGATTCCTAAATAAACTGTTTGACAAATAATGGAGGACCCTCATAGAGTTTATTTCACAATTTATCTGTGTTGGTTTTAGTGGTACCACCATAGAGATTTAGTATATTATATTTAGTAGAAAGTAGAGATATTTTAAATTAATAGATAACCACATTTTGGCGGCCATGAAGTTGTAGACGAATCCATATGCCATTTAGTTTTGCAGGAATCAAATGAATGTTGATTTATTTTAAATTTAACTGCAGTAAATGTAGATTTGGTGTTTTATAGCAAAGTTTTTGTATGTAGTACTTTATTTAAAAAAGCGCAAATAGGGGTTGGCTTCAAAGGCCTGTTGTATGTTTCTCAAGAAAAGCATGGCTTTAAAAAAAACCTGTATTTCTGGTCTGTATAAATTTGCATTTGCATAGGGGAAGGCCTGTTTTGTAGCCTGCTAAATCTTAAATAACCCCCACAGTGTCTCTTTGTGTTGAAAAGAGATTTTTTTAAAAAAGCATGTGATAAGAGGCAACCCTAAAAGGCTTAGAAATCAGCATATGAGCCTACCTATGTTTGGCTTCAACTTAGAATACCAAGAGAAAAAAAGCAAGTTTGATGATGGAAGTAAATTGTGAAGTTGATTATACTAGACTGTCCCTTTAACTCTTGTATTTTTCTTGTTTTTGGAAACTGGATACTTTTATTGTTGAGCCAGTTTTCTATCAGTTTTCTAATGAATTTTAGAGACATGTGTTGTGTTGGTCCCATCTAAATGTTTTAACAAACAAAAGCTTTACAGTACTATGTAATAGCTGCCAACAGTAAGGTTTTTTTATTTATTTCTTTTTACAAAGGATTCATTTCTGTGAATGTGTTACACCCAGAGCTGTAGCTTGCCCTATACATAAATTTAATTCTGAATTGTATGGGAAATTGTGTAGAATTTAAAAGTTAAGAAATTACAATTTAATTAAGCTTTGTTTTGGGTAACAAAGTTAAAAATTTGCATTTCCTGTGTTTGGAGCAGATCCTGGAACCAAAACTACAGTTGAAATTAGCATTTAGAAGTTCTATAGAATCTTCCTGTACTTAAAATATTTTTATAATTTTTCCTCAATTTGGGAAAATATCAGTAAAAAGGATTCCTTGCTTTGCTTTGTTCATTTATTTTATTTAGGTTAGTATTATTGATGGTTCACACCTTTTAAAAGAGAACAATATTTAATTTTTTAATTTTGTTCTGCTTAATTTCTGTTTAGTCTGGTGTTTCATTGCCTTATAGAGATTATAATTCCTTGCATTTGGGGCAGTTAAAATAGTCTGGCAAACTATGCTGTGAGAGACACACAATAGTCTGTTCCCCAGATTTAAAATAAAGAATAATGAGCAGTGGTTAGAAAAACTAAATTTAACTATATTACCACCTCTGCTGGAATGCTGACCTGCTTATAAACAGATCTAATTACTACCATTTCTACATGGCTTAACTGCTATGTCCTTTGTTGTGTAAAATTAGCATCCCAATGGTATCTTGTACATCCTGTGTTAACATTTAAAAAAAACAAAAAAAAAACTACTATGCTGTGAGAGACACACTATTCTAGTATATATATATATATATATATATATATATATATATATATATATATATATATATATATATATATATATATATATATATATATATATATATATATATATATATATATATATATATATTATTATTTTAGTTCTAACGGCTATCTGTTAAAAATGTCTGGAAAAAACTATATTTCACAGGAAATCTGTGATTACTTTAACAATTACATTCATAAATATAATGGTCCATTCCTCATCCCAGAAGCTAAAAACAACAAGTGTGAAAGTGTTTTAGATATACTAACACAGGTATTAAGTCTTAAAAAGATGAATAATAATAAAAGAAAATGTATGATAGCGCAGGCAGTGATTTCAACTATAAAGAGATTAACGGACATTATTGGAGAACTTACAGAGCAAAATAAAGACCTTAAATTAAAGTTAGATAACAGACAGACTGACAGAGATTGTATTAAGCTTTCTGCTTTAACTAACACCATACAGATCAGTAAATTACAATGTAAATTAAAATTAACAGAACACATCAGTAACGAATACTCAAACAAAATTACTGAGTTACAGATGAAAATTGAACAAAAAGAAAAAATAATTAGTGATATTTCTGGGAACAATGCAGATAGTGATAACTTACTGCCACAAAGGAAAGAGCCAAAACAATTAGTAAAACAAGATAAAATGCAAATGGTCCCACTAAAAACCCAAGTTCTGTTCCAATTGACCCTGTCATAATTTCTGAGAATTTTAGCAACCTGAAAGTTCCTACAGGTTTTTCAAATCAGACTAGGCCAATGACTGTAGCAGATAAAGACATTTTTAAGAAATGGTGGGGCACAATCCCCACAAACAGCTTTAATAACTTTTCACATTGGTTTCACAAGGGAACTGAAAAAGCCATAAAATTAGGTATGAGCATGCCAGAATGGACCGAATTGCTTCAAGATGCCATGGGCCCCTATGCCAACAGGTTATTAGGATTTAATTCAAGTATATGTGATCAGGCTGGCAGGATAGCTAAAACCTTTTTCAATTTTACTAGTCTAGAGAAAGAGATTAGTGAAATTACCATGAGACCACTAGATGGGCCATTTGAAGTAGCAAAAAGAGTTTTATTTTGGTGTGTGCTGCGCCAGCCACAGACTCAAATGGTCTGGGGGTCACCAGCTCACATATTGAGGGTACTTGAAGCTCTCCCCAGAAAATGTCAGGAGTTTGTAAAGCTGTATGATCCAAACTCCACAAACCTACATATGGTGCTCACTAGAGCTGAGAAGTGGTGGAATTATCACCCATACACCATTAAGGCAAATTCTGCAGTGAAGCAGTCAATGGAGAATAATCTGAATATTCACAGGCAGGAATCAGAGAGGGGTAATAGAAGGAATGTTTGTGGATATCAGAATAGTAGAGCATCAAATACAGAAAACTGGAGAGACAGGAATTTAAATGGCGATATTAACAGAGGAGAAAATTGGAGGCTGAGGTCAAATGAGATAAACAATAAGGCCAACTTAAGTTATTGGGAACTCAAACAAAAAAACAGGAGAATGAGAGATCAAATTGGGTTTCTAAAGAAGCAACTGACAGAGCTGGAGGGCTCAAATTAAATCATTCATTTTTTTTATAAGCATATTTGTTTGCAGTACATTTGTATCGTGTAATGTGTACTTTAGTTTTAAGTTCAATTAATAATTTTAAGTGTTTTTCATTATTAAGTTTTAAATGCCAACATTAAGAATGTATAGTTAATCGATGCATTCTCTTTCTAAAAAAACAATAACAGATACCTCCATTGTGATTAGTTTTGGGAGGCCACATGCAATACCATTTCTATGTAAACTGTCTGAAGTCTTATCTTGCAGGAAGAAAACCAATGAAGATAGAAGGCTTCTCACCTTTCCTTCCAGTTTTTCCCCAATAACACATATTATAGATTGTTGTTTTTCAGGTGTCTTCAGGACTGATCTTACCATGAAGCTATGATGGTGGCGTTGGACAAATTAAATAAGTATAATGTATCACAATGGAGATGTAAAATGGTGCATTAGGCCAAAATAATATATATATATATATATATATATATATATATATATATATATATCATAAAGGGGTAAATAATCATATAAATCAAACAACATAAGTTAAGTAAGGGTGCGAGTGGGATGATGCAATAACAGAGGCACTTTCCAACTTGAAGTTAATAACTGTGAATGTGGTTTCTACTGCAGATGGAGTGTTGTAGTGTGAAGTAAATATATGCCTGGTTTTAATCTTTTTTTCATTCCTTTGAGGGTCTTGAAAAAAACAAAATGGTTCAAAGAGAGAGATTTGGTAAAGCAAAAGCAAGGACCAGATGCCAAAAGCAAGGACCAGATGCCAAAAGATAACAACAAAGAACTTCAGTGAACCATTATAACTTTTGTTTTACAAGCACAATTCACACTTTCTTAATAAAGATTTTACTACACACATACCCATCTAGTGTACCCACACTCACACACTCATACATGAACTTTTCCCAATATTTAAGACGATTGTATAAATGTTGCTAATGGGGTTTAGCATAGGATTTTGTGTTTCTATGTATAATTTTAAATTAATTTTTTCTAATGAATTGTATAAAGTTAGATTAGGAATTGACAGTCCTAGGAAAGTACAGAAGAGCTCATATCGCCGAGGGAATGATTCCGAAGGGATGGTGGGAGAATTTCTCCTGTAAGGTTTTCGCTCCCACTGTGTTCTTCTGTACTAGTGGGTATAACTAGAAAACGGGGCAACATAGGAGAAGAAAAAGTGAGAGAATGTGGTGACATTTTATCACTGGAATATTCACTTAGCTGTTATTGGGATACCTTCCCCCTGGTACACCTTTCTCTCTGAACTATAGACACTCCCATTGGTCTTTTTGAGTGGCATTTGATAAGCCACTCCCTTTTGAATTGGGTTATAAAATACTGTAACACCAGAGCCTCTGTCTCTTCTATTGTATCCTGCTCCTGCTAAAAGATGGATGATGTTGGACACAGAGAATCTGGCTAAGTATTTCTGGGATAATATTCTGTGTAGCACAAGTGGCATGATTGGTTTAAGGCGATTGGCCAATATTTTGGTAAAAATCTTAAGGTCTTGGTTAATTAGCGAAATGGGGCGATAGTTTTGGTATTTTTTATGATCCTTATCTGGCTTGGGGATAACTACTATTTTTGCATCCAATAGGTCCTGGGGGATGGGGTTGCCCTCCAGGATAAAGTTGCAGAGCTTGGTCAAGTGGGGGACAAGTGTGCTCTTAAAAAGTTTATAATATTCCCCCGGGAAACCGTCGGGGCCTGCTGCCTTTCCTGGTTTTAAATCCTTAATAGCTCTCGAGATCTCCTCAGGGTAAATCGGGGCATCAAGGGTGTCCCTGTGTTCTGTAGTGAGGGAAGTCAGTTTGCCCAATATTACCCAAAAATGTCTCTGTTTGGGTCATTGTCGCTGTATTTTGTGTCAACTTTTTTCCATCATAAAGTTTACTATAAAAGCTAGCAAAGGTATCAACTATCTCCTGGGGATGAGAAGTCAAGACCCCTTTCTCTGTCTCTATTGAAGGTATAGCTGACGCCTTGTATCTTTCCCTAATCTTATGAGCCATATATCTGCCTGGCTTATTCGTGTAGATAAAATAATGTGATTTAAGTCGCTGTGCTGCTCTTGCTGCTTGTGAGTTTAAGATTGTTGCTAGGGATTGTTTTGAATCCTGGAGGACTTTTAACATCGCTGGGCTTTTAGTCAGTTTGTGTTGTCTCTCTAATGTTTTGATCTCTTTATGGGGTTGATCTATGTGGATTCTGTATTTCTTGTTAGTTTTGGCTTTGAGTTGGATCAGCAGTCCCCTGACTACAGCTTTATGGGCTGCCCATGCGTATGTTGGATTTGTAGTAGAGACGGTATTAATGGTCCAGAATTCTGTCATGGCCCGTAGTAAGTCCTTGCAATCTTGGTCGTGTCTTAACAGGGTGTTGTCATATGTCCATGTCCTACTTCTGTTGATATCCCTTAATCCCCCTAAGTCGACTGCAATTATAGAGTGGTCCGACCACACACATGTGTGTATCCTCAAATTTTGCAGCATAGGTTGTAATACCTGGCTTAGGTAGATATAGTCAAGTCTAATGTAGGAGTTGTGTGCGGCTGAGTAAAAGGTAGTGTCAGTAGTTGTACTGTATAGTGTGTTCCAAGTGTCTCCAAGAGTGTGTGGCATAAACGCGTCCTGTATAGCCTTGACGATGCGGTTATGTCTATGGTGTTTGGGAGTCATTGTTTTAGTGTTTGAGGGTTGAATAGGGGTCATTGTTATATTAAAGTCTCCTGCCAAGAGAATTTTAGTTTGTGACCACTCTGTCAGGAGATGGGCAACATGGGCAAAAAACGTATGCTGGTTATCATTGGGGGCATAAACATTACATAGGGTGACCTCGTTGTCCAGAATGCGTCCCCTCACTATCAAATATCTACCCTCAGGGTCAGCTAGTGTGCTACTGAGGAATGGATTAGGATAGATACCCCACGGGTCTTATTGGGTGCCGTGGCATGATAGTGTGTATTGAACTGTTTAGTCCAATATTTTGGTAATTTATCTTTGAGGAAATGAGTTTCCTGTAAAAACACCAGGTTAGCATCCAGTGTTCTATATTGGTTCATTGCTAATCTACGTTTAGTGTCTGTGTTAAGACCCCGTATGTTATGAGAGATCAGTCTAATCCTGTTGTTCATAGACATTTATAGTAGTTTGTGCTATTGTGTGAGGTAACTTGTATGTATATATGTTTGCAGCTTGTAACATAAATCACCTTACCCCAAAACTTCTGGTCTGATGTGGTGTGCTGTAGCCTGTGAGCTGGCATCTCGGAGGGATCGCCTAAGGAGGGGGAGAGGGGGGGAGGGAGCAAACAACAGAAAATCAGATAATCAACAGATAACTGGTCCCCAACAGAGGGATGTTTTAACATTGTTTGAGAATGTCTTATGGGTCGAGTGGTATCCACTAAACCTTGAACTTTGGGGAGGTGACCATCCACCTCTTCAGAATGTCAACAGAATGAGAACTATCGCAAAACATGTCTTCCTCGTAACCCGCCAGGGTTATTGATGATAAGAATGATGTCTATATGTAGAAGGTCCCCAAGCCCACCCAACTCGGATAGGCAATAGGGATCATTCCTTCAGCATAGTTAGCGGTAGTTGAATTATAAAGTGTCTTAATTGTAGCTAACCGCTCTGAGTTTTTTACCTCCTGTCTCATATTGATTGAAGATGAGGAGAAATAGAAAAAAAGAGAATTCATGATACCTTGTCTCTGGTTTCACTTGTTTTTTGCCTCTTGTGGCTGACCTTCTGCCAGGCCAGTTGGAGACCAGTACCTGCCGAGCTGCCTATCTGTGATGTTAGTGGATCCTGCTCCGGAAGGGCCGGAGGGTCCAAGCCTAATATCCCACACACCTCCGGGATGTCTACTTGATCCTTGATGGTTATAGTTTTTGAGTCTTTGAGAATGTTTAGGGAAAAGGGCAACCCACATCTGTAAGGAATCTGTTGTTTACGTAGAATGTTAGTTAAGGGTCTCAGCAAGCCTTTTCGTTGTAGGGTGCATAGGCTCAGGTCCTGAAAGAACTGTACTATATTACCCTGAAATTTGAATGTTGGGTTTTTCCTGGAGGCCTGCAGTATCTTTTCTTTGTCAGGGAAGAAGGTCATTTTGACTATTATATCCCTTGGGGGTAATCCGTTTTTGGTCTTAGCTTTGAGAGCTCTGTGTGCCCTTTCCACGTGGAATGTGTAATCAGGAGGTGACCCTGTTGTTTGACTGAAAAGCTGTGCAATGTATGCTGGAATATCTTTAGTAGTGACATCCTCTAGGATCCCCTTCAGCCTAATGTTATTTCATCTGCTCCTATTCTTCAAATCTTCCATTTTGTCTGGTATTTCCTGTAGGAGCTGTTGTAGGCTGGAGACTGTTTGTGTTATATCATCTACATTTTCCACCATTGCATCCTTCTTATCTTCTAGTATGTCAATTCTATTTCCCATATCAGTGAGGTCAGATTTAATCTCAGCTAGACTCGATGTCATCGAAGTGTGTATGGAATCTATCTTCCCCCATAATTTTTCAAAATTATCCACTAGGTCTTTCTTAGATACTAGGGATTGTAGATCTGCCCTAGTGATAGGAGATTGATCTTCGGAGGTTGGTGTTAAGGTTTGATCTGAGCCATTTCCTGCTTACATGTCTCTAGTAGGTTTGGAGGGGTGGGAGGCTTTGAAGAAGGAAGATACTGTGTTAGGGGTACTAGGGTTTAATATTTTCTCTCCCTTCCCGCCTCTTCTTGTAGCCATCACAATGGTATATCAGTAGTTACTACTATTAGGTATGGTAGATATTTAAATCTTGAGGAGGGATAGTATTTCCGCCTTCTCTATGTAAGAGTATAGGAAAGAGCAGCCCCAGAGGCAGTGAGGTATCCCTGGCAGTGTTAATAGATCAAAAGGGAGGAGGCAATTTTAGGTAATACAAAGGTATTCGTTAGCGGGACCTCTTCATTTAAATGGTAATATGTGCTCTGCTATGTCTCCTTAGAAGAATATGTAGAGGTAGATATCCCCTCTCTTTATTCCTAGAGATTACATACTGCTGTGGCAAAAGTTGATTCTATATTCAATTTCTCCCCTTAATAGGCAGTTTAATAATATGTCCAATGTTGCAAGGAGTGAGTCTTAAGTATATCCCCTGAACAGATAAGTATAGATGGGAGCCACTTGGGACAGGCGGCTTATAGTCTGCTAAGTGAACTATTATCTACTTTGGTATTGATCAGGAGACCAATGTTTGTGTTAGCTGTAGGTAATCTCTTAGTTCGAAGTTTCAAGATGATTCACTCTGAGCTATTGGTCTTTAGGGTGCAAAACCTGAGGTATGTAAGGTATAGTGGCCTGTAGTCATATAATATTCTCTCTCCCCAGGCCCTGCTTAGCCCAGTGCTGTCACTGAGAGAAGTTCTGTATTGCCTGTATGATGCTCGTCTTATATAGAGTAAATAGCAGGCTAGGCCCAGGACTCAAGTGTTAGGTTCTCTTCTAATCAGGCCCAGCTACTCATATGGGCCTAACTTATTGTCTCTGGAGGTATCCACCTCTTATTAGGGCCTCAGAACTACTCCAATTATCCCATATGGCCCCCAAGACTGTTGCATGAGGCTACTGTCGTGTTTCACTGGCTTATAGGGTATGTTTAGCTTGCAAGCATGTGTATCTTACCTCCGGTGGTTAGCTGCTCTGTACTTGCGGTAAAATGGCCATTTTTTGCGCCAAACCAGGCTGGCGTTTGTGAGCAAGTCCTGACTTTTCCAGCTGGTCCCAATAGTCACTTTTCACCCACCAGAGGGTGTTCCGAGTGTTCTCCCCTCAATCCGGTACTCCCCAGCTATGCAATGTGGTTGTTCTCCTTAAGCTGCGTGTAGCCCCTGCTCACAGCCGGGTCCCGCAGTCGGACCAGTTGGTCCGTTATCGGCTGGGGTGCTGCTGTTCTATGGGTCTCCTCTCTGTTAGGTGGATTTTGTGTAGGCTGTGGATTTACTCCGGAGCAGAGTTCCTACCCTCCGGGGTGGAGTGTTGATGGCTGCCAGTCACAAGTGCCCTGGCGTGGTGTAGAGAGGGTTTTCCTCCCCGTTGCGGCAGCGGTCTTCTTCTTTATTTCAGGCAGGGGACACCTTGCAAATAGCTTGAGAGGATATCTCACAATTTTTAAATATTAGACTGCCAAAATCTTAAATTAAAGCACTTTCTCTAATCTAAATGTCTGGAGCTCCTGAGAAGTGCGACTGAGCTGCACGGCAGTTAACTCCGCCCCCGGTTCAGTATATCTTTAATGCAACATTGATGTGTGTCCTTGAACAACAGTAACATATGTTAGAATATCTGATTTTAACGTGTACACAACATGCTATGTTTTACAGAGATTGATGTAACATGTGAGATGGAGGAGGAAGTGGCTCCCTTGGAGTCTGATGGTATGTCAAATATATATAAATGTATTGAACACGTATTATTGTTTTAAAACATTCTCTAGAAAATCAAAGTCTATAGTTTTGGCATTTTAAAAATTATTATTCCATTATTTTTACAATACACTACTGCCCCCCTTTCTTTATCATGCAGCATGAACATATGTTTTTATTTTTCTTTCTTTTATGTATGATTTGTCATTAATGACATCATGATGTCACATCCATATTCCATGCAAAACCACAATAATCATCTTGTGATTGTACAGACAGTCATTGCTATTCATCTGAGTGCGTATATGCAGACCATATAATTATGTCATCATTGTTTATAAATTCCAAACCACTTCTAAGTATACTTAACACATAATCATGTTTAAATGCTTGATTTGATTTCATGATGTATGATATGTTAATATATTTTTATTATATATTTCAGATGGACCTTCCACTTCTGGGCATCAGCTTCCTGCCCCTCACCAGGCCCTTCCCCAGACAGAAGCCCCTCCCAGGACCCCTCCCCAGGTAGAAGCCACTCCTGGCCCTTCCCATTCCTCCTGTTCTGTCCCTCCCAAAAAACGCCCGTTTGCCCCCCTCGCTGCTCTCCCCGTATTTCCGCCCGTACAGCTCCCCCACCTGCCCAGCCCCCAACTCACCAGGCCCCTGACTCCCCAGCTGTACGGACTACCCCAGAGCGGCAGCCCATCCCTCCCCCCTTCACTCCCCAGCCTAATCCCATCCCTCCCCCCTTCAATCCCCCCAGTCCCCACCTTCATTGTCCTGGGTGTCGGATTGTCCTTCCCAGCCACAGATGTAAGTATCATTCTAAATCCACATTATAACATATTTGATCTCATATCACTCCATATACCAACTGTCTCTTTAATGGTTTATGTCTGAAGAACATATTTAATGTGTAAATCTTCTATATAGAATATTTAATTATAATAATGATTTGTCTTTATTATTACAATGTCTCTTTGCTCTCTTTTGATTATGTTCTGTAATTATCATTAATTTTTGTTATTTTCTTTATTTTAGGTTGTGACTCAGCATGGTTGACGCTAGAGGCTCTAGCGTGTCTAGAGAAGGCCGTAGCTGGACATGCACAGGAGGATGAGGGTGATGCTGATGCCCCATAAGTGGAGGATCCAGAGATGCTCCAAGGGTGCAGATACAAATCTTACGTCCACATGTTACTTCTGTTGGTTTTCTTGTTGCCATTTGGCTGTTGTTTGTTTTTTGTTGTGCCTGTTGCACTCTTTCACCTTGTCAAATGTCTCCCATGGGGCTGTGTTGGCCCTTGTCAACTCCCTCCAAGGACTGTGATGCACTATGGCACCTTGTCAAATGGCTCCAATGGGGCTGTGTTGGCCCTTGTCAACTCCCTCCAAGGACTGTGATGCACTATGGCACCTTGTCAAATGGCTCCAATGGGGCTGTGTTAGCCCTTGTCAACTCCCTCCAAGACTGTGATATACTCTTATACCTTGTGAAATGGCTCCAATGCGGCTGTGTTGGCCCTTGTCAACTCCCTCCAAGGACTGTGATATACTCTTATACCTTGTGAAATGGCTTCAATGGGGCTGTGTTGGCCCTTGTCAACTCCCTCCAAGGACTGTGATGCACTATGGCACCTTGTCAAATGGCTCCAATGGGGCTGTGTTGGCCCTTGTCAACTCCCTCCAAAGACAGTGATATACTCTTATACCTTGTCAAATGGCTCCCATGGGGGGGCTGTGTTGGCCCTTCTCAACTCCCTCCAAGGACTGTGATATACTCTTATACCTTGTCAAATGGCTCCCATGGGGCTGTGTTGGCCCTTGTCAACTCCCTCCAAGGACTGTGATGCACTATGGCACCTTGTCAAATGGCTCCAATGGGGCTGATTTATCAATAAGATTTTTTGTAAAGTTATCTTATTTCTTTCTGTTTTATGACATAATAATAAAACACATCATTCCAATATTATTTGTCCTCTTTATTCATGTCATTGAAATTAAAATCTATAGTTTATGTGGTTAATCCTTAAAGGGACATGAAACCAAAAATTGGTCTTTCATGATTTCTAAATATAATACAATTGTCAATAAATGTAATATTTGCATCTCAAATTTAATTTGATTCATTTTCTTGATATACTTTTCATAAAGGTTTATCTTTGCAAGATTATGATTATCAGAGAACTGAGGTTCTATATGTATATTGCTGGTTGCATATATATATATATATCTTTTGGCACCTCCGTGTGTTCATTTATAAACTATTGTGTATTGATGCACCTTTAACAAATGATCCCAGGATTGATACAATGAGATAATCTATGTAAATTTGTAATTTGATTAAAATAGTATCCTCTCTGTGAATCTTGAACTTAATTGTTTGTATGACATGTCCCTTTAAGTGATGCTGACCACAATTCTTAAGGAATGGATATGCATTTCTAATGTATTTGTGTGCTTTTTTTACATCAACATAGACAAATAATATTTGTAAAAACAGACTATTATTTGAATGTTGACAGCACATGTATTCCAATTTCACTTATATCTTATTGTAGTAGTGTAACAAAATCAATCACTGTGTATAATGCACATATTTTAGATGATTAATATGTTTCTCTTATTCTTTTTTCTCTTTAATTATCCTACGATATATTGCTATAGGTAGGCTGACCATATTTCAACTTGATTAAGTGACACGTTTGATCAATACATGTGTCATTATTGTTATTCCAAATAAATCTTTTAACATATCTGAAAACATCCCTGACATATGTATTTCTCATACACCATAGCTATAGGTAACATATAATGTATAACCAATCAAGATTTTCATAATGTATCTCGTAGCATTATTTCTCATTTAAAGGGACATGAAACACAATAATACAAAGATTAAAATTCAATGTTTTAATGTATTTCAAATTGCAATGTCGTACATAATCGTGTAACATAAAATGTTGTTTTCAGGTCTATTGAAACCCTGCTGCTTGCTAAATAGTTAATAATCCTGTGCTTCTAATGAAATATATCCTTAGTACCAACAATGGATTCTATTTCATATATCACAGTATTAAGTTATCTAGCGTGACATTCATAGCTACCAATATAGCACATACTAGTTTTTAAAATATAAATACGTTTCTTATTGACATGCAAAGCTGTAAAATGAGTCCTTGTATTGCCTGACGTTTTTACGTGATCTCGGATGCGCCATGTTGCTTAAGAAATCACATGCCAAGCTGTAAAATGAGTCCTTGTATTGCCTGACGTTTTTACGTAATCTCAGATGCTCTGTTGCTTAAGACGTCACATGCCAAGCTGTAAAATTAGTTTTTTGATTGGCTGATGTTTTTACTCGATCTTGGATGCGCCATGTTGCTTAAGACGTCACATGCCAAGCTGTAAAATGAGTTTTTTGATTGGCTGACGTTTTTATGGAATCTCGGATGCGCCATGTTGCTTAAGATCTTGATAAAGGCCCAAGCGGCTGAAACGCGTAGAATTTTGCTCACTCTTTGGAAACATTGCTACAGTTGGATATATCACTAAAGTCGGATATAGTGCAGTTGGTTGGGTACTTTGAACTAATCATAAGCATGTGCAGTTCTATAAGTATAATTCCTAACCCATGATCTGATCACTTTCCTTCTTTATATTTGTATATTGACGCTGTGAATAAAAGACAGCAGTCACTCATCTAATAATCCACCCTGCTCCAACTTTGCTCCGGAACCACTCTGAGGTGGTTAATCACTACGGCGGATCTGTACACAGAATACAAGGATTTTCACCTCCACGCTTACATTCTATCTAGCGTATTTAACACGCACCTTGGGCTACCGAAAAGCCACAGAGCTGGTACATAAGGATACATCCAAGTTCAGGACACGGACATCCAATCACAGTTAAAGTTATGGTCGGAACTTTGATATATTAACCATAACCTACTGCCAATAACCATAGACTGTCTCTGAAGCAGGAGACAAAGAAAAAAAGAAAAAATCACTATAGGTTTTAACACTGAGAGTCTCGATCCATTCCAGCAGTGAATATACCTAAGTAATCTGTATGTAAGGTAACTATATTCACGCACATTATATGCACATGCATGGTGAATATTGCACCTTTTCTTAGAGTTTATTATATTAAATGTGTAACAATTCTTTGTTATCCCATATTAATTGTTTTTAACTATTTTTATGTATATGATGCCGGCATCGAACTATAATAACTTGTAAATTTGACTCTTTGACATTATACTTTTATTAAAACCATTATTACTAGTCACAGTTTTATATTGATATTATTGTGTAAGGTATTATTGCTTTAGTCATTACTCTTAGGAAAAGAGAAATTATCTTTGTATTGCTCTTTTAAGCTTTAATTTAGTGCTAACCCCAAACACCCCTTCACCAAGCTGTAAAATTAGTTTTTTGATTGGCTGACGTTTTAACTCGATCTTGGATGCGCCATGTTGCTTAAGACGTCACATGCCAAGCTGTAAAATTAGTTTTTTGATTGGCTGACGTTTTTACGGAATCTCGGATGCACCATGTTGCTTAAGACGTCACATGCCAAGCTGTAAAATGAGTTTTTTGATTGGCTGACGTTTTTATGCAATCTCGGATGCGCCATGTTGCTTAAGACCTCACATGCCAAGCTGTAAAATGAGTTTTTTGATTGGCTGACGTTTTTACGCAATCTCGGATGCGCCATGTTGCTTAAGACGTCACATGCCAAGCTGTAAAATTAGTTTTTTGATTGGCTGACGTTTTTACGCGATCTCGGATGCACCTTTGATTGGATGCCGTTTTTACGCGATCAAGGATGCGCCTTTGATTGGATGCCATTTTTACGCAATCAAGGATGCGCCTTTGATTGGATGCCATTTTACACGATCAACGATGCGCCATTTTAATTAAGACGTCACATGCCAAGGTGTTAAATCCGTCTAAATGGATTATGTAGTCCCGCAATATTTGATTTTGCATGTAAAATAAACGAATGAAAGCAATATATTTTCCTGCATAAGATATTTTGGGGGGTAGTTATCAAGCCGTCTACTTTTCTGACTTCGCCGGCCCAATACGTCCGCCTAAGCTCGCCTACCTTCGCCGCCGCGGACCTGAAAAAATACGCCTAAGTTATCAAATAAAGCTGTCAAAAAGCCGCGGGGCGATGAGCAGCGGACTGTGACAGTTATCACTCATCCGATCTCGCTGCCCTTCGGCTTTTTCCCAGCTTTATTGCTAGCCTGTCACTAAGCACTCACACTAAACTGCACTGTTCTACCCCCTATACCGGCGCCCCCGGAGCCCCCCGCAACTAAATAAAGTTACTAACCCCTAAACCGCCGCTCCTAGACCCCGCCGCAACTCTTATAAATGTATTAACCCCTAAACCGCCGCTCCTAGACCCTGCCGCAACTCTTATAAATGTATTAACCCCTAAACCGCCGCTCCCGGACACCGCTGCCACCTACAGTATACCTAGTAACCCCTATCCTTCCCCCCCTACACCGTCGCCCTCTATTATAAAATTATTAACCCCTATCCTGCTGATCCCGCACCTCTCCGCAACTAAATAAATAGTTTAACCCCTAAACCGCCGCTCCATGAACCCGCCGCAACCTATATTAAACCTATTAACCCCTATCCTGCCCCCCCTACACCGTCGCCACCTATAATAAATTTATTAACCCCTAATCTGCCCCCCCTACACCGTCGCCACCTATAATAAATTTATAAACCCCTATCCTGCCCCCCACTACGCCGCCGCCACTGTAATACAATTAGTAACCCCTAAACCTAAGTCTAACCCTAACCCTAACGCCCCCCTAACTTAAATATTAATTAAATAAATCTAAATAAATTAATTCTTATTAACTAAATGAATCCTATTTAAAACTAAATACTTACCTTTAAAATAAACCCTAATATAGCTACAATATAAATAATAATTATATTCTAGCTATCTTAGGATTTATATTTATTTTACAGGTAACTTTCAATTTATTTTAACCATGTACAATAACTATTAAATAGTTATTAACTATTTAATAGCTTACCTAGCTAAAATAAAGAGAAATGTACCTGTGAAATAAATCCTAACCTAAGTTACAATTACACCTAACACTACACTATACTTTAATAAATTATTCCTATTTAAAAATAAATACTTACCTGTAAAATAAACCCTAAGATAGCTACAATATAATTAATAATTATATTATAGCTATCTTAGGATTTATATTTATTTTACAGGTAACTTTGTATTTATTTTAGCTAGTTAGAATAGTTATTAAATAGTTATTAACTATTTAATAACTACCTAGCTAAAATAAATACAAAATTACCTGTAAAATAAATCCTAACTTAAGTTACAATTAAACCTAATACTACACTATCATTAAATTAACTAAATAAACTACCTACAAATAACTACAATTAAATACAATTACATAAACTAACTAAAGTACAAAAAATAAAAAAAGCTAAGTTACAAAAAATAAAAAAATAAGTTACAAACATGTTAAAAATATTACAACAATTTTAAGCTACTTACACCTAATCTAAGCCCCCTAATAAAATAACAAACCCCCCCAAAATAAAAAAATGCCCTACCCTATTCTAAATTAAATAAATTTCAAAGCTCTTTTACCTTACCAGCCCTTAAAAGGGCCATTTGTGGGGGCATGCCCCAAAGAAAACAGCTCTTTTGCCTGTAAAAGAAAAATACAACCCCCCCCAACATTAAAACCCACCACCCACATACCCCTAATCTAACCCAAACCCCCCTTACAAAAACCTAACACTAATCCCCTGAAGATCATCCTACCTTGAGTCGTCTTCACTCAGCCGAGCCACCGATGGAACTGAAGAGGACATCCGGAGCGGAAGAAGTTAATCCTCCAAGCGGCGCTGAAGAAATCTTCCATCCGATGAAGTCATCATCCAGGCGGCGCTGAAGAAAAGTCTTCGATCCGGCCGATGTCATCTTCAAAGAGGCGCTGAAGAGGTCTTCTATCCGGGCGAAGTCATCTTCCAAGCCGGGTCTTGAATCTTCCTTCCGCCGACGCGGAACCACCTTCTTCACTGACGGACTACGATGAATGACGGCTCCTTTAAGGGACGTCATCCAAGATGGCGTCCCCTCAATTCCGATTGGCTGATAGGATTCTATCAGCCAATCAGAATTAAGGTAGGAAAATCTGATTGGCTGATGGAATCAGCCAATCAGATTCAAGTTCAATCCGATTGGCTGATCCAATCAGCCAATCAGATTGAGCTCGCATTCTATTGGCTGATCGGAACAGGTAGCCAATCAGATTTTTCCTACCTTAATTCCGATTGGCTGATAGAATCCTATCAGCCAATCGGAATTGAGGGGACGCCATCTTGGATGACGTCCCTTAAAGGAGCCGTCATTCGTCGTAGTCCTTCGGTGAAGAAGGTGGTTCCGCGTCGGCGGAAGGAAGATTCAAGACCCGGCTTGGAAGATGACTTCGCCCGGATAGAAGACCTCTTCAGCGCCTCTTTGAAGATGACATTGGCCGGATCGAAGACTTTTCTTCAGCGCCGTCTGGATGATGACTTCATCGGATGGAAGATTTCTTCAGCGCCGCTTGGAGGATTAACTTCTTCCGCTCCGGATGTCCTCTTCAGTTCCATCGGTGGCTCGGCTGAGTGAAGACGACTCAAGGTAGGATGATCTTCAGGGGATTAGTGTTAGGTTTTTGTAAGGGGGGTTTAGGTTAGATTAGGGGTATGTGGGTGGTGGGTTTTAATGTTGGGGGGGGGGTTGTATTTTTCTTTTACAGGCAAAAGAGCTGAACATTTTGGGGCATGCACCCACAAATGGCCCTTTTAAGGGCTGGTAAGTTAAAAGAGCTTTGAAATTTATTTAATTTAGAATAGGGTAGGGCATTTTTTTATTTTGGGGGGTTTGTTATTTTATTAGGGGGCTTAGATTAGGTGTAAGTAGCTTAAAATTGTTGTAATATTTTTAACATGTTTGTAACTTATTTTTTTATTTTTTGTAACTTAGCTTTTTTTATTTTTTGTACTTTAGTTAGTTTATGTAATTGTATTTAATTGTAGTTATTTGTAGGTAGTTTATTTAGTTAATTTAATGATAGTGTAGTATTAGGTTTAATTGTAACTTAGGTTAGGATTTATTTTACAGGTAATTTTGTATTTCTTTTAGCTAGGTAGTTATTAAATAGTTAATAACTATTTAATAACTATTCTAACTAGCTAAAATAAATACAAAGTTACCTGTAAAATAAATATAAATCCTAAGATAGCTATAATATAATTATTAATTATATTGTAGCTATCTTAGGGTTTATTTTACAGGTAAGTATTTATTTTTAAATAGGAATAATTTATTAAAGTATAGTGTAGTGTTAGGTGTAATTGTAACTTAGGTTAGGATTTATTTCACAGGTACATTTCTCTTTATTTTAGCTAGGTAAGCTATTAAATAGTTAATAACTATTTAATAGTTATTGTACATGGTTAAAATAAATTGAAAGTTACCTGTAAAATAAATATAAATCCTAACATAGCTAGAATATAATTATTATTTATATTGTAGCTATATTAGGGTTTATTTTAAAGGTAAGTATTTAGTTTTAAATAGGATTCATTTAGTTAATAAGAGTTAATTTATTTAGATTTATTTAATTAATATTTAAGTTAGGGGGGCGTTAGGGTTAGGGTTAGACTTAGGTTTAGGGGTTAATAATTTTATTACAGTGGCGGCGGCGTAGTGGGGGGCAGGATAGGGGTTAATAAATTTATTATAGGTGGCGACGGTGTAGGGGGGGGCAGATTAGGAGTTAATAAATTTATTATAGGTGGCGACGGTGTAGGGGGGGCAGGATAGGGGTTAATACATTTAATATAGGTTGCGGCGGGTTCAGGGAGCGGCGGTTTAGGGGTTAATACATTTATTATAGTTGCGGTGGGCTCCGGGAGCGGCGGTTTAGGGGTTAATATGTATAGAGTAGCTTGCGGTGGGCTCCGGGAGCGGCGGTTTAGGGGGTAATAACTTTATTTAGTTGCGGCGGTGTAGGGGGGACAGATTAGTGGTGTTTAGACTCGGGGTACATGTTAGGGTGTTAGGTGCAGACATCTCCCATAGGAATGAATGGGATGTCTGTCAGCAGCGAACTTGTACTTTCGCTATGGTCAGACTCCCATTGATTCCTATGGGATCCGCCGCCTCCAGGGGTGGCGGATTGAAAACCAGGTACGCTGGGCCGTAAAAGTGCCGAGCGTACCTGCTAGTTTTTTGATAACTAGCAAAAGTAGTGAGAATGTGCCGCACTTGTGTGCGGAACATCTGGAGTGACGTAAGAATCGATCTGTGTCGGACGGAGTCCGGCGGATCGATGCTTACGTCACAAAATTCTACTTTTGCCGGTCTCGAGACTTTGATAACTAAGGCGTATCAGCCTCGCCACAAATACGCTGCGGAATTCCAGCGTATTTGAGGTTGACGCCTTGATAACTACCCCCCTTTGAGGCAAGTGCAAATCCATGAATATACTCCATCTTGTTTAACATGTGTGTCAACAATATTTTCCTTTTTATAAATTATGACTGTGTTGTGTTTAATTTTCTACATATCTAATTCCTAAAGATTTGCTATTGTATTTGAATCAAGTAATCAGTACGCATTAACCTTTATCATATGATAAATATATGAGATGCCTACTTATTCTAGATGTTATGTCGTGGTATTTTTCATGAAAGGGACATTATACACTCATTTTATCAACACATATATGATTTTTAGATCTATTTATATAGTACTTTTTTAAAAAATAAATGTATAGTTTTGCTTATGTTTAAATAAGATTGCTGTGATTTTATGACTCCTACACAAGCCTCAAAGTTTGATGTGAGTACCATCAGCTACCTTCTCCAGCTTGCTCCTGTTTGTGTAAAGTGTCTTTTCATATGCAAAGGAAGGGGGGATTGTATTATTTCCCACTTGGAATGGGCTTTCAAGCTAACTTTTCAACATAGCTAAACAGATTTTCTAAGTAAGTCTTTAAACCGTTTTCTCATGGATTTTGATATCAGTATCTGGGCATCTTGTTCTTTATATTAGTGTCTATTACATGCAGTTCTCTGAAAATGAGTGTATACTGTCCCTTTATTGTAAATGCTCAGTATTGTGTCATGTATGAGTTCCACATTGTTAATCTACAAATATATTAGTGTGAGCATATATTTATAAAGTAACTCTTAAAAGGACTTGAAACCATATTCATTCTAAAGGAAATGTCTTTCTTAATTCAAACACAATAATGTATCTTTAATAAAATAGACTTTATTTAACACGTCAATAGAAATATGGCATACAAGCTTAGTATCCTATTCAATTATTTTCTTGTTTAGATATATAGATGTAGATATATCAACAATCCCTAAGGATTAGTATGTGTTAGCATATGTTCTTGTTTAAAGGGACAGTCAAGTCAAGAAAAACAGTAATGATTTTAATGTCCAAAAATGCAATTTTTTAAAAATATATCTCAAACGTTTATCACCAATTTATCTTAGTTCTCTTGTTATTCTAAGTTAATAGCTAAACCTAGGAGCTTCATCTGCTCATTTCTTAGAGCTTGAAGAGTGCATCTAATCTGAATGCATTTTGACCACTAGAAGTAATTTTTAAAAAATTTCATATAGAAAACATTGAGCTTATGCAGTACAGTTACCCTGGATTGATTAGTGATTGGCTGAAATGCCGCTCTGTCAAAAGAAGTGAAATAAGTGGTCATTTTTCAGAGGTATAGATACAAGGTAAATCACAGAAGTAAAACGTGTATTTCTCTAAGCCTGGTTTTTCCAAACTTGATAATGCGTAATAAAGTGTTTTCTTTGTAAACAACAATAATGTTATGGCTGTCCCTTTAAGCTGAGTTGTTGGCATTCAAACAGTGATATGCCATTATGTATAAGTGTAATGGTAATTTTGTTTGAGATTAGGGAAACAGTTTTGACATCACATCACAGAAGCTAATCAATGTAATCAACAAGGATAGGTATGTGATGATGTGGTCTCCACACACTTGTAAACCACACTCTGCAAACAATCTGCCTCCATGTACCCGGTCCCATAGAAGCAGATTATATACAGAGTGTGGTCCACAAGTGTAAAAAGACCAAATCATCACATACCTATCCATTACACATTAAATAAATAAAAATATATATCCCAAAAAATACTTACTTCCTCTTCCTTCCCCTCTTCCCACGAGACTGAGGCTCTGGGGGGGGGGGAAACTGCCCCCTCCGACGAGTTCTCATCTGAGATGTTTGGGGAAGAGGGGAAGGAGGAGTACTGGGATCACCCGGCTGAGGAGGAGATTGAGGAGTACCAGGAGCAGATGGCCCAGGAGCAGATGGCCCAAGAGCAGATGGTCCAGCAGCAGATGGCGCGTTATGCGCCTCCAGGAGGACCTGCAATATATCTCTGAGACTATACAAGTTCTCTCTTTGGTCTTGGCAAAGCTCTCTTTGTTCTTGGATAAGCTCTCTTTGGTCTTGTCGGATGGCATTAATTGCTTCTGTCAGCTGGATTCTGCTTTCCACATTTTCCCTCCGGGAGGCACGCATCTCTTCCAGAAAATCTCTTAATATCTGCACCTCTGCTATCTCCTCCTGAGGGGCTGCTGGTTCACGGCGGGCTGCTGGTGCATGGCGGGCTGGTGGTGCAGGAGGGGCTGGTGGTGTACGAGGGGCTGCTGGTGCACGAGGGGCTGCTGCAGGGATCTCTTCTGCAGTGGGGGTTTCTTCCGAGGATGAGTATAGAGGCATGTCTTCCATGTCTCCCCGAGATGGCGAGTCATCTCCACCACTCTCATACCTGGGTGAAGGAGGAGCCTGTAGTTGCTGTGCTGCCTCCTCCCCAGACTCTGTATATTGTAAAAAGAATGAAATCGATATATTAGCATAGTTCCAAATAAAGATGTAAATGCTTTTGCTTACAATAGAATTACAAATGCAGCCTCATTAATCCAGTTTCAAATATAAAAATCAATACGATTTCCGCATTTTCCAAACCGTGTTTCTGATATCTATATGGTCAATCTGAATGTGTTTTTGCCTTTGTTTTCAGTCTGTTTAAATGCATGCCTAATCTGTAGACTAGATACTAATGTAATCGCAATGTAATTGTGAATGCGTTTACGTAATAATGTGTAAAAAAGAGTAATTGCGTTAATCATATCCTTAAATACATTCTTTATTTTTGATGTAAAGAGATTATTAAATGAGCTGACCGGCAGATGAGAGTGGTAGGTTCCCGGTATCGACTCCTCTGATCCCGACTATTGCCACCTCAGAGATGCTGGGACGCAACAATTCCTCCCATCGGTAATACTCCACAGTCATTTCAGGACCGCCACCGGTCCCTGTTAGGTATTGGTACTCCCTCGACATCTTTCTTTTGGAGTTTCATTTTGCAGTCCCAGTAGCGATGCTTTATAGACTCGACATCCCTGTTATGGACCCCCACTGCATTAACTGCATCCCTGATCTCCAGCCATAGTTTCCTTTTCTTCCTAGGGGTGGTCTTCTGAGCCTGCAGCCTCCTAGCCCTCTCTATATAAGCCTATATGAGGGCCTCCATCTCCTCCATAGTATATCTCGCCTCCCTAGTCAGCTTGGCTTTCCCTTGTGATGGTGTCCTCTGTTTCCCGGACTGTGAAGCATTACGCTGGCCACCACTGGGCCCAGCCACTTGTTCATCTTGAACAAAGTGGCCTGGTCCACCCACTGCTTCCTCCTGCCCTTCCTCCATCCCTTCCTGTTCCCCTTCCTGTCCTGTTCCTCTTCCTCTCCCTCTCCCCCTCTCCTGACTAAGCTCCTGCCTGACCTCCTCTACAACCTCTTGTCTGAACTGATTATTGAGGAACTCTAATAGTTGCGGGCTAATCTGCCCCATATCCCCCCCTCCCGACATACTCCAACGAAAAGTGAATGTGCCCAAATGAAAGGGGGTCAAAATAAATAAATAAATGCAAAAAAGGTGCTCAAAGTGTGAAAGGGATATAAATAAAAGAGGGTAAGGAGTATTTAACAAACAAAAATGTATAAGAAGACTAAAATGAGGATATGTAAACAAAATCTAACTATGGGATGGGTATGGGCTTAAAGGGAATGGGGTATGAGCTTACAGGGAATGGGGTATGGGCTTACAGGGAATGGGGTATGGGATGAAAGGGAATGGGGTATGGGATGAAAGGGAATGGTATTACAGGGAATGGGGTATGTATTGTAGTATGAGAGGGGATGGGGTATGGAGTGTATGTAGTGTTATTGATAAGTGTATGTATGTATTGAATGTGTTTGCGTGTAAATGTGTTAAGTATACAGAAAAACCACTTGCACACTCACCCAAACCAACTCTTGCTCACTACCGCTCTCTCACTATCTCACACTACCACTAACTAACTCTCACACTACCACTAACTGACACTACCACTAACTTACACTACCACTAACTTACACTACTACTAACTAACTCTCTCACACTACCACTAACTAACTCTCACAATAACAATAACTCACACTAACACTAACTCTCACAATAACGCACTAAATCTCTCTCCTCTCTAATATCACAAAACCCTCTAGCAACACAGTCAAAGAAGCCATGCTTGTGGCGTGCTTATATACCCTATATAAATGTTTAATGATGTACCGGTTTGCCTTGTAAATTATGTTCAGGTGTGCTTTGTTAGTAATTAGTATCTGTGCAGTGTGTATTAGTTGTGTGAATTTGCGCATGCTCATATTGAGTTAGTATTTGTGGAATGTGTAGAATGCGATGATGTCATAGTGATCGTTTTGCATAACATTCTCCAAAAGTATTATGTGTAAATATAAATGTTGATTTGTGATTGTGTAGTATTTGTGAAGTGTTATAAATGTTTGTTTGTACTAATGTTCCGTAATCTTGAATGCGAATGTTTTGTTTGTGTATGCGTGTGCAATTCTTTTTTCGTGTTGTTCTGTTCCATGTTGCAGGATCGTAAGTTATATCTGTATTTCTCGTTTAGTGTAAATGTTTTTCTTTTTTTTTGTTTTCCGATTGTGAATGTGTAATGCGTATGTGCTATGTTGCGTGATTGTTGTTTGTACATTTGCTGTGTGTTTTTGTTGTGCATTATGTGGTATATGTAATATGACAGAGCAGTGCATATTTCTCGCGAGATCGAGTGTTAGCTGAAAAATGCGTGCTTCTTTGATTTCTCATTGATCTCTATGGGAGAATGATTAACGCGGCAATGATTAAGCTTCTTAAATAAACGCGGTAGTTGTGTTACCGCGACGTGTTACGAGGTTGTTTTGAAACTCGTAATACCTATGTTAAGAAAAGTGTGCAAAGGAAATAAAATACACGTAACTAACGCACCCCCCCAACGCAAAACTCGTAATCTAGCCGTATGATAGCAAGAGAATGAAGAAAAATTGATAATAGGAG
Source organism: Bombina bombina (assembly GCF_027579735.1). Lineage (NCBI taxonomy): Eukaryota > Metazoa > Chordata > Amphibia > Anura > Bombinatoridae > Bombina > Bombina bombina. The sequence continues at coordinate 1,030,665,420 of NC_069500.1, forward strand.
TAAATTAGAAAGTTGCTTAAAATTGCATGCTCTATCTGAATTTGTGTTCAGCGTCCCTTCAAACTATAAAATACATCAGTAAGGGCTAGATTATGAGTTGCATGATAACTGTTGCGCACGAGCGAAAAAGAGTTTGCCACACCTCTTTGTACGCAATGGAAGTAGCATGCGTATTACAGGTTGAAATTAAATACGTTCGCGTAAGCAAAATTTAATTTAATGTGTGTCAGAATAGTGCGACTTCAGAGCGCTAATTAACTGTTATGCTCCACTAAAAAGTTGCACAAAACACATCAAAATTATATTTCAAAGTACAGTTACACTCATAATAACACTGTCTAATAAAAATGATTTTTTTTTAAAAGTTTACAATAAAAAGTTATAAGGGCTCAAAGATATGAGGTCTCAGGTGTTAGAAACAATAGCATGCAAATGACTTTAACATAGAGATGCATACATACACATGTCTAAATATGTACATATATATATATATATATATGTGTGTGTTTGTGTGTGTGTACATATGTTTTTATGTATTATATGTGTATATATGTTTTTAAACACACACATATATACACATATAAATATATATATATATACATATATAGAAATGTATTTGCCCTTTACAGTCACATAGCTGAAAACATGAAAAAGCATATTTATGCAATTTTTATATTCGATAAGTGTTTAACTATGTATTTAATGTAAATATTTTACATTCCAAAGTTCGTCACATAAGGAAATATGTTCTAAGTATTAAGGGATTAAATGCTTACCGGGGCATTTACAGGAGTAAAGGGCAACAATTTAACTTAACTTACTAACTTATACAACAATATAAACAATCATAAATAAAGACACAGGCCACTTCTTAATGGGAAAATTTTGACCGTCACGGGTAAAATTTTTATTAAACTAACTTTATTAACTTTTTAAACAGCAGAACCGGAAATGGTGGCATAGAGCTAAATAAGGCCCAGAACAGCAAGGAGGTCAACGGAATCGAGCAGCAGAGGGGTCTCTGCTCAAAGGAAATGACGCTGAGGGGTTGCAGATATCACGTGACCATCCCCCAATGGGGAGAGAGGGGGGTTACCTCACATGCACATAAGGCCTACCACCCCTCCCCTTTATGGCCACCACTTACCCCTAGCGACCTTTTCCTGCACAACAGGACCGAGACCTCCCACCGCCAGGGTGTAATTTCTTAATCTTCACCTGAAAAGGATTCTCAGCTACCAAGCCGCTCGAGCCGCATAGTCAGAGATGGGAGATTACTAAATTTACTGCTATGGACTTATCAGAGGCCTAGGTTGATTAGCCATAGCCCTGCAATTAGCATGGGAGCCGCCATTGATAAGACAAGGGGATTCGGGAGGGAGGGGAAAACACTTCACAGCCTGGATCGGATGGAGAAGAGGAAGTTGGAAGGGGAACCTCAGCTTTTAACAAGGTAAGGAGGGGCCTACCCTGACCTGCAACAATGGTGCACCTAGAACCCAACCCTCTATCTCCTATCCCACTTTTCTGCAGCCTTAACCCTTAGCCTGCTACAGGCCCATGCTGGGCCCAACACGAATTTAAGGGATTAAATGCTTACCGGGGCGTTACCAGGAGTGAAGGGGAACAATTTAACTTAACTTACTAACTTATACAACAATATAAACAATCATAAATAAAGACAAAGACCACTTCTTAATGCGAAAATTTTGACCGTCACAGGTCAAATTTTTATTAACTAACTTTATTAACTTTTTAGCCAACAGAACCGGAAATGGAGGCATAGAGCTAAATAATGCCCTGAACAGCAAGGAGGTCAACGGCCCAACGGAAACGAGCAGCAGAGGGGTCTCTGCTCAAAGGAAATGACGCTGAGGGGTTGCAGAGATCACGTGACCAATCCCCAATGTGCACATGAGGCCTACCACCCCTCCCCTTTATGGCCACCACTCACCCCTAGCGACCTTTTCCTGCGCAACAGGACCGAGACCTCCCTCCACAAGGAGCATCACCAATGCTCTTGCCGCCACCACCACAACCCGACTTACAGGAAGGGTGAAATCGCTCTTTGAATGTCCTTTATAAAAATATCTAACCCTATATCTGACAAATGGACCTTATCTTTTCTATAGAGCTCTGTCCTGTCGGCTGAGATGGCTTCGTGCCGTACCACAAAGCCACCTGCTCCTGTAATGGTTTTTGAAAGTGTCGCATTTATTTTTTTACTAATCCTATATGCCACCGTATGGGTCGACATATGCCTCCAATGCAGGCGGGGGACTATATTAGACCAACCCAGTACTACCTCGGGGATTTGAGTATGAAGCCAGCCAATGTCTGACTGCATGATCTTGATTAATTCTAGGACTGGGACAGACCCTACATCATTCCCACCCAGGTGGAGGATTAGGAGGTGTGGTTTCCCCCATCTTAAGAGGGCACCCGAAATTACCTCCGCAAGTTGGGGCCAGCACATTCCCCTATTCCCTAACCATCTAATTGATGCTTTGCTCAGGGGGAACCCTAGATTCTGACCCAAGGGGAGTGAGGAGCAACGAATTGAAGCCCAGTGGATGAAGGAATGCCCCACAATCCAAATCCGCTTTGCTCCTGGGTGTGCTCCTGTGCAGACAAATATTTTAGTGTGTGCACACATAAATGCAATTAAACAAGCGGGCGGACATATTTTTTGAAGCAATTTGAACGCCACCGCCCTAGTCACTTTATATCATCGCCTGCGTGTCCTACGCTCGCTACCTGCGTCGCCGCCCCTATTCTAAAGGAATGAGGAGCAATTTTACTATTATCCAGGCCTGCCTTTAGCGCTGCTTGCTTCAAGACCCTACCGGACTGGTATTTAGACAGAGCCTTTCAGTCGGCATGGATCAAAAACTGTCCTGGCAACGAGGGCCTACAAGCTAAATAATTGTTAATTATAGCTATGGGACAAGAAATGCTACCTCGCCTGTGCGCAATGTGGAGCCAAGTGCCTTTACCTGACTGATCAGTTTTTGAGCGCGGGATAAAAAGGAGCAGGGAGTCAACGGCAGCTATCACGTGCTCCAGCTGAACTCCGAAACCCACCGCCTGCTTAGAGGGGGCGACTAACTTACTAAGTCGTAAAAGCAAGCACAAAAGCTGTCTTAAACAGCGAGGCCTCGAATGGGGAAGAGCATGAGCTATCAAGCGCCAATAACAGTTTATCTAGACGGTCTTGTGTAATAGGTTCCCGGGAATCAGGTTGCCTGGGATAAACCCTACCCTACCCTTTTACCGAATGAAAAATGAGTTTGTGGGGTCTGGTAAACTCAATGCCCTATAAAAGAATGATAACGCGGCCAATTTTGACTGAAGGGAACCCTGACGCGTGCCTAAGGTGTGAAGACTCACCAACTAATCGCACAGAGATACTATGTTCCCTTGAACAGCTTCCACGCCCCTGGACCGACAAAACTGGTCCCATTCATTCCAGAGCTTCAAATAAGTGCGCCACGTGGAGGGGGCTAAGGAGGAGTGCACCAATGGCAATAGGGCTGCCCAGGAGCGACCAGCTGCCAAAGAAAAACAGGACAACGTAAACCCACTGGTGATGCATTCGGAACTAAGCGTCTAAAATTGTCCCACTCGAATCTGGACAAGGCATCTGCTACCACATTATTGACTCCTGGAACATGCTTTGCCTGGAACTGTATATTGAGTTCCAGGCAACGCAATACCAAGTGCTGCAACAGCTTCACTACCACCGCTGAGGTGGCCGACAAGTTATTGATCGCAAATACGATGCTGGTGTTGTCTGTCCAGAATATGATTGTCTTATTGGAGAATCGCAAACCCCAGAGTTCAACTGACAGGACAATGGGAAAAAGTTCCAGGAGGGTTGAGTTACGGGTGAGACCTAGAGCAGGTCAGGAGGCTGGCCATTGCTCTGCGCTCCATTCCCCCTGAAAGTATGCCCCATAGCCATGTGATCCTGCTGCGTCTGTGAAAAGATGCAACAGTTGGCTAGATATTGGGTCTGATCGCCAGACATGCACGCCATTGAAGTTTTTAAGAAAAACCTCCCAGACCCTCAGGTCCGCCAGCAGGTCAACCATGAGGGCAATCCTCTGAGTAGGTTTTACTCTGCCACTCAGTTGTCTTTCCAACCTACGGTTAAAGATCCTGCCCATAGGTATGACCTTACAAGCGAAGTTGAGGAGTCCTAGCAATGATTGCAACTGTTTCAAGGAAAGGGCCCTTTTGGAACGGCTGCTCGAACCGCCTCCAACATTGCGTTAATTTTATCAGCGGGCAATCTACAGACCATAGCCAATGTGTCGATTTCGATGCCCAGAAAAACCAAACATGACGTGGGGCCTGTGTTTTGTCCTCTGCCAGAGGTACCCCAAACCTGGCCATTATTCCACGCATGCTGTTCATTAGACTGAGGCATTCCCCCGAGTCCGTTCCTCCCACGAGGAGAAAGTCATCAAGGTAATGCGCCACTGAATCGCTTCCTGTATCACTGGCTACAACCCAGTGCAAAAATGAACTAAAGGCTTCAAAAAGCGCACATGAAAGGGAGCATCCCATAGGGAGACAGCGATCCACGTAGTACAAACCCTGAAACTTACATCCCATGAGGGGGAAGACTGATGGGTGGAGTGTCTAATTTCGCAAGTAGAGCGCCTTTCTCAGCCTGTCAAACCAGGTCCAGTGCGCTATCAAATGATTGATACTGCACGGAGCTTAGCTGTGGGTCGATTGCGTCCTTGACGGATGTACCTTTGGGGTATGAAAGATGTTGGATAAGCCTAAATTTACCCGTGTCTTTCTTGGGAACCACACCCAAAGGTGAAATAGTTAAATTTTGGAGTGGTGGGTAAGCAAATGCGCCAGCCATGCGGCCCAATGATACCTCTTTATTAATTTTATCCAATACCACGCCTGGGTGCTGGTATGCGGACATTAAATTCCTCTGGAAACGCGCTCCCTGTACCCTTTGGAAAATTGGAATTCTGAAGCCAAATGAAAACCCCTCCCATAGCATTCGTGCCGTGGCCTGGTCTGGATAGGCCAACAGCCATGGATTAAGCGCATGGACCCTCACCGGAGTGGCCGCCCTTCTGACCAGTAAGTGAGATGGGTGCTCTACTGTTGTTGCCACTATCTTTCTTTTTTGGGGGTAAGGCTAGTAAATCCGCATTGGCATTTACCTGTTGAGGTGTGTTTAACGTATCAGGGGAACTTTTATCTTTTGACTAGTGTTTCGCTGCGCCTACACCCTCCCTTAATATTTTCTTTATCATACGGAACACCTTTTTCTGTCCCTTACCCTGCAAGCCTAATGATGTGTCGCTATCAGAGTCTGTGTCTGTGTGTGAAGTATCAGTAGTGTCTTGCTGTTCATGTACAAAAGCAGAACTCTCACCATGTGACACTCCAGGCTGTGCATTCTGGATGCTGCGATCCGCCCCTGGCTGCAGTTCTTGCTGTGGGATGAATGTTGTCTGTGCTGCAGATGTTCCTGGCATAACCACGTCCGCTGTACTCATTGCGACTGGTGTGGCTGACGATGCCGGAGCTGCACTTAGTACTCCCTGCAAAAGAGAAACCAAATCGCGAGCACTTTGGAAGTTGTTTGAAGATGGAGCCACATTAGCAGTTAGGGATGAAGCTGGCTCTTGCCTCACTGACTCAACTAATGTATTCAAATTGATGCTAGCTGCCACTTGCCTGGCTGTGAGGGGATTGGCTATTGCTGGATTAGTACTAACTGGGACCCTGTCTGCATCCCTACTCATTTGCGCAGGATTAGACATTCCCACAGCATGACTCACTCCCACAGCATTAGTCATTCCTGCAGCGTTAGTCATTCAAACAGCATTACTCATTCCAACAACATTAGTCATTCCCACAGGATTAGTCATTCCCACAGCATTCATTTCCACAGCATGCATTCCTGCAGAAATATTCACATTCCCAATAGCACTCATATCATTAGCAGCTTGCTGAACATTCATTCTAACAGCATCTAACTGGTTAACATTGAATTGCAGGGGCCTATAACCCCTGTTGATATTGCTTTTTTGACCACCATTCCTTACATAACCTCTGCGTGTAGTATTGGTGATTCTACCTGCGCTCCTTAATACCTTTGCCCCCCTGCCTCTCCCTCTTTGAACCTTTGCTACATTTGAGGATTTTTTCTGTTGCCCCCTTTTTCTGTGACCGGGTAAGATTGTGGCCTGGCTCCTTCCCCGCCCACTATGTAACGTTCCCTCATGGTGCTCACCTTGGAGCTCCTGAGGGACCACTGCTGCTCCGGTGCTGCCGTGGATAGAAATGGCTGCACCGGAAGTAACCCCACCTACTTTCGGTTGCACGGCTAATGTTAATGCGCAACCGGAAGTAGGCCCCGGAGCCTGAACTCGCAGTACCGGAGGCTCCGGTAAAGGACTAGGCCCAAAGATCGAGGGCCCACCGGACAGTATGGAGGTGGGAGGTGGAGGGGTCATCACATAGGCCGGTGGTGTGGCGGTATGACTGGAGGCCTGAACGAAATCGGGCCTAGGAGCCTGTGGGGCCAAATTGGGCCTAGGAGCCTGCAGGTTAAAATCGGTCCTAAGAGCCTGCATGTCAAATCCGGCCCTAAAAGCCTGGGGGGCAGATTCTGGCCTAAGAGCCTGTGGTGCGAAATCGGGCCTAGGGGCCTGGGGGGCAAGATCGGGCGTATGAGCCTGGAGGGCCATATTCAAATTTGCTAATGTGACTGGAGCCCTGGCCTGAGGGGGTATTTGGCCCACATAAATTGGTGGTGTGGCGGTAGGAGCATTCTGCACAATATGGGGAACCCTGGATAGGCCAGGCCCAATTTGCTGCAGATCCGGAGCCACATGGGACATGGGGGCATGGGCCTGCACATGATCAGATTGCTGCTGTAACATCACAGGGCCAGTGTTAGTTTGAATCTGAGATAAATGAGGCATAGGGGCCTGCAGAGCCGGGCCAGTGACATTTAGAGCAGTGGGGGCAGTGGGGGCCTGTGTAAAGCCAGCATTGGACATAGCTGCTGCAATGTAAGTTAGAAAATTAGACACAGCAGGGACATCAGTAGATGGCACAGCCTGTAATAAACTAGCAAATTGGTTGGGATTAAATTGCTGAAGCTGCTGTAAATTAGAAATAGGGGCCTGCACTTCCTCTCCCACAAGCTGAGATTCTGGCACTAAATCAACATTATCATCCCCATCTGCACTAATATTCTCCTGAGAAGGAGCTGCATGGACTTTGGCCAAAACCACACTTTGATTTTGTGTAGGAGGGATGTAATCAGATTCAGTAATATTTTTTCCTTGTGTAATTATCTTTTCCTTTGCCTTTCCAGCTTCTGCAGTATCCTGATAGCGTCTAGGTGGAAGAACTGAACACCTTGAACGATGCATGTTGCCAAAGAAAGGTAGAAAAAACTGGACAGCACAAAGAAAACACTTCACAGCCTGGATCGGATGGAGAAGAGGAAGTTGGAAGGGGAACCTCATCTTTTAACAAGGTAAGGAGGGGCCTACCCTGACCTGCAACAATGTTGCACCTAGAACCCAACCCTCTATCTCCTATCCCACTTTCCTGCAGCCTTAACCCTTAGGCTGCTACAGGCCCATGCTGGGCCCTACACAAACTTTTTAAATAGATACTCCTATATATATTTTACCAAAAAAATATCAGCTATGTATAGAAACATGTATTTATGAATACTGTAAATACAACATATTATCCTTTAAGAACAATTAAATGTGAAATATTAATATTTCATGTCAGGTTAGTGCACTTGAGAAAATGCGATTGGGTTTGAGTAAAGGTGTTTTTTTTCTTTTAGCGCTCCATTAAAGTCTATAGCGGAATAAGATAATGCATTCACAATATTCTAAGTTCGGGTTTTTGCGCGCGTTGGGTTAGTGCTTGTGCGAAAACCTTTGAATTTTAACTTGTAAAACACGCACTACCCGACGCACTCAAAAAGCTTACTTCTAGCGGAGTGAGCACACAAGCGGGAGTGATAAATAGCACATGAAGCAAATCAAAATGGATTTTGAGTGAGATCACTTCCCATATGTTGATTAGTTGGATATAACAAGATTAATTTTTGCAGTGGAAATAAGGATGAGGCTGGCAGAGTGTGGAGGTGAATAGCCTAATTTGTAGCTACTAATAGATGGATAGAGATGACACTAATGAACAAGGTTAGGTATCAAAATAAAATAGTAAATGAAGAACTAACATCATATTTATATGCAAGTCATTAAATTTAAATAAATATGTCAGATTGGTGCAAGAGAAAGTTATAAAAAAACAACAAGAGTTTTTCAAATGTTGTGATAAATAATTTTGTCGCCATCCTATATGTCCTAGTTTAACAATGGATCCTTTCCCAAAAGGCCATTTCACTGGGCTAGTTGTGAAGGCAACATCACACCAAAATTATATTGGTAACCTTCTGTTAAGAGCATGTTAATACTTTACAACGATACCTGAAAGCCGCTGCAGATCCTCCGTGAATGTGTATGTCGGACACCACTGGAAGTTAGGATAATCCCGTGAAGGGTCACATGGCCTTGAGGGGTGCACGCTAAGTGCAGTTGAGTATACTGCCAGTATACTCTATAATACTTTACCTAAATTAAAACACAAGAATTATATGCACTAAAGCACTGGACTTCTGCAACTCCGGCTCATATGATTATGAGAGACAGCATGAGTCACATAAATTAAGGTATTGCACACTGTAACCAGAGATGCTTGAGTGCAAATATAAAACTAAAAACAGGTAATCTGATATCATTACGATGCTAAATGTTCCAATGTTATAACTTTATTTAGTTCAGAAAAATTATTAACTTTTTTATAATGTGCAATTCTCCCATTACCTTGCTACAATACATTTACTTGGTGTCTATAAAAGGTAAAAAACAAAGAAAGACTGAGGAGCACTGCAACAAGCATTAGGGTTAAAACTCAATATTTTATTGGCAATACGATTAAAACCTACAGGTTAAAAATAAACCTAGTAAAACCATCTTGGGGGGGGGGTATATGGAACAATAGCAAAGGCTGACATGTTTCGGCAAAACGCCGTACTTTAAGCCTAATGTAAAAAACGTTAAACACTGACTGCATTAAAAACAGATCCAAGAGCACTGATAGGGCAAGAGGTACACACCTACACTAATTCAGACCTATCAGTATCCCCATATACATGGACTCCTCCTCCCTTACGTGTATTGTTCAAGGTGTGTATGCTGCATTCCTAAGTTCCTCCCCCTTTGCTAATAGCTCTATCTATGCTTAAACATACAGTACCCGGAGCAGACTCATTCATATTTTATATTTTAGAATGATACGTGCTCTGAGCCTTGCGGGGAGAAGCTAAATGGTACATATACTCATGACTGTTAGCAGCTCATTCACTCCATCGTGTAACACTATGTACCATAGCAACGCTCTATAGGCCTACATTATATAGATCCTAACCCAGGAGACTATGTCAGTACTGCATGATGTGTGACTGGTACCTTGAACAAGGGGTGGGGGGGGGGAAAGTTTAGGGGAAATTGGTTAATATTAACCCTATCATGGGTTCACAGTACACTATAAGGGTTGTTAGATACCTAGCAAAACGGGGCAAAATACAGAACAGATATTAATATCTTATTATCTGCTAAATGTTCAAAACACTATGGATGGGTAAAGACTCTTCAAATTGGGGGCATAGTAGTTAATAAGACCTAGATGAAACTATATGTTCTAATTCACTGATGTACTTAAATGTTATAGTGTCTCTCAAATGAACATATTATTTAACATAGTAAGTGTTATTCAGATAAGCTCTTGTGAAAAAAAATGTACATAGCTGTGTATAAACTAAGTCTCTAGCTACAGTAGTCAATAGACTACCAAAAATGGGTATAGGATGAAAGTTTACTAAAAATACTCTGATTGATTACCTAGCAAAGAATTCTTACCAAAAATGTATAAGGTCAAACTCGGAGTTGAGGCCCTCTGGTATCCTAGTCCGTAATCTGAATATCCAGAAGGCCTCTCTCTCCCCTAATTTCCTTGACCTATTGTCTCCCGATTTACCAGGTGAGACCCTCTCAATTAAATTCCATTTCAAGCTCCTCACATCTTTGTCATGAAATCTTGAAAAGTGGTTGATGAGTGGTGTTGTGAGGGTACCTGCCCTAATGTCTGCTAGGTGTTCTTTAATTCTAACCCGTGCTTTCCTTGTGGAGAGACCCACATATTGGAGTCCGCACAGGGTACATGAAATTACATAAACAATGTAAGTTGAGTGGCAATTTAGGCAGGATTTAATCTGGAATTTTTCCCCTGTAACCAAAGAACTGAATTCACTGCCTATTTGTGCCTTTGCACAGGCCACACATGTCAAGTGGTTGCAGCGGTACATTCCATTTAGTCTTAGCCAGGAGGAATTATCCTCTGTGTTTTTTCTCAGTCTGGTGGGAGCCACTAAATTGGCCACCATTCTTCCCCTCCTATATGCACATTTAATGCCCCCCTTCAACACTTTTTGGAGGCCATCGTGTGCTGCAATTAGAGGGTAGTGTTTCCTGACTATGTCACAGATCTGTGTATACTGTTGGGAGTACTCTGTGATAAATACCACCTTTTCACTGGTATTGGTTTCCCTGTTGGTCATTGAGTTTTTAGACTTAGCCAATAGTTTCTTTCTATCCAGTATTTTAACTATTCCTCAGGCTTTGTGAATGGAAGTTGACTGGTACCCTCTCTCCTTGAACCGCTCAGTTAGGTCATCAGCTTGTTTTTCATACTCAACCTCATATATACAATTCCTTTTGAGGCGTATGAACTGACCTTTCGTGACCCCTTGGAAAACCCTTTTCAGGTGGCAACTGGAAGCATGAAGGAGAGAGTTACCTGAAATTGGTTTTCGATAAACCTCTGACTCTAAGGTTTGTTCAGGGGTGCCTTTGAGTGTTATGTCCAAGAAATGTATTTTTTATTTATGTGACTCAGAAGTAAAAGTTATGCTAACTTCATTGGCATTCAAGTATTCTACAAATCTGTTCAATGCTTCATCCATGCCTTTCCAAATGAAGAGCAGGTCATCGATAAAACGTTTGTACCAGACGATGTCCTGTCTATAGGGGTTGCTTACCCCATAGACGTGGGACAGCTCCCACCAACCCATAAACAGGTTGGCATTGGAGGGGGCAAATTTATCCCCCATAGCTGTCCCACGCCTCTGGAGGTAAAACTCACCATTGAACTCAAAATAATTGTGAGTAAGGAGAAACTTGCTGATTCCAATCACATACTCCACAAATAGCCCATCACTGGCATACTTCCTAACCAGGAAGAATCTCACCGCTTCCAGGCCCTTGTTGTGGGGTATTGTGGAGCAAAGGAAGTCGACATCCACTGTGAGCCACTGATACTCTTGTTTCCAAGTCATGTCTGATAGCAAGTTCAAGACATGTTTGGTATCCAAGAGATGACTCCACAGGTCTCCCACCAGAGACTGGAGTAAAGCATCCAGCCATTCGGACAGGTGTTCCAAGAGGGATCCAATACCACTGACTATTGGCCGCCCTTGTATGTTTAGCAAAGATTTGTGAACTTTGGGGAGATGATTGAATGTAGGGATAGTTGGATTTTCCTCTATTAAGTATGACTTATTATCTTAATCAATAACACCTAATTCTACTCCATCATCAACAAGGAAGGCCAATTGTCGCTGGAATTTTGTTATTGGATCACTGTTAAGAGGTGTGTAATCTTCTTCATTCCGGAGCTGACGGTGTGCTTCTATGATAAAATCCACTTTATCAAGCACCACCACAGCTCCACCCTTATCTGCAGCCCTTATTACCAAATCATTGTTGGATTTAAGGCTGTTCAGGGCCTTTTGCTGTGCTTTATTGAGATTCTGACCTTTCCCCTGCTCTGTGGTGTAGTAGAGTTTTTTTTAGATCTTCTTCTACCCTCTTTCGGAATTTTTCCAAGGTTGCGACTCTGCTTTGAATTGGGTTGAAGGCGGGATTTGAGCTTTAGGGTCGGAGCCCACGGTTTTTCCGCCCCCTGTGTCAAATTGTCACCTTGGAGAGATTCCAAAACTTGTATATCACAATGCTCTTGGAAATCTAGGTGTATATTCTCAAAAAGAACCCTAGACGACCCAAAGGGTTCTAGTTCCGGAGACTGGGAAATTGAAACTCGACCCTCATTAAATGTTGGATTGGACTTAGAAGAGAAGAATTTCTTTAGGGTCAGGTTTCTGATTAGTCCATTGACATCAAGTAGAGTTCTGAAGATGTTAAATCTATCAGTGGGAACAAAGGTTAGGCCCAGGCTTAGGATCTCAAATTCAGGTCCAGTCAATTCATGTTTAGAGAGGTTGATTACATTCCTTCTCTGTACCATCCCCTCCTCTGGCCTCTTCTCAAATGGTACCTGCCCTATTCCCTCTGTTGGTATTGGTCCTCTTTCTTTTGAAAATGGGGTCCTTGGTTCCCTCCTTTCCCCCCCCCCCCCCCATTCGGGAGCTTTTTGGGCTAAGCGAAAAACCTGTTCCAACTGGGATTTTTCCATCTCACTTGTGATTCTTGGTCCACCTCTTGGGATTTCCGGGTCCTATCTGTAATTTGATGTCTCCCTCCTTGGGTATAACCAAGACATCAGTGTATCCTGGTTGGTTACCGGACACTCCTCCCTGTGCCCCTTGGTACACAGACTGCTGGTCTTCACCACCAGATGCTGATCTTTCACAGGATTCCCCTTCACTCTCATAAAAGTTCATTCTCCTACCCCTATTCCTCCTGTGCCTGTTACCCCCTCTCTGCCTATTTGGACAAAAGTATTCATTATTCTGTTCCTTTCTCTGTGCATAGTGGTCTTTCCTATTCCACACATAGACTTTATTTTTATCATAGTCCATTTGATCATGGACACATTTTGTGTGTTTAACTTCCAACAGCAGGGCTTTAGCCTCCACTACCACTTCTTGGAGTGTCTTGTCAAATTTAGCAAAGGAGGGTTCCTTGCTGCGGTTATTCAGTTCACCTTGTACCAGCTTGATTTTTGAGGCATTCTCCTCCAGGGCTTTTTCTTTAAAGCTAATTACTAGTAATATCAGTTTTAGGGAACAATTCGTTAAATGCTCATTCCATAATTATATGAAGGATGTGTCTTCTGCAACAAATGTGGGGAACTTATTGAGTCTCAAGCCCCTCAGTATAATACCCAACTCATGGTATTTATGTAGAGTTCTAATGACCCATTTCAGCTTATTCACTTTTATTAGAAGAAATTCCATTTCCTCATATAATGCAATTAAACTGTAATTGCCCTTGTCTGTTGAAAATACTGTGTTACAATCCCAGGGCCCTAAATCAATTTCCTGGGCTGTTCTCATGGAGAAAGGAATCCATGCACCTTCAGTTTCACTCTCTGTCATTATTGCCTGCAAGGGAAAAAAGAAAAATGGAGATCCAAAAGAGCCTGGCCACTGGCTCTCAGCTAATTATTAACTTTTTATAATGTTCAATTCTCTTATTACCTTGATACAATACATTTACTTGGTGTCTATAAAAGGTACCCTGATTCAGGTAATCAACATAAGGTCCAAAAGCGCAATGTGGTCTTCAAAAGTTTGTCTCCAGTTTTTCATTAATCTTTACCTTATCTATCTTAAAAAAGCAACACAAAGAACAATCCACTTGTTTGCATTATACTCACTCTGGACCTCTTTGGGCCCCATTTTTCTTTTGCTGTGTGGCCAAGGTTCACTATCAGGAACCACATCCGCCCGGCTTTGCAGGACTCAGGCAGCATTCATTACCATAAATAAAAAGAGAGAAGCGCTCAACCTGGGAACAAACAATAGCATAATAGCTTGTTCTATGGCTAGTTACCACCCTAAAAGCAGCCTCCTTTTGCTCAATATGTGCCTTTCACAGAGAAGAACTTTCCTGTAGCATATCAGTCTGATCCTGACTTCACAGTACAGTCCAGCCCCGAAATACCAGGCAATCCCCCTCTGAACAAGAGAAACAGCAAAACCCCAGACGTACGTTTCGGCCTATTGTGGGCCTCGTCAGTGAGGTGCAGCCATATCCCTCTAGGCACAATGAGCAACGGGTCCACGTCTGGATTCCCGCATCACACTTAGGGAGACTTCCCCAAGTGTCATAATTTGCATAAATGAAAAGAGAGAAGCGCTCAACCTGGGAATGAACAATAGCATAATAGCTTGTTCTATGGCTAGTTACCACCCTAGAAGCAGCCTCTTTTTGCTCAATATGTGCCTTTCACAGAGAAGAACTTTCCTGTAGCATATAAGTCTGATCCTGACTTCACAGTACAGTCCAGCCCCGAAATACCAGGCAATCCCCCTCTGAACAAGAGAAACAGCAAAACCCCAGACGTACGTTTCGGTCTATTGTGGGCCTCGTCAGTGAGGTGCAGCCATATCCCTCTAGGCACACTGAGCAACGGGTCCATGTCTGGATTCCCGCATCACACTTAGGGAGACTTCCCCAAGTATCATAATTTGCATAAATAAAAAGAGAGAAGCGCTCAACCTGGGAATGAACAATAGCATAATAGCTTGTTCTATGGCTAGTTACCACCCTAGAAGCAGCCTCTTTTTGCTCAATATGTGCCTTTCACAGAGAAGAACTTTCCTGTCGCATATCAGTCTGATCCTGACTTCACAGTATAGTCCAGCCCCGAAATACCAGGCAATCCCCCTCTGAACAAGAGAAACAGCAAAACCCCAGACGTACATTTCGGCCTATTGTGGGCCTCGTCAGTGAGGTGCAGCCATATCCCTCTAGGCACACTGAGCAATGGGTCCACGTCTGGATTCCCGCATCACACTTAGGGAGACTTCCCCAAGTGTCATAATTTGCATAAATAAAAAGAGAAAAGCGCTCAACCTGGGAACGAACAATAGCATAATAGCTTGTTCTATGGCTAGTTACCACCCTAGAAGCAGCCTCTTTTTGCTCAATATGTGCCTTTCACAGAGAAGAACTTTCCTGTAGCATATCAGTCTGATCCTGACTTCACAGTACAGTCCAGCCCCGAAATACCAGGCAATCCCCCTCTGAACAAGAGAAACAGCAAAACCCCAGACGTACGTTTCGGTCTATTGTGGGCCTCGTCAGTGAGGTGCAGCCATATCCCTGTGAAGTCAGGATCAGACTGATATGCTTCAGGAAAGTTCTTCTCTGTGAAAGGCACATGTTGAGCAAAAAGAGGCTGCTTCTTGGGTGGTAACTAGCCTATTGTTCGTTCCCAGGTTGAGCGCTTCTCTCTTTTTATTTAAGCATTCATTACCAGCATTTATCATTGCAAAAGCCAGTGCTTGTGCTATGTCATGCATGAACAGGGACTGCCAATCATCCTAATTGAATCAGGATAATTGAGATCCGCAACACTTTAGGTGGCAACGAGCATTTGTATGAATGTAATATGCATATTTATAAGTTTATAAGTTTGTATATATGTTACTATGATGAACTTGATTTTTTAAATAAATTCTATCTTGAAAATTACCTCTAGTCATTCTATAATCACAAATGAAAAAATAACTAATGTGGTCTCTTATTTGACAATGATCAAAAGTACTGACTCATGAAGATCATAATAAAAATGAATGAACAATATTGCAAAAATGTTTTATTATATATATATATATATATATATATATATATATATATATATATATATATATGTAAATAAATATATTCAATAAAAGTCATGTTTTTTACTATGTCTGAAATGCTAATATGCCAAGTTACTTTTGCAAAATGTCAGCCGCATTAAACTGTTTGTGCTCTTTTAAACAAACAATGATTACAATATTATGAAGCTATAACATGTAGTTGCTTAAAGTTATCATATATTGTCTAAAGATTCCTTAATTATACCAATGTTAAATGATAATATCTGCATTATTGAAAATGATTATAATGGCCCAGATTACAACTAGAGCGCTAATGATAATACGTACGCAAAATCAATATCGTTGGCCCGTGTTAAAATTAGTGCGCAAATTGAAAATAAAAGTCCATGGTAAAAAAGATTTACCAGAGAAGGTTTAGAGCGGCCGACATTGCTTTAATGCACCTTATGCCTTCAATAGATATCTAGGGGCATATGTATCAAGCTCTGAATGGAGCTTGATGGCCCGTGTTTCTGGCGAGCCTGCAGGCTCACCAGAAACAGCAGTTATGAAGCAGCGGTCACAAAGACCGCTGCTCCATAACCTGTCCGCCTGCTCTGAGCAGGCGGACACACATCGCCACAATACAACCCGATCGTGTAAGATCGTGTTGATTGACACCCCCCTGCAGGGGGCGACGTTGCACCAGCAGCTCTTGTGAGCTGCTGGTGCAATGCTGAGTACGGTGAGCATATTGCTCGCCGTATTCAGCGAGGTCTGGCGGACCTGATCCGCAGTGTCGGATCAGGTCTGCCAGACCTTGATAACTAGAGGCCCTAGACTGAGCTAATTATCACCAATATTACAAGTTTAAGGTTATGAATTACCTTAAGCATAAGCCAAAATAGTGCTAGAAATTAGCGCAACCTGAGTTCTGAAGTAAATTGTTAGTACTAAAATAAAAGTTTCACAAAACACATGTAAAACATAATAAAATAAAGTATTCCACTAGTATATAAAGATTTTAATAATAAAAAAAAAATATATAGGAAAAAATGTTTTAAAAGGGCTAAAAAGGGATAGGGTATAAGACAATATGACAAGTTGTCTGACTGGGAAGGACTCCAAAGTGTATTTTTGTATGTGTGTATTAGGGATGCACCGATACTCAGCATTAGCACGAGTACTCATACTCGTGCAAAATGCTCCGATACCTCAACCGATACTTTTGGGCAGCGCTGTAAGGAAAGGAGGGACACAATGCGAGGGAGCTTCTGCCCTTAGTGTGCCGAGTGAATTTTGGTTTCACCAGAACGGTGGTGTTTTAAATAGTGCTGGATCCATTAACTCACCTGTGATAAATATAATTCTGTTTTATTATTTATGTGCCATTTTGCTGCTCTCTTACGTAATTAGACAAGTGGAGCACGGGAAAACCCCTAAAGAGTCAGTAAAGTGTTAAGATCGCTGGGCTGAGGCATTTGATCGCATATGCCAGCGTCAGGCCTTGTAAGTTTTTGTTTAAGACGGAGTAGTGTTGGCGTTTCGCTGATAGTACTGGTAGTAACAAGTAAGCCTGGGGACAAGGGGTTGTGCGCGTGGAAGTAAACTGGAGATGGCTATTTAGTGTAGTAAAAACAGAGCAGCGTTATGTGTCGCAAGGAAGAAGGCCTCCTTGTGTCCGAGAAAATACTTTTCAGTGGAAGAGGTTTTTTTTTGTTTTGGGCCATTTCAATGCGGGCTGCGTTACAATCGTGTAAATCTGTGGAAACGTGCTTTTTGCCGTTCATTTTCCATATAGCCGAGAACTCTTTATAGGATGCAAGCGGCAGATAGTAATATTTCTCTGCAGATAAATAACTGAAGCCAATTTTTACATGCATATACGGAGCATTGTTGTGCTATGTTTATCCGCACGGGCGCATGTTCTCTCTTAGGTAGCCTGTGTGCCCTGTGTAGTTGGTGGCATTATGAATAGATTATAGAACTCCCAGAATCTACTATAAAAGCTTAGCTGGAGCTTTTGCCCGGGGGAAACACATGGTGCTTTATAGTATGGCTACCATGCTAAAAAATTTTGAGCAGTAAAATGTTATATGTCCGAGAATCTAACTCAGAAAGTTAAAATGAGTTATAACTGGAGTTATAGTTAACAAAGGGTATATTTTGTTGTGTGAAGTTACAAGCTGTGTCTGTTCATGTCCTTGGTCATATCCAGTTTCATGGATCAATGTGAGAACATTATCTGTTTGTTTTTTTTTTGTTTGTTTTTTAAATCAAAGAATTCTACCTCCCCATGTAATAGTTCTTTGCAATTAATATTTTCATGGTATGTGATGTTGCCTTTCCTTTTTGGTGCATAGTTATTGAAGGGATAGTAAAGACAAAAATCCTGATTTTGAAGAGCATGCATTTTTAATCCATTTTAATCTGTAGAATTTCACTATCAAAAAGTGCATAATAAAATGTATGATGAAGTATTGCAATTTTATTACAATTAATAAACATACATTTATTATTTAAATGACCACTAAATACAGAAAATTTAATAAATAATGTGATGGTAAATCCTAGGATTTATCATAGGAACAAATAAAGGGGACTTTGAGTCATGTATAAAATACTTAATTCTGTTTCTTCTATAGTATTATTGGGTCCATAAGTGGCTCTAAGACCTGCCTTAAATCCTCCACTATCCCTGATTTTTCATGCTGGTTTGTGGATCCAAGAGTGACCCTTTCTGTACACCTGAGGTTCATTTATCTATGTATATTTTAGTGATACAATCAAAATTGAGGATGATATGGTTGTTGCTTATTAGAGATTTAGTTGCATCTCAGTAACTTTGTGTGAGTGTGTCTGTGTGTGTGTCTGTGTGAGAGTGTCTGTGTGAGAGAGTGTCTGTGTGTGAGAGTGTCTGTGTGTGTCTGTGTGAGAGTGTGTCTGTGTGCATCTGTGTGAGAGTGACCCTTTCTGTACACTGGAGGTTCATTTATCTATGTATATTTTAGTGATACAATAAAAATTGAGGATGATATGGTTGTTGCTTATTAGAGATTTAGTTGCATCTCAGTAACTTTGTGTGAGTGTGTCTGTGTGTGTGTCTGTGTGAGAGTGTCTGTGTGAGAGAGTGTCTGTGTGTGAGAGTGTCTGTGTGTGTCTGTGTGAGAGTGTGTCTGTGTGCATCTGTGTGAGAGTGTGTCTGTGTGTGTGTCTGTGTGAGAGAGTGTCTGTGTGTGAGAGTGTCTGTGTGTGTCTGTGTGAGAGTGTGTCTGTGTGCATCTGTGTGAGAGTGTGTCTGTGTGCATCTCTGTGAGAGTGTGTCTGTGTGTGAGAGGGTCTGTGTGCATCTATGGGGCTGATTTAAGAAGAGCCGATTGGCCCCTGTTCCCCTTTTTTCTATATGAGCCTTCAGGCTCGCCGGAAACAGAAGTTAAGAAGCAGCGGTCTTAGGACTCGTCCGCCTGCTCTGAGCAGCGGACAGCAATCAACCCGATTAGATACAATTAGGGATCTGCTTGTGCAATGCTAAATGCCAACATCCTATGCTGTCAGCATTCAGCGATGCCTGTCAGACATTTGTTAAATCGGCCCCTATGTGTGAGAGTGTATCTGTGTGAGAGTGTCTGTTTGTGTGCTTCTATGTGTGAGAGTGTGTCTGTGTGTGTGAGAGGGTGTCTGTCTTTGTCAGTCCAAAAAAGTATCGGCAATTGGTATCGGCAAGTATTTGAAAAAAAGTATCGGTACTTGTACTCAATCTTAAAAAAAAATGGTGCAACCCTATATGTATGTATACATATGCATACATGTCTATATATGTGAATTTATGTGTAAATATGTGCACACATACATACAAACACATATATATCTATATGCAGATATCTAAAAGGACAAGCACACAGAAACACCTCTCATAGTGCAGATCAGTTTAATTAAAACAAAGGGGGATAGGACTACACAAGTAGTTGTATGTCCAAAAAGAGAAAAGAGGTGCGCCTATTATATGCTACTCCTTATGGGATGTTAATTTTATGATATATATTAGTATAGAATTATTAGATAATTATATATAATAATGACAAAAATAATTCCAATGACAACAAGTATGAAAGATGTGTAAATATATACTTAAACACAGTCCTTGATGATGTATAAACGAATGTCCATGGATGCAAAAGGTGTCACCAAAACGGAGGTCCAAAAAGAAGGGGGGCTCCAGACAGATAGCAGCTCTCTCCACAATATGCAATGAAAATAACCCTCGTCTTGAAAAGACAAAGAAGAGGTGCAGATAAACCTAACACAATGCAAGATCTTCCGCTGTGGTGAAAACTAGGTACTCACAAGGATATTTGCACCTCTAGTGCAATACTAAACAAGCCGAAGCTTCAGAGCCGCTCGGCTGAGTCTCTCTCTCCCGGTCCGCTCCTAACAATGGTCACGCCCCTGTGTAAGGTAAGAAGACAAGACACCCTTGGTGCAGATTACCCCGACCAATGTCGGACAAACAACAGTTAGCTGAGGATTTAATACTCACAAACGAGTTTGCACAATCAGTGCAATATCAAGCGGACCGAAACTTTTGAGCCGTTTGGCTGACTCCTTTCAGATGTGACAGCTGCTTTTTGGATTGCAGAATCAATGTTCAGGGCTAGCTGCCAGACTTGGATACAACGCTGCTCCAGGGAAATACAAATACTCTAAGGCCTAGATTTAGAGTTCGGCGGTAGCCGTCAAAACCAGCGTTAGAGGCTCCTAACGCTGGTTTTGGGCGCCCGCTGGTATTTGGAGTCAGTGATTAAAGGGTCTAACGCTCACTTTACAGCCGCGACTTTTCCATACCGCAGATCCCCCTACGCCATTTGCGTAGCCTATCTTTTCAATGGGATCTTCCTAACGCCGGTATTTAGAGTCGTTTCTGCAGTGAGCGTTAGAGCTCTAACGACAAGATTCCAGCCGCCTGAAAATAGCAGGAGTTAAGAGCTTTCTGGCTAACGCCGGTTTATAAAGCTCTTAACTACTGTACCCTAAAGTACACTAACACCCATAAACTACCTATGTACCCCTAAACCGAGGTCCCCCCACATCGCCGCCACTCGATTAAAATTTTTAACCCCTAATCTGCCGACCGCCACCTACGTTATACTTATGTACCCCTAATCTGCTGCCCCTAACACCGCCGACCCCTGTATTATATCTATTAACCCCTAACTTGCCCCCCACAACGTCGCCGCAAGCTACTTAAAATAATTAACCCCTAATCTTCCGACCGCAAATCGCCGCCACCTACGTTATCCCTATGTACCCCTAATCTGCTACCCCTAACATCGCCGACCCCTATGTTATATTTATTAACCCCTAATCTGCCCCCCACAACGTCGCCGACACCTACCTACACTTATTAACCCCTAATCTGCCGAGCGGACCTGAGCGCTACTATAATAAAGTTATTAACCCCTAATCCGCCTCACTAACCCTATCATAAATAGTATTAACCCCTAATCTGCCCTCCCTAACATCGCCGACACCTAACTTCAATTATTAACCCCTAATCTGCCGACCGGAGCTCACCGCTATTCTAATAAATGTATTAACCCCTAAAGCTAAGTCTAACCCTAACACTAACACCCCCCTAAGTTAAATATAATTTTTATCTAACGAAATAAATTAACTCTTATTAAATAACTTATTCCTATTTAAAGCTAAATACTTACCTGTAAAATACATCCTAATATAGCTACAATATAAATTATAATTATATTATAGCTATTTTAGGATTAATATTTATTTTACAGGCAACTTTGTAATTATTTTAACCAGGTACAATAGCTATTAAATAGTTAAGAACTATTTAATAGTTACCTAGTTAAAATAATTACAAATTTACCTGTAAAATAAATCCTAACCTAAGATATAATTAAACCTAACACTACCCTATCAATAAAATAATTAAATAAACTACCTACAATTACCTACAATTAACCTAACACTACACTATCAATAAATTAATTAAACACAATTGCTACAAATAAATAAAATTAAATAAACTATCTAAAGTACAAAAAATAAAAAAGAACTAAGTTACAGAAAATAATAAAATATTTACAAACATAAGAAAAATATTACAACAATTTTAAACTAATTACACCTACTCTAAGCCCCCTAATAAAATAACAAAGCCCCCCAAAATAAAAAATTCCCTACCCTATTCTAAAATACAAATATTACAAGCTCTTTTACCTTACCAGCCCTGAACAGGGCCCTTTGCGGGGCATGCCCCAAGAATTTCAGCTCTTTTGCCTGTAAAAAAAAACATACAATACCCCCCCCCCCAACATTACAACCCACCACCCACATACCCCTAATCTAACCCAAACCCCCCTTAAATAAACCTAACACTACCCCCCTGATGATCTTCCTACCTTGTCTTCACCATGCCAGGTTCACCGATCCGTCCTGGCTCCAAGATCTTCATCCAACCCAAGCGGGGGCTAGACATCCACTGAAGAAGTCCAGAAGAGGGTCCAAAGTCTTCCTCCTATCCGGCAAGAAGAGGACATCCGGACCGGCAAACATCTTCTCCAAGCGGCATCTTCTATCTTCTTCCATCCGATGACGACCGGCTCCATCTTGAAGACCTCCAGCGCGGATCCATCCTCTTCTTCCGACGACTAGACGACGAATGACGGTTCCTTTAAGGGACGTCATCCAAGATGGCGTCCCTCGAATTCCGATTGGCTGATAGGATTCTATCAGCCAATCGGAATTAAGGTAGGAATTTTCTGATTGGCTGATGGAATCAGCCAATCAGAATATAGTTCAATCCGATTGGCTGATCCAATCAGCCAATCAGATTGAGCTCGCATTCTATTGGCTGTTCCGATCAGCCAATAGAATGCGAGCTCAATCTGATTGGCTGATTGGATCAGCCAATCGGATTGAACTTGATTCTGATTGGCTGATTCCATCAGCCAATCAGAAAATTCCTACCTTAATTCCGATTGGCTGATAGAATCCTATCAGCCAATCGGAATTCGAGGGACGCCATCTTGGATGACGTCCCTTAAAGGAACCGTCATTCGTCGTCTAGTCGTCGGAAGAAGAGGATGGATCCGCGCTGGAGGTCTTCAAGATGGAGCCGGTCGTCATCGGATGGAAGAAGATAGAAGATGCCGCTTGGAGAAGATGTTTGCCGGTCCGGATGTCCTCTTCTTGCCGGATAGGAGGAAGACTTTGGACCCTCTTCTGGACTTCTTCAGTGGATGTCTAGCCCCCGCTTGGGTTGGATGAAGATCTTGGAGCCAGGACGGATCGGTGAACCTGGCATGGTGAAGACAAGGTAGGAAGATCATCAGGGGGGTAGTGTTAGGTTTATTTAAGGGGGGTTTGGGTTAGATTAGGGGTATGTGGGTGGTGGGTTGTAATGTTGGGGGGGGGGTATTGTATGTTTTTTTTTACAGGCAAAAGAGCTGAAATTCTTGGGGCATGCCCCGCAAAGGGCCCTGTTCAGGGCTGGTAAGGTAAAAGAGCTTGTAATATTTGTATTTTAGAATAGGGTAGGGAATTTTTTATTTTGGGGGGCTTTGTTATTTTATTAGGGGGCTTAGAGTAGGTGTAATTAGTTTAAAATTGTTGTAATATTTTTCTTATGTTTGTAAATATTTTATTATTTTCTGTAACTTAGTTCTTTTTTATTTTTTGTACTTTAGATAGTTTATTTAATTTTATTTATTTGTAGCAATTGTGTTTAATTAATTTATTGATAGTGTAGTGTTAGGTTAATTGTAGGTAATTGTAGGTAGTTTATTTAATTATTTTATTGATAGGGTAGTGTTAGGTTTAATTATATCTTAGGTTAGGATTTATTTTACAGGTAAATTTGTTATTATTTTAACTAGGTAACTATTAAATAGTTCTTAACTATTTAATAGCTATTGTACCTGGTTAAAATAATTACAAAGTTGCCTGTAAAATAAATATTAATCCTAAAATAGCTATAATATAATTATAATTTATATTGTAGCTATATTAGGATTTATTTTACAGGTAAGTATTTAGCTTTAAATAGGAATCATTTATTTAATAAGAGTTAATTTATTTCGTTAGATAAAAATTATATTTAACTTAGGGGGGTGTTAGTGTTAGGGTTAGACTTAGCTTTAGGGGTTAATACATTTATTAGAATAGCGGTGAGCTCCGGTCGGCAGATTAGGGGTTAATAATTGAAGTTAGGTGTCGGCGATGTTAGGGAGGGCAGATTAGGGGTTAATACTATTTATGATAGGGTTAGTGAGGCGGATTAGGGGTTAATAACTTTATTATAGTAGCGCTCAGGTCCGCTCGGCAGATTAGGGGTTAATAAGTGTAGGCAGGTGTCGGCGACGTTGTGGGGGGCAGATTAGGGGTTAATAAATATAACATAGGGGTCGGCGATGTTAGGGCAGCAGATTAGGGGTACATAGGGATAACGTAGGTGGCGGCGGTTTACGGAGCGGCAGATTAGGGGTTAAAAGTGTAATGCAGGGGTCAGCGATAGCGGGGGGCGGCAGATTAGGAGTTAATAAGTGTAAGGTTAGGGGTGTTTAGACTCGGGGTACATGTTAGGGTGTTAGGTGCAGACTTAGGAGGTGTTTCCCCATAGGAAACAATGGGGCTGCGTTAGGAGCTGAACGCTGCTTTTTTGCAGGTGTTAGGTTTTTTTTCAGCTCAAACAGCCCCATTGTTTCCTATGGGAGAATCGTGCACGAGCACGTTTTTGATGCCGGCCGCGTCCGTAAGCAACTCTGGTATCGAGAGTTGCATTTGCGGTAAAAATGCTCTACGCTCCTTTTTTGGAGCCTAACGCAGCATTTGTTTGAACTCTCGATACCAGAGTTAAATTTATGGTGCGGCCAGAAAAAAACCCGCGGAGCGTTAACAGCCCTTTTACCGCCGAACTCCAAATCTAGGCCAGTAGCTCTTATTGTACCAATAGAAATGGAAAAAAGCAAAACTATTGGTTTGCTATAATGGAAGGCTTTAGGTAAAAGATAAAGTGTCCAAACAAGGTAGAACAATAATAAAACTTTTATTAAAAACTTTAAAATGCTTTGCTATGCGTTTCTCGGCTACAAGCCGTTTCATCAGGCTACATCTTGCCTGATGAAACGGCTTGTAGCCGAGAAACGCATAGCAAAGCATTTTAAAGAAGGTTCATTTATCTAGTATCGTATAATTCTAAATATAATGATAATAATAATAATAATAATAATAATATGATATAGTTAGATTTCTTAAATTACCTATTAAAATGAATAATAAATAAAATTTCATAGAATGGTCATTGCCAATGATACCAATACTAATGATATTAATATTAAAGGAACACTAAACCCAATTTTTTTCTTTCATGATTCAGGTAGAGGATACAATTTTACACAACATTCCAATTTACTTCTTTTATCTAATTTGTTTCATTCTTTAGATAACTTTTGTTAAAGAAATAGCAATGCACATGGGTGAGCCAATCACACGAGGCATCTATGTGCAGGCACCAATCAGCAGCTACTGAGCCTATCTAGATTGGCTTTTCATCAAAGGATATCAAGTGAATGAAGCAAATTAGATAAAAGATGTAAATTAGATAGTTGTTTAAAATTGCATGCTATTTCAAAATCATGAAAGAAAAAATTTGGGTTTCATGCCCCTTTAATAATATCCATATATCTTTAGTCTTCCATAAATACAAATACAAATACAGGGAACAGAATCACCAACATAAAGGGGACACTCCGCTATGATTCCAAGAGGACTAAATTCCTATGTCCAATGTTATGCATTCTACGTGTGACTAAATACAACCCACCATAATATACAGGTAATAATATACTGTACATATACATATAGCGAAATATAAATGGTATGTGAGTGACTACCCAACCTCCTATCCTGTTGTATTAAACTAAGCTCCATTAGATTAAATTGAATCCATTTAAATGTAAAAAGCTTGAATGTCTGCCTCCCTATTCATTCCAAAGGGTTCCAAAGTTTGGAGGGAGTGTATCCAGAAAGTTTCCCTTTGTCTAAGATGTAACATTCTGTCTCCCCTTCTTTCATCCAATATCACCTGTTCAATTGATTTGAAACGTAAACATGAAGGGTCATTCCTATGAAACTTCCTATAATGGTCCGTAACTCCATGAGACACATTCCCCTTTTCAATATTGGTGATATGTTCTAGGACCCTCCTTTTGACAGTTCTTTTTGTTCTACCAACATATTGACAGTGGCAAGAACATTCCAAAACATACACTACATATTTTGAATGGCAATTATAATAATAATATAATAATAATTTGCGATTTATATACTGTACAAACATAAGACATAAAAGTTAGGAGATTCTGAAGGTCAGATAAGCGGACTGAATGCCTGATGGAAGAGGTGGGTCTTTAGCTTTTTTAAAAAAGTCTTTAAGGACGGTGCCTCTCTGATTGCGCACGGTAAAGAGTTCCAGAAAGTAGGGGCAGAATGCTCTGGAGCCTGAGTTTGTCCTTATTCTTGGCACTGAGAGGAGGGATGTGTTGGCTGACCTAAGTGAACGGGATGGGATGTAGGGTGTCAGGAGCTCTTTCAGGTACTGTGGGCCTTGGTTGTTTAAGGCTTTGAAGGTCAGCAGGCCAATTTTAAAATATGTTCTCAATTTAATTGGAAGCCAATGCAGGGAGTGGAAAACAGGTGTTATGTGGCAGGAGCGAGTTTGATTGGTCAATAGTCTGGCTGCTGCGTTTTGTACTGTCTGAAGGCGATGGAGTTCTTTTTTTTGGGAGGCCCAAGTAAAGTGCATTGCAGTAATCTAGCCTAGAGGATACAAATGCATGGATTAATGTTGGCATATCATCCGGTGGAATTAAGTGTTGTATCCTGGCTATGTTTTTCAAATGAAAGTAGGCAGATTTTATTACGGAGGAAATCTGCTGTTTAAAAGATAGTCCAGCATCAATCAGCACTCCGAGGTTTCGTACCTTTGCTGAACTAACGAGTTCAGAGCCTCCAAGCTCCAGGCCAGTTAGGTGATCGTGGGATATTTTTGATGCCCGGGGTCCCCTCACCAAGAGTAACTCTGTTTTGTCCGGGTTCACTTTGAGACAGCTAGCATTCATCCATTCTATGATGTCTGTTAAGCAACTGTTTATGCGGCATGCTGGGTCTGTAGTATCTGGAGCAAAGGAGAAGTAGAGGTCTGTGTCATCAGCGTAACAATGATACCTTAGGCCATGTCTGTTAATGATGTCCCTCAGTGGTAGTAAGTAAATTGCAAATAGCATGGGAGACAGGATAGATCCTTGTGGAACTCCGCAGGCATGTTCTGTTGGTGCTGATGAGCTTGATCCTGATATTACTCTCTGTGATCTACCAGCGAGGAAGGATTTAAACCAGTTAAGGACTGTGCCTCCTAGACCACAGATGTACTGCAAGCGCTCTATTAGAATCCTATGTTCAATGGTGTCAAATGCAGCTGAGAGATCCAGGATGATTAGAATGGAGTAATCACCTTTGTCTCTTGTCATGAGGAGATCATTTAGCACTCGGACTAGCGCTGTTTCAGTGCTGTGGCGGCATCTGAAGCCTGACTGGAAAGGATCGAATATGTTTAGGCATGATAGATGGGCTTCCAGTTGAGTTGCCACTACTTTTTCAATTATTTTCTCCAGAAATGGGAGGTTGGATACTGGTCTGTAATTAGTCATGCAGTCTGGGTCTAAACTGCATAGATGTTTTTATTTGTTTCCTGTAGCCATCAACTTTAGATACTATTTGTTTGTTGTCCTTGTCTATAATTGGACAAGTATTGCAATTCTAGCATTTATATGTTTTCAAACTAATAATATGTAATTAATCTACTAAATGCTTAGGATTATTATAGAACTGAATTATCTTGCTGAAGAAAGTGCTCACATGTGTTTATTTTGAAAATAAGAAGCACATTTATATATAAATTTTTAAAAATAAGAATCAACTATATATGAGAATCAATTTAGTTTAAATGTTTTTTTAATGTTGGTATATATATTTAAATCATAATGTATAATTTGTGCACTCTGAATACGGACCAATGGGGGAGTTCCTGTAAAAGGTGGTTAACAGAGCGCAGTATGATATATGGTGGGTGTGCTCCTTAATGCTGTCTTGAAATATTCAGCTTGTAAGGTGGGTGTCCATCAAGCCTCTGACTAAGTGTTCCGTGAAACGTGTAAGGCCACGCCCACCTTACATCACTTGTGACTTACACGCTGATTTTGTGCTCCGTGTTACATACGGATACTTTCAGAGTTTTCTCAGCACTTTAGCAGCTGTTTACTTGGAAGCATTGGACACTAGCCAAGAGTCTACGACCTCAAAGACTGGCCAGCTGTGTCACAAAGGACATTTGAAAAAAAATTTGCTTTATCGTGTCAAGGAACTCCTGGTGATATCCATTGTGAAACAAGTGGGGACACTTATATATCCATCTGCCCTTCCTTACCTCATATGATTGAGGTCTCTTTTTGTGAGTAGGGAATACTGTAGGGGAAGGTTCTTTTATATGTGTTTGTATTGTTTTAATTAAACTGATCTGCACTATGAGAGGTGTTTCTGTGGGCTTGTCTTTTTAGATATCTGCAGCTGTACCTCTTTACTCAATCTGAACCTTGAGTCTACTTTGGATGAGCAGCACTGAACACCTCCTCAACAGAAGGATAAGAATTTTTTATATTTATCTCAATATATTTATATTTAACATTATTAGTTTTATTATTGTAATATATTGTATCTACAGATTTTATTGTATTTAGTTTAGAATTAATCAAATTGATTTTATATACCAAACTATAGGAACAAATTATTAATACACATTGTGAGTGAGCGTAACTTTTTCTATATTAGTGGAAACACCTAGGTGTACCTACTTCTATAGTTTTTTTCTAACATATATATATACCTCGAAACATGCAGTATAATGTTTAAATCATTTTAATATATTTTATGTTTTTTTAAAAAATAAAACACTTCAAACTATCGGCTAGATTACAAGTTTTGCGTTATGAGTGAAAAAGCAGCGTTATGGCTCTTTTTCACTACTTCTGGTATTACGAGTCTTGCAGGTATTTCTGTACCGTACACTTTTTTTGGCCGTAACGCAACGTAACTACCGCAGCTTTCAAAAAGTCATTTTTCAATGGGACTTTCCGGCCAAAAAGTGAGAGCTACAGCCTATACCGTCAAGATCCATACTGTAAACTGAAAGTCAGTAGTTATGGGTTTTACGCTGCAAAGCTGTAACATAAAACTCATCACTAAAGTGTCACAAAGTACACTAACACCCATAAACTACATATTAACCCCTAATCTGCCGCTCCCGTCATCGCCGCCACTATAATAAACATATTAACCCCTAAACCACCGCACTCCCGCATCACAAACACTAGTTAAATATTATTAACCCCTAATCTGCTGTCCCTAACATCGCCACAACCTACATTACTGTTATTAACCCCTAATCTGCTGCCCCCAAAATCGCCGCCGCTATACTAAAGTTATTAACCCCTAAACCTAACCCTAAGTCTAACCCTAAAACCCCCTAACTTTATTGTAATTAAAATAAATCTAAATAAAACCTACTATTAATAATTAATAATAATTCCTATTTAAAACTAAATACTTACCTGTAAAATAAACCCTAAGCTAGCTACAATATAACTAATAGTTACATTGTATCTATCTTAGGTTTTATTTTTATTTCACAGGCAAATTTGTTTTTATTTTAACTAGGTAGAATAGTTAGTAAATAGTTATTAACTATTTACTAACTACCTAGTTAAAATAAATACAAATTTACCTGTAAAATAAAATCTAACCTGTCTTGCACTAACACCTTAACTTACACTACAATTAAATAAATTATATTAATTAAATATAATGAACTAAATAAAAAAAAAAAACATTAAATTACACAAAATAAAAAAGGAATGATGTCCCTTAAAGAAACCTTCATTCTTCAGTCGCCGTCGTAAGAAGAGGATGCTCTGCGCCGGATTTCTTGAAGATGGAGACTCTCTGCTCCGGATGGGTGAAGATAGAAGATGCCGGCTTCGCTGAGGACTTCTGCCACTTTGTTGAGGATGGATGTTGGGTCTTCAAAAACTGTAAGTGTATCTTCGGGGGTTAGTGTTAGGTTTTCTTAAGGGTTTATTCGGTGGGTTTTAATTTTAGGTAAGGGACTTTAGGTGGAAAAAGAGCTAAATGCCCTTTTCAGGGCAATGGGGAGCTTAGGTTTTTTAGATAGGTTTTTATTTGGGGGGTTTGGTTGTGTGGGTGGTGGGTTTTACTGTTGGGGGGTTGTTAGTATTTTATTTTTTACAGGTAAAAGAGCTGATTTCTTTGGGGCAATGCCCCGCAAAAGGCCCGTTTAAGGGCTATTGTTAGTTTAGTTTAGGCTAGGGTTTTTTTTATTTTGGGGGTCTATTAGATTAGGTGTAATTAGTTTAAATATGTGCCCCCACTATCGCTGACCCCTGCATATTATTATTAACCCCTAATCTGCCGCTCCGTACACCGCCGCAACCTACGTTATCCCTCTGTACCCCTAATCTGCTGCCCCTAACACCGCCGACCCCTATATTATATTTATTAACCCTAATCTGCCGCCCCCAATGTCGCCTCCACCTACCTACAATTATTAACCCCTAATCTGCCGACCGGATCTCACTGCTACTCTAATAAATGTATTAACCCCTAAAGCTAACCCTAACCCTAACACTAACACCCCCTTAAGTTAAATATAATTTTATTCTAACGAAATAAATTAACTCTTATTAAATTAATTATTCCTATTTAAATCTAAATACTTACCTGTAAAATAAACCCTAATATAGCTACAATATAAATTATAATTATATTGTAGCTATTTTAGGATTAATATTTATTTTACAGGCAACTTTGTAATTATTTTAACCAGGTACAATAGCTATTAAATAGTTAATAACTATTTAATAGTTACCTAGTTCAAATAATTACAAAATTACCTGTAAAATAAATCCTAACCTAAGTTACAATTAAACCTAACACTACACTATCAATAAATAAATTAAATAAAATACCTACAATTACCTACAATTAAACCTAACACTACACTATCAATAAATTAATTAAATACAATACCTACAAATAAATACAATTAAATAAACTAACTAAAGTACAAAAAATAAAAAACAATTTTAAACTAATTACACCTACTCTAAGCCCCCTAATAAAATAACAAAGACCCCACAAATACAAAAATGCCCTACCCTATTCTAAAATTAAAATAGAAAAGCTCTTTTACCTTACCAGCCCTGAAAAGGGCCCTTTGCGGGGCATGCCCCAAAGAATTCAGCTCTTTTGCCTGTAAAAAAAAACATACAATACCCCCCCCCAACATTACAACCCACCACCCACATACCCCTAATCTAACCCAAACCCCCCTTAAATAAGCCTAAAACTAAGCCCCTGAAGATCTCCCTACCTTGTCTTCACCTCACCGGGTGCACCGATTGGTTCCAGAAGATGGTCCGAAGTCTTGATCCAAGCCCAAGCGGGGGGCTGAAGAGTGACGTCCATCCTCCGGCTGAAGTCTGGATCCAAGCGGTGGCTGAAGAAATCAGCCAATCGGATTGAACTTGATTCTGATTGGCTGATTCCATCAGCCAATCAGAATTTTCCTACCTTAATTCCGATTGGCTGATAGAATCCTATCAGCCAATCGGAATTCGAGGGACGCCATCTTGGATGACGTCCCTTAAAGGAACCATCATTCGTCGGGAAGTCGTCGGTGAAGATGGATGTTCTGCGTCGGCGGGATGACCATGGATCTGGAAGAAAGAAGATTGAAGATGCCGCTTGATAGAAGACTTCAGCCCAATCATGGACCTCTTCAGCTCCCGCTTGGATGAAGACTTCAGCCGATCATGGAACTCTTCAGCTCCGGCTTGGATGAAGACTTCAGTCGGATCATGGACATCTTCAGCCCCCCGCTTGGGCTTGGATGAAGACGTCGGAGCCAGGACGAATCGGTGAACCCGGTGTGGTGAAGACAAGGTAGGGAGATCTTCAGGGGCTTAGTGTTAGGTTTATTTAAGGGAGGTTTAGGTTAGATTAGGGGTATGTGGGTGGTGGGTTGTAATGTTTGGGGGGGGTATTGTATGGGTTTTTATTACAGGCAAAAGAGCTGAATTCTTTGGGGCATGCCCCGCAAAGGGCCCTTTTCAGGGCTGGTAAGGTGAAAGAGCTTTTCTATTTTAATTTTAGAATAGGGTAGGGAATTTTTTTATTTTGGGGGTCTTTGTTATTTTATTAGGGGGCTTAGAGTAGGTGTAATTAGTTTAAAATTGTTGTAATATTTTTCTAATGTTTGTAAATATTTTTTTATTTTTTGTAACTTAGTTATTTTTTATTTTTTGTACTTTAGTTAGTTTATTTCATTGTATTTATTTGTAGGTATTGTATTTAATTAATTTATTGCTAGTGTAGTGTTAGGTTTAATTGTAGGTAATTGTAGGTAGTTTATTTAATTTATTGATAGTGTAGTATTAGGTTTAATTGTAACTTAGGTTAGGATTTATTTTACAGGTAATTTTGAAATTATTTTAACTAGGTAGCTATTAAATAGTTATTAACTATTTAATAGCTATTGTACCTGGTTAAAATAATTACAAAGTTGCCTGTAAAATAAATATTAATCCTAAAATAGCTACAATATAATTATTATTTATATTGTAGCTATATTAGGGTTTATTTTACAGGTAAGTATTTAGTTTTAAATAGGAATAATTTATTTAATAAGAGTTAATTTATTTCGTTACATAAAAATTATATTTAATTTAGGGGGGTGTTAGGGTTAGGATTAGAATTAGCTTTAGGGGTTAATAAATGTATTAGAGTAGCGGTGAGCTCCGGTCGACAGATTAGGGGTTAATGCTTGAAGTTAGGTGTCGGCGATGTTAGGCAGGGCAGATTAGGGGTTAATACTATTTATTATAGGGTTAGTGAGGCGGGAGTGAGGCGGATTAGGGGTTAATATATTTATTATAGTAGCGGTGCGGTGCGGTCGGCAGATTAGGGGTTAATAAGTGTAGGTAGGTAGCGGCGACGTTGGGGGTGGCAGATTAGGGGTTAATAAATATTATGTAGGTGTCGGCGATGTTAGGGGCAGCAGATTAGGGGTACATAGGGATAACGTAGGTGGCGGCGGTGTGCGGTCGGCAGATTAGGGGTTAAAAATTTTAATAGAGTGGCGGCGATGTGGGGGGGCCTCGGTTTAGGGGTACATAGGTAGTTTATGGGTGTTAGTGTACTTTAGAGCACAATAGTTAAGAGCTTTATAAACCGGCGTCAGCCCAGAAAGCTCTTAACTACTGACTTTTTTCTGCGGCTGGAGTTTTGTCGTTAGAATTCTAACGCTCACTTCAGCCAAGACTCTAAATACCAGCGTTAGAAAGATCCCATTGAAAAGATAGGATACGCAAATGGCGTAGGGGGATCTGCGGTATGGAAAAGTCGCGGCTGGAAACTGAGCGTTAGACCCTTTCCTGACTGACTCCAAATACCAGAGGGCGGCCAAAACCAGCGTTAGGAGCCTCTAACGCTGGTTTTGACGGCTACCGCCCAACTCTAAATCTAGCCGTTAGGGTTTATTTTACAGGTATTTAGTTTTAAATAGGAATTATTTAGTTAATGATAGTAATTTTTATTTAGATTTATTTTAATTATGAAGTTAGTGGGTGTTAGGATTAGGGTTAGACTTAGGGTTAGGGGTTAATAACTTTAGTATAGTGGCGGCAACGTTGGGGGCGGCAAAATAGGGGTTAATAAGTGTAGGTAGGTGGCGGCGACATTGGGGGTAGCAGATTAGGGGTTAATAAGTATAATGTAGGTGGGGGCGGCAGATTATGGGTTAATAAGTATAATGTAGGTGGCGGCAATGTCAGGGATAGCAGATTAGGGGTTAATAAGTGTAGGTAGGTGGCGGCGACGTTGGGGGCGGCAGATTAGGGGTTAATAAGTGTAGGTAGGTAGGTGGCGGCGATATCGGGGGCGGCAGTTTAGGGGTGTTTAGACTCAGGGTTTATGTTAGGGTGTTAGTTTTAAACATACATTTTCTTTCCCCATAGGAATCAATCAGGCTGCGTTACGGAGATTTACTCTCCTTTATTGCAGGTGTTAGGCTTTTTTTCAGCCGGCTCTCCCCTTTGATGTCTATGGGGAAATCATGCACGAGCACATAAAACCAGCTCAAAGCAGCGCTGGTATTGGAGTGCGGTATGGAGCTCAATTTTGCTCAACGCTCACTTATTGCCCGCTAACGCCGGGTTTATGCAAACCTGTAATAGCAGCGCTATAGGGAGGTGAGCGGTGACAATAACTTGCAAGTTAGCACCGAGCCGCTTATAACGCAAAACTCGTAATCTAGCCGTACTTTTACTTAAAAGGAAATGTACTTCTTATTTTTAAATATAAATTTATCTATATATTTCTGTATATACAATAATATATATGTATATATTCATATACGGTAGATATTATAGCTATAGATATATATTTTATACACACACACATATATATATATATATATATATATAGATATAGATATATATATATTATATATATATATATATATATATATATATATATATATATATTAACATACATACAAACAAAAAGGAATTGGCGCACATCCATTTTTAAAAGCACAACATATTTTTAACTGCTGCAAAAAAATTGCCTGCAAAAAACATCTATTCTTTTATCTTTTTAAATAAAATTGGGATCTTAGTTACACAATATGGCCATATTCTGCTTAGCCAGTCACCAACTTACAAGGTGCTCCAATATAGACTGGTCCTAACACTACAGTCCTTTGCCTCAGTGGGCTGAATCATTCCTGCTTTTACTCTTCATAATAGAATGAGACTCCCTTACTTAATATTCACAATTCTATTACACTGTCATGAGCACACTTGAGCTTGGGTGGGGTGCTTTAACCAATGGGAGATGGTCAGTCTCCCTGATGATGTTTTAATACAAATACAAAATTTGGTTTAGCATACCTTATAAAAAGTTTATATACACATCTTTGAGAGTGCTGCCAATGTGTATATACATACATATATATATATATATATATATATATATATATATATATATATATATATATATATATATATCCGAATGAACCGCCACTTTAACCCTCAATACCAGCGTTGCTTACGGTAGCGGTAAGCTGGCAAAACGTGCTCATGCATGATTCCACCATAGGAAACAATGGGGCAGTTTGGGATGAAAAAAAACCTAACACCTGCAAAAAAGCAGCGTTAAGCTCCCAACGCAGCCCATTGTTTCCTATGGGGAAACACTTTCTAAGTCTGCACCTAACACCCTAACATGAACCCCGAGTCTAAACACCCCTAATCTTACACTTATTAACCCCTAATCTGCTGCCGCAGCTATCGCTGACACCTGCATTATACTATTAACCCCTAATCTGCCGACCGGACCTCGCCGCTTCTCTAATAAATGTATTAACCCCTAAACCGCCGCACTCCCACCTCGCAAACCCTATAATAAATAGTATTAACCCCTAATCTGCCCCCCCCCAACGTCGCCGCCACCTACCTTCAAGTATTAACCCCTAATCTGCCGACCGGACCTCGCCGCTACTCTAATAATTGTATTAACCCCTAAAACTAAGTCTAACCCTAACCCTAACACCCCCTAAATTAAATATAATTTTAATCTAACGAAATAAATTAAATCTTATTAACTAAAGTATTCCTATTTAAAACTAAATACTTACCTGTAAAATAAACCCTAATATAGCTACAATATAATGAATAATTATATTGTAGCATTTAGGATTTATATTTATTTTACAGGCAACTTTGTATTTATTTTAACTAGGTACAATAGCTATTAAATAGTTATTAACTATTTAATAGCTACCTAGTTAAAATAATTACAAAATTACCTGTAAAATAAATCCTAACCTAAGTTACAATTAAACCTAACACTACACTATCAATAAATTAATTAAATTACCTACAATTACATACAATTAAATAAACTAAACTAAATTACAAAAAAAAAAACACTAAATAACAAAAAATAAAAAAAGATTACAAGAATATTAGGCTAATTACACCTACTCTAAGCCCCCTAATAAAATAAAAAAGCCCCCCAAAATAATAAAGGTCCCTACCCTATTCTAAATTAAAAAGTAACCAGCTCTTTTACCAGCCCTTAAAAGGGCTTTTTGCGGGGCATGCCCCTAAGATATCAGCTCTTTTGCCTTTAAAAAAAATACAACCCCCCAACATTATAAACCACCACCCACATACCCTTACTCTAACCCAAACCCCCCTTAAATAAACCTAACATTACCCCCCTGAAGATCTCCCTACCTTGAGTCGTGTTCACCCAGCCGGGCACCGATGGACCAAAAGAGGCAGAAGTCTTCATCCTATCCGGGCAGAAGAGGGCATCCGGACCAGCAGACATCTTCATCCAAGCGGCATCTTCTATCTTCATCCATCCGGAGCGGAGCAGAGCCATCTTCTTCCAGCCGACGCGGATCCATCCTCTTCAACCGACGCCTACTCACCGAATGAAGGTTCCTTTAAATGACGTCATCCAAGATGGCGTCCCTCGAATTCCAATTGCCTGATAGGATTCTATCAGCCAATCGGAATTAAGGTAGGAAAAATCTGATTGGTTCAAGTTCAATCTATTGTTCCGATCAGCCAATAGAATGCAAGCTCAATCTGATTGGCTGATTGGATCAGCCAATCAGATTTTTCCTACCTTAATTCCGATTGGCTGATAGAATCCTATCAGCCAATCGGAATTCGAGGGACGCCATTTTGGATGACGTCATTTAAAGGAACCTTCATTCGGCGAGTAGGCATCGGTTGAAGAGGATGGATCCGTGTCAGCTGAAAGAAGATGGCTCCGCTCCGGATGGATGAAGATAGAAGATGCCGCTTGGATGAAGATGTCTGCCGGTCCGGATGTCCTCTTCTGCCCGGATAGGATGAAGACTTCTGCTGCTCCGGATGTCCTCTTTTGGTCCACCGGTGCCCGGCTGGGTGAACACGACTCAAGGTAGGGAGCTCTTCAGGGGGGTAGTGTTAGGT
The DNA here is from genome assembly GCF_027579735.1 of Bombina bombina. Lineage (NCBI taxonomy): Eukaryota > Metazoa > Chordata > Amphibia > Anura > Bombinatoridae > Bombina > Bombina bombina. The sequence continues at coordinate 1,030,702,293 of NC_069500.1, forward strand.
TTATTTAAGGGGGGTTTGGGTTAGAGTAGGGGTATGTGGGTGGGGGGTTTTAATGTTGGGGGGTTGTATTTTTTTTTAAAGGCAAAAGAGCTGATTACTTAGGGGCATGCCCTGCAAAAAGCCCTTTTAAGGGCTGGTAAAAGAGCTGGTTACTTTTTAATTTAGAATAGGGTAGGGACCTTTATTATTTTGGGGGCTTTTTTATTTTATTAGAGGGCTTAGAGTAGTAATACTATTTATTATAGTGTTTGCGAGGCAGGAGTTCAGCGGTTTAGGGGTTAAAACATTTATTACAGTGGCAGTGAGGTCCGTTTGGCAGATTAGGGTTTAATAAGTGTAGTTAGGTAGCGGCGACATTGGGGGGCAGATTAGGGGTTAATAAATATTATTTAGGTGTCGGCGATGTTAGGGGCAGCAGATTAGGGGCCAAATGTCCGTTGGCTAAAAGTCCGGCCACGATTGCACGCGCAGTGCCCCAAATTTAAAGTAGGAGGACCGACCAAGCATCTTTTTCCATCTCCCGGTTCCTAAAATCCATGCCATATACACGTCCCCTGATAGGGGATGTAACAGGGATTAAACTGATAGGAATAGTACTACTTAACACACCTTATAATAACGCAGAGAGAGGCAACACAGAGAGAGGAGTCTTTAGAAGAGGAGTCAGAGGAGGAAGGTGGCTTTGAGGAGGTGGAAGACCAAATACAGCAGGCGTCCCAGGGGGCTTGTTGTCACCTTTCGGGGACCCTTGGTGTTGTATGTGGCTGGGTGGAGAAAGAGACCTTCAATGACATCAGTGAGGATAAGGAACGGGACATGGCTAGCTTGGTATCCAACCTTGTGCAAATGGGGAGTTTGCGGTTGTGCAAATGGACTGTTCGTGGTTGTTTGTGGTGCGTTAAAGGGACAGTCTAGGCCAAAATAAACTTTCATGATTCAGATAGAGCATGTAATTTTAAACAATTTTCCAATTTACTTTTATCACCAATTTTGCTTTGTTCTCTTGGTATTCTTAGTTGAAAGCTTAACCTAGGAGGATCATATGCTAATTTCTTAGACCTTGAAGCCCACCTCTTTCAGATTGCATTTTAACAGTTTTTCACCACTAGAGGGTGTTAGTTCACGTATATCATATAGATAACACTGTGCTCGTGCACAAGAAGTTATCTGGGAGCAGGCACTGATTGGCTAGACTCCAAGTCTGTCAAAAGAACTGAAAAAAGGGGCAGTTTGCAGAGGCTTAGATACAAGATAATCACAGAGGTTAAAAGTATATTATTATAAATGTGTTAGTTATGCAAAACTGGGAAATGGGTAATAAATGGATTATCTATCTTTTAAAACAATAAAAATTCTGGTGTAGACTGTCCCTTTAAATGGGGAGTTTGGTCTGTCACTGTGAAGCGGGCGTAACCCTTACACTACCTGATCGATACAACATCATACCTGGTGTTTTAAAGCACGTTATTCCAAACAATTTAGGAATGTTAGGTGATTTATGCCCTTTATGGCTTAAAACCAGACTCTGCATCAACTATGTAATTTTCCATGGGAGTTTTGCCATGGATCCCCCTCTGGCATGCCACAGTCCAGGTGTTAGTCCCCTTGAAACAACATTTCCATCACTATTGTGGCCAGAAAGAGTCCCTGTGGGTTTTAAAATTCGCCTACCCATTGAAGTGAATGGCGGTTCGCCCGGTTCGCCCGTTCGCGAACTTTTGCGGAAGTTCACGTTCGCCGTTTGCGAACCTAAATTTTTATGTTCGTGACATCACTAGTTAAGGCTGTTTTACGGACGTCATTTACATTTTTGCCTAAGGTTGTTTCTTCAGACAACTTTGGTTGAGATTGTTGTTCCTTATTTGTGTCCAAATTCTGTGCATTCTCTGGATGTTGTTAGAACATTGTTGATGCTACTAAGGAATTTAGACAAACTTCTAGCCTTGCACTGAGTATGTGAGCACCGTAACTCCCGTAAATGCCTAAATATATTAACTAACACCTAATGCATGCGCAATATCTATTTACCTCCTGAAATTAACTGACACTTATTTTAAGCAACTTTCTAATTTACTCCTATTATCAATTTTTCTTCATTCTCTTGCTTTCTTTATTTGAAAAAGAAGACATCTAAGCTTCTTTTTATTATTCAGAACCATGGAAAGCACTTGTTTATTGGTGGGTGAATTTATCCACCAATCAGCAAGAACAACCCAGGTTGTTCACCAAAAATGGGCCAGCATCTAAACTTACATTCTTGCATTTCAAATAAAGATACCAAGAGAATGAAGAAAATTTGATAATAGGAGTAAATTAGAAAGTTGCTTAAAATTGCATGCTCTATCTGAACCACGAAATAATTTTTTTAAATTTGTTTTCCCTTTAACGCATGTCAACCGCAATCCCCCACTGCAATGACTAATAAACTATATTAACCCCTAATCCACCATTAACCTACATGAAACCCTAATCCGCCATTTACCCACATCGCAATAAACCTTGTAAAGTATATGAACCCCTAATCCACCATTAACCCACATCGCAACAAACCTAAAAAAACTATTAACACCTAATCCGCCAAACTCACACAAGGCAATAATCATAATAAATCTATTAACCCCTAATCCGCCAAACCCCCACAACGCAAATAACTAATTAAATTACTAAGCGCCCTAACCTAACACCCCTAAATTAACCCCAATTATCTAAATTAAAAAATACTAAGTTACAATTAAAATAAAAAGATAACATTACTTAAAAATAAAAAAACTAAATTTAAATTAATCTAAGATTACAAAAATAAAAAAGCCTAACATTACATAAAATAATAAACCAAATTATCAAAAATAAAAAAAATTAAACCTAATCCCTTAGAAAATAAAAAGCCCCCCCAAATAAAAACACCCCCTAATCTAATGCTAAACTACCAATAGCCCTTAAAATTGCCTTTTGTAGGACATTGCTCTAAGTTAAACAGCTCTTTTTCTTAGATTTAAACTTAGCTTTTTTATTTTAATTGGAATTTAGTTAATTTAGGTAATTGGGGTTAATTTAGGAAATGTTAAGTTAGGGGGCTTAGTAATTTAATTAGTTATTTGCGTTGTGTGGGTTTGGCAGATTAGGGGTTAATAGTTTTATTAGGTTTGTTGTGATGTGTTTTAATGTCGGATTAGGGGTTAATATACCTTCGGCTAGATTACGAGTTATGCGTTATGAGCGGCTCGGTGCTTACTTGAAAGTTATTTCCACCACTCACCTCCCTATAGCGCTGCTATTACAGGTTTGCAAAACCCGGCGTTAGCAGGCAATATGGCAGTGTTGAGCTCCATTGAGCTCCATACCGCACACAAATACCAGCACTGCTTTGAGCTGGTTTTACGTGCTCGTGCACGATTTCCCCATAGACATCAATGAGGAGAGAAGGCTTAAAAAAGCCTAACACCTGCAATAAAGCAGCGCAAAGTTTCGTAACACAGCCCTATTGATTCCTATGGGGAAAGAAAAGTTATGTTTACACCTAACACCCTAACATAAACCCCAAGTCTAAACACCCCTAATCTGCTGCCCCGATATTGCTGACACCTACATTACACTTATTAACCCTTAATCTGCTGCCCCCGACACCGGCAACACCTACATAATGTTGTTAACCCCTAATATGCTGCCCCAATGTCGCAGCCAACTACATTATACTTATTAACCACTAATCTGCTGCCCCTGACATCGCCGCCACATACCTAAATTTATTAATCCCTAATCTGCCACCCCCAACGTTGCCACCACTATACTAAAGTTAATAACCCCTAACCCTAAGTCTAACCCTAACTTAACCCTAACCCTAACACCACTAACTTTAATATAATTAAAATAAATCTAAATAAAAATTACTATCATTAACTAAATAATTCCTATTTAAAACTAAATAAAAAAACTTACCTATAAAATAAACCCTAAGCTAGTTACAATATAACTAATAGTTACATTGTAGCTATCTTAGGTTTTATTTTTATTTCACAGCTAAGTTTGTATTTATTATAACTAGGTAGACTAGTTAGTAAATAGTTATTAACTTTTTACTAGCTACCTAGTTAAAATAAATACATATTTAAATGTAAAATAAAACCTAACCTGTCTTACAATAACACCTAACATTACACTACAATTAAATAAATTACATTAATTAAATACAATTAACTAAATTACAAAAAATAATAAACACTAAAGTACACAAAATAAAAAAGAAATTATCAAATATTTAAACTAATTACACCTAATCTAATAGCCCTGTAAAAATAAAAAAGCCCCCACAAAATAAAAAACCCTAGTCTAAACTAAACTGCCAATAGCCCTTAAAAGGGCCTTTTTGTGGGGCATTGCCCCAAAGAAATCAGCTCTTTTACCTGTAAAAAAAATACAAACAACCCCCCAACAGTAAAACCCACCACCCACACAACCAAACCCCCCAAATAAAATCCTATCTAAAAAAACCTAAGCTCCCCATTGCCCTGAAAAGGGCATTTGGATGGGCATTGCCCTTAAAAGAGAATTTAGCTCTTTTTCAGCCCAAACCCTAAGCTAAAAATTAAACCCACCCAATAAACCCTTAAAAAACCTAACACTAACCCCAGAAGACCCACTTACAGTTTTTGAAGACCGGACATCCATCCTCAACGAAGCCAGGAGAAGTCTTCATCCAAGCGGCAAGAAGTCCTCAACAAAGCCGGGAGAAGTCTTCATCCAAGCGGCAAGAAGATGTCCTCCAGATGGACAGAAGTCTTCATCCAGACGGCATCTTCTATCTTCATCATTCCAACGCGGAACGGCTCCATCTTCAAGATATCCGGCGCGGAGCATCCTCTTCTTTTGACAGCTACTGTAGAATGAAGGTTCCTTAAAGGGACATCATCCAAGATGGCGTCCCTTGAATTCCGATTGGCTGATAGAATTCTATCAGCCAATCTGAATTAAAGTTGAAAAAAACCTATTGGCTGATGCAATCAGCCAATAGGATTGAGCTTTAATCCTATTGGCTGATCCAATCAGCCAATAGGATTGAGTTTGCATTCTATTGGCTGTTCCAATCAGACTTTTACGGGAGATTTGACATTTATTTTTTATTTTCTTAGGCGCCGGCAGTTTCTAAAGAGCCGTAAGTCACTGGCGACTCCTGAAATTTGTATATACGCTCATTTCTGGACATTGCTAGTTTATCTGATTTACAGCACTTTATGAACTGCCAGCGGGGTTTATGTAATACTAAATACTTACCTATAAAATAAACCCTAAGCTAGTTACAATATAACTAATAGTTACATTGTAGCTATCTTAGGTTTTATTTTTATTTCACAGCTAAGTTTGTATTTATTATAACTAGGTAGACTAGTTAGTAAATAGTTATTAACTTTTTACTAGCTACCTAGTTAAAATAAATACAAATTTACCTGTAAAATAAAACCTAACCTGTCTTACAATAACACCTAACATTACACTACAATTAAATAAATTACATTAATTAAATACAGTTAACTAAATTACAAAAAATAATAAACACTAAATTACACAAAGTAAAAAAGAAATTATCAAATATTTAAACTAATTACACCTAATCTAATAGCCCTATAAAAATAAAAAAAAAACCTAGTCTAAACTAAACTGCCAAAAGCCCTTAAAAGGGCCTTTTTGTGGGGCATTGCCCCAAAGAAATCAGCTCTTTTACCTGTAAAAAAAAATACAAACAACCCCCCAACAGTAAAACCACCACCCACATAACCAAACCCCCCAAATAAAATCCTATCTAAAAAACCTAAGCTCCCCATTGCCCTGAAAAGGGTATTTGGATGGGCATTGCCCTTAAAAGAGCATTTAGCTCTTTTTCAGCCCAAACCCTAAGCTAAAAATAAAACCTACCCAATAAACCCTTAAAAAAACCTAACACTATCCCCCGAAGACTCACTTACAGTTTTTGAAGACCGGACATCCATCCTCAATGAAGCCAGGAGAAGTCTTCATCCAAGCAGCAAGAAGTCCTCAACAAAGCAGGGAGAAGTCTTCATCCAAGCGGCAAGAAGTCGTCCTCCAGATGGACAGAAGTCTTCATCCAGACGGCATCTTCTATCTTCATCATTCCGACACGGAACGGCTCCATCTTCAAGATATCCGGTGCGGAGCATCCTCTTCTTTTGACAGCTACTGTAGAATGAAGGTTCCTTAAAGGGACATCATCCAAAATGGTGTCCCTTGAATTCCGATTGGCTGATAGAATTCTATCAGCCAATCTGAATTAAAGTTGAAAAAACCTATTGGCTGATGCAAACAGCCAATAGGATTGAGCTTTAATCCTATTGGCTGATCCAATCAGCCAATAGGATTGAGTTTGCATTCTATTGGCTGTTCCAATCAGACTTTTACGGGAGATTTGACATTTATTTTTTATTTTCTTAGGCGCCGGCAGTTTCTAAAGAGCCGTAAGTCACTGGCGACTCCTGAAATTTGTATATACGCTCATTTCTGGACATTGCTAGTTTATCTGATTTACAGCACTTTATGAACTGCCAGCGGGGTTTATGTAATACTAAATACTTACCTATAAAATAAACCCTAAGCTAGTTACAATATAACTAATAGTTACATTGTAGCTATCTTAGGTTTTATTTTTATTTCACAGCTAAGTTTGTATTTATTATAACTAGGTAGACTAGTTAGTAAATAGTTATTAACTTATTAACTATACGCTCATTTCTGGACATTGCTAGTTTATCCGATTTACAGCACTTTATGAACTGCCAGCGGGGTTTATGTAATACCCCGATGTGCAAGGTGAAATTACGGGCAGCACGTGTTTCAGCAGTTGTGCTGAAGCTTGTGCCATATATGTAATCTCACCCAAGATCTTAAAAATCTAAAAAAAAAAAAAAAGTTGTGCTAAAAGCCAAATATGCCCTTTGAAACAAGTAAAAATGTTAATTCAACTATTAATAATTTGTCATTTGAAAAGTAATAAAATCCTTTAAAATTGTATTTCTACTTGATTGAAATAGCACTGACACACTTTCTCCATGAAGGGCACAGTGAGTATTTTTTTAATCAAATGCATTTTAAAGTATTATATTATTGTGGACAATTTAATGGAGATTTGAAGGGCTCTAGATACGATCTGATGAATTATTGGGAATAGTTGAGTTTTACACATTCCACAGATCATTACAGTTGTGTTGAATCATATATAGATTCTCTAGAAAGATGAATTACAGATTTACATGTTAGTTTTCTTCTAGTCTTCTAATTGTGCGATCAGCATACTTATTTATTTATTTAATTTCCCTATGACCCAAACTATGTATTACATATATAAAGATGTTTAATTCAATTTACAAATACTAAGTATCAAAGTTTGTGTATGAATTGATAACATAGGATCATTTATAATATTGTTGAAAGTGATTTTGCACTTGAAGTATGTATATCATTATTCCTTAGATGATTCGATTCTACAACTAAATAGATAATGCAGGGAACTTGGTGACAGTTTGAGCCCACATATCTATTTAAATACATGTTGTTACACCTACCCTTTATTTATTTATTTAGTTAGACACTTTAGGCATTACAACAACTGGCAATTAAAATAGCTAGGGGAGGAGCACCTGATAACCCAATCATTTTACTGTAAAGGTCTTTTTAAACCTAGGTGAATAGCATTTAGACAGGCTATGACTACAGCACTATGCTGAAACACGTAAGCCAACTATTGCTACGCTCCTACTAAGCTACATTTATATGGGTCTGCTGTCCTGTATTTTTAACCATTTTTTTGGAATAAAGTTTACTTTTTATATATCTTTCTAGCAGTGGTGATCCTTTTTCCCTTTTTTTGCATCTCCATGTACTAAGCCGTCAATTAATCCGACATTGTAGACGCGAATAAACTCGCTGCATGTGAAATGGTGTCCGCCGTCACTATGTACTAAAAATCCACACAGAAATAGATACGTCTAGCCCGCTGCGAGCAGTGGCGGATTATTGATAAATTTGACGCCTTGCTCGCCATGACTAAGCTAATGTACTTAAATGTCAGTAGAATTGTATGGCCAATTATTAACACGTGACATGCAAGGTGTCAGAAACCTCATAGTAGTCACGGGAAAAGAATTTGGCTACTATAAAAGTGCAAATTTTCTAAACAACTTTATTATTGTTCCAAATTTTTTGAACAGTGACTACAGTGCGTTATTTTTGTAATAATTATTTACAAATTTGATATGGCTTCATCTGGATCTGATACCACTTCAAAATCCACGAATCCTCACTTTTCAAGAAACGTTATAACGTTTGAAACAGCTCAAGAAACGTTATAATGTCATCAAATGTTTCGCCAAAGCAAAATTGGCCAGAGAAAAAAATTCTGCACGTGCTACCGGGGGTGGACCGGCATATGTGGCCGACTTAAATGATTATGAGCAGAAGCTTGTTCAGCGTCTAGGGCCTGAGATCATCACCGGCATAACGGACGACTGTGACAGTGATTTGAGAGGTAAATGCTTGTAAAATAACGATAGTTCTGTGTCTCCAATATTATGGATGAAAAATAACCTTATCGGTCTTCTTACTAAAGAAATTAGCTGCTTACTTATGTTAAGTCGCACATAGGCCCCAAATATTTTTGATTCATATAAATTATGGCGCATTTTTTAAAAAAATATTTACTATGGATTTTTTAAATAAATATATATATAATTAAAAAAAGTATAAATGGGATTCTACAATAATAGGATTTCTACTGTATTGTTCATGCATACAATAGTGTATTAAAAAGATAAAGATTTACTTGATAGTAAAAGAACTTTTTTATGACACCTATAAACTTTTTTATGATTTTTTATAAATATAGGGGAGAACTATTAATGTGATCCCTAAAGATTGTGCTCATGCCGTGGCTTTGTAATAAAAATATTTGTATTAAATTTAGGCCCAATTTAATTGTAATATTTATGTAATTAAATGCCATGTGAACAGGTTTGCTTTATAATATGGTTCGATACAAGTAAATTATATGGTATTAAAGGGACATGAAGCAAACATTTTTTCTTCCCTGATTTAGGAAGAGCATGCAATTGTAAACAACTTTCCAATTTACTTGTATTATTTATTTTGCTTCAATCTCTTCTTATCCTTTGCTGAAGGGTTTATCTAGGTAAGCTCAGGAGCAGCAAAGAACCTAGGTTCTAGCTGCCGATTGTTGGCTACATATATCTACCGATTGTCATTGGCTCACCCATGTGTTCAGTTAGAAACCAGTAGAGCATTGAAACTCATTCAAGAGATAATGACAAGAGAAAGAAGCAAATTTGATAATAGAATTAAATTGTTCAAGTTGTGTAACATGGTATGTTCACATAAATCATGAAAGAAAAATGTTGAGTTTCATGTCACTTTTATCTCAGCATATTCTGACCGCCGCCCCCTGATCACATGCCTGCCCCCTGATCACATGCCTGCCCCCTGATCACATGCCTTTGTAAATGTATTATCTATTGACTTTCATGTTGCAGGATTCGAGTATAGAATACAATTTTTAACAGCATTCCAAATTAGTTCTGATATCTAATTTTCTGCATTCTATAGATATCCTTTGTTTGAGACATAGCGATGCACATGGGTGACGCAATCACATGAGCCATCTATGTGCATCAACCAATCATCATTTACTGAGCCTATCTATTTATGCTTTTCATCAAAGTATATCAATGGAATAAAGCAAAAAAGATAATAGAATTAAATTTAAAAAAATATTTTTAAATTGTCGAAATCATGAAAGAAAAATGTTTGTTTTCATGTCCCTTTAATGATTAAGCCAGCACCCACTGCCGTGATCAGAGTATTATTACCAGTATTAGCTTTCAGATTAAACTACAAATTTAAAAAAAAAAAAATAATTGCTAAAAATATTCTTTTTTTTATATTTTTTATTTTAAAGCTACACCAACACCACAACCACAGCCTGGGAGGAGTACCAATGAAGCGCCCACTTCTTCAAGATCTTTTGCAGCTGTTTCAAGACCATCTACCAGTGCAGCTCATGGTCAATTTATACGGCCACATCTACTGTCACACACAGTTCTTCATCTGTGGATACACTCTTTGATGTAAGGACCAGCACTTCAGATACAGGTGTTGGAAGAGGAACTGGTAAGTAAATGATTTTTTCTAATAGAATCACAAATTAGCACTATAATTTTTCTTTTTTTTAAATAAAAATCAAATTTCCCCAAAATATGTTTAAATGACGTGTGTTATATCTTTCATCTATCAAATCCAAAAATTTAGATTTCAATATTTTTTTTTCCTAAACAATAACAAATGTACATTGTTAGTATTGACATAATCTAGTTTAATATAGTTTACAGATGGAATGGCAGTTGAATTACATATACCAATGATCTGAGCTTATCATTAATCTCAAACTTAATTGATATTAAATGTATTTTTAAAATTACATTTAAAGGGAATGTAATCACATTCTAATATATGTCAATAATTCCAATTTACTCAAATCTTATTGTCCATTATTTTTTGTTTATAGCTGATTTGGGACTTCTGTTCCATAGTTTGACTGGACATGCATTGCCATTATTTGATGGTATGTATCAATGATATATATATATATAATATAATTGAATTTTTTGGGTATGACTGTTTATCATCTCTCTCCTTCTATTCCATCTATGAAACCGTCTGTAAAAAAAATTTGTTTTGTCATTTTATTTTGTTTGATCTAGAAGAAGAAAGCTCATCAAGGGAGATCACAATAAATCTCATACCAATAAGAGAGGAAAATCCAAATTCCGAAGAAAATACAGGACATCAGGATGGAAGTGAGACTCCAGATTATCTTGATGAATTTGGAGTTGCCTAACAATTGGAAATACATTCCCCTGAAAATCAGGAGGAACAAGTGGAAACACAGGCACCACCACAAGAAACAGGGGATGTAAATATTGCAAATCCACCAGCTGATGGACTATTGGCCGATGTTGGCTTAATGGAAATGTTGTCACTTGCCAGGCAATATAGAGAGGACCACAGGGACATGCAGAATGTTATTAACAATAATATTGAACATTGGGCAGCCATTTCTGAAAAAAGTATTGAAATTGAAAAAGAAAAAATGGAAATTGAAAGGCAAAAATTAAATCTTCAAAGAGACGAAGAAAACCCCCCAGCAAATAAAGAGCCATAAGCCTCAATGAAAGGACACTCCAATCACTATTATTTATTATAAGTGAAAAGGAGGGTACAACAGACCCCAAAAGACCAAGGCTACAATGAACAAATTATTTCTTATTTATACCCCCAAAATTCAAAGGGTTATATTTTCTGTTTATTATTTTCATACATATATATTTGTTCTATAATTCTTAGTTATTTTTTTTTTTTTAAATATTTTTTCAAATAAACACAAAATTGTTTGGAAAACAGAAACTCAAAATCCTGAATTACTATTGATTGTTTACAAACAAAAAAAGCATTTGGCATTTTTATGTTGCCTTTCTTATGAAAATTATATTCCAAATTTTTTTATAAAACAAATAACAGAATAAAATCAAATAACATATTTTTCAGTACAGAAAATCTACTTGCTCCAATAACATTCCCAAAGTTGCCCTAATTTTAGAGATTTTGAGTTTAACATTATCTTCAAGACAACTCTGAGTACTTTTGTCTTCAGTTTCAGTAGTTGATGAGATACATCTGTAGAATAACAAAAACAAAACAATTAGTATTTAAATTTACATATCTATATTCAATTTATCATATGGTTATCTGTTCACAATGATTACCTCCTGCTGGTGTATCATCGACTATTCTGGCTTCTACACTTTTGTCCACTCCTTTAAAGCTTTTATCAGACCCTACTCCTAAAAATATGCAATATTTAATATTTACAAAAAAAATGTGTTTGTTTTAAGAGTAATGAGTATGAAACATACCTTTATCTTCCATCATTGTTCTTAAAACTTCAATTCTTGACTGACTATCATCTGAACTCAACCCTTCATCTAATGGCACACTATCAGGATTTTGAAAATCATCTATTTCCGTCATATTTTCTAGGTCTTCCATGGTAATATCTATGTTACAGTAATAACAAAGATAAAGATAAACAACTATGAAGCCAAAAACTATTTTAAAAATATAAATTATATGTTAACTAACCATTAACTGTCTGTGTATTGTTTTTTTTTTAAAGATTTTTATTGAGCGATATTCAAAACATTACAGATTGTTGTGTACAATCATCAAAATCAATATAGCGATCTTACATCATCAAACAAACAAAATAAAGTAGATGGAAAATCAAATCATAAAGAGAACAAAATAACATTGGTCAATAAAAGTAAAAGTAATGGGCCACGCTCATGTGAGATATAAACAGAAAAATTGTATAGGGTGAAATCCTTTCACCGCAAACTCCTTGTAATTAACCTAGCTATCAATAAAAACAATCTAACAAACAGGCTGTGTGTTTTGTCTATCAATGTGTTTTGTGCTGTACAATATGGAGTATTCCTCCCATAGAAAAGAGATGGATAAGTAGTCATCTAATATTTTGGAGATAACAAAGTGGAACTTTTCTAATAGTATTGTGGAGGACACTACCTCCCTCCATTTCTCCATAGTAGGGGTCTGGATTTCTTCCAGTTTTGAGGAATCAATCTTTTTGCACTATTAACCATGATATATAATAATTGTAGTCTATGTCTGCACTGCACCTTAGGGAATTTAGTATATAGGAGTACAACTGGGTCCAATGGTAGGGTAACTCCTATGGCTTTTTTAATTTCACCCACAATAGAAACCCAGAATGGGGTCATGAAAGGACATTCCCACCAAACATGCATAAATGTGCCTATACCTCCGCAGTCTCTCCAGCATTCCGCCGTTGTATTTTTAAATATCGTGGATAATCTAGACGGTGTGAGATACCACCGACACAAAAGTTTAATATTCATTTCCTGCGTTTGTACTGATGAAGAGAATCTGTTTATGTTCTGAAAAATGTGTTTCCAGTCTTCATGTGTAGGATGATTTTGCAACTCCATGTCCCACTTACTTGTATAAGACGGTGGCTTCATAGAGTAGTGTTGCAATAGTAATTTATATGTTAAAGATAAAGTGCCTTTTTTAGAGGGGTTCATGTGGCAAAGTGTTTCAAAAGGTGTAAGAGTTCTAAGTATATTACCTTTTTCTACATGATTATTAATGTAGTGTGTAATCTGATGGTACCTAAACCAGTGACAAAATATCCCTCCGAAGCATTCTGACAACTCCGCCTTGGGTCTAATTTTCTTATTTTGTAATACATCATAGCATTTGGGTATGTTAAATATTGTAGTAAAAGGGTTGGAAGTTGGGGCAAGTAGTATTGGTAAACTGGGATTATTGACCAATGGGGTCAGCGGTGAGGTGCTTGAGGAGATGTTTAGAATCTTTGGAAGGTACTTATCCCAAATTTTATATGTCTCCAAAGTCATTTTGGAGGTATTTTGTCCTAATTGTCGGCCTTGAGGGGGAATCCAGCAGTTCCCTCCCAATTGTGAAACACTAGCCAGAGAGTGTTCCAGCACCACCCACTCCTTTTGCGAGGAGTGACTGCACCAATCTACTATCCAGGTGAGAAATACAGCCCATCTATAGTATTTTATCTGCGGTACGCCCAAACCACCATTATCCTGTGTGTGCGGTACATAGTGGAGCTAGCTATCCTTTGTCTTTTATTTTGCCAAATAAAGGTATTGATAATTGTTTGCAGTGCCCCTAGCTGGGAGTCTGAGATGTTTATGGGGAAAGTTTGGAAAATATATAATATTTTTGGCAGTATGGACATCTTTTTTTTTTTTTTTTTAATAAATAATTTTTTATTATTTCAATAAATGAATAAACATGAAAAACATTGAAAGCGTACATTTGAATATCGGTAGTACAGAGTACGGTATTAGTTGGAAATTACAGTATGTGGAACAGACATGCATAATAATGAAGATACAAGAGAGAACACTGAATGCTGAAAGCAAGTGCCTATGGGTTATCAGCTATACCTCTATCTCAGCAAACATGGAGGCCAACTATGTGCTGCTACAAAAAGGCAGACATGTTGCTAGTTATCTAGATAAGGCAGTATTGTCATAAAACATGAAAATCTAAACATGGCTGTTCTTACCAACATCAAAACATAAACATACTGTGTTGCAAAGCAAGTATATCAATCGATCCAGATTATGACTGTGTCTAGCTATCAGTTAGGGGGAGAGGGGAGGAGGGATAAAATAAAAAAAAAAAAAAAAAAAGGGGGGGGGGGAGAAATTATAGGGGGGGGGTTTAGGGGGAAGGTAGGGAGAATTGGATTCATTCCAGGGAGGGTAAGGGGGGGGTGAAAGAATTCAGGAGGAGATAAAGGAGGACAGTGTGCAGGGTCTGTGAGTGCCCTGTGATATATACAGCGAGAATTACTTTGGGCCATATTCCCAAATTTTGATTTGGAGGTCTGCCGACCCATGGATGTGTGAGACATAAGACTCCATGTTCTTCACAAAGTGTAATATGTCAGTCACTTGCTCCCATGAAGGTGAGGTGCGCTGTAGCCACATGTGGGCCACAGCCAACTTAACGGCTAGGAATAGGTAAATACAAAACAGTTTTTGAGGTAAGGTCAACTGTCTAGGCAGAATATGAAGCAGACATGCACTTGGGGACATAGTTAGATGAATGCCCCCGGAAGAGCAAAATTGGATTGCCTTCTGCCAAAGCGGCTGGATATGCGGGCAGGACCACCATATGTGTTGGGGGGTTCCCAGATCATCACAACCCCTCCAACACTTGGGTGAATTAACAGGCGATATTTTAAAAAGACGAATAGGGGTCATATGCCATTGTAGCAAGACCTTGAGAAACAGTTCATATAGCGTGATACAGTGTATAGCTTTTTTGGTTAATTGGACTGCTTCTTGCCATTGAAGAGGGTCATGTGAGACCATTAAGGAAGACTCCCAGTGTCGTATCGGAGGAGATTTGTAAAAGACCGGAGGGTTCAGAAGTACACGATAGGAGATAGATAGGAGTCTGGTAGAGGAGGACGGAGAGTCCCATTTTATTTCCCAAATGGTTTTGGTTCGCAAAGGGCCCTTATCAAAGCCCCACGACAAAAGGAGACTACGTAGTCTCCAGAACTCAAAGTGCAAGATAGAAGGCGGGTTAAATTTTCGAAGAAAATCTTGATAGGTGATTAGTTTATCCCCAGTAAAGAGGTCCGTTAGCTTGGTTAAGCCTAGGGCAAGCCATAGGTTAGGATGAGAATCTGGCAAAGACAATAGCAGCCCTCGTAGCGAATGTGATGGGGAAGGATGAGGCGCCACTGACGAAAGGTTGTGTATTTTATCCCAGAACCTCAGATTTGATTTTATGATAGGGTTCATCAGGAGGCCAGGTGGCCTAGAATGCTTAGGGATCCATGGTAGGTCTTTTAGGGTGTACCCCATTGGGAGGGATGCTTGCTCGATCTCAGCCCACCGGCTCACTGACTCCGAATTCCATTGGGTTACATGAGACAACCTGGCTGCCTCATGATATTTTAAGATATTAGGGGCCGCCGCCCCGCCAGCCAACAAGGGCTGTTGCAGGATGTTAGTAGCTAGTCTTGGGGCCTTGTTGCGCCAAATGAATTTTTTACACAATTGCTGGAATTTATAAATTATGGCCCTAGGGATTGGGATGGGTAATGAACGAAACAAATAAGTAAGTTTCGGGAGAAGACTCATTTTAAAGGCCGCAATCCGACCTAGCCATGAAAGTGATGGAACATTCCACGTGCCTGTAGATTTCTCTACATCTGATAATAGGGGAGTAAAGTTCAAGGTTATCATCTCAGAAATATTATGGGATAAATATACCCCGAGATGTTTGATATGCGATGTGGACCATAGGAATTTATATGTATTTTTTAGTGTGTCAAGAGACTCTTCAGATATGTTGATTGCGTAAGCTTCCGTTTTGAGCACATTTAATTTGTAGTAGCTAACCAGGGCAAATCTGTCCAGTAGGGAGAACAAATGGGGGAGAGACGTGAGAGGCTCAGAAATAAGCACTGTTAAATCGTCTGCAAACAAGGCTGTTTTCTGCTCCGTCTGATATATAGAAACTCCTTTGATCTGGGGACATGATCGGATAGCTGCTGCGAGGGGTTCCATCACAAGGGCGAATATGAGCGGAGACAGGGGACACCCCTGTCTCGTACCATTCGTGATCAAGAAGGACTTAGAGCAGAATCCTAGGCCCTTAACCACTGCCGACGGATTAGAATATAACGCCGTGACTGCCGTGATAAAGGACTCTGGGAAGCCGAATTGTCGCAAGACAGCAAACATATAGTCCCAGTTCACCCTGTCGAAGGCTTTTTCGGCATCCAACGACAGGGTGACACAGGGCAGCTGGAGTCTATGAGCTTCAAAGTAAATATTTAGGAGCCTTCTGGTATTATCTGGGCCCTGACACCGTAGGACAAAGCCCACCTGGTCAGGATCAACTAGCAGAGGTAGTAAGGAGTTAAGACGCGAAGCTAGAATTTTGGCATATAGTTTGACATCGAGATTCAGCAGTGAAATTGGTCTATAACTACCACAAAGTGTTGAGTCCTTCCCTTGCTTCGGGAGAGTGATAATAGTAGCCTGTAAAAACTCCACTGGGAAAGTTCCCCGCGTCTTTGCTAGTGAAAAAAGACGCCCTAGAATAGGAATCAGCTGAATTTGAAACTTTTTATAGAATAAGTCCGAGAAACCATCTGGTCCCGGGGATTTGAGAGCTTTGAGTGATTTGATGGCTATCTTAATTTCAGATGGTAGAATGGGGCCCTGCAGAGAGTCAATACGATCCAAGGGAACCGAAGGGAGGTTTAGCGTGGCCAAGAAAGTGTTAATAATTTCAGATGCCGGAGGCAGAGTCAGGCCCCCTTGTTTCAGATTATAGAGAGAAGCATAATAATCCGCGAAGGCATTGCCAATATCAGTTAGTTTTTTGATGTGCTGTCCGTCTACCTTCAGCAGGGGAATGCGTGTTGCTGCAGTTTTTTGGCGCAGCCTATTGGCAAGAAGTCTATCGGCTTTATTACCTTTATGGTAATAAAGTTCTTTAAGCCGTAAGAGCCTTACGGCTGACCTCTCGGTTTCTAGGTGAACCATCCGTGTTTTGAGGTCCGCTAGCCTCTTAGACAGCACAGCAGTGGGAGTCACCTTATGCTCCTCAGAAACTTTACGAAGACTCACAGTAAGCTGCGCTAAAGTGTCACCTTTACGCTTTTTCTCGGCCGCCGCTATTTTGATAAACGACCCTCTGATGTATGCCTTTAACGTGGCCCATAGAGTGAAATCATCCACTTCACCAGTATCATTTAGGGTTAGAAAGTCTGTTAGATCCCTGGCAATCGTGATTTCCGTCCCAGGGTTTGTAAATAAATATGGGTGCAAGCGCCACGTTGAGTGACGTTGAAAGTCCAAACGGGAGCGTAAAGTAATATGTACAGGGTCGTGATCCGACCACGAACATTGGGGAATCCAAGCGCGGGTTACCCCATCCAAGAGGCCCGGATCACAAAAAAAAAAGTCCTATCGTGAGTAGGAGCGATGCACCGAAGAAAAATACGTATAATCGCGAGTAGTCGAATTGAGGGCACGCCATATATCAAACAAGTTAAACTGGTATACCAAATTCCGAAATTTGTGTGACAAATCAGCCACTGGCTTAATTGATTTGCGGTTCGTATCCGACCGTCTGTCTAGATCGGGATCCCATATAATATTGAAATCACCGGCAAGAAGTAAGAGGCCCTGACGTAAGGCCTCCAATTTCTGGAGAAATCTACGTAAGGAGCGGATATGTTGTTTGTTAGGGCCGTAGTAAGAGGCCAAAGTATAAGTAGTCCCATCTAACTTGCAGATCAGAATCAAATACCTGCCTTGTGGGTCAGATTCAACAAGGATATTTTCATAGGAAATATCCTTGTGAATAAGGATAGCCGTACCTCTCGATTTCTGGGAGAAGCTGGCAGTCTCAATTATTGGGTATAATTTAGATTGAATGGGCACCGCTGCGCCCTTCACCCAATGGGTTTCCTGGAGGAAAACTAGGTGAGCTCCAGATTTTGCTAGCGACCTAAGGCAGATACTGCGCTTAGTCGGGGAATTAAGCCCCCTCACATTGTGGGTTATACAGCAGAGTGGCATGACTCACCCGTACACCTACCTCCAGTGGTTAGACACTCAAAAGATTGTCAGGCAAGAGATGAAGTTCGCTACAGAAAAAAAGAAAAAAAAGGTAGTTAGGGGGGCGGGTAAGGTGAAGGAATGGGTATGGAAGGGAAGGAGCAAGAAGAAAGGAAGGAGAAAAAAAAAAAAAAAAAAAAGGGGGTGGGAGAGGGGTGGGAAGTTAGATAGAGCTTAACACAGTCTTATATGATTATAAAGTAGAACTAACTGGGTGCCCAATGTCTGGGAAGAGAGAAAAAAAACACAGGCAAGCAAACACAGCAAACAAAATGATAAAGATGAATACAAAGGATGCGGTATATAAACAAGGTAAACCGCGTGTGTAGCCTCTGGAGTGTACTTCCAGAGTACCTTAAGTGGGGGGGGGTAACCAAAGAGTTGTTAATTGAGCATTAGGAGATTATTTATACAAGTAAGAGAAAGAGAAGCGTGGTGGTGAAGTAGGAGGGGAGGGAGGTATAGTCTCTGGATCTAGGAGGGGGTGGGGAAAGGGAGGGGAGGGGGGTACAGGAATAGAGAAGGAGGGTAGAGAAAGGGAGGAGGAGAAGGAAGACAGTGGGGTGTAGAGTGAACTGTATCTGAGAACACAGAAACAAGAAAGAAGAGCCTAAGGGTTAAGTGAGAAATATGCGGTCAGTCAGCAATAATATTCTTAAGGCATAAATAGAACACTTAACAGTCACAACTAGATTAACATTTAAACTTTAACAATGCATGGTTGTAAAACCTTACCAAGACATTTAACAGGTAAAACAGAAAGAGCAAGTATGCCAATTGTGAAACACTATGCCTCTCTGCGTTGCAAATTGCAGGCAGCGCATAAACCCACCTCTAGGTGGGTAGATCAACAAGCTGTTTGTAGAGAAGGTAGTGTGCGGCACAAGGTGGCATACATATTATAGTAGACATTTCTAGGGGTTTAATGCAATTATAAATAAAGTGATATAGCTAGAGCAACATAGTATAAGAGAACATCATAACTGATACTTAGTGGTCACAGTATTAGATTACTCAAATGTGTCTACCCCCCCATTCAAGCAGGGTATAGCATTTAGGTAATGGCATAATTACAAAGACAAAAGGAGAAAAAGAGAGGGAGGAAGATAGGGGAAAAGTGAAAAAGAGGGAGAGGGGAAAGTATATAAAGTGGGAAAGGGAAGAAAGGGGAGAGAAACAAGGAATATAGAGGGGTAGATGGGAAGGGATACATATACATTAGGAATGAGAACTTTGCATATATCAGAACAATAGCAAAGAAAGAATTGTAGTAATAAGAGAGTCACTTGCAATCCTCATATAACCCTGCACCTCCCATTCAGTCCTCATCCTCCTCTTGGGATTGGCTGGGTGCAGAGGAGTCCTTGAGTAACCTTTGAGGAAGTGGGTTCCATTGTGGGACTAAAGGGTTTAAAGAGCTTTGGGGTGAAGTGTCCTGTAAAGACGTAGAGCTCCATCTTTCCAATAGACTTCGACTTTGTTCAATGGTGGTGACTATATGTTGTTGGTTATCTTTCAAAACAAACAGTCTTGTCGGATGACCCCATCTGTATTTTATATTGTGTGCTCTAAGGAACTTCGTGAAGGTGGCAAAAGTCTTTCGCTGTTGAAGGGTGTGGTGGGATAGGTCAGCAAAAATGATGATGTCCTTGAACTGGTCTGGCAGACTGGGTTTGGATAAGGAAGCTCTAACAAGCCGCTCTTTATACGTATAAAAGTGTAGACGTACTATAACGTCCCTTGGTTTGTCGGTCGCCAGGCTTCTAGGGCAGAGGGCCCTATGTGCTCTATCAATGAGACCTTCATTTGGATTCCCTGGTGGTGCTAGGAGATTAAAGAACTCAGACAGGTGGGTGACTAGATCATTGGAGGCCACACTCTCAGGAATACCCCTGAGATGAAGATTATTCCGGCGAGATCGGTCTTCAGCATCAGCAACTTTATTTTCTAGCATAGAAAGCTGCTCTGCTAAACTTTGCTCATATGCTAAGACATTGGCTTGTTCAACTACCATATCCTCCTGTTTCCTCTCAATTGTGTCCACTCTTTCTGTAGTAGAGGTCAGATCTCGCCTCATCTCAGTCAATGAGGCAGTGATTTGGGATTGGAATGAAGAGTGGTGTGCCTTAAGTAAGGACTGCAGAGATGTCAGAATAAATGAAGGTGTCACAGTTGATGGAGCAGCATCTTGTAGGTCCTGCAGAGTGGTAGCCACCATATCTGATCCTGGTGTATAGGTGCTTGAGCTGTCTTGTGAATCTTCATTAGTAGGCAACGGCAAAGGGTGAAAGTGATCTACCACAGTTCTTTTGGGTCCAGTTGTTAGTTTTGGTTTCCTTTTGTTGGCCTGCGCCATTGTAGAATTGCGTAGGGCACAGCTAGTGGATAAGGTTTAAAGTCAAGACCAGAGGGGGTAATAACGAAGCTTAGAATTGCAAGTTAGACTAATGTAGTAGGTATATGTATCAGGATCCAGAGACTTAAAATCTCCCTCCCCCCACAACAATGCGAATTAGCAACACATTGGTGGTCTAAGAAAGTGTCCTTGAATTTAATAAGGTGGTCCTGTGTCACTCACTTTCCAATGATATGGTGGGCTCAAAGCCAGGGCATATTCCCTAGCCACCTAGGAGATTTCTGTGAAAATGTAAGGTTTTTAGACCCCTAGTGGGGTAATTTTAGTCTTATACTGTGATGATCTTAGTATATCCAGGATGTTGGTATCAGCCTTAGAAATTCGGGATCTATGTATGACCCCCTCCCAGGGAAGTGCCCCCTTTTGGGCGAAGTAGGAGAAGGATGTTGGGTATGACCCGCTGTCACCAGGGGCAGCGGGAAAGGATGAGAGGGTGTCCAGACCTAGGGAGAGGTGTTAGTATCCTCTCTAGTTATAGTGAGAGGCACACAGCTGTTGGTGTCAGAGAAATGATTCAAGAGAATTAGATGCAGGCTAATAAGGGTCACACAGGAAGGAAAGTGTCACAGTTGTATCACACACCACACCCCGTTACTAGCAGACGCAATCTCAGTAAATGCAAATCACATGGGAGAACAGTATAAATGCATAAAGTCTGTGCTTTTCGGTGGGGATCTATGAGAGCAGCATTTTATCATATAAGTCTGGAGAAAGCTTGTGACTGTTCAGGCATGGGCCCAAATTTCCACCTATTATAGAGGAGTAGCTGGGTCTCATAGAGTTAATTCAAAGTGAGATCTTTTGCCTAAATATTACAGTTCCCCTATCAGTTCAGCTTGACAGAGATGTACTTTCAGCTTAGTGTGTAACGTTAATAAACTTGATCCTGCAAACTTGTATTAGGAAGCAGGGAGCCTAGGCCTGTAATGCAGAGACCGGTGTAATAGCTGTGCAGTGGAGGGCTGTGTAACTGCTACTGTTGTTCAATATATGTTTGGGGTACTATAGTCTATATCAGTGAGGGCAAATAAGACATAAAAAACAGCATTAATGTGTCTCACCCTCCTTTTAGGCTGATTGTTGATAGACGTCACAGATGTAATTCACCTTGAGCTCGGCAGTGTATCGCGGGTCTAGGCCGCAATATGGCGATGATTCGCGCCAAAACAAATGGCGAGGTTTTGAGCCCCTATCTTCCCCTCACAAGGGGACCTCTGTAAACTCCGGCAGGTACCGGGCTGGGACCGGACTGATCCCTAAATCAATCTACTCCACAGGCGGGAAGGAAGGTCACAGGTAAAAACTTCTCCGTAGGTTGAAAATCCCTATGTTGCTGGAGCCAGATGTGCGATGCTGAGATACTGCTCCGGAGCGGAGCCCCGGCCCTCCGGGCAGTATTGGTATATGTGCGGGAGGATAGGTAGGGTCAGGACCGGAATAGAGTAAGGTTGAGACAGGAGAGATGTAGTAGCCTAAGCTCAGTGAGCCTTTATCTCCCACTCTTAGACGGCAGCGCCGCCGCTCCTGAGCTGGGTCTGCAGTATGTCCGCTTGCTAATTCTGCCACCTGATGTTAGAGTAGTGTCGACTTTATTTGTCCCAGGTGTGCCTTCACTCCGTAGAAGTGTAATTTAGGCTGTTTCTATTAAAATATGAACTTTATTTGGGCAAAAATAGAGTTGGTAAGAGAGAGCTCCTTCAATGTGCGTCTCTCTAGTTAGCCAGTTGGCTCCGCCCCCCGGCAGTATGGACATCTTGACCGCATTTATCCTTCCCACCCAGGTCAGGGTTTTATTTTGCCAAGAACGTAGTTCCTGTTGAATATTTTTAATTAACAGAGAATAGTTAAAGGGACAGTATACACTCATTTTCATATAACTGCATTTAATAGACACTACTATAAAGAATAAGATGCACATATACTGATATAAAAATCCAGTATAAAACTGTTTAAAAACTTACTTAGAAGCTTTCAGTTTAGCTCTGTTGAAAAGGTAGTTGGAAAGCCCACTGCAAGTGGGAAATAAGACACTCCCCCTCCCCCTTCTTTTGCATATGAAAAGACCCTTTACACAAACAAGGAGCAGCTGGAGAAGGTAGCTGATGGTATTCACATAAAACGATGGGGCTTGGTTAGGAGTCTGAAAATCAGAGCAATGTTATTTAAAAATAAGCAAAACTATAGATTTTTTTTTAAAAAAAAACTTTATGGGCAAGAAAAAAATGAGTGTATAATGTCCCTTTAAGCTTGAGCGTTTGGTGAGTGGAGATGGAAATAAACACTCCTAAATATTTTGTAGATGTTGTTTGGTTATCGACTTCAGCTTGAGAGAGCCCTAGGCTTAGAAATTCAGATTTACATGAATTCACTTTAAAATTAGAGTGCATTCCATATAGGAGTAGCTCCTCCATGAGAAATCTGATAGAGCTGACCGGAGATGACAACGTTAGAAATACGTCATCTGCATATAGTGTGATTTTATATTCCCGTGGGCCTACTCGGATACCTTTGATGTTGGCATTCTGTCTAATTCTAGAGGCCAGGACCTCCATTTCCAGCACAAACAGCAAGGGGGAAAGCGGGCATCCATGCCTAGTCCAGTTCAGTATCGAGAAAGAGGGTGAGAGGTTGTTATTCACTACAATTTTAGCGCTAGGACAACTATAAAGGGCAAATACTTTTTCTATAAATTTGGTGGGGAAGCCGAATTGTATGAGAGTCTGTCTAAGGAATGACCAGCCTAGCCGGTCGAATGCTTTTTCTGCATCCATAGACGCAAACACAGACTGAATCTTATGTGAGGACGCATACTCTAACAATGTGATTATTTTTGTTGTGTTGTCCCTGGTTTCTCGTCCCGCTGTAAATCCAGCTTGATTGATGTCTATCAGGGATGGGAGAATTTTGTTCAAGCGGTGTGCCAAAATTTTTGCATATATCTTAACATCAACATTTAATAGGGAAATTGGTCTAAAATTGGGTGGACTATCTGGGGGCTTACCCGATTTGGGTAGAACCGTTATATATGCTTCCAACATAGATGTTGGGAAAGTGACCTGGTAGGATGTTAGATTAAATAAGTGCAACAGTTGGGGGAGGAGAATTTGTTGAAAAGCTTGGTAGTATCTGGCCATGAGGCCATCTGGGCCCGGGCATTTCCCTGCCTTCAGCAATGTTATCGCAGCAACTATTTCTGAAGGGGTTATCAGGGAATTTATATCATTGACCTGCTCATCTGTGAGTTTGGGGAGTTTACAATTATGGAGGTATTCCGGTAGCGTGTTGTCAACCTTGTCCCTACTTTTCTGTGGGTTAATATTATACAACTTAGAGTAATAATCATGGAACTGTTGCAAAATTTCAGGAGTGGTCCTAACCTTCATGCCATTGGGTAGTTTAATGTTGTGAATGTATGTTTTCAATCTTTTCTTCTTGAGGGCACGTGCCAAACGTTTACCTGCCTTATTCCCCTCGTAAAAGTATAATTGTTTAGTTTTCATGTGTGATTTTTGGTGCTTTACTGACAAGAAATCGTTAAGTTGGGCACAGAGGGACGTAACTACCATTAAAGTTTGGGGGTTTGAGGGGATCTTGTTTATGGGCATATTCAGCTTGAGTCAGTTTAGAGGTCAATGTATTGTACAGCTGTCTATTTATTTTTTGTATGTGGGACTTAAGTTTAATAAACTCTCCTCGAATGGTACATTTATGTGCCTCCCAGAGTATATAGGGGTCTGTGACTGAGTTGGTATTAATTTCAAAATATTCCATCAGTGATTTAGTTAAATTCTCTATGTTCATGGGGTTACTTAAGAGAGAGTTTCCAGTCTCCAATTATCTGTAGTGTGGAGTGTGTCTGGCCATTTAAATCTTACCGACCAGGAGCTTGGCGTAATACGACTTTTAGTAGAAAGGCCCTCTTGATTTGTCAGTATATAGTCTATTCTACTGTAGGACAAGTTTGGGTGGGAAAAAAAGGTGTAATCCCTCTTATCTGGGTTTATAAATCTCCATATGTCGTACAAATTGTGATCCCTTAGGGCCTTCCAAAGAAATGTTGTGGTCCTCTGGGAAGTCATAGTATTGGAATTAGAGGAAACTAGTTTTCGATCAAACGGGAAATTAAGATCTCCTCCTAAAAACTATGCCTTGTGACAGGTCTAGGTACCTGCGAAGCAATGATTTAAAAAAGGGCAGTTGCTGTGAATTTGGTGCATAAGCATTCAGGAATGATACTTTCCTACCATATAACAGTCCTGTTATTCCAACATATCTACCATCTGTGTCCTTATCAATTTTGTGGAGTGTGAATGGTATTGTTTTCCTTATAAATATACTAACCCCTCTTTTCTTGACTCCTGCGGAGCTATGCTAATGTTGTGTGTACTGAGCCCCAAAATATGCAGGTTCTTTATGCCTTTTAAAATGAGTCTCTTGTAAAAAAGAGAATATCCGCTCCCAGCTTAGCTAGAACAGATAGTGCTTTATATCATTTACTAGGGGAGTTAAACCCTTTTACATTTTGGGTGATTAAGGTTATCCTACGGGTGTCTTGATCCATATTATAAGTGTGGAAGTGTGGTTCTTCAAACCGCCTGTCTGTATGGAGCGTAATGAAAACCATGAACACAGCCCAACACGACCACAAACATCAGTACAATAATAACAGTTTAACATAACAGAGCCAGGTAACCATGACCTGTAGTGGTGCCGAGGGCAGAGACAGCCACAAGGGCCAACTCCACCCCCCCCACCACCACTATTCTGAAAAAAAAAAAATGTTTCTTTCTTTTAAAGGGGTAAATGACAGCAGCAATTATTAAAATTCAATAAGGTGAGATGGCTTCGGGGACCATTTTTAAATAATACTCTAAATTGTGAGAACCACAGAAGTTACATTACGGACAGCATTTTTCAAATAGAAAGCAAATTTAACATTTAACAATAGGCAAACTTGCCAGAACCTTATAACAATCTTAGTCCTCATCCTAGAAAGGTTATGAGGACACTAGTGTCAATTTAGTAGTTACCGTCCTGTTCTGGATCTCGGAGATCTGGGTTCTGATACCGCTTGGGCCTCATGGTCCTGGATATGAGCAGGTTGAACTGGAGAATTCTTTTTCTGGAGTTTAGTTACTGACCTCCATTGTTGAAAAGCAAGTGAAGGTCCCTGATCTTGTTGGGAGATTTCTCCTTCTGACGGCTGGGGTATTACAGGTGCTTCTAAATTCAGAGCCTTACAAAAGTCTCCTATCTCTGAGACGTCTTTACAAATATGTCTTCTGTCCTCATGGATAACCATAATATGGGTTGGGAAGCCCCATCGATAGGGAATTCTCTTAAGGCGGAGGAGTTGTGTTAGAGGGCCAAACTCTCTCCTTTGCTGGAGGGTTCTTTGTGAGAGGTCTGCATTTACAAGAATTGTAAAACTGTGCCTGTGAATTTTATTGGTTGCTTTTTTCCTGGATAGCCCAAGTATTTCCTCCTTGTCCCTGAAATTTTTAAATTTGATGATTATATCCCTGGGGGGTGCTGTAGCTGGTGGCCTCGGGCGCAAGGCCCTGTGTGATCTGTCCCATGGAATAGCTTCTGAAGATTTGTCACCTTTCAAATGGGTGAACAGGGCTGGTAGATAAGTAGGGAGATATTTGGGCAGAACAGACTCCGGAATCCCACGTATATGCAAATTTTTCCTCCTACTCCTATTCTCTAAGTCATCGACTTTGTCGTACAACATTTCCACAGATTTTTGTTGGGTGTCATAACGCACTTGTGGTTGGGAAAATTCTTCCTTCATAGAATCATTGCCATCCTCCAATGCTTCCACCCGAAAAACCAGCGCATGAACATCCTGCTTAAGGTCCACCAATTCTTCTCTTGCACTTGCGCGGACAATATCAGCTATGTCTTGCTTAGAAGGGAGGGAGGGAGGAGAGGATATCTGCCGGGATTTGAATTAGTTCCTGTGCATCATATTCTGCCTCTACGTGTGAGGCTTTTTGAGTTCCAGTTATCCCTGATGATGTATTATCATTCTGTGTGTTGATTGTTCTGTAGCACTAAAATAAGATGTAACTGATTGATGTTTACTTGGCGTAGGTTTGCCTGTTCTTTCCTGTCTGGATTTTTGTTTTGACGCCATTTTATAAATATATGGCTAAGCTTAAGTCCAGTGTACACAAGATGGTAAATGTAGACAATTTTGCCTTAATTAGTAATGTCCCAAGAGCCCTGACTGATTATCTACAGCCAAGGGCCCAATAGCAAGTAATTAGTGCAGGATTTGCTCCCCAAACTTTTCTCTCTTATGCCTTTAATGTATGAACATAGTAACGATATCAATATTGTTGATAAGAAAGCCCCAGGCTGACACTCTATACAATATAATTAGCCTGTAAATGTGCGGTGGTTTTTATGTCCCCTTTGTGTAACAGTTCATCTTAGTTCAGCAATAGTGGTGTAGAGGAGTGATCAGATGAATGATCATTTACTGAAACTGTTCTGTCAAACCCCCAGGGAGTCCAGGTACACCTGCACAATCTCCTAGGGCAAAAATATGTGTGACGGTGTTCACTGTAACACTCACCACAGCTTGTTGAGAGCTGTGAGGGCCAGTATATTATAGCATAGCCCCTCGGAGCTGAGTCTTATGTTCCTTAAGTCAGACTGCATAGCGGGCTTTAGGTGCGGCCAGGCCCTTCTCTGGATCGCCGCAGCAGCGGCTCTCAGCAGTTCCGGTGTCATTCCGTGTAGCCGAAGGCACTCCCCAGCTCCTGGTGTAATGGTCCTCCTGATCTGAACCGGTCAGTGTTGTTCAGTCCCCTGTTTATAACAGATTATTGCAGTGCCGTACACGGAGCCTGGAATTACACAGCCATCTTGGTTGCACCCAAACTCCGCCCCTGTCTGTATGTTTTTATGAAAACGTTGATATGGATTGGGAGATAATTCAATATCCAATAGTGTTAGTGGCATAGGTGGAGATAAAGCTTCACTCCTGGGTGTTTCCACCAACATTGACCGAAGGTAGCGTGGTGGCTGTTTACACTTTATTTTCTTACTTTGCATGTCTATAAACATATAAATATAAAAAAAAACCTTCAAATAAAAAATTAACATAGAAAAATGTTTAACAAATTTGTTAAAAATTTGAAGTTATGCATGCTACTCCAATTTTATTAATAGTATTTTTTTAAGCAAGAATTTAAATTTCATTCTACTAACACAGTTCTGCATGCTTATTTTTCTTACAATTAAATTTATAATCTACTAACATTGTTCATGAAGTTAATTTTTACCGACTAATTACAATTACATTTTACTCTACTAACACAGTACTGCATGCTTACTTTTCTAACTTTTTAAACTTTAATATACTAACATTGTTAAAGTGCCACTCAACCAAATTGTTTTCTTTCCTGATTCGGATAGAGCATGTCATTTTAATAAAGTTTCTAATTTACTACAATTATTAATAATTTCTCTAGTTTAATGTTATATATAATTTTTAAGAGCAGGAATGTAGATCTTAGCAGCCAGCCCATGTTTTGCTTAGCCACATGGATAGTGCTTGCTTATTGGAGACTTCCATTTACCAACCAATAAGCAAGAAAGGTTCACAAACAAAAAATGGCCTGTTCCTATGCATCACATTCATGTTTTTTTTTTTTTAAATAAAGATAGCTAGAGAACGAATACAAATTGTTAAAAGTAGTAAATTAGGAAGTGTCTTAAAATTGAATGGTGTTTCTGAATCAGGAAATAAGCATGTTCCTTTTTTCATAATAACTAAAATTGAAATCATCTACTAACAATGTTCAGCATGCTTACATTAGTTGATACTTATAATCTATAGATTTAGGTTTAGTGTTCTCTGACAGTCAATTTCTTTTATTCTGTTGATTATAAACATAGATGAAAGGGACACTAAACACAATTTTATTATGTAAGGATTACGATCCAGCATCCAACTATAACCATCTATACAATTTGATACTACTAACATAATGATTTTAATAATCCTCAATATCACATTCTTCTAAATTAAAAATACAAAATAAGATTGTAGATCGTCAATGATGACGCAGTTCAAATTACATTATCTGTTTCTATTACAAGAAAAAATAAAAATATACAAATTTTAATTAATTTATATATATATATATATATATACATATATATACTGTACATAAAGATAGATTAAACTTACATGTCCTTATCAATCTTCTAATAGATTTATAGTACTTAGGTTCCCTTCTATTCAAGTCACTATATTTTCGAAGACATTGTCGTCTTGTTCTTTTAATTTTTGAAATCCGATGCATTCTTCTCAGCATCTCGTATATAATTTTGTCACAGCATTCCTGTTTCACTGCCCTTACACCCCCAATATGTTATGGAAAATATTTATCCATTGTATAAACTAATATTACTAATTCACCAGCCCCAAAAGGTTTAGGACGCGACATGCTTGACGATGACATCATTAAATGTTGTCAATCATTAGCGCAATGATCGCAATATGTAGCAACTGAATTTTTTTTAAATATAATATATATTTTGATTTATGTATTTCTTTTAATGTTTGTAAACAAAGAATATTAATAACATTTTCAATAATAAAATATTCTTATGTTTATGTTGAAAGGTTTAATAAAGTCATAAAGATCATAACATTTGTGAAAAATGTATAATTTACTCCTATTGTCAAATACTAATTATTATATTTTTTAAATTCATAAAAAAAACAGGAATGAAAGATTAATAGACAGGCACACTTTGGTTCAGCACCCTGGATAGCGCTTAATTATCAGTGTTTATATTTAGCAAACAATAAGCAAGTGGTACCTAGATGCTGAATCAAAACTGGTCATGCTGAATCATTCAATCCAGTTATTTCAATAAAAATAACAATGGAACTAAGAATTATTGTTAATAGGAGAAAATGATCAATTTATATAAATTGCTTCTATGTTTAAAGTTACTCAAAAATAAAAAAAAAATTAGTAACTATTTCAGTGTTACATATGTGCATATATATTATAATTTATTTTTGTTTTATAGTACGTTTTTAAAAATTAAAAATATATTTATTTTTTTTGAATTCTTTGTAAGTTTGTAATAAAACAATGTTTATTGCATTATTTGTTGACAAATGTTTTGGCTTTCTTTATTTTCAATTTGTAGCACAACTATTGTCACTATTTGCTTCCTACAAAAAGCTAATTTTGTTAATGTTACATAAATAGATATGTACCATGACAATGTTTGATCTATATGAGCCACCAGAACTTCAAAAAAGTGATAAGAGTAAGCCCTCAAGGATTTTTGAATTTGAATATATGGCCCAACCTAGGAGCTGTTAAAACTTTAGATTACAATAAAACAAAGAAAATTACCTTGTTAAAGTCTTTAGAAAAGTTGTTTTAAATTACAAGTCCTTTCTGAAACCAGAAACTTTTACTTTTGAATAGACTATCGATTTGTAAGTCTACAATTCAATGAGAAGTAAAATGGATTAACACCAGCTATTGAGGGATTAAATTAACCCCTTAAAGGGACAGTATACACTAATTTTCATATAACTGCATGTAATAGACACTACTATAAAGAATAATATGCACAGATACTGATATAAAAATCCAGTATAAAACTGTTTAAAAACTTACTTAGAAGCTGTCAGTTTGGCTCTGTTGAAAAGGTAGCTGGAAAGCCCACTGCAAGTGACAAATAAGACACTCCCCCCCCCCTTCTTTTGCATATGAAAAGACCCTTTACACAAACAGGAGCAAGCTGGAGTAGGTAGTCGAGCTTATTCACATAAAACATTGGGGCTTGGTTAGGAGTCTGAAAATCAGAGCAATGTTATTTAAAAATAAGCAAAACTATACATTAATTTAAAAAAAAAACTTTATGGGCTATATAAATAGATTATCTACAAAACATTTATGCAAAGAAAAAATGAGTGTATAATGTCCCTTTAATGACCGGACCATTTTTCAATTTTCTTACCCTTAATGACTATTTTTACATTTCTGCAGTGTTTGTGTTTAGCTGTAATTTTCCTCTTACTCATTTACTGTATCCACACATATTATATACCGTTTTTCTCGCCATAAAATGGACTTTCAAACGATACCATTATTTTCATCATATCTTATAATTTACTAAAAAAAAAAAAAAAAGATAAAATATGAGGAAAAAATGGAAAAAAAACACGCTTTTTCTAACTTTGACCCCCAAAATCTGTTACACATCTACAATCACCAAAAACACCCATGCTAAATAGTTTCTAAATTTTGTCCTGAGTTTAGAAATACCCAATTTTTACACATTCTTTGCTTTTTTTGCAATTTATGGAGCAATAAATACAAGTAGCACTTTGCTATTTCCATACCACTTTTTTTCAAAATTAGCGCTAGTTACATTGGAACCCTGATATCTGTCAGGAATACCTGAATATCCCTTGACATGTATATTTTTTTTTTTAGAAGACAACCCAAAGTATTGATCTAGGCCCATTTTGGTATATTTTATGCCACCATTTCACCACCAAATGCGAGCAAATTAAAAAAAAACTTTACATTTTTCACAATTTTAGGTTTCTCACTGAAATAATTTACAAACAGCTTGTGCTATTATGGCAGAAATTGTTGTAAAAGCTTCTCTGGGATTCCCTTTGTTCAGAAATAGCAGACTTATATGGCTTTGGAGTTGCTTTTTGGTAATTAGAAGGCCGCTAAATGCTGCTGCGCACTACACGTGAATTATGCCCAGCAGTGAAGGGGTTAAATTAGGTAGCTTTTAGGGAGCTTGCAGGGTTAATTTTAGAGATCAGCCTCCCACCTTACACATCCCACCCCCTGATCCCTCCCAAACAGCTCTCTTCCCTCCCCCACCCCACAATTGTTACCTCCATCTTAAGTACTGGCAGAAAGTCTGCCAGTACTAAATAGGAGTTTTTTTTTTTTTTTTAAATAAAAATACAAGATTATATGCTCTGTATGATGTACTGACATCAATTTATTTCTTTATTATGTATGTATCCTGATTTACCCTGCGCGGTGCACAAACATGAGCGAATGTGCTCTTTTGTTACTTTTTATTTCTTTCTGTCAAAAATTAAATAAAGCATTAAAAAAAATAAAAATAAAAAATAATAATAATAAAATCTTTTAGCTGGGATGGACCCCTGCCTTAGCCCCAACCTCCCTGATCCCCCCTCCAGCTCTCTAACCCTCTCCTCTACCTAATTACCGCCATCTTGGGTACTGGCAGCTGTCTGCCAGTACCCACTTTGGCCCCAAAAAACAAAGTATTTTTATTTTATTTTTCAATTAACTCTTTCTGTAGTGTAGCAGCCCCTCCACAATACCCCCACAATAACCCCACCCCCCTCCCCCTCTAAGATCCATTTATATTTGAAATTTTTTTTTTTACCTTTCCCTGGTTTTTTGCCCTCATTGGTGTCAGTGTGGCTAATGCGCGCACGTGCATGTGCACATGCACGCGCGCCTCGTGCACACGCACCGTGCACGCACACTATGTTCACGTGCACGCACGTGCGTCTCGTGCACGCGCACGCACGCTCCCTCCCACCCGGACAACGGCACCATCACTACCGGTGCAGAGAGGGCCACAGAGTGGCTCTCTCTGCATCGGAGGCTTGTAAAGGGGTATTGCAGGATGCCTCCATATTGAGGCATCACTGCAATACCCTCAGAGCTGCTGGAAGCGATTGTGATCACTTCCAGCACTCTGTTAGACAACTGACGTACCAGGTACATCCATTGTCATTAACTGCTTGTTAATGCATGACGTACCTGGTACGTCTGTTGTCATTAAGGGGTTAAACAAATCACATACATTATGTAAAAGAGTTATAGAAGTTATAGACAGTAGTGTGATGTCACAAAGACAATATATTGTCCACCAATTTTTTTTTTTTTTAATGACTTTTATCATAAACTTGATTTATAATTACTATTTAAAACCATTGATAATTGAATAGCAACAACTTGATGTCATTATATGTTTATCGACAGTGAATTTTTAATACCCTTAAGTATAAATTAAATTTATATTTTTTTGGTTTTAGTTGTAATACCAATATTTGTTACATTTTAATGTCTGTTGATGAGAAACATGATCATTTTTTGTCTTTAAGATGTTCTTTTACATCATATTATATTTTAAATAAAAAAATATAAAGAGTCAGTGAAACTTTAATAAAGGAAATTATTTTTTTATTAATCAATTTAAGACATAAAATGTAATCATCAAAATATTGTTCTGAAACCATGTCCCTTGTTGCCATACCACGCTTATTAGGTAGTTCTATACATATTTTTTCGGCACAATTATCAGCAGGTATGGTATTTTCCTCCTCTAATGGGCAGCCTCTTTTAATTGCTATATTGTGCAGTATGCAGCAGACCAATATAATTCTTGCGACTTTCTCAGGTGCATACTGCATAGCGCCGCCAGAACGATCAAGACATCGAAACTTCATTTTCAAAAGACTGAAAGTCCTCTCAATTATCCCCCTGGTAGATTGATGTGCTTCATTGAATCGTACTTAATTTCTGGTTAGTGGGTTGCTATAGGGAGTCAACAGCCATTCTGTACATGAGTACCCTCCATCTCCTAATAGGACATAAAAAATATAAATAATAATAATAATAATACGATACAAATTAAAAATATGCAACACATTACAGTTTAATTACAGTGGACAAATTTGGCGCAATTTATGTACATTGAAATTAAAAAAGACAAATTAGATGCCAGTTATGCTTACCTAGAAGCCATCCTTCAGGCATATCTCCATCCTCGAACTTCCGGTATAAGCCAGTTTGCCTTAAGATGTAAGAATCATGACATGAGCCTGGGTAGTTTGAAGGGACACTGATTATCCTCATGTTGGGGTCACAGACCATCTGAACATTCAAGGAATGGAAATGCTTTCTATTCCTATAGATCTCCTCACGAGCTTGAAGTGGTCTTACTGCAACATAGGTACAGTCTATGGCCCCTAGGACATTGGGCATCCCAGCCATCCTATAGAAATTTGACTTTATAGATTGCCATTCTTCTGGGGTAGATGGCAAACTAACATATTGAGGATAAATAATTATCATAGTCTCTATGACTTTTAATAAGTGATGTGAAAAAGCTGATTGACTCATTCCAATAGTGATGCTAGAAACCGCCTGAAAGGAGCCTGTTGCCATAAAATGCAATGCAGCTAATAGTTTCAATAGTCCCGGAATAGCTTGTGAACAAGCTGTCATCGGCTCTAAATAATCTTCGATCTCTCGATACAGGTGTAATAAAGATTCACGATCAAGCCAGGAATCTTTGTATGATCTCTTGGTCAGAAAGGCCATGCAAACCAACCCGTGGAAGGACTACACGGGGGACACAAACTCTCCTTCTTCTAACCAATCGATTAGCGACATTTCCAGTATTCTGTCTTCTAGACCAGATTTGCATCACACAGAGAAGAAACAAATACAGAAGTGTCTCCATTGCTGCTGAAATCAACAATGTAAGTACAATGCTGATATTACTGCCTTTTATATATGTTGAGACTAGCGTCTACATTGACTTTCCAAAAACTTAGAGGTGGGAGCGGAAAAAGTAGCGAACGGATAAATAGATTTTTTAGTACATTAGTTTATGGTGAGTTGGTGGTCAAATGTGTCTATTTACAGTGAAAAATGGAGAGGTAGCGAGGTTTGGTGGATAAGTATGCTCGCAATTTTAAATATGCGGGTTTGAACATAGTTGACGGCTTTGTACATATCAGTGTGCGAGTTTTGACGCAAATTTTTTTGCGGGTAGCTCACTGACTGCTTACTACATGCAGCCCTTGGTGTGGGTTTGAATTCTAAAAAACACTAAAGAGCCATGTGATACCCTTCACAAGGGAATTAAACTGATTAGAAATAGAGTCTTTGACTCCCATTCCAAAACATATGAATCTATAACCAAAATATCATATAGCATCTCATTTTTTTATTGCTTTCAAATATATTCCAATACCAATAAGAAGAGCTAACACTTCATCTATAAATACTTGAAAAAGAAAATAATAAAACCGTAAAATATAGTTAAACATTAAAAACAAATACCTATAGGAAATATGCAGTATTTTTTTAAAAAAAAAATTGTTTAGTTTTTTTTTTAACACAGATGTTCAAAGACCTTCAAGATCTGCAGTAAAATGAAAAGTAATACATGACAGATATTTGCATATTGGTAATGAGTACCTATTTTAATTGTTTAAGTGCAATTTTTATTCCATTTCTCCAATAATATTAAATTATGATGTGTACAATAATTTCATATAATTTAATTAATTTTATAATGAACATTTTTAAACCTTTCAAACACCTAATTGCAGCGAAAAAGAAAAAAAGAAAAAGAACAACTTAGATGATAATGTTTAGTTTGTGCAAAAATTGCATAACTTGTACATCATTTAAAAACAAACACAACTCTGAGACAGATAATTTACATACAGCTTGATTACGAGTTTTGCGTTATGAGTGAAAAAGCAGCGTTATACATTCATAACGCTGCCTTTTCCCTAACACTGCTATTACAAGTCTTGTAGGTATAGGTGTACCGCACACCTTTTTGGCCATCACGCAATGTCAGTGCCATACTTTTTAAAAAGTAATTTTTCAATGGGACTCCCATAGTGCCAGTATTTTGCGCTTGCCTAGGAGGCCAAAAAGTGAGCGGTACACCCTATACTGACAAGATCCATACCGCCATCTAAAGTCAGTAGTTATGAGTTTTACTTTACAAATCTGTAGCATAAAACCCATAACTAAAGTGTTAAAAAGTAAACTAACACCCATAAACTACCTATTAACCCCTAAACCGAGGCCCTCCCGCATCGCAAAGACTATAATAAATGTATTAATGCCTAATCTGCCACTCCGGACCTCGTCGCCACTATTAAAATTTATAAATCCCTATTCTGCCACTCCCCGACATCGTCACCACTATAATAAACCTATTAACCCCTAAACCGCTGCCCTCCCACATTGCAAACACTATTTAAATATTATTAACCCATAATCTGCCGTCCATCCACACCGCCGCTTTAATAAACCTATTAACCATTAAACTGCAAGCCCCCCACAATGAAATATACTAAAATAATTTATTAACCTCTAAAGTCTAACCCTAACATAACCCTAAGACTAAC
The DNA here is from genome assembly GCF_027579735.1 of Bombina bombina. NCBI lineage: Eukaryota > Metazoa > Chordata > Amphibia > Anura > Bombinatoridae > Bombina > Bombina bombina. The sequence goes on from NC_069500.1 coordinate 1,030,738,240, forward strand.
ACCACCTTATTTAAATATAATTAAAATAAATATAAATAAATCTTACAATTATTAACTAAATAAAATCTATTTAAAACTAAATACATACTTACCTGTAAAAAAAAAAAAAACCTAAGCTAGCTACAAAATATTTAATAGTTCTATTGCAGCTATCTTAGGTTTTATTTTTCTAAATAAACCTAAGCTAAACATTGCCCTGAAAAGGGCATTTGGATGGGAATTGCCCTTGAAAGGGCATTTAGCTCTTTTACGAATTGCCTAAAACCCTAACCTAAAAAAAACCCACCAAAAAAAACCTTAAAAAAAAACTTAACACTAACCCCCGATGATCCACTTACAGTTATCAAAGTCCGGACATCCATCCTCCTCCAGCCGGCAAAGTCCTCATCCTAGCGAGAAGAAGTCTTCATCCAGATGGCATCTTCTATCTTTATCCATCCGGCATGGAGCGGGTTCATCTTCAAGACATCTGGCACGGAGCATCCTCTTCTTACGGTCTTCAGAGTTAACTGAAGGTTCTCTGTAATTGACGTCATCCAAGATGACGTCCCTTACATTCCTATTGGCTGAAAGATTTCTATCAGCCAATAGAAATTAAAAGGGAAAAATCCTATTGGCTGTTGCAATCAGCCAATAGGATTGAGCTTTTATCCTATTGGCTAATCCAATCTGCCAATAGGATTGAACTCTCATTCTATTGGCTGTTCCAATTAGGGTGTGGTTGGGTGGGTGGTGGATTTTACTGTTGGGGGGTTGTTTGTATTTTTTATTTCAATGTAAAAGAGATGATTTCTTTGGGGCAATGCCACGCAAAAGGACCTTTTAAGGGCCATTGGCAGTTTAGTGTAGGCTATGGGTTTTTTTTTATTTTGGGGGGGATTTTTTATTTTGATAGGGCTATTAGATTGGGAGTAATTTGTTTTTATTTTTGATCATTTCATTTTTTATTTTTTGTAATTTAGTGTTTATTTTTTTTTTTGTAAGTTAGTAAATTGTATTTTATTAATTTAATTTATTTCATTTTATTGTATTTATTGTATTTTATTTTTATTGTTAGGTTTTAGTGTAAGGCAGGTTAGGTTTTATTTTACAGGTAACTTTGTATTTATTTTAACTAGGTAGCTAGTAAATAGTTAATAACTATTTTCTAACTAGTCTACCTAGTTAAAAAAATACAAACTTACCTGTGAAATAAAAATAAAGCCTAAGATAGCTACAATATAACTATTAGTTAGATTTATTTTTATTATATTTAAATTAGGGGGTGTTAGGCTTAGGGTTAGACTTAGGGTTAGGGTTATGTTAGGGTTAGGGTTATACTTAGGGTTAGGGTTACGTTAGGGTTAGGTGTTAATAACTTTAGTATAGTGGCGGGACATTGGGGGCGGCAGATTAGGGGTTAATAAGTGTAGGTATGTGGCGGCGATGTTAGGGGCAGATTAGGGGTTAATAACTGTAATGTAAGTGACAGCAATATTAGGGGCAGCAGATTAGGGTTAATAACTGTAATGTAGGTGGCAGCGATGTTAGGGGCAGCATATTAGGGGTGTTTAGACATGGGGTTTATGTTAGAGTGTTAGGTTTAAACGTAACCTTTTCTTTCCGTATAGACATCAATGGGGCTGAGTTACGGAGATGTTGTCTCCGCGATCGCAGGTGTTTGGCTTTTTTTGCCTGCTCTCCCCATTGATGTCTATGGGGAAATCGTGCATGAGCACGTCAAAGCAGCGCTTGATTTCGGTGCGGTATGGAGCTCAATGCCACCATATTGCCCGCACAAGCCGACTTTTTTAAAAACCTGTAATAGCAGAGCTATAGGGAGGTGAAATAACGCCGAAAATGTTGCGGTCGTTAATTTCCCTATAGCGCTCAAAACTCGTAATCTGGCTGATAGATAACTAATTCTAATCACAGTTAATATTCTTGTTTCATTTTTTAAAAATCATTAATCAGAGTTTTTAGTGAGCCATCCTATTTACAAAAACCCCCCAAAAAACATATCTTATATATTAAGTGCTAGCGTTATAAAGTTTTTATGCTGAAAAACTTTTGTTTTAAAACCCTCAACACTGCCTAATGGACATTTAAAAAAACATTTTTTTTATTGTTGAGTGGTTATCTACTTTTTTTATTTTTATTTTAAATCATAGATGTTATAGTTAATTCCCCTTTTTTGTTCTACTATTGACAATAAACTTGAATTTATTTATTCATGGCAGTAGAACACATGCATGTTTTAATGCCTTTATGGTAATACCAATATAACTGAAATTAAAAACATTAAGCAATCATACAGAATATGTTAATAATAATTTAGATAATACATGTAATATACATACAATACATATACCTAATCTTATGAATTTATAAATTACCATATATAAAATCTTAAGATGCTCATTAAAGATTAATCATGTATAATAGTAATTTTACTTAGTATACATAGAAATATATTGTAAATAGAATGATATAATGAGAAAGTTTTGAAATTTGGGTAAACTAAATAGTGTATTTATTTTTATAAAGAAGTTGGTGCATTCAGTAGTTCAAGAGTCAGACAATTGCTAACAATATATTTAAAATAAATTATATATTTGCCATACTGTCATAAATTTGAAGAAGTAACGTATCATTGTGAAAAAATTCTATACTATAATTTACTTAGTTATAATCCCTAGTAGTTATCCCCTGAAATCTTTGACAGCCTATAACCAAATTATAAATCACATTTTTTAAAGATCTAAGGTAAAACACAATAAACTATAGCTTTCAAAAAAGAATTGATAAATATGAGGCGTCAGGCTTCATTTATCTTATTACTACCTCTTAAAACTGAACATTGCCTACTCTTTTCAGGCAAGGTAAATGATAAATTAGATATATAACCCTTATATTTTTTTTTTATTGAAACATATCAATAGAGCAAAATCCATGCAAGTATTGTTATATATTTAAAAAAATAAAAAATAAAAAATATATATATCAATGTAAGTCAACATTGCCAAGTTTAAAGTACTAATATAGTTGTAAATAATAAGTGTAAAATGTGTCTGACTCAAAAAACGTTTATTAATATAAAATATTATCATAGGAAAAAAGTACAGAGCAGCTAAAATCCTATTACAATAAGTAGAAGTTATATTTGAAGATTGTTCATGGCATAGTATAGTTTCATAATAATATTGTGAATAATAATAATAATAATAATAATAATAATAATAATAATAATAATAATAATAATAATAATATGTACAGATATTCAAAAGCCTATTTTTCTTACTAGTATGCAACTGTTGGATAATGTAGTCCTGAAATATTGGCAGTAAGAATAAGAATAACAATGTTCTATGATGATTCTATCAATGTAGTGAGGATTTTGTTGCAATGCAGTAAATTTATATTCAGTCATGCTTTAGCTGTGCTAATAATCTTTGTTATGATACCAGAATTAAACTTATTAAATATATGACCTTTCATGTATTAAACTAACTTCTTTCATAGAGCTCATGTTGCTAAGACAACCTTTCTTTGTTTTGACATGCTTGGAACAACTGCAAACTCTCTTCCAGTTTGGTTTAGAGTCAAATCCTTTCTTGTCATAACAGGTAGTAAGAACAAGAGGATAAAAAAAGAGGAACAAGGGGGAAAAAAATCTTAAAATTAAAGATAAAATTGCAATAAAATGTGACTTGATGTGACTGACAGAAACCACAAAGTATGTAACCTTTTCAATCTAGTACAATAAAGTTTATACTTTTTCAATAATGATGTTTCTTGCCCTCTGAAGATAATTTTAGTACAAGAAAAAAAATGTGGGCATGATATTTCTGCCTTGCACTTGAAATATTATTTTTAGGAATCAGAAATGTGCTGTATAAAATGTATTTTCCTACAAAGATTGACAAATATTTAAAAAAAATGTTTGTTTGGACATTATAATAAAGTGAAGATCTTACCTTCCAGAGAATTCTTTCCATTCCCATTCATCCTTTCTTTCTTTCTTTCTTAGATAGTTAGGACCTGATTCTTTAAACTTAATTTGATTATTTCTAGTTTTATTCATTTTGTCTCGTAATTTTTTTTTTTATGGTGTCATTTTATAAGAAAATGGGAGTTCCCTTGTTGCAGTTAAGATTTACCAAGATGCTACTATAGTAATATATGTATTTATTAAAAAAGACATTTATTTCGGAAAAGTTGATGTTTGACTGCAGACAAGGTGGCAGAGAGATTTGTTTTTAGCTAAAAATGAAGTTCTTGTGGTTACCCTACAGCCACAATTTGAGATTCTTTTTGGATCCCAGAGAAGATCTACCAAGGTATATGAGAGCATCTGGGAAGATTATGTAATAAATATATAAATCAATGTCGCAAGAAGGTTACTGACATTAGTCAAAAAACATTAAGAAAAATGTAAAGTAGAAATTTAAAAGAACATAATGGCAAGAGGCGAAGGAGTGGTCTTTATGTTCATGTTAAATTAAATAAATATAAGAACGATTTAAATTATTCAAATTAGTTAATCCTTCTGTTGACATTGCTTCACAGTCTTTTAGTTCTCTGTGCGCTTCTTTATTCGTAAATGTAGAATCTGAGGAAGCGTTTGCAGAAGAGTTATATATGTTCATAAATCTTTGATGATACAATTATTTAATATTGTTAGAAATATTTTTTAAGTTGAAAATAATATTTATACAAAGACCATGAATATTTAGGCAGTGAACATAGTTCTAAAAAGATTCCAAAATGCATCATGATAAACAGTTATGAATAGTTACAATAAAACCTAAAACAAAAAATTGTCATGCTGTTCCTGGATTCGTCAAGCCTTTAAACTATATTATTTTTTTGGCTACTGGTTCATTCACACCTCCAGTACTATTGGAGGTGGTTCACATAGTGCCTTTTCAAAATTCCTAACAGTTATAATTAATGCTTTCTAATAACACATGCACCAGTTCATAAAAGTTCTAAAAAATGATTAAGAAGTAAATTGAACCAAGACGTTTTTCTACTCCCAATGTGATTGGATGTATCAATAGCACTTACATTGCAATTTGTGCACATTCTAATGAACTTTAAATATACATTAATATAAAGGGATAGCACTCATCCTGGAAGTAGCCATATAAGATATAGAATTATGAAACTATAAAAAAGACCTTGATGAACAAAACTAATATTGATAAAACACCCCTTCGCGGGAAACCCCCTGCCAACAACTACAAATAATACCGAGAATTTAGCATATAGTTTTACAAAAAAAAATTGAACAACATTACAAAATCACACATATTCAATTAAATATTCTAAATCCAGTCCTTGGAAAGATTCAGACCAATGAAATGTGTTTATTTGTTCCCAAAAGCATTTGAACCTGTATTTTAAACTTTTTTTTAGGGACATTAAACACTAAATAAATGCAAGATAGAATGATGCATTCAAATAAAAGATTAGTCTGTGAATAACATGTAGATGTATTTTTTAAACTTTTATTAGCTGTTTAAATATTGACAAAATAAGTGTAACGTTTTAGTGTCTATAAAACTATGGGAGCTGCCATGTTGTAACCTAAGTTACCTTATCTGATGTGTCCAGTTAGGGACAGTTACAAATAGGTCACTAGAGTGTGTAGCCAATCGCTGTGTGGAATACAACAGTGTTCTGCACTTCCATTTCTAACAGGAACTGAAAAGCTCACAATTTCAGAATGTAATTACAGGAAAAGGGGACAAAATAAATAATGAAATTAGATTGCAGAGTTTTTTTTATATATCTCAAATTGTTCAATGTCTCTTTATAGCCTTTAAGTCAAACATTGAAACAGTATTTTGTTTACAATATCCCAATTTTCCATAGTAATCAAAGCAAATTTAAAGTGATAGCAAACTTGCCCTAACTGTAGACCAGAAAATCAAAGTATTTAGTATTAGCAAAATAGACATTAACCTGCAAGTAATTTTAAAATCTTTATTTTTACCTTTATATTTCTTCTTTACCGCTTGCTGACAACCACTCCCCTCTCCACAGGATTTGTATTTATTGGATGAGCCAGACGGTGCAGCCAATCAGAAGAGTACTGCCCCTATAATTGAATCTGCAGGTGCGTTTACCATACATTTGCAGTAAAAAAAACACACCCCAGCATATTTCATTAGCACATCCAGTTTTTCTCCATTTGGCTGTACGAGTCAGCTAGCCAGGGAAGGAAATAAAGTCTGATGAGAGGGGGCTGCTGGCAGCAAAAGGTAATGAAGAAGATAAAAATACATTTTTTAATATGACTTTCAGGCTTGCAGATTAACATCATTCAAATGTTTGAACAAATACATTGATATTCTAGTCTAAAATGAATGCAAGTGTATTATCACTTTATATGACATTTTATGCTAAGAGTCATGTTTTCTTCAAAATATTATCCAGTGTGTTTCCTTCTATCTTGGGTATTTTAAGAACATGCAAACTCATTCTGAATTGAATGATTAACTTTATAACATATCAATAACAAACATAGGTTGAGAAAGTTTAATAAATCCTGTACACCGGAAAGCACTGCTTTGGCATCCCTTTACTAAACAGGAAGACAAAATGTGTTAGAAACTGTAACTTTAATTTAAAATATCAGTAGTTAAACTCTTTGATTTCCCATGCAGAACAAAATTCAAATGTATTATTTTTCTCCCCAAATCATACATTTCCTGTTTGGACAACATGACCAACATGATATGTTATGTTATAATCATCTCCAGCATTGAAAGAGTTAATTTGAAATTGCATTGTTCACAAGTGACCAGGGAAATCTTTCTGACAATAATGTGACAGGGCATTTCATGCTGCTTCTCTAAGAAAGCAACATCAAGCCGAGTACAAATTCTCTCATGTGTGGTTTAATGACACCCTAACGCATTCTTTTTATGTTTTACCAAACTTTTGACTTACAGATTTTGTTAAACATTTTACAAATGAGATAATCCTTTCCTTTTTCACAGTGTTATAACATGCTGAAAAACATAAATGCCTTCTGTGAAAAGAAAGCTATCATAGAGATCAAGCCCCTGTTATGTTTCCGAATATCCCCTTCACTCATTCTCTTCTATGTATAACATTTCTTAGCTAAATACAGCTTGCAGGATAGGCACATTCACATTCTTTCTATAGCAGGCATGAAGCACTACCCCTGCTGTCTTTAGCTCTATGGCCTCCTAAAGGCTAAAGAGCCTAGTGTCAAACCCCCCACTGGGCATTTCACACATCAGCAAACTGACAGATCTTATCTCTCAGGAACTAATTTGCATCAGGGTAACCACACTTTTCAGCTCCACAATGCTTGCACTGACAGTTATCAATGCGTCTTCTGTTTTCTAAGCTTCTAAATAGTTATTGTGCAGAAAATAGGGTTAATGAGCAGTATAGGTGATGATGTATTTTTTCTTTTTCTTTCTTTTTTTTAATGTTATGTGATTACAGTTAAGCTTATCCATGTGTTCTGCATGTACTTTTGTATTTGATTGTATTTTGGTCAAGGTATTAATTAAACATACATTGTTAAAAAAACAAAACAAAAAAACACACACACAAAACAGTAGGGGTTAACCATACATAGAGGGCCATGGTAAATTCCAACCAGGAACATAATCAATACACATGGGCTCACTTTTAAATCTGGCTCCCTTTTTAACCCCTTAAGGACATATGACGGAATTTTTCCGTCATAAAACAATTGAGCAAACAGAAAGCTGTGTCCTTAAAGGGTTAACATGATTGTCATACAACTTTAACCAGCTCACTACATCATCACCTAATAAGGATTGTCTGAACTAAGCCTTCATTTTTGCAGTAAAATAAATAAAGTTTGTGTTTCTAGAAAAAAAATGTTTATTTAATCCCAAACTGAACCCCCCACTACTGTATTAATCTTAGCTAACTTCACTGCAATAACCCTATACTCCCTGGAGCACTTTAAAAAATCTACCCTTTTCTACAGCAACCATTTTTATTATTTAGTCCAATAATCCCTCACCAAGGTTATAATTAAGATATGCGACCCCACCTAAATTATTCCTAATCACAATCTTTCCCATTTCATTATTTTTTTTCTAGCCTGACACTAAGATATTGTACCCTTTAGTGCTACCTTCAAAAGGCCACAAGATGGACCCCCACCACTAATCCCTTTCAAAAAATAATCACAACTATGTTGCACCAGTGGGTGTTGGGGTACTTTAAGAGATGGGTATTGATGGTGAGGGCCCTTAAGGGGGTGGTGAGGGGCCTGAATGTGCAGTAGATGATCCTTGGGGACGATTTGAGTATAGGTATTGGGAGCCCTTAGATTGAGATCTTACACTTGGAGTGCAACATTTTTCAGGGTACAACATTATTCAGGAACAGAAGTATCCCTATTTTAGAGAGATCCTTTTACTCCTTACACTATCTACTACCATAAGAACAAACTACAACCCAACACATGAATCCCTTTTTCTCTTAGTTAAATTATACCTACGCTTTTCTATAAAATCAATTCATTAAATTACAAAGAGCTACCTTGAACATTGGTAACTCTGATACCCATGAGTGAAACCAATTAACTGTGCCGCATTTTTAGCAACTTGTAATTTTATTTGCAGGTAAATGCGACTTAAGTAAGTAATATAATGCACATTTTATTATAAAGTGATCTTCTCAGCTAATTAAAAACATTTATATTGCATGTTATAAAGAGAAAACATTTATCCAGTCATTACAATTTCAGGCCTTGTATAGGTTTCTTATTAATGAAAATGTATTCACCATACACAATCTATAAATTGATTCAAGACATAGGAACTGTACAAATATTTAGATTTCAAGTGATCCCCATGAATATCTAACATACAAAAACATATAATAAACAAAAACCAACGTCTTTTTTATGTGAGCTTATGGCTACCTCAATGTATTGAGGATTGTCAAGGGAACACTTGCCTTGTTTTGTTTGTTGATAAATCTGATACACAGAAGTAATATTCAGAATACAGGAACAGGCCAGAGTATCAAAATCAGGAATTAATCAAAATAAGTATCTCAGCAAGGGATATAGCTTTAAGGAAATGCAGTAGAATAACCAGGTCATCTACCATAAATACTGTCTATCAGTAAAGTACAAATAGGGTGATGCAATACAAGAGTCTAGTGAACTAGCCAGGGTCAAACACAAAAATCAGTGTGTAATCCAAACGTCACAACAAATGGGATTAGGCAAAGAATGAATCCAGGAAGGTTAGCCAGGTTCAGGAATACAAATTCAGAAAGGTAAACAGGATACAAATGCTAAAAATCAGGTACTGAGTACACAAATGTCTGAGCACTGAGTGCAAACAACATAGAGAATTTAAGGAAACAGACTAGCCCCTAATGTCTGAGCATTGAGTGCAAACAACATGTAAGATTTAATGGGACTGGTTGCTGCATCAAAGAAAGGCCAGCAGGTAAATGATCCTGATAAGGAATTATCTAATTCCTTTGGTACTATCTGATGATAGAATAAATTTCAAATGGTTAAATTTAAATGCTGATGCAATTCCCCATCAAATCAGTAGATCCCTGCAATGTGAACCACCCAATCCTGCAATTCTGCAAAATCCATTACACATCACAAGACAACATTCAGTAATACTCCCATTCACTGTATTCACTGAGAAGAATACACTGCACTTGCAATAGGGTCAAGGTTGTTATTATTGAGATGGGTGCAATGTTTTTATGTATGGGGTTACTAGTGTGGTAGGTGAGAGAAGCGATTTCCTTAGGGATATTAGTGTTGAGGGGAAATATAAATGCTCCAGGATCAGTGATGTGCTGAAGGCTTAATACAAAAGATGGACAAATAATCTGTTGAGGTAAAGTTATGGCTTAGGGTTAATAATTGAATTTAATAATATTTTCAGGTTAGGATTTGTGTGCCAGCTATACTAATATTATGGGGATGTATTATTTATATCATGAGTTGGGAGGATTTGATCAATTCATCAATGTTTACTGTTTGTTTTGTAGACAAATAGGTTGAAAATACTCAAGATAATGGAAATACTCAACTATAGCTCACACACGTTAAAACAGATTTTTTTTAAAAGATAAAAAAATGTTGTTTAGACAGGAAAGCATTGTGACATAAACAGAGCATAAATGCCTTTCTTATACATGCAATATCAACAACACTTCATTTACTCTCAGTATAAACCTCCATATGGTTTTTAAATGCTAAATGCTTTTATAGGAATATGACTCATTTAATTGTAGGTCAGTACATCCTTCATCACCAAATATCCTTGTCTTCCAACACACTGAAAGGTCAAAGAGCAAAGAGATGTAGCATGCCTTGATTTTTAATGTGCTTAGTTAGCTGTATTTCCATTAAACAATAGTAGGGTAGGATTAATAATGATGTGATATTTTAGCATTACTACATAGTTTAAGAGTAATATATATAATACACATAAGAATATAACATAATTTATAACATTAAATATTTATATTCATGGCCTACCACCTCTTGTATTATTTTTTGTTTAGCTTATTTTATTTATTTTTTACATCATTAAGCAATGCCATTTTACACTTCTTTTCATATACCTAGATATAAGAAATTTGGCAATGCTTTACAAAATATAATACTAATAATAGTAATAATAATAAACGCCTAGATTTGGAGTTATGTCGGTAAAGATCTGCGGTGCTAGCAAGCCAGCAGCGTTCAGCTCCTAACGCAGTCCCATTGTTTCCTATTGGGAAACACTCTCTAAGTCTACACCTAACACTCTAACATGAACCCCGAGTCTAAACACCCCTAACCTTACACTTATTAACCCCTAATCTGCTGCCCCCGCTATTGCTGACAACTACATTATATTATTAACCTCTAATCTTCCGCTCCGGACACCGCCGCAACCTACATTATAGCTATGAACCCCTAATCTGCTGTCTCTAACATCGCCGACACCTATATTATATTTATTAACCCCTAATCTGCCCCCCAACGTCGCCGCCACCTACCTACACTTATTAACCACTAATCTGCCGACCAGACCTTGCCGCCACTATAATAAATGTATTAACCCCTAAACTGACGCACTCCCGCCTCGCAAACACATACCTATGCTATATATTGATATTGAGAGAGTTCAAGCAGACAGAATCTATTACATTGAGCAGCTATGCTAAAGTTAACTGTGCAAGCAAACGGCTAGATTACGAGTTTTGCATTAGAGGCTATGCGGTGCTATTGAGCAGTTGTGTCTCACTGCTCACTTCCCTGCAGTGCTGGTATTACAGGTTTTTACAAACCCATCGTTAAAAGGCAAGAAATGAGTGTTGAGCAAAATTTTGCTCATTACCGCACTCCAATACCAGTGCAGCTTAAGTCAGCGGTGAGCTGGTCGTACGTGCTCGTGCACGATTTCCCCATAGGAATCAATGGGGAGAGCCAGCTGAGAAAAAGTCTAACACCTGAAAAAAAGCAGCGTAAATCTCCTTTACGAAGCCCCATTGATTCCTATGGGGAAATAAAAGTTATGTTTACACCTAACACCCTAACATGAACCCCGAGCCTAAACACCCCTAACCATACACTTATTAACCCCTAATCTGCCGCCCCCAACATCACCGACACCTACATTATTCTTATTAACCACAAATCTGCCGCTCCGGACACCGCCGCCACCTTCATTATACTTATGAACCCCTAATCTGCTGCCCCCAACATCGCCGCCACCTACATTATATTTATTAACCCCTAATCTGCCATCCCAATGTCGCCGCCACCTACCTACACTTATTAACCCCTAATCTGCCACCCCCAACGTCGCCGCCACGATAATAAACATATTAACCCCTAAACCGCCACACTCCCGACTTGCAAACATTAGTTAAATATTATTAACCCCTAATCTGCCGTCCCTAACATAGACACCACCTACCTACATTTATTAACCCCTAATCTGCCGACCCCAACGTTGCCGCCACTATATTAAAGTTATTAACCCCTAAATCTAAGTCTAACCCTAACCCTAACACTCCATAACTTAAATATAATTTAAATAAATCTAAATAAAATTACTATCATTAACTACATTATTCCTATTTAAACCTAAATACTTACCTATAAAATAAAACCTAAGCTAGCTACAATATTACTAATAGTTACATTGTAGCTAGTTTAGGATTTATTTTTATTTTACAGGCAAGTTTGTATTTAGTTTAACTAGGTAGAATAGTTATTAAATAGTTGTTAATTATTTAATAACTACCTAGCTAAAAAAAAATACAAACTTACCTGTAAAATAAAACCTAACCTAAGTTACACTAACACCTAACACTACACTATAGATAAATAAATTAACTAAATTAACAACAATTAAATCAATTAAATTAGCTAAAGTACAAAAAACCACTAAATTACAGAAAATAATAAATAAATTACAAGATATTTAAACTAATTAAACCTAATCTAATAGCCCTATCAAAATAAAAAAGCCTCCCCAAAATAACCCCCCCAGCCTAAACTAAACTACCAATAGCCCTTAAAAGTAATCAGCTCTTTTACCTATAAAAACAAATACAAACAACCCCCCAACAGTAAAACCCACCACTCACACAACCAACCCCCCAAATAAAATACTATCTAAAAATACCTAAGCACCCCATTGCCCTGAAAAGGGCATTTGGATGGGCATTGCCCTTAGGGCAGTTAGCTCTTTTGCAAGCCCAAACCCTAACCTAAAAATAAAACCCACCCAATACACCCTTAAAGAAACCTAACACTAACCCCCTGAAGATCGACTTACCGAGAAAAGTCTTCATCCAAGCCAGGCCGAAGTCCTCAACAAAGCCGGGAGAAGTCTTCATCCAAGCTGGGCAAAGTGGTCCTCCAGATGGGCAGAAGTCTTCATCCAGACGGCATCTTCTATCTTCATCCATCCGGCACGGAGCAGCTCAATCTTCAATACATCCGACGTGGAGCATCCTCTTCATCCGACGACTAAAGACGAATGAAGGTACCTTTAAGTGATGTCATCCAAGATGGCATCCTTAGATTCCGATTGACTGAGAGAATTCTATCAGCCAATCAGAATTAAGGTAGAAAAAATCCTATCCAATCAGCCAATAGGCTTGAGCTCGCATTCTATTGGCTGATTGGAACAGCTAATAGAATGCGAGCTCAATCCACATATTAACAGGTTCTCTTGTTACAGCATTATTTTTTTATTTATTAATAGCCGGCTACAAAAGATATTGTTTGTATCTGACTGCTTGATATTATACAAACCAAGTACAAATTGTCATATCTAGATACATGATTCTCAGAGGCGTTATTAACACCTATACTAAATATTAATATCTAGAGATTTTAAGCAGACAGAATCTATTACACTGAACAGCTGTGCTAAAGTTGACTGTTCAAGCAAGGACTTTATAATTAGAGATAGAGTATTAGCTAGATAGCTTTAATCTCATAATCTGACATCCCACATATTAACAGGCCCTCTTGTTACAGCATTATATCTGAATTTATTAATAGCTGGCTACAAAAGATAATGTTTGTATCTGACTGCTTGATATTATACAAACCAAGTACAATGTTTCCCATATAGATACATGATTCTCAGAGGTATAATTTACAAATCTATGCTACATATTGATATCTAGAGAGTTTAAGTGTTTTTAAACGTGTATGATTGAATAGTTAAACCAATAAAGATAAAGTATGAATGGTTAAAAATTGTCCCTGTATTATTCATAGAGAATTTTTCCTAAATAATTGCAGGGGTAAAGCACTCTTTTTTGTTACAGACTTTGTAACTCATTTATCTATGAGTCTCCTTAGTGCTATATTGCCCCCCTAACAGGTACTTGTTGATTACAAAAATATTTGGCACCTATAGGTACTTACCATTAGTACTACTTTACCTACTATCTTGTTACTATATATATACAGTATATGAATATTCCTATACCTATATATCTATTCCTAGAGAGTGTGTTCAATGACTGATTACTCGAAATGTAGCTGTGATCATCTGCCTGTGCACCATTGTATGCAAGATATTAATGCCTTATTCAAAAAACGAAGATTTTACCAACACGATCCATGCTGCCATCTGAGACTAACTAAACTATTACAAAGTACACTAACACCCATAAACTACCTATTAACCCTTAAACCACCGCCTTCCTGCATCGCAAACACTATTTAAAATTTATTAACCCATAATCTGCCGCCCACCCACATCGTGACTATTAAATAAACCCAATAACCCCTAATCTGCCTCCCACCTACATCGCCAACTCTACTTAAATATATTAACCCCTATTCCGCTGCTCCCCGACATCGCTAACACTATAATCAAGCTATTAACCCCTAATCCGCCGCTCCCCGGCATTGCCAACACTATAATAAAGCTACTAACCCATAAGCCTCCAGCCTGCCACATTGCAGCTACTAAATAAACCTATTAACCCTAAACCTCCGGCCTCCCACATCGCTGACACTAAAAAAACCTATTAACCCCTAAACCACCAACCACCCACATCGCAAAACACTAAATTAAACTATTAACCCCTAAACCTTACACCCCCCTAACTTTATATTAACATTTTTATATAACTATATTTAAATATATCTATATTATTGGTGTCGGCGATGTTGGGAGCGGCAGATTAGGGTTAATAACTTTATTTAGGTGTCGCGATGTCGGGGAGGCAGATTAGGGGTGTTTAGACTTGGGGTTTATGTTAGGGTGTTAGGTTTAAACGAAACTTTTTTCCCGATAGACATCAATGGCGTTACAGAAATTTTTCATTCCGCACTTCAGGTGTTAGTTTTTTTTCTAACTGTCTCTCCCCATTGATGTCCATGGGGGAAAGAGTACATGAGCACATCAAATCTGTCCTTGGATTTTGTGCGGTATGGAGCTTAACACCACCATATCGCACGCACAAGGAGGCTTTTCAGTAACTCGTAATGGCAGCGCTATGGAGAGTGAAATAACGCAACTTTTTTGACGTTAGTTTCGCACCCTATTTAGCGCAAAGCTCATAATCTAGGTGACTATAAGCTAATAACTGATTTATGTTTTTGCAAAAAGTTCATAATAAACAGTAAAGTTCACAAAATCGATATGCATGATTAAGGCCAGAGGGGCCAAAATTTCGCAATTTTGATTTGAAAATAAAGGTATAAATACTTTTAAAGTCTATCTGGTGCTGTGGACTCTTTGGATTTCATAATAAACAGTGCTATTGTTATACTGCATTTTTGTGTCTGTTTCCCTTTTTTAGTACTTATGTGAGACCTAGATTGAGCTGCGCCGGCGCCAGGACATAACACATTTTCACACTGATATATCTGGCACAGAAATGTAATAAATGCTGCTACTTGCAGCCATATCCCGAAATTTTGCCCATGCCTAATTAATGAGCTCCATGTTTTTTTAGTATCTCAGTTGATGTGAAGACATTTTTTTAAAATAACATTACAAAGTCTATTTCTGACTAGCATTTTTACCCAATTCAATTTTCCTGTCATATAATATTCAGAATTGGGTTGGCTACGCTAATTTTATTGGGTTGGAATGTAATACAAAAGGAAGCCAGAACACATGTGACTTAAATATGAATGAATGGGAGCTATTTATTTAAATGATTAACATGCATGATTACATACAATCCATTTCTTTCATTCTTGAGGTATACAATGTTTTTATACAACAAGGAAAAAATGCACGTGTGGTGGGTTATTTTGCAGGAGCTTAGAATACATCTTTGTAAGTTCTCTTGGAATAATGTACAATGGGAAATTTGAAAGCTAAGTAGCTTGATGATAGGTGCTATTGGCATTATTCAATAGAATAAAATACACAAAAAATGAGACTGTGGATTTTGTATTTGGGAATATCAGTGAATTTATATTTGGATTTTTAAAACCTACATTATTATTTTATTTATTTTCTTTAGTTATAGCAATAGTTCCCTAGTCACAATAATTCACAAATATGAAACACGTTTGCAATTATTTTGTGTTTAGATATTTTGTTTACTGAATGCTACACTTTTTATTTTTTTTCCTTCTTGCTTAATTGACTAGAGTAGACTTACATGATTTTAGCCTTAGTACATCCTAGGGAGTGACTTAATTTGTGACATTATTACATACCACATGTACAGTAGAACAGGGTAGATTGCAGATATTATGGCCTGATAACAATCTATTGTCTGAAGCCAAAAAGGACACTCTTTGATTCAACACGAGCAATCCTGCGAATAATATGTTTTCGGAAACGCTCTAAAAGCCCTAATGTTACTATGGGACCAAATTGGTTTTCGGCTATTGCAATGCATTTTCGAGTCACTTTTCATCACCTTTACAAGACCAGTTTTGACTTTTCAAATTAGGCAACTCAGGGTACTCGATAAGTTGTCAAAAGGACATTTTGGCCATCTTACAACTATTCTGTGCAATACTCTGAAATTGCTACATGGGATATTGAAGAGGACTATTAACATACATGGTATCAATTAATTAAAGCTCTGTTCATTACATTGTAAACAGTTGCCAGAGCAAACATTTATATATGTATAGGTACATATAAATATGTTTATGTGTTGAGAACATGATATACTGTACAGCTAAAGGGGATCTTCAGGGAAAGGCACACAAGGACACCAACATCTACAGAAGGTGTGTTTTATTTTACTATTTGATTTAAAGTCACGCTTGCACCATTGCATTTGTCCCTAACAGTACAGGAGTCTTCATAACCAGGGTTTTAAATGGAACTGTGACTTTAATAGGAACCTATTGCAATTTTATTATCATCTGCACCACTGCTTATCTGTGTGAATGCCAATAGTATATTGACATGATGGGCATACTGTATGCTATTTTTTATTGCTATATAATCATTTTTAAACTTACACAAGTATTGTTTTTTTTACAATATTTTTTTATATGGTTTGTTAAAGCACCAACAAGTTGGTGACTATTGAAAGGGCTTATAACATTTTCATATCCTGGATTTTAACAGATTTGAAACTTTAAAGTATGATCCCACTCCCTTTCAACATTGTATATGCCAAGGAGACCTTCAAACAAAACTGTGCATTTGTGACTGGATTTTATAGGGGGCAGACACCTTTATGCACTTCAAACATGGCCACAACAGTGTGTTTCAAAGTGTTTGCACCTACATTATTAAAACTATAAAACTGGAGCGCACTTTCATAACTGTGACTCAATAATCTCCTAGACATTTCCAATTTTGCAAAGAAGTGGGTTCACACTTTACAGTTTGTTACATAGCTTCAGGCTATTAAAAAACAGATTTTGCATTGTGAACTCCAGAGAAACCTATTTGGTAGAAAGCAAAAAAAGTATTTCAGAAGCAAAACTTTGATATATTGCAATCAACTCCAATGTTTTTATATACATTAATATATTTGTGTATGCCATTAAAAAACCTTTGTATTCAACTAGATTTGAGCTGATATTTGGCCATACTAATTCTAAATAAAGAGTTTGATATTCGCTATTGTATTAATTGTAATACCACTCATGTGGTGTGTTTACTAACATGCTTGGGTTGTAATATCCAGTATACAGGTCGCACAAAAAGATCTCTAAAAAGACAGATTTTTCGAACACATCAGGTCTATCGAAGATCCTGAGTCTAAAACTCCTATATCCAAACATTTTAGACATCACCAATACTCTGATAGTTCCCTTCTCAGAGTTCAAGGAATATATTTTATCCCTAGGTATACGAGAGGAGGTAATAGAGAAGCCAAATTAGATAAGATAAGTTTTTTGGTTCTTCCACCTGAAAATTAGGGTACCTTTAGGTTTAAATTCTAGAATGGATGTTAATTGTTTCATAAAGAGTTAATAAGTAGACAGCATACTATTTAGAAATTATTATTATTATTAAAATATATTTAGATTGTACTTGATAAGAGATGTATTCTTTATTCTATATATGTATGTATTCCTTCTCACTTAGCTGCAATGTTGTTTTTAAATTATATACATATGCTGACTTTCCTCTTTAAGCAGTAACATTTGGTCTCTACAGGGACACATGGAGTTAAAATAATTATGTGAACATATGTTGTGATTGGTTCTCTGCACATATATATTAAGGTCTACCATCCCCCTGTTCCCTATCAGTAAACAAGTGCTCTAGCATCTGATGTACTAGGGGTCTTAGTTCCCCTCTTGTACTGGTTGTTTTTATAGTGCTACCACTTACCTTGTGTTTTTATTATTGCCAATAAAAGATCAATTTTACTTTTACATTGGAGTGCCGGTATATCCTTGTTTCTGCAATCCATCTGAATAGATGTAATCTGAATTAGGAAATAAAATGCTCACAGGCTTTTCAAGGGGGTTTTCAGCAAATGGATGACAAGAAATGACAGCAGTACTGGTGATGACTGCCTATTTTGTTTTATTCAACTATTAATATCAATCAATGGTGTTCAGTTAACATTTTTAACATAATTTTAAATAATTTTATGTACATCAATTACTAGATCCATGCACTTTATTGCAATTTTATATTAACATTCTGATAATCATATGTTTGTTGTATATAAGTTTAATACATGAAAACTGTGACTTAAATTATATTTTAATTATTTATAAAACCAGGAAACTATAATGTTCATTAACATGGAATAAATTGATTGCAAACAGCTAAGATATAAAATTCAGAATTGGTCGAAATGGGTTTTAAAATGGTCAAGGCTCATAGAAATGTCTAGAATTCAAGTGAAAAAGTACTTGAAAAAGTATTTTATGAAGGGCTGTAATGCAGTTGTCAAATTTTATCAATGATAAGTACAGTATTTGCATAGTTAAACTGATGAAAAACCACTCTAGGACCACATTATATCCTGACATTCCAAATGGATTGGAATGGCCTTGAACCAAAGCCCATCAAAAATGCTGCAAAAATATTTACAAATCTCTTCTATTGGATTTCAATATACCCCTTTTGTAAATAAATGTTGATATGAGCTGTAAATTATGATTATTAAAAAACTATTAACTGCCCTCTTTGAGGTTTAAAAATGTGAACTTTTTTTCATAACGACATGATACTAGTTATCCCTTTTCTGGATTCTTTTTTTTTTCCAGGAACAGGCAGCTTTAGACATAACCACTTTAAAATTTGGAAAATTAGTCCACTGGTTTGATGTCAACCAGTTTCTATACCAGATAGTTGAACATACTTTTATGGATCATGAGCATAGATTTCAATAAGAATTGTTGAGGCTTGAAAAAAGCATGTGATCTGTGAATCTGTACATTTGATTTAAGCCTATTATTATTCTTATTCTTATTGTAAAGCGCCAACAGATTCCGCAGCGCTATAAGATTAAAAGCAAAGGTATCTTTTTACAAAACATATCTATATCTATATATATATATATTTACATACAATTGTCCTTTTCCCTCTATGTGAAAGTCTGTGAACTTTTTTGAGTCTTCTAGTATACTTGTATCCATACTCTGTACATTCTATACAACATTTTTTGTTATTGCTGGACCCCACAAATGCCACCTATTCTTCTACGACCATCTTTTTTCCCAAAATAGTGCGTCATATGAAAATTAATAAAGATGCATTATTAAAATAGGTTCCATTATGGTATTTTCTCTACCCAAAATGTTAGTTCTGAAGGCCGTGTTGACACTATTATTATTTTTTGTAAATACATTTTATTGAAATTATTCAAGTACAAAAATATGACATAGAATATGACAGAAAATGAAAGTGAAACAAAAATACATAGTAATAAAAATAAATAGTAATTTGAGGCTATAATTTTTAAATTTTGTAACATTTATTGATGTTGCTTTTTACACACATTACATTTTTGATGAACAAGGTTACAACAATGTGTTTTATTCTGCACTGTATAGTAAAATGAAGAAAAGTTTATCCTCAAATAAAAATGTAATTTGGAAATATTTATATAATTTTATTTTGCATGTAGGGGTTTCCATGAGCCTCTACCCAAATAAATGCACATATAATTATGCAAGCTGATCACTATTGTAACTGTGGGCTTTATAGCAAGGGGTCATGTGGGTCTCTAGGCCTTTGATGGCCGGCTATAAGTGTATGTGTATTTAAAGGGACATTAAACCCAATTTTTTTCTTTCATTATTCAGATAGAGAATACATTTTTAAACAACATTCCAGTTTACTTCTATTATCTAATTTGCTTCATTCTTTAGATATTCTTTGTTTAAGAAATAGTAATGCACATGGGTGAGCCAATCAAACAAGGCATCTATGTGCAGCCACTAATCAGCAGCTTCTGAGCCTATCTAGATATGCTTTTCTGCAAAGGATATCAAGAGAATGAAGCAAATTAGATAATAGAAGTACATTAGAAAGTTGTTTTAAGTTGCATGCTCTAAATCTTGAAAGAAAAAAAATTGGGTTTAATGTCCCTTTAAACATGTTTGTTTTTCGTTTTTTTATTTTATTTTTTAAATCTGCTTTTCTTTTACATCCCCAGGGGACACACCATTTGAAAAAGCAGGCAATTCCTTATCAAATGGTGTGTTTTGGGAGTCACTAGAGCTGAGATTGAGAGGTTTGAATTCTTACCCTGCCCTCCAGCTGCACATCTCTGCAAGTATAGCAGGAAAAACTTTGATTCACTCTAGAAATTAACATTTGGAAGTTGTGTTTACTTTAAGATATATATATATATATATCAGTTTACTAGATGATTATAGTTTCTTGTACTCTCTTTGGTATAAAAATGTCCTTTGAAGTGTTGGGAACCACAAGGTTAATCCTTGTATCTCCTGTTAGATGCTATTTTCAATTGAGTTCCAAATGTTGTAAGTACTGCTCAGTTTGCAGGAAGTAAAATCATATTTTTGTGTTCAGTTCCAGCAGTGCCTATAGAATCTATGCCAGTTTTGATGATAGATAACACAAATTTATAATGTAGTCAATTAAAACAAAACATAAATTATACAGATTTAGATCTCTTCAATTTAGCCATATGTTCATACATCATTACTTTATTCCATAGGACAAATTTTGAGGATATCTGAACTGGAGCACATGTGAAATAATAGCTGATTCATAAATATTGTTATTAACACTGAATTTATCCTGAAAATCTGGTCTGTTAGGGAGGCCGGAGGACAGGTTTGAAAACCCCTGCTCTATTCAAAGTAGTCAAAAATTGTCAATTTGTCAATTTATCACATTTATTGTGCAAGAAATATATATATATATATATATATATATATATATTACTAGTATAAAAGACGACAATGGGAAGATTAATTATTGATGAACATTAGATTGCAACTATGTTTTTGGCAAAAAGGAATGCATTGGTATCAAACACTCTATGAAGCAACCTTCCTTTTGAAGCTTGTAACTAGCTTCCAAGTGTTTTAGCAAAATAGGAAACAATATATTGTAAATTAATTACTTTTTACCCTGTGGGAAGAAAATAGTGGATTTATTCCAAAGCCCTTTTTGCAGAAACTTTAACATGGTAGTGTTGATTTGAGAAGTTTCGGTGAGTTGTTTCTACATGCCTACAGTATATTTAGTTAGATTCAAAGAAGGCAAACAGTGTAAGATGATATTATTCAAAAACAACTTATTAGTTTCCACATTCAATACCCTGAAGCTTAAGATGATACATTTATTTGAGTACCTTCCATTTGAATAAAGACCAAAAACAATGAAATTTTTTTAATGCAGGGATTGCATAATGACAGAGATGCCCAGAACCTGGCTTAAATTATACTTTAATTTTCAAGCCAATACTCTCTGCTGGTAAGGGTGTAAAGAGATTAAAGAGATAAATATTTTGGTTTACAAATTACAAACTGTCATAGAAACAGGCAATAGAGTAAAAATGTGTTTATGTTTAAAACAAATGCTTTATACAGGGAGTGCAGAATTATTAGGCAAGTTGTATTTTTGAGGATTAATTTTATTATTGAACAACAACCATGTTCTCAATGAACCCAAAAAACTCATTAATATCAAAGCTGAATAGTTTTGGAAGTAGTTTTTAGTTTGTTTTTAGTTATAGCTATTTTAGGGGGATATCTGTGTGTGCAGGTGACTATTAATGTGCATAATTATTAGGCAACTTAACAAAAAACAAATATATACCCATTTCAATTATTTATTTTTACCAGTGAAACCAATATAACATCTCAACATTCACAAATATACATTTCTGACATTCAAAAACAAAACAAAAACAAATCAGTGACCAATATAGCCACCTTTCTTTGCAAGGACACTCAAAAGCCTGCCATCCATGGATTCTGTCAGTGTTTTGATCTGTTCACCATCAACATTGTGTGCAGCAGCAACCACAGCCTCCCAGACACTGTTCAGAGAGGTGTACTGTTTTCCCTCCTTGTAAATCTCACATTTGATGATGGACCACAGGTTCTCAATGGGGTTCAGATCAGGTGAACAAGGAGGCCATGTCATTAGATTTTCTTCTTTTATACCCTTTCTTGCCAGCCACGCTGTGGAGTACTTGGACGCGTGTGATGGAGCATTGTCCTGCATGAAAATCATGTTTTTCTTGAAGGATGCAGACTTCTTCCTGTACCACTGCTTGAAGAAGGTGTCTTCCAGAAACTGGCAGTAGGACTGGGAGTTGAGCTTGACTCCATCCTCAACCCGAAAAGGCCCCACAAGCTCATCTTTGATGATACCAGCCCAAACCAGTACTCCACCTCCACCTTGCTGGCGTCTGAGTCGGACTGGACTCTCTGCCCTTTACCAATCCAGCCACAGGCCCATCCATCTGGCCCATCAAGACTCACTCTCATTTCATCAGTCCATAAAACCTTAGAAAAATCAGTCTTGAGATATTTCTTGGCCCAGTCTTGACGTTTCAGCTTGTGTGTCTTGTTCAGTGGTGGTCGTCTTTCAGCCTTTCTTACCTTGGCCATGTCTCTGAGTATTGCACACCTTGTGCTTTTGGGCACTCCAGTGATGTTGCAGCTCTGAAATATGGCCAAACTGGTGGCAAGTGGCATCTTGGCAGCTGCACGCTTGACTTTTCTCAGTTCATGGGCAGTTATTTTGCGCCTTGGTTTTTCCACACGCTTCTTGCGACCCTGTTGACTATTTTGAATGAAATGCTTGATTGTTCGATGATCACGCTTCAGAAGCTTTGCAATTTTAAGAGTGCTGCATCCCTCTGCAAGATATCTCACTATTTTTGACTTTTCTGAGCCTGTCAAGTCCTTCTTTTGACCCATTTTGCCAAAGGAAAGGAAGTTGCCTAATAATTATGCACACCTGATATAGGGTGTTGATGTCATTAGACCACACCCCTTCTCATTACAGAGATGCACATCACCTAATATGCTTAATTGGTAGTAGGCTTTTGAGCCTATACAGCTTGGAGTAAGACAACATGCATAAAGAGGATGATGTGGTCAAAATACTCATTTGCCTAATAATTCTGCACTCCCTGTATATAGACTAGTCCTAAAGTCCATTTTTTGCAGTACAGCGGTTCCACCCCTTGCTCTCTCTCTATCCCCCCTCTCTTTTGCTCTCTATTTCTTCCCTCTCTTTTGCTCTCTCTTTCTCCCCTCTCTTTTGCTCTCTCTCTCTCCCCTCTCTTTTACTCTTTCCCCCTTTCTTTTACTCTCTCTCTCTCTCTCTCTCTCTCTCTCTCTCTCTCTCTCCCCCCTCTCTTTTGCTCTCTCTCTCCCCCCTCTCTTTTGCTCTCTGTTCCCCCTCTCTTTTGCTCTCTCTCCCCTCTCTTTTGCTCTCTCTCTCCCCCCTCTCTCTTGCGCTCTCTCTCCCCCTCTCTTTTGCGCTCTCTCCCCCTCTCTTTTGTGCTCTCTCCTGCTCTCTTTTGTGCACTCCCCTCCTCTCTTTTGCTGTCTCTCTCCCCACTCTCTTTTGCTCTCTCTCTCCCCCCTCTCTTTTGCTCTCTCTCTACCCTCTCTTTTGCTCTCTCTCTCCCCCTCTCTTTTGCTCTCTCTCTCCCCCCTCTCTTTTGCGCTCTCTCTTCCCTCTCTATTTTGCGCTCTCTCTCTCCCCTCTCTTTTGTGCTCTCTCTCCCCCCTCTCTTTTGCATTTTCTTTCCCCCATCTTTTGTGCTTTCTCTCCCCCTCTCTTTTGCACTCTCTTTCCCCCTCTCTTTTGCGCTCTCTCCCCCTCTCTTTTGTGCACTCTCCCCCTCTATTTTGTGCACTCTCCCTCCTCTCTTTTGTGCACTCTCCCCCCTCTGTTTTGTGCTCTCTCCACCCTCTCTTTTGCTGTCTCTCTCCCCCTCTCTTTTGCTGTCTCTCTCCCCCTCTCTTTTGTGCTGTCTCTCTCCCCCATCTCTTTTGTGCTCTCTATCCCCCTCTCTTTTGTGCTCTCTCTCCCCCTTCTCTTTTGCTGTCTCTCTCCCCCCTCTCTTTTGCTGTCTCTCTCCCCCTCTCTCTTTTGTTGTCTCTCTACCCCTCTCTCTTTTGCTGTCTCTCTACCCCTCTCTCTTTTGCTGTCTCTCTCCCTCTCTCTATCCCCCCTCTTCTGCTCTCTCTATCCCCCTTCTTTAGAGCTCTTTGTCTCTTAGCAGCTGGCCCCGGTATCTGACCCTGCCCGGCCCCGCTCCGTGTCACGCCCGCCCCGTCCACATCACATCCGACCACGCCCACATCACAACCGTCCGGCCACGCCCACTCCACACCCGCCCGGCCACGCCCACTCCACCACACGACGCCAGGTTAGTTGGAAGGCCAGGTGTGTTTGTCCTCGCGCGCAGTCTCTGACAGCTTCAGACAAACACACTTGGCCTTTTATTATTATTATTATAGGATGCAAATACAAAACTTTGACCTATATAATTTAATATAAGTAGTAAACTTCCCATAAGCAAAATATAATTTAAAAAATATATATAAATAATAATAAAATGGAATAAATAAACTTGAATGGGTAAAATAAATTTAAATTTGAAGTAAGGGTTTAGATAAATGAAACTATTTGGTCAGCTTACTAAAAGGTAGAATTTGAATGTATAATACAAACATTCAAACAATTATTTCAAAGATTATTTTCTTAAATGTTTATAGTTTATTTTTATTATTAAAGGGATGGTAAACAGTTTGTAATTACAAGATATTTCTGTTGTGTTGCTATAGAATAACAGGCTCAATGGGCATGCCTAGGCAGTGACCAAGTTTTGGCCTCAAAACCAGTGGCTGCCTGAGTGAAATTACTAATCCGCCGATTATCATCGTCATGCAAAAATGGCTTGATACAGCTTCCTCAATATGAGTGGGTTAGACTGACAACTTTATTGCTGTGTTTATGATCTCTACACCATGGTCCAAACTGCTGAGGCCTTAGGCGGCTGCCTTTCTCCCGGTGACTCAGGTGAAACAGTCAGCACCAATCCGACAAGTATTCTTTACAGCTGTGTTTTTAGTGCCGCACTACTCATAAAGGCGATGTAAGACCTTTTTACAGTAGAATTGTACCAAATAAGTAACTATGGAGCTTCGATTACATACATCTGAGGATGCTGTCATTTTGAGAGAGGCACATTTTACAAATGTTTGCCAGCTAATTGATAATTACTTCCCACCGATTCAGAGTCTACACTGAAAGCAGTGGACCCTATACCTTCCCCACTTGTGCTGACAGCAGAAATGGAAACTACGCTCTCTCATGGATGTCCAACTCCACTACAGCAAGATGCTCATTCCTCTGTGCCCCCAGATAAGTGGATGAAGTCGAACTCCCTTACAACTCTTGCTACTCTCCCAGAGTCTGATCCTCCAGGTAGCAGCGCTGTTCAAAATTGGAAAAGGGCAGCCCTTATCAAAGCTTCATTCCTTAATAGGGCTTTGACCCTAGTCAAACCCATAAGCTTGAGTAAAGAAGAACACCCAGTCCGCTCCTTACACGACACTACTGATTCCTCTAAAGGGCAGAGAGATGCTGCTCTCATTTGTACTCCACATAATGAGTTCCTGCTACTTCTGTAAAAAGCATTTCAGCTCTCATCTCAAGTTAGAAAATAGGAGTGGGGTAATCACTTTCTCCCTACTGTTTGTCCCCCCAGTTTTCCACAACTATAATAGAACAATCACAAACTGGAACATAATGGGTCTATAATGTTAAATGTTCTCAAAATATGATATGACCAAGGTAAAATGTAACTTTGCATTTTAACTATGTTGTACATTTAATATGATTTTTAATACTTACATTTAATGTTTTTTTTATGCGTGATTAAAATAATATTATGGTGTATTGTAAGTTCACAATTTACTGTGCATTTTAATACTAATTTTAATGATTTTAATGCATACGTTGGCTATAATTTTTACATTTTGAAAACTCTTTTTAAAGTTGTTTTTATTTTTTTAATTGAACCCTGTGCTGTTACGTTTATAATTTTCCTTTGCACACAGACATATAGCTCATTATCCTTACCGAGATACAAAGCTATCAAGGTATAATTTACCTTCAGAGAATCCTGTGGAGGATCTTGTACTGAATGTTCTTTTTAGAGAGTTTTACCTAAGCAGAAAACTTTTTTTTGTCTTTACATTTTTGTGTAAAGTTACAGCAATACTGTCCATGCAGGTGCAAAATGTGCAAAGCAAAATAGTTCATAAATTTCATAACAGATGTCCACAGAAGTGGGTTTTCTGTTGCACATAGCTATTTCATTTGTAACATTTTCACACTTCCATGGGGAAATCACTATATCTATAACAGTGACCTACATCAGAAAACAATATAATGTGCACATTTAACACAATAAATATATATTTTTTAAAAAATATGTGCAGAAAAAATAACCTTACATATAAGTTTGCATAGATTGTTTGATTACTGATGCACATTTGGTATTATAACTTCTGCTTTTTTCAAAACCCTTTCAAATTAGTCTTCTGTATGCTTTTTTACATTTCATACAACTTTAACAACTATTTATTACCCGTAGTATCTGTTTGTTAGCAACCGTTTAAACAACTTTGTTTACTGTTAGCATTTCGAGATAAAATTATTATTACTACATAAGAGGAGATAAATATCTCAACATTTGAGTTTAAATATGCAATGTGTAATATGTTTTTTTTATGTAAAAAATATATCACTACATACACCAATTTTCTATTATTTTTGCATTTTAATTACTGTGCTAACAGTGTTTTGATATGGATAGACGATAGATATACAGACAGTCAGACAGATAGATAGAGACATATAATTTTGCCTGTTATTTTTAGGCAAACAATCTTAAAAACAGGTGCTAGCTTATTGTCTATTTAGATTTCATCTGTGAGAATATATAAGAAGGAGCCAACAAAATGAAAATCCTGCAGGGAAATTAATTCTGCACACAGCTGTGGAATCACTCTAGTTGAATGTACTTACTCTATAAGCAAAATCATTTTCCCAGATGTTTCATATTATGTGATGAGACCTTTACTGTGAAAAACCTTTTCCATAGGGAGGAGGCATAGATATTGCAGAATGTACAAACAAATAAACAGGATATTGAAGACTGATTACAAACACATTACATGACCATATGTTTAGAGTAGGTCTAAAGTTCACAACGTTTATACAAAAAGAGGATATTAACTATTATTCAGTTATTAATTGCTTTGTGAATATTATTATGGATTTACGGCTAACTTTCTATAATGTGTGTGGAACTTTATTTGATTTAACTAGCCATAATGTTAAAATAAATTATCCATTGCAATACAAACTTGTCTAAAAGTTTTCAAAGGCTTCTATTTTTTTATTTTTATTCAAGGTCCAAGGAGCGCCTAGTTTGCAAGGCTAAGGATGTGTGCTTAAGATAATCTTAATTAAGATATCTTAAGCACACATCCTTAGCCTTGTAAATTAGGCCCTCGTGGGACCTTGAATAATTTTAACTGTATTTGGTTAGGGTTAGCTAGGTACCCCTATTCCTAGGAGCTAGAAGGAACAACTCTGGTTGGAGCGCTGTGAGATATATAGTTAATATGTTCTATTTTTATTTTTATTTCAGGGATAAAAATGTTAATAGAAAATAGTAATTACATATTGTGGAACATGATTCTCATTGCACCTAAAAATAATATTGGGGATGCCAAATCCATGACACTGTCACACTGGGCAAATAATTTGACAGGTGACTTTGCGCAGACATACCTGCTTTGAAGTAAGTTGCAGTCCTATCTGGTTTACATGGGGTTAAGTCTAACCCTAAAATAACCCCTAATGCTAACACTAAATTTAGCACTGATCTTAAACTTTCCCTTCATTAAAGGGATATGAAACCCAAAAATGATCTTTTATGATTCAGAGAGAGCATACCATTTTAAACACTTTCCATTTTACTTCTATTAAATTTGCTTTGTTCCCATGCTATTCTTTGTTGAAGAGATACTTAGGTAGGTGTCTGGAGCACTACATGGCAGGACATAGTGCTGCCCTCTTGTGCTTTTGCAAATGGATAACATTCTTGCCAAACTGCTGCCATTTAGTGCTCCAAACACGTGCACGCTCTTCAGCTTACATTCCTGCTTTCAACAAAATATACCAAGAGAACGAAGATAATTTGATAATAGAAGTAAATAAAAATTTTAGATGCACTGTAACATTTTCCTATGCACAGACAACCGGAGGATAAATGCAATATGCAGTCAGTGAATAAGGGGAAAAGCACAGTTTACATAAGTAAATTACAGGATTAGAAGGCAAAATATAATGAATGTACATTATGTTAAGGGTTTAAAATGTGTGTTTATTATAATAACCTTCATTTAATATTTTATTTAGCAGGAGTTATTTCTGCACAATCTATGGTATGAGCAAACATACTGAACTATAAAAAGCAAGACTAAATCAATATATATAATCATTTTTAAAACTAAATTCGTAAAAATGTTTGACATATAGAGATTTAAAAAAGCAGATGTAAAACTAGATAGTTTATCAAAGTGCAGTCTATGGCAGTGTTTCTCAAACAGTGTGCCACGGAAAAGCCAGAGGTGTGCCACCAAATTCTGATAGTAAAAATTATAGTGCATTTTTGCTTATTTATACAATTACACTTGTATTAAAATTGTTAGTTGGACTAAAATGTATGCATCAAGTTTATTTTGTTAAAAATGTCAATTTAAAGTGTTAACAATTGACCACACAACAATGATAACATCATCAAGTACCGTAGGCTATTTGGGTTATCGTGATTGGTCATAGTTTTGTGGCTTAGAATCATATATGAATATATAAACGGTGCTCTTTCATGAGGCGCAATATTTTATATATGGTGAGACCATTTCAAATGAATGCATGGTAAGATCTTAATAGCAAAGAAAATAACTTCTGCAGCAGCAAAAGCTCTCATATTTATTTAAATATTATCGATTTTGAATTATCTTTACTCCCTACACAATGTAAGAAAAATATGCCATTATTTGCCATGATTTTTATAGTTATGCAAAGACAACTGTTTATTGATTTGTCTTTAGTTTTCTGTTATTTTCAATGTGACACACATATTAAACCCTTGAGGTATAGTATGCTAAATCACAAATTTAGCTTTTTAAGGAATATAGGGATTCATCTTAAAAACATCTCCCATTGTTGTAAAGTTAGTTTTTCACATCTGTGTACCACAAAACCACAAATAGTGGCTGGATTACAAGTAGAGTGCAATAGTGCAGTGTGCTTTATCTGTAGAGCGACCTTGTGCAAAGAATTATACAAAATCTGGTATTAAAAGTGGATGGTGACATATTTTTACCCAAAGCATCTAAAAACTTTTTAAGCGTGATTTATATGTTTAATGGATAGCGACGGGAACCCTATTAGCTCATTAAGCTTGTATTTATTACAAGTGGTGAATTAAGTGTTCTCCAGAATACCACTGTAAAATGTAGTGCGTTTTAAGACCTGAAGTAAACCATTATTCTAATTAATAGTATAACATAGAACTACTTGAAGAACTCCACTTCTTGCACACCATTAGCTTAGTGCTCAATATCTGACATGAATATTATTGAAGTCTATTATGTGAGGGATTAATGCACCTGTGCTATCTAGCATGCAGATGTTAGTGAACCATTGGACTATTGTTCAAATGTTTCAAAATAATTTGTAATATGAGTGCAAAAATAGAAGCACTTTTGGTTTTGTTCAAGTTAATATATTTGCTGTTCTATATTGTCCCTTGGCTCACCAACTCAATTTTTGATTACTTTGCTACTTGGCTACCCTGATTTTTCTCCTTTGAAATACCTGACCTTATTCTTTGTGATTTCATCATCTCTATTGAAAATTCTGCTGTCAAAGCCCCTCCAGCTAATTTTCAATTATGGACAATCACAATGCACTGATTCTCTCACTCATTAAGATGGACACTAACTTGATTTGATACTTATTTAGTGATGTTCTTTTTCACACTTCAGTTATTCCCTATTACCGCTTCCTGACTATCATCTCTAACATTAAACATCACTAAACCAACTACTCTCCTTCTCTAGTAGGAGACTAATAGTCTCTTTACCAGATTCCACAAAAGCATAAAGTGAATACATTCAAAACATTTTCAAACTCTCTTAGACCTCTGTCCTTATTGGGCACCAAGGCACAGTGAGGAACACTTTCCATTATCAGTTGTTGGATCCTGGAGTGTGTTAAGAGCAACTCCACTGGGTCTGTAACTGTGCAGTCTCTGAAATTAGTGAAATTGGCGTTGCCATGTGTGTTATACATATTCTGTAGCTGTCTGTATGTGTGCTATGATAGTGCTATTTTAGTTTCCCTTGTCGGAAATTACCCTTGGCACCAAGTCTGAATGGGAGGTGCTAAAATCTGTCTCCTATTCAGTGCTTGGTTATCTCGTATGGAGACCTTAGCAATCTTGTTCCTGGCCTGTCCCTCTGGTTTTGACCCTGGCAAGTTCCCAGGATTCTAGTACCTGTTTAACCCGTGACTGCACAATGTTGCAAAATATAGTGTCATATATACAATATGTGTATACATATTGTTATATTGTTGTTAATATAACCACTAGGTGGCAGTGTATATAAATAGTTAGGTTTTGTATATATGGTATATGGTTTAGCACACATGTTTATTGTTGCTGGTAAATGGCTGTGTATTTAAACACAGTGTATTTGGACCATTGTCATAGCATGATTAAGGGCAAATAACCCGAAACGTTGCTTTCTGTGATGTTTTGAATTCTGATGTTCCAATAAACAAAGAATTTACTACCTTCAATGGGATTATTGGACTTATTCTATGACTTGCTCAGAAAAACTTTCAGCTCTGCTTAGTTCCTGATACACATTTCCTGCTTCAGTGGTACAGTCACCAACTCAAGTAATTATTTAATTACCTTAAAGTCTCTTGTGTGCCTTAAACAACCTGTCTCTTATTACAACTATGCACTAACATCAACAATGTGGCTACTCTTACTACTTTTTAATTAATTGTGCATCCATCCCCAACCCTAACATTCTAGCTACAGAAAAGTTCCCGTACTGTTGTGTGCTAGTGGTTAAAATATTGCCCCTTGGGGGGGCGGAGCCAACTGTCTAACCAGCCGGACGCATGTAGCCAGAGCTCCAGCTCTATAGCTTGATTTTAGGGGAAAAACCACAATTTAATGTATGAACTTATAATATCCTTGAAGATCTTATCCTATAACTTATGGCCATATTAAAATTGGACACCTGCACACTTTAATTAAGCCCGATATAGGCCATCCATTGCAGCTATAAGCAGAGGGAAGATCGGAGCTGACTGGGGTTGAAATTAAACCCACATTACCTACACAGCGACTCACTGTACTTCCCAAACCCACTGAGCCAAAATACTGGAGCAGCCTTAATGCCCTCACCAGCCGCACTATTGTTCTCCGGGAATTTCAAGATGGCGGCCGCAGTCGATTGGGAGCTCACAGCACGAGGCCTCATTGAGTCCGCCGTCCGGCTTCTGGAACTCCAACTGCCTAAGCTCTATCCCGCTGATGGCTACTGCTTAACTACCCAGCCGATACAGGATCGGACACAGCGCAAGACGGGAGACAGTGTTTTATGTCCTCCTGTTAAAGAAGGGGATACTGAGACAGAGGCCCCGACTCATCCTCCGTCTCTATGCCCGCAGCATTGCATCTATGCCAATGTGGGAACGGATCAACACAATTCCTACCTCTCTATCGCCTCTGAAAATTGCTGCCTGCCTTTCCTTGGTGCTTACATGATAGCCTGCTTTCTAACTGAACAGCCGGGACTGACATCACTTGGGGCTCCAATTTATAAAGGTGCAGTGACGGGCCGGTGCCTGGCAGTTTTCCCTACGAGTGGCGGCGGACTGTCAGAGTATTTCAGTTATGCTGCTTTTCCTTTAAGGTGTACTAACCAATCACAGGTACACACTCCCTTTATCACACCTGCTCACACCCCCAAGCTTTGCTTAGTAATTTGTAAAACTCCCTGAGAGACATACTTGTTCCTGAGCTAACTACCAATTTAACTATACTTTAAACAACCTAAGGATTTCAAAGTACTATTCAACTATTTCTATCTGTGTGAGCAAACCTAATCTAATCCTTTCAGATTGTTTATTTATATTTCAGATTGATTCAGCCTTTCTGTTTCATCTCTCCCTGAACCGGATGCCTGCAGTTTTCACAGACTTCCAGCTGCACTCAGCTAATCAGACTGCAGCCTGTTCCACATTTTCACAGACTGATTTACCAAACTAAGGAGTGTAATATCCAATCTCATCAAAGGTAACTCTCAAACCTTGTTCCATAATTGTTTCAGCTTTAATATTGTCAGAAATCCTTCTGAGCTCTGGATAAGTGATTGTGGTGACATCACACTCCAAACACCGCGCCTCTCTCCCTCAACACAGGATCTCATCTCTGCATGTCAGCTGCAGCTTCAACTGAAGGGAGACAAGCATATCTGATCTGGTTAGTTAACTAAAGTATAAGATTTCTATGTCTAATGACTGTATGACTACTACTTGCATTTATTCCTGAACTACAAAGTACCTTGCTAACTTACTAATTTCCTGTGCTGTTTGTATCTGACTGTTAGCTAAACAGTTCAGAATCCTACCAATATTAAAAGGCTTAATTTACACCAAATCAACCTGGTGTCACTTCACATAGTGTTCACTTTCTGATTTGGTGTTACAAAACACAATTTTATTGTCTTTAAATTTAACAGTTACTCAAGTTAATACTGTTAATGTTACATATTACTAAGCCTGAAAAAGAAAAGTAAGCTGGTTAAAGTTATGGATCCAGCTGAATTACCCCAGGTTGTTTATAATTTGAGTCAGAAAATCGACCAGATGGGGCAAGCTATTAGAGACTTACAAGTGGAGAATAAAGTGTTAAAGGATATGTTCAAGGACAATAGAGAACAAAGATTTCCTACACCTGAACCACAAGTGAGTTTGCCAGAAGCATTTTCTGGTGACAGAAGGAATTACAGACAGTTTAAAAATGCATGTTATCTATTGTACAACCTAAAGCCTCTCACTTATCCCACTGATAGAGTGAAGGTTCTTACCACTGTATCATATTTAGGAGCAGAGCCTAGGAAATGGGCTGATCAATTATTTGAAACCAATTCACCTATCCTAAATTCATTAACAGATTTTTTTAATGCATTGGATGAATTTTATACAGATACAGATGTACAACTAACAGCTGAACATAAAATGAGACAACTAAAGCAAGGGAAGAAGCCTATTGAAGATTACACCGCAGAATTCAAGTTGCATGCTTCTGATTCCTCTTGGAATATGATTTCTTTAAGAAATCAGTACAGGTTAGGGTTATCCGAAAGTATAAAGGATGAACTCTCTCGTATAGAAATGCCCAATACTTTAGAAGCTATGATTAAGGTAGCCACACAGATAGACAGAAGACTGAGAGAAAGAAAGGCAGAAAGAATGCAGACAGAAACAACACCACGATCTCATGCATCTTCTTATTCTCCAACTACTACTATCAGTTCAGAAACCATTACTCCTATGGAAATTGGAGTGATTAAAGGGCCGCTTACCCCAGAGGAGAGGATGAGAAGAAGATCTAAACAACTGTGTATGTACTGTGCCAGCCCTAATCATACCGTTTCTGAATGCCCAGTTCTTCGCAAGAACAAGAAGAGTAAGTTAATCATGTTACATAATTCACACTATAGTAACAGTTCAACAGCTTACTGTAACCTCTCTCTTTTACTACAGTGGGACCTTAGAAGATTGGAGACAACTGCCATCATTGATTCGGGCGCCTTTGGCAATTTCATTGATGCTACTATAGTAACAAAAAATAAAATTCCAACTGTTTTGAAAAAGATACCGGTGTCCCTCAAAGTTATTGATGGTTCAACACTAACAGAAGGTCCAGTCACACACCACACTGTCCCACTACTTGTACTTACACCCGAAGGACATACAGAATACATCACCTTTGATGTCATACCTTCTCCTCATTTTCCAATTATTTTAGGGGTTCATTGGTTACAACTTCATAATCCCACAATAGATTGGTCTACATTTAAGTTATCTTTACACTCTGCATATTGTAAGAATACTTGTTATCCTCAACAATCTATCATGCTAACTTCTACTGAAGAATTTAACATCCCAAAAGTTTATAATGAGTTTGCAGATGTCTTTAGCAAAATCGAAGCTGAATCTTTACCTCCCCATAGGGTATACGATTGCCCTATAGAACTAATACCAGGTTCCACCCTACCAGTTGGCCATTTATACCCATTAAGTCAAGCCGAACTCGATTATTTAAAACAATACCTACAAGATAACCTTAAAAAAGGTTTCATTAGACCATCTTCATCCCCAACAGCAGCAGGTATGTTCTTTGTGACAAATAAGGATTCTAGTTTGAGACCAATAATTGATTACAGAGAGCTAAATAAACGAACCGTTAAAAACCGATATCCGTTACCATTAATTCCGGAACTAATTGAAAGACTTACCAATGCCAAGATTTTCACAAAGCTTGACCTGCGCGGCGCTTACAATTTAATTCGCATTAGAGAAGGTGACGAATGGCTCACTGCTTTCCGAACCAGGTATGGTCTGCATGAATATTTAGTGATGCCATTCGGCCTTTGTAATGCGCCCGCAGCCTTCCAACATTTCATTAACAACATTTTTCGTGACTTACTGGATATATGCATAGTCGTTTACCTAGACGACATTCTCATTTACTCCAACAATATGACAGATCACATCAAACATGTACGTTGGGTGCTTGCCAGATTAAAAGTACATAAATTATATGCTAAATTGGAAAAATGTTCATTCCACAAATCAACAATTTCATGTTAGGTTTTCCTCCTCAGGAATTCAGATGCAAACAGAAAAGGTAGATTCCGTTAGAGACTGGCCAGTACCAACCAATAAAAAAGAACTACAGAGATTCTTAGGCTTCACTAATTACTATCGCAAATTTATTAGAGATTTTTCTGGGATAGTAAAACCACTCACGCAACTCACCGGCTCCACAGTATCATTCCATTGGACCCAGAAACATACTGAAATATTTCAACATTTAAAAAATCGATTCATCTCAGCACCAATCTTAAGATTTCCAAATGTAAATTTACAATATGTTTTGGAGGTAGACTCATCAGACTACGCAATCGGTGCCATTCTATCACAACGTACTTCAGAAAGCTCCCCACTTCATCCTGTATCCTTTTTCTCCAAGATTATGTCTCCTGCTAAAAGAACTATACCATCGGTGATAAAGAAGGATTTCTGACAATATTAAAGCTGAAACAATTATGGAACAAGGTTTGAGAGTTACCTTTGATGAGATTGGATATTACACTCCTTAGTTAGGTAAATCAGTCTGTGAAAATGTGGAACAGGCTGCAGTCTGAGTGCAGCTGGAAGTCTGTGAAAACTGCAGGCATCCGGTTCAGGGAGAGATGAAACAGAAAGGCTGAATCAGTCTGAAATATAAATAAACACTCTGAAAGGATTAGATTAGGTTTGCTCACACAGATAGAAATAGTTGAATAGTACTTTGAAATCCTTAGGTTGTTTAAAGTATAGTTAAATTGGTAGTTAGCTCAGGAACAAGTATGTCTCTCAGGGAGTTTTACAAATTACTAAACAAAGCTTGGGGGTGTGAGCAGGTGTGATAAAGGGAGTGTGTACCTGTGATTGGTTAGTACACCTTAAAGGAAAAGCAGCATAACTGAAATACTCTGACACGGACTCGCTACACAGGTGTCATGTTCAGCCATGCGGTTCAGCAGCGGTATATGGATTCTTGGCATTTTTTGTGCAAATTGTTTACCCTATCAGTGGGATCCTGGAGGCTTGCTTCAACTAGCCTATTAGAAAGCTGGTCTGGACGAAATACAATAACTTTCTATGATGCCCTAGAATTGTTGTTATAGTGGGGCATGGGAATAAACTTACACACATGTGAATCCTACCTAAGTCCTTCACCTATATGTATATAAGTCTGCTATTCTGATTTCACTTTCACTCCATTGCAGCCTGTTCCTAAACTGTTTGATGTTAAGCCACGATGTGCTCCTGACCATTATTGCAGTTACAACTGCGTTTCTATTTCTAATACTATAAGTGGTCTTGTCTAAATTCAGAGACAGTGTTCCTAGGAATATTGCTGTTTATTGGTGACACTTATTTTGACTGTTTATCACGTTGTACCATGATCTATATATCCCTATAGTATTTGTATTTTAAATATTATGGTGTTTTGTTGACACACTGTACTCTGTTCTAATACATACTAGCTAAATATGCTTGTTTCTTAACTGGGCAAAATTTGCTGAGAAAAGGATACATGAGAACTCTAATGCTGGATAAACATATAATTACTTTTCTAACATAGGGCCACTCTGTTTTATTCACATGGTTCAGCCTTGTGTTGTAATTGTTTGCTGTTTTATTTGCACACATGGGAATGTCACTGGAATCTAAATTTAACACTCTCTATATATGCCCCCATGCTTAATTAAGTAGGGCTAGATCACCTGATTTATTTTTTATTTTTTATACTATATCTATTCTCAGAGTCTTGATACAGCTTCTAGTTAGGACGCGCTACTGCCAGCGGCCGGGGCAGTGTGACGCCTATGTTATACAACTTTAGGGCTCTGTAGAAGCGCTTTAGCCCTAGCATTACATCACATAGAAAATCAATCTCTTCAAGCAATGTTTCTATTCTTGGTTAAGACTTTGAGCATATTGTCAATACCTTATGTATGGCTGTTGGGTTGCCATGGCAAGTTCATATGCCTCTTATATTAATATTCTCCATGTCTGCCTGGCTGGCATCTACTAAGTTCCCATTCTCATAAACACTAACACTTGTACCTATTATAGTAACTCGCAGAGGCCATTTATTCATAGAGTTCAGCCTAATATTTAATATCTATAACGCCCCAATCTTAATACAAAAAGGGAAGGATAGATAAATAATTAAAACACTTTCCCATTTCCTCACCCACTTTGAGAATTTACCCTACCACCTTCCCCCCCCCCCCCCCACATAATGGACCTCCTAGATTTGGAGGGCTACATATGCGGCTTCTCTCGTCTATGCCGCAACTCTAAATACCCCCCTAGCATTCACCTTTTCATATTACCACAGTATTGACTCTAACCACTACATTTCACTCAGCAGGACTGATCAACATAATTTTCCAATAGAGTCTCTGATTGTTTCATTACGTTATTTCCATTTAAAAATAGTACTTTCATTGTGGTCATTACTTCATATGTTAATTACCAATCTAATTTTAGTTTATAGGTCTACAGGTGACCGTTCAAATCACTAAATTTCCTCTCTCAGAGTTTGATGCATGTTTTTAGAGGCACAAGAGTTGCCTTCAATGTCAAGTGAGGAAACACATTTTGTTTAGACCATGTTAAAAAGAAAAAGAGGTTCCAGTCTATTGCATTGTATCATCTATACTGTGAATTATTTTTAGTTTGTCTTATGCTATGTTCTTTTATATAAGCTGTATTATTTCGCACAACCTCAATAAAAATATATTAAAAAAATAAATAAATATTGCCCCTTGACTGACTTTCCTCAGCTTTGAACCTCTCCATGCTAGACTGCATTTTGAACTCATTTCTAATCAACCCTCTAAACCCAATGTCTGTTATCCACTTTTAATACACTTCTCTGCCCACCCCTACTTCATATTACCACCTCCCTTCCAGCAAAACACTTCACCTACCACTTTAACAACACAATTTATGTTATTATACACAAAATAACATCACACCATTTTAACAACACCATACAGTCAAGATTCACCTAACTACAAGCTTAGCACCTTTGTACCTGGTACAGAAGAAGAGGTAACCTATCATCTTCCTACTTGCATCATTGATCTTGTTCCTTCAAAGCTACTTACCTCCCTTATTATCTAGTATCAGACCATTCCTAATACACATTTAAAGGGATAGGAAAGTCAAAATTAAACTTGCATGATTCAGGTACAGCATGTCATTTTAAGACACTTTTAAATTCACTTCTATTTTCAAATGTGCTTCGTTCTCGTGGTATCCCTTGTTAAAAAAGAATATGCACAAATCCTACACTAGTGGGAGTTGCTAATTGGTTCCTGCGCACATTTATCTCTTGTGATTGGCTAACTAGATGTGTTCAGCTAGCTGCCAGTAGTGCAATGCTGTTCCTTCAGCAACGAATAGCAAGAGAATGAAGCAAATTTGATAATAGAAGTACATTGGAAAGTTTATTAAAATTGTATGTTCTATCCAAATCATGAAATAAAATGTTGGGGTTTCCCATCCCATTCATGCATATCTTAAACATTTACACCATCCTTTAAACATTGACTAGTCAGTCAAATTTATTCTTAAAAAAACTTCTCTTGATACAGACAGTGGCCCCTATTTATGAAAGTCTGGCGGACCTGATCCGACGGTGCGGATCAGGTCTGCCAGACCTCGCTGAATACGGCGAGCAATATGCTCGCCGTATTCAGCATTGCACCAGCAGCTCACAAGAGCTGCTGGTGCAACGCCACCCCCTGCTGACTCATGGCCAATCGGCCGCCAGCAGGGGGATGTCAATCAACTCGATCGTACTCGATCGGGTTGATTT
Organism: Bombina bombina; assembly: GCF_027579735.1. NCBI lineage: Eukaryota > Metazoa > Chordata > Amphibia > Anura > Bombinatoridae > Bombina > Bombina bombina. The sequence goes on from NC_069500.1 coordinate 1,030,777,432, forward strand.
CCGGCGATGTCTGTCCACCTACTCAGAGCAGGCAGACAGGTTATGGAGCAGCGGTCTTTGTGACCGCTGCTTCATAACTGCTGTTTCTGGCGAGTCTGCAGGCTTGACAGAAACACGGGGCATCAAGCTCCATTCAGAGCTTGATAAATAGGCCCCTCTGACACCAACTTCCTCCATATGGCTCTACTCCCCAAGCCTCCAAACATCTTAAAAGACTAGTATATAAATGCTTGTCACACTTTTTCATATTAAAGTTTGACTATCTATAGATAAATCAATCACTCAAAGTCTAGCCCACAGTATTTAATGAAGTCTCTTATACAATCTTTCCTGATTATTCTGAACCTCCCTCCTTGTCAATTAAGTTCCAATCTATGCAAAATATAAACATATTACCTATCTATACATGAGGTTTATTGCATTATGTCGTTGTTCACTTGTATTTACATATTATCAGTATCGTAACCATTTGGATGCAATATTCATTGGTGGTGGGGTTTAAGGGCTTTAAATGTTTGCTACCTTGATACAATCTGGATGGTCTGAGGAAGGGGAGCCAGTAACCTAGAATAAAGATTTTTGGTACTTTTTGGCTAAATATCCAGTGAGTGCATTTCACGTTTTGCTTACACTGTTGCAGTTTTTTTACCTGCAGCCTGGTCAGAGGGAAGGATACAGTTAGCAAGAGTGAAGAACCTATCATTTCTTTGAACAGCCAATAGGATTTTAGCAGCCCTAATTCTTATTGGCTGATTCAAATTCTTCAGCCAATAGGAATGCAATAGTACCCCCAGTATAAAAGGGGTAACTGGAATTTCAATCCTCACAGTGTGGCGAACGATTGCATGAAGAGGACCTCCATGTTGGATTGATGGACCTCCACCTGGACCTCCGCCTTGGACCTCCGCCTGGACCTCCGCCTGGACCTTCAGCCTTGGACCTTCGCCTGGACCTCCACCTCTGTGCATCGCCGGTCCGCCTCCGCAGGGATGAAGAATATGCCGGTCTCACGATGGATGAAGATGGAGCCGCCTGGATAAATATGGAGCCGCCGGGATGAAGAATGTTCAAGCGGGACTTCAACAACTGTGAGTACCTAAAGAAGGGTTAGTGTTAGGTTTTTGTTAAGGTTTTTTGGGGTGTTTTTTTTTTTTAGATTAGGGTGGGCAATGAATGGCCTTTTAAGGGTAGCAAAAGAGCTGAATATCCTTTTCAGGGCAATGCCCATACAAATGCCCTTTTCAGGGAAATGGATAGATTAGGTTTTTAGATAGTTTTTTTTATTTTGTGGGTTTGAGGGGTGGGGGTTTGTAATGTTAGTGGGTCTTTGTATTTTTTTCAGAAAAAGAGCTGATATCTTTAGGGCAATGCCCTGCAAAAGGCCCTTTTAAGGGCTATTGGTAGTTTATTCTAGATTAGGTTTCTTTTATTTTGGGGTGTTTTTTTTTTTTAAAATGGGTATTAGAATAGGAATAATTTTTATTATTTTGGATAGTTTGTTTGTTATTTTGTATAATGTTGTTTTTTCGTTTTGGGTGGGTTTTTATTTTTAGATTAGGGGTTGGGCATTTCATAAAAGAGCTGAATGCCCTTTTAAGGGCAGGAAAAAGAGCTAAATGCCCTTTTAAGGGCAATGCCCATACAAATACCCTTTTTAAGGGCAATGGGCAGATTAGGTTTTACTTTATTTTGTGTGTTTGGGGGGGTGGGGGGTTGTATACTGTGAGTGGGTGTTTGTTTTTCTTTTGTAGGAAAAGAGCTGTTATCTTTAGGGCAATGCCCTATAAAAGGCCCTTTTAAGGACCCACAAAAAGGCCCTTTTAAGGGCCCTTGGTAGTTTATTATAGATTAGGGTTTTTTATTTTGGGGTGGTTTTTTTATTTTTTTTTAAAGGGTATTAGAATAGGAATAATTTTTATTATTTTGGATCATTTCATTTGTTATTTTTTGTAATGGTAGGTTTTTTATTTTTTGTAATTTTAGCAATTTTTATTTTTGTAATGGTAGGTTTTAGTGTAAGGTAGCTTAGGATTTATCTCACTGGTAAATTTGTATTTATTTTAACTAGGTAGTTAGTAAATAGTTAATAACTATTTACGAACTAGTCTACCTAGTTAAAATGAATACAAACTTACCTGTGAAATAAAAATAAAACCTAAGCTAGCTACAATATAACTATTAGTTATATTGTAGCTAGCTTAGGTTTTATTTTACAGGTAAGTATGTATTTAGTTTTAAATAGGTATTATTTAGTTAATAATTGTAACTTTAATTTAGCTCTATTTTAATTATGTTAAAGTTAGGGAGTGTTAGATTTATGGTTAGGTTTAGGGTTACAGTTAGGTTTAGTGTTCGGTTTAGGGGTTAATAGTTTAATTTAGGTTGTTGCAATGTGGGGGGCTGGTGGTTTAGGGGTTAATAGGTTTATTTAGTGGTAGTGATGTGGGAGGCCAGAGGTTTAGGGCTAATAGCTTTATTTAGTGGCGGCGATGTCGGGGAGCGGCGGAGTAAGGGTTAATAGATTTATTATATTGTGGGCGATGTTAGGGTGCGAGGGAATAGGGGTTAATAACTTTAGTATAGTGGCGGTAATATCGGGAGCGGCAGATTAGGGGTTAATAACATTATGTAGGTGGTGGCGATATCGGGGGCGGCAGATTAGGGGTATTTAGATGTGGGGTTTATGTTAGGGTGTTAGGTTTAACGTTACTCCCCCCCCTTAAACATAATTGGGGCTGCGTTACGGAGCTTTTGATTCTGCAATCGCAGGTGTTAGGTATTTTCTAACCCGCTCTCCCCATTGATGTCTATGGGGAAAGCGTGCACGAGCACGTCAAAACAGTGCTTGTATTTTGTGCGGTATGGAGCTCAACGCAACCATATCGCACGCACAAGCCGGCTGTTTCAAAACTTATAATGGCTGCACTATAGATGGTGAAATAACGCAACTTTTGTTGCATTTGTTAAATTCCCTATAGCGCGCATAACTCGTTATCTACCTATATGACAATAACTAACCTTTGTTTTAGATGTAATAAGTATAAATACAACTTATTATTTCCATATAATTGCCATGTGTTTTTTCTATGCAAACTTGACTTCTTTGTTTACTTCATGTATCCAAAACAGCAACAATTTTCAGGTGTGTTATGTATTACACCTGTAATATTAATGTGCTAATTGCGCACACTGCACTATCCAGTAAATCTATAGGGTGCATTAAAAATGTCAGCTGCACTAAGATTCTCTAGTTACATCTTTACCTTCCACTTTTGTGCTATTCTTAGTGAGGGACTAAGCACAATCAAGTTCCCTTGAAAAGCACATCACATGGATTTTTGAAGGTATTTTAAATGCAAGTCCATTTCAAACTGTCTGTTAACCCTGCGATAACCGATTTATCTAAGATTATCAAATAGATTAGGGCCGCATAAAAAAACATCTTTGCCTTAAATGGAGACAATTCAATATCATTATATCAATAAAACAGAATATGTGTTTTTGTGAGTATCTTTGACTTTTTAAATTCTTGACCTTGGATCTTTTGGCTGTTTGCACAACTTTTTAGCAATGTAATGGTTCTTGTGTATGGTCAGTTGACATGTTAGCAAATCACATGACCTGTGTACACAAATGAAATTTGACTATCTAAGAGTCAGATTATAAATGGCAAACTAACGGCTAGATTTAGAGTTTGGCGTTAGCCGTCAAAACCAGCGTTAGAGGCTCCTAACGCTGGTTTTGGGCTACCGCTGGTATTTAGAGTCGTGTAGGTAAGGGTCTAACTCTCACTTTTCCATACCGCAGATCCCCCTACGCCATTTGCGTATCCTATCTTTTCAATGGGATCTTTCTAACGCCTGTATTTAGAGTCTTGGCTGAAGTGAGTGTTAGAAATCTAACGACAAGACTCCAGCCGCAGAGAAAAGCCAGGAGTTAAGAGCTTTATGGGCTAACGCTGGTTCATAAAGCTCTTAACTACTGTGTTCTACTGTACACTAACACCCATAAACTACCTATGTACCCCTAAACCGAGGCCCCCCCACATCGCCGCCACTCTATTAAATTTTAGTAACCCCTAATCTGCCGACCGCACACCGCCGCCACCTACGTTATCCCTATGTAACCCTAATCTGCTGCCCCTAACACCGCCGACCCCTATATTATATTTATTAACCCCTAATCTGCCGCCCCCAATGTCGCTGCTACCTTACCTACAATTATTAACCCCTAATCTGCCGACTGGACCTCACCGCTACTATAATAAAGTTATTAACCCCTAATCTGCCTCACTAACCCTATAATAAATAGTATTAACCCCTAATCTGCCCTCCCTAACATCGCTGACACCTAACTTCAAGTATTAACCCCTAATCTGCCGACCGGACCTCACCGCTACTCTAATAAATTTATTAACCCCTAAAGCTAACCCTAACCCTAACCCTAACACCCCCCTAAGTTAAATATAATTTAAATCTACCAAAATAAATTAACTCTTATTAAATAAATTATTCCTATTTAAAGCTAAATACTTACCTGTAAAATAAACCCTAATATAGCTACAATATAACTAATAATTATATTGTAGCTATTTTAGGATTAATATTTATTTTACAGGCAACTTTGTATTTATTTTAACCAGGTACAATAGCTATTAAATAGTTAAGAACTATTTAATAGCTACCTAGTTAAAATAATTACAAAATTACCTGTAAAATAAATCTTAACCTAAGTTACAATTAAACCTAACACTACACTATCAATAAATAAATTACATAAAATACCTACAATTATCTACAATTAAACCTAACACTACACTATCAATAAATTAATTACATAAAATACCTACAAATAAATACAATTAAATAAACTAACTAAAGTACAAAAAATAAAAAAAGAACTAAGTTATAAAAAATAAAAAAATAATTTACAAACATTAGAAAAAGATTACAACAATTTTAAGATAATTACACCTACTCTAAGCCCCCTAATAAAATAAACAAGCCCCCCAAAATAAAAAAATGCCCTACCCTATTCTAAAATTAAAATAGAAAAGTTCTTTTAACTTACCAGCCCTTAAAAGGGCCTTTTGCGGGGCATGCCCCAAAGAAATCAGCTCTTTTGCCTGTAAAAAATAACATACAATACCCCCCCAACATTACAACCCACCACCCACATACCCCTAATCTAACCCAAACCCCCCTTAAATAAACCTAACACTAAGCCCCTGAAGATCATCCTACCTTATCTTCACCACACCGGGTATCACCAATCGGTCCAGGCTCCGAAGTCTTCATCCAAGCACAAGCGGGGGCTGAAGATGTCCATGATCCGGCTGAAGTCTTGGCCCAAGCGGGGGCTGAAGAGGTCCATGATCCGGCTGAAGTCTTGATCCAAGCGGGAGCTGAAGAGGTCCATAATCCGGCTGAAGTCTTCTATCAAGCGGCATCTTCAACCTTCTTTCTTCCGGATCCATCTTCCTCCCGCCGATGCAGAACATCCTTCTTCACCGACGACTTCCCGACGAATGACGGTTCCTTTAAGGGACGTCATCCAAGATAGCGTCCCTCGAATTCTGATTGGCTGATAGGATTCTATCAGCCAATCGGAATTAAGGTAGGAAAATTCTGATTGGCTGATGGAATCAGCCAATCAGATTCAAGTTCAATCCGATTGGCTGACTGGATCAGCCAATCAGATTGAGCTCGCATTCTATTGGCTGATCGGAACAGCCAATAGAATGCAAGCTCAATCTGATTGGCTGATTGGATCAGCCAATCGGATTGAACTTGAATCTGATTGGCTGATTCCATCAGCCAATCAGAATTTTCCTACCTTAATTCCGATTGGCTGATAGAATCGGAATTCGAGGGACGCCATCTTGGATGATGTCCCTTAAAGGAACCGTCATTCGGCGGGAAGTCGTCAGTGAAGAAGGATGTTCCGCGTCGGCGGGATGAAGATGGATCCGGAAGAAAGAAGATTGAAGATGCCGCTTGATAGAAGAATTCATCCGGATCATGGACATATTCAGCCCCCGCTTAGGCCAAGACTTAAGCCGGATCATGGACATCTTCAGCCCCTGCTTGGTCTTGGATGAAGACTTCTGAGCCTGGACCGATCGGTGATACCCGGTGTGGTGAAGATAAGGTAGGATAATCTTCAGGGGCTTAGTGTTAGGTTTATTTAAGGGGGGTTTGGGTTAGATTAGGGGTATGTGGGTGGTGGGTTGTAATGTTGGGGGGGTATTGTATGTTATTTTTACAGGCAAAAGAGCTGATTTCTTTGGGGCATGCCCCGCAAAAGGCCCTTTTAAGGGCTGGTAAGGTAAAAGAGCTTTTCTATTTTAATTTTAGAATAGGGTAGGGCATTTTTTTATTTTGGGAGGCTTGGTTATTTTATTAGGGGGCTTAGAGTAGGTGTAATTAGCTTAAAATTGTTGTAATATTTTTCTAATGTTTGTAAATTATTTTTTTATTTTTTGTAACTTAGTTTATTTAATTGTATTTATTTGTAGGTATTTTATGTAATTAATTTATTGATAGTGTAGTGTTAGGTTTAATTGTAGATAATTGTAGGTATTTTATGTAATTTATTTATTGATAGTGTAGTGTTAGGTTTAATTGTAACTTAGGTTAGGATTTATTTTACTGGTAATTTTGTAATTATTTTAACTAGGTAGCTATTAAATAGTAAATAACTATTTAATAGCTATTGTACCTGGTTAAAATAAATACAAAGTTGCCTGTAAAATAAATATTAATCCTAAAATAGCTACAATATAATTATTAGTTATATTGTAGCTATATTAGGGTTTATTTTACAGGTAAGTATTTAGCTTTAAATAGGAATAATTTATTTAATAAGAGTTAATTTATTTCGTTAGATTTAAATTATATTTAGGGTTAGGGTTAGACTTAGCTTTAGGGGTTAATAAATTTATTAGAGTAGCGGTGAGGTCCGGTCGGCAGATTAGGGGTTAATACTTGAAGTTAGGTGTCAGCGATGTTAGGGAGGGCAGATTAGGGTTTGAGGGGTGGGGGTTTGTAATGTTAGTGGGTCTTTGTATTTTTTTCAGAAAAAGAGCTGATATCTTTAGGGCAATGCCCTGCAAAAGGCCCTTTTAAGGGCTATTGGTAGTTTATTCTAGATTAGGTTTCTTTTATTTTGGGGTGTTTTTTTTTTTTAAAATGGGTATTAGAATAGGAATAATTTTTATTATTTTGGATAGTTTGTTTGTTATTTTGTATAATGTTGTTTTTTCGTTTTGGGTGGGTTTTTATTTTTAGATTAGGGGTTGGGCATTTCATAAAAGAGCTGAATGCCCTTTTAAGGGCAGGAAAAAGAGCTAAATGCCCTTTTAAGGGCAATGCCCATACAAATACCCTTTTTAAGGGCAATGGGCAGATTAGGTTTTACTTTATTTTGTGTGTTTGGGGGGGTGGGGGTTTGTATACTGTTAGTGGGTGTTTGTTTTTCTTTTGTAGGAAAAGAGCTGTTATCTTTAGGGCAATGCCCTATAAAAGGCCCTTTTAAGGACCCACAAAAAGGCCCTTTTAAGGGCCCTTGGTAGTTTATTATAGATTAGGGTTTTTTATTTTGGGGTGGTTTTTTTATTTTTTTTTAAAGGGTATTAGAATAGGAATAATTTTTATTATTTTGGATCATTTCATTTGTTATTTTTTGTAATGGTAGGTTTTTTATTTTTTGTAATTTTAGCAATTTTTATTTTTGTAATGGTAGGTTTTAGTGTAAGGTAGCTTAGGATTTATCTCACTGGTAAATTTGTATTTATTTTAACTAGGTAGTTAGTAAATAGTTAATAACTATTTACGAACTAGTCTACCTAGTTAAAATGAATACAAACTTACCTGTGAAATAAAAATAAAACCTAAGCTAGCTACAATATAACTATTAGTTATATTGTAGCTAGCTTAGGTTTTATTTTACAGGTAAGTATGTATTTAGTTTTAAATAGGTATTATTTAGTTAATAATTGTAACTTTAATTTAGCTCTATTTTAATTATGTTAAAGTTAGGGAGTGTTAGATTTATGGTTAGGTTTAGGGTTACAGTTAGGTTTAGTGTTCGGTTTAGGGGTTAATAGTTTAATTTAGGTTGTTGCAATGTGGGGGGCTGGTGGTTTAGGGGTTAATAGGTTTATTTAGTGGTAGTGATGTGGGAGGCCAGAGGTTTAGGGCTAATAGCTTTATTTAGTGGCGGCGATGTCGGGGAGCGGCGGAGTAAGGGTTAATAGATTTATTATATTGTGGGCGATGTTAGGGTGCGAGGGAATAGGGGTTAATAACTTTAGTATAGTGGCGGTAATATCGGGAGCGGCAGATTAGGGGTTAATAACATTATGTAGGTGGTGGCGATATCGGGGGCGGCAGATTAGGGGTATTTAGATGTGGGGTTTATGTTAGGGTGTTAGGTTTAACGTTACTCCCCCCCCTTAAACATAATTGGGGCTGCGTTACGGAGCTTTTGATTCTGCAATCGCAGGTGTTAGGTATTTTCTAACCCGCTCTCCCCATTGATGTCTATGGGGAAAGCGTGCACGAGCACGTCAAAACAGTGCTTGTATTTTGTGCGGTATGGAGCTCAACGCAACCATATCGCACGCACAAGCCGGCTGTTTCAAAACTTATAATGGCTGCACTATAGATGGTGAAATAACGCAACTTTTGTTGCATTTGTTAAATTCCCTATAGCGCGCATAACTCGTTATCTACCTATATGACAATAACTAACCTTTGTTTTAGATGTAATAAGTATAAATACAACTTATTATTTCCATATAATTGCCATGTGTTTTTTCTATGCAAACTTGACTTCTTTGTTTACTTCATGTATCCAAAACAGCAACAATTTTCAGGTGTGTTATGTATTACACCTGTAATATTAATGTGCTAATTGCGCACACTGCACTATCCAGTAAATCTATAGGGTGCATTAAAAATGTCAGCTGCACTAAGATTCTCTAGTTACATCTTTACCTTCCACTTTTGTGCTATTCTTAGTGAGGGACTAAGCACAATCAAGTTCCCTTGAAAAGCACATCACATGGATTTTTGAAGGTATTTTAAATGCAAGTCCATTTCAAACTGTCTGTTAACCCTGCGATAACCGATTTATCTAAGATTATCAAATAGATTAGGGCCGCATAAAAAAACATCTTTGCCTTAAATGGAGACAATTCAATATCATTATATCAATAAAACAGAATATGTGTTTTTGTGAGTATCTTTGACTTTTTAAATTCTTGACCTTGGATCTTTTGGCTGTTTGCACAACTTTTTAGCAATGTAATGGTTCTTGTGTATGGTCAGTTGACATGTTAGCAAATCACATGACCTGTGTACACAAATGAAATTTGACTATCTAAGAGTCAGATTATAAATGGCAAACTAACGGCTAGATTTAGAGTTTGGCGTTAGCCGTCAAAACCAGCGTTAGAGGCTCCTAACGCTGGTTTTGGGCTACCGCTGGTATTTAGAGTCGTGTAGGTAAGGGTCTAACTCTCACTTTTCCATACCGCAGATCCCCCTACGCCATTTGCGTATCCTATCTTTTCAATGGGATCTTTCTAACGCCTGTATTTAGAGTCTTGGCTGAAGTGAGTGTTAGAAATCTAACGACAAGACTCCAGCCGCAGAGAAAAGCCAGGAGTTAAGAGCTTTATGGGCTAACGCTGGTTCATAAAGCTCTTAACTACTGTGTTCTACTGTACACTAACACCCATAAACTACCTATGTACCCCTAAACCGAGGCCCCCCCACATCGCCGCCACTCTATTAAATTTTAGTAACCCCTAATCTGCCGACCGCACACCGCCGCCACCTACGTTATCCCTATGTAACCCTAATCTGCTGCCCCTAACACCGCCGACCCCTATATTATATTTATTAACCCCTAATCTGCCGCCCCCAATGTCGCTGCTACCTTACCTACAATTATTAACCCCTAATCTGCCGACTGGACCTCACCGCTACTATAATAAAGTTATTAACCCCTAATCTGCCTCACTAACCCTATAATAAATAGTATTAACCCCTAATCTGCCCTCCCTAACATCGCTGACACCTAACTTCAAGTATTAACCCCTAATCTGCCGACCGGACCTCACCGCTACTCTAATAAATTTATTAACCCCTAAAGCTAACCCTAACCCTAACCCTAACACCCCCCTAAGTTAAATATAATTTAAATCTACCAAAATAAATTAACTCTTATTAAATAAATTATTCCTATTTAAAGCTAAATACTTACCTGTAAAATAAACCCTAATATAGCTACAATATAACTAATAATTATATTGTAGCTATTTTAGGATTAATATTTATTTTACAGGCAACTTTGTATTTATTTTAACCAGGTACAATAGCTATTAAATAGTTAAGAACTATTTAATAGCTACCTAGTTAAAATAATTACAAAATTACCTGTAAAATAAATCTTAACCTAAGTTACAATTAAACCTAACACTACACTATCAATAAATAAATTACATAAAATACCTACAATTATCTACAATTAAACCTAACACTACACTATCAATAAATTAATTACATAAAATACCTACAAATAAATACAATTAAATAAACTAACTAAAGTACAAAAAATAAAAAAAGAACTAAGTTATAAAAAATAAAAAAATAATTTACAAACATTAGAAAAAGATTACAACAATTTTAAGATAATTACACCTACTCTAAGCCCCCTAATAAAATAAACAAGCCCCCCAAAATAAAAAAATGCCCTACCCTATTCTAAAATTAAAATAGAAAAGTTCTTTTAACTTACCAGCCCTTAAAAGGGCCTTTTGCGGGGCATGCCCCAAAGAAATCAGCTCTTTTGCCTGTAAAAAATAACATACAATACCCCCCCAACATTACAACCCACCACCCACATACCCCTAATCTAACCCAAACCCCCCTTAAATAAACCTAACACTAAGCCCCTGAAGATCATCCTACCTTATCTTCACCACACCGGGTATCACCAATCGGTCCAGGCTCCGAAGTCTTCATCCAAGCACAAGCGGGGGCTGAAGATGTCCATGATCCGGCTGAAGTCTTGGCCCAAGCGGGGGCTGAAGAGGTCCATGATCCGGCTGAAGTCTTGATCCAAGCGGGAGCTGAAGAGGTCCATAATCCGGCTGAAGTCTTCTATCAAGCGGCATCTTCAACCTTCTTTCTTCCGGATCCATCTTCCTCCCGCCGATGCAGAACATCCTTCTTCACCGACGACTTCCCGACGAATGACGGTTCCTTTAAGGGACGTCATCCAAGATAGCGTCCCTCGAATTCTGATTGGCTGATAGGATTCTATCAGCCAATCGGAATTAAGGTAGGAAAATTCTGATTGGCTGATGGAATCAGCCAATCAGATTCAAGTTCAATCCGATTGGCTGACTGGATCAGCCAATCAGATTGAGCTCGCATTCTATTGGCTGATCGGAACAGCCAATAGAATGCAAGCTCAATCTGATTGGCTGATTGGATCAGCCAATCGGATTGAACTTGAATCTGATTGGCTGATTCCATCAGCCAATCAGAATTTTCCTACCTTAATTCCGATTGGCTGATAGAATCGGAATTCGAGGGACGCCATCTTGGATGATGTCCCTTAAAGGAACCGTCATTCGGCGGGAAGTCGTCAGTGAAGAAGGATGTTCCGCGTCGGCGGGATGAAGATGGATCCGGAAGAAAGAAGATTGAAGATGCCGCTTGATAGAAGAATTCATCCGGATCATGGACATATTCAGCCCCCGCTTAGGCCAAGACTTAAGCCGGATCATGGACATCTTCAGCCCCTGCTTGGTCTTGGATGAAGACTTCTGAGCCTGGACCGATCGGTGATACCCGGTGTGGTGAAGATAAGGTAGGATAATCTTCAGGGGCTTAGTGTTAGGTTTATTTAAGGGGGGTTTGGGTTAGATTAGGGGTATGTGGGTGGTGGGTTGTAATGTTGGGGGGGTATTGTATGTTATTTTTACAGGCAAAAGAGCTGATTTCTTTGGGGCATGCCCCGCAAAAGGCCCTTTTAAGGGCTGGTAAGGTAAAAGAGCTTTTCTATTTTAATTTTAGAATAGGGTAGGGCATTTTTTTATTTTGGGAGGCTTGGTTATTTTATTAGGGGGCTTAGAGTAGGTGTAATTAGCTTAAAATTGTTGTAATATTTTTCTAATGTTTGTAAATTATTTTTTTATTTTTTGTAACTTAGTTTATTTAATTGTATTTATTTGTAGGTATTTTATGTAATTAATTTATTGATAGTGTAGTGTTAGGTTTAATTGTAGATAATTGTAGGTATTTTATGTAATTTATTTATTGATAGTGTAGTGTTAGGTTTAATTGTAACTTAGGTTAGGATTTATTTTACTGGTAATTTTGTAATTATTTTAACTAGGTAGCTATTAAATAGTAAATAACTATTTAATAGCTATTGTACCTGGTTAAAATAAATACAAAGTTGCCTGTAAAATAAATATTAATCCTAAAATAGCTACAATATAATTATTAGTTATATTGTAGCTATATTAGGGTTTATTTTACAGGTAAGTATTTAGCTTTAAATAGGAATAATTTATTTAATAAGAGTTAATTTATTTCGTTAGATTTAAATTATATTTAGGGTTAGGGTTAGACTTAGCTTTAGGGGTTAATAAATTTATTAGAGTAGCGGTGAGGTCCGGTCGGCAGATTAGGGGTTAATACTTGAAGTTAGGTGTCAGCGATGTTAGGGAGGGCAGATTAGGGGTTAATACTATTTATTATAGAGTTATTGAGGTGGGAGTGAGGCGGATTAGTGGATAATAAATTTATTATAGTAGTGGTGAGGTCCGGTCGGCAGATTAGGGGTTAATTATTTTAGGTAGCTGCCGGCGACATTGTGGGGGGCAGATTAGGGGTTAATATATATAATATAGGGGTCAGCGGTGTTATGGGCAGCAGATTAGGGGTACATAGGGATAATGTAGGTTGCGGCGGTGTACGGAGCGGGAAATTAGGGGTTAAAAAAATATGCAGGTGTCAGCAATAGCGGGGGCGGCAGATTAGGGGTTAATAAGTGTAAGGTTAGGGGTGTTTAGACTCGGGGTACATGTTAGGGTGTTAGGTGCAGACATAGGAAGTGTTTCCCCATAGGAAACAATGGGGCTGCGTTAGGAGCTGAACGCTGCTTTTTTGCAGGTGTTAGACTTTTTTTCAGCCAAAACTGCCCCATTGTTTCCTATGGGGGAATCGTGCACGAGCACGTTTTTGAAGCTGGCCGCGTCCGTAAGCACCGCTGGTATTGAGAGTTGCAGTGGCGGTAAAGTATGCTCTACGCTCCTTTTTTAGAGCCTAACGCAGCCCTTCTGTGAACTCTAAATACCAGCGGTATTTAAAAGGTGCGGGAAAAAAAAAAAACAGCGTTAGCTACGCGGGTCGTTACCGACAAAACTCTAAATCTAGCTGCTAGTAAGGAGCACTATAGCTGTGAATGGGACTTTTGTAAAAGAGTTATAGGTCTTTTGCTTTTCTAAAGGAAAAATGTAAAACAAAATTGTTAGTGAATGTGTCTTTGTGTGCTAGATACTGCTCACGATCAGATTAATGATTCTTCATGAAGTTTATTACTTGTTCCTCTATTTATTTTTATAAACTTTATTGCTTGTGTATTAATAGAACATTTTTAATGTGTTATTAAGAGCACTATTTGGTAATGATTTCCAGATGTATACTATTATCAATCCATTTACCAGAATCAAAATACATGCTATCACTGTAAACCACATGCTCACAAATTTTGTTCTACAGAATAACCACCCAATAGTTTAAAATGATAACAAAAATAAGACATCCCTTTGAGAAGCAGCACTGGACTCTTAAGACTAAGGCAGGGGTGCCCCCACTTTTTTGTGTTGGGATCTACTTTTCAAATGACTAGCCTAACGAGCTCTACACACTAAAAAAAAGCACACCTTTTCTTTAAAAAAGAAAAAAAGATTAAATCACACTCACACGGTCCCCTGTGTGCCTAAAATATACTTTCATAACCAGAAAGCTTTTACATATTATCTATAATTGTCCAAACCATGTGACAAGTTCCCCCTACTTATTTATCCAGCGCTATTGAATCTGGGGGCTGAGGCTATACAAATAAATATTTCAGTACCAATGAAGCAGACTAGCATTAAGTAAGCCAACAGCATTTACAAAGTATGATGTGTATAGTTACCATTATAAATCCTTGTCACCAAATGCATGAAACTCCTGACTAGATGAATGAATGTCAGTTTATACTTTAATACCAATTACTACAGCTCTGAAAAAGATGTAAATTCATTCAGTAGTTTTAGTAAGGTAATATTGTTGTGGTTTCTCAATTTGGAGCTAGGGAGTATAACTTAGTCCTACAGCCAAAACCAAAAACTGCAATCAAATATACCCCAATGAGTAATCTAGCTTGATCACACTTACAGTATATATAAAAATACACACCCTGTGGTTGATAAAATGATGGCATCAGTTACAAAAGCCTTCCCTAATGTTGAATTTAGATAATTAGGGTCAAATGTGGAATACCAGTTTCAAAGAGGTCTCTTGAAATAATACAAAGACTCTATAACCCCTTATTTGCCAAACAGGGCCTACAGCACATTTCTCTTCTAACCCCTTATTTGCCAAACAGGGCCCACAACACATTTCTCTTCATCAGCAAACAGGTTAAAATGTGCCTCAAGCAATGTAGAAAACATATTTCTAGAAATATACCTTACTGTAGTAGAAGGCTGCAAAATCTGAAAGTCTCAGCTGTGCTGTCGGATTCTGCGACCCGTCACGTTTGCGCTCAGGATTGTGGTGATGTCACGGTCGCACATTCCAACAGGTCATAGATTTTGAGACGACAGTGGGCAGAGGGACCAATTAAAGAGCTGGCCGTGATATACCAGCAGCGCCTTCGCAATCAACTGGTAGATCGCGATCGACCTATTGGGCACCCCTGGTATTTAGCAATTGTTTTTTTTTTATATTTGTGTTATGATAAATCATTTTCAAAAGAAGAGAGAAAACAAGAGTGTTTGCAAAAAAAAAAAAAATATATATATATATATATATATATATATATATATAAGTCACAGAACTATTTCACTTGTCCTGGGTCGATGTGCCATATACAAAGCTGTTTTCTTTAACAATGTGCAATACAGAGAAAGTTACTCACCCCTGTGAAATTGTAGTATCGGGCAGAGTGCTCCTGGTAAATCCACTGTACACAGGATGCCTCAATGGAATATGAATCACCCGGCTCACGATATTTGATGTGGGGAGGATCTCACTGCATTAACATATAAAAGCTTCTTTTCAGCCGTATAGACTCAACCCACTGCCGTTTATTTGATTTCCAGCTCTCCCAGCTATGAAGACTATATCATCAGGGGGGGGCAACTCAAGACCAATGCAGGCAATATGGGAAGGCAGTTCTGTGGGTCTGGTTAAAAAGTTCAAAAATACAAAGGATCCGCTCAACATCATAAAACTTGAATTTTATTGGTAATAATATTAAAAGCCAGAAGTTTACATGCAAATAGGAAGGAATACATGAACTGGCTTGCACGTTTCACCCCATAGGCCGTAGTCATAGCCATGATGGCTATGACTACGGCCTATGTGCTGAAACGCGTAAGCCAGTTCATGTATTGTAATTATGAGGAATCATGTTCCCTTATAATACACAGTCACCAGTATATATTGTTAACCACAAATCCAGTTTTTTATGGAGTTTGGGCATTCAGTGAAGTTAATTGGCAAATATATTTAATTAAATAAATTAGTATTAATGCTAATTTATACTATCATAACACTATTAATAAGTAATGGATTACATTATTAGGATCGTAAAAAACAATATTATAAAATAGTTATGTTGAGATCCAACATTAAACCAAATAAATTGAAGTATACTTAGCTATATCCACAAATTTCTACATCTTAACCTTGTCTGCTTTCAGGGGAACCAGCCTTGATACAGGAGATACCACTTTAAGCCTCTGTAGAAAAACATAGTCAGTTTATTTGAGTCTGAAGGCAGCGGCCTACCTCACAACACCATCTTGCCCCCTCCAGGTTAAAGGATCAACCGGGTATAGCAGTGTTCATCTGCTGAATTTATAGGTACATATCAAATACTGACTGAACTATGCAAAAATTGGATACTACTGTATACTGTTAACGCGGTTATCCAAACTGAGTGACTCACTTGATGAAAAATTTCCCCAGTTGTCTAGGCACATCACTAATAGTTTTGGAGCACATGAGAAGTCTCGCAATATAAAATTTGATGACCCACATTTATGTCCCTTGCAGGCAGAGAATCTGGCACCTAGAAACGTACAGATAGATAGATAGATAGATAGATAGATAGATAGATAGATAGATAGAGACATAAATAGATAGATAGATGATAGATAGAGACAGAAATAGATATAAATAGATAGATAGATAGATAGATAAATAGATAGATAGATAGATAGAGACAGATATAGAAATAGATAGATAGATAGATAGATACATAAATATATATAAATAGATAGATTAGATAGATAGATAGATAGATAGAGACATAAATAGAAAGAAATAGAGACAGAAATAGATAGAGACAGAAATAGATAGACACAGACAGATAAATTATATATATATATATATATGTATAGACAGAAATACAGATAGATAGATAGATAGATAGAAAGATGATAGAGATATAGATAGATGATAGATTAATAGATAGATTAATAGATAAATGAATAGATTATAGATAAATAGACTGTAACAGTTCATTTTGTAATATATTTACATCTCAAATAAGTGTAGCTGCTTTAAGATAATGTTAATTGTGTAGTTTATACTCCAAAAAAACCCTAACTTTTTCTATTTATTCTTACACATTTGAGTTAGTATACCTGCTCAAATATTGAGCTATGTGTTGTGAAAGAAATGCAAACCAGGATATGTCATTTTAATCATATTAAGCACATTTCCATTGCCTATGACAGCACCTATAAACAATTACATAATACATTGTAAAAATTAGCGAACAGAATGAGTTATGGAGCAACCAAATGATTGTTATGTTTGGAATGCCAGAGGTCTAATTCCTTTGCAATTTTACTGTTAAAGGTAATAATGTTAATAATGAATCTCTTCTTTGCCATTAAATGCAATACATTGTTTAATATATGAGTATTTTTGGTATCTGAAAAATTCACATCTGGTTAAAATGATCATTTATTCTGTCATTCACTTCTTAAACATTGCTATGATTTAGATATTAATTTAAATATTGAAAATAACAAGGCATAAATAGTTTTCATTTCTTTGTGGCTTAGTGCAATAAAATGAGTCATACTTACCATAACAAATAATGGATAAATAATATGAAAGGAGACTTTATATAGAAGTTGTGGAATAATGAAATATTCTTAATATTTAACATCTTATAATACAAATAAAAAATAAGAAATTACTTCAGTTGTACAAATTATGTTCAATTGCTGCCTTCGAAGAAGATGGTATAGAAATTCTTCAGTAACAAGGTTTTTTTTTTGGGGGGGGGGGGGGGTTAAAAAAAGTGCATACTAATTTTAATATCAGTGGCTATCTATAATGCTGGCTTGGATATAATAGGTATTTAGTGCTATGGAATTTGGCCTCACTTTACAAATCAATGATAATAATTCAGAAATAATACTCAAGTGAGCATTAGAGCAATGTATAACAGTTATATTGGTTATAAAATATGCAAATAAAATTACATGACTATAGAATTTTATAGTTTGTATATGTCTGAAATACAGTATCTTCCGAATAACAATAAATTAACAAAAAAAGGTATAGGTTATAATTTAATGTAAATACATATTTCAGCTATATAAACCATTTTCAGGTCACATGCATGTAGGAAGGTGATGTGTTCTCATGTGAACATAACCAACTATCAGTTGTACAAGGCTTTGTAGTAATTAAGTTAATTTAATACTAAACAATGCAGACCACCCACAGACAGTGAATCATTTTATTCTTGGGATTCCACAGCTTATTTCTGTAGTGGAGTAGTGAACTATTCCTTGCATGGGCATAGCCTTTGCTTTTTGGACAGTGAAAATGTTTCTTAGAAATCAGTAAAATCTTTGGCGTATTTCTGAAAACTTCTTTGAAAAAACTGTATGCACATTTAAATGAACACAATTAACTAAAGGGACAGTTTACTCATGAAGCAGATAAGAGTTCATTGTATTTAAAGTAGCTTCAAGAACACCCTTTCGAAGGTCTGGACTCTTTTACTCTAAACACCTCTCCCATGTCTTTTTTTATCCAATACTGCAGTATTTACATTTTCAGTATCAGCTATTTTCTTCCACATCGATTTTTATTGAGGTTATACATTACAGGAAACGTACAATAAGCGTCAAATGGCGTACATGACAAAATAACAGTTAAAGAAAATATTAGTTAAGTAAATACAGTGATGTAAACAATATACAGAATGGGTAAAGATGAAATATGTACTACTGAAACCTCCATTTTACAATTTGAGAAGTTTACATGGTTGACTATGTAGCTGGTCACTCATAGACCCTGTGATATAGGAAAGATCAGTGGGATATGATAGTCATGTTTATGACCCAAATGCTTCTGATGACACTTAGTAGATGTGAACCTACGACTATAGTTGTAACAGTAAAGTATAATTTTATGATAATAGTATAAAAAGCAGTAGTGATAAGATCCTATTGGGTCCGATGTCGCTTAATAGAAGTGGAGATAACTGAATTAATAGTATAATAAGGTAAGTTAATAGCAAAAAAATAAAGGTAAAAAATGTAGTCAGCGGGTAAGCACCGCTTGAGATAGGGTGAGGTAGGGGCAGCTCAGCAACTAGCTGAAAGTATTAATGGTCTCTTATAGACCTGCTAGAACTCGAACGTATTAGGAGGGGAGACTTAATCCCCGAGATGTGGGAATACTAGATAGTTAAAAATAATTTGCTGCTAATTTCACATGTAAAGACAGTATAATACAGTACCATATGTAAAGTATTCTGAGAGGGTAGTCCTGGGCTATTTAAAGGTCTCTGGAACATTAGAGCATAATATGAAACTGTGACAGCTAAAATGGCAGATTTAATAATATAAACAGTCTGCTTATGACATACATTGAGTTCAATCAATTCAACAGGAAAATTACAAAGGTATCTCTGATAATGCACAACAAACAATAACCATGTATAAAGCAAGTTCCTGGCAAATAGAAAGATATAAATAGGCTCTGGTGACATTAAGAAATATGTAGGTCAATATGTCAGACAAGCAATACAATAGTACAGTGCTGGAACACATGAGGTAACACTGACAATAATTATCTGATATCGGTAAGCTACAAACCTAAAAGCATAAAAAAGTATGCAGAGTAATCTGGCAATATAATATAAGCTATGCAGGCTGATAAGTTTCCCAATCTCAGGGTAACAGAAAAATATGCACTTATCTCATTGCTGTAAGAGCATACTCTAGCCCCCAGTGATTGTTTAAGCTCGAGGTAACAACAGACATCCTAATGGTTATCTATTCGCTAAGGTTGTAGTTATTAGATGTAGATGAAAAAAAGAGAAAGAACAAAAAAAGAGAAAGAACAAACTAAGCAGCCTCAACACAAAACTGTTGATAGAGATCTGTGGGAATACACAAAACAGAAGGGCATCTCCTAGTGTAATATAGTAGGTACTATATACAAATGAACATGAATGATCGACTGGTATTTACAAAGGCATCAGCACTCACTTGTGCTTAGTGGCACCTACTGGGATCTCTCAGTGTCCCAGCTCACTTCTCCTTGGATCCTACACTTTTTGCTCCAATTCGGTTAACTAATGGACCCGTAATTTTGTTAATAAATCACACACCAAGGGTGTGACAGATACCCCGGCTACCCCGACTGGGTAGCTCCACCAAACGGGTCCTGCTTCCTCCCTGCCGACTGCAGCTATGTAGCTTTCAAGTGACCACAGCCGGTAGCCACCCCTGATGCCCGACAGCACCAGTACTCAGGGTCCCACCCTGTGGCAGACTCCAGCTACCCAGACTAGGTAGCTCTGCCTGAGGGTCCTTCCTCTGCCTGGAACAGGCTGCTATGTAGCTCAGGAAAGTGATTGTAGCAGGAGCCCACCCAAATAACTAGACAAACTAGCATTCAGGTGAAACAAGAACTGATTTTATTGTACAACATATACTCCTTTTATACACACAGCTCATCTTGATAAAACAGTGAGACAATGCCACAGTTTTCCTGCCATTCCGGCTCCTCCAGACTAACCGGCGCCTCCATAGCAAACATAGCCTCACAGAATCCCAGGACACAGTGGTGACGGTTTTGGGGTGATCCCGGGGGAGCAGTGGCACTTCCAGGTTGTCATTTGAACCAAAAAGTGGCATGATTCATTATTGGGGACCGGAGATACAGCCCATTGAAATTATGGGGGTAGGGGTGTCCAAAACCCCCGGTTCCCAAAGGAGCTCCCCTCCGGTAATTCTCCCACCTCTTGTCCTCCCTAGGTGCTACTAATCCCCAAAAGAGCGGAGCTCTGGGGCACATGGTTGCTGGAGAGACCAGGGATAAAGTTAGCGGGAGTTCTGCTGTCCTGTGGCTGACCGGGAGTTCCAGGAGCCCGGACAGCCTGAGAGGGGTTAGGTGGGTTTTCCAGGTCATAGACCAGCTCTTTTCTAAACAAGTTTGGAACACAAAACCATGCAACCAAAAGCTTCCAGAGATTGTGGTTGCTCTGAGGAGCCCAAAACCACTGAGAAACAACAGGGGTGAGGTTGTAGGGGGGTGGGGGGTAGCCTTAGCCATCTGGTATTCATGACATCTCCCCCCCTCCAGTTCGGCAGACCCGGCTAGACCCTTAACGGGTCAGCCTGGGGCTGTCCGACGGTGGCCCTCCACTTCTCGGTTGCTGGGAGAGGTCCATCTCTCTTCAGCTTGGGGCATCCTGGGGGGTTCCTGCTGACGTTTATACCCTGCGCCCTGGGCGCAGGGATAGTTACATAAGGCAATGTCCTGAACAAGTTTTCTAAGGCCGGCTCCAAAGCAATTGCTGTTCCACAAGTTCCAGTGTCCTTAAGTTACATGGCCACAATGCCTCTCTCTGTGACACTCTGTTAAGTACCGGCTGACCTACCCACAAACACAGCTAGTGCCGGTTTCCAAGCTGTATTCCCACCCCAGACCGGAGGGGGAGGTTGCTCCTTGGTGGGGCAGATAAAGCTCGGTAGCCCAAACATGTGGCACCAACTGTATACACTTTTATCCTCCTTGCCCAATGCAACGCCTGCCCTCGGTGAGAAATACTCCGGGACAAGAAAAGGGTAGAGACCCTGCCACGCTACTGAGGGGAGAGTCCATCTGTCACTTCTCCTGAGAAGGAGATCTGGGGAGGGAGGTTTGCTACCTCCGCTCCATGGGAAACTGTGCTGCCGCTGGGGAGAGAGACACACTGTCTCCTGTCCCAGAAAGGGATTCGGCTGCTGGGGAGAGATATCGATACCCGTCTCTGCCTGCAAGGGCTTCTCTGTAAGTGGAGGGAGGACGACTACCTCCGCTCCCGAAGGGTGGATCTGCTGCTGGGGAGAGAGACCGACTGTCTCATCTCCCAGAAAGGGTTTCTGCTTACGGGGAGGGAGAACGACTACCTCCGCTCCCAGGGGAGGGCTCTGCCACTTGAAGGAGTGACCGACTGTGTCCTCTCCCAGCTCCTGGCTCTGCCATTGGGGAGAGAGACTGACTGTCTCCTCTCCCAGAAAGGGGTTCTGTTTACGGGGAGGGAGGATGACTACCTCCACTCTCAGGGGATGGCTCTGCCACTAGGGAGAGAGACCGACTGTCTCCTCTCCTGGCTCCTGGCTCTGCCGCTGGGGAGAGAGACCGACTGTCTAATCTCCCGGGAAGGGGTTCTGTTTACGGGGAGGGAGAATGACTACCTCCGCTCCCAGGGATGGCTCTGCCGCTGGGGAGAGAGACTGACTGTCTCCTCTCCCGGGTCCTGGCTCTGCTGATGGGGAGAGAAACCGACTGTCTCCTCTCCCAGGAAGGAGTTCTGTTTACGGGGAGGGAGGACGACTACCTCCGCTCTCAGGGGATGGCTCTGCCACTGGGGAGAGAGACAGACTGTCTCCTCTCCTGGCTGCTGGCTCTGCCGTTTGGGAGAGAGACTGACTGTCTCCTCTCCCGGGAAGGGGTTCTGTTTACGGGGAGGGAGGACAACTACATCAGCTCCCAGGGGATGGCTCTGCTGCTGGGGAGAGAGACCGACTGTCTTCTCTCCCAGCTCCTGGCTCTGCCGCTGGGGAGAGTTATCAACATCCATCTCTCCCTGCAAGGGGATTCTCTTTAAGGGGAGGGAGGACGACTACCTCCACTCCCGGGTTTCCAAGAGCTGTTACAGGTGCTGGGCAGAGGCCGGCAACTCTCTGCCCTATTGACAGTGCTTCTGCTGGGGTGGCTCCCTTGTCCAAGTCTATAAGCTCAGAGCCAGACTGCTGATCAGGATCCCACAGCCCTGGTTCCCTTTTTTTTTGCTGCCACTCCACCATGGTCAAGCTCCATGAATCCCAGAGGGCTACACCCCAGATCTGCTACCTCCGCTCCATGGGAAACTGTGCTGCCGCTGGGGAGAGAGACACACTGTCTCCTCTCCCAGAAAGGGATTCGGCTGCTGGGGAGAGATATCGATACCCGTCTCTGCCTGCAAGGGCTTCTCTGTAAGGGGAGGGAAGACGACTACCTCCGCTCCCGAAGGGTGGATCTGCTGCTGGGGAGAGAGACCGACTGTCTTCTCTCCCAGCTCCTGGCTCTGCCGCTGGGGAGAGTTATCGACATCCATCTCTCCCTGCAAGGGGATTCTCTTTAAGGGGAGGGAGGACGACTACCTCCACTCCCGGGTTTCCAGGAGCTGTTACAGGTGCTGGGCAGAGGCCGGCGACTCTCTGCCCTATTGACAGCGCTTCTGCTGGGGTGGCTCCCTTGTCCAAGTCTATAAGCTCAGAGCCAGACTGCTGATCAGGATCCCACAGCCCTGGTTCCCTTTTTCTTTGCTGCCACTCCTCCACGGTCGAGCTCCATGAATCCCAGAGGGCTGCACCCCAGATCTGTATGCCCCTGGCATGCTGCTTAGCGAGATCCAGCAGCCTCTTGTATTCCTTGACCAGTGCCTCTTCCTGGTCAATTATAAAATCCAGATTGTCCAGCAGCCAGGTCTCCTCCAAGAGATCCAGCAGTTCCTCTTGGAGCCCAGAGATATCCTCCAGACCCTGGTCTGTCTTGCTCTCAAACTGTGGGTCCTCTGTCCTTTTTGTAAACAGCAATCCAGGGCCACCGAAGCCAAAGCCCTCTGTGGGGGAGCCTTCCTCCAGCCATGGCTGCGCTTGCATAGCGAGCCATTGGAGGGCCTGATAGTCCTCCTCCACCCACATCTCTTGCTGGATCAGTCCATGTAGAACAGCTAGCCATTCCTTCTTTGGCTGTACTCCCAGGAAAGGCAGTCTCACGGTACACCAAACCCGGAATCTTGTGTCATTCGTGGGGAGGACCTTTCCATTTTCCTGCTCCTGTTGCAGAGCCTCCCACCAGAGATCTCGGAGGGCAAGGTTCCTCCATGCCAGAACGTCCTGTTCCAAACAAGGATAATTTGTTCCGGTCAGCATCTTTTGCCAGTCAGCATCTCTCAGCTTTTTTAGCACTATCCCTTCACTCCCCCTTTTTTCACATCTTTTGTACTCTCCCTAGGAACTCTGCCTCCATATTTACTGGCTACTGTGGTACGTCTCCTTTGTCAGCAGAAACTGTGTGAAAGAAGCAGATCCCACCGCTGCCAGCCAATGTGATGGATAACCCGGCTACCCAGACTGGGTAGCTCTGCCAAACAGGTCGTGCTTCCTCCCTGCCAACTGCAGCTATGTAGCTGGCAAGTGACCACAGCCGGTAGCCACCCCTGATGCCCAACAGCACCAGTACTCAGGGTCCCACCCTGTGGCAGACTTCAGCTACCCAGACTAGGTAGCTCTGCTTGAGGGTCCTTCCTATGCCTGGAACAGGCTACTATGTAGCTCAGGAAAGTAATTGTAGCAGGAGCCCACCCAAATAACTAGACAGACTAGCAATCAGGTGAAACAAGAACTGATTTTATTGTACAACATACACTCATTTTATACACACAGCACATCTTGATAAAACAGGGAGACAATGCCACAGTTTTCCCGCCATTCCCGCCCCTCCAGACTGACCGGCGCCTCCATAGCAACCATAGTCTCCCAGGACAGAGTGGTGACGGTTTTGGGGTGATCCCGGGGGAGTGACGACATGGTGTCATTTGAAAGCTCTCAGTCCCCAGATGCTACAGTCCAAAAAGTGGCATGATTCGTTATTGGGGACTGAAGATACAGCCCGATGAAGTTATAGGGGTAGGGGTGTCCAAAACCCCCGGTTCCCAAAGCAGCTCCCCACCGGTAATTATCCCAACTCTTGTCCTCCCTAGGGGCTACTAATCCCCAAAATAGCGGAGCTCTGGGGCACATGGTTGCTGGAGCGACCAGTGGTAAAGTTAGCGGGTGTTCTGCTGTCCTGTGGCTTACCGGTTGTTCCAGGAGCCCATACAGCCCGAGAGGGGTTAGGCAGGTGTCCGTTGTGAGGCAGCCGACTGGGAGTTCCAGGAGCCCAGCCAGCCTAGGAGGGTTTTCAGGTCATAGACTAGCTATTTTTTAAACAGGTTTGGAACACAAAACCATGCAACCTAAAGCTTCCAGAGATTGTGGTTGCTGTGAGGAGCCCAAAACCACTGAGAAACAACAGGGGTGAGGTTGTAGGGGGGTGGGGGGTAGCCTTAGCCGACTGGTATCTGTGACAAAGGGTTACTCTGCTACACACATCAGGGAATCGAATTACTGACGATTGTTTATAATACATAGATCATTTTTTCACTGTATTTGTTTGCAGTAAAGGTGTTGTGGTATATGAAGAGTTAATTTGGGAATCAATCAGTGTCTGTAACAGCTGCATTGAGAGGTGTGACAACATACCTGTGTGTTTATTGGTTAAGTTTAGTTTAAAACTCAGAGCTCTCTGTTAGGTTGTAGATGCCTTAAGAAACAGCATGTTAGCTGAGAAACGCGTTGCATCATTTTTAATACATAGTGGTAACGTTTGTACCCTATGGTTTTACACTGTATTTTATTAAAATGATTTACATTATTCACTTGATTGAGAGCCTGAGTTTTTTCGCTTGGAGGAAACGCCCTTGACGGAGGTGTGTAGGATCCAAGGAGCAGCGAGCTGGGACACTGATGATTGCTGTCTGTAAAAGTTGAGATAGGCTGCTATATTTTCTCCTCTAGTTCTATGAGAAGGGCCCTCACTAACGAATGGAGGTCCTACATTATGGGAATAAAAGGTCACTGTATGAGCTGCCACTACCTTCTGTTTGCTCGGTACCCTGTGGGGGGGGGATTAGCTTGTGTTCTAAAATGGCCAAATAAGTCAATGTGGGGAGCTCTGCCATAGTTAATATTGATATCAGGATGATCTATAAAGATTCCTTTTCAGTTTAAGATATTGTTAAACGTTGGATGGATGATATTTACGTCGATTCCATGGAAGGAATCTCCCAGAATAGGGCAGAGCTCCCAGAATAGCTGCCATCTATGGCCATGGTCCGGACACGCCCCCCAAAAGCAGCTATTTTAAATGTAAAAATAAACGTAAATTAGATATTTGAGTCCTGCAGGTAAAATGGAGTATTGGGAACACATTAAGGAAGAGAACAAATTTACAGTGCAATGTCCCTTTAAGAAGTCTCACCCACCTTCCTAACTTCACAGATCTCACATGGGTGTACAGGTTCATAAATTGTTATGCTATTATATGCAGCAGTGAGCTAGACAGCAACAGTTGCCAGAATTTAATATTGCACAAGCAAGCACTTGTGCAGCCCAACCCTCTTCTCTTGCACAAACAATTGTGCGAGAGCAGTTCTTGTCAATCATTCCAGATAAATGGGTACAGGGTTTTTAAGTATAGGCTAGTGTGTTCTTAAAGGGGACATTCCAGCTAAAATTGGAATCCACATAGATGCTTTTCAGTTCTGAATAGGAATTTTTTTGCAATATACATGTAAGGCAAAAATACTTCTTATAAAAGTTATAGCTGTTTCAAACGTGTATTTATTCATGCTTCATGCACCAGCATTTTAACCCCTTAATGAACAAGGACGTGTCAGGCACGTCCTCCAAAAAGTGTCACTTAATGCCTGACATGTCCTCTGGGGTTTCAAATCGTGATCCGTTCCAGACGCTTTCAGGGTATTGCAGTGATGCCTCGATATTGAGGCCTCACTGCAATGTCCTTTTTTACCCACTGATGCAGAGAGGGACACTCTGTGGTGCTGATCATTGGTGGGTGGTAACCATAGCAGGAAGACGTCTGGGAAACCCATCGTTGGATAAGTTCTGTATCCTGTTTGTCCATAGTGTGTGCGGGGGGCGGGAGCATGCGCAACCCACATTTCCATTAAATTGTATTAAATTGTATGAGAAGGAGAGAGTGGGAGGGGGGTATCAATGTTGGGCAAGGGATCTGGGAGGGGGAGGGGGTAGGGTATTGAGGGGGGCAGATACACTACAGATAATTGGGGTTTTATTTATTTATTTTAAAAAATTGCATATTTTTTTAACAAACTGGGTACTGGCAGACAGCTGCCATTACCCAAGATGGCAGCAACTCAGTAGAGGGGGGAGGGTTAGAAAGCTGTTTGGGGGGATCAGGGAGTTTGGGGGCTAATGGGAATCCAACACTACAGAATAACTATTAAAAAAAAGCCTTTTATTTTTGTACTGGCAGAAGTTCAGCCAGTACTTAAGATGGCGGTGACAATTGTGAGGTGGGGGAGGGAAGAGAGCTGTTTGAGGGGGGTCAGGGAGGGATCGGGGGGGGGGTATGTGTCAGGTGGGAGGCTGATCTCTATGCTAAAGCTAAAATTAACCCTACAAGCTACCTAATTAACCCCTTCACTGCTGGGCATAATACAAGTGTGGTGCACAGCGGCATTTAGTGGCCTTCTAATTACCAAAAAGCAACGCCAAAGCCATATATGTCTGCTCTTTCTGAACAAAGGGGATCCCAGAGAAACATTTACAACCATTTGTGCCATGATTGCACAAGAAGTTTGTAAATAATTTCAGTGAGAAACCTAAAGATTTTAAAAAAGTTAACTTTTTTTTAATTGATTGCATTTGGCGGTGAAATGGTGTCATGAAATATACCAAAATGGGCCTAGATCAATACTTTGGGTTGTCTACTATACTACACTAAAGCTAAAATTAACCCTACAAGCCCCCTAATTAACCCCCTCACCGATGGGCATAATACACATCTGATGCGCAGCGGTGTTTAGCGGCCTTCTAATTACCAAAAAGCAACGCCAAAGCCATATATGTCTGCTATTTCTGAACAAAGGGGATCCCAGAGAAGCATTTACAACCATTTGTGCCATAATTGCACAAGCTGTTTGTAAATAATTTCAGTCAGAAACCTAAAGTTTGTGAAAAAGTTTGTGAGAAAGTAAACTTTTTTTTATTTGATTGTATTTGGCGGTGAAATGGTGGCATGAAATATACCAATATGGGCCTAGATCAATACTTTGGGTTGTGTACTAAAATTAAATATATACATGTGAAGGGTTATTCAGGGATTCTTGACAGATTTTCGTGTTCCAATGTAACTATTGCTAATTTTGAAAAAAAAAAATGGTTTGGAAATAGCAAAGTTCTACTTGAACTTATTGCCCTATAACTTGCAAAAAAGTAAGGAACATGTAAACATTGGGTATTTCTAAACTCAGGACAAAATTTAGAAACTATTTAGCATGGGTGTTTTTTGGTGGCTGTAGATGTGTAACAGAATTTGGGGGTCAAAGTTAGAAAAAGTGTGTTTTTTTCCATTTTTTCATCATATTTTATAAAATTTGTTATAGTATATTATATGATATGATGAAAATAATGGTATCTTTAAAAAAGACCATTTAATGGCAAGAAAAATGGTATATAATATGTGTGGAAACAGTAAATGATTAAGAGGATAATTACAGCTAAACACAAACACCGCAGAAATATAAAAATAGCCCTGGTCCCAAAAGGTCAGAACATTGAAAAGTGCTCTGGTCACTAAGGGGTTAAACACAACACTTGCTCAAAGTGCTAAAACCCTAAAGTGCTTGTATAATCTGGTAATGACTCAATTTGTTAATTGCTGACATGATACAAGCCCTACTGGTGTTCAAGGCAGCTGCAATATTTAAAATGCTAGTGCACTGAGAATATCTAGCTATACTTCACATGTATGTGCAGAAAAAAAAAAATGTTAACACTAAAACAGTGATAGCCTTTACTAGAAGCATTTCTGCCAAAACATATATATTGTAAATATGTATCTATTCAAAGATGTAATTCATCTATGTGCATTTAAATTGACTGGAATGTCCCTTTAACTTGCGGCTTTAATTTTGCGTAAGAGAAGTTTGTTTTCAGAAAAACAGCTTCAACTGCACGAGTATGAGAAACTCCGTTTATAATTGGACTTCATCCACTGTGTTTAATTTGATTAGTAAAAAGTGATCTGATGAGCAGTCAGTCGATTTTGAGATTTATAGACAAGAGCAAAGGAAACAATCATATAAGTCTTGCTATGTCACTCTGTCTTCACGCCTGTGAAATAATAAATGTTGCTGCTTCTTACGTTTTGACATATGTTTATATTGATGATGATACTAAACAGCACTGTTTTTACTTATGCAAATATCATTATACCCTTCCTTGAGTTAGCTTGCTTTATACAAACAAGAATGCGCTCTATATATCGGCAATAGACAAAGATACCAAAAGCGTTTATATAAAAGAAATATACAAATTTATTATAAAAATTGCTTATTGCAAAGTTACTAATAGTAACACATGTTTACCTAAACCAGCGGTGGTAATAGTGCAATAGAATTAAACCATGTTTTTCACAATAAAAAGGGATCACAAAGTTGCAACGTAAATTATATCAATATGTAGCAAAATAAATATTAGGATAAAAAAACATGTATTTTTGCTGCCCCTTGATACAACAAATGATACAGTGATGTGTATTTTGTAACCACAGTCACTTTACTTGTTGTCTGGTATTGGAGGATTGGTGGTAAGATAAATATTATCAAACAGTTTGATCCACAGTAGAATAAATGGCCTCTATTTAACAAGCTCCGTAAGGAGCTTGATGGTCCCTGAGCAGGTGGACAGACATCGCCACAATACAACCCGATCGAGTACGATCGGGTTGATTGACACCCCCCTGCTGGCGGCCCATTGCAGGGGGCGGCGTTGCACCAGCAGCTCTTGTGAGCTGCTGGTGCAATGCTGAATACAGCGAGCATATTGCTCGCCGTATTCAGCGAGGTCTGGCGGACCTGATCCGCAGTGTCGGATCAGGTCTGCCAGACCTTGATAAATATGCCCCAATGTCTCCAAACAGCTGTATTACTCACAGTGTCCAACGGAATACAAAATTTTGCTACAATAGAGATTTCTCTACTCACTAATATTAAACAACTTTCCAATTTACTTTTTTTCATCAAATTTGCTTTGTTCTCTTGGTGGGTGGTATTTTTGAAAAGCTAAACCTAGGTAGGCTCAAACTGATTTCGAAACCATTGAAAACCGCCCCTTAGCTCAGAGTTTCTCCCAGTTAGACAGTACTAGTTCATGTGTGTCATATAGATAACATTATGCTCACTCTCGTGGAGTTATTTAGGAGTTTGTACTGATTTGCTAAACTGCATGTCTGTCAAAAGCCCTGAGATAAGGGGCAGTCTGCAGAGGGCTAGATACAAGGTAATCACAGAGTTTTAAAATATATATTAATATAACTGTGTTGGTTATTCAAAACTTGGGAATAGGTAATAAAGGGATTATCTATCTTTTTAAACAATAAAAATTCTGGTGTAGACTGTCCCTTTAAAGCCAATAAAAATCAGAGCGCTCTGAAAGTTCATATAAAACTTGAAGATAGGTATAGGATCTGCTCCATCATCAACACATTCAGCTATTACAGCTTTTTTCAAGATGAGCTATTCCTATCAGAAGATTTCCTTTTATTTTCAAAACTGTAAAGGGATATCTCTTTTCTATTAGTTTGAAATGGCAGCAGTTTTTTATCTCCTTAGAATTTAAAGGGGCAGTGATTGTGTACAAACATCAAACAGTATTTGGTATTATATATTAAAGTATTATTTGTTTAAAACACATATAGCAGTAAGTAAACATCTTAAAACATGTTTTTGCAATGAACAATAGTATAATAGTAATGTTAATAATTTGATATTTGCTCCCTAACACCAAACTATTTCATTTTGATATATATATATTTTTTTTAAAATATTGGATATGTATTCTAGAATATAGTTCCCTTACCTCAATGGACACAAAATATATACAGGGAGTGCAGAATTATTAGGCAAGTTGTATTTTTGAGGATTAATTTTATTATTGAACAACAACCATGTTCTCAATGAACCCAAAAAACTCATTAATATCAAAGCTGAATAGTTTTGGAAGTAGTTTTTACTTTGTTTTTAGTTATAGCTATTTTAGGGGGATATCTGTGTGTGCAGGTGACTATTACTGTGCATAATTATTAGGCAACTTAACAAAAAACAAATATATACCCATTTCAATTATTTATTTTTACCAGTGAAACCAATATAACATCTCAACATTCACAAATATACATTTCTGACATTCAAAAACAAAACAAAAACAAATCAGTGACCAATATAGCCACCTTTCTTTGCAAGGACACTCAAAAGCCTGCCATCCATGGATTCTGTCAGTGTTTTGATCTGTTCACCATCAACATT
This sequence comes from Bombina bombina, assembly GCF_027579735.1. Taxonomy (NCBI): domain Eukaryota; kingdom Metazoa; phylum Chordata; class Amphibia; order Anura; family Bombinatoridae; genus Bombina; species Bombina bombina. Next base: position 1,030,808,416 of record NC_069500.1, read on the forward strand.
GCGTGCAGCAGCAACCACAGCCTCCCAGGCACTGTTCAGAGAAGTGTACTGTTTTCCCTCCTTGTAAATCTCACATTTGATGATGGACCACAGGTTCTCAATGGGGTTCAGATCAGGTGAACAAGGAGGCCATGTCATTAGATTTTCCAGCCACGCTGTGGAGTACTTGGACGCATGTCATGGAGCATTGTCCTGCATGAAAATCATGTTTTTCTTGAAGGATGCAGACTTCTTCCTGTACCACTGCTTGAAGAAGGTGTCTTCCAGAAACTGGCAGTAGGACTGGGAGTTGAGCTTGACTCCATCCTCAACCCGAAAAGGCCCCACAAGCTCATCTTTGATGATACCAGCCCAAACCAGTACTCCACCTCCACCTTGCTGGCGTCTGAGTCGGACTGGAGCTCTCTGCCCTTTACCAATCCAGCCACGGGCCCATCCATCTGGCCCATCAAGACTCACTCTCATTTCATCAGTCCATAAAACCTTAGAAAAATCAGTCTTGAGATATTTCTTGGCCAAGTCTTGACGTTTCAGCTTGTGTGTCTTGTTCAGTGGTGGTCGTCTTTCAGCCTTTCTTACCTTGGCCATGTCTCTGAGTATTGCACACCTTGTGCTTTTGGGCACTCCAGTGATGTTGCAGCTCTGAAATATGGCCAAACTGGTGGCAAGTGGCATATATATTATATACCTTTATATAGTGTAGTATATTTGATATATGCCCTGTTTCTATATCATAACATGTATTTCATCTCATACTAGTATATATAGACCTGGTATGTTTCAAAAGGTACAATATGAACTAAATCATTTTTATTTTGAATGATTATAATTTAACATTTGGTTTGGTATCAACATATTTTTATAAATTCTAAATTAAAAAAGAGAGAATAAAAGGAATTAGATAGGGGGGTATATTGCTTGATCTAATTTTTCTCAGATTAGGGGGTTAATATCGAATTCTGCATTTAAACCATGGGGTATTAGATATTAACCCCCTAATCTGAGAATAAAATACATGTTATGTTATAGAAACAGGGCATATATCAAATATACTACACTATACACCGATGAAAGGATATAAGATATACAATATATATATATATATATATATATATATATATATATATATATATATATATACAGTGGGGCAAAAAAGTATTTAGTCAGCCACCAATTGTGCAAGTTCTCCCACTTAAGAAGATGAGAGAGGCCTGTCATTTTTATCATAAGTATATCTCAACTATGAGAGACAAAATGTGGAAACAAATCCAGACAATCACATTGTCTGATTTGGAAATAATCTATTTGCAAATTATGGTGGAAAATAAGTATTTGGTCAATATCAAAAGTTCATCTCAATACTTTGTTACATATCCTTTGTTGGCAATGACAGAGGTCAAACGTTTTCTGTAAGTCTTCACAAGGTTGTCACACACTGTTGCTGGTATGTTGGCCCATTCCGGCATGCAGATCTCCTCTAGAGCAGTGATGTTTTGGGGATGTCACTGGGCAACACAGACTTTCAACTCCCTCCAAAGGTTTTCTATGGCGTTGAGATCTGGAGACTGGCTAGGCCACTCCAGGACCTTGAAATGCTTCTTACAAAGCCACTCCTTCGTTGCCTGGGTGGTGTGTTTGAGATCATCGTCATGCTGAAAGACCCAGCCATGTTTCATCTTCAATGCCCTTGCTGATGGAAGGAGGTTTGCACTCAAAATCTCACAATACATGGCCCCATTCATTCTTTCATGTACACGCATTAGTCACCCTGTTCCCTTTGCAGAGAAACACCCCAAAGCATGGTGTTGACACACCCATGCTTCACAGTAGGTATGGTGTTCTTTGGTTGCATCTCAGCATTCTCTCTCCTCCAAACATGATGAGTTGTGTTTCTACCAAACAGTTCTACTTTGGTTTCCTCTGACCATATGACATTCTCCCAATCCGCTTCTGGATCATCCAAATGCTCTTTAGCATACTTCAGACGGGCCTGGACATGTACTGGCTTAAGCAGGGGGACACGTCTGGCACTGCAGGATTTGAGTCCCTGGTGGTGTAGTGTGATACTGATGGTAGCCTTTGTTACGTTGGTCCCAGCTCTCTTCAGGTCATTCACTAGGTCCCCCTATGTGGTTCTGGGATGTTTGCTCACCATTCTTGTGATCATTTTGACCCCACGGGGTGAGATCTTGCGTGGAGCACCAGATCGAGGGAGAGTATCAGTGGTCTTGTATGTCTTCCATTTTCTAATTATTGCTCCCACAGTTGATTTCTTCACACCAAGCTGCTTGCCTATTGCAGATTCAGTCTTCCCAGCCTGGTGCAGGTCTACAATTTTGTTTCTGATGTCCTTCGACAGCTCTTTGGTCTTCACAATAGTGGAGTTTAGAGTGTGACTGTTTGAGGTTGTGGACAGGTGTCTTTTATACTGATAACAAGTTCAAACAGGTGCCATTAATACAGGTAATGAGTGGAGGACAGAGGAGCCTCTTAAAGAAGAAGATACAGGTATGTGAGAGCCAGAAATCTTGCTTTTTTGTAGGTGACCAAATACTTATTTTCCACCATAATATGCAAATAAATTCTTTCCAAATCAGACAATGTGATTGTCTGGATTTGTTTCCACATTTTGTCTCTCATAGTTGAGGTATACCTATGATGTAAATTACAGGTCTCTCTCATCTTCTTAAGTGGGAGAATTTGCACAATTGGTGGCTGACTAAATACTTTTTTGCCCCACTGTATATATATATATATATATATATTGTCTCCATTCTAGATTGTAAGTTCCCACGGAAATAGGGCCCTCAATCCCTCCTGTATGTGTTTGTAAATGTTGTCCTGTATCTTACAAGTCTTGTATTGTTTTATTTAAATGAATTGTATCCATGGACAGCACTGCAGAATATGTCGGCGCTTAATAAATAAAGTATAATAAAATAATAACAATAGAGTTAAGGGAACTATATTCTAGAATACATATCAGATATTTAAAAAAAAAAGATCAAACGGCGAGAAATTGTTCCAGCAAGAGACCCGGTAATCTACCCCACCCATTGATCATAGTACCCAACCCGCTTGCTAACAAGCAGAATGCCGAAAAAAGGCAGGAGAGGCAAGAGTGTGTATCTATTGGGAATAAGTGAGTAGAGAAATCGCTATTGTAGCGAAATGTTGCATTCCAGTGAACACTGTGAGTAATACCGCTGTTTGGAGACATTCATTCTACTGTGGATCAAACTGTTTAATAATATATATCTTACCACCAATCTTTCAATACCAGACAACAAGTAAAGTGACTGTGGTTACAAAATACACATCGTTGTATCATTTGTTGTATCAAGGGGCAGCGAAAATATATGTTTTTTCATCCTATTATTTATTTTTCTACATATTCATAGAATTCATCTTGAATTCCTATGATTCTGCCCTTAATCTCTATAAGCAACATTACTTCTCTACTCTTATCTGTACTCTTTCTTCAATCCCAAAACGTCTGTTCTCCACTTTCAACACTCTGCTCCACCCACCCCCACCTCCTAATACAACTTCTCTGTCAGCTCAAGACTTTGCCAGCCACTTCAATAACAAAATTAACTCCATCAGAAACTAAATAAGCTCTCAACATACTTCCATTCTCTCACCCCCTCAAACGTTCGCAATCAACCACAACCCACATAGTCATAAACTTAGCTCTTTCTCCCCTGTTACTGAGGAAGAAGTTTCTGCACTTATACTGCGCTCTCACCTTACTACCTGTCCCCTTGATCCTATCCCCTCAAAGCTACTCCCCTCCCTCTCTTTTACCCTTACCCCTATACTCACACACATTTTCAACCTCTCCCTCAGCACCGGTATATTTCCCTCATCTCTGAAACATAAACTGGTCACACCTATCCTCAAAAATCTTTCTCTTGATCCAACTACTCCCTCTTGCCTCAAAGCTTCTCGAAAATCTAGTATATGCACGCCTATCCCATTTCCTTACATTAAACTCCCTCCTTCTGCAATCAGGATTTTGTCCCCATCACTCCACAGAGACAGCAATCGTTAAGGTTACCAATTACCTACTTACAGCAAAATTCAAAGGCCACTTTTCTCTGCTTATCCTCCTTGATCTGTCCACAACCTTTGATACTGTTGACCACCCTTTTTTGCTCTAAACCCTCCAATCCTTCAGCATTTGTGACACAGCCCTCTTGTGGTTCTCTTCCTACCTGTCAAACCATACCTTTAGTGTAGCCTTCTCTGGGGCCTTCTCTGTCCCGTCACCACTTTCTGTCCTCGGTCACCTTCTTTTCTCAATCTACACGTCATCATTAGATTCCCTAATAAAGTCCCACGGGTTCCAATATCATGTGTATGCTGACGACCAGACTTATCCCCTTCTTTGCTAACCCGTGTCACTTACTGTCTTTCTCACATCTCTTCCTGGATGTCTTCTCACTACCTCAAGCTAAATTTCTCTGCGGAGTTGGTAATAAAGGAATTATCTTTCTTTTTAAACAACAAACATTCTGGTGTTGACTGTCCCTTTTAGTGAATGGCAAATACAGACCAATTAGAGTCTCAGATGGTTCAGATACCTCATGCATACTCCACAGTGTTAATATTGGTCAGTAAAAAGAAAAACTATTCCAAATTCCTGTTCCTTATGTTACTTGCCCTTGCAAATGATGTAGAGTCTAACCCTGGTCCCCCAGCAAATTCCATTCCTAGCCTTCCAGCTAAAAAAGGCCTTTCTTTTGTGCACTGTAATATCCGCAGCTTACTACCAAAAATCGATGCACTGCAAGCTTGGTGTTTGGAATAAAAGCCCAAAATCATTGTGATCTCTGAATCGTGGCTAACTGCAAAAATACCTGACTCTGCCATTGCAATACATGGGTATTCATGCCATAGAAATGACAGAGCAATGAGAGGAGGTGGCATTGTAATCTATGTTGACAATTCCACAAAGTTCACCCCCATACAAAAATCTAGCTCTCCTGCCACCTCTGATTTCCTTTCTGGCAAAATTGAGATCCCGTGCAGTAAATCAATCATTGTTGCAGGAATCTACCGCCCACCTAGCTCCCCTGTGCATTCCATTTTGGACATAGCACAGCTCCTTAGTGAATCCATAGCTCAAAACCCAAATAGTTAAATTTTGGTTTTTGGAGATTTTAATATTGATTGGCTGAATCAAAAAAATAACAGTTGTCGCTCGCTGTTTAAATCTTTGCAGCTAACGCAATTAATCTCCTCCCCAACTCGCATAAACATCAAAAGCCATAATCATACCCTGCTCGACTGGATTCTCTCCACTTCTCCAGACCGAATCCAGGAGGCAGGTGTTCTCCCTAACAATTTCAGTGACCACTGCTTAGTGTACTGCGTGCGCAAAATGAAGGCAAATAAATCCTCTCCCAAGGTTAAAATCACCAAGTCCTTCAAAAAATTTAATATTCAATCATTTCTAAATGACATCAAGAACCTCCCCTGGCACAGATTAAACCTAATCCCAGATCTAGACTCTGCCGTTTAATTTTTTCAGTCTGAACTCCTACAAGTTTGGAATTTACATGCTCCGCTGCGTAAGGTGAGAGTAAAAGGAGCACACTTGAACTGGATCACAGCTGACCTCATTCAAATGTACCAATTTCGGGATTCATTGTGGTCAAAGTTGAAGCATACTGGCTCTATGAACGATCACTGTGTATATAGACAATGGCGAAATATATGCACTAAACAAACAAAATTGGCCAAGGCCCAATATTTCTATGAAAATCTGAACAATAACATATCTAACCCTAGAAAGTTTTGGAAACTCATAAATAACTTACAAAATCCACCAATCCACTCCCAACCCTCCACTGTCACTGGGGATAACCAAAACCTGCAACTCCCCTTAGAAGTAGCAAATGCCTTTAACAATTATTTTGTTGGATGCTCCACCACCCTAATTGACAAACTAATTAATGGCACGTATCCTGAAACTACAAATGTGGATCAGGCCCCAGTAAAACAGCAAAGACCCAATATAGAGAAGCTCAATTTTAGACCTGTACCCATCAAAGTCGTTAAGAAACACCTTAATAATCTAAAAATGAAAAACCACACTGGACCTGATCAAATCCCAGCAATGCTGTTGAAGCTCAGTGCGCCAGCAATTGCTAAGCCTGTCACAACCCTAATTAATGAATCCTTGATGTCTGGATATATACCCAAACTCTGGAAAACTGCAAGAGTAGTGCCTATTCATAAAAGTGGGGAGTTAACCTTGGTTTCTAACTATCGCTCCTATATCATTGCTCCCAGTATTATCAAAAATCTTAGAAAAATGCGTCCATACGCAATTATGCGAGTATTGCCAACTTTCTAACTATCTGACCCCTGATCAATCAGGTTTTCAACCGAATCACTCCACTACAACTGCCCTCCTAAAAGTTTGCAACGACATCCAAACTGGCATGGAACAAAGAGACCTGACTGGAGCTATTTTCCTTGATTTCGCAAAGGCTTTTGACACAGTGGACCACAACATACTACTGCTCAAACTAAAAAACTCTGGTATTGCTGATCGTCCATTAACCTGGTTTAGATCATATGTATCGGATCGATCACAATATGTCTCCGTTTCTAACAGTGACTCCCTCCCTCTCCCAGTCATGTGTGGTGTTCCCCAAGGTTCCATTCTCGGCCCCCTACTAGGACCATAGGACCAGCTCCAACAAACCTCACTATCTAAACTGAGTGACCATACAGATGCCAACAATATCAACAAGACACGACCCCCCAATATATCAATAGTATATGAGACATAGTAGCAGCCAACAAGATCAGATCTGACACTTGATATAGCAGCCTCCCTATCTGGAAAATATCTAACATAGTAAGTTAGAAAATAATCAAAGCCTGACCCTTCATAAGGATTAAGACACAATTTAAAATGTGTAATGAGGCGATATGTCCCTATTCCATCAACATGCAGACACTGAAATTAAGAATATCCCTCACAACAAATCCCAATTCACAATCCTCCTAAAGACAACCATTCAACTAGATCGATACAAGTATCCATCTATCTCATAATTATATCTAAACACTCAGATAAAGATAAGTTTCCTCCATATCCGCATCTGATTCCAATACAATTCCATTAGATTGCGCCGACAGCTAATTAACTGTCAAACCAGGCACATTTAGATAGAAAATGGAAAATAAAAGCTTCCAGAATCCAATATTGTATATGACACAAAGAAAATACAGATAGATACGAATGTACTCTTTCTACCTATACTAAACACTCTAACCAATCAAAGAAACCATTTGAATTTTTTTTTTCTAGTTTTATATATATCTTTTATTTTTTAACAATTTATTTTTTAACAATTATTTTTTAACAATTTCTTATCCATACAAAATTTTTTTGAAGATTTTTAGATTTTATATATTATATGATGTTTTTTATATATATATATCTTATGTATATATATTTTGCAATATACATACTTTGTACCATGATCTTCACACTGGTTCTGTTCACTAGATAATTATCATTGTAATTTTTGTCCCTTTGGATCTAACCATGCCAGGATAGACATCACTTCCGGTTTAACCATGACCGGCAAAGTGTCACATCCGGAATAACCTCACCGGATGTTTACATCATTTTACCTCTTTTCGCCACTTCCGGTACAGAAGCGGCCCGCAGGTTGTGACATGTTTCGTGCCAGAGTCACAGGGGCTGGCTTTCTCTGCTAGACAATTGTTTTATTGTTTTTTTGCCCCTCTGGATCTAATTAGATTTGGGTAAATACCACTTCCGGTTTACCCATAACCGGCAAAGCATAACATCCGGCATAGCCTCACCGGATGTTTACATTTCGCTGCCACTTCCGGTTCAGAACCACCGGCAAATTGTAACTGTTAAGCAAAAGGAAAATTACTATGGCACAAAGTATGTAAAAACATATCAGGAACATCAAAGATAATGTTCCAACAAAAGCCTTATCCAAGTCATACAAAGATAAATTTGAACCATTTCGATGTACATAGGAGTACTTCCGGCCCAACACTTCCGGTATTACATTTTTGGCGCGAAATTTTGGCGCGAAATTTTTGGCGCAATTTCAATGCAACATGATTGGTTAGAGAAAGGTATAAAGTCTCCAGCTCACCCACACCATACTATAGTCTTGATAAAGGCCTCTCTTGTGGGCCGAAACGCGTTGACAGAGTTATGGTGAGCTATTTATTCCTTGATTATTGAATCATAATACAGTATTACACTATTGTTATTATCCTTTCTTTATAGGTTTTGAAGAGTTCTCAGGATTATTTTTATTTTTATTCATCATTTTATTGTCTATCCCCACGCTTCTTCTACAATTTTTTACATGGAAGTATAATCCCTCCACAAAAGACCCCTCAAGGGATCACTTTCACTAGTTTGTGCACATACTAATTATTCAATTTTTTGGTTTTTTTACCATTTGGATATTTTTTATGGACTTATTTTTATCACTATTCTAGATTGAATTTCACGGATTTATCTTTTGTCACCATTTTGGATAGAACTTTTTAAACTTTTAGATTATCTACTTTCACTAAATGTTTTTTTGAAATGTTTTTTTTGAAAAGTTTTTTAAATAGAACCCTTTGAATTTGCTGGACTTATATCACTAATTTGGACAATTTATATATATATATATTTTTTTGGATACATATATCTTCTTGGATACACATGGAAAAACTTTTTTTGTATATCTTCTAACTTTTAGAAGGGATCACTGGACATCATCTGTTTATTATCATTATTTTCCTGATCTATGTTAATACAATTACATATGAGACGATCTTCATGAGACATTATACATACAGCTTATAAGCTAAACACGCGTGTTTTTATATATGTTTATGTGTTTTTATACATCATTTCTTGCCGTTCTGCTAAAGTATATTTGTTTTTAAACGACACCTTTGTTTTAAATGTTTTAAATGTTTAATATGTATTAAATACTTTTATGTACCAACTGTGCCACTCATAGATTTTTCTAGATCTTAAAACCGACACATCTATACAGCACAATCACCATAATTGTAGCTGAGCCATAGTGCCATACACATTTTTTTAGACGAAACACCATATTTTACACTTAAATCTTATCAGACCTCGCCATTGTTTGGCGCTCCTTTCTAACCACCATTTAAACACATCTTTCCACAAGTGGGTATCTGGGGACCCATCACAGACAGGAGCTATAGGTCCACACTTTCAGCGCTGTAAGATAACATTGATTCCGTTTCTAACAGTGACTCCCTCCCTCTCCCAGTCATGTGTGGTGTGCCACAAGGTTCCATTCTCGGCCCCCTACTATTCACATTATTTATAAACAATCTGCCTAATGTCTGCAAATCTTCAACTGTACACATGTACGCAGATGACACGGTAATCTATGCAAACAAATCTGATCTGCCGCAGCTTGAAGCAGTGCTCCAAGACCAGTTCACAGAGGTAGAAAAGTGGATCTCAAAAAACAAACTCTTCCTAAAGACTGACAAAACTGTCACAATGATCTTTGGAACGGGTCCTAAATTACACAAATTACAAAATTCCCACCTACGCATCAAAACAAAATCCAATTGCACGCTTACTGCAGTCCACTCTTTCAAACACTTGGGTATGTTGTTAGACCCTAATCTATCTTTTGGCCCCCACATAGAAAAACTTGCATCAAAACTTTATCCAAAATTAGGTGCCCTGTACAGAAACAAATCTTGCCTCAGCCCTACAGTAAAGGAAAAGATTGTACAGCAAATGCTGATGCCTATCATGGATTATGGGGACGTAGTATATGCACCTGCACCGCAAACTCACCTTAATAAACTTAATATATTGTATAACTCATTCTGCCGCTTTGTGCTACAATGTAACTACAGGACCCACCATTGTGACATGCTAAAAGAACTAAACTGGCTGTCGCTGGAATTCAGACGCACCCTCCATCTTTCCTGCCTTTCTGGGAAGCTCCCACCCTACCTGAGCAGAATGATCTCTCCAGCTATTCCCACCTCCTATAACCTCCGATCCAGTACCAGCACATTATTTAGTTTGCCTCAATACAAAAAGAAAGCAGCTCGATCCTTCTTTTGCTACAGAGCACCACAGTTATGGAACGACCTCCCGCACACTTTCAAACCTTCCCCAAGCCTAATATCCTTTAAGAGATCCCTCTCTACATATCTCAAAACAGAATGCACCTGTCATGGTTGATTATATATTTCCTACCTGTTCTATGTAAAAATTTTGCATATATTGTGTATTATTATTGTTTTTTGAATTTTATTGTACCCTACTGTATCAATGCAATGTTTTGTGGACCCAGGACATACTTGAAAACGATAGAAATCTCAATGTATACTTCCTGGTAAAATATTTTATAAATAAATAAATAAACAGGATCATTTGCACTTTGAGGTTCTTCCCAATAATAGCCCAATTTTTAGAAGTCTTTTATCTTTTCAGGGTGTTGCAGCAATCTTTAACAGTAGGAAACCAGACGCATGCAGCTTCTAAAAACTACACTAAGTTATTTGTATGGCTCTTGATAGGGAATGTTACTTGAAAACTGTTAAAATACTTCATGAAGGTGAGCCTTTCATTACACTTAATTTGTGTTATCTTACTGGCCAATAGTCTGGTGTTGTAGAAACACACTCAGAAGATCTTTTGGTGGTTGTGACCTTTAAGATTTTTTTTTAATACAATTACCACATAAAAGTAAAAAAATTAAGTACAATTCACAGCTAGTTATTAACTAATAGTATACAGTTTGATTTTTAACCTTTAAGTGCTGTCAATGAATTCTACTTCAAAGCAAAGTTCAAATATGTCCATGATCACTTAAAGGGACAGCAAACACCTTAAGATTTTTATAAACTGTTTAGTTATGTATAATAAAGCAACTTTACAATATATTTCATTCATTTTGCACCCTTTCATGTAATTTAGATCTGAAAATAGAAGATTTTGTAATTTTTAAAACTTGAAAAGTACCCTGCGGACTTATCAAGGCTAACACTGCTACATATATTTCCCTAATTGACTTTATCTAATAACAACTGCAAATCATTGTATTTTATACAAACATTATATGCATGACAATCCTTATTTTCTGCAGACTCAAACCCATACTGACTACTCCAAATAAGCATATTGTGTGTGGAGTTTGGCTATTGAAAAAAGAAATGCAGTAAGAAATGTCTTGTAATCATAAGGGGTTTACTATCCCTTTAACAGTAAAAACATATTTGCAAAGCAAGAACCCTTCAAGTATTGGGCTACATTACGAAGGGAGTGCAGTTGAGTGCACCCACTTAAGCATAAACTACACTAGACGGAGGCTTTTTATCACGCGTCAGGTTGTGCTCGTATTACAAGTTGAAAGTAAAAAGTTTGTACATGAGCGTTAACCCAATGTGTGCACAAACATATATTTATTGTTACCAAGCTAGCTTCCACTCCCATGGAGCGCAAAAACTGAAAGACTCATACTCGCATGCTAATCCGACCGCATATATTTAACAGCGCTAAACCTGAATTATTAATATTTCACATTTCAATGTTCTTCACATAGCATAACATGTTCTATTTATTTTTTAAATACATATTTCTCTATATATACCTATACCTGTATATCTATTACTATAGATATATAAGTATAGATATGTATTTTATATAAACAGTTTCAGATATATATAGACATATATATTTAATAACAAAAAAGGACATTATTTTCTATGCAAAGAACAAAATAATTTAAAATATGCGTTTTGTACATCGTGTTTCGCTATTTAGATTTTACCACGGTCAGGTTAACACACATGAAGGCGCATTATTGAACTATTACACATAAAATATTGAAAAAAATATCAAAAATGATTAAACATACTTTAAAATCTTCTAAATAACCCATAGAATATATTTATATATTTTACAGCATGTTTAATAATTTAGCCCATTATAGGCTAAAAACTGTTGGAATGCAAAGCAGAATTCCCTCTACATTCATAGTAAAATCAGACACAGGCTTTCTATAGATTAGAGCATTGGCACACTTTAGCTGGCAGGTATGCAGAACAGCTGTATATCATTTTAAGAGAGATATGCTCTAAAATGTGTGCTTTGCATAAAATGAAGTATTTATACAGTTTTCATTTATGTGGAAAACAAAAGACTTTTTTTTTCTTAAATGGCATTGGATGGAAGTTACACGTTCCAAGTTAGCCCCCTGTTTTTACTTAAGCAAAGGTTATGTTTACAAAGAAAGCTAACATTTATATAGATTATACACTTTGTAACACCTTAATGCCAAAAAATACATGGCTTAAATGACTACTCTCCATTATGTCCCCAATTTTTTAACCTATGGCTATTTTTATAGGAATTGGATCTTTTAAGCAATAGCCTGCGGTGCAGTAAAGAGGAAACCATGGCAATAATTTGCAAACAGTGGTTTGATGAAGGGAAAATGCAGAGTTATAAACTGAAAATGCTGAACTTTTTAAAATATCTCAGGAATTATTTGAACTGGCAGTGAGCCAGTAGACAGGAAGGTAGTAAGCAATTCTCAGTATTGCTTTTTCTGGAAAATATAGAGAACTTTGGTGATATATTATATAGTGTATTACAGATGGGTTACTATTTCTGAATACTAGTATGGCAATATAACTTTAGAACAATTTTGTTATACAAGAAGTTATTAATACAATTAAGGTATTATTGATCTTAATTTGTCATTGTAATTTCCACAAATCTATTGAACTATATGTTTCTCGTTTCTGTTACAAACATTCACAAATGTTATTGACCCGACTTACCTAAAAAAAAGAAGAAGAGATGTCATTTTGATTGGGGTACCAGAGGGTTTGATGCACATATTTATTTTCAGGATATGCACACTGTAATTTAAATGTAGTAAAGTCAATACTTTTCTGGGTTTGTTTAGTTCATGTGCTCACATGATTCAAAAATGAAAATAGCATCTTGAACATTGATTTAGAGTTTTAAAACTCTCTCTCAGAATTTATTTTAAGACCACAGCAACTTAAAGGGACATGAAACTCAAAATATTTTGTTCATAATTTAGATAGAGCACACATTTGTAAACAACTTTCCAATCTACTTCTTTTATCTAATTTACTTCATTCTCCTGATATCCTTTGTTGAAAAAGCATGTCTAACTAGCCTTAGGAGCTGAAAGCTAGCTGCTGATTGGTGTCTGGACATATATGCCTCGTGTGATTGGCTTACCGATTTGATCAGCTAGTTCCCAGTACTGCATTGTTGCTCATTCAAGAAAGGATACCAAGAGAATACATCAAAATTGATAAAAGAAGTAAATTAGAAAAATGTTTACAATTGTATGCTATACAGGGAGTGCAGAATTATTAGGCAAGTTGTATTTATGAGGATTAATTTTATTATTGAACAACAACCATGTTCTCAATGAACCCAAAAAACGCATTAATATCAAAGCTGAATAGTTTTGGAAGTAGTTTTTAGTTTGTTTTTAGTTTTAGCTATTTTAGGGGGATATCTGTGTGTGCAGGTGACTATTACTGTGCATAATTATTAGGCAACTTAACAAAAAACAAATATATACCCATTTCAATTATTTATTTTTACCAGTGAAACCAATATAACATCTCAACATTCACAAATATACATTTCTGACATTCAAAAACAAAACAAAAACAAATCAGTGACCAATATAGCCACCTTTCTTTGCAAGGACACTCAAAAGCCTGCCATCCATGGATTCTGTCAGTGTTTTGATCTGTTCACCATCAACATTGTGTGCAGCAGCAACCACAGCCTCCCAGACACTGTTCAGAGAGGTGTACTGTTTTCCCTCCTTGTAAATCTCACATTTGATGATGGACCACAGGTTCTCAATGGGGTTCAGATCAGGTGAACAAGGAGGCCATGTCATTAGATTTTCTTCTTTTATACCCTTTCTTGCCAGCCACGCTGTGGAGTACTTGGACGCGTGTGATGGAGCATTGTCCTGCATGAAAATCATGTTTTTCTTGAAGGATGCAGACTTCTTCCTGTACCACTGCTTGAAGAAGGTGTCTTCCAGAAACTGGCAGTAGGACTGGGAGTTAAGCTTGACTCCATCCTCAACCCGAAAAGGCCCCACAAGCTCATCTTTGATGATACCAGCCCAAACCAGTACTCCACCTCCACCTTGCTGGCGTCTGAGTCGGACTGGAGCTCTCTGCCCTTTACCAATCCAGCCACGGGGCCCATCCATCTGGCCCATCAAGACTCACTCTCATTTCATCAGTCCATAAAACCTTAGAAAAATCAGTCTTGAGATATTTCTTGGCCCAGTCTTGACGTTTCAGCTTGTGTGTCTTGTTCAGTGGTGGTCGTCTTTCAGCCTTTCTTACCTTGGCCATGTCTCTGAGTATTGCACACCTTGTGCTTTTGGGCACTCCAGTGATGTTGCAGCTCTGAAATATGGCCAAACTGGTGGCAAGTGGCATCTTGGCAGCTGCACGCTTGACTTTTCTCAGTTCATGGGCAGTTATTTTGCGCCTTGGTTTTTCCACACGCTTCTTGCGACCCTGTTGACTATTTTGAATGAAACGCTTGATTGTTCGATGATCACGCTTCAGAAGCTTTGCAATTTTAAGAGTGCTGCATCCCTCTGCAAGATATCTCACTATTTTTGACTTTTCTGAGCCTGTCAAGTCCTTCTTTTGACCCATTTTGCCAAAGGAAAGGAAGTTGCCTAATAATTATGCACACCTGATATAGGGTGTTGATGTCATTAGACCACACCCCTTCTCATTACAGAGATGCACATCACCTAATATGCTTAATTGGTAGTAGGCTTTCAAGCCTATACAGCTTGGAGTAGGACAACATGCATAAAGAGGATGATGTGGTCAAAATACTCATTTGCCTAATAATTCTGCACTCCCTGTATCTAAATCATGACATAAAAACTGTGGGTTTCATGTCCCTTTAACTAGTGTTTCAGTACCCCTTGTGTGAGCCTGAAATGCTTCATAAATGGTGCCCATTATCTCTAAGATGGCACTGCCCCGTATGAGTAGGTGGAGCTTCAGCATTTGGCACCTTTAAGATGTTAAAATAGGAGCTACATAATGCTTTGAAGAGAAATCCAGGCACGTGAGAAAAACAATAGCATGCTAAGTAGTAACCTTTCTGTTGTAGTTGTGGCTAGCAGGTCAATGTCCCTTTAAGCTTGGTGCTGAACCGGAAAGATTGAAACTTCCTAAGACCTGGACAATAAGAAGTAGCCATTTTTTCTATTCACACTTGCATGCAAGGTATTGGAGAGAGGGCAGAATTTACCATTTGAATTTTAATTATGTGAGTGCTGTAACCAGGAATTTCTCTAAATTTTGCATTTGAGTGAGAACATTGAGACACATATAAGTTTTTTTTGCAATAGATATACAGTATACATGCATACAAAGAAGTATTCAACCCAAAAGTATTTAAGATTCTCTGTGAAAAGTAGAAATTCAGATGAGCTTCCTGGAAGGATATACTGTGCCACTTGTAAATGTCCTTAAAATCTCCATACAAAATGTTCTGCAATTCATATGGCATATATGCTGTATAGTAATAATGTCATAATTAGATATTGAGAAAAGAAAAAAACCTGCCAGTTTTATTTCTTGTGATTGTAGGATGATAAACTAATAATCCACACATTATTTAAGTCTAAAATACTGACCACTGAGAGTCTGTTTAACTTTAGTGAGCTGCAAACTGAAAATGCCAGGAAAGAACAGTGTCTGTCGAAGAGTGAATGCATGCACTGAATGTTAAAAAGATGTGAGCTGAAGAAATATTTAGTATGGGCAAATATTTTATCTCCTGACTTCCAGCAGCAATGCGCAGAACAAGGTGTTCCTGGAGGCTTCACTAGTCTGGAAAAACAAAGCAAAGGGAATGATTGATCATTTTCTCTATGGTGCGAATTCGATGCAAAAATAAATCTTCCAACCAGACTATCCAATTCTAAACTATTAAATGTCAACACTTTACTAAAAACAACTGTCAATTGAAAAACATCCCCTACTCTTTCATTTTGGTCTTTGCAAGGCCAAACATGCTATCTTTGGACTTGTTTCAGCCTTGCTTTAATTCATTAAAGCAGTGAAACAAAATCACCATTTATAGTACATCCTTGACAGCTGGCAAGTTTCATATGTTTTTACAGTTCCTGCCAATAAAAAGTTTTCATTCAGCTCTGTCACGGATCCTTGGTGTACTAGAAGTGTCAGGCATGTTAGGATGTTCCTGTAACAATCAGATATAACATCTTCAGGCATGTAAGGATTGTACTAATGCATTCCTCTAACGGAAATCAGATGACTATAGCCCAGCAAAACAGCATGAAGTATTTTAAAAGTTAAATAAACATACAAATAAAACAGCTTTACAAATAAGTTTGTGTTTCATAAGGAAAATCTTTCTTGCCTAGAGAGATACAAAACCTTTATGAAGGTCAAATAAAAAGCTTAAAATAATATATTTAAAGAGACATAAAACTGAAGTTTAAAATGCAGTGTCAAATATTAAATTGACTAGAAGCATTTTGACAAAATGTCTTTTTATGTGTAAAATTTAGTCTAGTAAAATATACCATAGGTTTTGTTAAACGCATAAGTGTAACCATAAGGGTTGTACTTGAAGTGGGTGCAAGTTCAACTGGGTTTGTGTCTCTAGCGGGCTTGACTTGCCTTTCAATCTCTACTGCACTACCATCCTGTAGACTGGCATCTGTCAGATTGTACAGTTCCTCGTAGTTACCCAGTATCACCTACTCTAACTCCACCTAGCTGCTAGGAGTCTCTATGACACAAGAAGGTTAAATATGTTGGAATGGAATCACAAAGTGGGAAGAGCACACTGTTCAGTAACTACAAATAAAAAGGAGTTAGATACATCGACTGAGATAGGAATAATTTGTTTTTAGTTTTGTTGCAAGATTATACCTGGTTTTATGCTGTACTTGCAGCCTAAAGTAGAAATACTTTAGCTATGCTCAATAAATAACTACTTGATTGTTTCTGTTCTTTCAATACTTTGTTTCTTTAAATATTGATTAATGTTTTTACTGTACTGACCTTATAGCTCTTAAATGGTTGAAAGGATTTAGATGACATTTACCATGGACAGGCAGTAAGTACAAACTCAAAATATAAAGTAAATCACTTCAGTGCTTTTTGAGTTCAGTTATGAAAAAAAATATATATATTTCCTATACGCCCATATGAGTATACAGTACCACTGTATAATTAATTTCTTATGCTATATATATATATATATATATATAAATATATATATATATATATATATATATATATATATATATATATATATATATAATTGTATAAATATGCATTTATGATACATATAAATAATATATATATATACTTGAATTCCCCATATTATTTCCTATTAAAACAAAATATGTGAATATCCTTCCATGTATCAAACTAACACATTAGCTAACTTCAATCATGTTTATTGACTCTTTCACCAAATTAACAAGGAACCAAAACAATCTATTCTTAACCACATCTACATTACACATACCAAACAAAATCAACTAAAAACTCACCAATTGCACTCCAATCAAACCGATACCCAATTTGGCCAAACTTTTCAAAACATTCCTTCCCTATTCTCACTTCCACAACACATGCACAACATTTTCCATTCCCCCACATCCATCTCTCGGACACTTTTCCTCAATTACTACCCTTCTCATCCTCATACATTCTCTAGTGGATAAACATCCATGTATTGCCATCCATGACACATCCTTCTAACAATTAACAACATCTTTCATATCTACCCTCTTCCAAACATCCACACTCTCATTTTCAGTCAACCTACCAATCTGCTCTACTTTCTCTCTATCCAACACAATTTTTAAAATCATCTTCTTTTCACACCACTATTTTCTATTCACATGAACCAAATTCAAGCCCCTCACACACTTCTCAATATGAACATAAAAAAAGGCACCTCAGAACTAACAGGTTGTCTATTATCTTAAACTGCCAAATTAAATCTCCTTACAACATTCCCGGGTGCATACCTCACCATACATCCTTCCAAAGAATCCATACTAGTCAAAATCAGACACATACTAACATACTTCACCAAAAAAACAAACTTTTCCACTCTTCTACTTTGCATGAACAATTTTATCTATCCGCAGTTTCTCCATTCCGCAATTCCAAAAGAACAAAAACATTAATTTTCTTATTTGGCACAAAACCCTTCAAAGGGCAGAAAAAAACATTACTTGGCGTATAACAATATAGGTATCAAAACAGCCTTAATAACTAAAATTAGCCCATCAAAACTCAATGTTCTGAACTTCCAAAAATGTATCTTACTCCTCACTTTCTCACAAACACCTTGCCAACTTTCATACCCTTTTAAATAATCAAGAAACATGACACCTACATTTTTAATAATCTCATTAGCAACAGGCCAACCACACAAATCCTCCTTTCTCCATTCACCAAAAACACTTACAAAAACAGTTATTCCAATTAAAATTTACACAAAAACCACTTATGACACAAAAAATATCCGAATGAAATGTAATCCTCCTCAAACTTTCTTTAGACTGGCAAACAACAGTTACATCGATAAAACCAATAACCTTAAAACACCTTCCATTACTATCTGGCACATACACACCTTTAACAAAACCATCATCTCTAAGCATACTCAAAAATGGTTCAATCACACAAATAAAAACATATGGAGACAGTAGACAACCCTGACACATTCCAGACCTAATCACCACTCATAAACATTTAATCCAAGACAACATTTTCTTTGGAACATTCATTATTTCAAAAACACTAAACATGAAACCATGCATCACTCTATCGAAGTTCTTCTCAAACTAAACAGCAACAACAACAACAACAACAGACTGCTTTCTGTACTTACACAACCACAAAACATCCCTCAAACAAACCAAGCTCTCAGCAATCTTCCTCCCTGGAACTGCACGCACTTGCTCCTCACCAACCATTCTATCAATCACACCTTTAAACCTATTAGCAATTAACTTGGCAATAATCTTATAATCTATATTCAATAATCATATAGGTCTCCAATTGCGAAGCTCCCTTAAATCCCCTTTCTTATATAACAAAACAACAACAGCTTCTCTCATTGATAAAGACATCTCACCAAAATCCACTTACAAACATCAAAAACATCCTCTTTAATAAAATCCCAAAAATCAACATAAAAAATTCAACAGTCAAACCATTATCCCCAGGAGATTTTCATTTCATCATTCCATTAGCTACTACTTCAATCTCAGACAACATCAGATCTTTTTCCAAATCAATACAATCATCCTCATCCTATTTTCAATCCTCTCTAAAATAACCTCATCAAACACACATTCCTACCACTCTCTTGATTCTAATTATTATAGAACTTCCAAACTGCACTCAAAACTCAATTCTTACCACTAACTTCTCTACCTTCCATATCCATAACACTCATCATACCTTCTTTACCACCAAACACTCTCTTGAAAAATTACCTTTTACACTTCTCAACTTTCTCTTTTTCTTCTACTCTTGCATGCATAATAAGGCCTCTACCTTTCAAATCCATACACTTTTTAATGACTTATTTTTCTTCTTCTAGATTCTACCATATTCCACATCCTCAAAACTCATGGCATATTCAATACAGGTGTTATCTGTGAAAGGCATTGTTGTCAATACAAAATCATCAACTAAAAAATGTCTAGAAAGAAAAACAAAATCAATACATGGTTTGCAATTTCCACACTCACTAAAAAAGTAAAACCTTTATCAGAAGAATTACTAATTCTAAATGCCTCTCTCAACCCAAAATTACAAATCTAGGCTTGTCCAAAGTACAATGCCCTGGACCCTCCCTATAACATCTAAAATACAATTGAAATCACCCACAACTAAAGTAGGTTCTCAAATAAATCAATCCTCTTATTCTTATTAGGAGAAGCATAAACATTGAAAATATGAAAAAGCCTTACAACATAATAAAAAAAAAATACTAAACACACTTCTGGTTCTTCAAAAATCACTCCAACAGTAGCAGTAAACTGTTCAACAGCTGCTTTGTCAAGAAAAGGAATATCACTATCAGAAGAAGCAGAGTCCAACAAAATGCCAGGATCCTCAGAATCCCCAGTTTCAGAACTATTTAACTACTCAATTTTACTAGAAGAATCACTTTCCCCTGGACCTTCCTTTCTCTTCAAGGATTTTTGAGCCACATTCATAGGTTAACCTTCTCCACAGTCAACAGCAGGTAGAGGACAGGAAGAAGTTTCTGGAACCTCTGATTCTTTACCATCAGACAAAAGTCAACTTAACTTGTCCTCTGGCACAGCAGCTGGAACTCCTTCAGAAGCAGGAACAAAAATATCAGACAAATCTGTTAAGCTTTCATCTGTAATAGTCACAGGATCAGGATCACGACCAGACAGAACATCAGCAAAGGTAGCCTTCTTTATAAAAAAGCTTAAAACACAATCTAGCCATATGGACAAAAGCTCCACACAAGTTACACTTCCATGCTTCTAGTCAATCTGCAGATCTGTGACCTACAAAGTTCATCAGGGCATTCATCTTTAGAATGACCAAAGTGTTGGCATTTTCAACAGAAGGTAGTCTTAAAGGAACACTGAACCCAAATTTTTTCTTTTGTGATTCAGATAGACCATGACATTTTAAGCAACTTTCTAATTTACTCTTATTATCATTTTTTCTTTGTTTTCTTGCTATCTTTATTTGTAAAAGAAGGCATCTAAGCTTTTTTTTGGTTCAGCCTCTGGACAGCACTTTTTTATTGGTGGATGAATTTATTCACCAATCAGCAAGAACAACCCAGGTTGTTCACCAAAACTGGGCCGGCATCTAAACTTACATTCTAGCATTTCAAATAAAGATACCAAGAGAATGAAGAAAATTTGATAATAGGAGTAAATTAGAAAGTTGCTTAAAATTTCATGCTCTATCTGAATCACGAAAGAAAAAATTTGTGTTCAGTGTCCCTTTAAATGGGTAAAAGAGAAAGACTTTATACAGTGGGGCAAAAAAGTATTTAGTCAGCCACCAATTGTGCAAGTTCTCACACTTAAGAAGATGAGAGAGGCCTGTAATTTTTATCATATGTATACCTCAAATATGAGAGACGAAATGGGGAAACCAATCCAGACAATCACATTGTCTGATTTGGAAAGAATTTATTTGCAAATTATGGTGGAAAATAAGTATTTGGTCAATATCAAAAGTTCATCTCAATACTTTGTTATATATCCTTTGTTGGCAATGACAGAGGTTTTCTGTAAGTCTTCACAAGGTTGTCACACACTGTTGCTGGTATGTTGGCCCATTCCTGCATGCAGATCTCCTCTAGAGCAGTGATATTTTGGGGATGTCACTGGGCAACACGGACTTTTAACTCCCTCCAAAGGTTTTCTATGGGGTTGAGATCTGGAGACTGGCTAGGCCACTCCAGGACCTTGAAATGCTTCTTACGAAGCCACTCCTTCGTTGCCTGGGCGGTGTGTTTGGGACCATTGTCATGCTGAAAGACCCAGCCATGTTTCATCTTCAATGCCATTGCTGATGGAAGGAGGTTTGCACTCAAAATCTCACAATACATGGCCCCATTCATTCTTTCATGTACACGCATCAGTCGTCCTGTTCCCGTTGCAGAGAAACAGCCCCAAAGCATGGTGTTGCCACCCCCATGCTTCACAGTAGGTATGGTGTTCTTTGGTTGCAACTCAGCATTCTCTCTCCTCCAAACATGACGAGTTGTGTTTCTACCAAACAGTTCTACTTTGGTTTCCTCTGACCATATGACATTCTCCCAATCCGCTTCTGGATCATCCAAATGCTCTCTAGCATACTTCAGATGGGCCCGGACATGTACTGGCTTAAGCAGGGGGACATGTCTGGCACTGCAGGATCTGAGTCCCTGGTGGTGTAGTGTGTTACTGATGGTAACCTTTGTTACGTTGGTCCCAGCTTTCTGCAGGTCATTCACTAGGTCCCCCCATGTGGTTCTGGGATGTTTGCTCACCATTCTTGTGATCATTTTGACCCCACGGGGTGAGATCTTGCGTGGAGCCCCAGATTGAGGGAGCTTATCAGTGGTCTTGTATGTCTTCCATTTTCTAATTATTTCTCCCACAGTTGATTTCTTCACACCAAGCTGTTGCCTATTGCAGATTCAGTCTTCCCAGCCTGGTGCAGGTCTACAATTTTGTTTCTGATGTCCTTCAACAGCTCTTTGGTCTTCACCATAGTGGAGTTTGGAGTATGACTGTTTGAGGTTGTGGACAGGTGTCTTTTATACTGATAACAAGTTCAAACAGGTGCCATTAATACAGGTAATGAGTGGAGGACAGAGGAGCCTCTTAAAGAAAAAGATTCAGGTCTGTGAGAGCCAGAAATCTTGCTTGTTTGTAGGTGACCAAATACTTATTTTCCACCATAATATGCAAATAAATTCTTTCCAAATCAGACAATGTGATTGTCTGGATTTGTTTCCACATTTTGTCTCTCATAGTTGAGGTATACCTATGATGTAAATTACAGGTCTCTCTCATCTTCTTAAGTGGGAGAATTTGCACAATTGGTGGCTGACTAAGTACTTTTTTGCCCCACTGTATCTTTCAATCAAGAAGGTTTGGAGAGGATGATGGAGCTCACCATTTCCCGAAACTCATCCCAATACCTCTTCTTTCCATTAAAAGTCTTGTAAGTAATTTTATATCTTTCAGCTTGAGAGACTTCAGTGCAGAACCTTTGGAGCCACAGAATAAACTGAGTCTTGTACAAAAGGGTTATACATATGTACTATAACTGGTACCTTCTTAGGCTTCTATCTATGAGCCCTTGTCACAACAGCAATCCCCTCCATTAATGGACATGAGCAAACTTCCAAACTTTTTTAGCTGCGCAGATCAAAATCTTCAGTCTTATAAAAAGTCACATCAAAGTATACTTGCTGGGGAAAAGATTGCAAGCAAAACAAACTGTTTCTAGGAAACCCCATTACCTTCTCCAACACCAAACTCTGCACATGGGCAAGACCAACCACCTTCCTCTTCACCTCCGTCACATACAGCCGTACTGTATTGCTGATCTACAGAGCTAATAAAGCCATATCAGAGGGGTTGATTCAATTTCATAGGCTATAACTGCAATATCCCAAATGAGCAGGCAGCTAAAGTGAAATAGCGATGCTGCAAGGCCAAGATAACTGGGGCTACTGGCCAAGAGCTCTTTCAACTGTAGGGAATGCTGATTCCCCAATAGCTGCATGCATTCAATCCTGAAGGGAATGAGTACAAGGCCGAAGATAAGGTCCTCAGTACAAAAACCTTCTTCTGGATAGCTGTTTTGAGTTATTTGACTCTCATCAACAGAAGGTTGGTTAAATTGATGCTTGGTGAAGCTTCTGTCCAGAGAAAAAGCAATACTCATTTGAACCATGGTAGATATAAAACCATGAGATTAAAATTCTCCATTACATAAAAGTAAGAGTTATAGAATTATTAAATAGAAAATAAACAGATCTAGTTAAGTATCCCCACTTTCTTACTTAGAGGTATCCTGTAAACACTATTACCAATGCACCAGGGATCTCCGGGTAAGATATGCACTTCTTTCTCTGGAAAGAAGCCTCACCAAACAGCAATTAAAAGGGATTGCTGTGTTTAAAACAGCACTTGTAAGCAAAACCCATGAGAAGTTGGGTATCTAATTTGCATATCGTACCCAATGTTCCCTGGTGCATTGTTTTATATATATATATATATATATATATATATATATATATATATATATATATATAAAAGCACAAAAATGTAAGCCAAAGTTTAAGCTTTTCTATGAAATATTTATTATAAAAAAACCTGCCCCCACTCCCCCTTGCGAGCTGTGCATGACTGATGACATCACTGATGACATCACCGATGACATCATACATAATATTGTTGAAAATATCATAAATGGCATCACCTATTATAAAATCTGCACCTTCTACATTCACACTACCTTACATAAACCCTTGGTCACCTTTTCTTTCCTCCTCTCCTTTACACACAACCACCTCCTCATCCTCCTAACTCACAAATCTCCTCCACACACACTCATAGTAACATAGTAACATAGTAGATAAGGTTGAAAAAAGACTGAAGTCCATCGAGTTCAACCTATACAAATCTAAAATACTTACAAAAAGCTCCAGTTAAGCTTAAATAACCCCACTAAAAGGTGACCCATTTAATACTAGCAATCATATCCATGAATTTTGTTTATATACAGAAATGTATTCAGACTATTTTTAAATGTATCTAGGGTATTGGCATTCACTACCGTCCATTTTCCCCACACAACAAGTTTCTTTACCTTTCACTCTCTCTAACTCATCTTTGCAGCAACCTTTCCCTCACACCCTGCTCAGTGTCGCAATGCAACTAACTCTCACACACCAGCTTCTGTTCATCTCTTTAGCCCTCCCTTCTCAAACACAGCCACCTTTTCTACCTCTTTTCCTCATCACTGATATCCACTACCCTCCTCGCCCTCTCACACTGCTTCCTCTTCACCCCATCTCGTCACAGTTCGCTTCACACTCTCGTATTCCGTATCCTCCCACTTGCCTGCCAATCATCTTAGCTCACTGTGTCTCACATACCTGCCTTTACTCACCCTCTCAGCCCCCCTCTCCTTTGCACACAACCCCCCCCTCTTCTTATTCCCTCTCCCTCGCTTATAACTTATGCTCACCTTTTAATTCCACACTAAAACTTTCTCTTGTGGCATGACCTACAATATTACATAAGATATCTCTGGTTGTTTTTTAAAGGAATATTCCAGACAAAATTGGAAACTACATGGGTGCATTTAGGTATTGAACAGAAGCAATTTTGTAATATACATGCATTAGCAAAAATGCTTCTAATAAAAGCTATAGCTGTTTCAAAATTGTATTTAAGTATGCACCTTGCACCAGCATTTTAAACACAGCACTTGCTCAGAGAGCCTATGGTGCTTGTACCATCTGGTAATGACTCAATTTGTTAATTGCTGACATGATACAAGCCCCAGTGATGACCTGAGCAGCTGCATTATTTAAAATGTAGGTGCAGTGACAATATCTATCTATGCTTTACATGAACGTGCAGAGAAAAATGTTAACACTAAAACAGTGATAGATTTTACTAGAAGCATTTTTGCCAATACATTTATATTGCAAATATGTTTCTATTTAAAGATGTAATTAATCTATGTGCATTTAAATTTTGACTGGAATGTTCCTTTAAGTATATATTTCTGCACAAATGGTATATACACAGCAAATAGGGGCACTATTATATTATATTAGATTACATATTTATTTTGCCAGCTGTATGCAGGTAAAGTTTGCTCAAAGTTCACAATACACTGACATAAAAGTAAGTTAATAAAGTAGAGGCATATTAGTACAATTAGCACAATACGTTTTTTACAACTCTACATCTGAGTAACATGCAAACATCTCATTATCTCATGCTACAACAAATATTTTAGTAAAACAAAAATAATTTTGTTTAGAATAAAACAAGCTTTTATTTGATAAGCCATATGATGATTCTAGTAAAAATTTAAATATCAAACGACCAGATTACGAGTTTAGCGTTATGGCTGGCTCGCTACTAACTTAAGTTATTTCTACCGCTCATCTTTAATAGCGCTGCTATTACAGGTTTGCAAACAAATTGCGTTTGAGGGCAATATGGCAGTGTTGAGCTCCATACCGCACACAAATAACAGCGCTGCTTTGATCTGCTTTGACGTGCTCGTGCACAATTTCCCCATAGACATCAATGGGGAGAGCTGGCTAAAAAAAAGCCTAACACCTGCAATAACGGAGCGTAAAGCACCGTAACACAGCCCCATTGATGTCTATGGGGAAAGAAAATGCAAGTTTAAACCTAACACCCTAACATAAACCCAGAGTCTAAACACCCCTAATCTGCCGCCCCCAATGTTGCCGACACCTACATTACACTTATTAACCCCTAATCGGCTGCCCCCAATGTCGCTGACACCTACCTACACTTATTAAACCCTAATCTGCTACCCCCAATGTCGCCGCCACATACCTACACTAATTAACCCCTAATCTGCCGCCCACAATGTCGCCGCCACTTACCTGCACTTATTAACCCCTAATCTGCCGCCCCCAATGTTGCCGCCACCTACATAAATGTATTACCCCTAATCTGCCGCCCCCAACATCACCGCCGCCACTATACTAAAGTTATTAACCCCTAAACCTCTGGCCTCCCACATCACTAACACTAAATACATATATTAACCCGTAAACCTAACCCTAAGTCTAACCCTAACCCTAACACCCTTAACTTTAATATAATTAAAATAAATAAAAATTATTACTATTATTACCTAAATAATACCTATTTAAGACTAAATACTTACCTGTAAAATAAAACCTAAGCTAGCTACAATATTACTAATAGTTACATTGTAGCTATCTTAGGTTTTATTTTTTATTTCACAGCTAAGTTTGTATTTATTTTAACTAAGTAGACTAGTTAGTAAATACCTAGTTTAAATAAATACTAATTTACCTGTAAAATAAAACCTAACCTGAGTTACACTAACACCTAACATTACACTAAAATTAAATAAATTAAATTAAAAAAAATACATTTATCTAAATTACAAAAAATAATAAACACTAAATTACACAAAATAAAAAAAGAAATTATCAAAAATAAAAATGAATTACTCCAAGCCCTATCAAATAAAAAGCCCCCCTCCCAAAATAATAAAACCCCTAGCCTACACTAAACAGCCAATAGCCCTTAAAATGGCTTTTGCAGGGCATTGCCCCAAAGAAACCAGCTCTTTTACCTATAAAAAAAAATACAAACAACCACCCAACAGTAAAACCCACCACCCACACAACCAACCCCCCCAAATAAAAACCTAAGCTTCCCAATGCCATGAAAAGGGCATTTGGATGGGAATTGCCTTTAAAATGGCATTTAGCTCTTTTACGGTGCCCAAAGTCCCTAATATAAAAATAAAACCCACCCAATAAACCCTTAAAAAAACCTAACACTAACCCCCCGAAGATCCACTTACAGTTTTTGAAGACCGGACATCCATCCTCATCCAGCCGGGAGAGGTCTTCATCCAAGAAGCAAGAAGTCCTCAACGAAGCCGGGAGAAGTCTTCATCCAAGCGACAAGAAGTCGTCCTCCAGGTGGGCAGAAGTCTTCATCCAGACGGCATCTTCAATCTTCATCCTTCCAACGTGGAGCAGCTCCATCTTCAAGACATCTGGCACAGAGCATCCTCTTCATACGGTCCCACCTGTACACTGAAGGTTCCCTGATTGGAACAGCCAATAGGATTTTTTACCCTTTAATTCTATCAGTCAATCGGAATTCAAGGGACGCCAGGATGAAGATAGAAGATGCCGTCTGGATGAAGACTTCTGCCCGCCTGGAGGACAACTTCTTGCTGCTTGGATGAAGACTTCTCCCGGCTTCGTTGAGGACTTCTTGCCGCTTGGATGAAGACTTCTCCCGGCTGGATGAGGATGGATGTCCGGTCTTCAAAAACTGTAAGTGGATCTTCGCGGGTTAGTGTTAGGTTTTTTTAAAGGTTTATTAGGTGGGTTTTATTTTTAGATTAGGGACTTTGGGCACCGTAAAAGAGCTAAATGCCCTTTTAAGGGCAATGCCCATCCAAACGCCCTTTTCAGGGCAATGGGGAAATTAGGTTTTTTAGGTAGGTTTTTATTGGGGGGGGGGGTTGGTTGTGTGGGTGGTGGGTTTTACTGTTGGGGGGTTGTTTGTATTTTTTTACAGGTAAAAGAGCTGATTTCTTTGGGACAATGCCCCGCAAAAGGCCATTTTAAGGTCTATTGGCAGTTTAGTGTAGGCTAGGGGTTTTATTATTTTGGGGGGCTTTTTTATTTTGTTAGGGCTATTAGATTAAGAGTAATTAGTTTTTATTTTTTATAATTAATTTTTTATTTTGTTCAATTTAGTGTTTATTATTTTTTGTAATTTAGATAAATGTATTTTTTTAATTTAATGTATTTAATTTTAGTGTAATGTTAGGTTTTACTGTAAGACTGGTTACGATTTATTTCACAGGTAAGTTTGTATTTATTTTAACTAGGTAGTTAGTAAATAGTTAATAACTATTTAATAACTAATCTACCTAGTTAAAATAAATACAAATTTACCTGTGAAATAAAAATAAAACATAAGCTAGATACAATATAACTATTAGTTACATTGTAGCTATCTTAGGTTTTTCTTTACAGTTAAGTATTTAGTTTTAAATAGGAATAATTTAGGTATTAATTGTCATTTTTATTTGGAATTATTTTAATTATGTTAAAGTTAGTGGGTGTTAGGGTTACGTTAGGGTTAGACTTAGGGTTAGGTTTAGGGGTTAATAACGTTAGTATAGTGGCGGCGACATTGGGGGCAGCAGATTAGGCGTTAATAAGTGTAGTTAGCTGGTGGCGATTTTGGGGGTAGCAGATTAGGAGTTAATAACAGTAATGTAGGTTGCGGCGATGTTAGGGACAGCGGATTAGGGGTCAATAAGAGTATGTAGGTGGCAACGACATTGGGGGCAGCAGATTAGGGGTTAATAATATTTAACTAGTGTTTACGATGCGGAAGTGCAGCGGCTTAGGGGTTAATATGTTTATTATAGTGGCGACGATGCTCGGAGCGACAGATTAGGGGTTCATAATTTTATTTTAGTGTTTGCGATGCAGGAGGGCCTTAGTTTATGGGTTAATAGGTAGTTTATGGGTGTTAGTGTACTTTGTAGCACTTTAGTTATGAGTTTTATAGTACAGCTTTGTAACGTAAAACCCATAACTACTGACTTTCAGGTGGCGGTACAGATCTTGTAGTTATAGGCTGTACCGCTCACTTTTTGGCCTGACAGGCAAACTCGTAATACCGGCGCTATGGAAGTCCCATTGAAAAAGGACTTTTTGAAAGGTGCGGTAGTTACGTTGCGTGACAGCCAAAAAAGTGTGCGGTACAGCTGTACCTACAAGACTCGTAATACCTCGGTAGTGAAAAAGAGCCATAATGATGCTTTTTCACTCAGAACGCACACCTCGTAATCTAGCCGAAAGTCAAGGACAAAAAAATAAAGACATAATTTATTAAACATGCTTTAAAGTTTTTAAAAACATTCTTCCTTCATGTTTTAGGACTCTAAATACCAAATTTCAAGTTGGGATCTCAATGGGATATTATGTTTTTAGTACATTTTGTTCATTGCAACATTTTAAAATGGAATAAGTCTAATACTGACTGTCTTTTCACAAGATCTGAAAAAAACTGAAGCTCAGCACTCCAGGACTGACCTGGCAATGTATGCTCAAACTGATTCAGACATCCATAAGCAGTCACTAACAACAGAGCCCAATAATAACTATATACATTCTACATTTTATTTTATAATTCACCCTTAGGGCTCCATTTATGCAGCTCAGATATGACCTTTGGAGCCCTGTCGGCTACAGGTTTGCCCAAGAAATCCTGCAGTCGAGAGTTAAGCCACTGCGCCGCCTGTTATGTGGCATATGTCAATCCCCCTGGAATTTTCAGACTGGGGAGATTGGCAGCTTCTGCATGCGATCAGTGGTCAGGGTTGCAGGGTTTTGATTGGTATGCAATGATAAATGCGGCAGAGAATTGCCAGCCAGATGCGATCCAGTGCAGAAAGGGGCGAATATGTATGCTTCTGTCCATCCAATCTTTAATAAATCTGCCCCTAAAAAGCACGTCAACACCTTTTAATTTCAAGACTTTGTATAGCATAAGCTAGTCTTGCAAATGATTAACTTACCAACCAAAGGGTTGCTCACAAACAATTGTGTCTATATTTTTGGCTATTGATCAGTTTCCCTCTTATACTATTTATAGGTATGTGTTTGAGTAAAATTAACATTTTTGTTTTATTCTATAAACTACTGACAACAATCTTTTCTAAATTCCAAATACAAATAGTATCATTTAAAACATTTATTTACAAAAAGTGACAACTTGGCAAAATAACAAAAAAATGCAGTGTTTTCAGACCTCAAATAATGCAAAGAAAACAAGTTAATATTTATTTTTAAACAATAAAATAATAATGTTTTAAGTTAGCAAGAGTTAAAAATCAATATTTCAAGAAATAATCATTTTCAATCATAACTTTAATGCATCCTGGCATGCTCTCCACCAGCATTTCACATTGCTGTTGGGTTACTTAATGCCACTCCTGGTGCAAAAATTCAAGAAGCTCAGCTTGGCTTAAGGGCTTGTGACCACCCATCTTCCTATTGATCACATTTCAGAGGTTTTCCATGGGGTTCAGGTCTGTACATTGGGCTTGCCATCACAGGTTCTTGAGGACAGATTCGGCAAGGTAGTACTGGTGCTTGGAAGCCTAAGGGTTAATGAGTATTGTTTTTGCAATAATTAATAAATCATAAATATTCTCAATATAAATAAGGACCTTTAGATAGTTATATCAAGGAAAAAATGATTTCATAAAGTGATTATGAGTATTGATTAGATCAATATAAAGTACATTAATATATTCTCAGAGGACCCTTTTTAGGTTCGGTAAAGGAGACAATAAATATAAGTTGTACTGAGATAATGCAATATAGCTATAAGCTCATGTGTATTAATCAGTTGTGTGGATCGGTATAACACTTATATGTTAAATTCTTAGATGACTAAAGCTCCCTATCACTTGAGACTAGCTCGATATAAGCAGGTTACAAAAGTGTAGGAGAATAGGGTTAATCTCAAACGTATACCAATCTATATAACAGACTGTAAGTGATTGATAAATAACATTTATTATACAAAAAATCTACACAAACACTTATAAAATATACATATACAGTTGCTTATAAAATGGAAATGGGGTAAAACTAAAATTGGATGTCCAATAGTTCAAAAAATAGAGTACTAAAATTCAGATTAGAAATCACATATAAATAACCTGCTGAGATGCAGTGTAGGCATTCTTGAAAAAGTCCAGAGTGAGGGGCGAAACATGTCGAACTGAATTGCTAAATTTTCTACTCAATGCCAACAACTGACGAGCAGCTGTGAAATAATACAGTGCACCTTACGGATTTACAGACCCTCAACCCGGATTGATCATAAAGAGGGATATAACCGGTGGAAATCAGCCCATCCTAAAGTGGGACACAGCCTATAAAAACTTGCTACCAGGCAAAAAGGGCCAACAACTAAAAAGCTTGAGATTAGGGCTTACGTCACAAGAAGGAGACAGGGGCTCACCACTAAAAACCGCCCTCTGCTACATACAACAGGCGGATCAGATCTGCAATGCCGGAATACAATAAAGGCGTGATTTTAGAATACAGACCGGATCACCGAAGCAGTAACACCTCGACGCCGGAAGACTACCTGGGCCCAGGAAAAGTTTCAGAGACTTTGAAACCGCAAAGTACCAGTACAGTGACAGCGTGATATTCCAAGTACAATTTAATGAGAACCGGATCCATTCGTATCAACACTGTGGCACATTAATATCCTCTCTCTAGACGTATAGAGAGGCATTAAAAACTTTTAAGGTACCGCTTAAAAACTTCTTATCTACGTACTCTATGCCTACACTGCATCTCAGCAGGTTATTTATATGTGTTTTCTAATCTGAATTTTAGTACTCTATTTTTTGAACTATTGGACATCCAATTTTAGTTTTACCCCATTTCCATTTTATAAGCAACTGTATATGTATATTTTATAAGTGTTTGTGTAGATTTTTTGTATAATAAATGTTATTTATCAATCACTTACAGTCTGTTATATAGATTGGTATACGTTTGAGATTAACCCTATTCTCCTACACTTTTGTAACCTGCTTATATCGAGCTAGTCTCAAGTGATAGGGAGCTTTAGTCATCTAAGAATTTAACATATAAGTGTTATACCGATCCACACAACTGATTAATACACATGAGCTTATAGCTATATTGAATTATCTCAGTACAACTTATATTTATTGTCTCCTTTACCGAACCTAAAAAGGGTCCTCTGAGAATATATTAATGTACTTTATATTGATCTAATCAATACTCATAATCACTTTATGAAATCATTTTTTCCTTGATATAACTATCTAAAGGTCCTTATTTATATTGAGAATATTTATGATTTATTAATTATTACAAAAACAATACTCATTAACCCTTAGGCTTCCAAGCACCAGTACTACCTTGCCGAATCTGTCCTCACTAACCCCTGGATCTTTGTATAAGGGATCCTTTTCGTACTTGGCATATAAGGGGTCCTTAGCGCCACTTCTTTCCCTACTTCGTTACATCACAGGTTCTTGATCTTGTGGTCCTCCATCCACACCATGATTGACCTGGCTGTGTGGCATGGTTTATTGTCTAGATGGAAAAAAAAAATCCTCAGATTTAGGGAACAATGTCAGAGCAACTTATATAATTTTGTAATACACGTATATTACATGAAAGTTATAAATGAAAGTGCCATTTATTTAGAAAGATGGTTCTCACAGCAGTGTAACATTTGAACAAAGTTTACCATCACTTTTAATCTTGTTAAAAGTTACCCAAAAAATACCACATTAAGATTTAATTTTTTTTAAAGGAATATCATGACTTTAACAAACTTGAAATATTTCTATTTGTAACACCAAATAGCAATTCTTCAGAAGGAAAATCGTCTTTTAAAAACACAAACGGCTAGATTACGGGTTTTGCGGTACAGCTATATCGCTGAAAAATTGGCCATTGCACGTGGAATGGCCGGGAATGCATATTACGAGTTGCGGCAGTATAGGTATACCGCAAGCATTTTAGCATGTAACGCAACGTCCATTCCACACTTAATGTTAAGAAAAAAAAAACACCCCAAAAAAAAAAAAAAAAAATAACACTAACCCCATAAAATCTACTCACGGTTCCTGAAGTCCGGACATCCATCTCCATCCAGGCAGCGAGAAGTCTTCATCCAGGCGGCGAGAAGTCTTTAACCAGACGGCGAGAAGTTTTCATCCGATACCTTCACCCATCTAGGGGACGTCTTTTATCTTCATCCCGGCGATGTGGAGTGGAGTTATCCTGGACGGCGATGACATCCTGCACGGAGCGTCCTCTTCATACAATCACCTCCGTACACTGAAGTTGAATGCAATGTACCCGTTTCAAAATGGCGTACCTTGCATTCCTATTTATTGATTTGATTCTTCAAATTCAAATCAGCCAATAGGATGAGAGCTTCTGAAATCCTATTGGCTGTTCAAATCAGCAAATAGGATGAGAGCTTCTAAAATCCTTTTGGCTTTTCAAAGCCACCTGGTTGAAGACTTCTCGCCGTCTGGATGGGGATGGATGTCCGGACTTCAAGAACCGTGAGTAGATTTTATGGGGTTAGTGTTATTTATTTTTTTGGGGGGTGGTTTTGTATTTAGGATTAGGGCTTTGGGGTTAGTGTTATTTTTTTTTTAAAAATGTTTGGGGTGGTTTTGTTTTTAAGATTAGGGCTTTGGGCTTGTAAAAGAGCTGAATGCCCTTTTAAGGGCAGTAAAAGAGCTGAATGTCCTTTGTATAGGCAATGCCCATACAAATGCCCCTTTAGCGGCAATGGGTAGCTTAGGTTTTTTTAGACTTAGTTTTTTTATTTTGTGGGGTTGGTTGGCTGGGGGGTTTTACTGTTGGGGGGACTTTGTATTTTTTCCAGGTAAAAGAGCTGTTTAACTTAGGGCAATGCCCTACAAAAGGCCCTTTTAAGGGCTATTGGTAGTTTATTGTAGGTTAGGGGTGTTTTAATTTTGGGCGGGAGCTTTTTATTTTTATAGGGCTATTGGATTAGGTTTAATTGTTTTTATTTTTGATAATTTCATTTATTATTTTTTGTAATCTTAGAGTTTTTTTATTTTTCGTAATTTAGTGTTTATTATTTTTTGTTTTATTAGGTTTTTTTGAATTTTTAATTTAAGTTTTTAATTGGTAGTATTTTTTTATTTTATTAGAATAGTTAAGTTAGGTTAACCTATAGTTTAAACTTAGTTTTTTTTTATTTCACAGGTACATTTTTATTTATTTTAAGATAGTTATATTGTAACTTTTAATTTAAAGTTAGGGGGTGTAAGTTTTAGTTTAGGGTTTTGCAATGTTGGGGGCCAGTGGTTTAGGGGATAATAGGTTTATTTAGCATTGGGGAGCGGCGGATTAGGGGTTAATCACTTTATTTAGGTGCCGGCGATGTCGGGGGTGGTGGATTAGGGGTTAATAATTTTTATTAGTTTCGGCAATGTCGGGAAGTGGCAGAGTAGGGGTTAATAACTTTTATTAGTGTTGACGATGTTGTGGAGTGGCGGATTAGGTGTGTTTAGACTTGGGGTTTATGTTAGGGTGTTAGGTTTAAACGTAATTTTCTTTTCCCCATAGACATCAATGGGGTTGTGTTACAGCAATTGCCATTCCATGATAGCAGGTGTTAGTTTTTTTCTAACACTTTCTTCTCATTGATGTCTATGAGGGAAAGCATGCACAAACATGTAAACTCAGCCCTTGGCTTTTGTGTGCTATGGAGCTTAACGCAACATAACGCACAGCACAAGGAGGTTTTTCAGTAACTTGTAATGGCAGCGCTATGAAGAGTGCAATAACGCATTTTTTTGCGTTATTTTCGCAACCAGTTTAGCGCAAAACTCGTAATCTAGGTGAAAGTTTCTAGAAAATATTATTACCATGGGTCTAAAACATCACCAATTAACACATCTTTTTCCGTTGATTAGATACCAAAGACAAATCGCATTTTCAAAAAAGAATGTAATGTAACTTGACATTACATAAATTTAAGTATTAACTAATAGGCATTTTAAAAAACGAGTTTGTCAAAAGGTTTTCTAGTTGTTGCAGTTGTGATTTTGTCTCTCTCTCATTTCTAGCGGTTCACATTTGTTATTTAAGATATCATGTTTTTAGCCAATTAATACAGTTAAATATGTAAATAACAGGAACACCCACTAGTGTTGTCTGCTATTTGTAGTTTGTTAAGTTTGTGCAAAACCACTATTACATTTGAAAACATCTTAGGATATGTACTAATAAGTTAAACAGATTAATCTGACATTTTATCAAGCTCCCATAGCTATGTTATTTTATTAATGAGACCGTAGTATTGTGATTTTGAAATGTGATTGCGTGGAACAGGACTTTCCCATGATAAGTCTAGGCCCACTTATTAGTGATCCAGTGCCGAAAAAAACATTACAAAAACATAATTTATGCTTACCTTATAAATTAATTTACCACAATCCATTGCTCCTGGGAATTAATCTTCCTTACCACCAGGAGGAGGCAAAGATTCCCAAACCCCAATAGCTCTATAAAACCCCTTCCACCTTACATGTCCCTTAATCTAATGTATCGGATAGGGCAGTGATTTTTAACCTTTTTTTTGCCATGGCACACTTTTTTACATTAAAAAATCCTGTGGCACACCACCATCCCAAAATTTAAAAAAAATCACACATTGTAGCCTAATACAGCATATATATATACACATACACACAAACACACACATACTGTATGTATTGTGCTGTTATGCCATGCCTCCTACAAACTACCCCTGCACTGGGAGTAAAAAACAAGCAAAGTTTAAAAAATATGTCACACTGTTGTCAGTCTGCCGTGGCACACCTGAGGATCTCTCACGGCACACTAGTGTGCCACGGCACACTGGTTGAAAAACACTGGGATAGGGGAAAAAAAAAGATGTGCTAAAAAAAATACTAACCCGAAAACGCCATGAAAGAAATTAAAGGGACTGTCAAGTCCAAAAAAAACTTTCATGTTTTAAATAGGGTATGCAATTTTAAACAGCTTCCCAATTTACTTTTATCACCAATTTTGCTTTGTTCTCTTGGTATTCTTAGTTGAAAGCTAAAACTAGGAGTTTCATATGCTAATTTCTTAGACCTTGAAGCCTCTTATCTGAATACATTTTGACCACTAGAGGGCATTAGTTCACATGTTTCATATAGATAACATTGAGCTCATGCATGTAAAGTGACCTAGGACTGAGCACTGATTGGCTAAAATGCATGTCTGTCAAAAGAACTGAAATAAGGGGGAAGTCAGCAGAAGCTTAGATACAAGATGATTACAGAGGTAAAATGTGTATTATTATAACTGTGTTGGTTATGCAAAACTGGGGAATGGGTAATAAAGGGATTATCTTTCTTTTTAAACAACAATTCTGGTGTTGACTGTCCCTTTAATTTATCAGATAAGCAAAAATTATGTTTCCTTTTATACAGGAGGTGAGAGTCCACAATCCCTTACTCCTGGAAACTAATATCCAAGCTGATTTGATCGTAGGGATAGATTTCTTAGCCTGTGTTGACTTGTTAAAGTTATCACTAGGTGTCCAAACTGGGCCAGAGGTGCCTTGCTTCTGAGAAGAGGAGTCAACCTTTTGTATCTTATTCTGACGATTGGAACAAAAAAAGATTAGAAGCTTTAGATTTCTCTTTAGACTTATTGGCCTCTAGTTATCAATGTCTGTCGGACCTGATCCGACAGTGTGGATCAGGTCCGACAGACATCGCTGAATACAGCGAGCAATATGCTCGCCGTATTCAGCATTGCACCAGCAGCTCACAAGAGCTGCTGGTGCAATGCCGCCCCCTGCAGACAATCGGCCGCCAGCAGGGGGTGTCAATAAACCCGATCGTACTCGATCAGGTTGATTTCCGGCGATGTGTGTCTGGATTTTGACACCATGTCAGCAGACCCAAATTTAAGCCATTAGGCTCTCCTAGCAGGGACTGCCAGAGACATGCTTTTGATATCGATCTTCATAATTTCAAACACAGCATCAGAAATAAAAAAATTGACACTTTTGAGTAAAGTCAAATGATTTTCACAAGCAGAATCGTCAGAACACTGTTCTGAAATATTAGATAACTAGTAAGTTGAAGCAGCAGCCACAGCAGCAATAGAAATAGCAAATACCCTGCTTGTAAAAAGACTCTAATTTTCTATCCCATTGGCCTTTAAAAGAAGTACTGTCTTCAAAAGGGATAGTAGGACACTTACCAGAGTTAAAATAGCACCATTAACTTTAAGAACACTTTCCCACAATTCAACTTTAGCAGCAGGTAAAGGATGTAACTTTTCAAACCTTGCAGAAGGATTAAATGAATTACTTGGCTTAGACTATTCCCTAGAAACCATTTCAGAGACAGCATCATGGAAAGAAATACACCAGGGAGCTTAACAACAGTCTTTAAAATTGAAAATTCCAGGAGGCATAGTACTAGTAGAATGTAAAATCTGAACTGGCCTTTTACATTTACTTGAAGGTGGGAGAGCAGCCAGCGCCTCAGAAACAGCAGCTTTGATGAGATTTTCCACACTGGGTGATAAAGCAGAAGCATTCTCCTGTAATGAACAAACAGAAGGAACAATAATTCCCATAGAAGCAGCATTCGATTGGTCTGCATGCATTAACATTGTAAAACATGAGTCACATAAATAAGCTAGAGGAGAGACCTCAGCTACTTTACAATAAACACACTTAAAGGGACAGTCAACTCCCAAATGTTATTGCTTAAAAAGATAGATAATCCCGGGGGCGTGCCTAGGTGGCGGCCTTCATCAGTCACACATTCTGAGTCTCCTGCAAAGAACTAAATAATCCTATATTTATCCTAAATATAGCTCAGCATCCTATATCCCTATTAAGACTATTAGATGCCCATATATATGCTGCACAGCTTGAAATAACTATTTCAGAAATATTGATCGTATAACTTCCATCCGAACAAATAAGACATAGGATGGAGGCCTAGCACAAATACCATCCCCCCCCCCACATCACGGGGGTTAGATTCTAAGAAGACTACTAACAATATGGAGGATCTCACTGCAGCAATTTGCAACCTTCTGGCTGATGTGGAATGTAAAATGCTACGTAACCACAATAATCTTGTACTGTTAATTCATGGAGAAGATAAGGAAGATACCTCTCTAATCGTCGAAGGGACAGGTACTAACATGATAGCAGTACCCAGACTCCGGAAAACGTACCTAGAATGGCACTTCTACTAACGGAGACCCGGTCTGTTAATGCGCATCCAGCTCCGATCAACTACAGTGAACACAGCTCGGGAGGTGGTGGGCCTTTGGCGGTTCTCTCGGGAAGTGCGTCCGGCTTCTCGGGGAGCTGTCATTATTGCCTAACATCAGACCTTGCGACATCAGTTCCTGACTCAGAAGTATAGGAAGATACAAGTGTGGCTAAGTATAACTTCACTACGATTTCTGCCTGTGGTCCCTTATCGGAGGTGACGATTCATTTAAGATCTGCAACATACTGGAACTCTCCTAGACCGATTGTACTGACACCCATACAATGGACAGTTAAATGGCTGATTCAGGGGAACTCACAGAGTTTCTGGGCTCCATGTGGAATAGGCTAAAAAGATTTTCTATTATCCCCTCAGGACAGTTGAGAGACAATCTTTCTTTTCTTTTCTTTTTTTTTTTTTACTAAACCCTGCATTTGTTGTACACTAAGTCCTGTTAAAGATGTTAAATCCATACACATGGCACGTAATATAGGGATCATTCCCAATGAACATATTGAAATATCTGATATAAAGCTAATATAAAAATGCACAGTTAATACTATATGCCTACATCTAGGAATAAATAAGGGGTTATCACCTTACAGAGATTAAAAACAACATAGCATAGTCAACATATTCAGTACTATTATCATCTGCCCCTAGACTAACTCTAGGTAGTCCTGGCATATCTCTCCTGGTTGTATACCTTAGCTCTCATGTATGTGCTGAGTAAAGAACTTGTTAAAACAAACTTGGAATGACTAAAATCTTGATCTACTGTACAAATCACCTGATCTGACACATTAATTTAGATCACTCCTGATATACTTAGCACACACCATGTTAGCCATAATTTGACATCACTGAGTAGGTATACACATTTACATCTTTTATTATTTTGTTAGAAAGGCAGCATTCCTAAAAACAGGAGACTCATTCCCAGACCAGGACGCATGGGGTATATATTAGCTGTGCTCTCCCTATGCAGGTAAACCTACTCTCATTCAACCCCATTTAGGAAGATTACCCCTAATAGAGGTTATGATGTCACATCTATGTCCCCTTAAGAATTTCTCCATGAAGGGGCACTAAACCTGACTATACTCCAATAAGATATTTAATATTACCCTGATCAGCATGCAAGAAGGTCCTATTGTTTGAGCTTGCAAAAGACAAAGTGAACCTCCTCGAACCAGATGCTAATTTTAACTATACCATATCTCATTAAGCAGTGGCTATCCGCCGACAAATAGTTTATATTTTTCCATTAGCTATTTGATGTTTATATACAACACAATATTTATTCTTTATATTTTCATATGGTCCAAGAACAACTGTGCATACCATAGATTTCCCGCTATGAGAAGTTTTAACGCAATGGGGTCCATAAATGATCCATGAATTTGAGAGGAATTGAAATCAAGGAAACTGTGGTTTCACTTCACTATATTCAGTTTATATGTTTCTGTTCTGTTTGAAAAGTGACAGTTTTTAACATTGTTGTGACAGTGAGGCATATTTAAGAAATGTCTTGCGGACCTGATCCGACAGTGCGAATCAGGTCCGCAAGACATCTCTGAATGCGGAGAGCAATACGCTCTCCGCATTTAACATTGAACCAGCAGCTCACAAGAGCTGCTGGTGCAACGCCGCCCCCTGCAGACTCGCGGGCAATGGGCCGCCAGCAGGGGGTTTCAATCAACCCGATCATACTCGATCGGGTTGAATTGTTGCGATTCCTGTCCGCCTGCTCAGAGCAGGCGGACAGGGTTATGGAGCAGCAGTCTTTGTGACCGCTGCTTCATAACTGCTGTTTCTGGCGAGTCTAATGACTCGCCAGAAACACGGGCCGTCAAGCTCCTTTCGGAGCTTGATAGATAGGCCCCTATGTGTTTAACTCATTTATTTTCTATTATATTTGAAACTGACTACTTTTGTATATAAATATGCTAAAGCCCATGGGTGGCTGCATTCATTGTTACAACACACCCAGTTCCTCGACTGGGAATTAACAAGAGTGGCTTTTGACCTGCTATTCCCCTTACAATTACCCTGGAATAATATATATTTACTCACATTAAGAATGATATACATTTATTCCTTTAATAATATACATTTATTCACTTAAGTTTTTTTTATGTTGATATATCAATTCTCTACATGTTCAATCGCAAGATTATATTATTATATTATTATGATATATGAGTGGTTTACCTTTTTTCAACATGCGATATAACCTGTAAGATGACTGTGGTAAGAAATTTTACCTCGTAAATAAGATTGTATGTTTTGCTTATAGTTGGTTAGCATAAAGTATCATCCTAATAGGCAACAAAACATGATACAGAGGTTTTATTGAAAGATTTGTATATAGAGTAAAAATGTAAGGTATCAATGTAAGCTTTATACTGTACTGATATGTAACATATTTGAACTATTATACAATATGACTGTACTAACGCCTAGATTTAGAGTTCTGCGGCCAAAGGGGTGCGTTAGCTACGCGTGCTTTTTTTCCCCCGCACCTTTTAAATACCGCTGGTATTTAGAGTTCACAGAAGGGCTGGCTTTTCAGTGCGTTAGGCTCCAAAAAGGGAGCGTAGAGCATAATTTAACGCCACTGCAACTCTAGATACCAGGGGTGCTTACGGAAGCGGCCAGCTTCAAAAACGTGCTCGTGCACGATTCCCCCATAGAAAACAATGGGGCCATTTGAGCTGAAAAAAAACCTAACACCTGCAAAAAAGCCGCGTTCAGCTCCTAACGCAGCCCCATTGTTTTCTATGGGGAAACACTTCCTACGTCTGCACCTAACACTCTAACATGTACCCCGAGTCTAAACACCCCTAACCTTACACTTATTGACCCCTATTCTGCCGCCCCCGCTATCGCTGACCCCTGCATATTATTTTTAACCCCTAATCTGCCGCTCCGTAAACCGCCGCTACTTACATTATCCCTATGTACCCCTAATCTGCTGCCCCTAACATCGCCGACCCCTATATTTATTAACCCCTAATCTGCCCCCCTCAACGTCGCCTCCACCTGCCTACACTTATTAACCCCTAATCTGCCGTCTGCACGCCCCGCCAGCTACATTATAGCTATGTACCCCTAATCTGCTGCCCCTAACACCGCCGACCCCTATATTATATTTATTAACCCCTAATCTGCCCCCCACCTGCCTACACTTATTAACCCCTAATCTGCCGAGCGGACTGCACCGCTATTATAATAAAGTTATTAACCCCTAATCTGCCTCACTCCCACCTCAATAACCCTATAATAAATAGTATTAACCCCTAATCTGCCCTCCCTAACATCGCCGACACCTAACTTCAAGTGTTAACCCCTAATCTGCCGATCGGAGCTCACCGCTACTCTAATAAATTTTTTAACCCCTAAAGCTAATTTTAACCCTAACCCTAACACCCCCCTAAGTTAAATATAATTTTATTCTAACTAAATAAATTAACTCTTATTAAATTAATTATTCCTATTTAAATCTAAATACTTACCTGTAAAATAAACCCTAATATAGCTACAATATAAATTATAATTATATTATAGCTATTTTAGGATTAATATTTATTTTACAGGCAACTTTGTATTTATTTTAACCAGGTACAATAGCTATTAAATAGTTAAGAACTATTTAATAGCTAAAATAGTTAAAATAATTACAAAATTACCTGTAAAATAAATCCTAACCTAAGTTACAATTAAACCTAACACTACACTATCAATAAATTAATTAAATACAATATCTACAATTATCTACAATTAAACCTAACACTACACTATCAATAAATTATTTCAATACAATATCTACAATTATCTACAATTAAACCTAACACTACACTATCAATAAATTAATTAAATACAATACCTACAATTAAATAAACTAACTAAAGTACAAAAAAATAAAAAAGAACTAAGTTACAAAAAATAAAAAAATATTTACAAACATTAGAAAAATATTACAACAATTTTAAACTAATTACACCTACTCTAAGCCCCCTAATAAAATAACAAAGCCCCCTAAAATAAAAAATGCCCTACCCTATTCTAAATTAAAAAAGTTCAAAGCTCTTTTACCTTACCAGCCCTGAACAGGGCCCTTTGCGGGGAATGCCCCAAAGAATTCAGCTCTTTTGCCTGTAAAAAAACCACATACAATACCCCCCCCAACATTACAACCCACCACCCACATACCCCTAATCTAACCCAAACCCCCCTTAAATAAACCTAACACTAAGTCCCTGAAGATCTTCCTACCTTATCTTCACCATACCAGGTTCACCGATCGGTCCTCGGAAGTGTTGATCCAAGCCCAAGCAGGGGGCTGAAGAGTGACGTCCATCCTCGGGCTGAAGTCTGGATCCAAGCGGCGGCTGAAGAAATCCATCATCGGGCTGAAGTCGGAAGTCCATCATCGGGATGAAGTCTTCTATCAAGCCGTATCTTCAATCTTCTTTCTTCTGGAGCGGAGCGGAGCCATCTTCTTCCAAGCCGACGCGGAACATCCTCTTCAACCGACGCCTACTCGCCGAATGACGGTTCCTTTAAATGACGTCATCCAAGATGGTGTCCCTCGAATTCCGATTGGCTGATAGGATTCTATCAGCCAATCGGAATTAAGGTAGGAATATTCTGATTGGCTGATGGAATCAGCCAATCAGAATCAAGTTCAATCCGATTGGCTAATCCAATCAGCCAATCAGATTGAGCTCGCATTCTATTGGCTGATCGGAACAGGTAAGTATTTAGATTTAAATAGGAATAATTTATTTAATAAGAGTTAATTTATTTAGTTAGAATAAAATTATATTTAACTTAGGGGGGTGTTAGGGTTAGGGTTAATATTAGCTTTAGGGGTTAAAAAATTTATTAGAGTAGCGGTGAGCTCCGATCGGCAGATTAGGGGTTAATACTTGAAGTTAGGTGTCGGCGAAGTTAGGGAGGGCAGATTAGGGGTTAATACTATTTATTATAAGGTTATTGAGGCGGGAGTGAGGCGGATTAGGGGTTAATAACTTTATTATAATAGGGGTTAATAAGTGTAGGCAGGTGGAGGCGACGTTGTGGGGGGCAGATTAGGGGTTAATAAATATAACATAGGGGTCGGCGGTGTTAGGGGCAGCAGATTAGGGGTACATAGCTATAATGTAGCTGGCGGGGG
Source organism: Bombina bombina (assembly GCF_027579735.1). Taxonomy (NCBI): domain Eukaryota; kingdom Metazoa; phylum Chordata; class Amphibia; order Anura; family Bombinatoridae; genus Bombina; species Bombina bombina. The sequence continues at coordinate 1,030,851,890 of NC_069500.1, forward strand.
TGTGCGGACGGCAGATTAGGGGTTAATAAGTGTAGGCAGGTGGAGGCGACGTTGTGGGGGGCAGATTAGGGGTTAATAAATATAATATAGGGGTCGGCGGTGTTAGGGGCAGCAGATTAGGGGTACATAAGTATAACGTAGGTGGCGGTCGGCAGATTAGGGGTTAAAAAAATTTAATCGAGTGGCGGCGATGTGGGGGGACCTCGGTTTAGGGGTACATATGTAGTTTATGGGTGTTAGTGTACTTTAGAGCACAGTAGTTAAGAGCTTTATAAACCGGCGTTAGCCCAGAAAGCTCTTAACTACTGACTTTTTTCTGCGGCTGGAGTTTTGTCGTTAGATTTCTAATGCTCACTTCAGACACGACTCTAAATATCGGAGTTAGAAAGATCCCATTGAAAAGATAGGATACGCAAATGACGGAAGGGGATCTGCGGTATGGAAAAGTCGCGGCTGGAAAGTGAGCGTTAGACCCTTTCCTGACTGACTCCAAATACCGGTGGTAGCCCAAAACCAGCATTAGGAGCCTCTAACACTGGTTTTCACGGCTACCGCCCAACTCTAAATCTAGGCCTAAGAGTCCACACATCCTTTAGAGAGAAACACACAGAAGACGATTGATGTTTTTCTACAAAGTTATATTATTGATCTATTTCTGTTAGATATATGTCAAAGTGTATTGCACACTGTTGTAATTTGATATATACTGTTTGACTTCTCAATACCGTAATAAAAAAAAATATCAATAAACAAAAAAAGATAGATAATCCCTTTATTGCCCATTCCCCAGCTTTGCACAGCCAACATGAACAAGATTATATTAATATACTTTTTACCTCTGTAATTACCTTGTACCTAAGCCTCTTCTGACAGACCCCTGATCACATGACTTTTAATTTATTTATTATCTATTGACTTGAATTTTAACCAATTAGTGCATTATCTATCTTTTTAAACAATAACAATTTTGGTGTAGTGATGTCGCGAACCTTAAAATTTCGGTTCACGAACGGCGGACTCGAACTTCCGCTACTGTTCGCGAACCGGCGAACCGCACGAACCGCCATTGACTTCAATAGGCAGGCGAACTTTAAAACCCACAAGGACTCTTTCTGGCCACAATAGTGATGAAAAAGATGTTTCAAGGGGACTAACACCTGGACTGTGGCATGCCGGAGGGGGATCCATGGCAAAACTCCCACAGAAAATTACATAGTTGATGCAGAGTCTGGTTTTAAGCCATAAAGTGCCTTAATCACCTAACATTCCTAAAAAATTTTTGAATAACGTGCTTTAAAACATCAGGTATGATGTAGTATCGATCAGGTAGTGTAAGGGTTACGCCCGCTTCACAGTGAAAGACCAAACTCCCCGTGTAACTCACCGCAAACAACTGCAAACAGCCCATTTGCACAACCACAAGTTAGATAGATTTGATAGTTAGATACATACATTACATAGATCAAAAGATGCAATATACATTTGATAGATACAAATTACATCCATCAATAGATGCCATTTATATTTGATAGATACGATTGATAGTTAGATAAATTTGATAGATAAATAGATAGATTTGATAGATATATGATTTCCCTGACAGAGTATAACAATAAGACATACGGTCTGGGACCCGTGGTGTGTTAAGTAGTATTATTCTTAGCAGTTTACTACCTTTTACTCCCCCTATCGGGGGAGGTCTATATGGGCTGCATTTTTGGAACAGGGAGATGGAAGAAGATGATTGGTCTGTCCTCCTACTTCAAATTTGGCCTAAACACAAGTGGCTGTCTCAAATCAGTCCGGCCACGAGATAGATAGATTTGATAGATAGATATACATAGATTGATAGTTAGATAGAATCGATAGAAGATAAATAGATCGACCCATGGTAACTAGGTTTTGTTTATATTAGTACTATTCTTAGCACTTTAATCCATGTTACTCCCCCTATCTGTGTAGGTCTATATGGCCTGCATGATTACCCTGAGAAAGTATAACAACAAGACATGCGGTCTGGGACCCATGGTAATTAGGTTGTGTTTAGTAGTACTATTCTTAGCACTTTAATCCCTTTTACTCCCCCTATCGGGTGAGGTCTATATGGCCTGCCTGATTAAACAATATATAACAACAAAACATGTGGTCTGGGACCCATGGTAACTAGGTTATGTTAAGTAGTACTGTTCTTAGCACTTTAATACCTGTTAGTCCCGATATCGGGGGAGGTCTATATGGCCTGCATGATTACCCTGACAAAGTATAATAATAAAACATGCGGTCTGGGAGCCATGGTAACTATGTTGTGTTAAGTAGTACTATTCTTAGCACTTTAATCCCTGTAACTCCCCCGATCGGGTGAGGTCTATATGGCCTGCCTGATTACCCTGACAAAATATAACAATAAGACACGTGGTCTGGGAGCCATGGTAACTAGGTTGTGTTAAGTAGTAGTATTCTTAGCACTTTAATCCCTTTTGCTCCCCCTATTGGGTGAGGTCTATACGGCCTGCCTGATTACCCTGACAAAGTATCACAACAAGACATGCGGTCTGTGACCCATGGTAACTAGGCTGTGTTAAGTAGTACTGTTCTTAGCAGTTTAATACCTGTTACTCCCCATATCGGGGGAGGTCTATATGGCCTGCCTGATTACCCTGACAAAGTATCACAACAAGACATGTGGTCTGGGACCCATGGTAACTATGTTGTGTTAAGTAGTACTGTTCTTAGCAGTTTAATACCTGTTACTCCCCATATCGGGGGAGGTCTATATGGCCTGCCTGATTATCCTGACAAAGTATCACAACAAGACATGCGGTTTGGGACCCATGGTAACTAGGTTTTGTTAAGTAGTACTGTTCTTAGCAGTTTAATACTTGTTACTCTCCATATCGGGGGAGGTCTATATGGCCTGCCTGATTACCCTGACAAAGTATCACAACAAGACATGCGGTCTGAGACCCATGGTAACTAGGCTGTGTTAAGTTGTACTGTTCTTAGCAGTTCAATACCTGTTACTCCCTATATCGGGGGAGGTCTATATGGCCTGCCTGATTACCCTGACCAAATATAACAACAAGACATGCGGTCTGGGACCCATGGTAACTAGGTTGTGTTAAGTAGTACTATCCTTAGCACTTTAATCCCTGTAACTCCCCCTATTGGGGGAGGTCTATACAGCCTGCCTGATTACCCTGACCAAATATAACAACAAGATATGCGGTCTGGGACCCATGGTAACTAGGTTGTGTTAAGTAGTACTGTTCTTAGCAGTTTAATACCTGTTACTCCCCATATCGGGGGAGGTCTATATGGCCTGCCTGATTACCCTGACCAAATATAACAACAAGACATGCGGTCTGGGACCCATGGTAACTAGGTTGTGTTAAGTAGTACTATCCTTAGCACTTTAATCCCTGTAACTCCCCCTATCGGGGGAGGTCTATACGGCCTGCCTGATTACCCTGACCAAATATAACAACAAGACATGCGGTCTGGGACCCATGGTAACTAGGTTGTGTTAAGTAGTACTATTCTTAGCACTTTAATCCCTGTAACTCCCCCTATCGGGGGAGGTCTATACGGCCTGCCTGATTACCCTGACCAAATATAACAACAAGACATGCGGTCTGTGACCCATGGTAACTAGGTTGTGTTTATATTAGTACTATTCTTAGCACTTTAATCCTTTTTACTCCCCCTATCGGGGGAGGTCTATATGGTCTGCCTGATTACCCTGACAAAATATAACAATAAGACATGCGGTCTGGGACCCATGGTAACTAGGTTGTGTTAAGTAGTACTATTCTTAGCACTTTAATCCCTGTAACTCCCCCTATCGGGGGAGGTCTATGTGGCCTGCCTGATTACCCTGACCAAATATAACAACAAGGCATGCGGTCTAGGACCCATGGTAACTAGATTGTGTTAAGTAGTACTATTCTTAGCACTTTAATACCTGTTACTCCCCCTATCTGGGGAGGTCTATATGGCCTGCATGATTACCCTGACAAAATATAACAATAAGACATGCGGTCTGTGACCCATGTAAAGGTTGTGTTAAGTAGTACTATTCTTAGCACTTTAATCCCTGTAACTCCCCCTATCGGGGGAGGTCTATATGACCTGCCTGATTACCCTTGCCAATTATAACAACAAGACATGCGGTCTGGGACCCATGGTAACTAGGTTGTGTTAAGTAGTACTATTCTTAGCACTTTAATCCCTTTTACTCCCCCTATTGGGTGAGGTCTATATGGCCTGCCCGATTACCCTGACAAAATATAACAACAAGACATGCGGTCTGGAAGGGACCCATGGTAAGGTTACTTCCTTTTGCACTATAGAGTACAGGTATGGCATCGATTTTAGGAACCCGGAGATAATTTTTAGGAACCGGGAGATGAAAAAAGATGCTTGGACACCCAGTACAGCTCGTTCTCCTTCAGCCTATTTAGACGAGGGTCCAGGACCCTCAACAGAAACAACAGCATGAAACACCACATATGCCATCCTTTTGCACAATAGATTACAGATATGGCATTGATTTTTGGAACCCGGAGATAATTTTTAGGAACCGGGAAATTGAACAAAAAACCATGCTTGGACACCCAGTACAGGTCGTTCTCCTTCAGCCTTTTTACACGATGGTCCATGACCCCCAACAGGCACAACAGCATTAAACACCACATATGCCATCCTTTTGCACAATAGATTACAGATATGGCATCGATTTTAGGAACCCGGAGATCATTTTTAGGAAACGGGAAATTTAACAAAAAACGTGCTTGGACACCCAGTACCGGTCATTCTCCTTCAGCCTTTTTAGACGATGGTCCACGACCCTCAACAGGCACAACAGCATGAAACACCACACATGACATCCTTTTGCACAATCGAGTACAGGTATGGCATCGTTTTTAGGAACCCATAGATAATTTTTCGGAACCATGAGATGGAAAAAGATGCTTGGTCGGTCCTCCTACTTAAAATTTGGGGCACTGCGCGTGCAATCTACTGTGCCACCAGATATGAGTGGTGTGTTAATGACTGAGTACTATTCTTAACAGTATCATCACTGTTATGTGCCATTTTTTTGGTTTGGGTTTTGTAGCCACAGTGCAGCACCAGAGGCCAGAAAAAAATAGGCATGTCAAAATGCCTGAAAAATTCGGTATTGTTGCAGCTGCTGCTGTAGCAGCGGCTAGAAAAATTGATGTTTGTAAAACAGTTAGAAAGTGCCCTAAAACCTTGCGGCTTGAACACTAGTTGTTGGCGGATAAGTCACGCAAGTCATCCTGCATTCTAAGAAAAAATACGTCAGCCTGTGTACCATTTGTAGCCCAAGGCAGCTCATCTCATCATCAGACATTTTTACTCAAATGTATCGCCCAATGTCAGTCCCATCGGGATCATCCCTCATTCATTTTAATAAAGGTGAGATAATCAAGACTTTTTTGACCTAGGCGACTTCTCTTCTCAGTGACAAAACCTCCTGCTGCACTGAAGGTCCTTTCTGACAGGACACTTGAAGCGGGGCAGGCCAGATGTTCGATTGCAAATTGGGATAGCTCAGGCCACAGGTCAAGCCTGCACACCCAGTAGTCAAGAGGTCCATCGCTCCTCAGAGTGTTGAGATCCGCAGTTAATGCTAGTTAGTCTGCTACCTGTCGGTTGAGTCTTTCTCTGAGGCTGGATCCCAAAAGGCTCTGGCGATGCATAGGAGTTAAAAAGGTCCGCATGTCCTCCATCAACAACATGTCAGGAAAGCGTCCTGTCCTTGCCGCCGTGGTCGTGGGAGGAGGAGGAGGATTACTTTCATCTCTTCCCCTGTTAGATTCCCGTTGTGCTGTGACATCACCCTTATATGCTGTGTAAAGCATAGTTTTTAATTTATTTTTGAACTGCTCCATCCTTTCCGACTTGTGGGAATTTGGTAACATTTCAGTCACTTTAAGCTTATACCGGGGGTCTAGTAGCGTGGACACCCAGTACAGGTCATTCTCCTTCAGCTTTTTTATACGAGGGTCCCTCAACAGGCACGACAGCATGAAAGACCCCATTTGCACAAGGTTGGATGCCGAGCTAATCATGTCCCGTTCCTCGTCCTCACTGATGTCACTGAAGGTATCTTCTTCCCCCCAGCCACGTACAACACCACGGGTACCAGATAGGTGACAACAATGAGCACTCTGAGATGCCTGTTGTGCTTGGTCTTCCTCCTCCTCCTCCTCAAAGCCACATTCCTCCTCTGACTCCTCTTCCTCACAATCCTCTTCCTGCGTTGCCGCAGGTCCAGCAAGCGATGCTGATAAGGCTGTTTCTGGTGGTGATGGACATCACAACTCTTCCTCTTCCTCTTCACGCTCATCTATGGCCTGATCCAGCACTCTTTGCAGGGCACGCTCCAGGAAGAAAACAAATGGTATGATGTCGCTGATGGTGCCTTCGGTGCGACTGACAAGGTTTGTCACCTCCTCAGAAGGACACATGAGCCTACAGGCATTGCGCATGAGCGTCCAGTAATTTAGCAAAAAAATCCCCAGCTCCCCAGAGGCTGTCCTAGCACCCCGGTCATACAAATACTCATTAACAGCTTTTTCTTGTTGGAGCAGGCGGTCGAACATTAGGAGTGTTGAATTCCACCATGTCGGGCTGTCGCAAATCAAGCACCTCACTGGCAGGTTGTTTCGACGCTGGATATCGGACAAGTGCGCCATGGCCGTGTAGGAATGCCTGAAATGGCCACACACCTTCCTGGCCTGCTTCAGAACATCCTGTAAGCCTGGGTACTTATGCACAAAGCATTGTACAATCAGATTACACTCATGTGCCATGCACGGCACATGTGTCAACTTGCCCAATTTCAATGCCGCCACCAAATTACTTCCATTGTCAGAAACAACCTTGCCAATCTCCAATTGATGCGGAGACAGCCACTGATCCACCTGTGCATTCAGGGCGGACAGGAGTGCTGGTGCGGTGTGACTCTCGGCTTTCAGGCAAGTCAACCCCAAGACGGCGTGACACTGCTGTATCCGGGATGTTGAATAGTACCTGGGGAGCTGGGGGGGTGCCATTGATGTGGAGCAAGACGCAGCAGCAGAAGAGGACTCAGCCGAGGAAGAGGTTATGGAAGAGAATGGAGTAGGAGGAGTAGAGGAGGTAGCAGCAGGCCTGCCTGCAAGTCGTTGCGGTGTCACCATCTCCTCTGCAGAGCCACACATTCCATGCTTGGCAGCCATCAGCAGGTTTACCCAATGCGCAGTGTAGGTGATATACCTGCCCTGACCATGCTTTGCAGACCAGCTATCAGTGGTCATATGGACCCTTGCCCCAACGCTGTGTGCCAGACATGCCATTACTTCCTTTCACACAATCGAGTACAGGTTTGGGATTGCCTTTTGTGAAAAGAAATTTCGGCCAGGTACCTTCCACTACGGTGTCCCAATAGATACAAATTTTTTGAAAGCCTCAGACTCCACCAGCTTGTATGGTAAAAGCTGGCGGGCTAAGAGTTCAGACAAGCCAGCTGTCAGTCGCCGGGCAAGGGGGTGACTTTGGGAAATTGGCTTCTTAAGCTCAAACATGTCCTTGACAGACACCTGACTGTGGGCAGATGACCAGGAACTGCTACGTAAGAGAGACTGAGTGGAGGATGGTTGAGAGGGGGCAAGGAGGACAGCAGTGGTTGATGTGGCTGAAGATGCTGGGCCAGGAGGAGGAAGGCGGCTTTGAGTTTGTGTGCTGCTTCTACTCATGTGTTCTTCCCATCGGCGTGTGATGTGAGACCATGTGCCTTCGCAAAGCAGTTGTACCTAGGTGGGTGTTGGACTTCCCATGACTCAGTTTCTTTTCGCACAGGTTGCAAATGGCATCGCTATTGTCAGAGGCAGACACACAAAAAAATGCCACACTGCTGAGCTCTGCGATGATGGCATTCTGGTGGTGTCAACACCATGCATTGATTGGCGTCGGCGTGCTGTCTGGCTGACCCCGGGTGCCGATGCATGCTGTCTGACTGTGCCACTAGCTCCTTGCGACGACCTCCCCCTGCTTCAACTCGTCTCCTCCTCTCTGTCTCCCCATCTGAACTTTCCCCCTCTTTTTCTTCTCTTCTAGCGAGCACCCACGTGACATCCATGGACACATCATCATCAACCACTTCACTTGTATCTGACACATCAACAAAGGAAGCAGCAGTGGGTACATCATCATCATCATCATCATCATCACACCGTACCTCCATGTCTGTAATGCTGCCTGACTGAGACATATCACTGTTATCTACATCCTCTGTCAATGATGGTTGCGCATCACCCTTTTCTTCCAACTGATGTGTCAATAACTCCTCTGACAGATCAAGTGAAGCGGCTTTGGTGCTAGTGTTGGTGGTGGCGACAGGCGGGCGAGTGGCACTGGTCACTTGAGAGGTGCCCAAAGCACAGCTGGAGGTGGATGGTGCGTCAAGGTTAGGACTAGGAGCGGAAGCTGTAGAAGATTGGGTGTCCTGTGTTAGCCATTCAACTAGGTCCTCCTCAGAACTTTTTGCGTCCCTGGCACCTGGCCTCTGAACAATGTGCATATTTGTAGGGTCTAAAGGAATCACAGCACCACGACCATGATGGCACCTGCGGGGTGGCCTGCCTCTGCCTGTCATTTTTTTTAAAATGTACACTTACAATACTATTAAACAAATTATGAGTGGTGGCACTGGGCAAGTGGGCACAGTATACGCTGTGAGCCTGACACAAAAAAGCAGACTGATGTTTCAAAGTCAAAAATGTTTATTTTTTAAATATTAAAAGTACTGTGACAACAAATATGATTGGTGGCACTAGTTGGCTAGTGGGCCTGGCACACACACTGGCAGGCAGGAAACTGCAATCAATTGCACTAGCAGACTGATGATTCACAGTAAAAAAGTTTTAATTTTAAATATTAACACTACTGTAATAACAAATATGATTGGTGGCACTAGTTGTCAAGTGGGCCTGGCACACACGCTGGCAGGCAGGCAACTGCAATTCAATTGCACTAGCAGACTGATGATTCACATTCAAAAAAGTTTTAATTTTAAATGTTAACACTACTGTAATAACAAATATGATTGGTGGCACTAGTTGTCAAGTGGGCCTGGCACACACGCTGGCAGGCAGGCAACTGCAATTCAATTGCACTAGCAGACTGATGATTCACAGTCAAAAAAGTTTTTATTGTAAATATTTACACTACTGTTATAACAAATATGATTGGTGGCACTAGTTGGCAAGTGGGCCTGGCACACATGCTGGGAGGAAGGCAACTGCAATTAGATTACACTAGCTGACTGATGCTTCACAGTCAAAAAAGTTTTTTTTTTAAATATTTAAAATACTGTTATAACAAATATGATTGGTGGCACTAGTTGGCAAGTGGGCCTGGCACACACGCTGGCAGCCAGGAAACTGCAATTCAATTGCACTAGCAGACTGATGATTCACAGTCAAAAAAGTTTTAAATTTTAAATATTAACACTACTGTAATAACAAATATGATTGGTGGCACTAGTTGGCAAGTGAGCCTGGCACACACGCTGGCAGGCAGGCAACTGCAATTCAATTGCACTAGCAGACTGATGATTCACAGTGAAAAAAGTTTTGATTTTAAATATTTACAATACTGTTATAACAAATTTGATTGGTGGCACTAGTTGGCTAGTGAGCCTGGCACACACGCTGGCAGGCAGGAAACTTCAATTCAATTGCACTAGCAGACTGATGATTCACAGTCTAAATTTTTTTTATTTTAAATATTTACAATACTGTTAGAACAAATATGATTTGTGGCACTAGTTGGCAAGTGGGCCTGGCACACACGCTGGCAGGCAGGCAACTGCAATTCAATTGCACTAGCAGACTGATGATTCACAATCAAAAAAGTTTTTATTTTAAATATTTATACTACTGTTATAACAAATATGATTCGTGGCACTAGTTGGAAAGTGGGTCTGGCACACACGCTGGCAGACAGGCAACTGCAATTAAATAACAATAGCAGACTGATGTAAAAGTTTTTTAAAAAAAGTTACACTAATGTTACAACAGATAGGAGTGATGGCACTCAGGATAGAAGTAGGCACATTATGTGCTGGCAGCCTGACACACAGGCTGGCACTAGTGGCAGGCTGGCCTGGCAACTAAAATTAAATAACACTAGAAGACTGATGTAAAAGGTTTTTTTTTACAAAATTTAAACTAATGTTACACCAGATAGGAGTGGTGGACTGGCACTGAGGATGGAAGTAGGCACAGTATATGCTGGCAGCCTGACACACAGGCTGGCACTAATGGCAGCCAGGCTGGCCTGGCAACTAAAATTAAATAACACTAGAAGAGGACTGATGTAAAAAAAATGTTTTTAAAAAAATTACACTAATGTTACACCAGATATAAGTGGTGGAAAAAAGAGCTATTAATCACACTATATGATGTGGGCCTGACACACAGGCCTGATGGAAAATGAAATTAGATTACACTAGCAAAATGATTTAAAAGTTGTTTTTTTTTAAATTTACAATAATGTTAAGCAGATATGAGTGGAGGTTGGCACAGCAATTAACCACAGTATATGCTGTGTGAGACTGAAACACAGGCCTAATAGAAAATGAAATTAGATTACACTAGCAAAATGATTTAAAAGTTTTGTTTTTAAATTTACAATAATGTTAAGCAGATATGAGTGGTGGCTGGCACAGCCATTAACCAGAGTCTATGCTGTGTGAGCCTGACACACAGGCCTGATAGAAATTGAAATTAGATTACACTAGCAAAATGATTTAAAAGTTTTTTTGTTTAAATTTACACTAATGTTAAGCAGATATGAGTGGTGGCTGGCACAGAGCAATTAACCACAGTATATGCTGTGTTAGCCTGACACACAGGCCTGATAGAAAATGAAATTAGATTACACTAGCAAAATGATTTAAAAGTTTTTGTTTTTAAATTTACAATAATGTTAAGCAGATATGAGTGGTGGATGGCACAGCAATTAACCACTGTATATGCTGTGTAAACCTGACACACAGGCCTGATAGAAAATGAAATTAGATTACAATAACAAAATGATTTAAAAGTTTTTTGTTTAAATTTACACTAATGTTAAGCAGATATGAGTGGTGGCTGGCACAGAGCAATTAACCACAGTATATGCTGTGTGAGCCTGAGACACAGGCTTGATAGAAAATGAAATTAGATTACACTAGCAAAATGATTTAAAAGTGTATTTTTTTTAAAAATTTACAATAATGTTAAGCAGATATGAGTGGTGGCTGGCACAGCAATTAACCACAGTATATGCTGTGTAAGCCTGACACACAGGCCTGATAGAAAATTAAATTAGATTACACTAGCAAAATGATTTAAAAGTTTTTTTGTTTAAATTTACACTAATGTTAAGCAGATATGAGTGGTGGCTGGCACAGAGCAATTAACCACAGTATATGCTGTGTGAGCCTGAGACACAGGCCTGGTAGAAAATGAAATTAGATTACACTAGCAAAATGATTTAAAAGTTTTTGTTTTTAAATTTACAATAATGTTAAGCAGATATGAGTGGTGGCTGGCACAGAGCAATTAACCACAGTATGTGCTGTGTAAGCCTGACACACAGGCCTGATAGAAAATGAAATTAGATTACACTAGCAAAATGATTTAAAAGTTTTTTTGTTTAAATTTACACTAATGTTAAGCAGATATGAGTGGTGGCTGGCACAGAGCAATTAACCACAGTATATGCTGTGTGAGCCTGAGGCACAGGCCTGATAGAAAATGAAATTAGATTACACTAGCAAAATGATATAAAAGTTTTTGTTTTTAAATTTACAATAATGTTAAGCAGATATGAGTGGTGGCTGGCACAGCAATTAACCACAGTATATGCTGTGTAAGCCTGACACACAGGCCTGATAGAAAATGAAATTAGATTACACTAGCAAAATGATTTAAAAGTTTTTGTTTTTAAATTTACAATAATGTTAAGCAGATATGAGTGGTGGATGGCACAGCAATTAACCACAGTATATGCTGTGTAAACCTGACACACAGGCCTGATAGAAAATGAAATTAGATTACAATAGCAAAATGATTTAAAAGTTTTTTGTTTAAATTTACACTAATGTTAAGCAATTAACCACAGTATATGCTGTGTGAGCCTGAGACACAGGCTTGATAGAAAATGAAATTAGATTACACTAGCAAAATGATTTAAAAGTTTTTTTTTTTTTTAAATTTACACTAATGTTAAGCAGATATGAGTGGTGGCAGTCAAAAAAGTTTTTATTTTAAATATTTATACTACTGTTATAACAAATATGATTTGTGGCACTAGTTGGAAAGTGGGTCTGGCACACACGCTGGCAGACAGGCAACTGCAATTAAATAACAATAGCAGACTGATGTAAAAGTTTTTTAAAAAAAAGTTACACTAATGTTACAACAGATAGGAGTGATGGCACTCAGGATAGAAGTAGGCACATTATGTGCTGGCAGCCTGACACACAGGCTGGCACTAGTGGCAGGCTGGCCTGGCAACTAAAATTAAATAACACTAGAAGACTGATGTAAAAGGTTTTTTTTTTACAAAATTTAAACTAATGTTACACCAGATAGGAGTGGTGGACTGGCACTGAGGATGGAAGTAGGCACAGTATATGCTGGCAGCCTGACACACAGGCTGGCACTAATGGCAGCCAGGCTGGCCTGGCAACTAAAATTAAATAACACTAGAAGAGGACTGATGTAAAAAAAAATGTTTTTTAAAAAAATTACACTAATGTTACACCAGATATAAGTGGTGGAAAAAAGAGCTATTAATCACACTATATGATGTGGGCCTGACACACAGGCCTGATGGAAAATGAAATTAGATTACACTAGCAAAATGATTTAAAAGTTTTTTTTTTAAATTTACAATAATGTTAAGCAGATATAAGTGGTGGCTGGCACAGCAATTAACCACAGTCTATGCTGTGTAAGCCTGACACACAGGCCTGATAGAAAATGAAATTAGATTACACTAGCAAAATGATTTAAAAGTTTTTTTGTTTAAATTTACACTAATGTTAAGCAGATATGAGTGGTGGCTGGCACAGAACAATTAACCACAGTATATGCTGTGTGAGCCTGAGACACAGGCCTGATAGAAAATGAAATTAGATTACACTAGCAAAATGATATAAAAGTTTTTGTTTTTAAATTTACAATAATGTTAAGCAGATATGAGTGGTGGCTGGCACAGCAATTAACCACAGTATATGTTGTGTAAGCCTGACACACAGGCCTGATAGAAAATGAAATTAGATTACACTAGCAAAATGATTTAAAAGTTTTTGTTTTTAAATTTACAATAATGTTAAGCAGATATGAGTGGTGGATGGCACAGCAATTAACCACAGTATATGCTGTGTAAACCTGACACACAGGCCTGATAGAAAATGAAATTAGATTACAATAGCAAAATGATTTAAAAGTTTTTTGTTTAAATTTACACTAATGTTAAGCAATTAACCACAGTATATGCTGTGTGAGCCTGAGACACAGGCTTGATAGAAAATGAAATTAGATTACACTAGCAAAATGATTTAAAAGTTTTTGTTTTTTTTTAAATTTACACTAATGTTAAGCAGATATGAGTGGTGGCAGTCAAAAAAGTTTTTATTTTAAATATTTATACTACTGTTATAACAAATATGATTTGTGGCACTAGTTGGAAAGTGGGTCTGGCACACACGCTGGCAGACAGGCAACTGCAATTAAATAACAATAGCAGACTGATGTAAAAGTTTTTTTAAAAAAAGTTACACTAATGTTACAACAGATAGGAGTGATGGCACTCAGGATAGAAGTAGGCACATTATGTGCTGGCAGCCTGACACACAGGCTGGCACTAGTGGCAGGCTGGCCTGGCAACTAAAATTAAATAACACTAGAAGACTGATGTAAAAGGTTTTTTTTTACAAAATTTAAACTAATGTTACACCAGATAGGAGTGGTGGACTGGCACTGAGGATGGAAGTAGGCACAGTATATGCTGGCAGCCTGACACACAGGCTGGCACTAATGGCAGCCAGGCTGGCCTGGCAACTAAAATTAAATAACACTAGAAGAGGACTGATGTAAAAAAAATGTTTTTTAAAAAAATTACACTAATGTTACACCAGATATAAGTGGTGGAAAAAAGAGCTATTAATCACACTATATGATGTGGGCCTGACACACAGGCCTGATGGAAAATGAAATTAGATTACACTAGCAAAATGATTTAAAAGTTTTTTTTTTAAATTTACAATAATGTTAAGCAGATATGAGTGGAGGTTGGCACAGCAATTAACCACAGTATATGCTGTGTGAGACTGAAACACAGGCCTAATAGAAAATGAAATTAGATTACACTAGCAAAATGATTTAAAAGTTTTTGTTTTTAAATTTACAATAATGTTAAGCAGATATGAGTGGTGGCTGGCACAGCAATTAACCACAGTCTATGCTGTGTGAGCCTGACACACAGGCCTGATAGAAATTGAAATTAGATTACACTAGCAAAATGATTTAAAAGTTTTTTTGTTTAAATTTACACTAATGTTAAACAGATATGAGTGGTGGCTGGCACAGAGCAATTAACCACAGTATATGCTGTGTAATCCTGACACACAGGCCTGATAGAAAATGAAATTAGATTACAATAGCAAAATGATTTAAAAGTTTTTTGTTTAAATTTATACTAATGTTAAGCAGATATGAGTGGTGGCTGGCACAGAGCAATTAACCACAGTATATGCTGTGTGAGCCTGAGACACAGGCTTGATAGAAAATGAAATTAGATTACACTAGCAAAATGATTTAAAAGTGTTTTTTTTTTTTAAATTTACAATAATGTTAAGCAGATATGAGTGGTGGCTGGCACAGCAATTAACCACAGTATATGCTGTGTAAGCCTGACACACAGGCCTGATAGAAAATGAAATTAGATTACACTAGCAAAATGATTTAAAAGTTTTTTTGTTTAAATTTACACTAATGTTAAGGAGATATGAGTGGTGGCTGGCACAGAGCAATTAACCACAGTATATACTGTGTGAGCCTGAGACACAGGCCTGATAGAAAATGAAATTAGATTACACTAGCAAAATGATTTAAAAGGTTTTTTAAAACAAATTACAATAATGTTAAGCAGATATGAGTGGTGGCTGGCACAGCAATTAACCACAGTATATGCTGTGTAAGCCTGACACACAGGCCTGATAGAAAATGAAATTAGATTACACTAGCAAAATGATTTAAAAGTTTTTTTGTTTAAATTTACACTAATGTTAAGCAGATATGAGTGGTGGCTGGCACAGAGCAATTAACCACAGTATATGCTGTGTGAGCATGAGACACAGGCCTGATAGAAAATGAAATTAGATTACACTAGCAAAATGATTTAAAAGTTTTTGTTTTTAAATTTACAATAATGTTAAGCAGATATGAGTGGTGGCTGGCACAGAGCAATTAACCACAGTATATGCTGTGTAAGCCTGACACACAGGCCTGATAGAAAATGAAATTAGATTACACTAGCAAAATGATTTAAAAGTTTTTTTGTTTAAATGTACACTAATGTTAAGCAGATATGAGTGGTGGCTGGCACAGAGCAATTAACCACAGTATATGCTGTGTGAGCCTGAGGCACAGGCCTGATAGAAAATGAAATTAGATTACACTAGCAAAATGATATAAAAGTTTTTGTTTTTAAATTTACAATAATGTTAAGCAGATATGAGTGGTGGCTGGCACAGCAATTAACCACAGTATATGCTGTGTAAGCCTGACACACAGGCCTGATAGAAAATGAAATTAGATTACACTAGCAAAATGATTTAAAAGTTTTTTTGTTTAAATTTACACTAATGTTAAGCAGATATCAGTGGTGGCACTAATCACAGTATATGCTGTGAGCCTCACACACAGGCTGACAGCCAGTCAAATGCAAATTGCAAATACAAAAAAAATAAAAAATAAATAACGACTGAGTTCTAGCCCTAAAAAGGGCTTTTTGGGCTGAAGTTCTAGCCATAAAAAGGGCTTTTTGAGGTTCTGTCCTTACAGCAGAGATTAGATGAGTCCTTCAGGACTGTAGTGGACACTAAATACACTAGCCTAGCTATCTATTTCCCTATAATGTTAGCAGCAACAGCACTAAACCTCCTCTCACTAAGAAAGCAGGATCGTAATGAATCTAAAATGGCTGCTGCCCAGGAGCTGGGAAGGTCTGTGAGGGAGTGTCTGCTGCTGATTGGCTCAAATGTGTCTGAAGGCTGTGAGATACAGGGTCAAAGTTTCCTCAATGATGACGAATAGGGGGCGGATCGAACATCGCATATGTTCGCCCGCAGCGGCGAACACGAACAAGCTATGTTCGCCGGGAACTGTTCTCCGGCGAACTATTCGCGACTTCACTATTTTGGTCTCTTTTAATCTTTGTAGGAAGGTGTTCAGGAGACTCAATCTCAAAGGTAGATTTAGGGACAGAATCAGGCAGCTCAATTATAACATTGACAAAGCAAAGCAATAAACACTTTAACCCTTTAAAAAGCTCTTAAGAATTGGAAATAACTTACCCCCTCCTAAAATATCTTTAAAACCTTACAGGTATAATGTGCACTAAGTCAAACTGCAACACAAAGCAGGAGACAAATAAACTTCACATCCAAAGCCTAGATAACTCTCAGCAGAGTGAATAATGCACGGAAAAAAACTGACAGCTATAAGAGAATTAGTGTGCAAAACTCTGACGTGTACAAGATCGAGAACATGCATGAGCTAGCCAGATGTGCGTAATCAAGCCAAACCACGATAAAAGTGTAACAGATCTAGAAAGACATTTGCTACCCTGATGAACATTAAGCCAACGTGTGCTATCTTGATGCGCGTAGAACTGAAGGCCGTCGTGCAAAATTTAAATAAGGAGCACGCAAAACAGCAAGGGTAATAAGGTATAAATTCTGTCCCTGGGTCATATATATATATATATATATATATACAGTATCGCACAAAAGTGAGTACACCCCTCACATTTTTGTAAATATTTTATTATATCTTTTCATGTGACAACACTGAAGAAATTACACTTTGCTACAATGTAAAGTAGTGAATGTACAGCCTGTATAACAGTGTAAATTTGCTGTCCCATCAAAATAACTCAACACACAGCCATTAATGTATAAACCGTTGGCAACAAAAGTGAGTACACCCCTAAGTGGAAATGTAAAAATTTGGCCCAAAGTGTCAATATTTTGTGTTGCCACCATTATTTTCCAGCACTGCCTTAACCCTCTTGGACATGGAGTTCACCAAAGCTTCACAGATTGCCACTGGAGTCCTCTTCCACTCTTCCATGACTACATCAGATCTTGTGTGTCCCCACCGTCCGTTTGAGGATGCCCCACAGATGCTCAATAGGGTTTAGGTCTGGAGACATGCTTGGCCAGTCCATCACCTTTACCCTCAGCTTCTTTAGGAAGGCAGTGGTTGTCTTGGACGTGTGTTTGGGGTCATTATCATGTTGGAATACTGCCCTGCGGCCCAGTCTCTGAAGGGTGGGTGATCATGCTATGCTTCAGTATGTCACAGTACATGTTGGCATTCATGTTCCCTCAATGAACTGTAGCTCCCCAGTGCCAGCAGCATGCATGCAGTCCCAGACCATGACACTCCCACCACCATGCTTGTCTTTGTACTCCTCACCTGGTTGCCGCCACACACACTTGACACCATCTGAACCAAATAATTTTATCTTGGTCTCATCGGACCACAGGTTATGGTTCAGTAATCCATGTCATTAGTCTGCTTGTCTACAGCAAATTGATTGCAGGCTTTCTTGTGCATCATCTTTAGAAGAGGCTTCCTTTTGGGACGACAGCCATGCAGACCAATTTGATGCAGTGTGCAGCTTTTGGTCTTAGCACTGACAGGCTGACCCCCCACCCCTTCAACCTCTGCAGCAATGCTGGCAGCACTCATACGTCTATTTCCCAAAGACAAACACGGGATATGACGCTGAGCACGTGCACTCAACTTCCTTGGTCGACCATGGCGAGGCCTGTTCTGAGTGGAACCTGTAGTGTGAAACCACTCCATGGTCTTGCCCACAGTGCTGCAGCTCAGTTTCAGGATCTTGGCAATCTTCTTATAGCCTAGGCCATCTTTATGTAGAGCAAAATTTCTTTTTTTCAGATCCTCAGAGAGTTGCTATGAGGAGCCATGTTGAACTTCCAGTGACCAGTATAAGAGAGTGTGAGAGCGATAACACCAAATATAACACACCTGCTCCCCATATACACCTGAGACCTTGTAATACTAAAGAGTCACATGACACCGGGGTGGGGAAAATGGCTAATTGTGATTAATTTGGACATTTCTACTTAAGGATGTACTCACTTTTTTTGTCAAAGGTTTAGACATTAAAGGCTGTGTGTTGAGTTATTTTGAGGGGACAGCAAATGTACACTGTTATACAGGCTGTACACTCACTACTTTACATTGTAGCTAAGCGTCATTTCTTCAGTGTTGTCACATTAAAAGATATAATAAAATATTTACAAAAAAAAGGGTGTACTTACTTTTGTGAGATACTGTAAATAAATATATATATATATATATATATATATATATATATATATATAAATATATATATATATATATATATATATATATATATAAACAATACATGCCCAAAACAAGGATATATAGTGTCTAAATGTTAAACAATAATACTTACCAATAGACACTCATCCACTAGCAAACCACCAGTAGGCAGCCAAGCCAGTACTGAAACATATCAGCAAAGGCTATGGAATATTGTAGATCCAGAGGGAGGCAAAAGACAAGTCCCTGTGACCAATTATAGAGGGTCTGTGACATATTTCCCATGAAGCGAAAAAGGAGCCACAAACCATACCACATGTACGTCCCTCTGACAAGCACTGTACTCTGAGGGGAAACCAGGCCTCAACATAGACTGAGAACCCCTCTCTCTGAATCAAATGCACATCTTCATATGAGGTGGGAGAGGTTTTATAGAGCTCTTGGGGTTTGGGAATCATTGCCTACTCCTAGTGGTAAGGAGGAGTAATTACCAGGAGTAATGGATCATGGACTCTCACCACCTGTATAAAAGAAATATGTAGCTGTTATAGGGCTGGCACTGAAAAGTGCAAATCACGAGCAGTTAACCTGCTGAAAATGATTTAAAAATATGGGCTAGAATAAAGTTGGAGAGGTATTTTCCATTTTCGCTATAGCGAAAACTCCACTAGGATTTTCATTTTTGTGCAAGACAGGTTGCGTTCATATTACAAGTTGAAAGTACAATGTTTTTTCTCAAGCTGTAACCAAAATCGTACTTAAAGTCAAAATTCAAAAAGGTTCCAATCAGCCAATAGGATGAGAGCTCAATCCTATTGACTGATTGGAACAGCCAATAGGATTTTAGCAGCTCTAATCCTATTGGCTGATTGGAACATTTCAGCCAATAGGAATGCAAGGGACGCCATCTTGGATGACGTCACTTGCATTCAAGTTCCAGTTTACGGCGGCGACCGTATTGAAGAGGAGCTCCGCTCCGGATGTCTTCAGGATGTACCCACTCCGCGCCGGATGGATGAAGATAGAAGAGGCCGCCCAGATGAAGACTTCTTGCCGGCTGGATGGATCCTTCAAGCGGAACTTTAAAAACTGTAAGTGGTTCGTCTGGGGGTTAGTGTTAGGTTTATTTAAGGTTTTTTTTGTGTGGGTTTTATTTTTAGAGTAGGGTCTGGGCAGGTAGAAGAGCTAAATGCCCTTTTAAGGGCAATGCCCATACAAATGCCCTTTTCAGGGCAATGGGGAGCTTAGGTTTTTTAGATAGGCTTTTTATTTGGGGGGCATTGGTGGGTTGGTTGAGTGGTGGGTTTTACTGTTGGGGGATGTTTGTATTTTTTTTTACAGGTAAAAGAGCTGATTTCTTTGGGGCAATGCCCAGCAAGGGCCATTGGTAATTTATGGTAGGCTAGGGTTTTTTTTTGTGTTTTTTTTTGGGGGGGGGGGGCTTTTTTATTTTGATAGGGCTATTAGATTAGGTGTAATTCGTTTTTATTTTTGATACTGTGTTTTTTTTTTTGTAATTTAGTCTATTTTATTTTTTGTAACAGCGTTTATTTTTTTTGTAATTTAGTAATTTTTAATAGTATATTTAAATAATTTGAGTTAGGGTTTTTAATATGTAATATAGTTAATTTAATTGCTAGTTTAATGTAGTTTTAGTATAATAGTTAGGGTAGGTTAATTAATAGTTTAGAATTAGTTTCTTTTAATTCTATAGGTAAGTTTAAATTTATTTTAAGATAGGGATGTTGTAATTTTAATGTAAAGTTAGCGGGTTGTTAGGTTTAGGGATTAATAGCTTAATTTAGTTTATGGCGATGTGCGGGGCTGGCGGTTAAAGGGACAGTCTACACCAGAATTTTTATTGTTTTAAAAGATAGATAATCCCTTTATTACCCATTCCCCAGTTTTGCATAACCAACACAGTTACATTAATATACTTTTAACCTCTGTGATTATCTTGTATCTAAGCCTCTGCAAACTGCCCCTTTATTTCAGTTCTTTTGACAGACTTGCAGTTTAGCAAATCAGTGCCTGCTCCCAGATAACTTCATGTGCACGAGCACAGTGTTATCTATATGAAATACATGAACTAACACCCTCTAGTGGTGAAAAACTGTTAAAATGCATTCTGAAAAGAGGTGGCCTTCAAGGTCTAAGAAATTAGCATATGAACCTCCTAGGTTAAGCTTTCAACTAAGAATACCAAGAGAACAAAGCAAAATTGGTGATAAAAGTAAACTGGAAAATTGTTAAAAATTACATGCTCTATCTGAATCATGAAAGTTTTTTTTGGCCTAGACTGTCCCTTTAAGGGTTAATAGGTTTAGTTAATGGTAGTGATGTGGGAGGCCAGAGTTTTAGGGGTTAATACATTTATTTAGTGGTGGCGGGGTCCGGGAGCAGCAGGATAGGGGTTAACAACTTTATTTAGGTTGCGGCAGGGTCCGGGAGCGGCGGGATAGGGGTTAATACATTTCATTTAGGTTGCAGCTGTGTCGGGGAGCGGCGGAATAGGGGTTAATCATTTTATTAAAGTTATGGCGGGGTCCGGGAGCGGCAGGATAGGGGTTAAACATTTTAGTATAGTGGCGGCGTTTAGTGACAGGGTATAAATAAAGTTGGTAAAAATCCGAATAGCAGCGAGATCGATGACTGTTAGTTAACAACAGTCCGATGCTCATCGCCCCGTACTTGGTGCGTGGCTTTTTGACGACTTTTTTATAAATATGGAGATCGTATTCAGGTCCATGGACGCGATGTTAAGTGATGCTAGGCGATCGTATTGGTGCCGGAGAATGCAGCATAGTTGAAGCTTTGATAAATATCCCTCTATGTGTGTACATAAATATTAATGTTTTTATATGTGTTTATATGTCTGTAAATACATATATACGCATATAAATAAATACATATGTACACATATATAGACATATATATATACATGTCCTTCCCTTTATGACTAAAGTGTACCCATCTTCTGATGGCTACTTCCAGCAGGATAATGCACCATGTCACATAGCTCAAATCATCTCAAACTGGTTTCTTTAACATGAATATGAGTTCGCTGTACTCCAATGGCCTCTACAGTCACCAGATCTCAATCCAATAGAGCACCTTTGGGATGTGGTGGAACGGGAGATTCACATCATGGATGTGTAGCCGACAAATCTGCAGCAACTGCGTGATGCTCTCATGTCAATATGGACCAAAATGTCTGCGGAATGTTTCCAACACCTTGTTGAATCTATGCCATGAAGAAATAAGACAGTACCGAAGGCAAACGGGTGTCCAACCTGGTACTAGCAAGGTGCACCTAACAAAGTGGCCAGTAAGTATATATATATATATATATATATATATAACAAACAGTGCAAATGTGAATCCGCCCTCCTAGGGTCAACCACCCGGATGTTCCGTGTAAATATAATAGCTCCAACAGTGACAGAAACAAACCAGGATTTTTTCAAATGCAAAAGTCAAATTTATTGACTTTTCAGGGACTTGTGCTCCCCTTCTTCAGAACATCAGTGTACACACAAAACCGTGCTTAAATACAGTGAACAAAACAAACAGTTACCTCCTTCTTCCTGTCAAAAAAAGCACCAAAAATACATCATATCTGGTATATTATAAAGTAAACTCGGAAGTTAACAACCTTCACTTCTGGTATAAGTATACATCAAACCATTGCGTCATAAAAGTGCTGAATTAAATACATGATAAATACTCTCATTCCCTCTAGCGGGTTACCATCATATTTATAAATGTGTCAGTGTTGAATATCACATAATACAGTGCCCAAACATATAGTGATACTGTGGCCTCAATCGCACATATCCGGAAGGCCGGAAGTTACACCACATCCGGTTCCGGTCAAACCGGAAATACGTCCTATGTGACATCACTTACAATTATCAAAATGTAAGCCAGTGTCCCAAGTCGAGGGAACCACCTTCCAAGGTCTAGGGGGTAATCAAGGAGATAACGTGAACTACAAATAATCCACGCCATCCCTTGATATCACCAACGACTGTGGTGAAAGGTAGAATCCCGTCAACAGGCGGAAGACCACCCCCACCAAGTCCCCATCCACAACCCGCTGGTATCCCATACAATGAAGACACTTAGCAACATTAAGATAATGCTCCAAAATCGGGTAAGGAATTGAGTCCCTTGGGGTGTATGGTGTCCAATCGGAACATCCATTCTGCTTCTCTCCTTAGAAGCAGCTTGTTCCTGTCCCCACCTCAAGGTAGTTTAGGGATGTGGTCTATGAGAATAATTCTGATGGCAGATACTGGATGTTTTTCCACTAGCCAGTGACGGGCCACCGGCTGGTCGGATTCCCCTTTCTTTATGGCCAATCTAATTCCGGCTCAATGGTTGGCCATTCTTTCACGTATAGTTCCTTGCATCTTCCTTACATAATGTAGGCCACAAGGACAAATTATCATGTATATAACATGTGTCATGGTACACGTAATAGGATGGTTGATGGTGTATTTTTGATTGCCATGCGGATGGTTGAATTTCTTGGTAGCTATCATGGTGTTACATGTTGTACAGTTCGGGCACCTTCTAGTGGCCTCTGATAAGTATGTAGGTCCAATTAAGCAACTTTATAATTTACTCCTATTATCAATGTTTCTTCGTTCTCTTGCTATCTTTATATAAAAAAGAAGGCATCTAAGCTTTTTTCTTGGTTCAGAACTCTGGACAGCAGTTTTTGATTGGTGGTTGAATTTATCCACCAATCAGCAAGGACAACCTAGGTTATTCACCAAAAATGGGCCGGCATCTAAACTTACATTCTTGCATTTCAAATAAAGATACCAAGAGAATAAAGAACATTTGATAATAGGAGTAAATTAGAAAGTTGCTTATAATGTCATGCTCTATCTGAATCACAAAAGAAAAAATTTGGGTTTAGTGTCCCTTTAACTAAAAACTATTTCAAGTTTGAGAAATCCTTTTTTCTCCAAATAGCGGGCACTGCGATGGGGTCAACATGACCCCATCGTATGCCAATTTATTTAAGGCATTTTTTGAAAATTGCTATTTATGGTCTAAAGATGTACCTCAGGTAATATTTTACAAGAGGTACATTGACAACATTTTGTTGATCTGTAGGGGGAGCCCTGAGAGTTTGCATGAGTGGTTCCAGGAATTCAATAGTACTGACACGACTGTCAGGTTCAAAATGTCATTTAGTAAACATCAGATTGAATTTCTGGACCTACTAATCTCTAAAGGGTAGATGGGATTGGAGACAACTTTGTACTCCAAACCCACAGATCGTAACTCCCTATTGATGTCAAACAGTTGCCAAGCCCCTTCCCTTGTTAAAGGGATTATAAAATTGCAATATATTAGAGCCATTAGAAACAACTCTAGCAGAGAGAAGGGGGAGTCACAAGTATAGGAGATGCAAGACAAATTTGCACAAAGAGGATACTCACCTACTGTCCTTGAAGCAGTTAAAGAACAAACTAAGAATGCCACACAGGAGGCACTACTACTCAAAAAAATGAAGCAGCCAAATTCTGATAACAACATTATTTTTACAACAACTTATGCCCCTAATACCTCTCAAGTTGAACAATCCATTAGAGAATACTGGCATATTCTACTCTCGGATCCAAAACTGAAATTTGCAAAGGACACATGCCCTATTGTTGGATATAGATGCAATACCAATTTAAGAGATCTGTTGGTCATCTCAGATCCCATTAAATGCTACACTAATGAGGATTTAAAAACCACACGCAAGGGATGCTTTCGGTTACCGAACTGTACAACATGTAACACCATGATAGCTACAAAGAAATTCAACCATCCGCATGGCAATCAAAAATACACCATCAACCATCCTATTACGTGTACCACGACACATGTTATATACATGATAATTTGTCCATGTGGCCTACATTATGTAGGGAAGACGCAAGGAACTATACATGAAAGAATGGCCAACCATCGAGCCGCAATTAGATTGGCCATAAAGAAAGGGGAATCCGACCAGCCGGTGGCCCGTCACTGGCTAGTGGAAAAACATCCAGTATCTGCCATCAAAATTATTCTCATAGACCACATACCTAAACTACCTCGAGGTGGGGACAGGAACAAGCTGCTTCTAAGGAGAGAAGCAGAATGGATGTTCTGATTGGACACCATACACCCCAAGGGACTCAATTCCTTACCCGATTTTGGAGCATTATCTTAATGTCGCTAAGTATCTTCGTTGTATGGGATACCAGCGGGTTGTGGATGGGGACTTGGTGGGGGTGGTCTTCCGCCTGTTGATGGGATTCTACCTTTCACCACAGTCATTGATGACATCAAGGGATGGCGTGGATTATTTGTAGTTCACGTTATCTCCTTGATTACCCCCTAGACCTTGGAAGGTGGTTCCCTTCACTTGGGACACTGGCTTACATTTTGATAATTGTCTCTACTACATCCCTTGTTGAGGTATTAGCAAGATTCATGTGGTCACTACGTATGCAAAAAAAGTGTGAAATTCTACCTAAGTAATCTGGTATTACCAACACAGTATTGCTGTAAGAGATATGTCCATTAGATCTTTTTGCCCCCAATTTACCAGAATGTATGAGTTTTTATATCGTATTCTGTTGTTCATCCTCTATTTTAATTAAATTATCTTTTCTGTTGTTTTTGTTAATTTCCATATACACTTACCACATCATGTTTTTTTCCCAGTTTGTTTTGTAATGCTTAGCCACCTGTTGCTCTAGATATACACCATCCGGGTATAGTGTGGATGTTTGTGTGATTCCTCACATTAATCAACATATGCATTGTTGCAGAGTAAATATTACGGAAGTGAGGTCACATAGGACATATTTCCGGTTTGACCGAAACCATATGTGATGTAACTTCTGGCCTTCCCGATATGTGCGATTGAGGCCACAGTATCATTATAAGTTTGGGCAATGTATTATGTGATATTCAACACTGACACATTTATAAATATGATGGTAACCCGCTAGAGGGAATGAGAGTATTTATCATGTATTTAATTCAGCACTTTTATGACTCAATAGTTTGATGTATACTTATACCAGAAGTGAAGGTTGTTAATTTCCGAGTTCACTTTATATATACCGGATATGATGTATTTTTGGCGCTTTTTTTGACAGGAAGAAGGAGGTAACTGTTTGTTTTGTTCTCTGTATTTAAGCGTGGTTTTGTGTGTACACTGATGTTCTGAAGAAGGGGAGCACAAGTCCCCAAAACGTCAATAAATTTGACTTTTGCATTTGAAAAAATCCTGGTTTGTCTCTGTCACTGTTGGAGCTATATATATATATATATATATATATATATATATATATATATTAGAGGCATAGCTAGAAACTACAGGCCCCAGGTGCAAGAATTTAAGAAGGGTCCCACCCTCTCCAAAAAAAATGTGAATTTGATACATATCTTTTTGTTTTTTTACATTTAACACAGAAAAAAAAACGTGAATCAGATTATATGTCTGCAAAAAAAAAACCTGTGCCCACAGTCTGTGAGATGGTCTGACCGCCTATTACTGTATATATTGACACTGTTTAACCCACCAGTACTGTATAAAGTGAGTTAGTGACACAGTTTGTAATCTGCTGGTGAGATGGCTGGCCTGACCCTACCCGCCCCAGTACTTTATAAAGTGACCACAGTAGTCTGTGACATGGTCCAGGCCCCCTGTACTGTATATAGTGGTACTGTATAGTGACACTGTTTACCCCCCCGCCCCCCCATGCTGTAGTAACAAGGTCTGTAATTTGCTGTTTTCACAAACATACACACACACACACACACACACACATACATGCATAAATGCACACACAGTTTTATTGAAAACATTTTTTTTTAAGCTGGGCCCCCACCCTCGAGGAGGCCCGGTCACAGTTCCGACCTCTGCACCTCCTGTTGTTCCGCCCCGGATTTATATATATATATATATATATTATGCTCATCATGTCCCCATTCTGACTAGTTGGCACTGCGATTAACATCTTCTATACTTATTTAATTAGTTACATCTGTTTTCAAGCATGATTAAATATGTTTGTTTGCACTGTTTATTTAACACACGGTGCTCTGGTTATTAGAATTTTCATTCCTTCTATTTATAGCTGCTTTTTTATCCCTTAATCTCGTCTCTTTGAATTTCAAACAATGAAAAAAATGTATCAGAGCATTTTATTATTAAACTATTGCTTTTTTTAACTATTCATCTAACTCTTTTGCAGGGGCTCCCAGTAGTGCATTGCTGCTCCTCAGCCAATCTAGGTATGCTTTTCTACAACCAACAACATAAATTGAAAAATATAAGTAAAAAGTCTCTTATAATTGCATGTTCTCTCAGAACCACTGATCTATGAAAGTTTTTTTACATGATACACCCTCTTCTAGCAAGTTTAACTATGTATCTATCTATCAATATGTCTGTTTATCTATCTATCTATTTGAGAGAGACCACTTCACATGCATACAGCTGCCACTACTGTTAAGATCAATAGGTCAGTTTATGGTAAGTCTCAAACATTCCCAATGAACACACTAGCCCACTCAATCTGGGAAACATATTTAATATAGTG
The DNA here is from genome assembly GCF_027579735.1 of Bombina bombina. Lineage (NCBI taxonomy): Eukaryota > Metazoa > Chordata > Amphibia > Anura > Bombinatoridae > Bombina > Bombina bombina. The sequence goes on from NC_069500.1 coordinate 1,030,879,164, forward strand.
TCCAAAAATACTATCAACAAAACTAAATAATTTATTAGATACAGTTATAGTAGGAAACACTATTTAAATTCATAATCAGATCTTTGCGTTTTCTAAAAATCAAACGCTCAAAAAAATACAGACCTAGATTTACTTTATAAATTTCATTTAAATTATGAAATACAATAAGTGCAGAGCATCTCCTATAACCAAATTAGCATAATAGAAATTCGTTCACATGGAAGAATTGAAAAGGGTTGTGCAGGGGTGCAACCAACTAAATGGAAAATGTAATCTCTGTATTGTGCTTGTTACCACAGGTTGTGCTGACAGGACTTTGTGAAAGAATAGGACCATGACCTGATCAAACAGTTGTGCTGCTGAATGCACAGCAAGAGAATTAAAATGAAGAATAACAGTGCAAGCAGCTGGAAAAGAGGCGGAGAAGTGGGGTGAGAAAGGATATACAGGGAGTGCTAAATGTAAGAAGGAATCAAAGTTCAAAAAGATAACTGATGCTTGACTCAGAAATCAGTCACTGGATATGTTGAGCAATTTACATAGCTACTATATAATTCTTGCCATCATTTTGACTGTGTTTGTCTATCTGCCTATCAATCATTTTTTCCATTATTTTTGAGAGTATCTATATCTATTAATTAATCATTCTATTTTTTTTATCAATCTATGGGGCTCCATTTCTCTATTCTACTCTATTTATCAAGGCAGGCTTCACATTAAAGTTCATTATTTGTTTGTAGACAACAAAAAGCAACAGATTTTTCCTCACCTTTCACTGAGAAAACCAGCCTCTTAGTATTATTCACCCTAACTGAAATCAATGCTGAGTGAGAGTTAGGTGAGTCTACAAATTTCCTACAATGTTGATACATGTCAAGCAAAGCGTAAATGCTGGTACTGAGTCACTCCATATAAACTAGGATAACATATTATAATGGTGTGATGTTTAAAAAGAAAAAAACTAAATAAAAAATGAGTCTTTTTGGTTATTTCCTAGTGGATTTTGAACCCTGTCTGCTAAGATACTTGTGTCAAAAAATGTGCTGTCAGAATATTCAGAGTGCAACCCAGGTATAGGAGTTGCTCCCAGTTTATTCTGGTATTGCTGCTCTGGGCATGAAATGCTCACCTAGACCAGCCTGTGAGTGCACTTCATTACTGTGTTCTGTATGGGGGCACATCCCATTAGTGATGTCGCGAACAGTTCTGCCGCGAATAGTTCTCAGCGAACATAGCATGTTCGCGTTTGCAGCGGACAGCGAACATATGCGATGTTTGATCCGCCCCCTATTCGTCATCATTGAGTAAACTTTGACCCTGTAGCTCACAGTCACAAGACACATTCCAGCCAATTAGCAGCAGACACTCCCTCCCAGACCCTCCCACCTCCTGGACAGCATCCATTTTAGATTCATTCAGAGCCTGCATTCTTAGTGAGAGGAGGGACAGTGTAGCTGCTGCTGATTTAATAGGGAAATCGATAGCTAGGCTAGTGTATTCAGTGTCCACTACAGTCCTGAAGGACTCATCTGATCTCTGCTGTAAGGACAGCACCCCAAAAAGCCCTTTTTAGGGCTAGAACATCAGTCTGCTTTTTTTTTTCCCTGTGTAATCTAATTGCAGCCTGCCTGCCAGCTCAGGCTCACAGCGTATACTGTGCCCACTTGCCCAGTGCCACCACTCATATCTGGTGTAACAGTAGTGTACATTTAAAAAAAACAAAAAACTTTTTTTAATTTGAAATAATAGCAGTCATTTTCCTTCACACGTGTGCATTTGAGGTCCTGCCAGGGCACAGTGTGACACCAGTGCAAGTCATTTCTGCTAAAACAGTAGAGTACATTTAAAAAAAAAAAAAAAACTTTTTTTACTGTGTGAAATAATAGCAGTCAGTTTCCTTCACACGTGTGCGTTCCAGGTCCTGCCAGGGCACAGTGTCACACCAGTGCAAGTCATATCTGCTAAAACAGTAGTGTACATACATTTAAAAAAAACAAACCTTTTTTATTGTGAAATAATAGCAGTCAGTTTCCCTTACACGTGTGCACTCCAGGTCCTGCCAGGGCACAGTGTCACACCAGTGCAAGTCATATATACTAATACAGTAGTGTACATACATTTAAAAAAAACCAAAAAAACCTTTTTTACTGTGAAATAATAGCAGTCAGTTTCCCTCCCACGTGTGCGTTCCAGGTCCTGCCAGGGCACAGTGTCACACCAGTGCAAGTCATATCTGCTAAAACAGTAGTGTACATACATTTAAAAAAAAAAAAACCTTTTTTATTGTGAAATAATAGCAGTCAGTTTCCCTCACACGTGTGCGTTCCAGGTCCTGCCAGGGCACAGTGTCACACCAGTGCAAGTCATATCTGCTAAAACAGTAGTGTACATTTAAAAAAAAAAAAAAACCCTTACACTACCTGAACGATACAACATCATACCTGATGTTTTAAAGCACGTTATTCCAAACAATTTAGGAATGTTAGGTGATTTATGCCCTTTATGGATTAAAACCAGACTCTGCATCAACCATGTAATTTTCCATGGGAGTTTGCCATGGATCCCCCTCCGGCATACCACAGTCCAGGAGTTAGTCCCCTTGAAACAACTTTTCCATCACTTTTGTGGCCAGAAAAAGTCCCTGTGGGTTTTAAAATTCGCCTGCCTATTGAAGTCTATGGCGGTACGCCCGGTTCGCAAACATTTGCGGAAGTTCGCGTTTGCCGTTCGCAAACGCAAAATTTTAGGTTCGTGACATCACTACATCCCATGCCCTGGGTAGTATTACCAGGGTAAAATGGGTGTATTTCATAGAATAACATAGGAAGTACATCCCCTGACACAGAAAACTAATATCATAGCAGATTAGGTACAAAATCTACACAAGAGTAACCACAAATATACAAAAAAATCTGCAAAATAAATTAGCTGCCAGTTACTCGTATAAAAACTGCAAACACTAAAAACATGAAATGTAGGTGTTAATTGCACTATTTGATTAAGAGATGATAAACCCCAATTCACTGGCATTCATGCATTTTTTCCTAGGGAAAACAATTAGTTAAATAATTTTCAAGATTAGGTTTATTTCTTAAAGTGATGGTATTTCTGGGCATTTAAGAAACGCTAGATTTTCCATCACTAAAAATAAAGTGGAGTTTAAGGGGTCAATTTATCAAAGCGTCAACTGATAATACGCTTGAATTCTGCGTCGTATTTGTTGCAAGATTGATACGTCGTAGTTATCAAAGCATTAAGCTTGTCAAATGTTGAAATTTGTGATGTAATATATGCTCCCACGATCTCAATCCAACGCAGATCGATGCTTGCGTCATTACAAATGTTCCAAATTCACATTCGACTCTATTTGACCCTTTTCCAAATTTATTAAACATTTAACAGGTACGCTTGCATGTATTCTGACACAGCGTACCTAGTTTTCAATCCGCCACCCTTCAGGTCGCTGATGCCATAGAACTCAATGGGAGTCTGAAAACACAGAAAGCTTATGTTCGAAGCTGCAAGAGAATGAAGCATATTGCATAATAAAAGTAAGTAATGTTACATCTTTGTCTCTCATTACAAAGCTATTTGTACTGCCATAGCAGACAGTTAACAATGAACATGCTTAATATTTAAATCTGCTAACCTTTTTTGACGCTGAAGGAGGATATTAATGAACTATCATAATCATTAAGTATAATAAAAAGAATTCATGCTCTTTCACAATACAAAAATATATTAATATGGTTAACTGCTGTTCTAATGGTACAGTAATAGCTTATAGTATACTTATTTATAATTTCCTAAATGCACAATCCAAGCTCAAAAAAGAAACACAATCTGGTGACATAGATATAAATCTAATATGTGGTGTCATTGTTGACGCTGATAATATTATATGGATTAAAAATATATAGATTATGGTTGACATAGACATAGGATTAATGAAAGCCAATCAAAATTTCATATGCTTAATGATTTGTGGCGCAGATATTATATAATAGTATATTTGATCCAATATGGTGCGTCCAAGTGCTTTTTCTATTGGCGAAATAGTTATTCTTGTATATGGGATGAACAAATACTTTCCACAGAGATTCGGAGGAGTTCTTGGAGTGTGACAGGAAAGATGCAATCATATCATATACAAAATGATGAGGAGAATGTACAGAGTCTCGGGTACTAAAAGGACGTGACAACAATGTTTGCGCCATTTTAGTGACTTAAGATGATGGGAACCAGACTATTATCAGTCCATAAGATCACTCATCAGGACTTGTAAGTGTCCTTTTTATATGATGATGACATTTGTCACAGCAATATTATTTATGTGTTCACATATAATGGCTGCCACTTTCACTTCACGTCAAAATAGTTGACACATTAACATTAAAAAAATAAAATAATAATAATTATATACAGTATATATACAGTATATAAAATAATAGTCTTGGTTTTTATTTAGGACACAAACTCATAAATCAATTTATGTACTTCCAGCTAAAGTTAATGAACTTTCTGGAGCCAGACTTTAGCCAATCTTACTAATATTAACATATGAGCTTTTGAGAAAACCTATATTCAATACAAGCAGAATAGCTGCTATAATACAGCATCATCTCTCCTTAATAAAGTTGAATTAAGATAACGCTAAAGACATTTGTTAAAACAATACAACAAGGATATTGAGCTGTTTGTAGCAACACCTTTACTATTTGCAATCGTGGCTGCATGCAATCCTATTTTACTAATTATTATTGCAAGTGACTGTCACTTGTCATTTATATATAAACATGACTATATATGATTAGGTGAGAACCTCCACTTAGTTTTGGCACAACAGTTGCAATAACACAACGCTATTTGTCAATCAACTTAATCAATAGAACGCTACATATTCCAGCAATGAGATGACAAAGTCATAAGTCATCCAAACTCACAGTGTAACTAGTGAACTTAAATGGGTGCAAATAATTTAACCATCGTTATTTGGCTAATATAAGCCTCCATCTTGTTGAACTATAAGCAGTATATTCAAACCTACTCTGATATAAACATATGGTAATGTAACCTTAGGGATTCTAATGTTATAGTCCCAAAAATAACTCCTACCCCTTAAAGGGGAATACATTTACCAACCCACGAGCAGTGGAATATTAACCCACTTCACAAGATATAATAATAAATAATATACACAATATGGTATTTTTTATTGTTGGTTTCAATACCATACAATAACCATAATAGTGGGGATTCACATCTGCTATACCCAGTATATAATAATTCGAATGAGATTATAATAACCTCAAGGCTCCTAAGTGTGTGTTTTCCAATTTTATTTATGCTTCTAATAAAAGTAAATTTTTAATCCATTATAGTTATAATCTGCAATCTTTATTGCACATCCTCTGTTTTGACTATCTAAATGTTATCCTAATTTGACCAATAATAAAGTGATGAAAAATTCCCCCGAGTGCTATATATGTAGTCTTTATCAAGATAGGGCTAACCTAGCCTATCTTGTAGTTTGTTAAAACATGGAAGGGGACTGCACTCTCAGACCGGACCGGGTACACATCCAATGACCCTGCAACATGCTCAGCCCTGGGTGCTCACTGGCACTCACAGGAAGCTGTTCTGTCTCCAGAGTCACAGGCAGTTAACACCAGACAGGTCTGGGTGCAAGAACCATAGGGAAAATTACAAAACAAATTAATACAACACACAGAGAAAGTCCAGCACACACTTACAAGCTCTCAGCTAAGATTAAAAGCAAAAATCTTTAAAGCTTTAATGCTGGTACTCCATATAAACTAGGATAACATTATAATGGTGTAATGTGTAAAAAGAAAAAAATGAAATAAAAAATTAGACTTTAGGGCCAAGCCGTGCAGGAACATGGATGCACATTAGAAAAGCTCCGTATCAGCCTACTCTCTCAGCCTTCCCTATCTGGACAGGAGACATCCCTAAAAATTAAACAGACACTGGAGAGATGCCTAAAGACAACTAGATCTGAAAACTAGTCCTTCTGACACCCATTGGCAGTTGCGGCCAGTTTAGGCATCGGATATCTCCCGGAGCGCCGCCATCTTGGATTATCGGAGATCTCATTCCTCCCTCTGCATCAGGTGCGCCCTTGCTAAAATACAGACCACGGAGGTCCGGGGTGTAGACTGTTGCTGTGTCCTCACGATCGGCACCTCAGATAGGTGAGCCTCCCTGCCTGCCCACATAGACCACTATTGGCTAACTTCACTACCCACGTGGTTGGGCCATGAGGGCTAGAAACTAGATCCACAAGGTAAACAACTCCACTGGGGTGCTCAATGCTTTTAATTGTAGAGCCGGTTCTAAATAATAACCAGGGAACCATAATTTATGATACAATCTGGGGAAATAAACAAGATTGGCAGATAAAAAAGGGGCCATTATTATACTATTTAAAATCAGACCAGAACTTGCTAAGCAGCAACCTAAATAGCCCTTATTCATATTGAACTGAACCTAAGATTGTTTATAAGAAGAGTTCATTAATAATTCCCCTTCTGCACACTATATATAAGGTGAAGCCACCTCATCTTGAATTGGTCATCCCACTTATTAAAGGGCACCACAATGACCCCAAAGAAGGGACAAAAACCAGTTAATTCAGCAAGAACACAATTACAGACTCCATCAGTCTCTTCCTTTTTCCAAACAACAGATACACCACAAGCAGCAGCTTTAGGGATTTCTGAAATGCCTGGTGTGCCTAGCTCCTTGGAGTCGGTAAATAGTCAGCAGGATTCCCTGCAGGCCATAAAAGTGAAGCTGGCATCATTGCCTTCAAAATCAGACCTGGAATCGCTAAAAACTTTTATAAAGGAAGAACTAAGAGATTTAAAAAAAGATCTAAATGTGATGGGTGGCAGGATTGAATACTTAGAAGAGGGTCAAGAAACCTTGAACAATCTTGTTAGCTCAAACACACAGCAAATTTCCATAAAAGATTCTATGGTCCAATCTCTACAAAATAAAGTAGAGGACCTCGATAATCGTGGATGAAGGAATAACCTGCGTATTCGAGGCATTCCCGAAGACATCCCTCAGGATCAGTTAAAAAATTATCTCAAAGGACTATTTCAACACCTATCACCAAATTCACAGCCTTTGCTTAATGAGGACATTGACAGAGCCCAAAGGGCGCTACGCCCCCCACCTAAACCTCCACTGCCCCCACAAGATGTGATCATCAGATTCCTGCGTTTTACTGCAAAAGATACCATCTGGCAGGCAGCAAGAGCTCAGCAGTCTATTTCATACGAAGGTCACTCATTACAAATATATCAGGATCTCAGCCCCTACACGATCCAGAGACCCAAGGAGATCAAGTTTATTACAAGCACACTTCAGGAACATCACATAAAATATCGCTGGGGCTTCCCCTTCAGTCTGATAATAAGCCATAATGGGTCCCAAATTATAATGATCTAGACCACCTCTCCAGATCTCTTAACCTTAAATGTAACCCACCAAATGAAACCGTTATCAACACCCCTCCATTACCCATGGACCCTGGACCTTCGCACCCAAGAGAACATAGACCTCAGTGGCACAGAGTTCAAACAAAGAGGAGGAAGACAGGTTCTCTTCACCCAGGTGATGGTGCACCGCCACCATGAAGCGTCTACACTCTTAGACATTTGTTTACTCAGCAATTATTTAATTGATTGTCAGACCCAGGGTTAGGAATTGGTCATCTTTTGGACTCAAGGTCACATTAAGGTTATTGCCCATATTGTTTTGTCTCCCTCATCACACTTGCCTTCTTCACTTTGAAGAGATCCTGCAGACATGGTGGAGAGTGGCAGAATACGTTCTGGTAATATACTGTTTAAGGTTATACATAGTATGAGTTATAATAATGCCAATTGTAAGACTGGTTGTGATAGCATTAGTAAAATATGTTGTAAAATGTTTGATTTACTCTTTGTCAAAACTTTGGGCCTAAGGGCCGTACAGGGTAGTTGATCGCTAAACCATCTGTTAAATAAACTGTAGTACTATCCACATATACGCAACATTTACGATTCATGTAAACAATTAACAGCTATCACTGCCCCTGACAGATAACTCAAAATAGTCGACTGGTAAAGAACCCATTAGGACCATAAATCAGCCGCTACATCTGTTAATTAATATTTCTATGGGGCCTAATTGATCCCATTTCAGCACTCTGTCGCGGGGAACTAATAAACTACCAGTGGCTAGTTGTTTGACTTTCTAACTGACTTTCTCCCCCTCTCATTTTATTAATAATGTATATCTCCTCTGGAAAATTACATTATATGCCCACTGTCCCCCTCCTGATATAACTAAAATAATACTAACATGAGAGCTAGTTAGGCGGTATTTCTCCCCCCCTAGTAAGGTGTATTGCAGAATGTCTCATACACTTCTTACAATTGTTATGGTTAATATTATTTATTGTCTGTTTAAGTTTATATATGTTGTAATTACATGTTTTATTGTATGTTTTACTCAATATTCTGGTCCAATCTCAGATAATGTTTCTTTATATGTAAAAATGAATGGTATAATAATCTTAATCAGCCATACAATGTTCTTCTACACAGCCAAATGAATAACACACTGACAAATATTACGTTTATTTCACACAATACAAAAGGCCTCAACAGTCCTCAAAAAAGATCGATGGCCCTTAGGGATTATAAGAGAAATAAAGGTGACATCCTTTTTATACAGGAGACCCACTTTAAAAGGGGGTTTGAACCCAAGGCTGGCCTTAAAAAAATTGGTGAGGTATATCTCTCTTCCCATACTACGAAACATAATGGGGTAGGGATCTTGGTGAATAAAAGATTGCCTTTCCGTGAGTCTTCAATCCATAGGGATAAAGAGGGAAGGTATATAATTGTAGTGGGATTTCTATATCACAAACCCATAACACTTGTAAATATATACGCCCCCAATGTTGATTCTGCCCCCTTTTTTCTTCAGCTTAGCAAAAAAATTCTTGAAGTCACTAGAGGTAGTTTAATCCTTGGAGGCGATATTAACCTCGCTTTTGATCCGGTGCTAGATTGCTCTACAGACACGTCTTCAGTACCCAACAAGATGCTAAAACAAATTAAACTATCTCTTTCACAACTGGCAATACACAATACTTGGAGACTCCAATACCCTGACAAAAAAGACTACACATTCTACTCTAATCCCCATAAGTTATACACAAGAATTGATTATTTCTTCACAGATGTCACCAACTTATCATATATCACTTCCACTGACATTTATCCTATAACCTGGCCAGACCACGCCAAAATCAGTTGCTAGTTTCAATGGCCCTCCTTATTTCCCTCTAACGCCAATTGAAGATTTGATGAATCCCTCCTCAGAGACCCCCCGACTTTTATTCAGGTACAAAAATCATTAATTGATTACTTGCAAAGGAACGATACCCCAGACACTGACATACATAATATTTGGAATGTACATAAATGCGTTCTCAGGGGGGAGCTTATTGCCCTTAAAGCTGCCAAGCTTAAACAACAGAATGTATATCTTAACTCCCATTTAGAGGATATAGCTAAACTGCAAGATATACATAAAGTATATCCCACAAATACCTCATTGCTAGATAGTATTACACACAAACAAAATCAGCTTTGCCTTCTTTTGGGTACCGAAGCTAAAAATAGAGCCTTGTTCCCCGGGAAGGTTTACTATGAAGGGGCTAACAAACAGGGGAAAATGTTGGCAAGACAACTTAAAAGAAGAACAAATAAGCAATACATAATGAGAATAAGTGGGACATCCGGCGACATGAAATCATATACTACCGACATCCGACATTACACTAGCCTTTAAGGACTACTACTATAAACTATAGAATATTAGACATGACACAGACGATCCTAACCCTGTTGAAATAGCAGACTATTTCTCTGACTTAAATCTTCCCAAACTTTCTGAGGAACAAAGAGATGAATTAGATGCTCCAAAATCTGAGGAGGAGCTTCTTGAAGCTATCTCTTCTCTCCCCACAGGTAAGGCCACAGGCCCTGACGGGTTCGGAAACTCCTACTACCTACAATTCAAAGAAATATTATCCCGGTATCTTCTAAGATACTATCAGAGCATAGACGACAATGAGGGTTTTTCCTCATCCTAGCTCCAGGCACATATCTGTGTCACACTCAAGCCTAGTAAATCACCAGACCAAATAACTAACTATCGCCCAATTTCACTCATCAACACCGATATAAAGATATTTGCAAAAATAATAACGAACCTTTTAAACCGGTTCCTCCCCAACCTCATACACATTGACCAAGTTGGCTTTGTTCCAGGTCAAGAGGCAAGGGATAACACAGTCCGTAATATACATCTAATTTGGCATATCACACATAAAAATATCCCATCAGTATTAATTTCAACAGATGCCGAAAAGGCCTTTGACCGCGTTAACTGGTCATTCTTGAGAGCATCTTTGGAGGCCTTTGGCTTCGGATCTACCACCCTAAAACGTATATTTGCATTATATACATCTCCCAGAGCTTGCATATTAGTTAATGGTTCCCTCTCACCCCCAATAGAAATAAGGAACGGTAAACGTCAGGGCTGTCCCCTCTCACCCTTACTCTTTGCGCTCCTTATTGAAACTCTAGCTACCAAGATTAGAAACAATACAGAAATAACAGGCATCACACTAGGACAAGATACCTATAAGATATACCTATTCGCTGATGACATCCTCTTTACCCTGACTAACCTGGAAAAACCAATCCCACCGCTTTTGACAGAGCTCTCCATCTTTCATAACCTAACAAACTTTTTGATAAATTAGAGCAAATCTGAAATCCTGGGCTTTGGTCTTTCGGAGAGCTCCGTTATAGCAATTAAAAATAGCTGCCCTTTTAGGTGGTGCGAGGGGACCATGAAATATTTAGGTATACATCTTCCTGATTCTTTTGACAAGATATTCCAGGTAAATGACCTCCCAATTAAAACATTAATCATGAATGACCTATCTTCCTGGAGCTCCAAGAAACTTTCGTGGTGGGGTCGACGTATTAACACTTTAAAAATGAATATCTTCCCAAGACTCCTCTATATCATGGAAGCGCTGCCAATCCCTTCCTGCCTTCTAAATACCTTCCCCAGATACAAATTTCAGCTCTTATGTGTGGTAAAAGAAGCCGCCAAAAATTAACAAACACACTATGTCCCTACCGAGGTCGCATGGCAGACTGGTAATACCCAATTTGGAGGCATACAGAACCTCCATATTCCTGCAGAGGATACTAGACTGGAGGGTGGGGGAAACACAGAGGAGGTGGGTTCGACTTGAGGAATATATAAATCCTGATCTACCACTGGCTAGCTTATGCTGGAGACCAGACTTTCATGAGAAAGCTAGACTGCTCACTAACCCAATCACTAGGGAAACAGTCTTACAATGGGATTGGGCCTCTAAGCACTACCCATGTCTCTCTTCTAATCCGGGCCCTCTGACCTCACGTCTTCATAACACTAACTTTTCTATTTCTCCCCTAGTTAACTCAAACTCAATGGCTAAGGACATATCTATATACCATGTAACCGCTAACGAAACCATATGCATGCAAGACCAATTAGTAGACAAAGGCTATATGACTGGGCGAGAAACTGATTTTCCTACAGAAGATTACATAACTATATATACACTCACAAACATAGAAACAACATGGTCTGCACACCTACTAACATGGAGAAATTGTACTTATCAAGATCCCCAATAACATTCCCTCTCCATCATCTATAAAAATATAATTCAACCTCCCCAGGCAACTTACCATATTCCATTGAGATATGGGAAAGAGATCTGGGAATAATTATTCTTCCGCAAACACGACCAATATATTTATAAATACTAAAAAATCCTCTACTTCAGCCTCTATCCTGGAAACCAATTATAAAATGTTGCACTGCTGGTATTTAACCCCTCAAAAACTACATCGCTTATATCCTAAAGTTAGCAACAAATGTTGAAGATGCGGTCATGTTGGGAGTGGAATGGGACATATGTGGTGGTGTTGTTCTTGTATAAACCACTACTGGTATGAGGTAATGCATGAAGTAGAATAAATTTTACAAACAACTATACCACCTGACCCCCAGATCTGGTCACTAAATAAGTCTACCCAACTACCCTCCAAACACCTTACTCCCCTATTTCGGATATTTACCAATAGTGTTAAAATGCTGATAGCCAAAGTCTGGAAGTCAAGGGAAGTCCCTTCTCTAGCAATGTGGAGGGATAAGGTCACTGAGTTATTGGAATTGTCTGTTTTTAAGAAAGGTAACACAGAATGCTTTATTATGTTACAAGCAATTTGGGACGAATATATTAGAAACAATTAGAGGGGAGAAAAGAAGGAGGCGCCACAATAGTGTGAAATCGTAGATGAATATGACCCCCACACAACGATACAAGATCACTTACTAGATTCAAAGCACTTGAGAAGTGCCACAAGCGCAGGCTGAACTATTCACAAGCTGTCCAGCGAGCTTATCCTCACGATCAACTCCGATCCAGTAGCCAAAGTAAAGATTTCATGAAACCCCACAGGTACTTGGGATTGCAAAAATGCCCAATGATGGTACAAGTATCCTCCTCAGGGCAAATGCACAGCTATTATTATTGTGTCAAAAGCTGATAGCTGATAACAAGTAAAAGTAAAATAGCTTTTCAAAGCAAAGATAAAAACAAGCGTGATGACAGATAGGTTAAAATATAACATATAAGTTTATTAAAACCTAATACACTACGCGTTTCCCGGTCACAACAACCGTTTCATCAGGTGTATAGAACTAACAGTCATCACACTATTTAAAACAAATCTCGGCGTTCACCAGTTGACAATGCGCATGCTCATAAAAGCTGTTACCAATGAGATGATAAACTGAGCCGGCAAGACCTCAAGACCCATCAAAAAGAGATGGGGTGAACACACGAGAAATGTAAAGAATGAATTGGTAAATCATAGTGTTCCTCGCCATAAGGGCGTATGCCATCCAGGAGAAAACGATATATTTAATATTCTCCCTATAGAACATGTAGCTCCTAAATGGGGTAGAAATAGGTTCATACACTTACGACAAAGAGAGACCTATTGGATATGGAAATTAAAAACTTTGAAACCCCATGGTCTAAATGAAAACATTGACATGGCAGCTTTTAATTGAAACATTTTTGGATTATATTTAGTCACTTTTTTAATTGGTATTTATCCTTTTGAGAATTGTTTTGTTATGTAGATATACGATATTGTATTTTTATTACTACATATTTATTGTGTTTTTTATGAAAGTATAAGTTCTAGTGCATCACTCATAGACATGGAGTTGTGACTTATGAGATGATCCCTGAGTTGGCATTTACCTTATATTTGTTTATATTTATATCGATATTATATTAGTATCTTTACTCTAATAGGAATGTTTTCTTGGGAGGTGCTTTGCTGTAATTCTCGGCATGTATCTTCCATTAGATATATTATAAATTTTTGCCTACATGCATCAAATAGCTATCACTCAGTAGTTTTGCTCCCAATGAATCATGAATGACATATATGTTGATGAGAAAATTGATCTCTTAAAAAAATTTAATCATTTCTATATAGGAAATCATACCGGCCTATATGGTGATATTTTGGGGACCACTGCCCATGAGGTATATCTAAGTCCCTTTCCAGTAATGTATATATGTTTATTTTTAATCACAGTGTGTATTTAAATCACTCAGCCGTACTTTTAGATAGTAATTGGAGCGAGCCTTCAATGTCGCCATTTGAGTGACAGGTTATTCACGCTTCAGGGGCTGGTACCACACGCCCATCTTTAGGTCCAATCATAACGCTTGCCGGCTCAGTTTATCATCTCATTGGTAACAGCTTTTATGAGCATGCGCATTGTCAACTGGTGAACGCCGAGATTTGTTTTAAATAGTGTGATGACTGTTAGTTCTATACACCTGATGAAACGGTTGTTGTGACCGGGAAACGCGTAGTGTATTAGGTTTTAATAAACTTATATGTTATATTTTAACCTATCTGTCATCACGCTTGTTTTTATCTTTGCTTTGAAAAGCTATTTTACTTTTACTTGTTATCAGCTATCAGCTTTTGACACAATAATAATAGCTGTGCATTTGCCCTGAGGAGGATACTTGTACCATCATTGGGCATTTTTGCAATCCCAAGTACCTGTGGGGTTTCATGAAATCTTTACTTTGGCTACTGGATCGGAGTTGATCGTGAGGATAAGCTCGCTGGACAGCTTGTGAATAGTTCAGCCTGCGCTTGTGGCACTTCTCAAGTGCTTTGAATCTAGTAAGTGATCTTGTATCGTTGTGTGGGGGTCATATTCATCTACGATTTCACACTATTGTGGCGCCTCCTTCTTTTCTCCCCTCTATCTGCAGATCGTCGCTGGTGCCATCAGTTTTGGAAGGAGTATTTGCTGCCGCATACCCGTTATCTGAGGGAACACCCGGAGGAAATAATCTCCACTCCATGAACTTTGGATAAGAACTTTTTATACACCCTATTTTGTTTTTGGGCACCTATTGTTTGTACTGGTATTTATATGTTATACCTCCACCAATTTGTGTCTCTAACACTGTTTATTACTATTGTGCGTCTGTAACATCTCTTGTATTGATAGTTACATCATCTCAGCAACATAGTTGCTGGAGGTTGTTTTCGATTTGGAAGACACAATAGTAACACTTTATAGGCACAGTGTTTATATCTACATTCACTGTCATTTTGTTATATATTTATTTTTTGTACACTCATATGTACTTTTATATATAATTATTTATCACTTCAAGAATATAGTTGTGAACACATATCACACACATTTTCAATCCTTGTCCTTTGTTGAAGAGGGCAGTCGAGTTTTTGGGATATACATCACATGATTACTTTTTGTACACTTTATTCGTTTGCATATTTAGGCGCCTTCATTTTTTTATATATCACTTTTGTTTTCACTATTGGGCTTTGGTGAAGAGCGACTTTAATATTAATTATCAATATATTTTTCGAAATTTTGTAAAATGCAAAGTAAGGAAATCCGCAATCAGAGTCGTTTGACTCTCAGCACATGTGACAATTTTATTGAGACATCTACATCCACAGATAATAGTAATTTATCCATGACACAACTATTTATTAAGTTAGAGGATGCACTTAAACAAGAGCACAGACACTGGTGGGATATTGACACTTTAAAAAAATACAAATTAAAGGGGCATATACCCAGAGGTCTTAGATTATCTAAATTATGTTCATTTACAAATAATGCTGAATTAACATCTAAATGGCAGAATTTATTATCTGAGTGTTCTTTCAAATTAATTGATCTATTGATTGAGCACAGAGAAATGTTGTTGAATAACACCGAATCCTTAATAGAAGAACTTCAAGCAGCTCTTCTTAAATATCAACAACACTCTGAATATGAAAATAAAAATAAAGAAATTTTAGAGAGAACAGATAAATATCAAAAGAAATTGATTAAGATTAAATCTAAGAAACTAGCCAGAGACGAAAAAGACTATTTAGAAGGATGTATCTATAAAAATCCTTCTGAAACTGCTATGGAAGAAGGTTTAGTTGTAGAGGAGAACCCTAATACAGAAAATTTTTCTAAAAAAGATGATTGGACTAGAGTAGAATACAGGAAACCGAAGGATAAAAGGAAAAATGTGAATTACAAAAATGGCGATTATGGGTATCATAATAATAATAAAAATAATTTTAATGATAATAAGGATTTCAATAGGGGATATAACTCTCCCAGACAGTATAACTCCACTTGGAAAAGCAAACAGAGATTTTTTCCCCAAGAACAATATAAAGAGAGGAACAATTCTATAGAGTACAGGAAAGAGGATAATGATTGGTATAAAAGAGAACAAGACAGGGATTACGGTAATACGAGTCTTTCCTATAATAATGGTAACACGAGTTATTATCATAACAAGGGTCACCATTTTAAACCATCTAGTTCAGCATACTATAATACAGAACCTGAACACAAAATAGAAAGACCACAGGGTTTTCATTTAGACAAGAAACAAGATCATCACAGACAACATCAAAGACAAATACCTATCAGATTAAAACAAATGGAAACCAACTATGTAAAAGAAGGTTTCTATACTCCGCCACCAAGAAAAAGAACATATGCAAACGTGGCAGCAGAGGGAGAGCAAAATCTTCCAAAAAGGAGAAACTTAGAAGGATGAAAGATGGTATATTTAATCTTTCTAGCCATGTGTTGACAAACGAAGAGATTTGTGTCCTAAACAGAGGGCTATCTTTTTGTCCTTCAGATGAGCATAACATATTTGAATTATTTGTTGATCTGAATAAATTTATCAGGAAGCTATCGGTACAACGATACTTCTGTGATAAAAAATTAAAACAAGATAAACGGATACCTATTATTACTAATGATATGTCTGAAAGACCCTCTACAGATATTATCTATTATGAACCAGAAGATCTATGTAATTCTCTGTTTGATGATTTTGTTCATTCTAATCTAATGTTGAAATCCAGTTTTAATCCTCCCATCACCAATCATAATATCCAACTCTTTCAAGACTTGGTTCTGGAAGAGTTTAGTTCTATGAATAATATCAATAGAAATAGAAAGAAGGCCTCAAATTTGAACATCTATGAAATTAGAGCCTTATCTAAGCTAGCTAAAGATCAGTCTCTAGTGATCAGACAAGCCGACAAGGGAGGTGGAGTGGTATTGCAGGACTGGGGTGATTATCTAGGGGAAGCAAATCGGATCCTATGTAATCCTGAGTACTATAAGAGATTGACTTTTAACCCTACTAAGAAATATATGATTGGTTTGGTTAAACTTATAGATGATGGATACTACAAAGGGATCCTCACCAAAAAAGAAAAAGAATTTTTGAACCCGGGTACCCCTAGCCTTGCATACTACTACCACCTCCCTAAGATTCATAAGTGTAAG
This sequence comes from Bombina bombina, assembly GCF_027579735.1. Classification (NCBI taxonomy): domain Eukaryota; kingdom Metazoa; phylum Chordata; class Amphibia; order Anura; family Bombinatoridae; genus Bombina; species Bombina bombina. The sequence goes on from NC_069500.1 coordinate 1,030,896,216, forward strand.
GATAACCCTCCCGGTCGCCCGATTATATCGGGGATCGGGAACCTAACGTGTAATCTATCTGAATACATAGACTCCTTTTTGAAAAAGGAAGTAAAGTGTTTACCATCATATATAAAAGACACACCGGATTTAATTAGTAAATTATCGAAATTATAAAACTTGGATGTAAAAAATTTAGTTTGGATGACATGTGATGTGTCAGCTCTCTATTCAAATATAGCACACGAGTTAGGCATTAACTCTATTGATAAATTTTTATCTAGAGATATTTATTTACCTGAACAGCAAAAAATCTTTCTATTAGATGCCATCTCTTTTGTGCTTAAGCACAATTATTTTGTATTTCAGGAGCAGTTTTTCCTACAAGTAAAGGGCACGGCCATGGGGACCAGGTTCGCCCCCAGCTTTGCTAATTTGTTTATGGGGTCCTTTGAAGAGGAGTATATCTATAATTCCCCGGCGAGGGCGAACCTGGTCTTCTATGGCCGCTTTATTGATGATTTGCTCTTTATATGGGATGGAACAGTATTGAAGGCAGAGGAATTTGTAACATCCCTCAACTCCAACAATATGGGTTTAACATTTACATCCAATATTTCAAAAGAACAAATTGAATTTTTGGATCTCACATTATATTGGGATCCAAAAGGGTCTATCTTAACTAAGACATTTTTCAAAACTGTGGATACGAATAGTTATTTGAATTTTAAAAGTAATCACTATAAACCGTGGAAAGAAAATATTCCATTCAACCAATTCTGCAGAATACGCAGAAATTGTACTGAAATGTCTGTGTTTGATGAACAATCAAAAATATTAAAAGAAAGGTTTCTTGCTAAAGAATATCCACCAAAACTTATAGAATTAGGCTATCAAAAAGCTAGGAATAAAATAAGAGCAGATTTGTTCAACTCTGAGAAAAAGGACAAATTTGTAAAAACAGGGAATGTGGAAGAGGAGAGTTTGCTTTATAATTCTAAAAATAGCAATCATCCTCGATTCATTACTAGGTATAATAATAACCATCATTTAATCAAGAATATCTTACAAAAATACTGGTTCATTTTAAAAAATGATCCAGTCTTGAAACAAATTTTGGATGATACCCCTATATGCACTTTTAGAAGAGCTCAAACACTTAAAAATAAGTTGGCACCAAGTAAGATTCTAATGAAAAAACGCACAAACAGGCTGATAACTAGTTCTAAATCTAACACCAATTCTTTTTTGAACACCAAGATAGGTTTTTTTAAATGTGGGAAAAATAATTGTGGCCTTTGTAGCTATACGATGGGGAGTGTTAATGAATTTAAGTCCTCAGTCACCAATGAAAAATTCATGGTTTCTTCACACTTCACGTGTGATTCAACATTTGTGGTGTATTTGTTACAATGCAAATGTGGGGTTCAGTATGTTGGGAGAACCTCAAGACCCATCAAAAAGAGATGGGGTGAACACACGAGAAATGTAAAGAATGAATTGGTAAATCATAGTGTTCCTCGCCATAAGGGCGTATGCCATCCAGGAGAAAACGATATATTTAATATTCTCCCTATAGAACATGTAGCTCCTAAATGGGGTAGAAATAGGTTCATACACTTACGACAAAGAGAGACCTATTGGATATGGAAATTAAAAACTTTGAAACCCCATGGTCTAAATGAAAACATTGACATGGCAGCTTTTAATTGAAACATTTTTGGATTATATTTAGTCACTTTTTTAATTGGTATTTATCCTTTTGAGAATTGTTTTGTTATGTAGATATACGATATTGTATTTTTATTACTACATATTTATTGTGTTTTTTATGAAAGTATAAGTTCTAGTGCATCACTCATAGACATGGAGTTGTGACTTATGAGATGATCCCTGAGTTGGCATTTACCTTATATTTGTTTATATTTATATCGATATTATATTAGTATCTTTACTCTAATAGGAATGTTTTCTTGGGAGGTGCTTTGCTGTAATTCTCGGCATGTATCTTCCATTAGATATATTATAAATTTTTGCCTACATGCATCAAATAGCTATCACTCAGTAGTTTTGCTCCCAATGAATCATGAATGACATATATGTTGATGAGAAAATTGATCTCTTAAAAAAATTTAATCATTTCTATATAGGAAATCATACCGGCCTATATGGTGATATTTTGGGGACCACTGCCCATGAGGTATATCTAAGTCCCTTTCCAGTAATGTATATATGTTTATTTTTAATCACAGTGTGTATTTAAATCACTCAGCCGTACTTTTAGATAGTAATTGGAGCGAGCCTTCAATGTCGCCATTTGAGTGACAGGTTATTCACGCTTCAGGGGCTGGTACCACACGCCCATCTTTAGGTCCAATCATAACGCTTGCCGGCTCAGTTTATCATCTCATTGGTAACAGCTTTTATGAGCATGCGCATTGTCAACTGGTGAACGCCGAGATTTGTTTTAAATAGTGTGATGACTGTTAGTTCTATACACCTGATGAAACGGTTGTTGTGACCGGGAAACGCGTAGTGTATTAGGTTTTAATAAACTTATATGTTATATTTTAACCTATCTGTCATCACGCTTGTTTTTATCTTTGCTTTGAAAAGCTATTTTACTTTTACTTGTTATCAGCTATCAGCTTTTGACACAATAATAATAGCTGTGCATTTGCCCTGAGGAGGATACTTGTACCATCATTGGGCATTTTTGCAATCCCAAGTACCTGTGGGGTTTCATGAAATCTTTACTTTGGCTACTGGATCGGAGTTGATCGTGAGGATAAGCTCGCTGGACAGCTTGTGAATAGTTCAGCCTGCGCTTGTGGCACTTCTCAAGTGCTTTGAATCTAGTAAGTGATCTTGTATCGTTGTGTGGGGGTCATATTCATCTACGATTTCACACTATTGTGGCGCCTCCTTCTTTTCTCCCCTCTATCTGCAGATCGTCGCTGGTGCCATCAGTTTTGGAAGGAGTATTTGCTGCCGCATACCCGTTATCTGAGGGAACACCCGGAGGAAATAATCTCCACTCCATGAACTTTGGATAAGAACTTTTTATACACCCTATTTTGTTTTTGGGCACCTATTGTTTGTACTGGTATTTATATGTTATACCTCCACCAATTTGTGTCTCTAACACTGTTTATTACTATTGTGCGTCTGTAACATCTCTTGTATTGATAGTTACATCATCTCAGCAACATAGTTGCTGGAGGTTGTTTTCGATTTGGAAGACACAATAGTAACACTTTATAGGCACAGTGTTTATATCTACATTCACTGTCATTTTGTTATATATTTATTTTTTGTACACTCATATGTACTTTTATATATAATTATTTATCACTTCAAGAATATAGTTGTGAACACATATCACACACATTTTCAATCCTTGTCCTTTGTTGAAGAGGGCAGTCGAGTTTTTGGGATATACATCACATGATTACTTTTTGTACACTTTATTCGTTTGCATATTTAGGCGCCTTCATTTTTTTATATATCATATTAGAAACAATACTACTCTTTAAATGTAAAGGGGAATTCACTGTGAATAGACGTTTGAAATATTGTATGTTAATGCACTTTACTATATACCATTACAATTTATACTCTTAGATTGGATATATATTTTTAACTACTGCTTGTTTTTAGTTATACCTTGTTAATTTTGTTTTATACAAAACTTAAAGGGACATTAAGCCAAAAAATTTTCTTTCATGATTTAGAAAGAGTATGCCATTTTAAACAACTTTCTAATTTACTTCTTTTGTCTAATTTGCTTTATTCTCTTGATATACTTTGCTGAAAAGCATATCTAGATAAGCTCAGTAGCTGCTGATTGGTTGCTGCACATACATGCCTCGTCTGATTGGTTCACCCATGTGCAATGCTATTTCTTCAACAAAGGATATCTAAAGAATTAAGCAAATTAGATAATAGAAGTAAATTGGAATGTTGTTTAAAATTGTATTCTCTATCTGAACCATGAAAAAAAATTTTTGGGTTTGGTGTCCCTTTAAGAATCTGTATCACTGCATAAGAAATGTAATTCTTGATGTTTCAAAACTATTGCTTGACACATTTTGGTTGTAAACAATGCACAGATTCTCTTTCAATAAAAAAGAATTTAAATAAAAAATTAGTCTTTAGATTTTTGGCTATTTCCTAGTGGATTTTGAACCCTGTCTGCTAAGATACTTGTGTCAAAAAATGTGCTGTCAGAATATAGAGTGCAACCCAGGTATAGGAGTTGCTCCCAGTTTATTCTGGTAATGCTGCTCTGGGCATGAAATGCTCACTCAGACCAGCCTGTGAGTGCAGTTCTTTACTGTGTTCTGTATGGGGGCACATCCCATGCCCTGGGTAGTATTACCAGGGTAAAATTGGTGCATTTCATAGAATAACATAGGAAGTACATCCCCTGACACAGACAACTAACATCATAGCAGATTAGGTACAAAATCCACACAAGAGTAACCACAAATATACAAAAAAAATCTGCAAAACAAATTAGCTGCCACTTACTCGTATAATAACTGCAAACACTAAAAACATAAATTGTAGGTGTTAATTGCACCATTTGATTAAGAGATGATAAACCCCAATTCACTGGCATTCATTCATTGTTTCCTAGGGAAAACAATTGGTTAAAGAATTTTTAAGTTTAGGTTTATTTCTTAAAGTGATGGTAATTCTGGGCATTTAAGAAACGCTAGATTTTCCATCACTAAAAATAAAGTGGAGTTTAAGGGGTCAATTTATCAAAGCATCAACTGATAATTAATAAATTATAATAATTAATAAATTATAATAATTAATACATTAGTATTAAAGTTAAACATTGATGATGACATTAGGACACACAGTGGAATATTTTAGACAAGGATTTTAAAATTTGAATTAATATTTGATTCAATATAATCTTAAAGGGATACTGAACTAAATTTTGTTATTTCATGATTCAGATAGAGCATGCAATTTTAAGCAACTTTCTTATTTACTTCTATTATCAATTTTTCTTTGTTCTCTTGCTATCTTTATTTGAAAAAAGGCATCTAAGCTAAGGAGCCAGCAAATTGTTGGTTCAGAAACATGGACAGCACTTGTTTATTGGTGCTGTCCAATGAGCAAGGACAACCCAGGTTGTTCACCAAAAATATGCCGGCATCTAAACTTGCATTCTTGCTTTTCAAATAAACATACCAAGAGAATGAATAAAATTTGATAATAGGAGTAAATTAGAAAGTTGCTTAAAATTGCATGCTCTTTCTGAATCACAAAAGAAAAAATTTGTGTTCAGTGTCCCTTTAAGCTGATAGCTCAAAAGGATAGCCCACCTAACATTAAACTGTCATGATTCACATACAGCAGAAATTAAAATCACCTCTTTACTGTCATGCTATTTTCAATGTATTTCTTCCTTCTCTTGAATTTATTTTTTAGTAAGAAATGTCATCTTATATGCCATCCCATTTTATAACACATGTGTAGGGGTGGTTTTTAAAACTAGATTGCAATCAGGAGGGGTTACACAGGTACAGAAAACTGGCCCAGCTCTTAAATTATCTATTGATTGCAAATAAATACATATGATACCCTGATGACATGCTATATTCGCAACTATTCCTGCTCAGAACAATAATCAATTTACACTATATACATATAGTGGTATAAATAAAGACAGAGATTTGACAGACAACATTGTTTAGAACAAAAAAAGGAACTTAGGGACATGTCAATATGTTTTCAAAACATTTCTGACATAACACAAACACAGATAAATATATATATATATATATATATATATATGTGTGTGTTCAAATATATATGTACAAATTCTAGCATTAATAATCATTAAAAAAAAACATGAGTTAAAAGCATATCATGACTTCTAGAAATACAAATACTCATTAATTTATGTGAAAGTATCATATAACATTTTTTTATGTATAACAAATAAATATAAAAATAGCTTTCTATGAGATAGCTTGTTGAGGTATAAATCTAACTATTTCTTGGACATTGACAGATGAAAAATAAAAGCTTTAGAGAAATGTGCTTGTTCATGGACAGTTATGAAATGGTATAAAGTTGGGAAAAACCTGAAAAACCGTGTTATCGATGACTGTTAGTTAACAACAGTCCGATGCTCATTGCACCGTACTTGACGCGTGTGTTTTTGATGTTTTTTTATAAATAAGGGGATCGTATGTGGATCTGTGTCAGCGATGTCTGGCGAGCGTATTGACGGCGGCAAATTCACTGAGATTGACACTTTGATAAATATACCGCTCAGTCATCAGTTATTAAAAAAAGAGTGCTAAACTCACCCTGACTGTGCTGCTGCACCTCGCTAACCTCAGCGACCTAACCTCTAAACCAATAGCCGTACTAGCATACAGAACAATATTAGTAACACTCATAAAAACACCATCTATTAAAAAGTATTGAAGAAAAAAATGCAAATAAAAAGTTATAAGAGCTAAAAGATATGAGGTCTCAGGTGTCAGATAGAGATACATACATACAGTGGGGCAAAAAAGTATTTAGTCAGCCACCAATTGTGCAAGTTCTCCCACTTAAGAAGATGAGAGAGGCCTGTAATTTTCATCATAGGTATGCCTCAACTATGAGAGACAAAATATGGAAACAAATCCAGACAATCACATTATCTGATTTGGAAAGAATTTATTTGCATATTATGGTGGAAAATAAGTATTTGGTCACCTACAAACAAGCAAGATTTCTGGCTCTCACAGATCTGTATCTTCTTCTTAAGAGGCTCCTCTGTCCTCCACCCATTACCTGTATTAATGGCACCTGTTTGAACTTGTTATCAGTATAAAAGACACCTGTCCACAACCTCAAACAGTCACACTCCAAACTCCACTATGGTGAAGACCAAAGAGCTTTCGAAGGACACCAGAAACAAAATTGTAGACCTGCACCAGGCTGGGAAGACTGAATCTGCAATAGGCAAGCAGCTTGGTGTGAAGAAATCAACTGTGGGAGCAATAATTAGAAAATGGAAGACATACAAGACCACTGATAATCTCCCTCGCAAGTTCTCACACGTGGGGTCAATATGATCACAAGAACAGTGAGCAAACATCCCAGAACCACACGGGGGGACCTAGTGAATGACCTGCAGAGAGCTGGGACCAACGTAACAAAGGCTACCATCAGTAACACACTACGCCACCAGGGACTCAGATCCTGCAGTGCCAGACGTGTCCCCCTGCTTAAGCCAGTACATGTCCGGGCCCGTCTGAAGTATGCTAGAGAGCATTTGGATGATCCAGAAGCGGATTGGGAGAATGTCATATGGTCAGATGAAACCAAAGTAGAACTGTTTGGTAGAAATACAACTCATTGTGTTTAGAGGAGAGAGAATGCTGAGTTGCAACCAAAGAACACCATACCTACTGTGAAGGGTGGGGGTGGCAACATCATGCTTTGGGGCTGTTTCTCTGCAAAGGGAACAGGACGACTGGTCCGTGTACATGAAAGAATGAATGGGGCCATGTATCGTGAGATTTTGAGTGCAAACCTTCTTCCATCAGCAAGGGCATTAAAGATGAAACGTGGCTGGGTCTTTCAGCATGACAATGATCCCAAACACACCACCCAGGCAACGAAGGAGTGGCTTCGTAAGAAGCATTTCAAGGTCCTGGAGTGGCCTAGCCAGTCTCCAGATCTCAACCCCATAGAAAACCTTTGGAGAGAGTTGAAAGTCTGTGTTGCCCAGCGACAGCCCCAAGACATCACTGCTCCAGAGGAGATCTGCATGCAGGAATGGGCCAACATACCAGCAACAGTGTGTGACAACCTTGTGAAGACTTACAGAAAACATTTGACCTCTGTCATTGCCAACAAAGGATATATAACAAAGTATTGAGATGCACTTTTGATATTGACCAAATACTTATTTTCCACCATAATTTGCAAATAAATTCTTTCCAAATCAGACAATGTGATTGTCTGGATTTGTTTCCACATTTTGTCTCTCATAGTTGAGGTATACCTATGATGAAAATTACAGGCCTCTCTCATCTTCTTAACTGGGAGAACTTGCACAATTGGTGGCTGACTAAATACTTTTTTGCCCCACTGTATGTCTAAATATGTATATGTATTGGTCCGAGGGGGCCTTGTCGCTCATGGACAATGGACTATTCTACTTTGCATACCCCCTCCTCTGATTAAATCTATTATGTAAAATGTAATACACTGAAAATGTTATTCTGTTTATCGATGTTACTTACAACTTTGCTCTTGTTGTCATTATTGACATTTTTCTGAATAAAAAATATTTATTTAAAAAATATATATATATGTATATGTAGGTATGTATGTATATATATTTTGCAAAACTATCTGGATTACTATATGGCACCGTGGCATTAAGAGAAATTGTTTTATGGAGTGCATCTGTTTGGATTATCTATTTATATATATATATATATATATATATATATATATATATATTTATATATACTGATCCAAGGAGAGAAGTTGCGCTCAAGCTTGTAAGATTCTTGAAGAAAGAAAGGCACTCCAGGCAAGATGTAAAAAGTAAAAACAACTTTAATTCCAAAAATGACTAAAAGAAGGACAAAATAGTGTAGTCCAGCAAAGAGCCAGCAGTGACTCCAACAATCAGGTTGATGAGCTGATCCTCACGCAGACATGTTTCGTGCGTTTGCACACTTGATCACTGTGCCGGGTCGTCCATTCTCACCGAACGCTCAGGAGGAGCGCAACTAACAGTGACTATTCTGGAACTGTATATATATATATATATATATATATATATATATATATATATACTGTATATGTGTACAGCTGTACAGTATTTATGTATTTATATGTGTATTTATGTATTTACAGATATATACACTTATAACACATAAATGCATATGTCTACATATATAGACAGATATAGAAGTGCACTGGAGTCCTTTGCTGTCAAGTAGTTGAAAAAAATTAAAAATAATATTTATACAATATTCATATTTAATAAAGTGTTTACCTGTGCTTGTACTGTAAATATTTCATATTTCAATGTTCTTCACATATCAGCAAATTATGGGACTAGCTGAAAAGTTTGGAGACGGATGCTGGATGTGTATGCACCCGTATAACCGGTGACCACTCTGGATCAGTAGGTGTAAGAGACGTCCACTGTAAGTTTCAGTAAGCTGGAGACTCCAAAAGTCCAGCTCGCCTATTCAGCACTACATTACCTGAGGTGCTCATCCAAAATGTGAGTGACCTAATTGGGATTTCTTTTTCTGTTTTGCATGTTTATAGAACAAGTTATTCTGAAGCGCCCCTTTATTTTTATTTTCAGAATCTACAGTGGTGTTCCCATACCGAATGAAAAGGAGCTGCAAATAGCTGACTTGGAAAGGTTTTCTTGAACTATCTTATTGGACTGATTACAAGTGCATACCTCACCTCTTGATTTTTTTGGCTTATAAGTATACTTACTTTATTGCCCCCTGGGACTGAAGATTGTTTTGATGTTTTAATCTTTTGGTATCAAATTTAGAGCCTGAACTTATCTGTTTGGCTGCTTTATCTCTTTTATGAGATTATTTTTTTTTTTTCCCCTCTCCTTATTTCATTGTCTTATGTAAAATGCCTAAGAATTTTTGAGATAGAAAAAGAAATCTTTAAATTGAGTTAGTATTGATATAAACATAATCTCTTTCTATGGATGTTCAACTCTCAGTCTGTCAATTGTTGGCTCTTTGTGCTGTGTATTTTCAGAACTATTCTCTATTATTTCCTTGCTGTGAGGTACATCAATTAGCAAAAACATAATTTTTGTAAGAACTTACCTGATAAATTCATTTATTTCATATTGGCAAGAGTTCATGAGCTAGTGACATATGAGATATACAATCCTACCAGGAGGGGCAAAGTTTGCCAAACCTCAAAATGCCTATAAATACACCCCTCACCACACACACAATTCAGTTTAACAAATAGCCAAGTAGTGGGGTGATAAAATAAGGAGTAGAAAAGCATACAAAAAGAGGAACTGGAAAAATAATTGTGCTTTTATACAAAAAAATCATAACCACCATAAAAACGGTGGGCCTCATGTACTCTTGCCAATATGAAAGAAGTGAATTTATCAGGTAAGTTCTTACATAAATTATGTTTTCTTTCATGTAATTGGCAAGAGTCCATGAGCTAGTGAGGTATGTGATAGAAATACCCAAGATGTGGAAGTCCACAGAAGAGTCACTAGAGAGGGAGGGATAAAATAACAATAGCTATTTCCACTGAGAAATTAAATTCACACAATAATTAAGTTTTTCTCAAAAAACTTAAATCAAAAGCAGTAGAATCAAACTGAAACAGCTGCCTGAAGATAGCAAAATAAACAACACTTTCCAAGAAAGTAGATAATCTTCAAAGAAAATATAGGCTCAAAAGAAAAGAGCCTGCAAAATATTTAAACCAAATAAGACTCCAAAAATGAGAAATTAATAAATGAACATGCTTGACACCAACCAAAGCCTGAACAAAACAGTGAATATCAGAAAGTTAAAATTTGCAGACAAACTTATCCAAACCATCCTGAAAAACTGTAAAATCCTAGGAATTCTAAAAGAATACCAAGAGAATTTATGAGAAGAACACTATAAAATATAGGTTCTCCAAACCTGATAATACATGTTCATTGAAACAGACTTATACGCCTGCAACATAGTGATAAAAACGGAGTCAGAGAAACTTATATGACTAAACACTAATCAATTTCCATACCCCCAAATTAGTAGTAATAATAACTAATTGTTATATTGTAGCTATCTTAGGTTTCACAGGTAAGTTTGTATTTATTTTAACTAGGTAGACTAGTTAGTAAATAATTATTAACTATTTACTAGCTACCTAGTTAAAATAAAGACAAAGTTACCTGTAAAATAAAACCTAAGCTACCTTAAACAAAAAACTAACATTACAATAAAATAAAATAAATTAAATTAAATTAATAAAATACAATTTTCTAACTTACAAAAATTAATAAACACTAAATTACAAAAAAATAAAAAAACTACATTATCAAAAATAAAAACGAATTACTCCTAATCTAATAGCCCTATCAAAATAAAAAGCCCCCCAAAATAAAAAACCCTATCCTAAACTAAAATGCCAATGGCCCTTAAAAGGGCCTTTTGCCGGGCATTGCCCCAAAGAAATCAGCTCTTTTACCAGTAAAAAAATACAAACACCCCCAACAGTAAAAACCCCCACCCACCCAACCAAACCCCCCAAATAAAAACCTATCTAAACAAACCTAAGCCAAACATTGCCCTGAAAAGAGCATGGGTATTGCCCTTAAAGGGCATTTAGCTCTTTTACATTGCCCAAAACCCTAACCTAAAAAAAAAACACCCAAAAAACCCTTAAAAAAACTAACACTAACCGCCCACCGATCCACTTACAGTTATCGAAGTCCGGACATCCATCCTCATCCAGCCGGCAAAGTACTCATCCAAGTGGCAAGAAGTCTTCATCCAGGAGGCCTCTTCTATCTTCATCCACCCAGCGAAGCCCTCATCCAAGCGGAAAGAAGTCTTCATCCAGATGGCATCTTCTATCTTCATCCATCCGGCGCAGAGCGGGTCCATCTTCAAGACATCCGATGCGGAGCATCCTCTTCTTACGGTCGTCATTGGAAAATGAAGGTTCCCTTTAAGTGACGTCATCAAAGATGGGAAAAAATCCTATTGGCTGTTGCAATCAGCCAATAGGATTGAGATTTCATCCTATTGGTTGATCCAATCAGCCAATAGGATTGAGCCTTCATTCTATTGGCTGTTCCAATCAGCCAATAGGATGAAAGCTCAATTCTATTGGCTAATTGCAACAGCCAATAGGACTTTTTCCCCTTTAATTCCTATTGGCTGAGAGAAATCTTTCAGCCAATAGGAATGTAAGGGACGCCATCTTGAATGACATCACTTAAAGGAAACCTTCATTTTCCAGCAACGACCGTAAGAAGAGGATGCTCCGCACCGGATGTCTTGATGATGGACCCGCTCCGCACTGGATGGATGAAGATAGAAGATGCCGTCTGGATAAAGACTTCTTTCCGCTTGGATGAGGACTTTAGCCGGGTGGATGAAAATTGAAGAGGCCGCATGGATGAAGACTTCTTGCTGCTTGGATGAGGACTTCGCCGGCTGGATAAGGATGGATGTCCGGACTTTGATAACTGTAAGTGGATCGTCGAGGGTTAGTGTTAGGTTTTTTTAAGGGTTTTTTTGGTGTTTTTTTTTTTAATTTTACAGTTTTGGGCAATGTAAAAGATCTAAATGCCCTTTTAAGGGCAATGCCCATCCAAATGCCCTTTTCAGGGCAATGATTAGCTTAGGTTTATTTAGATAGGTTTTTATTTGGGGGGTTGGTTGGGTGGGTGGTGGGTTTTACTGTTGGGGGGTGTTTATATTTTTTTACAGGTAAAAGAGCTGATTGGCAGTTTAGTGTAGGCTGGGTTTTTTTATTTTGGGGGGCTTTTTTTATTTTGATAGGGCTATTAGATTAGGAGTAATTCGTTTTTATTTTTGATAATTCCATTTTTTATTTTTTGTAATTTAGTGTTTATTTTTTGTAATTTAGTAAATTGTATTTTATTAATTTAATTTATTTAATTTTATTGTAATGTTAGTTTTAATTGTGTAAGGCAGGTTAGGTTTTATTTTACAGGTAACTTCGTATTTATTTTAACTAGGTAGTTATTAAATAGTTAATAACTATGTACTAACTAGTCTACCTAGTTAAAATAAATATAAACTTATCTGTGAAATAAAAATAAAACCTTAGCTAGCTACAATATAACTATTAGTTATATTGCATCTATCTTTGTTTTTTTTTACAGGTAAGTATGTATTTATTTTTAAATAGGAATTATTTAGTTAATGATTGTAAGGTTTAATTAGATTTATTTTCATTATAATTAATTTAGGGGGTGTTAGGCTTAGGGTAACGTTAGGGTTACGTTAGGGTTAGGATTAGGGGTTAATATATTTATGTAGAGTTAGTGATGTGGGAGGTCAGAGTTTTAGGGGTTAATAATTTATTTTAGTATATTTTGTTGTGGGGGACTTGCGGTTTAGTGGTTAATAGGTTTATTATAGTGGCAGTGTGTGCGGACAAAAGATTAGGGGTTAATAATTTTATTTTAGTGTTTGCAATGCGGGAGGGTGGCGGTTTAGGGGTTAATAGGTAGTTTATGGGTGTTAGTGTATTTTGTAGCAGTTTAGTTATGAGTTTTATGTTACAGACTTGTAAAGTAAAACTCATAACTACTGACTTTAGATGGCGGTACGAATCTTGTTAGTATAGGGTGTACCTCTCACATTTTGGCCTCCCAGGCAAACTCGTAAACCGGCGCTATGGGAGTCCAATTGAAAAAGGACTTTTTTAAAAGTGCGGTACTGACATTGCGTGATGGCCAAAAAAGTGTGCGGTACACCTATACCTACAAGACTTGTTATAGCGGCGTTAGGGAAAAAGCAGCGTTATGAAGCATAACAATGCTTTTTTACTCATAACGCAAAACTCGTAATCTAGCTGTTAGTTAATAGGAGGACTAGACTCCTAAAAGCTATAAATAGAAAAATTTCCTTAACAAAGAACCAAAAATGTTCAAATGAAAAATAAGGAGAATTTTCAACAAACTGTCTGATACAGGAGCCTTTGAACCAAAGAAACCTTCATCAGTAGAATAAACTTAAGTATGCTGTTGGTCATAACAAAATTAATTAAAACAATTTTGAAAAGACCTTGTAGGTTTACTTAAAGGCATAATAGCAGTCATAACCTTTTATGATATAAGCAACAACATATGATGTTTGCAGATTAAATCAAGTACATGAACTGAATATGTAAAAAAAAGTAAATGTTATCATACATGTAGAAACATTGCTAGTGTAAAACATGATAAATAAATGCCACATAATTGAGCTGAAAAAATAACAACAGCTTAATAATGAAAAGAACACACTTGGTAGAATTGTGTTCCAGGGCATCATAGTTTCTACAGTAACACCAGAGTCAGGATTAGAATGAGACATCTCGCAAAATGTAATAGAAAAAGAAAAATAACATTAGGCAAAATATTAAATTTCTACAATCTAACAGTTTCAGTAGAGAAAAACAAAAGCTGGCATAATAGCTTTCAAAGTTCATGAAAACAGCGAGCAATAGAGTGGTAAAATAACTACATTTTGGCGCCAAGAATAAGGCATTACGCAAAATGAAGTTAAACATTTTTGCCACAAAACTTACACCAGAAAATGACAACTCGCGTCATAACAAACGCAGTTTTGCCACAAAACAACTAGCGTCAACAGAAGCAAAAAATTACACAATTTGCGCGATCAAAGGCGCAACTTCACACCAAAAAATTTTGCCTCAAAAATGACGCTATAAAAAACAGAAATGTGCGCCCTCACGAGCCTAGATTTGCCCGCAAAAAAAAGAAAGTCAAATTAGAAAAAGACTGAGCCCTGGGTAAGAAAAAAGTTTAAATAAACTTCCCAAACATGATTCCTATACTGAAACTTTTTAGACTGCAAAAGGGAAATACACATAGACCTGACTCATGGCAAATATAAGTAGAATACATATATTTAAAACTTTATATTAATATATAAAGCGCCAAACCATAGCTGAGAGTGTCTTAAATAATTATACATACTCACCCATCCACATATAGCAGATAGCCAAACTAGTACTGAAAACTATCAGCAGAGGTAATGGTATATAAGAATATATTGTCAATCTGAAAAGGGAGGTAGGAGATGAATCCCTACGACTGATAACAGAGAACCCTTGAAAAGATTTCCCGCGAGGAAAACCATAAAATCAATAAGCGATACTCTCTTCACATCCCTCTGACAAACACTGTACTCTGAGAGGAATTGGGCTTCAGAATGCTTAGAAGCGCTTATCATAGAATAAATCATAAAAAAACAAGCACAAACTTACTTCACCACCTTCATAGGAGGCAAAGTTTGTAAAACTGAATTGTGGGTGTGGTGAGGGGTGTATTTATAGGCATTTTGAGGTTTGGGAAACTTTGCCCCTCCTGGTAGGATTGTATATCCCATACGTCACTAGCTCATGGACTCTCGGACTCTTGTCAATTACATGAAAGAAATAGTATGTGAGAAAATTTGCAGTGCAGTCTTTAATTCTTATGCTCTCCAGTCTTTCCCTAACCCCTTTCACTTTCCCTCTTTTTTCCCCATACTTTTATCTTTCCTCCCCATTTCTTTTTATTTCTTGTTTTCATCCTTTTTTCTTTGTTAACCACCTTCTCTCCTTCTCTTGTAGTTCTTCTCTGTCTATCCCTCTCACTTGCCTTGCTTTCTTTGATCCTTACATATGAGTATTCTAGAGACTGAAAAAAGCTAAATTTCTGACCCTAGGTCAAGCTGCCAGGTGATAAACACCAATCATTAGTAATGGGAGGGGGTGCAATGGCAGTATCAACACAGCAAGTCTCCAAACCCAAGAAGAATCTATGTTTACTATTTCAGGAATATTGCTTCCTATCAGCTCAAAACCCTAGGCAGTCATGAGCCTCCCAATCAATGCCCCAAACCTGTTGGCCAATCAGCACTGGGCAGTTAGCCCTTAGTACAAGATAAGCTAATCTGCCCACAACTCTAAATATGCTGCTCTCATAGTTTAGACCAGGGGTTTTCAAACCTGTTCTCGGGCCTCCCAAACATGCCAAATTTTCAGGATATCTTAACTGAGGCACAGGTGAAATAATCAGCTGGTTAGTAAACATTATTAACCTGATCTCTCCCAATGTAATCCAGAAAATATGGCCTGTTAGGGAGGCCTGAGGACAGGTTTGAGAACCCATGGTCAATTCCAATGGGAAGACAGAGATGTACCAGTTGACTCTGAACACCCACAAACTAATTCCACAGGGAATGTTCACTTCAAGAAAGTAAGAGACTACCAGTCTAGAAAGCCCAATAATTTAAGACTCAGTTTCAATGGGGGGGTCCTCAGGACACATATACTGGAAGTGGAGGGCCCTCTAGTGGGCCTGTAGCAAAATTAAGGGACAAGGGACTTGAAGTCTGGATGGTTCTAGGTTATACAATGTTGCAAGTAAGTGGGCGGGGGTTTCTACTCAACTTTAAAGCTTCTTGTTGCAGTAGATCCGGCCTCTTGCGCCCAGACTTCAAGGAGAGCTTTCTGTCAGACTGTGTTTTCTTGAGCAAGATGAGGCATGCGAAGAGGAAATCTGTTCCACCAAAGAGATATGCTGAAGCTATGTTCTGTCATAGCTTAGTGGTTAGCATGCCTGACTTGCAAGAGTTTGAATCTACCCATGGGTGCTGTTTAAGCAACCTGTTCAAGTATGAGGACACTATTGATGATGACCATACTAGATTTTGAGAAAGGAGCATGGTGCGAGTATGACATGGCCTTCTGTAGAAAGATGGTAGGTAATCCCATGCTCCATTTTGGGACCCAGGATTTGTACCTATGGTCTAAATTGGGGCAAGAAGGGGTTACGGTACCGGCATCGGGCGCGTGTGCGCTGCGTCAGCACATCCCGGCACCCCACATCCTAAAAGAAGGGGGAGGGAATGCTGGAAGTTCCAGGACAAGCAGTGTGACAGGGGGGCAAGTTGCTCCTTTCGTCACATCTGCAAGTTCTGCAGCAGTCCACACCCAGGGGTTGAATGTAGCAAAAGGTGAGAGGTCAGTGGAGAAAAACAGTTCTCAAAAGGGGGCCCTGGTAACAAGGGCGCCAACGCCCCTTAGGCCAGGGGCCATGTCCATCTGGCTGGCCCAGTACCCGAATAGGGTGGTGGCTGAGCTCCTCAGTCAGGGGTTGTCTGAGGGGTTTCGGATACCTGTGTTGGGCCGGGTGGTAGGTTCCACGATGCATAGGAATCTGAAGTCAGCCTATGAGTTCCCGAGGGTGGTTAAGGAGAAATTAGATAAAGAACTGTTGTTAGGTAGGGTGACGGGTCCGTTTGCGGTGAAGCCTCTACCGGATTTGGTGGTGTCCCCTTTGGGGGTAGTGCCAAAAAAGGACTCAGGCAAGTTCAGGTTGATACATCACTTGTCCTACCCAAAAGGGGCATCAGTGAATGATGCCATTGACACCGAGCTTAGTTCGGTGCGCTATCAGTCCTTCGACGAGGCCTTGGAGATTGTCAGGGGTAAGGGTAGGGGGGCTTTGATGTCCAAGTTGGACATTGAATCAGCTTTCAGGCTGCTCCCTTTGCATCCGTCAGCTTTTCGGCTGATGGGTATGAAGTTTGACGGCGACTTTTACGTTGATCGTTGCTTGCCCATGGGATGCTCATTGTCATGCACTCTGTTTGAGAGTTTTAGCACTTTTTTACACTGGGTGGTGCAGAAGGCGTCAGGTGGTGGGGCCGTGGCCCACTATTTGGACGACTTTCTCCTGGTGGGGAGTGCGGGCTCTTCGGAATGCGAGAACCTGATAGCAGTCATGCATGATATGATGGACAGGTTTGGGGTCCCTTTGGCTGCCGATAAGACTCAGGGGCCGTGCACATGTCTCACATTTCTGGGTATAGAAATTGATACAGTCTCAGAGGTCTGTAGGCTTCCAAATGACAAGGTTGTACAACTGTTGGAAGCAGTTTTGGCAGTAATAAGGACATCTTGGGTGTCCCTTAGGGAGTCGCAATCCTTACTTGGCATGCTAAATTTTGCCGGTAGGGCTATTCCTATGGGGAGGGTCTTCAATCGGAGATTGGAGGAACAATTGAAGGGGCCACAGGACATGGCTCATCGATTCAGAGTGTCACAAGGCTTGAGGGATGACCTCAGGGTTTGGGAGGAATTTCTGGTGAAATTCAACGGTGTTTGCCTGTGGCGGGACAGCCCACGGTCGAATCAGGCATTCCACTTGTTTACAGATGCAGCAGGGGGGCATGGCTACGGGGCTTACCTGAAGGGTTCCTGGAGCGTTGCTCCTTGGCCTAATGATTGGGTCGATGCAGGTCTCACAAAGAACTTGACGCTGCTTGAACTGTTCCCTATTGTAGTGGCAGTGGAACTGTGGGGCCCAGCACTGGCTAACAAATTGGTAGTGTTTTGGTCAGATAATATGAGCGTTGTGTATGCCATTAATAGATTATCTGCTTCCTCCCCGAGGGTACTTACATACCTGAGACACTTGGTGTTGCGCTGTTTGCAGCTGAACATTTGCTTTGTGGCGCGGCACGTGCCGGGTGTGCAGAACGTGATAGCTGACGCTTTGTCTAGGCGCTTTGTCTTTAATTGGGGTTTATTCAGGCAGGCTGCACCAAGAGCGGATCAGACAGGCTTGACATGCCCTCCTTTTCTTTGGCAGATGGCAGAGGCTGGGAAACTATTATCCCCTTGATTCAGGCTTCAGTGGCGCCTAAGACCTGGACAACTTATGTGAGTCACTGGAAGGGGTGGGAATGTTTTGCCGGTCAGCGAGGGTTTGAAGTGCATAAAGCATCGCAAGTACAGGTTTTAGAATGGCTGGCATGGTTGCGTATGGAAGGGATCTCCAAATTAGCGGCACAGAGTAGGTTGGCGGCCGTGGCGTTTTTTAATAAAATGTTCAGCATTGGGGATTTTACTGGGTCATTCCTGGTTAGGCAGGTACTGAAGGGGTGGGGTCGGTTGGACCCATGCCCAAAAGACCATAGGGAACCCATCACACTGCTCCGGTTGAGGGCATTGATGGGGGGCTTGAAGGAGGTATGCTCCTCTGAGTTCGAGGAACGGCTATTTCATGCGGCGTTTGCATTAGAGTTCGTGGGGGCCCTTAGGATTGGCGAGTTGGTGGCGTCTTTGTGCGCCGGGGGTGTAGGCGGTATCCTGTGGGAGCATGTGCGGCCTGTGGAGAACGGGCTCATGTTGCTTATACCTAGGTCTAAGAGTGAAAAGGGGCTTGGCTGTGTTTGGGCAGGCTAGACTTAGTAGTTTGCTGCCCGGTGTGGAATTTCGAATAGTTTTGCAAGGTGCGTCCGGTGGGCCCCATACAGCTGCTCATTCATGAGGATGGGTCGTCCCTATCTGTCTTCCAGTTCCATAGGGTTCTGGCAAGAGCGGCAGGGGCAGCAGGATTGGACCCTAATAAGATAGGTTGGGTCTCATTCGTTTTGTAAAGGGGCAGCGACGTCAGCCATTGCGGGCGGCTCTTTGGGCAAGGACATTAAGCGGCTAGGGCAGTGGAAGTCTGGGAGATACCAATCGTATATTCATCCAGTGCTGGGTGATCATGGGACAGCTGGGTGATCAAGGGACAGCCCGTATGCCCAGTGGGCGGGATCCACTCTGCTAGTATCCGAGGGCTTGGGGGGGTCCTCGGGGGGACTTAATTTTCTCAGGGGTGCGCAATCATTGTTAGAGTTTTGCTCAGAATTTATGTCATGTCCTTACAGGCAAGAACTCCCCCCCATCCCGTGTATGGATAGTGGGCCACTCATTTATTCATTGGGCGGCCATCAGGGCGCTGCGGCTACCAGATGGGTAGCAGCTGGGATATCCGGCGTCAAGAGCCAACATTCATTGGCTAGGTCGTAGGGGGTTGGCTTGGGATGAGTTACCAGCACTCCTCCAGCATGCTCACAGGAGGTGGGGGAAGTCTCATATTGTGATTTTGCAATTGGGGGGCAATGACTTTGGGGCAGTCCCGGCATTGGACCTGATAAGAAAGATGGTTTCTGACTTGCGATGGGTGTATGCTTGTCTCCAAGGTGTGCAAGTTGGGTGGTCCAACGTGGTTGCACGGCTGCGTTGGAGACATATTGTGACACAAAGGGCTGGTACAACATTAAAAAAAAAGTCAATCGTGAAGTGGGGAGAGCGGTCACGGCCTTAGGCAGCTTCATCATCAGGCATGACTCCATTACGGCCGACAACAAGGCTCTATACCCCCCGGATGGCGTTCACCTGGCAGATGCTGGGATTGACATTTTTCTGGCCGACATCAGAAAGAGTTTGCTAAATGTCATCTAAAAAAAATAAATAAATAATATATATATATATATATTTGGCTATTGTTACTTAAGTTATTGGAGCTAGTTGGTTAGGTAAAGGTGGTGGCAAGAGGGCAGGGATCTGTTCTCTTGTGGCGGTCGGCTAGGACCCTTGAAGCGGGCGGAGAGAAATTTGAGTGACGTCCTTGGATGGGGGAGGGACGCCTGCCGGGTGCCGACCTGGGGGGTTCTCCCCCTTACGAATCTTTGGGTTAAGATCTCTATAGTTTTGCAACTATCTCTCTCTGCCAATTGGGCGCAAGCAACCCGTGCTGCGCTGCAGTCTCCCGAATGGGGGTCCTGGCCGGCTGTCAGTAGGGGTTAGGATAGGAGTTAGATGCCGCCACCAATTTTTTGCTGAACTTGTTAACAAGTTAATAAAAATTGAAAAGTTGCCTGATATGGCATTTTGCCGTGATAAAGGTTTATGTTAATAAACGTGACCGTGACCGGTCTTTCCCCACATATGGTGTTGTGTATTTATTTTAGCAAAGGTCTAGAATAAGTAAAGACGTAATAGGAGATTTGTCCCTTATGGGAGTGGAGGGCCCTCTAGTGGGCCTGTAGCAAAATTAAGGGACAAGGGACTTGAAGTCTGGATGGTTCTAGGTTATACAATGTTGCAAGTAAGGAGGCGGGGGTTTCTACTCACCTTTAAAGCTTCTTGTTGCAGTAGATCCGGCCTCTTTGTTCCTGCGCCCAGACTTCAAGGAGAGCTTTCCCACCCACCCAGCCCGGAGAGAGGATATGCAGCATAGTAGTGGTAATGGTTAGGGCCTATTCAGGCTTGGCCCGGGTAGGTTTAGGTGAGCCAGTCCGGTAAGTCCAAGTCTTGTACATTTAGTTTCCACCGCGTGATGGCGTGTTTTTAAGACTCGTCAGACGTGGGCGCCTTCTCGGGCTGGAATTGGATACCCTAGCTGGCGGTCGGATAGGACCCCTGAAGCGGGTGGAGAGAGATTTGAGTGACGTCCTTGGATGGGGGAGGGACGCCTGCCGGGTGCCGACCCGGGGGGTTCTCCCCCTTACGAATCTTTGGGTGAAGATCTCTATAGTTTTGCAACTATCTCTCTCTGCCAATTGGGCGCAAGCAACCCGTGCTGCGCTGTAGTCTCCCGAATGGGGGTCCTGGCCAGCTGTCAGTAGGGGTTAGGATAGGAGTTAGATGCCGCCACCAATTTTTTGCTGAACTTGTTAACAAGTTAATAAAAATTGAAAAGTTGCCTGATATGGCATTTTGCCGTGATAAAGGTTTATGTTAATAAACGTTACCGTGACCGGTCTTTCCCCACATATGGTGTTGTGTATTTATTTTAGCAAATGTCTAGAATAAGTAAAGACGTAATAGGAGATTTGTCCCTTAAAGTATGCTGCTTACATGAACTGTAGGTATGTACATCTCAAGTTGTATCCCCAGTGTGTTATTTGCAGCAGGGGTTTAAGTTGTGTATATATCCATCAACATAATAGTTAATAGTCAAAGGCCACTTTTTTGAGATTTTTAGAACAAGTTTAAAAAGGAGTATTTTCATTCAGTCACCTTTTCCTTTGGTAACTCCCACCCCCAAAAAATGGTCATCAAATACTAGCAGTTCAATAGTCTTATCAAAGAAACACAAAAATGTCTCAGTCCATAGTGATTAATAGATAACATCTTTATTCAGCAGGAATAAGAAATTAATTGATTATGAACAATGTATTTTAGGAATTAGTTTTATGAATTTCCCCCTTTGTTGTTTTAAATATGATTGTAACAGTTTGTATGTTTATTAGGTTTATTAGGTTTTGTGAAGGTAAAAAGAGGTAAACGTTTTAATACAGACACATAAAAAGCTTTTGCATATTAATGATTGGCCACTTAAAAAATTTTTTTTTAAAAAAAATATGCTAATATGCTAAAATGTATTTTATGCACACTCAATGAAAAAATATATTACATAATTTTTACTACATTTTCTGTTCAATCTATAAATAAAAATAAAATAATTCTAATAGTTGATTTGATTAAAGGGAAACTATATCCAAACATTTTCTTTCATGATTAAGGTAGAGAATACAATTTTAAACAACATTCCAATTTACTTCTATTACCTAATGTGCTTCATTCTTTAGATATACTTTAATGAAGAAATAGCAATGCACATGATGAACCAATCACAGGAGGCATCTATGTGCAGCTACCAATCAGCAGCTACTAAGCATATCTAGATATGCTTTTCAGCAAAGAATATCAATAGAATGAAGCAAAATAGATAATAGAAGTAAATTAGAAAGTTGTTTATAATTGTATGCTCTGTCTAAATCATGAAAGAAAAAATTTGGGTTTCATGTCCCTTTAAGTGTCAGGAAACATTTTTTTCCCATGTCCATTGAGTAATTGAGTAGACTCTGGGAACTAGGAAAATTAACAATTTTACTGGTTTAGAAAGTGTATAGACATATTTGCAGATTAAGCTTTACTTACCTTTGTAAGAGAACATTTTTTTCCAGAAATAAATTTTAATGCCATGTTTAATTGGCACCTAATGGCCTTGGTAAGTTTTTTTGGAGCCCCCACACATGCTTCTGTGTTCACCACCAATATAACACCTACTCAACAGTATGCACAATAATCATTTGGTATTAAATATTGGCACTGGTATCAGGAGGTTTCATTCAGGCATCATCTTAATGCTGCCAAGGCAATAAAATTAATTCCGTTAACAGCTTGCCAACACATCTACCTAGTACACTAGCCCATCTTAGCAATAAAACCTAGACATTCATATTTAGAAAAAGTACCATGTATTGCAGTGTGATTCATGAACTGCAGCCAAGAGGAGACTGACTACCATCATCGTCATATTTCCCATGATAGGCCAAACAAAATGACATTTCCTATTGGTTAAGTCCTATAACTGCAATGCCAAATAAAATTCTATTAACAGATTTCTGAAATAGACTTATGTTTACTTTTTTTTACTGTGCACAATAATTAATATGTACTTCTTCAGTAGTGACCTATTCAGATGGCAATCAAGTGAAGTGGGTCAGATGACTAAAACTACTTTCATAACGTCCACCGCAAACTGTGAAATACTTTTCATCCTTAAATATTAACAGGAAACAATTTGCCACAAATATTTCCTGTCAGGAAGTTAAGGAAAATTTGGTTTGATTAAATTTCAGTGTTTACAGTACATTTTCAGTCATATTAGTAGGAAAAGAAAATGTAAGCTTCTTGTATTGAAGCCAATTAAGGTTGTCATAAGCGTAAATAAAAGTGTTTCCACTTATGTCAGAGTGTTCAAAGGGTTTGAAGTAGGATTCATTTTTATTTCCATAGTGTAGCTCATGTCAATATTTTCGGCATGATGCAGGCAATGGAACCAAATGAACATATGTAAACATTCCATATGTGAAGTAAAATATGCATTTATACATTCTTGGTTATTTTAGTGTTCTAAAGTGTTATGCTTTCACTGTAGTACAAATTAGTACATTAAAATAATTGGATCCACTGAAAATGTGGCCAGTGCATAGGTAAAACATCCATATATGTGGGTGTCTATGTTAAAAGTTTAAAATTAAAAGAAATACAGTCTAAAGTAGTGAAAACTAGTATAAAGAAGGGAAAAGGGGCTCTGTATTACATATATACTAAGATTTAGTATGCTGCTGTGTGTTAGTTAAATTTAGTTTTATATCTACAGTGTAGTTAAATAAAAATAGCAGACAATGAATATCTCTAAGAAATCTAAAGAAAGTTGAGTATCATTAGCAAATAACTAAGAAGTAACTGGAAACAATGTGGCAAAATAACATTTATGATACAACTGAGTTTAGGTTGCTTTTAAGCAAGAATGTGTATGACACTTGTGGCCCTCCCAACATTAAACTTTACCTATCTAAAACAAAAAAGATCCCACCCACTAAAAAAAAGCAAAAAAAAACTTCCTTTTGTTAGTAAAATAATTGTTTCATGTTTTATTCAACTTTTTTAACAGAATATTTAAGAGACATTGGGGCATATTTATCAAGGTCTGGCGGACCTGATCCGACACTGCGGATCAGGTCTGCCAGACCTTGCTGAATACGGCGAGCAATACGCTCGCCGTATTCAGCATTGCACCAGCAGCTCACAAGAGCTGCTGGTGCAACGCCGCCCCCTGCAGACTCGCGGCCAATGGGCCGCCATCAGGGGGTGTCAATCAACCCGATCGTACTCGATCGGGTTGTATTGTGGCGATGTGTGTCCGCCTGCTCAGAGCAGACGGACAGGTTATGGAGCAGCGGTCTTTGTGACCGCTGCTTCATAATGGCTGTTTCCGGTGAGCCTGCAGGCTCGCCACAAACACGGGGCAGCTTGATACATATGCCCCAATGACATTGTATTTGGAGGTAATATAAAAACCAGCATAAAGCTTTGCTGAGAATTTTAGCCAGAAAACAGTCCAAAGATAAACATATTAAACATTAAATGCTCAACATGTCTTCCATTCACTTCCACATAGCGGTAACATCAAAAAAGCCTAAAAGCCAAACCAATAAGAACTTCTTACACCTCTGAGAGGGGCCTTTACCTGCTATCCAAAGGGAAAGAAAGTTGCATTAATCCTTCCAACAGCTTGTGTTTAATAACTGAGCAATAGTACCCGACATTGAAAAACCATGTATATCACAAATACATTTCTAACTTTATCATTAGCTTGCATTCTATTGGCTGTTCCGATCAGCCAATAGAATGCGAGCTCAATCTTATTGGCTGATTGGATCAGCCAATCCGATTGAACTTGAATCTGATTGGCTGATTCAATCAGCCAATCAGATTTTTCCTACCTTAATTCCGATTGGCTGATAGAATTCTATCAGCCAATCGGAATTTGAGGGACGCCATCTTGGATGAAGTCATTTAAAGGAACCTTCATTCGGCGAGTAGGCGTCGTGGAAGAAGGATGGATCCGCGTCGGCTGGAAAAAGTTGGCTCCGCTCCGCTCCGGATGGATGAAGTTAGAGGATGCCGCTTGGATGAAGATGTCTACCGGTCCCGATGTACTCTTCTGCCCGGATAGGATGAAGACTTCTGCCCCTCCGGATGCCCTCTTTTGGTCAATCAGTGCCCAGCTGGGTGAACATGGCTCAAGGTAGTGAGATCTTCAGGGGGGTAGTGTTAGGTTTATTTAAGGGGGGTTTGGGTTAGAATAGGGGTATGTGGGTGGTGGGTTGTAATGTTGGGGGGTGGTATTGTGTTTTTTTTACAGGCAAAAGCGCTGATTTCTTTCGGGCATGCCCCGCAAAAAGCCCTTTTAAGGGCTGGTAAGGTAATAGAGCTGTTAACTTTTTTAATTTAGATTAGGGTAGGGAATTTTTTTTTATTTTGGGGGACTTTGTTATTTTATTAGGGGGCTTAGAGTACGTGTAATTAGCTTAAAATTCTTGTAATCTTTTTTTATTTTTTGTAATTTAGTGGGGGTTTTTTTGTAATTTAGTTTAGTTTATTTAATTGTAGGTAATTGTAGTTAATTGATTTAATTTATTTATTGATAGTGTAGTGTTAGGTTTAATTGTAACTTAGGTTAGGATTTATTTTACAGGTAATTTTGTAATTATTTTAACTAGGAAGCTATTAAATAGTAAATAACTATTTAATAGCTATTGTACCTAGTTTAAATAAATACAAAGTTGCCTGTAAAATAAATATAAATCCTAAAATAGCTACAATATAATTATTCGTTATATTGTAGCTATATTAGGGTTTATTTTACAGGTAAGTATTTTGCTTTAAATCGGAAGACTTTAGTTAATAATATTTAATTTATTTAGTTAGATTAAAATTATATTTAAGTTAGGGGGTGTTAGGGTTAGGGTTAGACTTAGCTTTAGGGGTTACTACATTTATTAGAGTAGCGGCGAGGTCCGGTCGGCAGATTAGGGGTTAATAAGTGTAGGTAAGGTAGCGGCGATGTTGGGGGGGTAGATTAGGGGTTAATAAATATTATGTAGGTGCCGGCGATGTTAGGGGCAGCAGATTAGGGGTTCATAGGGATAATGTAGGTTGTGGCGGTGTCCGGAGCGGAAGATTAGGGGTTAATAATAAAATGCAGGTGTCAGCGATAGCGGGGGCGGCAGATTAGGGGTTAATAAGTGTAAGGTTAGGGGTGTTTAGACTCGGGTTCATGTTAGGGTGTTAGGTGCAGACTTAGAAAGTGTTTCCCCATAGGAAACAATGGGGCTGCGTTAGGAGCTGAACGCTGCTTTTTTGCAGGTGTTAGGTTTTTTTCAGCCCAAACTGCCCCATTGTTTCCTATGGGGGAATCGTGCATGAGCACATTTTTCCAGCTATCCGCTACCGTAAGCAACGCTGGTATTGAGTGTTGAAGTGGCGGTAAATATGCCTGTATGCTCCCTTTTTGGAGCCTAACACAGCCCTTCAGAGAACTCTAAATACCAGCGTTGTTTAGAAGCAGCGCTAGAAAAAAAACATGCGTAGCTAACGTACCCCTTTGGCCGCAAAACTCTAAATCTAGGTGTAAGGAATTTACTTTTTCTCAGTGTAGATTAATTAAATGTTTATCAACTCCTGTACTAGGAAAATAATTTTTAATATTATTCAAATGTTCTCTTATTCTCTCTCAAATTTCACATGATAAATGCCTTACTAATCAAATGTTTCAGTATGTACAGGTTATTAAATAAAGCACAAATATACATCTGTAGTTACTGCCAAGAAGAACATCATAACCAAACTGTGTGGTACTTGACTAAAATTGTTTGTTAACCTTGGTATAATCATATTCTCTACATCTGTTAACTCAACATCTATAATGCCCCTTAAATTTCAACCAGCATGCCACTACTAGCCCAACTAGGAGAGGTTAAATGTTTTATTTCACCAGATGGATTCAACACTTGCCTAAGCTGATCTGTGCCTGCTGAAAGTCTCACAATTTCAGCTGGGACATATGATAGAACCCTCATCCAGTAGTGCTAGGAGAACCACAGAATAAATACATGCTTAACATTAATGACCATATATGATCATTGTTTCATAGATCATTTTCTCTCAATCTAAATCTGCATTTCATGTTAAATGTTTGCCTTGTGCAGTAACAATTGCCCATGAGAGTTGCTAGGTATGATCCTTAAGATTTACTTACATAAAAGTGTTTTTGGCCTGTGTATTAAGTCAACAACCATAGATGTCTCTCGCCCATATATCTTATAATATAAATTGCCACTGTGCTAGCCCATGAGAGTTAGCATTGATATTCATGCATACACAGTGTTGTAACCCATAAGCATGTCATGAGGTGTCAATGGTCAAATAATTGATCATCAGACTAACACATACAGACTGACTTAATACACAAGTCCACACTTCACCATCCAAGAAATAAATTGTCAATGTAAGCTGTATTGCATCAGATGATCCTGATGCAGTCAATTTAACATTTTTTAATTACTTTTTGGATTTCTATTATTAAAAACATACTGAAGTAATTTGTCTCATATTTAGAGGATATATATAGAGTGGAAATTTTGAAAGTATCCCACTGCTTCATTGTTTTTAATTATTATAAATAGTGCTGACTATTTGAAGAATTGAATTTAACATGGAAGCTGCAATTGAAATATTGACCAGCCATTATATACTTTGTAGTGCCCATTCCCTCACCATTATTGTGCTTCTAGTTTTATTATATGCATACAATTGTTATTTATTACCATTATATTAAAAAGTATGTATATGTAAAAGCTAATTTGAATCAATTAATACAAAATAAACCAACTGGAGCTTACCTGTAACTATACAGGGAGTGCAGAATTATTAAGCAAATGAGTATTTTGACCACATCATCCTCTTTATGCATGTTGTCTTACTCCAAGCTGTATAGGCTCGAAAGCCTACTACCAATTAAGCATATTAGGTGATGTGCATCTCTGTAATGAGAAGAGGTGTGGTCTAATGACATCAACACCCTATATCAGGTGTGCATAATTATTAGGCAACTTCCTTTCCTTTGGCAAAATGGGTCAAAAGAAGGACTTGACAGGCTCAGAAAAGTCAAAAATAGTGAGATATCTTGCAGAGGGATGCAGCACTCTTAAAATTGCAAAGCTTCTGAAGCGTGCTCATCGAACAATCAAGCGTTTCATTCAAAATAGTCAACAGGGTCGCAAGAAGGGTGTGGAAAAACCAAGGAGCAAAATAACTGCCCATGAACTGAGAAAAGTCAAGCGTGCAGCTGCCAAGATGCCACTTGCCACCAGTTTGGCCATATTTCAGAGCTGCAACATCACTGGAGTGCCCAAAAGCACAAGGTGTGCAATACTCAGAGACATGGCCAAGGTAAGAAAGGCTGAAAGACGACCACCACTGAACAAGACACACAAGCCGAAACGTCAAGACTGGGCCAAGAAATATCTCAAGACTGATTTTTCTAAGGTTTTATGGACTGATGAAATGAGAGTGAGTCTTGATGGGCCAGATGGATGGGCCCGTGGCTGGATTGGTAAAGGGCAGAGAGCTCCAGTCCGACTCAGACGCCAGCAAGGTGGAGGTGGAGTACTGGTTTGGGCTGGTATCATCAAAGATGAGCTTGTGGGGCCTTTTCGGGTTGAGGATGGAGTCAAGCTCAACTCCCAGTCCTACTGCCAGTTTCTGGAAGACACCTTCTTCAAGCAGTGGTACAGGAAGAAGTCTGCATCCTTCAAGAAAAACATGATTTTCATGCAGGACAATGCTCCATCACACGCGTCCAAGTACTCCACAGCGTGGCTGGCAAGAAAGGGTATAAAAGAAGAAAATCTAATGACATGGCCTCCTTGTTCACCTGATCTGAACCCCATTGAGAACCTGTGGTCCATCATCAAATGTGAGATTTACAAGGAGGGAAAACAGTACACCTCTCTGAACAGTGTCTGGGAGGCTGTGGTTGCTGCTGCACGCAATGTTGATGGTGAACAGATCAAAACACTGACAGAATCCATGGATGGCAGGCTTTTGAGTGTCCTTGCAAAGAAAGGTGGCTATATTGGTCACTGATTTGTTTTTGTTTTGTTTTTGAATGTCAGAAATGTATATTTGTGAATGTTGAGATGTTATATTGGTTTCACTGGTAAAAATAAATAATTGAAATGGGTATATATTTGTTTTTTGTTAAGTTGCCTAATAATTATGCACAGTAATAGTCACCTGCACACACAGATATGCCCCTAAAATAGCTAAAACTAAAAACAAAGTAAAAACTACTTCCAAAAATATTCAGCTTTGATATTAATGAGTTTTTTGGGTTCATTGAGAACATTGTTGTTGTTCAATAATAAAATTAATCCTCAAAAATACAACTTGCCTAATAATTCTGCACTCCCTGTACTAGAATTTTAAAAGTGTGTGTGTGTGTGTGTGTTTGTGTTTTTTTCCTAAACTCTAATGCAAAAATAATGTATAAAAAGGGGCTGTTTGGCTATATGTAAATAACTTTGACCTTCCATGAGTTTCTACTCGACTAAATGTACAATTATTCATGCCATGTGACCACTATTACTACAGTAATCATCTGGTAATACAAATGTATACAGGGGCATGTTTTAAAGAGTTGTTTCTAGGGTTTAAATCTAGGGCATCTCTAGGCCTTTTTGATGAGCTGTTACACAGATACCTCCTTAATACAAAATGTCTTTTTTTTATTTTCATTTTTAAGAGAGATTTTACTTTTTACCCCCAAGTTTGTTTGAAAGAGCAAACAATTGACTTTCAAGTTATGGCTTTTGAGAGTTTCTAAGCTTAAAAGAACAGATATTGAGGGGTTTAAATAGTTATTTCCTGCATTCAGCTCCCTTCAGCCCTCTGCAGCAACCTGGCACTGGTGACACCACCATCCATGGCGATGCTGGATCAACAAACCACCAGGGACGTGGGGGTAAGTGCCGGAAGGTCACAATGATCTCAGGATGCAGGTCCCCCCAAGGATTATGAGACACAGTTGTCATCAGTACTAAAAGCGTTGTGTGGACCCATCATGTCTTATATTCTATTTTATTTTAGAAAAACAGTTGGTGAAACATTCAGCAGTCCATTAGCATCTGTAGTATCACGTAATACTTATCATCTGACCTAGTATCTTCACAGACTATTACTAAGGGGGAGATATCCAAACTTATTCTATAATATCACGAGTGGCATAAACAAATGGTGTATTGTAAAATTCGATCGGGAGACCATCAGGGCCTGCTGCTTTTCCAGACTTGATTTTTTGTATTACTTTAGCAATTTCTGACTCTGTTATAGCCGCATTAATCTGTTCTAGATCACCTGCTGATATATTAGGTAGTTTGATTTTTTCCCAAAATTTTGCCTTGGCTTTTTCATCTCTTCCACCACTTGTATATATGTTATGAAAGTACTTATAAAATGCTTCCCTGATCTCTGTCGCATGAGTTATTACCTTGTTACCATCTTTTATTGTTGCTATGATGTTTTTCTTTTGTCTGAACTTTACTATCTTAACCAGTTGTTGGGCTGAAACCCCCTGATATCCTTGAAACCTAGCCCTTGCTTTGAAATCTTCCCCTGCCCATTTCTCTCTAAGAAAGTCCTCCCTTACTTTTTTGGCAGAGATATATTTACTCCATGTTATTGGATTTGAGGAATGGAGGTATCTGTTGTATGCATTCCTAAGCTGATTGGCCACTTGTAACTCTCTAGCTTTCAATTTACGTGTAAGCTTGACCATGTATCCCTTGATTTCTCCACGCATGACGGCTTTCCCTGCTTCCCAGAAGGTTTCTGTTTTATTAATGTATCCTTTATTCAGTTCACAATATTCTAACCATTTTCTATTTAACCAATTAGAGAACTGTATATTTTGACTCATATAAGCCGGAAAGTGAAACGAATTCCCAGGGCTTCTAATCCTCTTATCTGGCCAAACCCGCAAGCTTATAATGGCGTGATCAGATAACACTATGTCTGCTATATGAGTTTCAACTTCACACTTAACTATCTGTTGACTTATCAGAAAAAGATCAATACGAGAAAAGCTTTTGTGTGCCTTCGATTCACATGTATATACCCGGGCATCCGGGTGTTGTTGACGCCAAATATCATTTAACTTTAGCGTCTTGATATAGTTCCTAAAAAATTTGGCTTCTCTATTATTTCTCTGACAGCCTCTGATTCTAGACCTATCCATCTCTGGATATAACGTGAGGTTCATATCTCCAGCTATAATCAGGTTCTGTTCTAGGTGTGGAATGAGTTTCTGCTGGACCTTTTGCCAGAAGCTTTTCTCAAGTTTGTTAGGAGCATAGATGTTGCAAAAAGTCCAGCAGATGCCCTCTATCTGGATCTGGAGGACTATGTACCTACCCAGCCGATCACACTCTTGTTTAAGGATTTTGTAATTAACCTTTTTATTTATGATGATGGCCACACCTCGCTTACGCCTATTACATGGAGTGGCTACAATTTCTGCCACCCAATTGACTTTCAGTTTTGCTATTTCGTGATCCTTCAGGTGCAATTCCTGCATAAAAATAATATCCGCCTTCTCACTTTTTAACAGTCTCAAGACATTTTTCCTTTTCATGGGGGAGGTTATACCCCCCACATTCCACAACACTAATTTTAAAGGGTCTGACATTTTAATCTAAGGAAAGAGGAAAAAGGAAGAAAAAGATGAAGGGGAGGGAAAAAAAAAAAAAAAGGAAGGAAAAGAAAGAAAAAGGAACCCTACAAGAAACCGCCCATATTCCCCCCCCCCCTTCCCGTGACCTTCTATTGTGCTGACTGTCTTACCATTTTGATATAATCTTCTAGTCTTTAATGCCCTTACCATATGAAAATTCCCTCTTGAACCTTTAAAAATTATAGGCATTCTCATTGCCTTTAATGACCTGATAGCCTGTTAATACCCATTCAGACTTCTATGTTATTCTCCTGGCAAAAATCTTGTGCTTCTTTTACTGAGTTTAACACTACTCTCCCTTCCATGGTTAAAACCGTTATTTTGGCAGGGTAGATCAGGGCTGCTTTAAGCCCAGCTCTAATCAACCCTGAACAGAATGGAGCCATAACTTTCCTTCTGGAAGCAGTCTCGAACGAAAAGTCCTGAAACAACAGGATTTTCTTTCCTTCAATTGTTAATGTTTGTAGTTTCCTAAAATGTTGCATTATATTAATCTTATCCTGAAAGTTCAGGTATCTAATTAAAACCATCCTGGGACGTGTATTTCCATCTGTGTTGGTCCTAGTACTTCCTACCCTATGTGCTCGTTCTACCTGGAGTGAGTCTCTTTCTACCTGAATCCCTAATAACCTGGGAAGTGTAGTTGCCGCAAATTTTAAAAGATCCTGAAACTCTCTACTTTCTGGAAGTCCCACTACCCTAACATTATTTCGGCGGGATCTATCCTCCAGATCTTCCACCTTTAACAGGAGTGCCTTGATTTTATCCGTATTTTCCTTCATATTTATGTCTTGGGTGTTTAGCTTATCTTCTGTTTCTGAGACCCTAGACTCTATTTCTGCCATTCTGACTGAAAACTGCCTGATCTCCTGCGATAAATCTGCAATATCCTTTTTCACCATTTCAAACTGAGGGAGTAAAAGGTCCGCTAATTGGTTTATAGTCATTTGTGAGTCCTGATTTACAGAGAGACTTTCTGGGTTAACCTCGCTACCTGCTTCTGGTCCTAATTTCTGCTTCCTATCTTTCCTAGGAGGCATGGCCAGGGACTTATTTTTTATGCTTGCCATATATTTGTCCATCGAGACTAATAGCTCCTCTCTCTGAAAATGGCTGGGGTATGTACACTTCTGACTAAGGCAGAGATATTCTAACTCTTTTAGTGTACTCTCCCCTTCTCTTCCTTCCCCTCTGCTCCTTTGACTCCCCTTTCCCTGTGTTCCGAACAGTAGAATCTAGAGTTGATTTCTCGCTTCCTTAAACCGTGGCCTGTACCCCGATGTGGTTTTATGTAATCTATTTTGATTCGTTTGCTACCAGTTTCAGGGACCTAAATCCCTCCACCATCAGTTAGCTAGCTACCAATCCAACAGGTGAAAAAGAAATAGTTTATATCAGAAAACAGGGATTTTTGCACATTTTCATAGCAACAAGCAAACCTACAATACCTTGCAGCAGCTATATTTAGCAATATATCTTTAAACCAATATTCTACAGATCCTGAACCCTAAAATTTTAAATCTATTACTTGAACACAGTTTCCACTAATTGGCCTGCTGGATACCGGGGCTATTACTAGCCAGTCCCTGTCGGGGAGATACGCTTTAATACTAATCTTACCTAATAGTGCCTAAAGTGATATTGCAACCATAGTTGCCTGTGTAATATATTTTACTAATGTGCCTTGTTTCCTTTTCCCCCCCTTCCCCCCTCTCCCCCTCCCCCTCTCTCCCCCCTTAACTCCTTTCCCTTTTCCAACAAAAATACCAGAACTCCCTCTACGGAGTCTGAGTGAGGCTTCTAATGCCTGTGTATTTTATTATGTGAAATATAAAGTGCCCAGTAAGATGACCATACCAAATTATCTCACTGTGTCTCCTCACTCCCTGCAACTCTGTGCAAGATATACCCGTTCCCCTGCAGTTTATGACCGAATAGTGAGGCCAATAGTCTGTCCCAGTAATCCAGCACTTTCTATCTTTCTTTCTATATATAGCTGGTAGCTTCGGCCTATAGGACGTTTATTGTAGTCCTTGGTACCCTGTTCTTTGTCTGATCTGACCAAGTCCCTTAATCCTCAGTGTCTTATTTCCTTAGCGCTGTATTTAACTTATACAGTACAGCAATGTATTACTATTGACAACCAGATAAACAGCGACCACAGGGCTCTAACACCCTGAACAGATGTTATCACCACCTAGAAAATGTCTCCAAATACTAAAAATAGAAACTTTCTTTGCGAGCATACATAATAGTTAATAGCAAAAGGCAGCACAATAAATGTCTCAGATAGCAATTGTCACAGTGTTCGCTTTGACTATTTTCTGCACTCTCAGTCCATTTGTTTAGTTGGGAGACTTTTATTATTAGTCCTCCTTATATCTCCAGGTATTGAGCTTTCTGTGTCATTAATTTCCTGTTTATGTGTCCATCAGCTGCATATTCTCCACAAACAGTTCCACTAATCTGCTCTGGCCTTAGCGTTCCCTGCAAACTTTTGTGTGTATAAAGTGAAAAAATGCGACAAGAGTCAGACCTAAAATATGTTTTCCAACTTTACAGCCTCTTCTCACACATCATAGGACTCTCTTTCAGATTTTATACGGCTGTTATAAACACCATTCCCACTTTTCAGGAGCCTGTTGACTTATGGGTCATTTATTGGTTAAATTCTCATAGTCCAGAAAAGTTCAGTAATCGTTACTACTGTGATACTCTACCCTGCCCTCCGTGACAGGCTTAGCTTTTAATGAGGAGATTTTTCTGAATCACCACACATTCTCCCGCTATCACAGTGCTCCCTTTAAACTCTGTTCCACAGGCCGGGATCTGTATTAATCCCCAGCCTCTCCCACAGGCTCCTTTGCTGGGCCTACAACATAGACACATCAATGACCCCTTTTGCACAGACCCTCCGAACCCTGACCACCAAAAAATAAAGATAATACTTGCGCTCCTGTGATACTCTTTATGCGGCGTTCCAGGCCACCGCTCCACAGCTCCTTCACTGCTCCTCCGTCTGCCCGGCTGCAGTCGAGACACCTCCCATCTGCACCCGGTGCTTTAGACAGCTGACGTTTCCGGCAGGTTTTTTTTTGAGACAACCGCAAGCCTTACTCGCAAACCAGGGCGAGTGTCCCACACACAGTGGCGTTCAGATTGGTCAGGGTCGGGAGTCTGGATCCGTCTTCGGAGCACTGTGATGCGTGTCCCCAGCCGGGACCAACCGGCCTGAACTTTGGTAAAGTTAGACTTCCGCTCCTGATGGTACTTTGTCTCCCCAAGCAGGGCTCTCACCCCCAGCAATAGGAGCAACTTTGGCAGGGTATGATAGTGAGTTAGCTCCCTCTCACAGAGCTCGAGCGTGCACAACCTCCTCACGCTCCTCCCACAGGAAGTCCCAACAAATGGTGTATTAGTTCTAATATCCCAAGGGAACATACAAAACAATATTCCTAATAATAACTGCTATAATTACCTAGAATAATCCAGTAAGGAGTCTTATATCAGTATTACCAGCGGCCTTATGATATTGAATCTTCAACAAATGTTAAAAGCACACCAAGGTGTAAAGTATTGTCACTATTTAATTAAAAACGTTATTACAGCAATCACTGCAAACTATACATTTATGTGAAGTAGTACCAACACCAGTACCTATAACCAATAATGGCCTCGCTTCCATTGAGTTGTAATTCAGTTTGCGTGCACTCGCAAACCGTTAAATATGCTGTCGAAAGCAATATCGTTTAACGACTGTTTCCAATGGCGCGTTATACCTCAATATCGTCAGCCGGACTTCGGCTGCCGAAAAGATCTTCGCGTCCCATGGAAAGTAATAGAAGCCGTTAATCGATAAATTATACCAGGTTTCCAATGAAAGCGCTAACCGTTAATACACTGTCGGAGGCTGTCGATACATTGAGAAATATTACCCCCAGCTCAACTAGGTGTAAAGGAGGAAAAAGAGCTTTTGTGAGGCCTGTTTCTCATTGATATTGCAAATCACAAAAAAATTATGAGTGTTTCAATGTACAAATAACATTATATATGCTACATTTATTGGTCCTATGTATAGGAATATTTGCACCCATGTTGTCATAGAAATATCAATATGTATGTACATATAAAAATATATGCAAGCACCACAATTATGGAGCGACCTCCCGCAGACTTTCAAACCTTCCCCATGCCTAATACCCTTTAAGAGATCCCTCTCTACATATCTCAAAACAGAATGCACCTGTCATTGTTGATTATATATTTCCTACCTGTTCTATGTTAAATTTTTGGGCATATGTATTATTATTGTTTTTTATTTTATTGTACCCATTGTATCAATGCAATGTTTTGTGGACCCAGGACATACTTGAAAACTATAGAAATCTCAATGTATCTTTCCTGGTAAAATATTATAACAATAAATAAAATATCTACCTATTCAAAATGAAACCTTTGCCCAGGGATGCTATATATAATCTCAATACATATAGAAAAATAATTCAAAGGAAATAAGTTGTTTATCATGAAGATGAGTTTTATTATTACAGATTTACTCTCATTCAAATGTAATTTTCAATGTGAAAATCATATTTATTCAATACAAAACGATGACACATTAAAGTTATGTGTCATAGTACTAATATTTATAAAATATATGTAATGTCATGTCTGCTAAAGCAGATAATACATTTGCAATATTTAGACTATTAACCAAAATACATAAGTGCTTAATATTACATACTTCAAGAGATATGAAGTATTGTCTTTAACATGGAGTTATTGAAACATTTTAAAAGTGCATTGGTCCCAGGGAGAGTCTGTGTCTGTTCATATGATGTCAATTAAAATGTATTAATCACCTCTATATCATGGCAATCACATATATGTTGTGTATACATCAGTGCTTAAATATCATAAAGATACATTTATCTAATTATTCTAAATATTGAATAATAATCTTGACAAAAAGGAGTGCATTAGTCATGATAGGTATTAGTCATGATAGGTATATATTTTAGATATTACATTCCACATAGGACTATAAGAATGAATGCAAGGTATTTGGCCATATCAACAGGAAGGAGTATTTACTTTTCAACTCTTCTATAACTGTATTACCCTTATTAGCTTCATCTGAAGGAGCAAACAACATGTGCTTGTGGAATATAAATCATAACATTTACACATGTCACGTTGACTAATGTTAGATAGCATATACTGTATAAATTTCAGACACGTATCCCCAAGTATTCTTAAACGGCATAATATCCTCAATAAAAGGACACATACATTTATCAACAATGTACACTTGCATATTAATTGACATCATGTGAAATAAAAATGAATAAAGCTGTTAATTTTTAGCAGATAAACAGCTATTAGAATAATATTAAGATATATGTTCAAATTTGGATTAGAAAAATGGATGCATATTTATGAGATGAAAATCGCACTTAAAAAAGTGCTTTAGTGCAAAAATTAGATATGATATATCTTGGGTGGAAAAAAAAGAATATTAATTAATTCTTGCGGCAGGATTTTGACTTTGTAGGAGAGGTACTTAGGGGGGCAGTGTGGCGTCTTGTGCGACGCCCACCAGCTGAATGTGAGGCTAATAACCGGGATTCAGGGTCCTGCAGGGAGATGACAGAGGATGCAAGGGAGGATGGAGTTTGGGGCCTATCCGCGAGCCTCTCCACTGCCTCTGCCAGGCGGACGAGTGAGGCATTATGGATGTCCATTTGGCTCTGTATCCTTCTCAAATCCTGCTGCTGCTGCTGCTGGAGCCTGGACAGCCTAAGCTCTCTATGTATGAGCCTCAGTAGATCATCCTGCTGGGACTGTGCCGGACCCTGTTGTACAGTTGGTGTCTCAGGAACTAATAATTGGCTGGTTCCAGGGCTGTCTCTCCGTATTGGTGACTGTGAGGTTGTCTGTGATGGCACTGTTGGCAATACATTGGTGGGTGCAGTGGGTGGTGGTGTGGATTCCTGTTGTGCCATAGGAGTGGGAGGCATATAGTACAGATGATGCAGATCTGTATGCTGCTGTGGTGGGTGCATCATCTGCTGCTGAGGATAATGATGTCGTGGTGGGTGCATCATCTGCTGCTGAGGAGGATGTTGTGGGGGGTGCATCATCTGCTGCTGAGGAGGATGTTGTGGGGGGTGCATCATCTGCTGCTGAGGAGGATGTTGTGGGGGTGCATCATCTGCTGTGGTGGGTGCAGCTGTGGGGGCTGTGCCATTTGTTGCTGCGAAGTATGTATGAACTGCCATTGTTGAGGAGGATGAGTCTGCTGGGGTTCAGAACCCAAAACATGAAATGTTGTCTCCGAGGTAGATGGAGAAGGGCATGATACATCCTCCACCTCATATGCCCTAGGCTGCTGCATATCATCTTCTAAGAGGCTGATATAGGAGGTAGTGTCACCATAGATATCCTCATCCTCCTCAGTGAATGTAGGAACATCCTGCTGTGGTGTTGGTGCAGCTTCATACTCCTCCTGTTCGGAACCTACAAATAAATATACGGTATGTTTACATTATCTATCTAATAGAATATATTACTTTGTAGCATAACAATACAGACTATTATATTCCATATTTATGTGTATATATGTACACACACACATACATACACATACACACACACATACACACACACATACACATACACACACACATACACATACACATACACATACACACATACACATACACACACACACACATACATACATACACACACACATACAAATACACACACACATACACATACACACACACATACACACACACATACACATACACATACACACACACATACACATACACACACACACATACACACATACACATACACACACATACACACACATACACACACACATACACATACACACACATACACACACATATAATGTGTTTGGGATAAAATCCAAGCATATATGACCATAACTTATTAATCTTTATAGACTGTGTCTTAAAGGAACATTGTTAAAGGGACACTGTACCCAAATATTTTCTTGTGTGCTTCAGATAGAGCATGCAATTTTAATCAACTTTCGGATTTACTCCTATTTTCAAATGTTCTTTATTCTCTTGGTATCTTTATTTGAAATGCAAGAATGTAAGTTTAGATGGCGGCCCATTTTTGGTGAACAACCTAGGTTGTCCTTGCTGATTGGTGGATAAATGCATCCACCAATCAAAAACTGCTGTCCAGAGTACTGAACCTAGAAAAAAAGCTTAGATGCCTTCTTTTTCATATAAAGATAGCAAGGGAACGAAGAGAAATTGATAATAGTAGTAAATTAGAAAGTTGCTTAAAATTGCATGCTGTATCTGATTCACAAAATAATAAATTTGGGTACAGTGTCCCTTTAAGGACAATGACACATGATTTATATGAAATGCTTAATATTCTTGGATATTATATAATCAATATTCTTGCTTGTCGGAGCAGATATACAATACAGAGTGCTTGCTGAACATATTAAATACAACTATGTAAATTTAGATTCATAGCTAAACACAGATGGGTATTTATGATATACAACATATATACATCACATATATGGTTATATTTAATATTGAATATTCACCTTCATACACCTCTTCAGGTGGCACAGAGGTGTCCATTGTCCCCTTACCATCCGTGAACAGATTCATCCGAAATGACATTGGACAGCATCTCCTCCCATGACCTTAGGTGTATTCTCTTGCTAGGACCACCACCTGTCCCACGTGCATATTTGGCCTGCTGTGCCAGCTTAGCTTTGGTTTCCCTCCTGCAGTCATGATAGCGGTGTTTAATGCTGGCAGTAGAACGATTACGTCCTAAGCAGCTGACTGCCACTCAAATCTCCTCCCACAGCTTATTCCGGACACCCGGCCTCAGGTTAGGGTTCTCCAGCTGAGCTGCCCTCTCCAAGTAGGCCTCAACAAGAGCCTCCTTCTCCTCCTCAGAGTACCTCTCCTCTCTTAGCCTGCCCTTCACACCTGAAGGGCCAGCAGACACAGACTCTCCCTCCTGTGACTGGGGACCAGCCCTCTCTACCTCCTCTGTCCCTGCAGGCTGTGACAGGCTACCACCAGCCCCACCCCCACTTGCCACAGTCTGCCCCACTCTCCCTCTTCTTTTTGTGCCTAGCTGAGGCTGACTCCTCCTCACTCCTCCCACCTCCACTCCTCTTCCACCCTCTCTCCTTCCCTCCTCTGCCAGGGTTTGAGGAAGGACAAATCCTCCACCCAAACCTCGGCCCCTAATCCTGCCCATACTACTCCCTACTTCCCCCCTCCCCCTCCCTCTAACCACCCTCTCCACTGCCCTCCCCCTAGCCACCCCCTTCCCAACTCCACTAGGCCTATCCATCCCTTTCTCCTTCCTCCCTAACTCTAACCTAACACTAAAGTCCCTAGCTTACCTAACTACACTAATTCACCTAACTAAACCTTAAATTAAATATCCCCAAAACTAACTACCTAACCTATCTAGACCCTAACTATCTCTATTCTATATCCCTCAAAATAAAAATAAAATGTGGGGGTGAAAATAAACAAAGGGATGTAAATGAAAAAGGAAAAACTAAAGAGGATTATAACAAAATATTAGAAAAATAATAAGGGATGCAAATGAAGAAAGGGGTGGGCAATATAGTCAAATGAAACAAAAAATATGGGATGTAAAAAAAAAAAAAATAGGATGGCAAAATGTATATATATAAAAAAAAAAAGTTATATAGTGAGGAAGGGAAGGGTAGTCAAAGGGGGGATGGGAAGTGGAATAAGGGGATTAATGAAAGAAGTAATAAAGGAAGATGGGGATATGGGGGTTAATGAAATAAAAAAAAAATGTGAATGTGTTTGTATCAAATAAAAGTGTGTGTGTGTGTGTGTTTGTGTGTATAAACTAATGTGTGTTAATTAACTAATGTATGGATGTGTGTGTGTTCCTAATATTATATGAGGCCTACAATAAGAATATATGAAAATAAAATATCAATCTCTCCACTAACTCTCAAACAACTCTCAAAAACCCAAAACTCCTACCAACGCAACTAGCTCCCGTGTCTTTCTCTCTAGAGGCGATCACAGGTAAAGAGCGCAGGCGCAAACCGTTATTCTTATAGACAGAGGTCGGGTTACCATGGCAATGCACTTGTTATGGCGCGCTTTTCGACAAATCTGACATCGGTTGGCAACGCAAACTTACGTACGGCCGAAAAGAGCGACTGCGCGCAACACGCTAATCTTTTCAATGGAAACCTGGTACTAAAATGGAGCCGTAAATTACTTTTAGCTGTCGTCCGCTTCGGTAGCTTACGGCTCCATTTTTAACGACTCAATGGAAGCGAGGACTATATCGGATATTAATCCCTAATATAAAGGGAACATATAGAACAATATTCCTAATAATAACTGCTATAATTACTTACAATAATTCAGTAAGGAATCTTATATCAGCATTACTAGCGGTCACAATAGGAATATAAATTTAACCCCTTATGTTACTGAATCTTCAACAAATGTTAAAAGCACACCATGGTGTGAAGTATTGTCACTATTTAATTAAAAACGTTATTACAGCAATCATTGCAAACTATACATCTATGTGAAGTAGTAATAACACCAGTGCCTATAACTAATAATATCGGATATTAATCCCTAAAATAAAGGGAATTTCTCTTCAACTAAGGATTTTCCCATCCTAGGTTAAGAGCTAATCCCTCCTGCAATTTTCTATACCTAGTACTTATACACAGTACACCTTATCCTCACCAACATTTAGCGTTTTTAACTAGAACTTCTATGTTTTGTTTGTGGACATTATTTTAATTTAATTCCTAATAAAGGTTATATTTTAAATTGTTACGGCTTAGACCGCCATCTCTTTGGAATGATTTGTTCTAACACAGAAGCCACTTTCCTTTAGATGTGAGTGCTAAACAAGTGTACATTTCTTTCAATCGCAGGATTGAAATACCCTTCTCTTTTCACATATCCCAGTACAAAAATGTGTAGAAGACTTTATTCAAGGCGCATCAGATAAAAACTGATATACTGTTAAAGGGAAACAAGTCAAAATAAACTTTCA
The DNA here is from genome assembly GCF_027579735.1 of Bombina bombina. Taxonomy (NCBI): domain Eukaryota; kingdom Metazoa; phylum Chordata; class Amphibia; order Anura; family Bombinatoridae; genus Bombina; species Bombina bombina. The sequence continues at coordinate 1,030,938,025 of NC_069500.1, forward strand.
TGATTCAGAAAGATTATGCCTTTTTAAGAAACTTTCCAATTTACTTCCATTATCAAATTATGCTCAGTATTTTTATATTCACACTTTCTGAGTCACCAGTTACTACTTAGCATGTACATAAGCTCACAGGGTATACTGTACATATACTAGTCTGTGATTGGCTGATGTCTGTCACATGATACAGGGGGTCGAAAATTTGGAGAAAAAATAAAATTGCCAGAACAAACATCTGCAATGTATATGAATTTCAAAGTAGGTGATATTGCACTTGTTAATTATACATTTCTACTGTATTCAGTGGTCCTTTAAGCATTAAAATCAATGTTATAAAACCACAACTAGTGGGTCAATCAGACTCCTTTAGAAAACATTTCTAATGTTTTTCTACAGAGAAATACCATTGAAGTTTATGGGGATTTAAGTACTTAAATAATTTGAGAAACTTTTTTACAGGTTTTTGAACGACCCCTAGTTTGGCTTAGTAAAGAAGATAATTCAAGAACCTTACCTTTTAGAGTTGCTAAATGGCCATAATACCCAAATGTTTAAACACTTGAAAGTGATGCAGTATAGCTGTAAAAAGCTGACTAGAAAATATCACCTGAACATCTCTATGTAAAAAAAGAAAGATATTTTACCTCAAAAGTTCCTCAGTAGCCACATCCCATTGTAAAGGATTTCTAAGCAGCATATCAGTATGTTTTTCCCGGGACAGCCGAAGGGATGAGCCTTGTGCACTCTCATCTTATTTCCCTATTCAGTATAAGGAAGTTTACTATGAAATCTCATGAGAGTTAAGTCACAGTAAAAGAGTTCATGACCTCAGCACTGCTGATGCTGATTGGCTGCTGTTCATGTCTTCATTTTTTTATTTTTCTTTACCTGCAGCTGGGCTGCAGCTGAGTATAACTTTTTACACAGAACTTACTCTGCTGAGCTGAGGAGATTGTGAGGTAAAATATCTTCCTTTTTTACATAGAGATGCTCAGGTGATATTTTCCTGTCAGCTTTTTACAGTTATACTGCATTAGTTTCAAGTAATTTAGTATATGAGTATTATGTCCCTTAATGATTAGAGGAATATGAAACCCAATTTGTTTCTTTCATAATTCATATAGAATATGCAATTTTAAGCAGATTTACTCTTATTATCAATTTGTCTTCGTTCTCTTGGTATCTTCATTTGAAAAAGCAGGAATGTAAGCTGAGAAGCTGACACACTTTAAGAAATAACATTTCTTTCATGTAATTGGCAAGAGTCCATGAGCTAGTGACGTATGGGATATACAATCCTACCAGGAGGGGCAAAGTTTCCCAAACCTCAAAATGCCTATAAATACACCCCTCACCACACCCACAATTCAGTTTTACAAACTTTGCCTCCTATGGTGGTGGTGAAGTAAGTTTGTGCTTGAATTATATGATTTCTTCTATGATAAACGCTTCTAAGCATTCTGAAGCCCAATTCCTCTCAGAGTACAGTGTTTGTCAGAAGGATGTGAAGGGAGTATCGCCCTTTTGTTTTTATGGTTTTCCTCATGGGAAATCTTTTCAAAGATTCTCTGTTATCGGTCGTAGGGATTCATCTCCTACCTCCCTTTTTAGATCGATGATATACTCTTATATACCATTACCTCTGCTGATACTTTTTCAGTACTGGTTTGGCTATCTGCTATATGTGGATGGGTGTCTTTCGGTAAGTATGTTTTCATTATTTAAGACACCCTCAGCTATGATTTGGCGCTTTATGTATTAATATAAAGTTTTAAATATATGTATTCTACTTATATTTGCCATGAGTCAGGTCTATGTGTATTTCCCTTTTGCAGTCTAAACAGTTTCAGTATAGGAATCATGTTTGAGAAGTTTATTTAAACTTTTTTTCTTACCTGGGGTTCAGTCTTTTTCTAATTTAACTTTTTTTTTTGCGGGCAAATCTAGGCTTGCGAGGGTGCAAAATGCTGATTTTTATTGCATCATTTTTGGCGCAAAATGGCGTAAATTTCGTCATTTCCTGCGTCATTGTTAACGCTAGTTGTTTTGGCGTGAAATCGCGTTTGTGATGAGGCGAGTTGTGTCATTTCCTGGTGTTAGGTTTGCAGCAAAAATTTTTTGCTTGTTTTTGCGTGATGCGTCATACATGGCGCCAAATTTTAGTTATTTTACCCCTCTCCCTCTATTGCTCGCTGTTTTCATGAACATTGAAAGCTATTATGCCTGCTTTTGTTTTTCTCTACTGAAACTGTTACATTGTGGAAATTGACTGTTTTGCCTAATGTTATTTTTCTTTTGTCAATTACATTTTGCGAGATGTCTCATTCTAATCCTGACTCTGATGTTACTGTAGAAACTATGATGCCTTATAACACAATTCTACAAAGCTAAGTGTGTTCTTTTCATCTTTTTAGCTGTTGTTATTTCTTCAGCTCAATTATGTGGCATTTATTTATAATGTTTTATGCTAGCAATGTTTCTACATGTACGTTAACATTTACTGTTTTTTAAATATTCAGTTACGTTAACATTTACTGTTTTTTAAATATTCAGTTACGTTAACATTTACTGTTTTTTAAATATTCAGTTCATGTACTTGATTTTATCTGCAAACATCACATGTTGTTGCTTATATCATAAAAATTTATGACTGCTATTATGCCTTTAACCCCTTAATGACTGACGATGTACACCGTACGTCCTCAAAAAAAATACCCTTAAAGACCGAGGATGTACGGCGTACATCGTCGGTCTTGGAAAGCAGTGGAAGCAATCCTGATCACTTCCAGCTGCTTTCCGGTTATTCCAGTTATGCCTCGATATCGAGGCATCCTGCAATAACATTCTTTACCCCTTCGGTGCAGAGAGAGCCACTCTGTGGCCCTCTCTGCACTGGACATCGATGGCCACAATCGTTGGGGTGGGAGTCGAAGTGGGAGGTGGGTGGGCGGCCATCGATGGCTTCTGTAATTAAGAGGGGGGGCGGGGTCACCGGGGGCACGCACGGACGCGCTTGAACGGGGGTGGAGGGCAAGTGCATGCACGGGGAGGGAGTGGGGGGGAACTGCTGCACCACAGAAAAAAATTATAATTATATTTGGGAGAAAGAGGGGAGGAAATGGGTTAATAAAATAGCTAAGGGATCTGGGAGGGGGTGGGGGGATGGTCTATGGGGGGGAAGCTACACTACAGAAAAAAAAGTTGGCTCCAAATAAGGTAGAGGATGAGGGTTAGAGAGCTGTTTGGGGAGAACAGGGAGGTTGGGGGCTAAGGGGGGATCCTACACAACAGCATATGTAAATATGCTTTAAAAAAGATACCTTTTATTTTAGTACTGGCAGACTTAAGATGGCGGGGACAATTGTGGGGTGGGGGAGGGAAGAGAGCAGTTTGGGAGGGATCAGGGGGTGGGATGTGTCAGGTGGGAGGCTGATCTCTATACTAAAGCTAAATTTAACCCTGCAAGCTCCCTACAAGCTACCTAATTAACCCCTGCACTGCTGGGCATAACGCAGCAGCATTTAGCGGCCTTCTAATTACCAAAAAGCATTTGCCGGTGAAATGGTGGCATGAAATATAACAAAATGGGCCTTGATCAATACTTTGGGATGTCTTCTAAAAAAATATATATACATGTCAAGGGATATTCAGGGATTCCTGAAAGATATCTTTACCAACCTGCACAGCGGAGCGCTACGAAGTTAATCCTGTACTGTTTCTTGGATACTCAAAACGGCAATATTGGAGCGTGGGTGGGGACCAATCTCCCTTAATGGATCCCGGACTTCGGCAGCTAAATACTGTGTGTCTGTTCCACACACTAATTAGTCCAAGGTACACAAAAATAGGAAAAGAAGCGCCCAAAAGTCCAGAGTAAAATGTAGAAAAAAAGTTTATTGGGACAAAAAGTTAAAAACAAGTAATGTGTCCTAGATAGAACATAGAAGAGACCTTGATTTATTTGTCTGAAAATAAATAGTTCTCTATATGCATTTTTCTATAAATTTTTATACACATTTTTCTATCTTAAACATTATATGGAATATATGAAATCATGAACTTCGCTTTCAATACTCTATTAAATATAGGCTTGACCCCACTATAATAGAATGTTTAGTATTTAAATATCGTATTTATAATATAATTTGATTAGTGAAGATGCAAGTCTTAACAAAGTTATTTTTAATATCTTTCTTGATATATGTAATATACAATATTTCTATAGTGTCTCACTAGTCATATTTACAATGCTATTCCTATATGTCATAATGCTATTCTTATATGTTTTTCTATTGATTCTGTTTAACATTGAGTGGCTATAACATTCCATGTTGTTAAATGTATATATCCCTTTAAGGGAGTTACTGATTATAAGGCAGGGCTCTGCAGGTGCACAGGTAAGCAGTGAACAAGTGCACGAAACATGTCTGCTTTGTGCACAGCTTGGAAATTTTAAAGATGTTCTATCTAGGACAAATTACTTGTTTTTAACTTTGTGTCCCAATAAACTTTTTTTCTACATTTTACTCTGGACTTTTGGGCGCTTCTTTTCCTATTTTTGTATTCCTGAAAGATATCAGTGTCCCAATGTAACTAGCGCTAATTTTGAAAAAAAGTGGTTTGGAAATAGCAAAGTGCTACTTGTATTTATTGCCCTATAACTTGCAAAAAAAGCAAAGAACATGTAAACATTGGGTATTTCTAAACTCATGACAAAATTTAGAAACTATTTAGGGTGGGTGTTTTTTGGTGGTAATAGATGTGTAATAGATTTTGGGGTCAATGAGGACTTCTGCTCGCTTGGATGAAGACTTCTGCCCACTTGGATAAGGATGGATGTCCGGTCTTTGAAAACTGTAAGTGGATCGCCGGGGGTTAGTGTTAGCTTTTTTTTTTTTTTTTTCAATCAAGCTTTATTAAGTCAGAAATCAGAGTAAATATAACAAAAACTAAAGTGTATACAAATAAAAAAAACAAAATTGGTCATGATTTAATGCATGCACATTTTCTCTTGTACCTGAAAGTTGGAATGTGAGGGACGCCATCTTTCAAGACGTCACTTAAAGGGAACTTAATTTTCCAGCGATGATCGGAAGAAGAGGATGCTCCGCGCCGGATGTCTTGAAGATGGACCCAGATGCCGTCTGGATGAAGACTTCTGCCCGCTTGGATGAAGACTTCTGCCGGCGTCAATGAGGACTTCTGCTCGCTTGGATGAAGACTTCTGCCCACTTGGATAAGGATGGATGTCCGGTCTTTGAAAACTGTAAGTAGATCGCCGGGGGTTAGTGTTAGCTTTTTTTTTTTTTTTTTTTTTCAATCAAGCTTTATTAAGTCAGAAATCAGAGTAAATATAACAAAAACTACAGTGTATACAAATAAAAAAACCAAAATTGGTCATGATTTAATGCATGCACATTTTCTCTTGTACCTGAAAGTTGCAGCTTACAGTCTCTACAAGTAATTGTCCTTCAACTAGGATGCATAGTGTTATATTTTTTAAGGGTTTATTGGGTGGGTTTTATTTTTAGCTTAGGGTTTGGGCACCGTAAAAGAGCTAAATGCCCTTTTAAGGACAATGCCCATCCAAAATGCCCTTTTCGGGGCAATGGTTAGTTTAGGTTTATTTAGATAGAATTTTATTTGGGGGGTTTGGTTGTGTGGGTGGTGGGTTTTACTGTTTGGGGCTTTTTGTATTTTTTTTAACAGGTAGAATAGCTGATTTCTTTGGGGCAATGCCCCACAAAAGGCCCTTTTAAGGGCCATTGGCAGTTTAGTGTAGGCTAGGGGTTTTTTATTAGGGGGGGGGGCTTTCTTATTTTGATAGGGCTATTAGATTAGGAGTAATTCATTTTTATTTTTGATAATTTCGTTTTTTATTTTGTGTAATTTAGTGGGGGGGTTTTTGTAATTTAGATAATTGTATTTTATTAATTTAATTTAATTTATTTTATTTTATTGTAATGTAAGGTTTTAGTGTAAGGCAGGTTGGGTTTTATTTTACAGGTAACTTTGTATTTATTTTAACCAGGTAGCTAGTAAATAGTTAATAACTATTTACTAACTAGTCTACCTAGTTAAAATAAATACAAACTTACCTGTGAAATAAAAATGAAACCTAAGATAGCTACAATATAACTATTAGTTATTTTGTAGCTAGCTTAGGTTTTATTTTATAGGTAAGTATGTATTTAGTTTTAAATAGGAATTATTTAGGTAATAATTGTAAGGTTTATTTAGATTTATTTTAATTATATTTAAGTTAGGGGGTGTTAGGGTTACATTAGGGTTAGGTTTAGGGGTAAATATATTTATGTAGTGTTAGTGATGTGGGAGACCAGAAGTTTAGGGGTTAATAACGTTAGTATAGTGGCGGCGACATTGGGGGGGGCAGATTAAGGGCTAATAAGTGTAGGCAGGTGGCGGTGATGTTAGGGCCAGCAGATTAGGGGTTAATAAATTTATGTAGGTGGCAGCGATGTTGGGGGCCGCAAGATTAGGGGTTAATAACATTATGTAGGTTGCGGCGATGTCAGGGGCGGCAGGTTAGGGGTGTTTAGACGTGTTTTTTATGTTAGGGTGTTAGGTTTAAACATAACTTTTTCTTTCCCCATAGACATCAATGGGGCTGCGTTATGGAGCTTTTGTTTCCACGATGCAGGTGTTAGGCTTTTTTTTGCCAGCTCTCCCTATTGATGTATATGGGGAAATCGTGCACAAGCACGTCAAACCAGTGCTTGTATTTGGGTAAGGTATGGAGTTCAACGCCACCATATCGCCCGCACAAGCCAGGTTTTTTAAAACCTGTAATAGCAGCGCTATAGGGAGGTGAAATACCGCTGCTTTTGTGGCGGTAGTTAATTTCCCTATAGCGCTGATAACGTGTAATCTAGCTGTATGTTAATAATCCTTTTCAAATCTGGATATTAACATTTTGTCTGTATTATATTCTAGAGTATGGTTATTCTGATTCCCTCTTGGGACTGTACTACTATTTCTATGGAAATTGGTACTTGTTTTCAGGACTCTTTAGAATTTGAATTAAACCTTAATAGAGCATATTCACGTACTGTTTATATTTTTAGCTCAGCTTTATCTGTGGCTCACATTACTGTTCTCTCATCTTTTGTTGAACAGTTAGCATAAGCAGTTTTCAGATTCTTAAGTATATAACTCTGTTTATTTAATTTAGATGTATTCATTTAATTATGTTTACTATATCTATTATTATGATTTCAAATATATCTTATCTTTCTCTTGTTAGGATAATAATTTATTTGATTTCTATTATCTACATTATTTCAGGAGGTTTAGAGTTTTTTTCTGTCCTACCTTTAGTCCGGTGATGTAGATCAGTTGGTGAATGTCCTGACTACAAATGCTTGTTCTAGACCCAAGGGTTATAGATTCATTTCCCGGCAGGGTTAATACAGTCCTTTGGCCTTTGAGGTCAATTTATTGTATTTGGGTAATAATAACTACTGTTTTTATCAGCTGCTAATTAGGTTAACTCTGAGTGTAAGCACTGAAGAAGTATTTTTTTGTATCCTTCTGGGTGTAAAACGCTATATAATTACTTGTTATTAGTCTGCATAAAGGTGCAGTTCTCAAACCAGTCCTTCTGGTGAGGGGCAAATTAAATTGTTTTTTAATGAACTCAGTCCGAATTCTATATTTTTCTTAGAGTTTGAATAGATTTCTAGAATGAGACCTTCTATGGGAAGAATCTTTCTTTCTCAGTACACTCTGGGAATTATTTTCAGGTGTGATTATGCCAGTTCATTTTGCAGGAACAGTATTTGGGTTTCTATTTCAATTCTATTCTTTGTCTCTAAGAAGGAAGGTTTATTCAGTCCATTCTTGGATCTGAAGACTTTTTTTTTGCTAGAGTCTCCACTTTTAAGTTGGTGATTATAAGGACTATTATGCCTTTTTGTTAAGGTCATTTCATGTCCACTTAATTTTTTAGGATGTTTATCCTCATATTGTATTATATTCAGACCACTTGTGGTTTCTGAGATTTTCTTTTAAACTTTACCATTTTGTTGCTTTTCCTTTTGGTTTAGTTACAGCTTTATGAATCTTTTCAAAGGTTCTTGGTACCCTTCTTTCTGTCTTCATACAGTAGGGTATTGTGGGGCTTCCTTATTTGTATGGTATCTTGGTAATAGTTTTCTTTTATTAAAGTCAGATAGATAGATCAGCATGCTAATGCACTGTGACTGAGCTCTGTAGCAACCAGAGGGTTGCAGGTTCGATTCACGGTGAGGTTCATTCAGCCTTTCATCCTTCCGACGGCAATTAATTGGGCAGCATCTTGAGTCCCTTACGGGTGATTAGATGCACCCATACATATGAAAGAGCAGTTTTCAAATATATAGACTTTTCTTTTTGTGGAATCCCTCATGAATCAACTAAGTTTTGTGGTTAGAGGATTTAATTTACCTAAGAGTTTTGTGTTTCCTCAGACAAGGATCACTTCTTTTTTGGGTTTCTAGATAGATTCTGTATTTATGTCTTTGTCTTTATCGGGCAAAAGCCAATTGGAATTGGCATTAGCCTGTCTAACTTACAGTCTAGAACATTTATTTCAGTGGCTATGTGCATGGAAGTTGTTAGGTCTCATACATGCAGCATAGGGCTTGGTTCCCTTTGCTTGTTTTTCATCTGAGATCTCTTTTTGATTTGCATACTGAATCAATGATACAGGGTTTGCTTTTAAATATCACAGTTGTTATTCTTAAATCCTAACACTCTACTATCTCTGTTTTGGTGATTAGTCTATCATCATTTTATTCAGGGGGCCTCCTTTTGTTCTCCCTTCCTGGACTGTATTCTTAATGGATGCAAGTCTTACAGGTTGGGAGCTGTCTGAGGGTCTTTTGACAGCACAAGGGGTTTGGAAACTTCAAGAGGCGAGGTTTCCAATCAATATTTTGGAACTCTGTGCTAGTTTTCAGAGCTCTTTCAGGTGCTATTTTTCAGAGCTCTTTCAGGCTTGGCCTCTTTTATGAGAGAACTCTTTCATTTTTTTTTGCTTTCAGACATTCAATATCACAACTGTGGTATATGTCAATCAACAATAGGGACTCATAGTTCCTTAGTATTTAAGAGGTATCTTGAATACGTTCTTAGATGGAATTCATCTCCTGTCTATTTTCTACGATTTTAGACATTTGAGAGGTGGATTATCTCAGCCATCAGTCTTTGCATCTGGGAGAGTGGTGTCTCTAAACAGATGTGTGTTCTCAATTTCCAAGGTACCTTTTCAGATACAGAGCTCCTAAGGTGGAGATGGTGGATGCATTAGCAGTGTCTTGGTTTTTCAACCTAACTACATCTTTCTGCCTTTGTTTTTTTCTTCAAAAGGTGATTTTCAAGATGATATTGGAATAGTGTCATGTGTTTCTGATAGCTTCAGCATGGCCTCACAGGTTTGGTATGTGGATCCTGTTCGGATGTCCAGTTGCCATCATTGGCCGCTTCTCTTTGGCCAGCCCTCTTGTTTTAGGGACTATTTTTTTCCATCAGGATTTCAAATTTCTAATTTGGGGGTATGGAAATTGATTAGTATTGAGTCATAGAGGTTTCTCTGACTCAGTTTTTATCGCTATGTTGCAGGCTTATAAGTCTGTGTCAAGGAACATGTATTATCAGGTTTTTAAAACCTATATTTTTTAGTGTTCTTTTCATAAATTCTCTTGTTGTTCTTTTAGAATTCCTAGGATTTTACAGTTTCCAGTATGGTTTGGATAAGTTTGTCTGCAAATTTTAACTTCCTAATATTCGCTGTTTTGATTCAGGCTTTGGTTGGTTTCAAGCCTGTTCATTTATTAATTCTCCTTTTTGGAGTCTTATTTGGTTTGAAGATTATCTACTTTCTTGAAAAGTGTTGTTTCTTTTGACTATATCTCTGCTACAAGAGTTTCTGATTTATCAGCTCTCTCTTGTGTGTCTCCTTTTCTGATTTTTTCATCTAGATAAGTTGTTTTGTGGACTTCTTTTTTTTCTGAGGTTGTGAATTTTAACAACATTAGTAGAGAATATGTTGTCCCTTCTTTGTGTCCTAATCCTAAAGAATTATTTGAGAGTTCTTTACATTCTTTGGATGTGGTAAGATCTTTATAATTCTATATCGCGGTTACTAGGATTTCAGAAGACTTCTAGTCTATTTGCTTTTTTTCTTGTTCCAGAAAAGGTTAGGAAGCCTCTGCCATTTCTTTGGCATCCTGATTAAAGCTTTTGTTTTTCAAGGCTTATTTGGAGGCAGAGCAGGCTCTGCCTCAGAGTTTTACAGATCATTCTACTAAGTTCAGTGGCATTTTTTGGGGCTTTTTAAGAATGAGACTTAGGTTGATCAGATTTGCAAGTCAGTAATTTGGTCTTCTTTGCATACTTTTATTGTTTTTACCATTTTGATGTATTTGCTTCTTCTGAAGCAGTCTTTGGTAGAAAAAGTTCTTCAGGCAGATTTGAGAAAAACTTAATTTATGTGTGGATTTAATTTCTCAGTGGAAATTGCTGTTGTTATTTTATCCCTCCCTCTTTAGTGACTCTTCTGTGGACTTCCACATCTTGGGTATTTCTATCCCACTAGCTAATGGACTCTTGCCAATTACAGGAAAGAAAACATAATTAATGTAAGAACTTACCTGATAAATTCATGTCTTTCATATTGGCAAGAGTCCATGACGCCCACACTTTTTCTGGTGGTTATGATTTTTGTATAAAAGCACAATTATATTTACAGTTCCTTTTTATGTATGCCTTTCTACTCCTTATTTTATCACCCCACTACTTGGCTATTCAATAAACTGAATTGTGGGTGTGGTGAGGGGTGTATTTATAGGCATTTTGAGGTTTGGGAAATTTTGCCCCTCTTGGTAGGATTGTATATCCCATACGTCACTAGCTCATGGACTCTTGTCAATATGAAAGAAATTATTTTATCAGGTAAGTTCTTACATAAATTATGTTTTTTATTGTGTAAGGTGAGGGGGTGCTGATAGTGAGTTTATGGAACAAAGAGAGTGGTGGCTGGAAAAAGTTGCACTAGATTGCACTAGACCAACGGTCGCCAACCAGTGGTCCATGGACCACTGGTGGTCCACGAGAAGATGTTGGTGGTCCTTGACACCATCAAGCAGGAATTAATATCCTCGGAGGGTGTCACCCCCGTCGTGCCGCAACTCCATACAGTGCCTGGCTGGACATCAGTGAAAACCGACGGAGGAGGAGTTAAATTACAATCTCCCTACACACGTTGCAGAGTACTGCACAACTTGCGTAGCTAGATTGTATTTTTAACTCCTCCCGCCCGGCGCACTGCTCAGAGAAGATGCTTCCATTCTAAATCCAGCAGATGTTGATATAGTCTTGGCTTGAAATAGTGGAATTAAAATATATAAAAAAGAAAATTTTAAAAATAACAATTTCTCTTTTATTTAATTTATTTTCTTCCCTTTCCCTGTCTCTTTGTAGTAGTTTTCCTAATTCCTGCAGATGGACTTACATTACTGTTTGTTTTCCTCCCCTCCATCTTCTTTTTTTTAAATTAAATATGAATTATTTTTTATTCTAATAATTGTCCCATGCACAGAGCCATTCCACCTGAATTTCAGTAATTGCCATCCAGCAGATCAGCCATACTTCATCAGTATTATTATTATATGCCAGTAACATCAGTCATGGTTAGCTCACATCCATATTAAAAGCTTTCTGATATAAACTTAATTTGACTCCCAATGTCTGTCCACGATCATAAGTAGTTTTGAATAATTCCTAACTGAGGAGGTAACTTGTAAGTCTTGTGGTCCTTTTAAACATTATTCTTTTTTTCCCCCCACTTTCTGCCTCTGTTTTCAGCTCAAAAGTTGGCACTCACCCTTCATCTGTCATTTGGAAGTATTCTCTCAGTTCTGTCATTCAGTTAATAGTTTATTCCAAAAAATAATTCTTAAAAATGTGTAAATATATACATAATGTTTACTTAGCTATTGTTATACTAGTTATGTACAGTATGTGTGTGTATGTTATTTATTTTCATATACACACACACATACATAGAGGTATTTACCTTTTAAAACAAAATCATGTTAGTGGTTCACGGGATTCAAAATTGTGAGTTTAGTGGTCCTTGAGGCCTGAAAGGTTGGCGACCCCTGCACTAGACTATCCCTTTAAAACAGATACATACAAAAGTGTTCCTCTGGGAAGCAAAAACAGTAAAATATATATCACTTAAATGGGATGAAACTTGGGGAATCTGACAGAAAATGCTTAGTTAAGGAGCAGTGTAACAATTTCAATAGGAAATAATAAATTAAAAGGACCATTGGACGTCGATATAAAGAGCAATACTACTAACAACATTTTGCAATGAAAATATACATTGTGTTTCAAATTAGAAATGTGCGATTCGTTTCGGATTGATTCCGAAATTCGGCCGAATTCGGTAAATTTGGAGATTCAGATCGATTCGAATTTCCGAATTAAAATAGTGCCGAATCTACGAATAAATCCGAATTAGTTTGGATTTATTCGGTAGATTCGGATGGCAATGGATTACACTAGTATTGTACAGTATATTAGGTTATATCACTCTGCTATGGGTTACACCTAATATACAGTACATAATACTAGTCTAATACACAGCATATCCCACCTAACACATACTGAAATTCCGAATTTCCGAACCGAATCGAACCGAATCCAGCCAAATTTATTCTAATCCGAATGAATCCGAAATGAATCCGAAACAAATTGATTCAAATTTTTCTGAATTCGAATCGATCCGAACCGAAATTCGAAAAAATCTGAATCAATCCGAACCTAACCGAAACAAATTTTTCGATCATGCACAAGTCTATTTCAAATTTCAAATGTTTGCATATTTATTTTATACTTGTGCTACTCACAATACCTTCTGTCAGGTTAGGAAATATCCAGAAGTAGACCCAAATGCAAGGGCGAACTTAAACAACACCCTTGCACTCTGAGTTTAATCCAGGACGTGACCCCACGACAACCTCCAAAAAACAAAGTACTCACGATATGGAGCAGGGTTAGCCTGTGCCAAAGTAATTCATGATATCAGCCAGATAGACTTCTGAATAAGGAACTGGTTTCAGGAAATGCCTTCCACAGAATCAGGAGAGCAGGGATAGTCACTTATACTCAGACAGAAGAAGGGTAAAACAGGAAACAGTTAATAATGCAGGAGTAGGTCATTTGTTATCAGGCAGTCTGAAGGTTAACACTGTGTAGACAGTCTTTGCAGAATATGCAACAGGTAATCAGGCAGTTTGAGGGTTAACACTGAGTAGACAGTCTTTGCAGAGTATGCAACAGGTAATCAGGCAGTTTGAGAGTTAACACTGTGTAGACAGTCTTTTGCAGAGTATGCAACAGGTAATCAGGCAGTTTGAGAGTTAACACTGTGTAGACAGTCTTTGCAGAGTATGCAACAGGTAATCAGGCAGTTTGAGGGTAAACACTGTGTAGTCAGAACTTGCAGAATTAATAACATGTAATCAGGTAGTTTGAAGGTTAACACTGTGTTGTCAGAACTTGCAGTGATAGCAACAGGTAAGCTGGTAGTTTGAAGGTTAACACAGATAATCAGTACTTGTGGAGATTGGCAACAGGATATCCAGCAGTTTGAAGGTTTACACTGAATAATAGTATTTGCAGAGTTTGGAAACAGGTAAACATGCAGATTGAAGGATTCACAGAAATAACAGTATTTGACTAGTTTGCACTACACAGAGTAGTCTGAATATGCAGGGATTGCAGCAGGTAAACAGGAAGTTTGAAAGTTTCACAAAACAAACAGTACTTGCATTGTTTGGAGACAGGTATTCAGGAGGTTGAAGGTTAATCCAGCATAGTAAGTCCTTGAAGAGATTGGCAACAGAAAAGCAGCAGTTAGAGAGATTCCTCAGCGAAATCCTAACAGAAGCCTCAAAGTTAACAAACAAACGGACACTAGAGAAACAGGAAGTCAGAATAAAAAGCCAGGTTGTAACATCATCAGGAAGGGGTGGCTCAGACACCTGTCAATCAAGCACACAGAGAGGACTGCAGAGCTTCCCAGCAGCTGAGCGTGACAGTGCCCCCTCCTCAAGGACCCCTCCGGGGGACCCGACCGGGCCTGGCAGGGTATTTCTTGTGAAAAGACTTGACAAGAGCTGGAGCATGAACATGAGAGGCCGGTTCCCAAGATCGTTCAGAGATAGGATAACCCTTCCAATGGACCAGGTAGTACAGCCGATTGCCACGTAGCTTGGAATCGAGAATCTGGCTGACTTCAAACTCAGAAGTTCCCTCTACAGAAAGTGGAGGAGATGGTTTACCCTTGATAGAGTACCGATTGTAGATGACTGGCTTGAGTAGGGAGACATGAAACACTGGATTGATCTTGAGAGTCTTGGGTAAGGCCAGGCGGTATGCAGAAGAACAAACTCTGGAAACAATTTGAAAAGGTCCAATGTACTTAGGACCCAACTTGGTACAAGGTTGTTTTAGAGGTACGAATCTGGTGGATAAAAATACTCTGTCTGCACCTTCTGCGATCAGCATATTTCTTATGTCTTAAGGAAGAAGAGAGTAGATTTTGACGAATGAGTTGCCAGTGATTACTGAAATTTTTCACTATAGGATCTGCTCCAGGGACTTCAGTAGAACTGGTAATCATAGGAAAGGTTCTAGGTTCAAATCCATAAGCTGCCTTAAAGGGAGAGGTCTGTAATGAGGCGTTATAACGTGAGTTGTGAGCTAATTCCGCCAAAGTCAATAACTGAGACCAGTTGGAGTGGTGATGGTCTACATAATGTCTTAGAAAAGATTCCAAGGCTTGATTTACACGCTCAGTCTGTCCGTTGGATTGAGGATGTTGTGCAGTAGAAAGTGATATGTTGATTCTGAAGTGTTTACAAAAAGACCTCCAAAATTTGGAAACAAATTGGACTCCACAATCTGAGACTATGTCAGTGGGAAAACCATGTAAACGAGATATATGTAGAACAAAGAGTTCAGAAAGTCTTTGAGCTGTTCACAAGCCTGGAAGAGGTATGAAGTGAGCAGACTTGGAGAACCGATCCACCACTACCCAAATGGTCGTATTTCCAGCAGAAACAGGAAGATCTGTAACAAAGTCCATGGATAAGTGAGACCAAGGGTAATGAGGAATAGGAAGAGGGTGTAATAGACCAAACGGTCGATGAGAAGATTGTTTGTTTGAAGCACAAGAACTACAAGAAGCAATATAATCCTTAACATCCCTCCTCATAGTGGACCACCAAACATGCTGCTTCAGTTTCCACAATGTATTGGTTATTCCCGGATGACCTGCTGAAATGTTGTCATGAGCCCAACGTAGAAGCTGAAGACGTAATCCTTTGGGTACATACAGGATACCAGAAGGTAGTTTACAAGAAGATGGTACCCGGACTTGAGCAGCATGTAAAGCCTGTACTGGAAGAGAGGATACTTCAGCCAAAACTTTGACTGGACGTAGTATAGGTTCTGAATCCAATGGAGAAGGTTCAGAAGATTGGAACTGCCTAGATAAAGCATCTGCCTTGGAATTTTTTGAACCAGGAACATAGGAAAGTACAAAATTAAACCTGGAGAAGAACAAGGCCCACCGAGCCTGACGAGGATTGAGACGTGTAGCTGTTTGGAGGTATAAAAGATTCTTGTGATCTGTCAGAATGAAAAAAGGTTGACTGGTACCCTCTAACCAATGCCTCCATTCATCCAAAGCTAATTTTATAGCCAAAAGCTCCTTATTGCCCACATCATAATTTAACTCGGCAGGATTGAATTTTTTTGAAAAGAACGCCACAGGATGTATCTTGCTGGTAGTCGGATCACGTTGGGAGAGAACAGCTCCAGCTGCTATAGAGGAAGCGTCAACCTCCAAAATAAACTGGAAATCAGGAATTGGATGACTGAGAAGAGGTGCAGAAGAAAATGCTGATTTTAGCGTTTCAAAAGCCTGTACTGCCGAAGAGGACCAGTTCTTACAATTTTGCCCTTTCTTAGTAAGAGAAGTGAGTGGAGACATGATGTCAGCAAAGTTCTTTATAAACTTTCTATAGTAATTGGCAAAGCCAAGAAACCTCTGCAGGGATTTGAGAGTAGTTGGTCTGGGCCAGTCCTTGATAGCCGACAGTTTAGCAGGATCCATCTCAAAACCTGACTCAGAAATGATATACCCCAAAAAGGGGATGGAACTCTGATGAAAAGAGCATTTCTCCAATTTAGCGAACAGGGAATTGTCTCGTAACCTCTGAAGAACCAGTCTTACATGATGTACATGTTCCTGTAATGTTTTTGAATAGATTCGAATGTTATCGAGGTAAATGATAACAAATTGATTTAGATAATCTCTGAAGATTTCGTTAACAAAGTGCTGAAATACTGCTGGTGCATTGCACAATCCAAATGGCATTACTAGATACTCATAGTGACCAAATCTAGTGTTAAATGCCGTCTTCCATTCATCTCCTTTACGGATTCTGACCAGATTGTAGGCCCCACGGAGATCTAACTTGGAAAAAATAGAAGCACCTTGAAGACGATCGAATAACTCAGAAATGAGCGGCAAAGGATAGCTGTTTTTGACAGTAATCTGATTCAAGGCTCGATAATCAATACAGGGACGAAGACCTCCATCTTTTTTCCCAATGAAGAAAAAACCTGCACCCACAGGTGAAGAGGAAGGACGAATGAATCCTCTGGCTAAGTTGTCCTTTATGTATTTCTCAAGAGAGACATTTTCTTGACGAGAGAGGGGATAGGTCCTTCCCTTAGGTAGAGGAGCCCCTGAATACAATTCGATAGGACAGTCAAATATCCGGTGTGGAGGTAATGTCTCAGCCTCTTTTTTAGAAAACACATCACTAAAGGCATGATAGTAATTGGGCAATGATTCAGGAACTTCCACCATAGCTACGACAGGACAGGATGGTTTAGAGGGATTTTGCAGGCAATGTTTGAAACAGGTAGTTCCCCAGGAAATAAGTTCTCCTTTAGACCATGAGAAAACTGGATCATGAAGCTGCAACCAAGGTAACCCCAGAATAAATGGTATGTGGGGAGAAGAGATGACATCAAAACGAATAATTTCAGAATGAAGTATGCCCACAGTCAAAAGAAGAGGAATGGTAGAATGTTTTATGATACCAGTACCTAGAGGCTGTCCACTGACAGTAGTTACCTTAATTAACTGTTTCTTGGCTTGAAGAGGAATCCTGAGAGAGTCAGCAAAGTTTGAATCAATGAATACTCCAGCAGCTCCAGAATCGATGAGAGCTTGAGCTCGAAACTTGGTGTTTCCAAAAGAGATAGTTACAGGAACAAAAAGTTTAGAATTGAGGGAAGACATGGGATTCTGGCTTAACTCTTTCCCTCTATCAAAAGTTAAGCCTTGGCTTTTACTGGCCGGATAGGACAGTCCTTCAGTAAATGTCCTTTGGTACCACAATACAGACATAACCCAAGAGTACGCCTTCTATGGCGTTCAGCTTCTGACAATTTAATAGCTCCTACTTCCATGGGTTCCACAGACTCAGGAGATTGGGAATTATTATTAGAAAGACTTGAGGTTCGAATAGGAGGACGAAATGAAGATTTAACAAAGGATCTTTGATTGCTATCTCTCTCCTGAAGACGTTCAGAATGCCGGGCGTCAAGAGTAATACATAAATTGATAAGACCCTCCAATGAATCGGGGAGTTCCCGAAATACTAGTTCATCCTTAAGGCGTTCGCAAAGTCCTTTGCGAAAGGCTGCCCGTAAGGCTCCATGGTTCCAATCAGTTTCTGCGGCTAAAATCCTGAATTCAATAGCATATTGAGCTACCGAAAGGGATCCCTGTCTCAGATCCAACAATCCTGCCTCAGCAGCTGCAGACTTCCCAGGCTTGTCAAAAACAGAAGAAAAAATGAACACAAATAATTCCACATCCTGTAGTAACAGATCATTCTTCTCTAAAAGAGGGGACACCCAGGCTAGAGCCTTACCCTTCAAGAGAGAAATAATAAAGGTGATTTTGGAAGTAGAATTGGAAAAAACTTGAGGATTGTTTCTGAAGTGTAAACGACACTGATTAAGGAATCCACGGCATTCTTCAGGATTACCATCATATTTATCTGGAAGTGGGATTCGTGGTATATTCTGTCCAACAGTTTGAGGTGGATTAAAGACAGCATTGGTGCTAGTAGCAGTGGCAGCAGGAGTCACCGTCGCTTGAGAAGGAGCGGAGAGGTTATGTAGCAGAGCAGTAATCTGGTCAAGCTTGGAATCCAAAGATTGCAAATGAGCAGAATGATTTCCTAGAAGTTGCCCTTGTAGTGCCACAGCCCTGGATAACTCGTCAGGGTCCATATTATGGTCCGTTTGTACTGTCAGGTTAGGAAATATCCAGAAGTAGACCCAAATGCAAGGGCGAACTTAAACAACACCCTTGCACTCTGAGTTTAATCCAGGACGTGACCCCACGACAACCTCCAAAAAACAAAGTACTCACGATATGGAGCAGGGTTAGCCTGTGCCAAAGTAATTCATGATATCAGCCAGATAGACTTCTGAATAAGGAACTGGTTTGAGAGTTAACACTGTGTAGACAGTCTTTGCAGAGTATGCAACAGGTAATCAGGCAGTTTGAGGGTAAACACTGTGTAGTCAGAACTTGCAGAATTAATAACATGTAATCAGGTAGTTTGAAGGTTAACACTGTGTTGTCAGGTCTTGCAGTGATAGCAACAGGTAAGCTGGTAGTTTGAAGGATAACACAGATAATCAGATTGGCAAAAGGATATCCAGCAGTTTGAAGGTTTACACTGAATAATAGTATTTGCAGAGTTTGGAAACAGGTAAACATGCAGATTGAAGGATTCACAGAAATAACAGTATTTGACTAGTTTGCACTACACAGAGTAGTCTGAATATGCAGGGATTGCAGCAGGTAAACAGGAAGTTTGAAAGTTTCACAAAACAAACAGTACTTGCATTGCTTGGAGACAGGTATTCAGGAGGTTGCAGGTTAATCCAGCATAGTAAGTCCTTGAAGAGATTGGCAACAGAAAAGCAGCAGTTAGAGAGATTCCTCAGCGAAATCCTAACAGAAGCCTCAAAGTTAACAAACGGACACTGGAGAAACAGGAAGTCAGAATAAAAAGCCAGGTTGTGACATCATCAGGAAGGGGTGGCTCAGAAACCTGTCAATCAAGCACACAGAGAGGACTGCTGAGCTTCCCAGCAGCTGAGCGCGACACCTTCATTCTCTAGTCTGGCCTGAAATATGATTTATTTATTTTTTTAGGCTAGGGGAGTCAGCATCACCTGAGTTGCATTCTTGAATGTTAGTGTTTTCCTTTCCTACACCTATTATTTTATTCCTTAGTACAGTTCATGTTCTATACTACTGCACTATTGGAGGGGTTAACCAACATAAATGAGCATGCGTGATAATAAGCACTAATCATAATTTTCCTCTTGGATGCTCAAATTTGTCAACAGCAATGAAAACATTGGACCACAAGTCCACTTGAAGCTGCTTTACACTAGAATGTCCCTTTTAACCCCTTCATGACAGACCCTTCATGACAGAGGCAATTGTCCAAGTTCTGAACGTAAACAAAACCTAGAATTTCTGCTATATGTCTATTCAACCAAAATGTACCACTTTCACAGTGCACCCACACTTAAAGTACAAATAGGGCTTTATTTTAACATCAAATATTTCAAAACTATAATTGTATATGAAAAAAATCTAAGTGTGAGAAATAAAGAAATATTATGTTTTCCAAGCAATTTTATTGTGGATATCATAATTCTGATAGACATTACTGCAATAAAACATGTAAATTTGTGTTCAACAATTGTTGTGAGCTAATTCCGCCAAAGTCAATAACTGAGACCAGTTGGAGTGGTGATGGTCTACATAATGTCTTAGAAAAGATTCCAAGGCTTGATTTACACGCTCAGTCTGTCCGTTGGATTGAGGATGGTGTGCAGTAGAAAGTGATATGTTGATTCTGAAGTGTTTACAAAAAGACCTCCAAAATTTGGAAACAAATTGGACTCCACGATCTGAGACTATGTCAGTGGGAAAACCATGTAAACGAGATATATGTAGAACAAAGAGTTCAGAAAGTCTTTGAGCTGTTCGCAAGCCTGGAAGAGGTATGAAGTGAGCAGACTTGGAGAACCGATCCACCACTACCCAAATGGTCGTGTTTCCAGCAGAAACAGGAAGATCTGTAACAAAGTCCATGGATAAGTGAGACCAAGGGTAATGAGGAATAGGAAGAGGGTGTAATAGACCAAACGGTCGATGAGAAGATTGTTTGTTTGAAGCACAAGAACTACAAGAAGCAATATAATCCTTAATATCCCTCCTCATAGTGGACCACCAAACATGCTGCTTCAGTTTCCACAATGTATTGGTTATTCCCGGATGACCTGCTGAAATGTTGTCATGAGCCCAACGTAGAAGCTGAAGACGTAATCCTTTGGGTACATACAGGATACCAGAAGGTAGTTTACAAGAAGATGGTACCCGGACTTGAGCAGCATGTAAAGCCTGTACTGGAAGAGAGGATACTTCAGCCAAAACTTTGACTGGACATAGTATAGATTTTGAATCCAATGGAGAAGGTTCAGAAGATTGGAACTGCCTAGATAAAGCATCTGCCTTGGAATTTTTTGAACCAGGAACATAGGAAAGTACAAAATTAAACCTGGAGAAGAACAAGGCCCACCGAGCCTGACGAGGATTGAGACGTGTAGCTGTTTGGAGGTATAAAAGATTCTTGTGATCTGTCAGAATGAAAAAAGGTTGACTGGTACCCTCTAACCAATGCCTCCATTCATCCAAAGCTAATTTTATAGCCAAAAGCTCCTTATTGCCCACATCATAATTTAACTTGGCAGGATTGAATTTTTTCGAAAAGAACGCCACAGGATGTATCTTGCTGGTAGTCGGATCACGTTGGGAGAGAACAGCTCCAGCTGCTATAGAGGAAGCGTCAACCTCCAAAATAAACTGGAAATCAGGAATTGGATGACTGAGAAGAGGTGCAGAAGAAAATGCTGATTTTAGCGTTTCAAAAGCCTGTACTGCCGAAGAGGACCAGTTCTTACAATTTTGCCCTTTCTTAGTAAGAGAAGTGAGTGGAGACGTGATGTCAGCAAAGTTCTTTATAAACTTTCTATAGTAATTGGCAAAGCCAAGAAACCTCTGCAGGGATTTGAGAGTAGTTGGTCTGGGCCAGTCCTTGATAGCCGACAGTTTAGCAGGATCCATCTCAAAACCTGACTCAGAAATGATATACCCCAAAAAGGGGATGGAACTCTGATGAAAAGAGCATTTCTCCAATTTAGCGAACAGGGAATTGTCTCGTAAACTCTGAAGAACCAGTCTTACATGATGTACATGTTCCTGTAATGTTTTTGAATAGATTAGAATGTTATCGAGGTAAATGATAACAAATTGATTTAGATAATCTCTGAAGATTTCGTTAACAAAGTGCTGAAATACTGCTGGTGCATTGCACAATCCAAATGGCATTACTAGATACTCATAGTGACCAAATCTAGTGTTAAATGCCGTCTTCCATTCGTCTCCTTTACGGATTCTGACCAGATTGTAGGCCCCACGGAGATCTAACTTGGGAAAAATAGAAGCACCTTGAAGACGATCGAATAACTCAGAAATGAGCGGCAAAGGATAGCTGTTTTTGACAGTAATCTGATTCAAGGCTCGATAATCAATACAGGGACGAAGACCTCCATCTTTTTTCCCAATGAAGAAAAAACCTGCACCCACAGGTGAAGAGGAAGGACGAATGAATCCTCTGGCTAAGTTGTCCTTTATGTATTTCTCAAGAGAGACATTTTCTTGACGAGAGAGGGGATAGGTCCTTCCATTAGGTAGAGGAGCCCCTGAATACAATTCGATAGGACAGTCAAATATCCGGTGTGGAGGTAATGTCTCAGCCTCTTTTTTAGAAAACACATCACTAAAGGCATGATAGTAATTGGGCAATGATTCAGGAACTTCCACCATAGCTACGACAGGACAGGATGGTTTAGAGGGATTTTGCAGGCAATGTTTGAAACAGGTAGTTCCACAGGAAATAAGTTCTCCTTTAGACCATGAGAAAACTGGATCATGAAGCTGCAACCAAGGTAACCCCAGAATAAATGGTATGTGGGGAGAAGAGATGACATCAAAACGAATAATTTCAGAATGAAGTATGCCCACAGTCAAAAGAAGAGGAGTGGTAGAATGTTTTATGATACCAGTACCTAGAGGCTGTCCACTGACAGTAGTTACCTTAATTAACTGTTTCTTGGCTTGAAGAGGAATCCTGAGAGAGTCAGCAAAGTTTGAATCAATGAATACTCCAGCAGCTCCAGAATCGATGAGAGCTTGAGCTCGAAACTTGGTGTTTCCAAAAGAGATAGTTACAGGAACAAAAAGTTTAGAATTGAGGGAAGACATGGGATTCTGGCTTAACTCTTTCCCTCTATCAAAAGTTAAGCCTTGGCTTTTACTGGCCGGATAGGACAGTCCTTCAGTAAATGTCCTTTGGTACCACAATACAGACATAACCCAAGAGTACGCCTTCTATGGCGTTCAGATTCTGACAATTTAATAGCTCCTACTTCCATGGGTTCCACAGACTCAGGAGATTGGGAATTATTATTAGAAAGACTTGAGGTTCGAATAGGAGGACGAAATGAAGATTTAACAAAGGATCTTTGATTGCTATCTCTCTCCTGAAGACGTTCAGAATGCCGGGCGTCAAGAGTAATACATAAATTGATAAGACCCTCCAATGAATCGGGGAGTTCCCGAAATACTAGTTCATCCTTAAGGCGTTCGCAAAGTCCTTTGCGAAAGGCTGCCCGTAAGGCTCCATGGTTCCAATCAGTTTCTGCGGCTAAAATGCTGAATTCAATAGCATATTGAGATACCGAAAGGGATCCCTGTCTCAGATCCAACAATCCTGCCTCAGCAGCTGCAGACTTCCCAGGCTTGTCAAAAACAGAAGAAAAAATGGACACAAATAATTCCACATCCTGTAGTAACGGATCATTCTTCTCTAAAAGAGGGGACACCCAGGCTAGAGCCTTACCCTTCAAGAGAGAAATAATAAAGGTGATTTTGGAAGTAGAATTGGAAAAAACTTGAGGATTGTTTCTGAAGTGTAAACGACACTGATTAAGGAATCCACGGCATTCTTTAGGATTACCGTCATATTTATCTGGAAGTGGGATTCGTGGTATATTCTGTCCAACAGTTTGAGGTGGATTAAAGACAGCATTGGTGCTAGTAGCAGTGGCAGCAGGAGTCACCGTCGCTTGAGAAGGAGCGGAGAGGTTATGTAGCAGAGCAGTAATCTGGTCAAGCTTGGAATCCAAAGATTGCAAATGAGCAGAATGATTTCCTAGAAGTTGCCCTTGTAGTGCCACAGCCCTGGATAACTCGTCAGGGTCCATATTATGGTCCGTTTGTACTGTCAGGTTAGGAAATATCCAGAAGTAGACCCAAATGCAAGGGCGAACTTAAACAACACCCTTGCACTCTGAGTTTAATCCAGGACGTGACCCCACGACAACCTCCAAAAAACAAAGTACTCACGATATGGAGCAGGGTTAGCCTGTGCCAAAGTAATTCATGATATCAGCCAGATAGACTTCTGAATAAGGAACTGGTTTGAGAGTTAACACTGTGTAGACAGTCTTTGCAGAGTATGCAACAGGTAATCAGGCAGTTTGAGGGTAAACACTGTGTAGTCAGAACTTGCAGAATTAATAACATGTAATCAGGTAGTTTGAAGGTTAACACTGTGTTGTCAGGTCTTGCAGTGATAGCAACAGGTAAGCTGGTAGTTTGAAGGATAACACAGATAATCAGATTGGCAACAGGATATCCAGCAGTTTGAAGGTTTACACTGAATAATAGTATTTGCAGAGTTTGGAAACAGGTAAACATGCAGATTGAAGGATTCACAGAAATAACAGTATTTGACTAGTTTGCACTACACAGAGTAGTCTGAATATGCAGGGATTGCAGCAGGTAAACAGGAAGTTTGAAAGTTTCACAAAACAAACAGTACTTGCATTGCTTGGAGACAGGTATTCAGGAGGTTGCAGGTTAATCCAGCATAGTAAGTCCTTGAAGAGATTGGCAACAGAAAAGCAGCAGTTAGAGAGATTCCTCAGCGAAATCCTAACAGAAGCCTCAAAGTTAACAAACGGACACTGGAGAAACAGGAAGTCAGAATAAAAAGCCAGGTTGTGACATCATCAGGAAGGGGTGGCTCAGAAACCTGTCAATCAAGCACACAGAGAGGACTGCAGAGCTTCCCAGCAGCTGAGCGCGACACCTTCATTCTCTAGTCTGGCCTGAAATATGATTTATTTATTTTTTTAGGCTAGGGGAGTCAGCATCACCTGAGTTGCATTCTTGAATGTTAGTGTTTTCCTTTCCTACACCTATTATTTTATTCCTTAGTACAGTTCATGTTCTATACTACTGCACTATTGGAGGGGTTAACCAACATAAATGAGCATGCGTGATAATAAGCACTAATCATAATTTTCCTCTTGGATGCTCAAATTTGTCAACAGCAATGAAAACATTGGACCACAAGTCCACTTGAAGCTGCTTTACACTAGAATGTCCCTTTTAACCCCTTCATGACAGACCCTTCATGACAGAGGCAATTGTCCAAGTTCTGAACGTAAACAAAACCTAGAATTTCTGCTATATGTCTATTCAACCAAAATGTACCACTTTCACAGTGCACCCACACTTAAAGTACAAATAGGGCTTTATTTTAACATCAAATATTTCAAAACTATAATTGTATATGAAAAAAATCTAAGTGTGAGAAATAAAGAAATATTATGTTTTCCAAGCAATTTTATTGTGGATATCATAATTCTGATAGACATTACTGCAATAAAACATGTAAATTTGTGTTCAACAATTTCCCACAAGTACAACAATACGCTCCTCCCCCATGTGCAGGTTTTATGGGATTTCAGGAAGTTGTAGGGCCCAACATGGGGCCTGCCCATTTACATGGAAATTTGGCACATTGATTTTCTGGGCCTAAGTCGCGTTTGAGACATTATGGCAGCCCTAGAATGAAAATAACCCCATCATGGCACACCATTGCAAAAGTAGACAACCCAGGGTATTCCAAAAGGGCTATGTCTAGTCTTTTTTTGTAGCCACTTAGTCACAACACCTGGCCAAATATATTGGTCATGTTTGTTGTATTCATTTTTCACACAAACTCTTCAATTTGTCTTTTTCTATCATCATCATTTTATGTTTTACTGCTATAAAACACCCATATTACAGACGAGGAACAGGACTTGGGAATTATTATTTCAGATGATTTAAAACTTAGTAAACAATGTAGTAAGGCAGCGAGTAAGGCTAGCAGAATGCTTGGATGTATTGGTAGAGGTATTTGCAGCAGAAATAGTAAGGTTCTTATGCCACTTTATAGATCATTAGTTAGGCCTCATCTTGAGTATTGTGTGCAGTTCTGGAGGCCATATCTTCAGAAGGATATTAACAAACTTGAATCTGTGCAAAGGAGGGCTACCAAAATGGTACATGGTCTAAAAAATAAAACTTACCAGGATAGGCTCAATGACCTAAATATGTATAGCTTAGAGGAGAGAAGGGAAAGAGGTGATATGATAGCAACTTTCAAGTACATTAAAGGGTTTAGTAAAACTGAGGCTGTGGGTATTTTACATAAAATGGAAAATTCAAGAACAAGGGGTCATGAGCTCAAGCTAAAGGGTAGTAGATTCAGGAGTAATTTGAGGAAGCACTTCTTTACAGAAAGAGTGATTGATTTATGGAATAAACTTCCTCAAGAGGTAGTAGCAACAAACACTGTGGGGGACTTTAAAAATGCATGGGACAAGCATAGGGCTATCCTACGAACTAGATAAGTTTATACTGTTAGGTAAGGTGGGGCAGACTTGCTGGGCCTATGGCTCTTATCTGCCGTCAATATCTATGTTTCTATGTTTCTATGTTTCTATATTTGTGTTCAGCAATGCCCTACGAATACAACAGTACCCCCCATGTACAGGTTTTATGGAGCCTGCCCATTTCAGTCTTCATTAATGGAAATTTGGCACCTTGATTTTATGTGCCTATGTCATATTTGAGACATTGTGGCAGCACATGAATGAAAATTACCTCATCATGGCATACCATTTGCAAAAGAAGACAACCCAGGATATTCCAAAAGGGCTATATCTAGTATTTTTTTGTAGTCACATAGTCACAACACCTGGCCAAATTTGGTGGTCATATTTTTTGTATGCGTTTTTCACACACATACACTGCACTTTGGCTGTTTCTCTTATCATCCTTATATGTTTTACTGCTATAAAACACCAATATTTGTGTTCAGCAATGTCCTACAAGTACAACAGTACCCCCATATACAGGTTTTATGGGGTTTACGGACGTTACAGTGCCAAATATGGGGCCTGCCCATTTAAGTTTTCATACGTGGATATTTGACACATTAATTCTCGGGGTCTATGTCGCCTTTGAAACAATATGCAGTCCGGGAATGAAAATTTCCCCATCATGGCATACCATTTGCAAAAGTAGACAACACAGGGTATTCAAAAAGGGCTATGAGGCCTATTTAACAATGGTCTTGCAGACCTGATCCAACAGTGCAGATCAGGTCCGCAAGACCTCACTGAATGCGGAGAGCAATACGCTCTCCGTATTCAGCATTGCACCAGCAGCTCACAAGAGCTGCTGGTGCAATGCTGCCCCCTGCAGACTCGCGGCCGCCAGCAGGGGGGTGTCAATCAACGCGATCGTACTCGATTGGGTTGAATTGTGGCGATTCCTGTCCGCCTCATCAGAGCAGGCGGACAGGGTTATGGAGCAGCGGTCTTTAGACCTCTGCTTCATAACTGCTGTTTCTGGCGAGTCTGAAGACTCGCTAGAAACACGGGACGTCAAGCTCCATACGGAGCTTGATAGATAGGCCCCTATGTCTAGTCTTTATTTTAGTAGCCACAAAACCTAGACAAATTTAGTGGTCATATTTTTTGTATGAGTTTTTCACACAAACACTGCACTTTAGCTGTATCTCATCATCCTTATATGTTTTGCTGCTATAAAACATCCATATTTGTGTTCAGCAATGTCTTACGAGTACAACAGTACCCCCCACCCCCTATTTACAGGTTTTATGGGGTTTACAGAAGTTACAGGGCTTAATTATGGGGCCTGCCAATTTCAGATTTCATATATGGAAATTTGGCACCTTGATTTTCTGGACCTATGTCATGTTTTAGACATTATGCAGTTCAGGAATAAAAATTACCCCATCATGGCTTACCATTTGCAAAATAAGTCACAACACCTGGCCAATTTCAGTGTTCATATTTTTCAATGTGTTTCTCTTATCATCCTTTTATGTTTTTATTTGTATTCAGCAATGTCCTATGAGTACAACAGTACCCTCCTCCCCCTGTACAGGTTTTATGGTGTTTATGGAAGTTACAGGACCAAATATAGGGCCTGCCCATTTAAATGAAAATTTGGCACATTGATTTTCTGGGCCTATATTGCCTTTGAGACATTATAGCAGCCCAGGAATAAAACTTACCCCCATCATGGCATACAATTTGCAAAAGTAGACAACCTAGGGTATTTCAAAAGGGATATGTCCAGTAATTTTTTGTACTAAACACAAAATGTAGCCGCACCAGTAAATTTCAGCACTTTCAAAGGTTTATTTTTACCAGGCTATGTCACACACAATTACAACATCGATTTGGGAGTTACCCCTTACTCTTGTTGCATAATTTAAACATTGCACAATTGCCTCTTTAAATACACCTGTTGTCATCCAAAAGAAGGCTCTCAGATTTAACCCTTCATCAAATTCCTCTTACATACACTACAGTGTTAAAAAAACGAATACTAAAACACACAAGAGTAGCGCTAAAAAAGCAGTCAAGGTCTTCCAATCAATAATAATTTTAATAAAATATATATAAAATACACAATATACACAATAAATATTAAAGACAGAATATTAAAGACAGACTGGTACCAGACTTCAAGGGGTTAATTTGATCTGATACAAACCTGGGGTGTGGATATGTAGCGTGGTACGATATGATGGTAGGGTGCCGGCGGCACCTTGGGATGCTGCCTGTTCACTAGAGTTGTCCTATGAGGACCCTGATCCAGTGGAGCGGATCCGCCGGTGGGGAACCCGGGAGTGCCCACAATGTCTATTATATAATGTCACCCACAGCACAGATAATACCTACATTGCCTGAAGTCTGGGAGTTATAGGTTGATGGAAGAGGTAGTATGTACCCTTTTATGGATGTGACCGGAGGAACATGGTGCCATTTTGGATGGAATTTATAATATATGCGCTTTATGTGCCTTTCAACATAACAATGTATGTCTACATGAGGAGATACAGTGCTGTCTGCAGTTCTTTATTTTTTATTTCCTTGTGTATCTGTCTATGGATACTGTTTTATTGCACTATTGTAACTGGAATAGATGCCAGGGGGAACCCATTCTGAGGTTTCCAGATATATGTAAATAATGTCAAATATCTAAAATGGTAGTACTAACATGTTTAGTCCTAATTGCTATATAACCTGTCTGTAATGTAATCAGACAGGCTTACAAAATAGACAAGATTGGTCTAGTATTCAATTTTTGTAAGTTTGATACACTAAGAAAGACCTAATTGAGGTATATTTTATGTGTATATTTTTTTAGACCTGCACTGTTAAGTTATCACTTAAACACCCAGCAGGGGGTGCTATCACTGTGGTTATGTGCCTCACTTTAAGGCTTAACACCTATTGTACACTTATGAATCTACTCACACAAGATTTACACTCTCGGCGAAACCGGAAGTGATACTATGACAACTTCCAGTTTGCCGGGTTTTGACATCATTGTTTTTCCAGCACAAACTTGCCTACACATAGATCTTTTGTTCAATAAGGTGTGTGGGGATTTGTACCCTGAATGGGCATGGTTTTGTATATTTTGTGGCTATAATTATGAGCCCGGTGAAAGCAGAAGGGGCGAGTTGGTGCACTCCCATTTGGGGCTGGATGGAACGCAGGGATGCGTTCCAAACACTGTTTTGCGCAATTTTGATAGATGTAAGAGGTATGTGCTTGTTAAGTTGTCGCTTTATAATGTGTAAGTGTTTATCACATTTGTTCACTTTTTTTGATCTGATGAAAGGGACTTGAGTTCCCTGAAACGTCATCTAATAAATTTGACCTTGCTTTGGAGAAAGTCCTGAGAGTGCATTATTATTGGAAGAGTATTATTTGCTTTATTTGCACCCACCCAGGTGGCTGGAGTTGGTGGGAGGATTTGTTTTCCTGTATATATATATATATATATATATATATATATATATATATATATATATATATATATATACACATAAATAGCAGGGATGTGCACTCTCACTTCCAAGTCGCCTGCCAGGGTGCTAGTGAGTATGAATAACAGCGATAAAAAAAACTTGCACTCACTGGTACTTTTCAAAAAAATCTTTACTGTGACAGTGTAACGTTTCGGGGATAATGTATCCCCTTCCTCAGACCAAATCTTCATCGCTATATATATATATATATATATATATATATATATATATATATATATATAGATACAGTATTTGGATAATGGCGATGTGAACAAGCCACACACACAAACTAAGATTGTCTTGAAAAAGGCTCAATTGTGGAGCCGAAACGTCAACCTGAAATATGTTATTTTTTTATTGAATAAATAAAGAATCAACTATAAAAAAACCTGTGCGTTCCCTCTATTTTTCATATGGATGCGTATAAAGAGTGATTGAGGAGTCACTCAGGCAATACAGAAAGAGAAGAAAGGTTGGAGTGCATGGAGTGCAGAATATATATATATATATATATATCCAGCACTTGTATCCTTATTAGAATCACTAGTAGATCAATCACACATTTAAGTTAAAAACCCTCTCTGGGAGTATATACATATCTGGCATTGGGTCTCTTTATAAAGTACCAGTGAGCAATAGACTGACTGTGGAACTGCTCACTAGTAGGTATTAAAACTGTTACCACATGAGGGGGCGGAGCTAGCCACTGAGTAGGGAAGCAGCACGAGAGAGGAGCTCCGTTGAGCACTATAGTTTAAAGTTTATCTCTTTTGACAAATTCGGTCAAAATTGTAGCAAAGTTCATTCCTAAGGAAGCCAGAAGCAAGTGAGCTTTAGTAAGGACACTCCGAACCTAAAAACAAACATTTTTACCTAGCTCGCAACAGGGTTACTGGCAGCCAGCCATTTTACTTTGGGACACTTGCTGCAGTATAGCCGCTCTCATCTCCACAGCCTCGGAGGGTCGGGGCTCCGCTCCGAGGTGCCTGTGGAGCTCATTTGACCCTGGAACTTGAGACTGGGCTGAGGTTCACGGCACCCAGCATGATCCCACCACCGCACCCGCAAAAAAGTCCCGGTGAGCCAGCCTAAGGCCTCAAACGCAAGCCTATGCACTACGCCATCCAGGGAGGAGAAACGACCAAGAGCCGGACGTCTAGACCACCGCAGCCTAATTGAGGTAACAGGAGATCTCCCGCTTCGCACTACTGCTGCCCGGAGGTTCGGGGCTCCGCTCCGGAGCAGCAGCCTGTAGTCGGAACATTCAGGCGGACACTTACCCCTAGAGATCTTTCTTGGGTGCTGGGCCTACGTCCGAATAGGCTACCCGGCTGCTTGCACAGGCCAGTTTAGGCAGGTTGTGGAGGAGTACCCGAGGTGAGGGTGAGAATTCCAAGTGCACCACTACTCGTTTGCCGCAAACCTCCACCATTTTGGGACCTGATCTCCCTGCTCCACACAAGGCCCCCAGCAGCAGAGCGCAACATACATCGGCCAGACAGGGTAAGAACTTACATTATACACTGAAGCATTACATGCTTGCACCTGCCGACACCCCGGGCCGTTCTCCTGTTATATCATACTGCCCATCAGGGAAGTAACAAGCTACCAGAACCCCACTCCAGGTTGGAGGAGTGGGATATTTTATCGTTCCCTCATAACTTGCCATCTCATTGTGGGATATCTGATTGGGTGCTCCTGCACACATTAACTACTCCTGGGTTTCCTCAGCGGTCCATACTCTGCATGCAGAGCTGCAGCCCTCGAGCACCACACAAGGGAGGTCTGTCTCTTAGGCCTAACACTACACCACAAGTGCCAGAGAAGCTCAGCTTTACCCTGTCAGCTGAGGCCCCTTGGGAAGAGCCGTAATCTATTGCCCTAGAACTTTACTGTCCCTTTTTGGAACCTGGCTTCTCTGCCAAGTAGCTGGTGCCCCATGATATGCCCTTCACCAGCTTTGCAACCTGCTGCATGAACAGTCCTGCTCCAAATCCTGCAGCCTGCTGCATAGACTAATTGGTCTGACAAGACCCATTGTACTTCTTTCACTAGCCCCTGAGGCCTGCATGGTTTATTGGAGGTGCCCTTTCTCCCCCAGGCTAGCCCAATAGGGGCCCTTAAGTTGCATAACCCTAGGAAAAAGCTGCTGCGTCAGCTCAGGTGTCTCTGAACTTTGCATTCAGAGTGTAGTGTTGTTGACTTAACTCATTCTTTCTCTTACAGGTACCACCCTCTGCTGCCTACACACTACTGGTTTTGCTTATAACTAACTAACTCTATCTTTCCAGACTACACAGTATACATATCCCCCACCATACACTCACACCACTAATCTGACCTAGGCCCCTTCTCATTTAACCTCACACCACACTCTCTCCATACTGCTAGACGCCCTCCAGCACTCTTACACCTCATTCCCACACCTAGCTTTATTCTGCATTTTCTTATACAGGCGCTATTATATAGAGCTTACTTAACACCAGCCTCCTTAAGATTGCTACCAGTATAATATCCCATTTACCAAGGAGGTTTTTACCTTGCCTAGGCAGGGACTCTGACTGTATTTCTTAAGTGGGTGACCCCCGGCTGGCCCCCCCTTTCTGGTCCAGCTTGTCTGGGCTGGTCACTTCCCCCTCCCCTTTTCCCTTCCGCAAGGTCATATCCCCTGTTCCCGGGCCAGAAGGGGACTTACCTCAGATTTTATTTTGGTTCTCATCTGTGGCTGGCGGCGAGTTTGCATCTGACCTGTGTCTGGGGGGATCTCTCTGGCCCCTGCCCCCCGGTGGAGACTTTCCCTTTTACAAACTGGACTGGAGGACACTTAATCTCTAGCAGGGTGGCCGCCATGGAGGGGTAGGGGTCTGGGAGGTCCACTGGGCCACTCTTTGTGTTCTATTTTATGTGATTATATGCTCATGTTCTTATTTTTGCAACTGCCTGTGAGTCCAAATTTTGGTGCCTCTATTTCCTGACCTGTCCTGTGTCTGCTCTCACCCCATTGACTTTCTCCTTGCCACTAGTTCAAAATGCCTCACACGGCCAGGTGAAACACAAAAACACCTGGGTCAGTGAAGAAAACGGTGCTAGACCACTTTTCTCTATCATGTAAGGAGCCGGAAGATGACTCCAACGATGGCATGAGTGGATCAGAATCTCTGGGAGAGGGCTCTCAGCATGACACTATGTTGAATCCCAGGTCCCAGCAATTCATTACTGAGGATACTCTTCAAAATATTCTAGCCAGTCAGACCCGCTTCATCACGAAAGAAATCCAAAAAAACCATGCTGAGCTCAAAAAAGATATTTCGGAAATCGGGTAGATTCCCTGGAAAGGCGGCAAGATGATATCACCACAGACCAATCAAACCTTTTGGCTTACTCTGAATCGTTGTCGGATCAGCTGAGTCAGCTGGAGTTTAAACTGGCAGATGTCGAAGATCGGGCCCGCAGAAACAACATCAGATTTCGGGGCATACCAGAAGACATTGCATCAGCAGATCTGCATGGCTTTCTTCAGGAGCTCTTTGACAGTTTGTTGGGTCCCATGGAAGGTCTAACCACTACTATGGAAAGAGCTCACAGAGCACTACGCCCAAGGTCTGTCTCACAAGAAAAACCAAGAGACGTTATAGTTTGTTTCCACAGTTTTCTCTTCAAAGATAAGCTGATGCAGGCCACCTTTCGCAAGCCCCAGTTACCAGAAAAATTTCATGCTATCCAACTCCTTCCTGATTTGTCGGCCCACACCTTTAAATTCAGAAGGTAATACCAGCCAGTCACGCTGGCCCTTAGAAAAGCTGGCATACGCTATAGATGGGGTTATCCGTCCAAGTTGCTGATTTCAAGAGACAATCAAACCCATATAATCTCTTCACTGGCCCAGGGCACTGTATTGCTGTCACAATGGGGTCTCGCCAAAGGCGACACGATGGAACCCGCCCCCCTTAGTGCAAAATTGAGAGCTACGGCCCCTGAATGGACTGCTAAGGATCAGCGCTCTAAGAGGCAAAAAACGCAGCAGTCACAGGACTCTCAGGGACTCCAGGACCCCTCTTCCTGAAAGGGAGGTACCGCTGGCCAGCAACAACATTCGTTAGCCAACATGCCATAATTCAGGGTCTACCCCCAACAAAGGTGGCCCCACAGCTAGCAAGGTATTTCCTCTGTGTTGGACCCCTTGCGGTCCCCGCCTAGACTGTTATTTATGCTATTGTTACTACAGTTTCTAAGTTCATATTTGCACTGTTAGAGCGTATTCTTGTTTTCTAATATTATCTGAGGCTAACCCAGTACAGGTCACTTGCCTCTAAATGGGCAGGCAAAATACTAGCTTTACTCTCTAGATTGTAAATGCACTGTTTTATCACACTTAATTTGTTATTACTGTTCATAAGTCCATATGTGCACTGTTAGAGCTTATTCATGCTTTTTAAATATTATCTGAGGCTAATCCAGTTCAGGCCACTTGACTCTAATTGGGTGGGCAGGATACTAGCTCTAACCTCTGATAGTAAATGCACTGTTTTATCACACCTAATTAAGATTGGTTGTACGCTTGTTTAGCATGGGCGTTTTACATTTTGCTTAGGCTTGTTGTTGCTGACCACACATATTTATCAACGTTCCCACAGGCTTAATATTTGTATATTCATTAACATGTTTTCCTTTCTCTATGCATGGAGGGGGGCCGATGGCTTCGGCTATCTCTCCGCATACTCCTCTCCTAGCTCCCCCCCCCACATAGGTAGCCCACACCAGGGTTCCAATTAGGTGAACTATTTTCACCTAATTTTTTAATACAACACCTTAGAGCTGATTTCCCGCCCTAATCCCCTCCCCTAACCTCTTTCCTATTCCCTTTTCTACCTTTTTCCCCATCCCCTAGCTTACCTCGAGAAATGGTGCACTGCTTAAAAGTCCTCACACACAATGTAAGAGTCCTTAACTCCCCTTTTAAAAGGAGCCTCTTGTCCCGCGAACTCAGACTCTATAACCCTGATGTTGTGTTCCTACAATAGACTCACTGGCAGTCAGGCGCCCCCCAATATTTCTACTCTCTTCCTACAAAGTTCTAGCACACTCACCCTTCTCCAAGAAGGCTAGAGGCACGGCCATTCTACTCCATAACAGGATCGCCTATGAGCAAATCCATGTACTTATTGACCCCCAAGCTAGATACACAATTCTGATTTGCAAGCTGGACCATGTTCTCCACACATTGGTCTCCATTTACCTCCCCAATTCCCGGTAGCCTGCATGTCTCCGCACTACTCTACAGACACTGGACAAGGTTAAACAAGGGAGGGTCCTGATTGCGGGCGACTTTAACATGACGTGGGAGTCAGGACTCGACCGTAAGCAGCTAAACTCTAGAAGTAATCACTCACAAGAGGCATATACCTCTGCCCAATTTAGGGCAGTAATGTCACAATACGGGTACTTCGACATCTGGAGAAGCCTACATCCTAATGACAGGGACTTCACCCATTACTCTCACCCCCACAAGACTTATTCCCATTTGGACTACATTTTCTGTCAGACAGGATCCTTGGACTCAGTCTCTCGTTCTAGCATCTCACTCAGTTCCTGGTCGGATCATGATTTAGTAATGGCAGACTTGTTCTTATCGGATAATCTGCCATCTAAGTCCGCCTGGTGCCTCCCTAGACACATATTGGCTGATATCCCATTCAGAGAAGAACTGAGGTGGGACCTGGTTGAACTGTTGGTCTGTAAAGACAACGGCCAGACCTCGGACGATATTCTTTGGGGCGAGATTAAGGCAACAGTCAGGGGCCTTGTTATCCGCAAACAAGGTCACTTGAAAAAGCTAGCAGGCCTTACTCTCTTGCAAGCACACACGAAACTTAGGTCCCTAGAATCCCTTAATCGCTCCTCCATCAGCTTAGATGTGGCAGCTCAAATCACTTCAGTGAAGGAGCACATTAATCACCTAGAGTTGCGTCGCACTCAAAACAACCTCAGCAAATTAAAACAATTATACTACTACAAAGGTAATAGACCTGACACCATGCTTGCAAACAAACTCAGACATAAATATAGCAACTCCCGCATCTCCCAGATTAACTACAATGGCAAACAATACAAAAAACCCTCCCAGGTTGGTGAATGCTTTGCTGACTTCTATTCCAAATTATATAATATTAAAAATTCCGAGACTTCTAACCCCACTTCTAGTTAAGACATCAGAAACATCTTATCATCAGCCAATCTTCCTAAGCTCACAACTGAGCAGCAGGACTCACAGCTCCTATATCTATGGGGGAGATTAAACAAACAATAAAAAACCTAAAGCCCTTTAAGGCCCCGGGACCTGATGGTTTCTCTGCCCAGTTTTACAAGGTGTTTGTTAATGAACTATCTCCCTATTTGCAGAGTTTTTTTGCCTTAGCAAGTAGTGAGGGCTCCATGAGAGAGGAATTCCTGAAAGCCGCCATAATTACCATACCTAAACCCAAAAAAGACTCTTCCTCCTGTGCAAGCTATAGGCCAATTTCTCTGATCAATGTGGATGTGAAAATATACTCTAAAATTCTTGCTAACCGTATCGGCAAGCTTCTCCCACACCTTATAGGACCTGATCAAGTAGGGTTCATTCATAAGCATGAGGGGACTGATAACACAAGGCGGCTTGTTCATATTGTATGCGAGTCCACCAGAATGCAGAAGCCTTTCTCGGTTATCTCTTTGGATGCCGAAAAGGCTTTTGATCGAGTCCGCTGGTCTTACTTATGGGAAACCCTCAGAGCTTTCAATTTCCCTCAACCTACCTGCAGGGCTATTCAGGCGTTATACTCTAACCCATCGGCTACTGTTAGGGGCCTTCGCTTTCAGTCTAACCCCTTCAGTATCTCTAATGGCACCAGGCAGGGGTGTCCCCTGTCTCCGTTGCTATTTGCCCTGGCAGTCGAACCTTTGGCTGCCCATATTCGGGATGACACATCCATCCCGGGGATAATGCTTTCAGGCACTTTGCAAAAAATTGCATTATTTGCGGATGACAACACAATTTTCACTGCAGATCCGGGTAGTACCATTCCCCGGCTATTGGAGGTCTTAAAGACCTTTGGGGACCTTTAATTTTACAAACTGAATGCCCAAAAGATGGAGATATACTGGTGGGGTTACTCTCACAACTATATTCACAGGTTAAAGGAATGCTACAATTTTAAATGGTAACAGGAGCAGGTTACCCACTTGGGTGTAAAGATTTCCAATAGTGCCCCAAAAATTATCAAAGATAATTATGTCCCCCTGCTATCAGAACTGAGATCTCTAAAGAATATCTGGGATCAGAAGTCCATCTCATGGATGGGACGTATCGCTTCTATTAAAATGTCTTTTCTTCCTAAACTCACCTACTTATTCAGGTGCCTCCCCATTAGAGTCCCCTTGCAGCTCTTGCTTCAGTTCCAGAGCGAGAAGTTTATTTGGAGGGGGAAGACTCCTTGAATAGCCCAAAAAACCCTGAACTTCCCTATACACCTAGGGGGTCTAGCGTCTCCCTCTGTGGTGAAATACTACGAGGGTGCCATGCTTACCCACATCTCCCAATTGGGGGTACTTCAGTCTTGTGACAAATGGCATTAAATTGAACAGGCCTCCCTGCCACACAATATCCTGCTTAAAGATGTAATTTGGACCCCTTCGCACAGTCGCAGGAGTTTAGGCATCAATAACCTGGTCATTACAGAGTGCCTTCAGGTATGGGACAAAATCCGGCACCGCCAGTTAATTGCCCCTCATCTCTCCCCCATCACTTCGGTGGCTGGTCTCCTTACTAGACTGGCTGATACTCATCCGAATATATGGGCCAGACTGGGGATCAAGCAGGTCTCAGGATCAAAAGCTTTTTGAGAAGCTGGGGTTTCCTCCCCACCACTTCTCAGCAGCCCACTCTGTGGGAGTCAATTTGGAAGACGGGTCGCAGACTTGTTAGGCCATTATCGATTCGCTATGGTCTACTTGACGGCTCTGTTCCACCCGAAGTCGCCCCACATCTGCTGATTTAGGATGCCTTATTGCGTTTCCAAATCTCGGTAGAGTCCTGGCAAAGGGCTATTCTTCTTACAAACAAAACCCTTCACTGTATCACAATGTTTGAGACCTACTACAAGGTGGTCTCCCATTGGTACCTGGTCCCCTCCCGGCTCTCAAAGATGTACCCAGGAGTTTCACCCCTCTCCTGGAGGAACTGCGGTTTACAAGGCTCTATGCTCCACACCTGTTGGGAATGCCCTAAAATTCTTCCCCTATGGTCTCAAGGTTTTCGCGTCCTTACAGAATTCGGAATTCGTGTTCCGCCTGGCCAGACTACTGCACTGTTACACTTAGGCCTACATGACTTACCCAAGCACCAAAGCATTTTCAGCGTCTACCTACTAGCCTCTATTAAAACTAATGTGGCTAGGTCCTGGAAAAAAGATTCTCCCCCCTCGTGGAATGAGATAGTGAAAACTATGGCCTTCCTATACACCATGGAAAAGACCATATACTTTGACGTAAACAAACTTGACTTATTTAAATAATTATTATTATTATAATAATAATAATAATAATGAACAACTGAATATAATGTTGTAAAATTTTATTAATATGATTTTCAAAAACTCCTATTTTAATAAAATTTCAAAATAAATTATTAGCTCCCTGATGGTTGTAAAAAAATCTTTTTAGGTTAAGAAAGAATAATAGATCTACCTGTATGATACTTAAATATTATATTAATAAAATATTTTTTACTAAACTCCATATCCATGCAAGATTTTTTGAGAAGAAAACAAACATTATTTTATATAACCTATCACACAAGGGGTCTTTCTGGGAGGGCACTGGGCATTATCATTAAAATGAAGAAACCACAGCAACTGTTCATATCTATCCTTCTTCATAATCCTTGGACAAAGAGGGGTAGCCATAATGGGGTTCTGGTTCCAGTAGGAACTGTTAGGTTTCTTCACAATGCCAATTACCAAATTCAGGGCCCATAACTTTTTGATCTCAGATATCTCAGTTGGGTGCCAGGTATTTTTTCTGTCATACTGAGATTGTATATTCTCTGACAGATACTGGCTGGAATATAAATTTGTTTGAGCAACTGTATGCTGATACTGCAACATTAGTTGTTATGCCAGGAGTCTCTGTAAATGGGGGTATTTCAGGGGCAGTTAAATTTGGAGGTAGCCAATTTTGTTTATTTGTTGGATGTCTCCTTTTAGTTGGTGGAAGGCAGGGAGCACCATAACTAGATGCATCACTTAGGGACTCTATATCTGATGCCAGAAGAGTTGTACTAACAGATAAAGCAGAGAGGGTTTCACTCCCTGAATCTTGGTCAAGAATGGCGTAAGCCTCTTCTGCTGAATACCGCATCACCCTAGGGAACTTTTTTTTGTTCCTAACACAATTCCCATTTCACCACCCCTCAAACCCCACTTCATTTGCCACTTACCACCCACATATTCCCACCTCCATATTCCCTATTTTTATATATAAAATAAAAAAAGGAAAGCACTTGGAAGGGCGGTGAACAGGAATCAGGGGATCAGGTGCTAAAGCCTGGCTTATTTATGATGGCATAGAATGGCCTAACAGTGGGAAGGAGTTAATCGTATTTGTTAATAATAATAATAATTATTATTATTACTACAATAATAATAATAATAATAAACAACTGAATAAAATTTTGTCAAATTTTACTATTATGATTTTCAAAAATTCCTATTTTAGTTATGTAATCAAATTTCCAAATAAATTATTAGCTCCCTGATGGTTGTAAAAAAATATTTTTCGGTTAAGAAAGAATAATAGATCTACCTGTCTGATACTTAAATATTATATTAATAAACTATTTTTTAATAAACTCCATATCCATGCAAGATTTTTTGAGAAGAAAATAAAAAGTAACAGTTGATTCTTCAAGTTGTTCACTGAGTGCTTTGAATTGGCTTGCTCTTAGTCTCTCGGAAAGTTCATCCAAAAATTACTTTCAACATCTATAAATCATTAACTAATATTAATTATCATTAACAAGAACACAGATGTTTTCAGTCAAACTTAAGTTTCCTTTATAAGAGCTATGATTTCTTAATAACTATTAAAGAATTGATCAACACCTATGGGGTTAATATTATTCTCCAAGCCATAAATCAACTTGTTCTCAAATATTTTCTGTAAAGATAAATGCATTTTATTTTGTATTCTCTGAAACTTAAAGAAATATACTTAATCATTTTCTCCACTGGATTATATACCTATGTTGTATAGTAAGTATTTAGGGTTTCTTAAAACGTAAATTAATTCTGGCTTGAATACAGTCCAAGCATGTGTTATTCAGATTATGCCTTGGGTAGTTAATAGTAGAATGTAATATAATATACTTCACTGTTAAAAGACTGAAGTAAAAATATCCAAACATTAAGGGGCAGATAATTAGTAGAGCGCAAATGTTTGTGCCTGAGTGATAAGGGGTTTATAGAGGGGGTGTGAGCTAGTCGGGCTTACTGTTGGTATTTCAAGTTGAAAGTAAACGTGATTGCTTGAGCACAATCGTGATTTACACTTGAATGATAACCGCGACATTAGAGCTCAGGTAAACTGTTTTGTGAAACATAAAAGTTGCACAAAACACATAAAAAACATCCAAAGTATAGTTACACTCATATATGTTTATATATGTGTACATGTGTATTTATATGTGTTTATATGTATTTACACACATGTCTACACATGTACACATATATTGACATATAAATAAGTGCATAGGAAGGATCCCTGTAGTTTTAAGTAGACGAAAAGATGAAAAAACATATTTATGCAATATTCATATTTAATAAAGTGTTTAACTGTGTTTGTACTGTAAATATTTCACATTCCAATGCTCTTCACAAAGGGGAATATTCTCGATTGACTTCTATGGGGTAATATGTGAACATGCACGCAATATTTTAACTTCAGCTTTTTGTGCTCGTTGGATTAGTGCA
Source organism: Bombina bombina (assembly GCF_027579735.1). NCBI lineage: Eukaryota > Metazoa > Chordata > Amphibia > Anura > Bombinatoridae > Bombina > Bombina bombina. Next base: position 1,030,978,532 of record NC_069500.1, read on the forward strand.
AGAGCAAAAACAGTTTACTTTCAACTTGTAATATGTGCTCAACCCGACAAGCACAAAAAGGCTACTTCTATCGCAATTAACACCCAAGTGAAAGGGGCCGAATTATCAAGCTCCAAATGGAGCTTGATCCCCCTTGTTTCCGGCGAGCCTTCAGGGTCTAAAGACCCCTTCTCCATAACTTGTCCGCCTGCTCTGAGGCGGCAGACAGAAATCAACCAGATTGAATATAATCAGGTTGATTGACACCCCCTGCTAGCGGCCGATTGTCCGCGAATCTGCAGGGGGCTGTATTGCACAAGCAGTTCTGGTGAACTGCTGGTGCAATGATAAACGCCGTCAGCGTATGCTGTCGGCATTAATCGACGTGCAGCAGACATGATACGCTACATCGTATCGTGTTTGCTCGCACTTTGATAAATATGCCCCGAAGTGTTAATTTGCGCTCTACTCATAATCTGGCCCTATAATTTTATCTTTAATCTCTTGCATGCAATTTTAACTTCATGAAATCCAGGATAGAAAGCAATTATTTATTTCCTTTTAGAAAGTAATAATAAGATATTATTAGAGGTATAATCAATATACCTAATATGCAGTATCAACTTGTGTTTTGACTATTACAATGCACAAAACTGGCATCTTTAGCGTTCACCACATCTGTATCAATTGAAAGTAAGCTCCAGCACCTTAATTCACATACAAAATAGAAAGTGCATTATTATCTGTCAATTTAAGGCATAGAAAGGTGAAAATTGAAATGTGCATGAGTGCATTTCAGTTTTAAATAGAAGCATATTGCAATATACTTCCTTTAGCAAAAATATTTCTAGTAAAAGTTATTACTATTTTTCAGCTGCATTCTCACAAATGTTGTTAAGGTCCGTGCACCAGCATTCAAACAACACTTCTAAGAGATTCAGCAGTGGCTTGTATGACACAAATTGAGTCTTTACAGGCAAAATACACATCACCACCTTGACCTTGAATACTGATGCACAGGCCCTCATAGCATGTGTGTATGCTGCTAAAAAAGAAGGATTTTTGCTAGTGAAAGTATACTGCAAAAATTCTTCTATTTGAACCCCAAAAGGACTTATATATACGTCATGCAGTACTTTGCCTATCATACCACATGACGTATATATACCTCCAAGCTGCAGGAATCTACAGCAGTCTCGGCTGTAAAGTTACAGCCAAGAGCTGGAATTCCTGAGCTCCAGGCATCTGCCTGCATTTGGAACTGGAGCACGATCAACCATATGTTGAAGGCAGATGTTACAGACGGTAACACTGTGTGTGTCACTGTCTGTAACGATTGTCTGCTAGTGCAGGCGGGAGGTGTGGGAGGGAAACCAGGAGGAGGGTGGGCAGGCTAGCATTGGAGGGGGAAGGGAGTGGGTTGGCCCTAGACTGCAAAAAAAATAATTAAGGGAGACGGAGGGATGGGAAGCTACACTACAAAAAAATGGTGGGGTGGGGGGGTCCCTGACTAACAATCGCTGCAGTGCACTACCCTACATAAAATATTAGAATATAAAAGTAAAAAAAAAAATGTATTTTAAAGGTACTGGTAGAAGACTGCCATTACTAAATATGTCCGAAAGCAGTGGGGTAGGGAGGGGTGAGGGGGGTTGCAGAAAATAATAAATATAAAAAAAATGATTAATAATAATTAAAAAAAACTTAAACTGCATACTGGCAGACTGTCTGCCAGTACCTAAGATGGTGTGGACCAGTGGGGAGGAGGGGTAAAGGAGGGGAGATAGCTGTTTGAGAGGGATCAAGTAGGGATCAAGAAATGGGAGGTTTCAGCTGGGAGGGTAATCTGTACACTAAAGCTAAAATTAACCTTACAAGCTACCTGATTAACCCCTTTACTGTCAGGAATATTAGAAGTGTGGTGCGCAGCTGCAATTAGCAACATTCTAATTCTAATTACCAAAAAGCAATGGCAAAGCCATGTATGTCTGCTATTTCTGAACAAAGGGTAACCCAGAGAAACTTTTACAATCACCTGTGCCATGATTGCACAAGCAGTATGTAAATAATTTCAGTGGGAAACCCAAAGTTTTTTAAAAAGGTAATGATTTTTTTTATTTGATCGCATTTGGCGGTGAAATGGTGGCATGAAATATACCAAAATGAGCCTACATCAATACCTTGGGTTGTCTACTAAAAAAAATATATATTAGTTTTGATAGGTAAAGAAAAACAAGTCTCTATTCTGTTTAAATGGAGTGATAGCAAAAATGCTAAAAATTCTCCGGTATTTTGGGCAAGTTCTTTTATGAAAGTCCCAGTTATGAAATCTGCTGCCTGTAGGCCAAGGATACTTGTAGGACTCATGCACCCCACTATACAACCAGGGATCCTTGATTGATATTTTAATAGGCATTGACCCCCATTTATCAACATGCAGCTGGCCATGTTCCCAGCCAGGGAACCTGTTCACCTGTGTTCAGGCTTACAGGGTAGCATCTCAAGTTTACTATGACAACTAGGCATATGCCTAGAACAGTAGGACTGGGAAAATTATGAAGTGTATACAGTATTAATTGTTTTACAGATCAATAGTCCCTAGTAGTTTGGCGGATGTGCATAACTCTTTATTAACATCTGGCCTAGGGTTGTGAAAAGTATATGAGGCTTAATCTGCTGAAAGTACAGTGTTCAGGGAGCAGCTGGCTTTCTAGTGCCTAGGGCAGCAGAAAATGATGCACAATAATCTAAGATTTTTGCTTGTTTGCATTTTTATTTCAAATTATAATAATTCAAAGTTAGATACTCAGGGCTACATGTACTAAGCAGCAAATGCTGCTATGGAGCACTTGTAGGTAAGGTTATCTCATGATAGCTTGCTTTCCACAATGCAAGAAGCAGTGGCCCTCCAGCCTCTGCTTCTTACCTTCTCTACCACCTCTGAGTTGGCAAAAATAAATCCATTTGGAGTAATTGACAAGCCCTGTGACCAATTGCGCATGAGTAAGTGGTGGCGCTGCACAAGAAAATACTTGTGCAATACCACATATGGGCAGTGGACGTACAGTCATGCTGCCCATTCAATTTCAAAGCTGGGCAGACAGTTTCTCGAATCGGAACCTTGTCTGCCTGTTTCTTAGTACATGGAGCCCTATGCTGCAACTATACTTGGCTATTAGTAATGTACTGCAACAGCTGTTAGACTGTAACTTTAATGCAACTCTTGTTCTATTTATTAAAAGATTGTATAAGCTAGTTGTGCCTTACAAGTATTATTTTTCATTTGTTTTCTGTTATCTGCTTAATCTGCCCTTTGTAGCTTTTGGGATTTTTTTGCACCATTGGTTGTTTCTTTTATTATTAGTCAGAAGCAGGCCTAAAGATTTGGTTTTCACTAAGCTAAGAAGACTGAAACTTCAGGCCAAGATTCTCTTATCATGTGACCCACAGCCAAGTTAGTGTTAATTATTTATTGAGTCATTGATAAAAAAAACATTATGTTCTTGTAAATGATCCAAATGGGAATGCTGTCTCCTCTTGAGTTTATAATATAAAACATAGTTTGTTTGCTGAGATATCAATTCCCTGTTTGCAGAGTGGATACATTACATGGAATGATGAGTTTTTAACTCTATTACACTAGCTAATTCCCTAGTTCAGTCACCTTAAAGGGAGCAAAACAAACAAAATTACCACTGTCCGGGCTGCTTCATGGCTATTTATTCACATTTAGTAACATATAGTACTTTATCTCACAGACATTATAGGACAAATCATATACAACAAAAGCTTATCTGAGTCTAGCTTCTGTGTATAATGACTGTACCAGCTGCAAGTAACACTGCAAAATCTCCGCAATAGCATGCACAATAAACTCACCACTGTTGATCCAACATTATCAGTCACTCTTTTTTTTAGTGGTGTAAAATAAAGGAATAAACATGTCACAAGACCAAGGGCAGTTTGCCTGAAACCTAGTCTGCATATTCCTTTTTTATACCCCACAAATATAGAAAAAGTAGCGTAACGTGTGTTCGTTGTTGTCACGGATACCAGACAGCTAAGGCTACCCCCTTACAACCTCACCCCTGTTGTTTCTCAATGGTTTTGGGCTCCTCAGAGCAACCACAATCCCTGGAAACTTTGGTTTTCTTGTCTTGTGAAAAGCTGGTGTATGACCAGGAAAACCCTCCCAGGCTGGCTGGGCCCCTGGAATTCCCGGTTGGCCACTTCACCACAGACACCCGCCTAACCCCTCTCAGGCTGTCCAGGTTCCTGGAACTACTGGTCGGCCACAGGACAGCAGGACACCCGCTAACTTTACCCCTGGTCACTCCAGAAACCATGTGCCCCAGAGCTCCGCTCTTTTGGGGATTAGTAGCCCCTAGGAAGGACCCCTAAACCGTCACCACTGTGTCCTGGGATTCTGTGGGACTATGGTTGCTATGGAGGCTCCGGTCAGTCTGGAGGGGCGGGAATGGCGGGAAAACTGTGGCATTGTCTCCCTGTTTTATCAAGATGTGTGTGTGTATAAAAGATATGTGTTTGTCCCAATAAAGTCAGTTCTTATTTCACCTGAATGCTAGTCTGTCTAGTCATTTAGGTGGGCTCCTGCTAGATTCACTTTCCTGGGCTACATAGCAGCCTGTTCCAGGCAAAGGAAGGACCCTCTGGCAGAGCTACCCAGTCGGGGTAGCTGGAGTTTGCCACAGGGTGGGGCAATGAGTACTGGTGCTGTTGGGCATCAGGGGTGGCTACAGGCTGTGGTCGCTTGCCAGCTACATAGCTGCAGTCGGCAGGTAGGAAGCAGGACCCGTTTGGTGGAGCTACCCTGTTGGGGTAGCCAGGGTATCCATCACAGTTGTGTATACTAGAATTATACTAGTCAATAATTAATTCATTGTTGATGACTTATATAATGGTGTATTCAAATCAAAGATTAGCCTTAGAACAATATGTAGATGTGTTTTTACCATTATATTAGTTGTTTTAATATTGACAAAATAAATGCAAAAAGTTTAGTTTCTATAAAGTACTCTAGATTCTATAAAGTAATGGGGGCCGCCATGCTTGACCTAGCTTTCTATCTATCTCTGTCTTCTGCCGTAAACTACTTGGGAAAGATATATAAACAAGGCTGGGTAGAATCCCATAAAAGCATTGTTTGGGCAGGCACAGGCTCAAGTTGCACAGGTACAGTCTCAGGTTAAACAAAGAAAGATCGATTTTAACGGCAGATAAGAAGCATAGGGCCAAAAAGATTGCTCAAAATTTCCTAAAATGGTAAGCTTATTTAGTTAGAAGAATAGCTTTATGCTTATCACATGTATCATTGAAGTCCCTCACAGTCTTTGTCTCTACCACCTGTAATGGAAGTTTATTCCATTAATCCATCACCCTTTATGTGAAGAAGTGCTTAACCTACTGCCCTTCGACTTGACAGCCTCATTATTATTATTATTATTATTATTAATAAGCACCTTTATCTACTTACAAGTTTCTATCATATCACAGGTTTCACAGGTACAGGCTCTGGTTGCTCAGATACAGTGTTCTCCTCGCTGCTAAGGCACTTCCCTATGGAAGTGCTGGTAGTATTTGTAACCGTTGACATGTTTACATCAACACCAAATATAATACCTTTAAGAGCATACAAGTGACTGCATGCTCGGCACTAACTGAGGGAGGTGAGAAGAAGAAAGAAGGAAAACAGCATCCGGCAGCAATCATCAATACTCCAGAGATGAGGATCACAGCAGAATAGAAAAGCCTCGGCCCCTTTCAAGGGTGGGTGTGTTTATAGTTCCACAAATGTATTTGAAAACCCAGGTATAAGTAGGTTATTGTGGGTTTTGCAAAGAGATTAGAATGGCTTTAACTTAAAAAAAAAAAAAAGTGTTTTCTCATGGATGTTCTGATTGGCCTAGTTTTAATAAAAATGTTTTTGTAAAATTTTTATCTTGCTGAAAATTTCAGAATTCATAAAGATTTGGAGCCTCAGAGCAGCAAGTGATGAAATCAGCTCCTTGGATATCAATGGAGCCACTTCTATCCACAGCAGCTAACTTCATAAAACGACAACCACTGTAAAGGATTACGGTCTCAGAAAAATGTTATAGAAACATAAAAAACAAACAAATACAAATGCAAAATAAATAAATAAATGAAACAACACCCACTATAAAACAGCCCACTATAACATACATACTAAAGAAATTTTGAAAAGAGTTAAAGATTAAAAATACAAGCATGCAGTGGGCCATTGCACCACTGCACCACTGCATGCTTGTATTGTTAATCAGCACCAATAAATATGGTTTTTAGCCCTTCACCTCTCGAGTGCTCGGCTTTTTGTTCTATTTTTAGAGACTTTTGATGGATTGATCCTGTCCACACACCTGATGCACCGTTTGGTTAATGGGAGATGTAGTTTGTGTCAGCAAGAGTCCCCTTACACATGCAACAGACCAGTCGAGTAGCAGAAATTCTAGATGATGTCACACGCTTCAAGAAAATAAAAATCAAATGAAAAGAGACAACCTCATCAGCAGCAGTTTTGGTGAAAATTCACACTACGCCTCAGGAACGCCACAGTACATTCATAAACACCCATGGTCAACCCTACAATCATTTCTGCCATATTGCTGTGAAAACCTTTATTCTATCCAGCAATATTAAGTTAACATAAAAAACAAACATGTATTTAACAATTGGCAAATATTTACCTCTTTTGCAAACTTGTTTTTAAAGTGTTGAGATTGTAATTATTGTTTTGTTTTTATTTTTTCATTGCTAGTGGATCACCTTTAATGTATATTATACCATGTTATGGGCCATTTAAATCAACTATAGATGTTAATGCCAGGAATGTCTACCAGTGATTGGCTAAAAAAAAGATAGGTTAAGTGAGCCTCAATGAATTTCAAGCATGATTGAACATCTATGAATCTAGCCCATTGTCATTAATTTCAGTTTCACTGTAGAATTACTAGATTTGTCACACTGGGAAATATCACCACTAAAAACCGGATGAGACTGATACAGATAAGGGCTGAAAAGGGCTAAGATGGAGGACAGTGCTTTTAATATTAGAAACCCACAGCGATGTTTCCTCATTAAAATACAGGTTACTCCCATGGAACACCCTTGAAACTCCCACGTAACTCCTATATATTCGTCATGTCTGTGAAAGACTCTGTTAATAAAGACACAAAAAACTTCCTATTAAAACTATAGGAGCTGGGGGATTGTATAGTATAATGTTACAATATGTAAGTAAACTGTAAGCATCATTGTACTAATCTTCTATTGTGCATGCTCAAAATTCATAATTACATTATATTGAAAATGCGCAATCGTGATCACTAAATTGACTGTGACTGGGCTAGTCAATACTACAGCTCAAAAAAGTATAATGCAAGTACAGTATACAACAGAAGTTAGTACACCCCTGGGCAATATCACATAAATATCAAATTATTAAAAATTGTTTCACCTCTTAATAAGTGTTTTATTTCTAAGTTGACAAGTAGAGTATTTCCTATTATAAACATCAAAAACAAATACTTTAGAAAGATTACATTGAAAATTCAAGCCCCAAAGTAGAAACTTAATGCAACAAAAGTGAATACACCTGTGGTCACTGACACACAAATTAGATCACTGAAACAAAATTGAATACACCATGATTTCCAATTAGCCTAACTTCATGAGCATAGTTACCAGAACAGTCTAATTTTTTGACCAATGGGCTGTGTCTATCTGCAAGTCTGCATCATGTCTCCACATGGAAATAAATTGCCAGAGGAACTGAAAAATCTAATTGTGAGACTTCACACACATTGAAAGGATACAGGAAGATTGGTGACCAACTAAAAATCAGTCAAAACACGGTTGCAGCAGTAATCAGGAGGTATAGATCGATACACACTACCAAAAATCAGAGCCGCAGTGGCTGTCCTCCTAAAATGATGCCACGGACAGTGCGCTACTTGCACAATCTAGCTCTGAAAAACAGACATCAGGCAAGTCCTTCAGATTTGCATCAAGGCAAGTGTTTCAGATTTGTTTTAGGGATTATCAATTGAAATTTGAGTTTCTGTGACAGCTCAGACAGTGTTAAGGACATTGCATAATGTCAACTTCTATGGACAGCATCCAAGGAAAAAACCCTTGCTTGCTCTTTGGCACAAAACTGCAAGATTAAAATTTGCTAAAGAACATGAAAAGCCTGATGAATACTGGGAGCACATTATTTAATAAGATGGCTAAGACCAAAATACAATTTTTCGGCTCAGATGGGGTGCAGCATGTTTGGTGTGAACCTGGTCAGGATTATTACAGTGAATGCATAGTCCCAACAGTGAATTATGGACGTGGGAATGTGACAATATGGGGCTGCATGACTGCAAAAGGTGTTGGGAGATGACATTTATAGATGGCACCATGAATGCCTGGGATATACCAAAATACTGGCTGACAAGATGACTCCCAGTCTCCAGAAGTTTGGCAGAGGATGAATATTCCAGTATGATAACGATCCAAAGCACACTGCCAAAATCACAAAGGAGTTTCTAAAGGAGAAACAAGTGAAAACTATGACCTGGCCAAGTATGTCACCTGACTTGAATATAGTAGATCACCTTTGGGGTATTTTAAAGAATGATAGAGCAACACAACCCCTCCAGCAAAGAGCAGCTGAAAAAAATTACCCATGAACAAGGGCAGAACATCTCTCCTGTAATTTGTATGACACTGGTTTCCTCCATGCCAAGGAGGATTGAGTCTGTCATCAAAAATAAAGGTGGACATGCAAAGTATTGAAAAAAATAATAGATTTGAATATCAGTAATGAAAGGTGCACTGACTTTTGTTGCATTGATTTCCTGCTTTGGGGCCTGCTTTTTGTTAGTTTTTAATTTTACATAAGAGCAAATACCCTACTGTAAAACTTAGATGTAATACAGTTACTGTTAGGTTATACAATTTTGAATCATTTGACATTTAAGTGATATTGCACTGGGGTGTACTCACTTCTGTTGTATACTGTAGATAAAGCAGCACTTTCTATGAGGGAATCTCATTTAAAATTAAGTTAAAGAATATATATAACACAAGCCATGACAAATAAATGGAATAAAAATGCTGATTTGGTTTGTTCAAAATATGGACCCAAATCAGAAAAATTAAATGATTGTGTGCTGGATTGCCCAAAAATAAAACTATTTTGGTTAAAACTTCAATACTGGCTGGGAAAAAGTTGTAAGAAGATAGTGAACTTCTCTAAGAAAGGATTATTAGTTTTGTGTAATGGCCAACATTGGTGCTCTAAGGTTAGATTTGTTAATTTATGCATATTAGTAGGGGAAAATGTAATTATCAAAATCCGGAAAGATTATAGGCCCCTTCTATCAATACATTTTTATAATCATTAAGGGAACAATTAGCTTTGGAACAACAAGATATATGAATGCATGGAGAAAAGGGTATATTAATTTTTTTGACAAACTGGGAATGCTTTATTAACTCTATCTTCTTTGGAAGAAAAACAGGTATTACTTCCATTTTAGTCTTCCAAAATTCTAGAATATTGGGTTAAAAGAAGGTAAAAAAAGAGAGACATCAAATAATTACAGTCACCTAGATTCCGAGTTTTGCGTTGGGGCTTTTAACGCTGAGAAAATGGCAATTTCAGCGTAAAAGCAGTAACGCCGCTATTGCAAGTCGTGTCGGTATAGCTATACCGCAAGCATTTTAGCCTGTAACGCAACATAACGCAACATCAATCCTGTTTTTTCATAGGATTTCCATAGTGCCGGTATTACAGGTTGTGCGGTGAGGCTAAAATGCTTGCGTTACAGCCAAAACCGACACGATCCATACCGCCATCCGAGAGCAGTAGTTATGGATTTTGTGTAACAAAAATGTTTCACAAAACTCATAATTAAACTGTTACAAAGTACACTAGCACCCATAAACTACCTATTAACCTCTAAATGCCACCCTCCTGCATCACAAATACTATAATAAACTTATTAACCCCTAATCTGCCGCCCATACCCATTGTGACTGTTAAAGTTATTAACCCCTAATCTGCCACCCACCCACATCACCAACACTATTTAAATATATTAACCCCTATTCCTCGCACCCAGACATCGCCGCCACTATATTAAAGTTATTAACCCCTATTCCGTCACTCCCCAACATCTCCACCACTAAATAAACCTATTAACCCCTAAACCACCGGCCCCCCACATCGCAAAACACTAAATTAAACGATGAAACCCTAAACCTAACACCCCCTAACTTTAAATTAAAATTACAATATAACTCTATTTAAATAAATAAAAACTTACCTGTGAAATAAATATAAACCTAACATTAAACTATAAATTAACCTAACCTAACTAAATTAAAAATTAAAAAAAAAACTAAGAAAAAAAATAAAAAATCTAAATTACAACTAAAAAAAAATCCTACGAAAAATTAAAAAAAATCTAAGTTTACCAAAAATAATTAACACTAAAATCACAAAAAATAAAACGACCAAAAGCCCTTAAAAGGGCCTTTTGTAGGGCATTACCCTAAAGAAATCAGCTCTTTTACCTGTAAAAAAATACAAAGTCTCCCCAACAGTAAAACCCACCACCCAACAAACCCCCCAAAATAAAAAACCTAACTCTCAAAAAACCTAAGCTACCCATTGCCTCTAAAGGGGCATTTGTATGGGTATTGTCCTTAAAAGGGCATTCAGCTCTTTTTCAAAGCCCAAAGCCCTAATCTAAAAAAAACCACCCAAAAAAACTAACACTAACCCCAGAATATCTACTCACGGTTTCTGAAGTCCAGACATCCATCTCCAACCAGGCGGTGAGGTCTTCATCCAGGCTGCAAGGTCTTCATCCATCCTGGGGGCGTCTTCTATCTTCATCCCGGCAGCGCGGAGCGGAGCCATCCTGGAAGCCGAAGACATCCTGCTCAGAGCGTCCTCTTCATATTAGGGCTTTGGGCTTTGAAAAAGAGCTGAATGCTTTTTAAGGGAAATGGGTATCTTAGGTTTTTTTTAGAGTCAGGTTTTTTATTTTGGGGGTTGGTTGGGTTTTACTGTTGGGGACTTATTTTTTTACAGGTAAAAGAGCTGATTTCTTTAGTGCAATGCCCTACAAAATGCCCTTTTAAGGGCTATTGGTAGTTTATTGTAGGCTAGGGGTATTTTTATTTTGGGGGGCTTTTTTATTTTTATAGGGCTATTAGATTAGGTGTAATTGTTTTTATTTTTGATAATTTCATTTATTTTTTGTAATCTTAGTGTTTTTTTATTTTTCGTGATTTTAGTGTTAATTATTTTTGGTAAACTTAGATTTTTTTAAATTTTCGTAGGATTTGTTTTTTTTAGTTGTAATTTAAATTTTTTATTTTTTTCTTAGTGTTAGGTTTTTTTAAATTTGTAATTTATATATTTTAATTGATAGTATTTTTTATTTTATTAGAATAGTAAGGTTAGGTTAATTTATAGTTTAAAGTTCGGTTTATTTTTATTTCACAGGTAAGTTTTTATTTATTTAAATAGAGTTATATTGTAATTTTAAGTTAAAGTTAGGGGTGTGTTAGGTTAAGGGTTCATATTTTAATTTAGTGTTTTGCGGTGGGGGGGCGTCAGTTTATAGGTTAATAGGTTTATTTATTGGTGGAGATATGGGAGGCTGGATGTTTAGGGGTTAATAACTTTATTATAGTGTCAGCGATGTTGGGGAGCGGCGGATTAGGGGTTAATAGCTTTTATTAGTGGTGGCACTGTCGGGAGCGGCAGATTAGGGGTTAATAAGTTTATTTAGGTGGCGGCGATGTTGGGGGTGGCGGATTAGGGGTGTTTAGACTTGGGGGCCCATTTATCAAGCTCTGGATGGAGCTTGAGGGCTTGTGTTTCTGGCGAGCCTTCAGGCTCGCCAGAAACAGCAATTATGAACCGCTGCTCCATAACCTGTCTGCTTGCTCTGAGCAGGCGGACAGACATCCCTGCAATTCAACCCTATCGAGTACGATCGGGTTTATTGACACCCCCTGCTGGCGGCCAATTGGCCGCGAATCTGTGGGGTGCGGCGTTGCACGAGCAGCTGACAAGAGCTGCCAGACCTTTGATAAATATTCCCCTTGGGGTTTATGTTAGGGTGTTAGGTTTAAACTTAACTTTTTTTCCACATAGACATCAAAGGGGTTGGGTTATGGAGATTTTTCATTCCGCCATCGCAGGTGTTTTTTCTCTAACACTCTCTCCCCATTGATGCCTATGGGGGAAAGTGCGCAAGAGAACGTCAAAGCTTAATGCCACCATATCGCACGCACAAGGAGGCTTTTCAGTAACTTGTAATGGCAGCGCTATGGAGGGTACTATAACGCAATTTTTGTTGCGTTCGTTTTGCACCCTGTTTAGCGCAAAACTCGTAATCTAGGTGAGTATTAGGTCAGCTGGAGAAGAGGTATTAGGGAATGGAGGAAGAGAGAAGAGTTTATATGGCTTTTTTTCCTTTTTTCCTTTTTTTTTTATCTCCACGACCCCTAAAATGTTGGTGACTGAAGATGAGAAATATGTTAGATAAGTTTTATATAATTTAATTAGAATATCAAATAGAGAAAATGTAAATGTTTTTCTGTTTTGTTTCAAATTAAGGTACATGTTTGAAATAAGAAATTGGGTATACTGGATAAGTGCAGTACCTTAAGATATATATATATATATATATATATATATATATATATATATAGGGAGTGCAGAATTATTAGGCAAATGAGTATTTTGATCACATCATCCTCTTTATGCATGTTGTCTTACTCCAAGCTGTATAGGCTCGAAAGCCTACTACCAATTAAGCATATTAGGTGATGTGCATCTCTGTAATGAGAAGGGGTGTGGTCTAATGACATCAACACCCTATATCAGGCGTGCATAATTATTAGGCAACTTCCTTTCCTTTTGCAAAATGGGTCAAAAGAAGGACTTGACAGGCTCAGAAAAGTCAAAAATAGTGAGATATCTTGCAGAGGGATGCAGCACTCTTAAAATTGCAAAGCTTCTGAAGCGTGATCATCGAACAATCAAGCGTTTCATTCAAAATAGTCAACAGGGTCGCAAGAAGCGTGTGGAAAAACCAAGGCGCAAAATAACTGCCCATGAACTGAGAAAAGTCAAGCGTGCAGCTGCCAAGATGCCACTTGCCACCAGTTTGGCCATATTTCAGAGCTGCAACATCACTGGAATGCCCAAAAGCACAAGGTGTGCAATACTCAGAGACATGGCCAAGGTAAGAAAGGCTGAAAGACGACCACCACTGAACAAGACACACAAGCTGAAACGTCAAGACTGGGCCAAGAAATATCTCAAGACTGATTTTTCTAAGGTTTTATGGACTGATGAAATGAGATTGAGTCTTGATGGGCCAGATGGATGGGCCTGTGGCTGGATTGGTAAAGGGCAGAGAGCTCCAGTCCGACTCAGACGCCAGCAAGGTGGAGGTGGAGTACTGGTTTGGGCTTGTATCATCAAAGATGAGCTTGTGGGGCCTTTTCGGGTTGAGGATGGAGTCAAGCTCAACTCCCAGTCCTACTGCCAGTTTCTGGAAGACACCTTCTTCAAGCAGTGGTACAGGAAGAAGTCTGCATCCTTCAAGAAAAACATGATTTTCATGCAGGACAATGCTCCATCACACGCGTCCAAGTACTCCACAGCGTGGCTGGCAAGAAAGGGTATAAAAGAAGAAAATCTAATGACATGGCCTCCTTGTTCACCTGATCTGAACCCCATTGAGAACCTGTGGTCCATCATCAAATGTGAGATTTACAAGGAGGGAAAACAGTACACCTCTCTGAACAGTGTCTGGGAGGCTGTGGTTGCTGCTGCACGCAATGTTGATGGTGAACAGATCAAAACACTGACAGAATCCATGGATGGCAGGCTTTTGAGTGTCCTTGCAAAGAAAGGTGGCTATATTGGTCACTGATTTGTTTTTGTTTAGTTTTTGAATGTCAGAAATGTATATTTGTGAATGTTGAGATGTTATATTGGTTTCACTGGTAAAAATAAATAATTGAAATGGGTATATATTTGTTGTTTTGTTAAGTTGCCTAATAATTATGCACAGTAATTGTCACCTGCACACACAGATATCCCCCTAAAATAGCTAAAAACAAACTAAAAACTACTTCCAAAAATATTCAGCTTTGATATTAATGAGTTTTTTTGGGTTCATTGAGAACATGGTTGTTGTTCAATAATAAAATTAATCCTCAAAAATACAACTTGCCTAATAATTCTGCACTCCCTGTATATGTATATATATATATATATATATATATATATATATATATATATATATATATATATATATATACATACACACACACAATGTCTGTACCAGCTGGTAGTGGATATAGTGGTATGGTCAAGGACCCACAATACTCCAATGCTGACGTGGGTACCAAGGTGCATGGAGGTTTAGAGAATAATATATATCAAAAAAAGAAAAACATTTAGTAAACCTTATCCAGCAACCCCATATTAAGCCTTAATAAAAAAGATAAAAAGAACTACTAGAATCTCAAAAACACACAACCACGGATGCTTGATGAGCAATAATAAACATAAATTTAATATAGTTGTGAACAGTGTGCAAAAAGAAAAATAACTAACAAAAGAAAAACCATACAATTAATGGTCTAAGGTATATAGCATATGCAAATCATTCATTACCCAAAACATATACAGGGATTAGTATAATCATACAGCAAAGAAGCTAAAAAATATAGCTATAGGATAATCCCAATATTAAGTCCTTAAATCTGGACAGTTGCTGCTATTTGTAAATGTAAAAACCAAACTGGCTGGGTCCTCCTGATTATCACCTTCCCTCCCTATGTTCCAAAACAGATATTGTTCAAACGGGCTCCGGTCCAAACACAATTAGGGGCATAAAGATTATCACTCAATCCTGCGCTTCATCCCAGACCACTCACTCCGGCAGTTTAGCAAGCCGTAAGTACACCAATAGGATAACTAATACAGTCCAACAGGGTATCTGTTTTGCCACATAGGGAGCGAAGGTGATAATCAGGAGGACCCAGCCAGTTTGTGTTTTGCATTTACAAATAGCAGCAACTGTCCAGATTTAAGGACTTAATATTGGGATTATCATATAGCTATATTTTTTAGCTTCCTTGCTGTATGACTATACTAACGGGGATCCCTGTAGATGCTTTTGGGTAATGAATGATTTGCATATGCTATATACCTTAGACCAGTGCTTTCCAAACTGTGTGTCGGGACACACTAGTGTGTCGGCAGCAATGTGTAGGTGTGTCCCTACTTCAGCACAAATTTTTTTAAATACATTTTTTTTTTTTTAAATGTTTTTTGGTTTCTGACTTTCCACCTGCCTGCTACGCATATCACATGGTTAACACGTGATTGATACCTAGTGGGTCACAGATCATCTTAACCAATTGGCACAGCTCAGTGGGAACTGAAACTATTACCATTGGCGGATTTGGCGGCACATTGGCTCCTGACTGCACGTGTAGTCTCCTTCATTGGCTCGTGACTGCAAGTGTAGTCAGTGAGTGGGACAGCAGTGTGTTTGCAGCGCGGGCAGTAGTCAGTCGGACTCGCAGAACTCTGAGGGCAGCAGCTTAAACGCTGAGCTGAAGTCAGAAGTCAGTG
The DNA here is from genome assembly GCF_027579735.1 of Bombina bombina. Classification (NCBI taxonomy): domain Eukaryota; kingdom Metazoa; phylum Chordata; class Amphibia; order Anura; family Bombinatoridae; genus Bombina; species Bombina bombina. The sequence continues at coordinate 1,030,994,223 of NC_069500.1, forward strand.
GGATTTTTTTGCAACTAGCTCCCAGTATGCATTGCTGCTCCTGCTCTTGATATATGGATAGGAAGTGGAAGCTTAAAAATGCTTGATGATGAAATGCGAGTGTCTTTATCTAATATTCCATTAAATATTCCGAAACTGTGTTCATCCCATCAACCTCATACATCCCATTAAAATAGTAAGTAGCTATTGGTGTTATTAATTCTTGCACATACATACTGTTACTTGTAAATACATTTTGTTATTATATAATTTATTTATGTGTCCGTATCTCTTAAAACAAGTTAGTTTATCCTCCTGTTTGCTAGTACAACTGAATTACTGTGTCACGAAATGATGTAGGTCTAAAAAGTGTGTCACCAACATGAAAAGTTTGGAAAGCTCTGCCTTAGACCATTAATTTATGGTTTTTCTTTTGTCAGTTATTTTTCTTTTTGCACACTGTTCACAACTTTAATACATTTATGTTTATTATTGCTCATCAAGCATCCATGGTTGTGTGTTTTTGAGATTATAGTAGTTCTTTTTATCTTTTTTATTAAGGCTTAATATGGGATTGCTGGATAAGGTTTACTAAATGTTTTTCTTTTTTTTTATATATATATATACAGGGAGTGCAGAATTATTAGGCAAGTTGTATTTTTGAGGATTAATTTTATTATTGAACAACAACCATGTTCTCAATGAACCCAAAAAACTAATTAATATCAAAGCTGAATAGTTTTGGAAGTAGTTTTTAGTTTGTTTTTAGTTATAGCTATTTTAGGGGAATATCTGTGTGTGCAGGTGACTATTACTGTGCATAATTATTAGGCAACTTAACAAAAAACAAATATATACCCATTTCAATTATTTATTTTTACCAGTGAAACCAATATAACATCTCAACATTCACAAATATACATTTCTGACATTCAAAAACAAAACAAAAACAAATCAGTGACCAATATAGCCACCTTTCTTTGCAAGGACACTCAAAAGCCTGCCATCCATGGATTCTGTCAGTGTTTTGATCTGTTCACCATCAACATTGCGTGCAGCAGCAACCACAGCCTCCCAGACACTGTTCAGAGAGGTGTACTGTTTTCCCTCCTTGTAAATCTCACATTTGATGATGGACCACAGGTTCTCAATGGGGTTCAGATCAGGTGAACAAGGAGGCCATGTCATTAGATTTTCTTCTTTTATACCCTTTCTTGCCAGCCACGCTGTGGAGTACTTGGACGCGTATGATGGAGCATTGTCCTGCATGAAAATCATGTTTTTCTTGAAGGATGCAGACTTCTTCCTGTACCCCTGCTTGAAGAAGGTGTCTTCCAGAAACTGGCAGTAGGACTGGGAGTTGAGCTTGACTCCATCCTCAACCCGAAAAGGCCCCACAAGCTCATCTTTGATGATACCAGCCCAAACCAGTACTCCACCTCCACCTTGCTGGCGTCTGAGTCGGACTGGAGCTCTCTGCCCTTTACCAATCCAGCCACAGGCCCATCCATCTGGCCCATCAAGACTCACTCTCATTTCATCAGTCCATAAAACCTTAGAAAAATCAGTCTTGAGATATTTCTTGGCCCAGTCTTGATGTTTCAGCTTGTGTGTCTTGTTCAGTGGTGGTCGTCTTTCAGCCTTTCTTACCTTGGCCATGTCTCTGAGAATTGCACACCTTGTGCTTTTGGGCACTCCAGTGATGTTGCAGCTCTGAAATATGGCCAAACTGGTGGCAAGTGGCATCTTGGCAGCTGCACGCTTGACTTTTCTCAGTTCATGGGCAGTTATTTTGCGCCTTGGTTTTTCCACACGCTTCTTGCGACCCTGTTGACTATTTTGAATGAAACGCTTGATTGTTCGATGATCACGCTTCAGAAGCTTTGCAATTTTAAGAGTGCTGCATCCCTCTGCAAGATATCTCACTATTTTTGACTTTTCTGAGCCTGTCAAGTCCTTCTTTTGACCCATTTTGCAAAAGGAAAGGAAGTTGCCTAATAATTATGCACGCCTGATATAGGGTGTTGATGTCATTAGACCACACCCCTTCTCATTACAGAGATGCACATCACCTAATATGCTTAATTGGTAGTAGGCTTTCGAGCCTATACAGCTTGGAGTAAGACAACATGCATAAAGAGGATGATGTGGTCAAAATACTAATTTGCCTAATAATTCTACACTCCCTGTAATTGTATTGTCATACAGTAATGTGTAAAGAGATCATTTACATTACGCCTTTGATGTAAGTGGCGATGCTGCTTTGAATATATCGACAGTATCAGAGCAGCATCACCGCCTATTGAAATGTATGTTAAAATGCCTCTCCGCGATGCCTTTAAACAGTACTGTCAGCCCTTTTCAATATTTTGCCGGCATTCTCAACATGGCGACAGATCCCTTTTGAATAGCACGCTGTCTTGAGGCACTTTGGATCATCAGGGCCTCAGACAGAGCATGTCATTTAAAGACACTTTAACTTGACTTCTATTATCAAATGTACTTTGTTCTCTTTGTATATATATATATATATATATCTATATCGTTATACATATTTTTTATTGAGGTATCGATAAAGTTACATGAAAATAAAAAGTGTCATATAGATTACACTTGCAAATGCTCCAATTAAAAGAAAGATAAGCTCATTAGATAGCTTAAATGCAAGACAAAGGAGAAATAAAAATGTCATAACATTGAAGTAAAAGTAAAACATAATATATATCTCAGTATCTTTTATTGAAAAGAATAGATACATATGCTCAGTGACAGCAATACACTACTGGGATAACTCTCATCAATATATTACTACTCAGGAGCTGTGTGGAGTTAGGGACACTGAACCCAAATTTTTTCTTTTGTGATTCAGATAGAGCATGCAATTTAAAGCAACTTTCTAATTTACCCCATTATCAATTTTTCTTCGTTCTATTGCTTTCTTTATTTGAAAAAGAAGGCATCTAAGCTATTTTTTTTTTTTGGTTCAGAACCATGGAAAGCACTTGTTTATTGGTGGGTGAATTTATCCACCAATCAGCAAGAACAACCCAGGTTGTTCACCAAAAATGGGCCGGCATCTAAACTTACATTCTTGAATTTCAAATAAAGATACCAAGAGAATGAAGAAAATGTGATAATTTGAGTAAATTAGAAAGTTGCTTAAAATTGCATGCTCTATCTGAATCACGAAATAAAAAAAATTGGGTTCAGTGTCCCTTTAAACAGTTATATGTAACCAACAGTGCAATAATAAAATAACACATTATCCTTTTGCACTTTAATGCCCATTGAGGATAGTTGACTTGATGAATGTTTGATGCCCGGAATACTTTAGAGTCTGAACTTTGATAACTAAAAAATTCAGTATGTGGCACATGTTGGTAATTTAAGTTAACATAGTAAACATAGGTGTGTGCACAGGGTGTGCCAGGTGCATCCTGGCTCACCCTAATGTAGCAGGGCTTTGCATGGATTTCTGAGCCTTGGCTACTACCACTTGGTTTCTACAGACAGTCTATCCAAGCAGGGCATATTTCAAGGTACTCATACAAGTTGGGTGACTCTGTACTTTGTGGGCATTATCACACTGTCCGTCGGTCTCTATTTTGTGGCTGATGTGTAGTGTTGCTGAAGATACATGAATACAGTATATAAATTGGTAGAATTACCCTATGAAAGTAAATATTTAAATTCATAATGTATATATTTTTATACTAACAAAAGAGAGAGAGCTTAATTTCTGATTTTTTTTAAATATTTATAAATCATTCAAAAGGGTATATAGGATCTCTATAATAACTGAATATTGCCTGCACACATCCAAAATTCTGTACACATTTTTAATTTATAGTTAACAAATGAGTCCTCAATAAGGATATTCCAGTGCTGATAGTTTTAATGGGTTTAATATAAACTTTTATTTTGTGAGCTGTTACTGGTTCCATGAGTCATTATTAAATAAGTATTCCTATTGCTACATTCCAAATAGCTTGAAGGAAGGGAAGTAGTAAAATAGATAACTCAGAAAAGAAAGCTTTTGGAAAGTATCTAGAAATGAAATGAGAGAAGCATGAATTATCCTTTTACTCAACTAATGTTTATGCAAACAGCATGACTAAATTAATTTTAGGATTTCCAAAAAGTATATATAAATTCACTTTGCCAGAATATTATTCAGCTATACCAATAAGATAAGTGACATCTCAAAGAGCAAAGTGGAATTTTAGATATCGCTATAATTTTGGAGCCATTCAAATGCAAATGGAGGGCCCCCGATTTATCATTCGATAACCAAGATTTCCAAAGATTTCCAAGGTTTTCCAAAGTGCAAATGCTCCTCCAAATATTGTAAAAACAACAATTCTTATACATTTTGTATGAATTTATTTATTCCTTGTCATGCCATAAAAATGTTTTTGCACTTAAATTTCTATGGTTAAAGTAAGTTATTTTTCCAGTTATTTCCTTGATCTTATTTTACATTATATTTTCTTTTCACAGTTTAGTACACCAGGTAATATTTTGTCATACACACTATGGGCTATACTGTAATTCAGCTGTGCTTCTTTGCAGCAGGGCTGCTACAGAATGACAAGATTGTTCCTCAAATGTCCAATTTATAAGCATTCAAAGTGCAGCCACACAAAAAAAGCTATAGTCACAGCTCTCAGCTCTGTTGCAGGCCCTAAAACTTTTTATAAAACATCCACTCTGGTTTTGAAAAAGTGAAACGTCCACTTTATTTTATAAATGCATTCATTATATAAAGTCACATACTGTAGATGAAGGGATACACTTTTCAGAGCAACTGTTGGTTGTCTGTTTCATGTCTCTACTTGTGAGTTTGGTAAATGCTTAGTAAAACATTTATAGTTAACATGTAGTGCCTTTTCTTATGAACAATATATTGTCTAGAACACGTTTTGGATTACCTGCTAACCCACAACTATTTTATGTTTGATGAGGTTAGCTATCTCCAGAAATGTAGGATAGATATGAGGGCTATGTTTGCCCCAACACCTTTAATTTAGGTTAGTTTGAGTCATCCAACAGATAATAATCCTTGTAGCAAAAGACCAAGCAGGACTACAAGGCACTTGTATTAAATCAAAATTAGAGCTTTATTTCTAAAACATTAAAATCCACAAAAACGAGCCTGACAGCTCCTAAGACAAAGTGTCTTACGCGTTTCGGCTTAGGGAATAGCCTTACTCATAGACATATCTGTGACCCGGAGCTACTGGCTTAAATAGCAAGTGCTCAGGGTCACAGATTAGAAGCAGCTGTCAGTATTACAAGGAACATTAGGTTTTATATAAATTTAATTGATTATCTTCAGTTAATGTTAATTTAGCAAGAAGCTAGGCAGTGTATAAATAGTTACTTTAAATGAGCTAGAGTAGACTTTTTGTAACCAGAAAACCTTGAATAGCAGTCCACTGGAGATAAGTGGTGTCAAATGTGAGCTAAAAAAACAAACTTGAACAGGAGTGACAAAGATATTCTGGAACCGAACTATTAAAATTATTTTAGATCTGATTTATTTACCAGAACTTTGTATATATGGTCTAATGTATAGGGGTGATTTAATCTGCATATTTTTAAAGGTGTTGCCATGGAATACTTTAATCAGCCTCAAAACAGCCTAAACTCAATGTAAACACTCAAATATACATTATCATAGGTCCTGTGCTAGCTGAATAACACAATAGGTCCTTATTGCATACCAGCTCCACTTCTAGCTAACAGTAACTCATGTGTCTTAATCAACTGAATGTTTCTTAACCTTGAGGCAACCCTAAAATATAAGCCCTAACTTTGGCTCAGCTTCATTAGACTGCTTATCTCGACTATGTGACCCTCTACTTCGATTACCTTAGCATTCAAGGGACCCCCAAAAAATGATCCCCCACCAAGCACTCAAGGGATGCATTCTGTATGCTTTTTACCCAACAACCACTGATATGATCCCCATAAAGGTTCATGTATAAATGCTTAGATTTTGGGGGTTTGCTATGGGTGATTGGGTTATTTTAATGATGGGAACCAATAAAAGTTCTTTCAGTGCTGATGAGATATTTCATTGGTGGCTCATATAAAGGGTATGCCTTGAGTGTCATGAGAATCACAGTAGGGGTCATAGAGATAGTGGTGAATGGCTACAGTTAGGGTTAATATTGTTAGGAAGCTGGGTTGTAGCTAGGTATCATTACAGTTTGGGGGTGCAAGTCAGCAGTGGGGTAAGGTCACAGCTAGGCATTGCTCTAGAGTGGGAATTAGGAATTATTGTGGAGGGGGAAAGGTCATAATTAGAGAATTTTTACTGATATACTATTACCTAATTATATAGGTACCAATGTTATAGCAGTTAGAATCTTCTTACTTAGGGTTAGTTTCCATTCAGTCATTAAAAATGGAGCCGTAAGCTGGCGTAGTTGTCGACAGCTAAAAATATGTAGGTCACAAAACAAAAATAATTTGAATTTATGAAAAAAATTTTTATTTAAGGTAAAACATATTTTTTTGTTTTATTACATTTTTAAATGTATTGATATATGTAATAGTATGTGCTGCCCTAGAAATGGGGCAAAAGTGTTGCAAATTTGAAAAGCTTTGGGCCAGATATGCGAAATTTGTGGACATGACCACTAAAAATGTAATGCAGTACCCACGCCACCACATACTCCCCAACATAAGGCAGTTTTCTGCGATGCAAAGTATTTTGATATAGAACTCTATCAAAGTAACACATTGGGTTGCAGATCTTGTATAGCTAAAGCCACTATCCCATTCTCTCAAGTCTATTTCTAAACTTAAATCTCTCTCCCATTTGCAAAGATATTTATTTTTATGAAATGATAGACAGTCTAATAAGCACTTATAATGAACTGTAAAAGGTTTATACATCAGTGAACATGCTCTCCATCTGGCCTCCCACACAGTAAGATAAGTAAGAGTAGATTTGGGAAATTCTCATGATTGGAGAAGCGACCACAATCTAAAATATTCAAACTGTATACTCTTAGGCAAGCTAAAATGTTCTTTAATATGTAGAGGAGTCATTATAGAATCAGGTATATAAAGGTCTCTTCCCCCTCTAATATCTGCCTTCTCCCAAACTAAAGGTTGAGAATATTGGAGACATTGAAGAAAACCTGACATACTATGCAGAGGGGAGGGATGAGGAGATTTCTGATGATTGTTACATAAGGAATCCCATTTTTCCAAGCACGTTATAACAATTATATTTGCAATTTTAAGGAGGATTTTCTAATGCACTGGAATCCAAATAAATTCTTCCAAATTCAAATACGTCGGGAGTGAGGCTTGCTCTAGCTTTCACCAGCGAAACAATGGTAGAAAACGACCCCATACAGAAACATGGGACAACATAGCTGCATCATAATAAAATTTGGAAGGCCAATACGCCCTCTATCTATAGAAATCTGAAGCACTTGGGATGTAATCATAGGCCTACCTGATCTCCAGATGTATTCAAAGAAAATAGATTGAAATTGAGAAAGAACTAGGGTTAGTACCTTAATGGGAAGACACTGAAAGAGATATGTTAATTTTAGGAATATTGTCATCTTGATAACTGCAACTTGACCCAGCCAGGAAACCTCAGCATAATCCCACCTCCTCAAAAGAGTCTTAACATGTTAAAGTAAATGTAAAAAAATGGCTTCAACAAATACCTGTGAATCATGGGAAAGTACTACTCCCATATATTTCAACTAACCACAGGAAAGGGTAAGAAATAACCAATCTATTTACCACGCAGCTCTGTAAGTTTAGTGAATACAGTTCAGTCTTGTCAACGTTTAGTTTATAGAAAAAATGTTTATCAAATTTCTGGAAAAGAGTAAATAAAGGTGGAAGTGAGTGCTCGGGGTCAAAAAGAAATATTGATAGATCATCTGCAAATAAATCCAAAGATTGAACCATTTTATGTATCTGTAAACCTTCAATCTCAGCATGCAATCTAATGGCAGCTGCACGAGGATCATTAACTAACACATATAATAAAGGTGATATTCCATACATTCCATACAGAAAACTTAGGAGAGTGAAACCCCCAGCCTCTCACTTCCACTGCAGGAGAGCTATGTAAGACATCTACTGCTTCCACAAAAAAATCTGGTAATCTAAATCCTATCAAAATCTCAAACATAAAGTCCAATCTCACCCTGTCAAATGCCTTTTCTGCATCTAATTACAGGGTGAGAAGTGGGAGCTGCAACAAACAAGATAATTTAAAGATATTTTAGAGGCAACAGGAGTTATCTGAGCCTTGGCATCCTTTGACGAATCTGACTGGGTCCAAATGGATGACGGAAAGATGAAGCTCAGACACGTGGCTAAAATCTTTTAATATCAACATTGATAAGAGATATTGGGCGGTAGTTCTCACATCTAGATCCATCTCTTCCCTCTTTTGGCAAGGTGTTTATGGTGGCTTCCAAAAATTCTTCCCTGGCCATCCTCCTTGAGGTAAGAAAGTTCTGTATCTCTTCTATAGACACCTGTTGGTTAGTGACTAAAGAAGAGAGATCATAAAGTGAGCTATAGTAAGATGCATAAGCTGTACCAATGTCTTAAAGAGCAGTAAGGGTACGTCCTTGCACTCTTAGGGAGGGGATACCACTTGCACCTAATTTCTTATGCAATTTGATTGCTAGCAAACTATCTGCCCAATTTCCTTTATGGTATAATAAATGCCTTATTTTCAGGAGAGATTCTTGAACCCGTTGGGTTTCTCATTCCGTAATGGCAGATATAATCTTTCTGATATCAGTAAGACACCATCTCAGAAGGCGACTCCTTAATATGTTGTTTCAATGGGCGGAGCTGACAGTACAATTGTGCTAAAGAAAGTCCTCTTTGGCACAGAACAGAGGCTTCACATTTAATATAAGGGCCACACAAATATGACTTTAATGATGCCCAATGCACTTGCGGATGAACACCCAGTTGGTTTGTTGAAAATAAGAAATTCACCAATTTCCTTGGGAGCATCTACACCAAATGGCGAATCAACCAAAAAGGCAGGAAAGCTATCAAGTCCCTCTTTCTGATGGAGAACAACTAATACCGGGTCATTATCAGACCAGGTGCATTCTAAAATAGAGGATTAATTAATTTTATCCAGCATACATGAATCAGTGTATGTGATCTATGCAGGAATAAGAGCCATGTGGTTTTTAAAATAAGGTCAAATACCTGTGTTGTGTATTGAAAGGCCTCCATATATCAAATAAATTGTGTTTATAGATAAGATCTCAAAAAGATTGGGCCATAACAGAGGCGTAAACAGACTTACCAACAGGCAATCTCTTATCTAGTACAGGATCCCAAACTAAATTGAAATTGTCACCAAAAACAAGAAAACTCTGTTTTATCTTTGACATTCTGTGTAGCAACTTGTGAAGAAAATTGATCTGACGTATATTCGGGGCATAGGCTGAGACCAATGTGAACAGATCCCATTTTAATTTGCAAATTAGTATCACACATCTGACTTGTGGTTCAGATTCTTGATAGACTATTTCAACTGCTTTGCAGATATGGAAAGTTTCAATTTACACTGGATAATAGGAGGCCATGGAGCCAATGAGTTTCTTGAACCAATACGACATGTATCTTGTATCTGAGGATATAATTTAGAAATAGACTACACTTTGTAGGGGAATTCAGCCCCTGAGCAATTAGAGATAAAATCCTAAGAAGAGCCGCAGACTGCAAATATTGCTCAGGAAAGCAGGAGATACAAAGATCCCTATTTGTAAATAAGAGATCTGATATTGACAAACTAAGTTTGGTGAGCTGGAGAGGAAGGAAAAGGAATAAGAAGAAAAGAAGTAAAAAAAAAAATGTAACAGCTAAAACTAGGGTACAGGATCCTGGTCAGTGATCTAAGCACTGCCAACAGCAGTACAAGAACCAATACTCCAGGATTGCACTGGGTTTATGGGAGGGAGCTTAGATACACTCATAAAGGGGTGAACCTAATTAGCTCATGCATAAATATAAATCAACATGTTTAATAAGTAGCTATAAATTAATAGATTATATTTTTAAATGCAAATAAATAAATACATATTGATATTTAAATAGAAATGTGACTCCAAATAGTCCTAAACTTTGGCCAGCAATAAATATTAGATATAAAAATAAATGTATAAAGTGAAACACTTGTATTGTTTGCAAACTTTAATATATTACAATATCTCTTTTACACCTAGTTGGGCATGCAATAATGTTTGAGACTTATCGTCAGCTTCTGACAGTGTTTTACCTTTTTGCACATTCAATGGAATCCAGCTTCTATTATTTTCTATGGGCACATAATTTGTTTTACAGCAACGTGCCTTCGGAAACTGTCAATAGGCGTAATGGCGTCCGGCAGCATTTTTTTTGTTTTGTGACCTCAGACAAAACTATTTACGGCTCAATAGAAACGCACTTAGTTGGCCATTATACTTTGCTGTTGCTAGTAACCAGCTGTAAGGTACTACTAATATATTATTTAGGGACATACAAATAGTGTACTATTACTAAATAGTACCTATTTGGGAACTTTTTGGTAATGGCTGCATTTGTAAGGTTAAATTGAGAACAAGCCCTAAATATTTAAGTATATTTTAGAGTTATACTGTCTTTGGTATGGTCTCCAGCTGTTTAATGAATAACTGTTGAAGCAGACAGAATATAAATAACTGCCAGGATCTTTCCAAAATGCAAATCATTAACATCCTTTATTCATGGAATGAAAATCACAGACAGTAACATGGGATGTTAAAAAAGGAGATTTAAGAAACATTATTCATACTTAGCTTCCCATATGTTTCAATTTTCCATCTTTTTAACAAATAATATCTGTATGAATATAAAAAAAAGCAAATATAGTTTAGTCCATGTTGAGAAATTAAACACATTTTTAATTCTTGGTAAGCGAAAATAAAATAGCTGAAAATCATGCACAACAAACATTTGCTATTAATTTAATGTTTAAAAAAACATTTCTAGAATAGAAGGACACACAGTTCCGGCACATGCATTGACTTTAATAGAATAAATGAAGCAATAAGTTTTAAAAGTAAAATGATAAATTTTAGAAATCTTACAAAAAAAGGATCAACATCATAGGGCGCCATGTACTAAGAGGCGGGCGGACAGCTTCTTAACTCGCGAAGCTGTCCGCCCGCCTCCGCTACTACACGGGCAGCAGATCTATTGATCCGCTTGCCCGTATGTATCATTACACACTCATTGGAGTGTGTAATGCCCGCCCCTTCAATCGCGCGACCAATCACGCGACTGAAGGGGCTGTCAATCACCGAGAGCGAGCGTGCTCTCAGCGATTTTGCTTCGCCACCTAAGAGGTGGCGTAGGGTGTAGGAAGCAGCGGTCTAATTACCGCTGCTTCTTACATTGCGGGAAGCAGGCTCGCATATGCGAACCTGCCCCGCAAAGGCTCCGGAGCAGCTTTCGCTGCTTTGTACATGGAGCCCATAATCTGACAAATTGTCAAAATGTCAAACACTGACCAGTCAAAGAAACAATTTTAAAGATTGTACCCCCGACAAAAAAATTGTTACACCTAGCACTTCTCTACTCCTAAATTGTCAATTTGCAAAGACACAGATGGTATGGTGCTACAAGTTTATACTATTTTTATACAACAGTTTTCTATTTAATTAAAAATGAAATCCATATAGCTAATAATTTAATCTACTTAGTTGTTTTATCCTGGGCCCGATGACCTAAAACTCTCTGCTGCTGAGATTATCTAAGAAGTCTCGTCAGTCTGGTGAGGTCCCTCAAATTATTTATGAAATGTCAATTTTAGCTTAAGAACTGTTTATCTCACTTTACAGGGTTCTGCATGTGAAGGAGAGACCCCTATATTACAATATAAGGTCTTAAAAAATCCCAAAGATTTTACGTAATTTCTCTTCATGCCGGTAAATTTTTGATCATCAGGCCGCCAGTGAGACCATTTCAATTTTGAAATAAATGGTTTCATAAGTGGTTGTTTTTCAATACTGCAGCAGTTCTCATTCCATGTGCGAGATATGTACTGGGCAACTCGCACAACTACAGTAAATATGCTAATAGAAACATACAATTTAGCTGTAGATAAGAACCAAAAGGACCATCAAGTCTTCCCATATTACATGTTACTTATTTCTTAGGTTATTATCTTGTGCATGTCCCAGGCATTTTTTAATTCTTTTACAGTCCTTGTGTTTACCACCTTTATAGGAAATTTATCCCATAAATCCACCACCCTTTCTGGAAAAAATGCAGAAAGGGTGCATCATTTTAGTAGCCCTCTTGTATAGTTTCTAATTTATTTATACATAAATGGTACACAAATTAATACCCAATCTGTAAAGCGACATTAATGGCAGGAACGGCCACTAAAATTTACTAGAAAGCACAGGTGAAGCAATGCTTAATCAACTTCAAACATGATCTCATCTTTACAGCAAGGCCCTACTGCAACATCACATGCATCTATGGATCTAGGTGAACATTTAAAAAACAAACACATATAAGGTAAGCTCCCCCTGCCTTGTGTTTATTGTGTCACTTATATAGAGCTGAGAAATATGTTGGAGCATTAGAAATAAAATATAATAATATCATTTTTTTAATATCTAGGACCCACAAAATGTAAAGAGATATATTCTATATATCAGGAGCCTTCAGAAAGTATAAATATATATATGAAAAGACTCATTATATAAACAGAAGCAGTCTGAAGTCTGTATACATCAGTATACTTCTAAACCTTTGGGGCTTGGTTAGGAGTCTGAAAATCAGTGAAATGTTATTTAAAAATAAGGAAGACTATACATTTTTACAAATACACACCTAGATGAGCTTTATAAATGGATCATCTAAAAAACATATATACAAAGAAAAATCTAGAGTGTAATGTCCCTTTAAGGGGCATGAAACCCAATATTTTTCTTTTGTGATTTTCAGACAAAGCATACAATGTTAAAAAGTTTACAATTTTCAGTGCTGTCATTTATTGATCTTACAAATGTATAAAACTGTTAAATGTTTTCTTGCAAAACTGCTGTCATATAGTGCTCCAGACACATAAGTGCTCCTCAGCCTACCTTCCTGCTCTTCAACAAAGGATACAAAAAAAACAAAGTACATTTGATAACAGAAGTAAGCTGGAAACTTTTTAAAAATTGTATGTTCTTTCTGAATCATGAAAGAGACATTTTGGATGTTATGCCCCTTTAAGTAACCAAACCCGTAAGAATTCAGTATAAGGTATACTGTTCCTAATTTCAAATAAAGTGTTACCTGGGATATCTCGATATTCCATAGTTATTATAAAAATATAAATTTCTTCAATGCCCAGATACTTTATCCAAAGTTATAAAAAGAGCGGGTATTAAAACAATAAATATATTGTGTTTTTATGATACTCATATGAAGGCATGTTTAGTTTTTCTTCCCCGTATTCCTTCAAACACAAATGGAGACAGCACCTTCTTACCTCTGTAAAATTGTGATATTCTGTAAAATAGACCACTTCCATTTCCTTTGCTTGACTATTGCTGATACAGCATAAATAAAAAAAAAATGCCAGTCTATTTTTTCTCCTGATATTTCTTTGTTTTAGAAACAAAACTATTTTTTTCAACCCCTCAGTGGGAGTATCACTTCCTACATTTCCTTTTAATACAGAAATAATAATAGAGTGCTATTTTGTGCTGTTCCTCATCTAAATCATTCTGTCATCTGGTCTCCACACGATAGCCTCACATGAAACATCAAAGCAAGACCCATTACAATTGGCAACTAAAATATATATTTCATTTAGATCCGGTTGTTTAAACAATATATTAGTTTAGCTAGAGTATTTAATATGCTGTACAGTTATATATATATAAATAATATATATATATATAGAAAACAAAAAGGAAATTGTATATAAAACAATACACATCAATTCAATCACACATATTAAATCTTTAATACTAAAGGTAAAATATCTGCATTGTTCATCTAAGCTTATTTTAATACATTGCGACATTCTCAATCAAGGTTACAGGGATATGAAACACTTTTTTTTCTTTCAGAATTAAAGGGACCCTAAACCCAAAATTTTTCTTTCATGATTCAGATAGAGAATGCAATTTTAAGCAACTTTCTAATTTACTCCTATTATCACATTTTCTTTGTTCTCTTGCTATCTTTATTTAAAAAGCAGGAATATGATGCATAGGAGCCGGCCCATTTTTGGTTGAGAACCTGGGTTATGCTTGCTTATTGGAGGGTAAATGAAAGCATCAAATAAGCAAGCGCTATCCATGGTGCTGAACCTAAAATGGGCTGGCTGCTAAGATTTACATTCCTGCTTTTAAAATAAAGATAGCAAGCGAACGAAAAAAAATTGATAACAGGAGTAAATTAGAAAGTTGCTTAAAATTTCATGCTCCATCTGAATCATGAAAGAAAAAAAATTGGGTTCAGTGTCCCTTTAATATAGAACATACAATTTTTTATTTTTTTTTAATTTCTTTTTTATTGTTATATTTCAGCAGATTTATACATTTTCAAACAATTTGTAAGAAAAAAAGACAGAAGGGAAAAAAACAAAAAACAAAATGAAAATACAACTGAGTAATAAACAATCAGTAATACCCTTTTTTCACAAGGTTTGTACATCTTACAATAATAAACAGAAAAAAAAGACACCCTTCTTGTATTTTGCAAACTTTTCCATTCCAAAATAATCTTATTATATGATTTTAATCTAATGTTCCACTGTCTTTCTATTTTGTTGTTGAAATATACATTTTTCTATTTTTCTAATTCCTCTCCTCTCTCCTCTCCTACCCTCGTGGTCCTCTCAACAAACAGAAATTCAAGATAGGACAGCCACCACATAGCCAAGCTCGGCAAAACAAGACAAAACATAACAAGAAAAAACAAAACAAGACAAGACAAAACAAGGGGAAAAAAAAAAAAATTAAAAAAAAGGGGGCAATATATTGTTACCATATCCCAAGCAGGACTAATTCAGTATTTCTAAATGGATAGATTAAGTTATCAATTTCACTCGCAGAAAAAGATTTAATAAAAACTGACCACTTTCTAAAAAATAAAGTGACATCCCTTTCGTCATTTAGATCCGTGTCGAGTTGTTCAAGAATGCATTGTTTTTTGAGACAATTTTTAACCTCTTGGATACTGGGAGCTGCCCTATTTTTCCATTTCTTCAGAATTAGATATCTTGCTGCTAGGATAGCTGCATTTACAATTTTAGTATTTGCCGAACAGTCTTCTAAGTCCTTCCAGAGAAAAATAATATGTACTGGTAATAAAGTCAAAGGGGAGGATTGCCTGCTATCGGCATAAAATTAGATACTTCCTGTTCCAATTTAAGGAGTTTACCTACTTTCCACCAAGCCTGTAAAGGATTAAGCATCGTTTTCATTTTTTTCACTTCTTTTGGTAGAGAACTCCTAGTGCAATGAATGACTGCTAATGGGGAATATGGATATAATATATTTTTTTCCAGCTCGTTATTGGTGACATAGTCTCTCTCCGTCATCCAATCCATGATCAGCCGAATCAAAAAAGCATAATTATAAAGTTTGATATCTGGCAAAGCTAATCCCGCATATTTTCTGGGAAGAGACAATTTAGATAGCGAGATTCTGGGTTTTTTATTCTGCCAGATATATTTTCTCAAGACAGTATTGAATATTAGAATATCCTTAGTTTTAAGGATTAGAGGGGTATTTTGTAAGATATATGGTAATTTTGGAAGGCACACCATTTTGTATAAAGCGATACGCCCAGATAAAGAAAGAGGAAGATTTTGCCAATTTTTTAAATTCTGTTTAATTTTATTCAGAACTGGGAGTATATTAAGATTGTACCACATATCTGGATTGGAGGAAATCATGATACCTAGATATCTGAAGGAACTAGTCACCAATTTAAATGGAATATTGACAATAGAGTCCTTAGATTGTTTAATCCAGAGCATTTCAGATTTCGTCATATTTACCCTATAGCCAGAGAAAGCACCGAATTGTTCAATAATTGCTATTAATTTAGGAATATTAGTAGAGGTTTTGGAGATGTAGATTAGAATATCGTCAGCATACAATGCTATTTTCATCTCTTTCCTGCCGATCTTAATACCCTCAAGGTGTTGTCTAATGTATATGGCAAATGGTTCAATTGAAATGTTAAAGAGTAGGGGAGAGAGAGGGCATCCCTGACGAGTACCTCTTCTGAGAAAGATATTTGAAGAAGTTAGGCCATTCACTAATAACTTAGTAGAGGCAGTTTTATATAAATTGTTAACAAATTCAAGAAAATTGCCCTGTATACCAAATTGTTGAAGAGAATGTAGCAAATGATCCAGATGAACTGAGTCAAAAGCCTTCTCAGCGTCTATTGAAATAATTGCAGAGTCAGAGGTGTCCCCTCCCTCCCCCGCTCCCACCTCCTCCCTACTTTTAAAATAGTCTATGGTAAGGAAAAGTTCCCTGATCTTAGCTGATGAATTTCTTTTGAGTATAAATCCTGCCTGATCCTTGTGTATTATATTAGTAAGAAGTATTTGAAGTCTTGAGGCTAAAATAGAAGACATTATTTTATAATCCGTATTAAGCAATGCTATGGGCCTATATGATTCCTTTCTATCAGCCTCCTTTCCTTGTTTAAGAATTAGAGTTGTGAATGATGCAGCAAAAGTAGGTGGAGGGGTGTTGCCTTTAATATAAATATCATTGTATAATGAAGATAGGTGAGGTGTTATTGTTGTAGAAAGTATTTTGTAAAATTCATTAGGAAGGCCATCAGGGCCCGAAGCTTTATTTAGAGCAAGATCTTGAATTGCTCTCGAGATCTCTAGCTCAGATATAGGAAGATTAAGAGTTTCAACTAGGTCCGCCGATACAGGATTATAAATAATTTTATCCCAGAAAGATTCTCGCTTATGAACATTTGAAGTTTTTAATGAATATAAATCTTGGTAGTATTCTGAAAAAGCTTGAGTAAGGTCTTCTGGAGATGTTATTATTCTATCCTGTACCCGTAATGAATCAATCACTGATGAAGTCTTATCACTTTTTACTAGTCTTGCAAGGAGTTTTCCTGCTTCACACCCATGCCTGTATAGTTTAGCTTGATATTTCAAATCTTTCTGAGAAGTCTTAAGTAAAAGAAAGGAATCTCTGTCCTTTAAAGCATGGGTATATTGCGCCCATTTATCAGGCGTTTTCTCTAATAAATAGGAATTATAAGAGTTAGAGATGGATTTCATGATTTCCCTTTCTCTGGTCTTAAATTTTTTTGTCCTACTGATGGTATAAGCTATAATTTCTCCTCTCAGTACAGCCTTAGTGGCTTCCCAAAAGATCATAGGGCGATTAATATATTCTTTGTTAAAGGACGCATATTCTTGGAATTTATTATTTAACCAATTTTTAAATTTAAGATCAGAGACTAGGTAGTTTGGGAAAAAGAATCTAGAATATTTTGGAGTTAAGTTGCTCGGATAAAACTCTAGGGAGATTGGAGCATGGTCCGATATACAGATAGGAAAAATATTAGCGGCTAGTCTTTGTTTGCATAGTCTATCATCTAGAAGAAACATGTCAATTTGTGATAGTGACTTATGCGCCTTAGAGAGGCAGGTAAAATCCCTAGCATCTGGGTTTTGTGTCCTCCAGATATCCCTAACTCCAAGATTCTGAGAGAGCTTAAGAAACATTTTAGATTCCAAGCTATCCCTTTTGGTTCTGAGAAAGGAGCCCTTATGCCTTAGCCTGTCTAGAGGATATTGTGGTGCCATATTAAAGTCCCCTCCTAGGATCAAAAAACCTTCTGTATAGGATAGTAATCCAGCTTGGAGTCTTTCCCAGAAGAGAGGGCAGAAGACATTGGGAGCATATATATTACAAAGTGTATAAACTATCTTATCTATTTTAATTTTGACCAATAGGAACCTCCCCTCCGAATCTGTCTTAGTATGAAGAACTTGGTATTTTATTTTTTTACCTAGCAAGATTGCTACCCCTCCCTTTCTTTGAGTGCTGGGTGAAGCAATAACTTCATTAACCCAGGAACTTTTGAGCTTAAGAACTTCTTCCATTTTTAGGTGGGTTTCCTGTAAAAAGGCAATGTCTATGTGTATTTTTTTTAGATATGCAGAACATACAATTTTAAACAACTTTTCAATTTACTTCTAATTTAAAATTTGCTTCATTCTCTTGGTATCCTTTGTTAAAGGAACAACAATGCTCTACTGGGAGCTAGCTGAATACATTGGGTGAGCCAATCGCAGGTATATATGTATAGCCACCAGTCAGCAGCTAGCTCCCAGTACTGTTCTATCAATGTATTATTTCAACAAAGGATACCAAGAGAATGGGACAAAATGGATAATAGAAGTAAATTAGAAAGTTGTTTAAAATTGCATGCTTCACGTGAATAATGAAAGAAAAACGTTGGGTTTCATATCCCTCTAAAAGAGATTTGAGGCATGTTTTTAACATTTTCATAAAAACGAAAAAAAAGAAGTGGTTTATTAATGTGTGAACTAAAAATGTCCGAGAATATAAACTGAAAAAAAAGCTGAAGAAACAATCAAGAAAGGGTCAGATTAAGAGTTTTTGCCTAACAACTGAGACCTCATATCTATTTGAGCCCTTATAACTTTCTTGAGTAATTATTTTCAAAATATTTTTATTAGATGGTGTTATTATGAGTGGAACTGAACATTTACTTTTAATACGAGAGCTACATCTGACGCGCAAACATTCTCTTGGTATCCTACCTAGGTATCATTTTAAACAAAGGATACCGAGAGAACAAATTACATAATAGAATTATATTGGAAAGCTGTTTAAAATCGCATGCTCTATCTGAATCATGAAAGAAAAAAGTTGGGTTTCAGGTCCCATTAACCCCTTAATGACTGAGGACGTGCAGGGTACGTCCTCAGAAAAAAGGCAGTTAACGCCTGAGGACGTACCCTGCACGTCCTCGGTGTGGAAAGCAGCTGGAAGCGATCCTGCTCGCTTCCAGCTGCTTTCCGGTTATTGCAGTGATGCCTCGATATGGAGGCATCCTGCAATAACCTTCTACGGCCATCCGATGCAGAGAGAGCCACTCTGTGGCCCTCTCTGCACCGGACATCGATGGCCGGTATCGTTGGTGGGTGGGAGCCGGTGTGGGAGGTGGGTGGCGGCCATCGATGGCCCTGGTCATGTGGAGGGGGGCGGGATCGTGGGCGGGGGAGTCCGGGGGCGCGCGCGGGCGCGCGCACGTGCACGAGGGGGCGGGGGCGGGCGCGTGCACTGGGAGGGAGCGGGTGGGAACCGCTACACTACAGAAAAATGTGTCCCAAAACAAAATAAAAGTGGGACTTAGAATGTAAAAAAAAACCTTAGGAGTCATTTAGGTGGTGGGGGTTGGTCCGTGGGGGACCGTGGGGTGCCCTGCAAAAAAAATAAAAAAAAATAAAAAAATAAACATTTGTTTGTGTGCAAACTGGGTACTGGCAGACAGCTGCCAGTACCCAAGATGGCCCCCAATAAGGCAGAGGGGGAGGCTTAGAGAGCTGTTTTGGGGGGATCAGGGAGGTTGGGGGCTAAGGGGGGATCCTAAACACAGCATATGTAAATATGCTTTTTTTTTTCTTTTAGAAAAAAACAAAAAAAAACTTTTATTTTAGTACTGGCAGACTTTCTGCCAGTACTTAAGATGGCGGGGACAATTGTGGGGTGGGGGAGGGAAGGGAGCTGTTTGGGAGGGATCAGGGGGTGGGATGTGTCAGGTGGGAGGCTGATATCTACACTAAAGCTAAAATTAACCCTGCAAGCTCCCTACAAACTACCTAATTAACCCCTTCACTGCTAGCCATAATACACGTGTGATGCGCAGCAGCATTTAGCGACTTTCTAATTACCAAAAAGCAACGCCAAAGTCATATATGTCTGCTATTTCTGAACAAAGGACATCCCAGAGAAGCATTTACAACCATTTGTGCCATAATTGCACAAGCTGTTTGTAAATAATTTCAGTGAGAAACCTAAAATTGTGAAAAAATTAACGTTTTTTTTTTATTTGATCGCATTTGGCGGTGAAATGGTGGCATGAAATATACCAAAATGGGCCTAGATCAATACTTGGGGTTGTCTACTACACTACACTAAAGCTAAAATTAACCCTAGAAGCTCCCTACATGCTCCCTAATTAACCCCTTCACTGCTGGGCATAATACACGTATTGTGCGCAGTGGCATTTAGCAGCCTTCTAATTACCAAAAAGCAAAGCCAAAGCCATATATGTCTGCTATTTCTGAACAAAGGGTATCCCAGAGAAGCATTTACAACCATTTATGCTATAATTACATAAGTTGTTTGTAAATAATTTCAGTGAGAAACCTAAAGTTTGTGAAAAAAATTGTGAAAAAGTGAACAATTTTCTTTATTTGATCGCATTTGGCGGTGAAATGGTGGCATGAAATATACCAAAATGGGCCTAGATCAATACTTTGGGATGTCTTCTAAAAAAAAATATATACATGTCAATGGATATTCAGGGATTCCTGAAAGATATTAGTGTTCCAATGTAACTAGCGCTAATTTTGAAAAAAAGTGGTTTTGAAATAGCAAAGTGCTACTTGTATTTATGGCCCTATAACTTGCAAAAAAAGCAAAGAACATGTAAACATTGGGTATTTCTAAACTCAGGACAAAATTTAGAAACTATTTAGCATGGGTGTTTTTTGGTGGTTGTAGATGTGTAACAGATTTTGGGGGTCAAAGTTAGAAAAAGTGTGTTTTTTTCCATTTTTTCCTCATATTTTATAATTTTTTTTATAGTAAATTATAAGATATGATGAAAATAATGGTATCTTTAGAAAGTCCATTTAATGGCGATAAAAACGGTATATAATATGTGTGGGTACAGTAAATGAGTAAGAGGAAAATTACAGCTAAACACAAACACCTCAAAAATGTAAAAATAGCCTTGGTCCCAAACGGACAGAAAATGGAAAAGTGCTGCGGTCATTAAGGGGTTAATTATTCCATGGTTAGCAACCAATCAGGCAAGAGTTACCAAGAGCTGACAGGACAGTATAGAAGTAAAAATAACCAAAAGCAATACTAAGGGATGTACAGCCCTTGTCATGCATGCTAACATTTTTTGCATTTGGTAGAACAAAATTATAAATAAAAATAAGAACTGTGTTTCCGGTATCTTTTTTCTATGTAAAATCTTAATTATTAGTTACATTTTAATTATTAGTTACATTTTAATTATTAGTTATATTTTAATGAATAATGATTGAATTATTATACTGTGTACAATGCTTCCGTCAATATTGTGATACCTCTTAAACACAGTGTGTAGGGCAATCTACTTGTTTTCTATGTATTTACCAGCTGTTGGTTAAAAACATAAATAAATAAAAACTGTAAAAATTAAGTCTATTTTATTTTTTGCTGATCATTTTTTATATCATACTCTTTCAGATCAGACCTTAAAAGTACATTCAGTTTATGCTGAATGAAGCAGGAAGGAACATCATGGCCACAACTTGCATTATATAAAACAAATGAAAAATCTCTTATTGAAGAAGTAAAAATTACAACAAAACCTGCTCTTCCTTCTATGCCTGAGGATATAAAACAGGAAAGTATATGCTATAACCATCTCTAATGCAAACTGGGAATTAGTCGGAGGCACTGATTTAGAACAAGTTAAAAAAATCCATAATATTCCAAATGGACTCCATGTTTTTAGATGTACAATCTAGATAATCCCTTATTTAATAAGTGGCAGGCAATGGAGTTTGTAACTGTTAATCAACAAGGTTAGAATTAAATGAAATAGGTTGGAGTTTTGTGAAACCTTTTGGATTTTTACATTCAGAAAATGTATTCCTTTTGGTTTCAACCTTGAAAAAATATATAATTCATTTTTTTTTTTTTATTTCTTAGAACTGAATATACTACGTGTAAATGTGCACATAAAATAACAATACACATTATATATCCAAAAAATGAAATGTGCATTAAAAGGAAATGAGACGTTCAATGGAAAAAAGTAACCAGCCTATTTATTTATCCCTGGTTACTTGTGCTGTTACATTACTATTATGTACACAAAATGTTAAGATTACAATATACAAATTATTAAATTGATAGTAAAAATGTTCCAGGGAAATTAAAGTAAACATAAATTGATTCAGATAGAACATGAAATGTTAGGAGACTTTAATTTGCCTCTATTATTAAATGTATTGCTTTCTCTTGGTATTCATTGTAGAAAACCATACCTATGTATCAGGAGTAGCTGAGTACTACTAACAGCTAGATAGTGATTTATTGCTACACACACATATGCCTCTTGTCAGTGGCTCATTAGATGTGTTCAGCTAACTCCCCGTAGTGCTGCTCTGGAACTTAATAAAGTATGTGTTTAACCCATTTATCTTTACAGAGGTTAAACACATTCTTACATTCAAGAACTATTGCAATCATAAAATAATCCTTATATCACAACACATTATAGCATATTCTTATGTCCCTATAAGAATATAAAAGGTTAAAAAGGTTAAAAAAAATCCAGTGCATATTAACTAAGTTGCTATAAATAATTTGACCAATAGATGGCACATAAGGTCAATACAAAGGGGTAGTTTCACTTTTTTACCCTTTTTTTTTTCCAAAATGGTTCTACAGCCAAGCCCCCCAAAACGGTTTCCATTGAAGCAGACAGAGATTATTTTTAGAATATTGGTGATGGAGATCAGCTATAGAAGACTAATCTAGTCAGTAGTCCTCCCCACCCAAGAGACCCTCTAAGATTTATTTAACACCTGAAATTAGTGTAAATCTACAGACATTTGTATCCAAAGCTAGCACTGTGGAGGAAATGATAGTGCCTTCAATGTCAGGGCAAATATCCTGGTATCCAGGAATGCCCAGTTTAGCCTACATTACTAAAGCTTCACACAATACCAGCCATATCCCATCCAGCCCCACTCATAATACACCCATGAACCACCCCTCCCATGACTCATCCAAATAAAAAAAAAAGATCCACACTTAACACGTACCACTCATCTACCATTCAAGTGCAAATCAGCGTAGGGTAAATAATGACGATAGATTTGATTTTTTTAAATGTATGATATATCTGACTATGGCCTAGATTAAAAGCTGAGAACCCTGTGCTATCAATATGTCAGGTCCATGCTCAGAATAGTGCATAATCAGGTGTTAGAAGTCAATGATGAAACAGAATTAGTGCAGCCGCCATATATTTTCAATGGATAGCATTGCCCGCTAAACTGCTTATATTGCAAGTTGTGAGTTATGTGTTGCATGTGATCACAACACAGCAGTCAGTGCTAAACAATTTAGCATGACTGGAAACCGCAAGTAAAGTGTTAGGGATACAAAAACGACATTAAAACTTATATAAAACATAATAGAAATAAAGTAGTACACTCATACACATATTAACAGTAATAAATGTGTACTGTTAAAATAAACGTATAAGAGGTCTTTGAAAGTGTTTTATATATATATAAATATATATAACTCATAGCAATAAGCACTCACTGGTCTTTGGACGTCTGTGGTAAACAAAACTTTTATTCCATGTGATGTTTCGGGACTGGACACAGTCCCTTCTTCTGACAAACAAAACGTGAACAAACTGAACCTTTAAAGGCCTATTAAACCCTCCCCCAAGAAACAGCCAATCTTGACTGTCCATGTGACCCACCTACACCCAAAGCATCCTCATTGGTCATCAGTCACTGAACATGTAATGATCAAATATTCATATATAAACACAGTGGCTTAGATTACGAGTTGTGCGTTAGGGTTAAAAAGCAGCGTTAAGAGGTCCTAATGCTGCTTTTTAACGCCCGCTGGTATTACGAGTCTTGCAGGTACAGGTGTACCGCTCACTTTTTTCGCCAGACTCGGAAATACCGCAAATCCACTTACGTCAATTGCGTATCCTCTTTTTTCAATGGGACTTGCATAGCGCCGGTATTACGAGTCTGACCAAAAGTGAGCGGTAGACCCACTCCTGTCAAGCCTGATACCGCATTTTAAAGTCAGTAATTAAGAGTTTTACACTACAACGCTGTTGCATAAAACTCTTAACTAAAGTGCTAAAAAGTACACTAACACCCATAAACTACCTATTAACCCCTAAACTGAGGCCCCCCCACATCGCAAACACTAAAATAAATATTTTAACCCCTAATCTGCCAAACCGGACATCGCCGCCACTATAATAAATATATTAACCCCTAAACCGCCACACTCCCGCATCGCAAACACTAGTTAAATATTATTATTTATCGCTGCGGAATCTGTTGGAGCGCTGCGGAATCTGTTGGCGCTCTACAAATAACCGATAATAATAATAATAATAATAATTATTAACCCCTAATCTGCCGTCCCTAACATTGCCGCCACCTACCTACATTTATTAACCCCTAATCTGCCGCCCCCAACGTCGCCGCCACTATATTAAATGTATTAACACCTAAACCTAAGTCTAACCCTAACCCCCCCCAACTTAAATATAATTACAATAAATCTAAATAAAATTACTACGATTAACTAAATAATTCCTATTTAAATCTAAATACTTACCTATAAAATAAACCCTAAACTAGCTACAATATAACTAATAGTTACATTGTATCTAGCTTAGGGTTTATTTTTATTTTACAGGCAACTTTGTATTAATATCAACTAGGTAGAATAGTTATTAAATAGTTATTAAATATTTAATAACTACCTAGTTAAAATAAAGACAAATTTACCTGTAAAATTAAACCTAACCTAAGTTACACTAACACCTAGCACTACACTATAATTAAATAATTTAACTAAATTAAATACAATTAATTACAATTAAATAAAATTATCTAATGTATGAAACCCCCCCCCACTAAATTACAGAAAATAATAAAGAAATTACAAGATTTTTAAACTAATTATACCTACTCTAATCCCCCTAACAAAATAAAAAAGCCCCCCAAAATAAAAAAAACACTACCCTACACTAAATTACAAATAGCCGGGAGAAGTCTTCATCCAACCGGGCAGAAGTAGTCCTCCAGACGGGCAGAAGTCTTCATCCAGACGGCATCTTCTATCTTCATCCATCCGACGCGGAGCGGGTCAATCTTCAAGACATCCGACGCGGAGCATCCTCTTCTTTTCACGGCCGACGACTGAATGAAGGTTCCTTTAAATGATGTCATCCAAGATGGCGTCCCTTCAATTCCGATTGGCTGATAGAATTCTATCAGCCAATCGGAATTAAGGTAGAAAAAATCCTATTGGCTGATGCAATCATTGTAATTTTTTTTTACAGGTAAAAGAGCTGATTACTTTGGGGCAATGCCCCGCAAAAGGCCCTTTTAAGGGCTATTTGTAATTTAGTGTAGGGTAGGGCTTTTTTTATTTTGGGGGGGCTTTTTTATTTTGTTAGGTGGATTAGATTAGGTGTAATTCGTTTAAAAATCTTGTAATTTGTTTATTATTTTCTGTTATTTAGTGGGGGTTTTGTACTTTAGATAATTTTATTTAATTTTATTTAATTGTATTTAATTTATTTAATTAATTTAATTATAGTGTAGTGTTAGGTGTAATTGTAACTTAGGTTAGGTTTTATTTTACAGGTACTTTTGTATTTATTTTAGCTAGGTAGTTATTAAATACCCCTCCTCCTTTTTCAGTGTGTTGACAGTCATACGTAATGAGAGGCTGGTATTCGTTAGTGGATGGTGATTGGCCTGTCCTCTGACAGTATAGAGGGTGGTGTCTTGGTGCGTTTTCTCTGCCCTTTGCTTTGTTGATATGTAATGTAGGTAGCGATACGTGCTTGGCCCGCCTCCACCTCCCCTTTTTTCTGTGTTGTGATCACTGTGTGTGTGTAGATGGAGGCACGCCCTGATTTTTGTGATTGGCTCTAAGTGTAGGTGGGCGGTTTTGTTTATCGTTGGTTTGTTTTTATTGCATTGTTTGGATGTTTTGTTGCTTCTTTGTACTACTTAGGGGAGTTGCCACACAGTCTATGATGCACTGGTCATACCACTGTATGTTAGATATAGAACCTACATTTATGGTAGTTTTACACATACTGTGTTTATATATTAATATTTAATCATTACATGTTCACTGACTGATGACCAATGAGGATGCTTTGGGTGTAGGTGTGTCACACGGACAAACAAGATTGGCTTTTTCTTGAGGGAAGGTTTAATAAGCCTTTAAGGTTCAGTTTGTTCACGTTTTGTTTGTCAGAAGAAGGGACTGTGTCTAGTCATGAAATGTCACAGATGTCCAAAGACCAGTGAGTGCTTATTGCTACGAGTTCTGAATCTATTTATAGCACCCTGGCAGACATCTATTGATAGTGGGAGTGCATATACATTTACTTGCTTTATATATATATATATATATATATATATATATACTGTATATATAAATTCACACACACATATATATATACAGGTATATACTGTATATATATATATATATATATACAGTATATATACAGTATGTGTGTGTGCTTAAATATTTGTATATGTATATATATATATATTTATGTCTACATACAGACACACACACATATATATATACATACCATGCATCAAGGACACCAAACCAATGGCTGGCTATAGACGGGGTACTAATTTAAGAGACCTTTTAGTCAAAATGGATCCAAAGATGTGTTACCAATACACACAGAAGACCAACATCAAAGGATTGGTTTGGTTACAAGGGCGCTTTCTCCAATGTGTAATCCACCAATTTTATGTCAGTCCAGAAGACTCTGGAAATGAAAGGACTCCAATTTTGTGTTTGTATACACTCAATAAAAATAAGTGCAGTATACTCTCTGAATCAAAAATCCAGTATCAGCAACGCCATAATATAAAAAGAAAGAAACCTTAGTGTCTTTATAAAAACATAGGTTAATAAAGCTCTATGCATTTCAATGAACCAGTCCTCTTTTTCAAGAGCAAGTTAAAAGCAAAACAAAGTACATCGAATTGGTGGATTACACATTGGAGCAAGCGCCCCTCTAACTAAACCATATCTACTAACAGTTCGCTGGGAGAAACTGTGGGAGGCAGCGGCTCTGCTCCTGAATGAGTATTTGTTCTTACCATTTAATTTTACAATTGTTTTTGTATAATCAATTGTTTGTATTTTTCCAAAGGTTGCTTCAAATGTCTAGGATGTGTGATATATAACAGTTTAACTGCAACAAAATATTTTCCCCATCCCCACAGGAATTAAACCTTAAAGATCAGGTTCTCAATTTCATGCAACACAACACATGTGATCTACATTCTCATTTGCCCCTGTGCCCTTTATTATGTGGGTAAAACGGGGGGTACCATGAAAGAACGAATGGCCAATCATAGATCGGCCATTAGGCAGGCTTTGGATAAAGGCTATTCTGACCACCCTGTGGCACTTCATTGTCCGGAGAAGTCTCATCCACATGTTAGCAAGAAAAGCTAAGTTTAAACTCCCTTCTCTTTCATTGTAATGGTGTATATGCTCGGTTAATTTGATTAATTTAACATGACGGTTAGACATATATGGGACAGGCAGTTGGTGAATTCAGGATGTAGCCGGTCTAGAATACAGACGTGCAAGTGGTGTTTCATTGGCTCTTGAATGACATCTGACCTGGTTCAATCAAGGCACCTGTGGCTATTTAAACTTGTTGTGTCGGGGTTTTGGTCTCTGGCTGACAAGACCTGTTTCATGGGAGAACGGCTGTAATGCTGCTGTGAAGTATTTATCCGTGATGGTTTCTTCTAAGTACAATGTATCCCCATTTATCTCCTTACGTTTGCTAATGGTGTCTAAATGGTAGGCTGTTTTATTTCACAGTAAGTAGGTTATGCCGGTGATACAATCTGGGACTCGGAGCTGTTAATGCTTTTCGGCACTGATTATATTCTGATAGAGGTAGTGCAGCACTACGTCCTGTGACCTGTTCTATGACTGGTTTTGTATTATGATGGAGTCCTTAGAACTCATAGTATAAAAGTGCTGTTCCGTGTGTCTCATATGTGGCTGTATATTATGCAGCATTTTGATCTGACCTAGTTATGGTTACTATGTATTCTGGCTGGTGAGTACACTTGCGAGTTAGAGTGGCTGATTATTAAAGGGACATAAAACCCCAAAATTTTCTTTCATGACTCAGCTAGAACATACAATTTAAAACAACTTTCCAATTTACTTCTGTTATAAAATTTTCTTCGTTTTCTTGTTATCCTTTGTTGAAAAGCTGGGATGTAATCTCATGAGTGGGCACGTGTCCACAACACTATATGGCAGCAGTTTTGCAACAATGTTATACATAAGTAGGAGCACTAGATGGCAGCACTATTTCCTGTCATGTAGTGCTTCAGGCATGTGCACGCTACCTACCCAGGTATCCCTTCAACAAAGAATAACATGAGAATAAAATAAATTTGATAATAGAAGTAAATTGGAAACTTTTTAAACATTGTTTTCTCTATCTAAACAATGAAAGAAATTTTTTGGGTTCAATGTCCCTTTAACCTGTTGAGCTATACTGTTACATTGTATGTGATTTTCACATGGTCAGCAGGCTATGTAATGCTAGGAATCCGACTATCTTGCAATGGCTAGGATGTTCTGATTGTGATAAGAGTTAGTTATTTGCTGTGTATTGTGTGAGCATAGGAAGGTGCTCTTTCTAATATCTGCTTCAATCTACTAAATTGTTTGAAATTTATTTCTGATGTTTGCAGCTGTAGTCCTATTTCGCTGATGCCAGTGTCTACGATCAAATAACTGCTGGATGATGTATTCATCCACAGAATGTATGGTAAAATGTTTACCTAGTTTTTATCCTTTGTATATGTTATGGGGTGAGGGGTGTTAATGTTGTTGTTTGAATGTATTTTTTAAAATGTATGTTTTTCTATTTTGTATTTTTTAGAGCATTTTTTGTCTTGATAAAGGCCTAATTTGGGGCTGAAACATTGACAATTTATCCTACTTAATGAATTTAAAATGAAGAAGTATTAATGTATAAATCCTGTGAGCATCCTCCTATGAGGTTGGAGTGCTGGGCCACCGGCTAATTGAGATATATATATATATACACACCACACACACACACACTCAATGCAACAAAAGTGACTACAACTGTGATCACTCACACATAAGTTAGATCATTGAACCAAAATGTAATACACCAGTTATTTTCAAATTAGTCTAACTATATAAACATGGTTAAAAAATGTCCTGTGGACACCAGCATTTTCTAAATGTTGGACCTATGGGCTGTGTCTATCTGCATGTCTGCATCATGGCTCCACATGAAAAGAATTGCCAGAGGAATTAAAAAAATCTGATTTTGAGATTTCACAAAGATGGAAAAGGATACAGGAAGATTAGTGACCAACTAAAAATCATTTCAAACAGAGTTGCAGCAGTAAAAAGGAGGCATAGAACAAGCCATAGTACCACTAATCAGAGCTGCAGCTGCCGTCCTCCTAAAATGATGCCACAGACAGTGTGCTACATGCACAATCTAGCTCTGAAAAACAGATGGGCAAGTGCTTCAGACTTGACTCAGGGGTATAAATGGAAATTTGAGTTTCTGTGACAGCTCAGAGAGCGTAAAGGACATTGCATAATGTCAACCTCTATGGACGGCATCCACGGAATGTCCGGCACAAAATTGCAAGATTACACTTTGCTAAACATCATGAAAAGAAACCTGACAAATATTGGTAGCACATTCTTTGGTCAGATGAGACTAAATTTGTTTGGGGTTCAGCATGTCTGATGTAAACCTGACAAGGATTTTTACAGTGAATGCATAGTCCCAACAGTAAAGCACAGAGGTGGGAGTGTGATGATATGGAGCCGCATGAGTGCAAAAGGTGTTGGGGAGAGGACATTTGTAGATGGAACCATGAATGCCTATGGATATACCCAAATACTGTCCGACAAGATAACTTCCAGTCTCCAGACGTTTGGCAGAAGAGGAATATTCCAGCATGATAATGATCAAAAGCACACTGACAAAATCATGAAAGAGTTTCTAAAGAAGAAAATTGAAAACTTTGACCTGGCCAAGTATGTCAGCTGACTTGGATCCAATAGAACCCCTTTGGGGTATTTTAAAGAGAAATGTAGAGCAACACAAATCCTCCAGCAAACAGCAGCTGAAAAAAAAAATGGCAGAACATCTCTCCAGAAATTTTTGCAACACTGATATCCTCCATGCCAAGGAGGATTGAGTTTGTCATTAAAAATAAATGTAGACATACAAAGTATTGAACAAATAAAAGTTTGAATCTGTTTGCATTGAGAGTATACAACAGAAGTGAGTACACCCCTGTGCAATATCACTTAAAGTGAAGGTCAATTTCAATGAATTAGTGCCCGGTTTTTAATAATCCTATTTAAAACAAGGGCACTTTAATTAATCAAAATTGACATTTCACTTGTTTTCTTCAAAAACTTACCTTTTAATCCTAACAGCCGCTCCAGTGATTCCCCCCAGCCGTCAGAAGACTCTTCATACGTCAGAAATGACAAATCTGGCTTCCTCCAATCATGGCTTCCCCCTGGGGGAATCATGGTCTGAGGCATGCTGTGATTGGAGGAAGCCGGATTCGTCATTTTGGACCCCTGAAGAGGGCTTGCGACTGCCAGGATTAAAAGGTAAGTTTTTGAAGAAAACGAGTGAAATGTCAATTTTGATGAATTAAAGTGCCCTTGTTTTTAATACGATTATTAAAAACCGGGCACTAATTCACCGAAATTGACCTTCACTTTGAAGGTATATGAAACCCATTTTTTTTCTTTCCTGATTCAGATAGAGCATACCATTTAAAATCATATCCAATTTACTTTTATTATCAATTATCATAATTCTCTTAGTATCTTTTGTTGAAAAGCAGGGATGTATGCTTAGGAGCTGGCCCATTTATGGAGCACTATATGGCCAGAGTTTTTCAAGCATATTATCCATTTTCAAGAGCACTAGATGGCAGGGCTATCCATACCTTGTAATGCTCCAAATGCCTACCTAGGTATCTCTTTAACACATAATAGCAGGGGAACTAAGCAAATTTGATAACAGAAGTAATTGGAAACTTTTTGAAAATGGCATGCTCTGCCTGAATCACAAAATAAAATTGTGGGTTTCCTATATCTTTAAATGTCAAATGATTCAAAATGGTATCACCTTACAGTAATTGCATTACTTGTGAGTTTTATGGTAGGGTGTAGAACTATTGTATATGCAATTAGCACATCTAGGCAAGTATCCCTGCTTGCTTTTTATGGTAGGGTGTAGAACTATTGTATATGCAATTAGCACATCTAGGGAAGTATCCCTGCTTGCTTTTTATGGTAGGGTGTAGAACTATTGTATATGCAATTAGCACATCTAGGCAAGTATCCCTGCTTGCTTTTTATGGTAGGGTGTAGAACTATTGTATTTGCAATTAGCACATCTAGGCAAGTATCCCTGCTTGCTTTTTATGGTAGGGTGTAGAACTATTGTATATGCAATTAGCACATCTAGGCAAGTATCCCTGCTTGCTTTTTATGGTAGGGTGTAGAACTATTGTATATGCAATTAGCACATCTAGGCAAGTATCCCTGCTTGCTTTTTATGGTAGGGTGTAGAACTATTGTATATGCAATTAGCACATCTAGGCAAGTATCCCTGCTTGCTTTTTATGGTAGGGTGTAGAACTATTGTATATGCAATTAGCACATCTAGGCAAGTATCCCTGCTTGCTTTTTATGGTAGGGTGTAGAACTATTGTATATGCAATTAGCACATTTAGGCAAGTATCCCTGCTTGCTTCTCCCTAGAATTCCTCTATATACATTGCTACCAATGCACCAGAGGGTTAGCTGTAAGATATGCAAATTAGTTGTACAATAAAGTGCTTATAGAAAAAGATTCTTCACATTTAGATAATGGATGTGAATTGGAAAGTTGTTTAAAATTGTGTGCTCTGTCTGAAACATGAAAGTTTGATTTTGACTTTAGTGCCCCTTTAATAGTTTTCTATTTACTGTATTTTCTATGTTGACTTGATACATCACTGTCAGTAATCTGAAGCTAAAATGCCAGTGTATGCAACCTATGGTACATGCTTTCCAGGCTGCATGTGAAACCTATCATTAAAGTAATGGTAAATGTCCCCTATTTATAAACAGATTCGGAATGTTAGTGATATTTTAGATGGACTTTAATTAATCAGTTGTAATGAAGATGCGCTTTAGCTTACTTTTTAATGTAGCGCTGAAATTGAAATACCCCAGGCTCCGGCCGCCCACTTGAAAAGTAAATATTATTGGTGAGCCAATGGTTTGAACTGTTCTCCATTTTGCGCTCTAGCTACAATTTTTTGAAAAAAATTAAATAAATAAATAAAGCCATACACACTGGTTGGAGAACAGTTCACACTAGCTCACAAAAAAAATTGTTTTAAATTAGACAGCCGGAGCGCCGGTATTTGATATTTAGTACTACATTAAAAAGTTAAAGCGTATCTTCATTACAAACGATGAATTAAATTCCATATAAAACATTTCGGATCTGTTTATACAAAGGTGAAATTTGCCATCACTTTTAAGCACTGCTAGCTTTTACTAGAATCTTTTAATGCTTAATAAAGCATAGCAAAAAGCCTTCTTATTTTTGGATTATTACATGCAATTATACACAAAGAAAAAGGGAGATGAACATTTAGAGATTCTATAATATTTAATTATTCTTCCCCAACTTTAAACATGAACGAATACTTTCTAAATAATGGTTAACAATTTTTAAATATTGTACAATTTTATGGAGTGGCACTGCCCTCTTGTGTCCAAAATCTGTAAGACATATCTGAACTGTGAAAACAATAATCCTATTTAACAGGTTTTAAATTGTTATTCTTCTGCTGTTTTACAGTTACAATGTTCACAGCTCCTAGGAAACATGATTAAAGGCTTGCTACTCTCACTGACAAGCACTTTCAAGTAAATGTACGATATCAGAAACTAACAAGGCTGAGAAAAATTGGGGAAAAATATATTTACCATTTTTATTTTAATCTAAATGTAAATATAACAATTCAAAAGTATAAAAATATAATTTATGTAAGAACTTAACTGATAAATTCATTTCTTTCATAGTGGCAAGAGTCCATGAGCTAGTGGCATATGGGATATACATTCCTACCAGGAGGGTGCAAAGCTTCCCAAACCTCAAAATGCCTATAAATACACCTCCCACCTCACTTATACCTCAGTTTAACGTATAGTCAAGTAGTGAGGTGTAAAAAATGAGTAAAAAGCATACAAAAAGAGGAACTGGAAAAATAATGTGCTTTATGCAAAAAAAATCATAACCACAAAAAATAGGGTGGGTATCATGGACTCTTGCCACTATGAAAGAAATGAATTTATCAGGTAAGTTCATAAATTATGTTTTCTTTCGTGTAAATGGCAACAGTCCATGATATAGTCCATGATATAATACCCAATATGTGGAAGTCCACAAGTCACTAGAGAGGGAGGGCTAAAATTAAAACAGCTATATCCGCTTAGAAATTAAATCCAAAAAAATAATTCTTTTCTTAAAAATTTAAAAAAACTCAAATCAAAGGCACTAGAATCAAACAGACAGCTGCCTGAAGAACCTTTCTACCAAAGGCTGCTTTCCGAAGAAGCAAACACATCAAAATGGTAAAATTTTGTAAATGTATTCAAAGAAGACCAAGTTGCTGCTTTGCAAATTTGATCAACTGAAGCTTCATTCTTGAAAGTCCAAGAAGGGGCAACTGATCTAGTAGAATGAGCTGTTATTCTCTGAGGCGGAGAATGCCCCGCCTCCAAATAAGCTGTGTGAATCAAAAATTTCAACCAAGATTCCAGAGAAATGGCAAAGGCTTTCTGGCCTTTCCTGGAACCAGAAAAAAATAACAAATAGATTAGAAGCCTTTCTGAAATCTTTAGTAGCCTCAACATAATATTTCAAAGCTCCTACCACATCCAAAGAATGTAAAGACCTTTCAAGAGTATTCTTAGGATTAGGACACAAGGAACAACAATGTCCCTATTAATGTTGTTAGAATTCACAACTTTAAACGAAGTCCGCAAAACAGCTTTATATTAATCGAAAATCAGATAAGGAGACTCACAAGAGAGAGCAGACAATTGAGAAACTATAAGGAGGACCCTGTAAAATTTTCAATAC
The DNA here is from genome assembly GCF_027579735.1 of Bombina bombina. Lineage (NCBI taxonomy): Eukaryota > Metazoa > Chordata > Amphibia > Anura > Bombinatoridae > Bombina > Bombina bombina. The sequence goes on from NC_069500.1 coordinate 1,031,028,531, forward strand.
CAAATTGAGACTCTAAGGAGAAGAAATACATTTAATAACAGGTTTAATATGAATCAAAGCTTGAACAAAACAGTGAATATCAGGAAGCTTAGAAATCATTTTTTTGAATAAGAAAGAAAGAGCAGAGATTTGTCCTTTCAAAGTATTTGCAGACATCCCTTTATCCAAACCATCCTGAAGAAACTGTAAAATCCTAGGAATTCTAAAAGAATGCCAAGAATAATCATGAGTGGAACACTATGAAATATAGGTTTTCCAAACCCGATGATAAATCTTCCTTGAAACAGACTTACGAGCCTGTATCATAGTGCTAATCACTGAGTCAGGGAAATCTCTATGACTAAGTGCTAAGCTTTCAATTTCCATGCCTTCAAATTTAGAGATTTGAGATCCTGATGGAAAAATGGCCCTTGAAACAGAATGTCTGGCCTTAAAGGAAGTGACCAAGGCTGGCAACTGGACATCCAGACAAGATCTGCATACCAAAACCTGTAAGGCCATGCTGGTGCTATCAGAAACACATAAGATTGTTCCATTATAATCTTGGAGATCACCCTTGGAGGAAGAACCAGAGGCGGAAAAATGTAAGCATGTTGGTAAAACCAAGGAACTGCTAAAGCATCCACCATCTCTGCCTGAGGATCCTTGGACCTGGAAAGGTATCTGGGAAGCTTCTCTTTTAGACGAGAGGCCATCAGATCTATTTCTGGAAGACCTCACATTTGTACAAGATGAAAAAACACATGTGGATGGATAGACCACTCCCTGCGGATGTAAAGTCTGACAGCTGAGATAATCCGCTTCCCAATTGTCTTCACCTAGGATATGAATCGCAGAAATTTGACAAAAGTTGGATTCCGCCCAAGAAAGTATCCGAGATACTTCTTTCATTGCTGAAGGGCTGCAAAGTCCTCCTTGATTATTGACATATGCCACTGTTGTGATATTGTCTGTCTGAAAATGAATGTAAACTTCTCTCTTCAATAGAGGCCAAGCCTGAAGAGCTCTGAAAATAGCACAGAGTTCTAAAATATAGATTGGCAACTTCGCCTCTTGAGGATTCCAAACCCCTTGCGCTGTCAGAGACCCACAGACAGCTCCCCAACCTGTAAGACTTGCATCTGTTGAGATCACAGTCCAGGAAGGATGAACAAAGGAGGCCCCTTGAACAATAAGGTGGTGGTTTAACCACCAAGTCAGAGAGAGTTGAGTGTTGGGATTTAAGTATATCAACTGTGATATCTGAGTATAATCCCTGCATTATTAGTGCAACATGCAAAGCTGTAGAGAACTCATATGAAAATGAGCAAAGGGGATCACGTCCGATGCTGCAGTCATGAGACCTAAAACTTCCATGAACATAGCCCCTGAAGGGAATGATAGAGACTGAAGGTTTAGACAAGCTAAAACCAACTTCATTCATCTCTTGTCTGTTAGAAAAAGAGTCATGGACACTAAATTTATCTGGAAACCTAAAAAGGTGACCTTTGTCTGAGGAATCAAGAAACTCTTTTGTAAATTGATCCTCCAGCCATGTCTTTGAAGAAACCACACTAGTTGTTTCATGTGAGATTCTGATAAATGAAAAGATTGAGCTAGTACCAAGACATCGTCCAAATAAGGAAAGACCACAATACCCTGCTCTCTAGAAGGGCACTGAGAATCTTCGATAAAATTCTTGGAGTTGTCGCTAGGCCAAACAGAAGAGCGACAAATTGATAATTCTTGTCTAGAAAAGAGAACCTCCGAAAATGATAATGGTCTGGATGAATCGGAATGTGAAGATAAGTGTCCTGTAAGTCTATTGTAGACATGAAATTACCTTGCTGAACAAAAGGCAGAATAGTCCTTATAGTCACCATCTTGAAAGTTGTGACTCTTACAAAATGATTTAAAAGTTTCAGATCGATTGATCTGAACGAATCTTCTTTCTTTGGGGCAATGAACAGATTTGAATAAAAACCCAAACCCTGTTCCTAATAAAAAGACAATCCAATAAAATTATTTGAATTTCAAACAAGCAGCAGATTTTTTTTCTGACTGTTTTTTAACAGTCCTTTAGCTAAGCAAAAGAGTTTAATTTATCTTTCACACCCCTGTTTGCCAAAGTGTTAGTCAGTTGTATGAATTACTTTGTGTTTGTAAATCCTAAGCCAAAATACATTGTGGTTTATTCTACAGTGAAAGAAAAAAAACACAATACCTAGACAATTTATATTTCTTAAACAAAGAATATTGTAATGCTCTGCACATTTGCCAAAAGTAGTTATGCAGTACAGATCACAGTGGCAGGAAAGAGCCACTGACCTATTTATAGCTGGCATAAAGTTTAGGATAATAATTTACATAGCCTACTTTTATTTGCAGGACATGAGATCTTTTACAATACTGTTAAATTAATAACAACATTAAATCAACACTCTCTATGGTGCCATTAAATACATGTTCTTTTTATAATCTACATAAAAAAAAATCCTTTAAAGGTTATCAATTAAAAAAACAACAACCTTGCAGATGCATAACAAAGGTACATATCAATCCAAATGAGTTTAAAAACAAACAGCTAAAATGTGCATAAGATATAAGTCTGTATTCACTCAAACGTGGACGGGCTGGGGGGGGGGGGGGAATTGCTTGCATTAGCTTTACACAGTAAACTTATAAACATGCAGAAAGCCTAACTTTAAATAAAATATATATTACTTGGAATTAATTTTATAACGGTTTCCTTCCATAATAACTAAATTCAGAACTAAATGTAAACAGCATCAAGCGCCTTCACCATCACAATATATGAAGAAGTGATTGTTATATCATGCTAACTAACTTTAATTATATAAATATATTACTGATTTGCAGCATTTACAGAACACAGAATATGCTTTTTGCCTCCTGCTTTTAAAGTGATAACGATCAATGTGCACTTGACGTGGCCAAGTGCTGCAATAAAGTTTTGCATGAAATCACCAGAAGATTTGAGTGTGTTGGAACCAAATGCTCATACACGTGACATACAGTTGCATCTGTCACATATAAAATACATGTAAAAACGTATTAATCTAATGGTGATTTTACTTTTAGCTAAAGCATTTTTGCAAACACATAAATTGACAAAATGTATCTAATTGTATTTTGAATATAAATATTTTAAATACACTGATTTGCATTTTACATATTAAACGGACAGTCTACTCCAGAATTATTATTGTTTAAAAAGATAGATAATTCCTTTATTATCCATTCCCCTGTTTTGCATAACCAACACGGTTATATTAATGTACTTTTTACCTCTGTGATTACCTTGTATCTAAGCCTTTGCAGACTGACTACCGCCTTATTTAAGTTCTTTTGACAGACTTTAATTTAGCCAATCAGTGCCCTCTCATTTGTAACTTTACGGGCATGGTCACAATGTTATTTGTATGGCACACGTGAACGTACACCCTCTAGCTGTGAAAAACTGCCAAATGCATTGAAATAAGGGGCAGTCTTCAAGGATTTAGAAATTAGCATATGAGCCTACCTAGGTTTAGCTTTCAACAAAGAATACCAAGAGAACAAAGCAAATTTGATGGCAAAAGTGAATTGGAAAGTTGTTTAAAATTGCATTCCCTACCTGAATCGTGAGTTTAATTTTGACTAGACTGTCCCTTTACATTTCTATCACTTTAAATCTAACAGCTGTCTACCCATTGCTTAAATTAGATCACTTTTATATTCTGCATGTTATAGGTGATGGTATTGTCTCTCTAGTTTAAAATATGTTCTTATATTAAAACAATTATTGAAAGAAAAAAACACAAAACTAGTTTGTATCTAGTATTTAATGCATCTCAGAATTGATGTGTGTAAGAGGCTTTTTTTTAAAAAAATAATTGTACTTACAATATTTTTTTGAGACCACTCAAAATCAGTGTAATAGAATATTTAAAACATAATTGCTTTTGTGTAAGAATAACTCATCACATTTTTTGTTATTTTGCATGTAGTAAGGAACTTTAACATATGGAACTGTAAATTATTAGACTTTACGGTCCATTCTTACATATTTGTAAGCCATGACATTGATTAAAGTCTTTTATTTAGGGATAAAGTGGTTCTCTAACATTATCAATACCTTTATAGCAGCAAAACCAAGATGGCATCGCTGCAGTTTTGTACACTGTGATATTGCATTGCCAAAATTATGAGCAGATATCAGGATAGACAGGTAGGGAAAGATTAGCTGATGAATTGGTGTGAATGGTGTTTCAGTCAGTGTCAAAATCAATTATATGACCAGTGCTGTGGGTAGGTGTGTCTGTTCATCATCAGAAACTGGGTGAAAGAGAGGAAGTACCTGATAATTATAGCTAGTCTATCAAGAGAACAACCATAGAGCAGACTACTAAATTATTCAGAAACATCTAGATTGATTGGGGGGACAACTTAGAGATAAGAATGTGGAAGTTATGACTGCATAAACCTGAGCAAAAGCTGAGAGAAGCAACAGGTTTGATTCTTTAAAATATATAATTTGTTGACAGTGGCATGAAAACTCCCCAACCTGCCTGTCACATGGTGTTGGTGATTGAGGGACAAACTACTGTGGGAAAATGAAGCCCAATTTGTTGTAGGCTTATTGTGCATTGCAGGGTATATACACAAAAGGTAGATAAGGAACAAGTATGATTTGGATTAGGCAACAAACATGGATTTGTGTAGGAATTGTCAGCTTATATAGCTGTGTGAGAAGAGGAATGCAGAAGAGGAGAAGCTGATAAAATAAAAAGCTATTGAAGCAATACAAATGGGAACCTGAAATTACTTTTAATTTCCTCACTACAGATGACACAGGGGTAGGGTTTCCACCTTAGACATGTGTTCATGGACACTTATGAGTTACACATGCTGCAGGGTGTGCAGGGAGGAGCATGTATTGTGTTTCTGGACAGCACTATTCATATTCCTCCCTGCACACCCTGCAGCATGTGTAACTTATAAGTGTTCTGTATTTTAAGGGACAGGTGGCAACCCTACACAAGGGGGTCAATTTATCATGGTGCGGACAATTCTTGTGAACTGGTGCAATGCCCCCCCATGCAGATTCACGGCCAATCGGCTGCTAGCAGGGGGTGTCAATCAACCCGATCATATTTGATCGGGATGATTGCTGTCCCCCACCTCAGAGGTGGCGGACGAGTTAAGGAGCAGTGGTCTTAGGACTGCTGCTTCTTAACTTCCGCTTCAGGGGGAACTGAAGCGGAGTGGGTCGGAAGCATTATCCGCTGCTTCATAAATCGACCCCAAAGTGTCATCATACTGGGAACCTCCCATAGTGCAGCCTGACTAAGCATCTTTAAATTTAGTGGGTTTGGATGCAATTGTCCAAATAAAAAAATAAAAATATAATTCAAAAACACAACAGGTTTTGTCACTGTTCTTGAGTGCTGGGAATCAAAATTAGGCCTGGCACTTAAATCTGAGCTTTGCTCTTCCTTTGGTCTGGTATTCCACACATCAAATCCAAAATAAGCGTCCTCGCAAACCAGTTCACTTAAATGAGGTACCAGGGTGCTAATCAGGTTGGAGATAGCATTCTCTGGATTTCAAACTAACCAAACACCCCACCAACATACCATAATCCTGGTGGGCCATGACTAGTTGACAGAGAGAGATCTATGATTATGGCCACCTGAACAGAAAGGCATCAGATATATTTGCTTTACCAGTTGACAAACTGCCTTAGCCCCACCCACCTAACAGTCAGGCCTCACTCGCAGGCTGTAGGCAGGGTTGGACTTAGAGGGGGGAAATTGCCTCCATCAATAGAAGAATAAGAGCTAGAACAGCTCTGCTTAAAATCAGTTCCTTATAATAAGCTCTATTTTTGTCTATTGCCCTGTTATTAGTGATAGAAATCATGCTGCACTCTCAACAAAAACAGGGCTAAATTCAGGGTCAGGACTTTAGGCAGACTCAATTGTTCAAGCGTTGAATTCTCACTGATAGTACTGTGCTCAGAAGTAGTGAAAATGAGGAAGGTCCAGATCTTTCAAGGGAGGTCAGGTAGCTAATCTAGGAATGTTATCTTATGGAACATTCTGGCCTTCAAGCAAATATCCAAATATCTGTCCTTCATCCACCATGATTGTTTCAAAAAGCAAGTTTATATATCCCTGATGTGAGGGTAAAGTGGTTACCAAAATAACAATAGTAAACAACAGCACAGATAGAACATAATATAGTGTCAATAAAAAAGAACAGACATTGGGGCCTAGTTATCAAGCCGTCAACCTCAAATACGCTGGAATTCCGCAGCGTATTTGTGGCAAGGCTGATTCGCCTTAGTTATCAAAGGCTAGAGACCGGCAAAAGTAGAATTTTGTGACGTAAACTTCGATCCGCCGGACTCAGTCCGACACAGATCGATTCTTACGTCACTACAGATGTTCCGCACACAAGTGCGGCACAATCTGACTACTTTTGCTAGTTATCAAAAAACTAGCAGGTAAGCTCGGCACTTTTACGGCCCAGCGTACCTGGTTTTCAAACCGCCACCCTGGAGGTGGCGGATCCCATAGGAATCAATGGGAGTCTGACCATAGCGAAAGTACAAGTTCGCTGCTGCCAGACATCCCATTGATTCCTATGGGAGCTGTCTACACCTAACACCCTAACATGTACCCCGAGTCTAAACACCACTAATCTGTCCCCCCTACACTGCCGCAACTAAATACAGTTATTACCCCCTAAACCGCCGATACCGGAGCCCACCGCAAGCTACTCTATACATATTAACCCCTAAACCGCTGCTCCCGGAGCCCACCGCAACTATAATAAATGTATTAACCCCTAAACCACCGCTCCCGGAGCCCACCGCCACCTACATTATACCTAGTAACCCCTATCCTGCCCCCCCTATACCGCCGCCCTCTATAATAACGTTATTAACCCCTATCCTGCTGATCCCGCAAATAAATAATAATTATAATAGTTTAACCCCTAAACCGCCGCTCCCTGAACCCGCCGCAACCTATATTAAATGTATTAACCCCTATCCTGCCCCCCTACACCGTCACCACTGTAATAAATTTATTAACCCCTAAACCTAAGTCTAACACTAACCCTAACACCCCCCTAACTTAAATATTAATTAAATAAATCTAAATAATATTTCTCTTATTAACTAAGTTAATCCTATTTAAAACTAAATACTTACCTTTAAAATAAACCCTAATATAGCTACAATATAAATAATAATTATATTGTAGCTATCTTAGGATTTATTTTTATTTTACAGGCAACTTTCAATTTATTTTAACTAGGTACAATAGCTATTAAATAGTTATTAACTATTTAATAGCTACCTAGCTAAAATAAAGAGAAATTTACCTGTAAACTAAAAACTAACCTAAGTTACAATTACACCTAACACTACACTATACTTAAATAAATTATTTCTATTTAAAACTAAATACTTACCTGTAAAATAAACCCTAATATAGCTACAATATAAATAATAATTATATTGTAGCTATCTTAGGATTTATATTTATTTTACAGGTAACTTTGTATTTATTTTAGCTAGTTAGAATAGTTATTAAATAGTTATTAACTATTTAATAACTACCTAGCTAAAAGAAATACAAAATTACCTGTAAAATAAATCCTAACCTAAGTTACAATTAAACCTAACACTACACTATCATTACATTAATTTAATAAATTAACTACAAATAACTACAATTAAATACAATTACATAAACTAACTAAAGTACAAAAAATAAAAAAAGCTAAGTTACAAAAAATAAAAAAAAATAAGTTACAAACATTTTAAAAATATTACAACAATTTTAAGCTACTTACACCTAATCTAAGCCCCCTAATAAAATAACAAAGCCCCCCAAAATAAAAAAATACCCTACCCTATTCTAAATTAAAAAAGTTCAAAGCTCTTTAACCTTACCAGCCCTTAAAAAGACCTTTTGTGGGGCATGCCCCAAAGAATTCAGCTCTTTTGCCTGTAAAAGAAAAATACAACCCCCCAACATTAAAAGCCACCACCCAAATACCCCTAATCTAACCCAAACCCCCCTTAAAATAACCTAACACTAATCCCCTGAAGATCATCCTACCTTGTCTTCACTCAGCCGAGCAGCGATGGAACCGAAGAAGACATCCGGAGCGGCAGAAGTGATCATCCAAGTGGCGCTGAAGAAATCTTCCATCCGATGAAGTGATCCTCCAAGCAGCGCTAAAGAAGTCTTCCATCCGGGCGATGTCATCTTCCAAGAGGCGCTGAAGAAGTCTTCTATCCGGGCGATGTCATCTTCCAAGCCGGGTCTTCAATCTTCATCCCGCCGACGCGGAACATCCTTCTTTACCGACGGACTACCGACGAATGAAGGCTCCTTTAAGGGACGTCATCCAAGATGGTGTCCCTTCAATTCCAATTGGCTGATAGGATTCTATCAGCCAATCGAAATTAAGGTAGGAAAAATCTGATTGGCTGATTGAATTTCTTCAGCGCCCCTTGGATGATCACTTCTGCCGCTCCGGATGTCTTCTTCGGTTCCATCGCTGCTCGGCTTAGTGAAAACAAGGTAGGATGATCTTCAGGGGATTAGTGTTAGGTTATTTTAAGGGGGGTTTGGGTTAGATTAGGGGTATGTGGGTGGTGGCTTTTAATGTTGGGGGGGGTTGTATTTTTCTTTTACAGGCAAAAGAGCTGAATTCTTTGGGGCATGCCCCACAAAAGGTCCTTTTAAGGGCTGGTAAGGTTAAAGAGCTTTGAACTTTTTTAATTTAGAATAGGGTAGGGCATTTTTTTATTTTGGGGGGCTTTGTTATTTTATTAGGGGGCTTAGATTAGGTGTTAGTAGCTTAAAATTGTTGTAATATTTTTAAAATGTTTGTAACTTATTTTTTTTATTTTTTGTAACTTAGCTTTTTTTATTTTTTGTTCTTTAGTTAGTTTATGTAATTGTATTTAATTGTAGTTATTTGTAGTTAATTTATTTAATTAATGTAATGATAGTGTAGTGTTAGGTTTAATTGTAACTTAGGTTAGGATTTATTTTACAGGTAATTTTGTATTTCTTTTAGCTAGGTAGTTATTAAATAGTTAATAACTATTTAATAACTATTCTAACTAGCTAAAATAAATACAAAGTTACCTGTAAAATAAATATAAATCCTAAAATAGCTACAATATAATTATTATTTATATTGTAGCTATATTAGGGTTTATTTTACAGGTAAGTATTTAGTTTTAAATAGGAATAATTTATTTAAGTATAGTGTAGTGTTAGGTGTAATTGTAACTTAGGTTAGTTTTTAGTTTACAGGTAAATTTCTCTTTATTTTACCTAGGTAGCTATTAAATAGTTAATAACTATTTAATAGCTATTGTACCTAGTTAAAATAAATTGAAAGTTGCCTGTAAAATAAAAATAAATCCTAAGATAGCTACAATATAATTATTATTTATATTGTAGCTATATTAGGGTTTATTTTAAAGGTAAGTATTTAGTTTAAAATAGGATTAACTTAGTTAATAAGAGAAATATTATTTAGATTTATTTAATTAATATTTAAGTTAGGGGGGTTTTAGGGTTAGTGCTAGGCTTAGGTTTAGGGGTTGATAAATTTATTACAGTGGCGGCGGTGTAGTGGGGGGCAGGATAGGAGTTAATAAATTTATTATAGGTGGCGACGGTGTATGGGGGGCAGGATAGGGGTTAATAAATTTAATATAGGTTGCGGCGGGTTCAGGGAGCGGCGGTTTAGGGGTTAAACTATTTCTTTATTTGCGGCGAGGTGCGGGATCAGCAGGATAGGGGTTAATAACGTTATTATAGAGGGCAACGGTATAGGGGGGGCAGGATAGGGGTTAATAGGTATAATGTAGGTGGCAGCGGTGTCTGGGAGCGGCGGTTTAGGGGTTAATACATTTATCAGAGTTAGTAACTTTATTTAGTTGCGGGGGGCTCCGGGGGCGCCAGTATAGGGGATAGAACAGTATAGTATAGTGTGGGTGCTTAGTGACAGGCTAGCAATAAAGCTGGGAAAAAGCCGAAGAGCAGCGAGATCGGATGAGTGATAACTCTCACAGTCCGCTGCTCATCGCCCCGTACTTGGTGCGTGGCTTTTTGACTGCTTTATTTGATAACTTAGGCAAAAATTTTCAGGTCTGCGGAGGCGATGTGAGGCGAGCTTAGGCAGGCGTATTGGGCCGGCGAAGGCCGGAAAGTTGACACGTTGATAACTACCCCCCATGAGATCAATAAACTGATATATATATATATATATATATATATATAAATATATATATACAGATACAGAGCAGACATATTAGACTAAAAGCCACACAAACTCCTATCCCATAACTAATATCTGTAGTTTGCATAACTGACATATGGTGGGAGGAAAAGACACATCATAGTGAAAAGCCATCTGAGCCTCAGCACTGTGTATTTAATAGTACCTCTATGTCAGTGCACCTCCCCAATTACTAATGCCAATGTGGTCAGAGTACAACAAGGATACAAGCTCAGGACATGATATCACTGTTAACTGAACTAATATGAAACATACGACCTAAGACGTGTTAAAAATACCAATTCCTGAAATAAACATAAAAGAAAAAATATTTAAAAAATAACATGCGGTTGTAGGCCACTATATCATAGTTTCACTGAACATAACCATTAGGCCTAAGAGACCATCCAACACATTGAGGCTATTTCGTTGTTTTCATGGTACAAGATGTCAAGGATTTTTGATGCCATCAGACCACAATACTTGTTTATGTCGTGAGAGAGTGAACATTCAGCTGTTTAATATTGGGCGTTGCAACAATACATGTCTAAGATTTATTGTCTGGTTCACTGGATGAAAATCCAGCTGTCTGTGAGTGCCTGCTGACCATTCCATGTGTACAAATATATATACAAATACAAACACACACATATACTGTATACATTATATATATATATATATATATATATATATATATATATATATACAGTATATATGTGTGTGTGTGTGTATATATATATAAATGTTCGTATACAGTGTGTATACAGTGTGTATACAGCGTATCATGTCAGACAGACATTGATAAATTGGCCCCTATATCTTAATGAGCAATTACCCACTGATCATGTGTGCGGCACAGACCGCGGTAATCAGGTGGTTTGGCTCGAGTGACTTACAAGTTTTTCCGTTTTCTGCAAAACTCCAATTCAAGGAGGTATATTTTCCCTTAAATCCTGGTGGGAAGGCTTAAGGATAAAATTTATGCTTGCACGCAAAGGGCATTTGTAGGAGCTAATGAACTGGCTATACAATTAATAACACGGTTGGTTGTGAATTCAGTTATTTTTGCTAAGAATAAATAATTCCAGTGAAATGTAACTAGATTTGTGTTATGATACCTATAGGGACATGATATTTGTAGGTTTAACATAGTTGTTATAGAAATTATAATACTACTGTGACGGTTTGATGTATTTTTCACATGAAGTGTTTATTTGTGTCAAATGGGTGATTATTGTAATAAGATGCAACATTATTTAAATTTAAAGAGTGCTGAATTCCCTTACTTTTAGGAAAGGGGCACAATTTACCCCTCTCCATTTCTTTCTTAAACAAAGGTGTGAATACATATATGCACACACATCTATATACTAGGGTCATAAGCCTGATGAAACGTCCATGTTCGGAATAAAAAATATATTGCTTGCAGCCTAGTAAGGCCCTCTTGTCTTAACATGTTTAAAAACTTTTTTAGAATTCATTATTCTGGTTGACTTTTGGGCCCCAATTTAACAAAGGTCTTGCGGACCTGATCCGACACTGCGGATCAGGTCTGCAAGACCTCGCTAAATGCAGAGAGCAATACGCTCTCTGCATTTAACATTGCACCAGCAGCTCACAAGAGCTGCTGGTGCAACGCCGCCCCCTGCTGACTCACGGCCAATCGGCCACCAGCAGGGAGGTGTCAATCAACCCGATCGTTTTCGATCGGGTTGATTTCCGGCTATTCCAGGGTTATGGAGCAGCGGTCTTTAGACCGCTGCTTCATAAATTGTGTTTCTGGCGAGTCTGAAGACTCAACAGAAACACGGCCCTTCAAGCTCCATACGGAGCTTGATAAATGGGCCTGTTGGTCACAGCCCCCAGCTTTCACAGCCCCCACTGCTGGCATATCTGACTGACATTATTTAGTTGTTGCCACTTGTCTGCTATTTTTTCCATTTGCGCTATCGCTGGTCTCCCTGTGATTCTTGCTCAATGTAAATCCATGTGTTATGTTCCTTCTATACCAGAGTACTCATGGGGAACATAAATTTAGTGTCCTCTTTCTTTTATCTTTTATTATCTCTTCTCCCACTTATCAACCACTTAGAATGGGAAATCTATCCATGACACAGCTTCCATCTTAACATTTTTATATAAATACTTTTTTCCCTCAATAGAGTCCTTAATTCAAGGAAGTTTGGAAAAAAATATCTTCTTAAAATTATATTATTTGATAGTCATAGTAATACTTCTACACAGATGTCTAGAAAACCATATTAGATTTGCAACACAAACATGGCTGCAGAATATTCCCATATATCCCCATGAAATGCAAAACTTATAATTTATTAGTGTAATTAATTTGGAAATTTGGTACAATTCTTTCTGCCACTATATTTATCACATTCCCTGAAGCAAGCAATACCTGAATTTTCTTTTTATATTATTACCATACACCATGGGTGACTATTCAAACACAATTCCATGACCAGAATAAGCAAGTAGTTGTACTCACAGTGCATTGCACTCAATTCTTTAGTAAATGGCGATTAAAGATATTGACAATCGGGGGGGGCGGAGCAAACCGCCGAAGCTACAAGTCACACATTACCGGAGCTCCTGACTTCAATTCATATATAGTGTTAGTTTATTCACTTGGAGCCCTTCTTCCAGTAGCCACTTTGCTCTATTACCTAGCCTATGTGACCGTCCTCGCACCATAAGAGCAGAATCTGAGGATTCCTACCTCACAACTCCTAGAGCCGACAACTAAGTCACACGCTGCAAAAGCGCGAATCGCCATCTTAACACAGGATGGAGTCACTTAGCAGATGGGAGGATGAAACGGAGAAACTGCTACAAACCTTTTATGAGGAGCTAAAGAAAGATCTGCTTGCTTTTGGGGACAAGTTGGTAACACTTATACCTCACAGTCGACAGGATGAGGAGCTACATAAGGGAACAGTTCCCTCTCCTATGACACATGCTGTAGCCGCTGCGCCTGACCCCACAAGTGAGCACATTCCCCGCCCTGATGCTCACGAGCCTGAAGAATCGCTCACTGGAGCAGTGGAAGAGATCCTGTTCTCCTGTGCAGCAAAGGAGTATGCAGCGCCCCTGACTTCCCAGCCCGTATTTGAACTTCCTCCTGCAGACCAGCCTGAGCTGCTCAGTTGCGCCATGATCCTACCGGACTCTAAGGTGCTAGCCGGGCACAATGATAGCTGCTATTACTTACACGGGGACAGCCGCTGCAGGTGTGATCCTCAGAATCAGCTACTTGACTCACCCTGGTTCCCTGATCTCGCTCAAGGTAGACTCCCGCAGAGCATTCTTCATCATGCTGTTTGCCTCTTCCCATACCAACTGGATAAGCGATGGAGATTGCGGTGGGACCCAGGAAAAGGCCAGTTCTGGCGCCTCTATCACTACAACACAGAGTGCAATACTGTCGTCACTTGCTCCAAATGCCGGTTTGAGTGACTGGGATGAGGGAGACTTCTTAAATGAACCTCTCATATATATTACACAAGATCCACTGCTATGAATGATGACTCGAAAGTTTGATGTTTGATGATGGGAACGTTTTCCTCATACCAGCTTTCATGTTAATAACCCTTGCTCACAGTATAGTCATTGGTTTGTAGTACTAAATTGTTTGTTGTTTATAGTGTCTCACTGGTTAAACTTCACCTGTCACCACAGAGACTGTTTAGTTGCAGTGCATATAGCTTAGATAAACTGCCTCAATCACACCTTCCCCTTGCACACTTTTCCCATATATTCCATGTAGATCGCAGTACTATTAGCATAATAGGAGCTACAATACTGACATAATTTACAACTTATAAAATATATGTTTGTTTAATTCACCTCTTTGGGCTATATTGGTTTAAGGAGGCAAACTATCTGTGTAATTCTGTAATTATACTATAGAAGGGATAATTACTGATACTTTAGGGCATAACGGTTTGAGATATCTGCTGGGTATTAGGTCTCATGTATGTGGTTTACTCTAGAACTTTCCATGCTACTCAGAATGGGATCCCCTTATTCCTAAATTAAAGGATGATGTTTCTCACTATTCTCCCCATTAACCCCTTCTTCTTAGCTACCCACTACCTACAAAATTAGACATGGTCTTGTTTCCTCCCATACTTTCTCCTTTTGTTTTTGGACCCACCTTAGGTAACCCCTCATTTTGGCCCTAATATGAAGTAATCTATCACTAGTCTGCATCGGCAGGATTCCCCAGAACTCCCCATAGTACTTAATAGGTTTCAGGTCCATATACTTTATAAACCAGTTGTACTATAGGTACACCTTATCCTCCCCCTAGAACCCCTTGCTAGACCTCTTTTTATGCTTCATGATAGCAAGCGCTGTAGCAAAAATGGTGAATATGCAAAAGTTAGTATTCTGGACAAAGATAGTCGAACGCAACATTCTCCCTAAGATATTAGTTGCTCCTTGATTGAACTAAGATTTGGAGTTTGTAAGGACTCATGCTTACATACAGCAGAACGCCCGTGCCATGACAGGGAAATTTCATATTCCTCATTACCGGTAATTTGGAGTAGATATATCTATGCCACTGCTGACTTAACCTACATTTACTGATCATATATACATATACTAATAAGCGAGACTCCTCATCTAGATAGATCCCGACTCCTATTCAATATAGTCAAAAAGTGTTCTAGATGTCATGCTGAATACTACATGCTATTAGCCTCTCACCAGATATGAATTAAGCTCCCCACTAATAGTCCTTGTTAAACATATGCATAGCTAACAGTGTCATAAATTTTGCCTACACATGCCCTCTAGCTTGCTTTCCTATCAGAATATCTCTGTTCCCACATCACCATGCCCTCCACCTGTAACAATCAAAGATATACATCGAGTATCCCATAGTCACCACTGTCAACCTCCCCCCTTGAACTCTATAGCCATCCTCGATCTTCATATCCATATCTGTAACTATATTTAAATTCAGCCAATTAATACGTTAAACAAAATTATATCTATATTAGCGGCATCCTACTTCCATTGTCCCTCTAGACTGTATAACTATACAGTATACTATTCTCCTAATATCCCTATTACAGTATAGTATTTACTCCCACTTTACGTAGATAGACACAAGTCCTACTGACTTCTCCAGAATAACAACCTCATAACCCTAGCACCATCCTCAGAAGATGCCTAACAAGCGAGGGAACCATTTCATCCTCAGCTATATTATAGGCTCCACCTCCCCAGATGGAAAGCTCCACCCCTCCATCTTCCCCTTATACTTAAGCGGCTCGTGCCCGCTGTCTTCCCCTCCCCCCTTATATACCTCGGCCCAAAAGTGGTCAACACATATGCTAAATCTCCACAAGCTGATACCTTAGACCCAGATAATTTAAAGAGTGTTTTTCCTATTGCAATGTGGAGATCATCTGTCAATAATATAATATAAAATGAAGTTCTATTCTATCTCGCCTAAACTCTCTTCTATCTCCATTTTAAAATCTGATATGTTACTCTCTCTCTACATGTGTATCTCGCTTTGTTGATAATCTCAGCTTATAGTCATAGACAATGTACTGCTCACTTCAATGTAACTATGACTTAAGGGCAAATTTTGTTTGTCAATATCTGTTTCAACTTCAATAAAAAAAGTATTTTCAAAAAAAAAAAAAAAAAAAAGATATTGACAATCACTCATGAAGGGGGGTGAAATGCACGTTGGTGTTTGATTATGTCATCTGACCAAGACTAGCAAAGTAATTAGGAAACAGAACCATGTCGTCGAATGATGGTAAAATTAAACCTTATGTTGGACTGAACAAATGAGAAATGGTGAGATTACTGTGAAGGAGGTAAACTAGTTATGTCATGTGGCTATTGCGAGCGATGACTGTGTTGCACAGATTAAATTCCTGATGCAAATCAGCTCGCTGTTTGTTGGGTACCTTCCTGAAAATTTGCTCTTTACCATGGCTTTTAGGAGCCTATTTAATATGGTGCGAGCGGACATGATCTGATATTGCGGATCATGTCCGCTGCACATCAATAAATGCTGACAGCATACGCTGTCAACATTTATCATTGCACCAGCAGTTCTAATGAACTGCTGGTGCAATGCTGCCCCCTGCAGATTTGCGGCCAATCGGCTGCAGCAGAGGGTGTCAATCAACCCGATCGTATTCGATCAGGTTGATTTCTGTCCGCCGCCTCAGAGCAGGCGGACAGGTTATGGAGCAGCGGACCATACAGAGCTTGATAAATATGCCCCTTATAGTTAAGTGTTGGTGGATTCACTCATATTTCAAAGTTGGAATTTAAAGATATAGGAAAGTCAAAATTAAACTTGCATGATTCAGATAGTGAATGTAATTTATTTAAATATACATTTTTATTTAAGTTGTGAGAGATGTTAAATAGAAGGTTCGTCCATAGACAATAATGAAATAGTAATAAGATATACATTATTAGCATACAAACATAGGAAAACATGCTTTATTAGTATGTCAGTAAGAAGTTCGTACAAGATTTAATGGAACCTCAGTTTTAAATGATATAAATAGGAAAAGTTGTCTCCACATTGCCAAAAAGAACATTCATAAGGTTATCTTATTCTAGTAAAATTGGGGCAAGAGGGGGTTAGCTTTTTTGTTATGGTCACTCTTGGACCAAGTTATATAGGGAAGGGGAGTTCAACGGGCAAAAGCCGCTCTGAATGAAGTGAAGGAGGGGATGGGGAGTGGAGCCATTTAGGATGCCAGACTTTTAGTGTATGGAAAAAAGGAGACACATTTCTGTTATATAAGGTTTCTATACACTGGAAGTGTGTATCAATCTAACAAGCTGGTATTCTAATAATATATAATATACATGCATAAAAACCCCAACATATAGGCACAGTATACAGAACAGTAGACTTTAAGAGTTAAAACTAAGCTAACTTGTGAATATAGTAAGTTATCACTTGGGTTTTATGAGTGGTAGAGTTGTTTGCCAACTAGAAAGCCACTATGGGATACGAATGTGGCTCAGACAAATGTATAAACTGATAATCCTAATTATGATAAATCTGGCAGTTTGCCTATAAAGGCATGGTAAGATTGATATATTGTTATAGGATAATGAGTATTTCTTCCCGTGTGTTGGACATTATTGACTAAGTAGCATAGAATCCTATCTTTATAAATAACTTTGATTGGAATAACTACCAACTTAATATAATCTTGTAGAGTATGTGGGGGTCATAAGCTATACATTTATATATGCCTGGATTGATAAATAAATCAAGCGGAAGAGCATGTAACACTAGTATCAATTTAAGAGATATACCCAATATAGACAGGGAGGATGAAGGCTTCTACATGAAATAGATTGTTCAGTAGTGAGACTCAAGGTAGAGTATGACTTGTGATATAATGTCACTAATCAGATAGAGGGGCCGACTGAATATTTGTAGGGAATACAATATATATATATATATATATATATATATATATATATATATATATATATATACACACACATATATATATATATATATTTATATATATATACGTATATGTACAAGAGAATAACAGCGCTTAAGAATTCCTTATCTCTAACAGTAAGCATGGGTTAAATACTAGGTAAATGAGTAGATTAATAAGATTAGAATTAAATATAGAACTGTAATAAGATGTGAGGAAACAGTCTTAAAAGTTATAAGTCCACTTGAATAATCTTGTGTGAGGTGAATCCCCTTACCAGAATTTACCTCAATCTAATGAGGTAAGTTGCCGCACTGAAAGGGGTACTCAGATGCTGATGTAGGTAGGTCCGGAGTAACAAAGGGTGCCTATAGGATCTCATCTACCTCTTGGAGTATGTAGAGAGAGATTCACATCCAGTAGTTTCCTCCCAGGATATTCAGATATGCCAACCATCTCTTGGAGTATGTAGCTTTGATTTTTGCTTCTTTTCTATTGATTTGAGCGTCCCGCACTCCACCTCTCATGGTGATCTCATATTTGAGCTCATATATTAAATAGATCTAAGTAGGTACTTAGGCTTTAATGATTAGTAGTATTTAGAGTATAAGGGGAAGTGATAAAGTCCAATGCCATTGTATGGAAGCCTATTAATCATATTAATCAGTGCTGTGTATTACTATTCTGTATCTTCTCACTAAGTTGAAACATACCTGCCTACAGGGTTCGTGTCTATGAGTAAAATATAGCAATAGAGTTGATTATCTCATTATCTCGGCAAACCGGGGGGGGGGGGGTACTTTACATTATGGGTCTAAGTGCAATAGCCATGATGGTTCAATGAGGTTTCCTGCGGGCGTCAATGAGAATCAGTTATATTCATTATGATGTTTTACTGTAATTGGTGAAAATTTATTAGTGGAAATTTTGCTAGAAGTAAACCATCACAGCTATACTATTCAAAGGGGAGTATACATATAAAAGCTATCTTATTACAAACTTTACTGGTGGAGTAGGGATGGTTTTGTACTAGAACCTCTTGTGATACTTAAATTCAGAATTGTGAGCAACAGTGAAGAACCCAGGATTACCAAGTGGACCAAGCAGGGCAATAATATGGTCCTGAAAGAGTTGTGAATACTGTATATCACATTTAGGACTATGTAGCTTCAGGACAATAAAAGAGACTGGTAAATATATATATATATATATATATATATATATATATATATATACACATATATATATATATATATATATATATATATATTTATATATATATATATACATATATATACATATGTACAAACCTTTGTGTGGAAAGTTAGGAGATAATAGTAAATATTAGTGGAGACGTGAGGAACAGGAAGGAATAACCTATCTGCAGAACTAAACAATAATTACATGGGTGCATATTAATAATGACATTATCAACTGTGTCAGCTGGATGAGCTTTGGAAATAACTAGTGCTTAATTCTAGCCCCCTATTACAAGTAAATTAGTACAAATAGTATATACCTTATAGTCTAAGGGAAATGTACTCAAAAGAGTTCAAATATATACCAACATAAAAGAATAAACAATAAAAGTTAATAAACATACAGTAAAATCGGTTTAGGCTGAACACAGTCACAGAGGATTTTAATGGCTATTAATGTAGATGCAGGCTTTACTCAGACTGCAAGTCATCATTAAGAGGCTAGGTTGATCTTCACAGTTTTCCCATTAACGTATACATGAAGCAGCCATAGGGCCTAACCCCCCTGCTCAGCAGTGTATTACTTGTCTTGTGTCTCACATTTACCCAACTCCATTGCATAATGTTGAAGGCCTTTGTAATTTGTATAAAAGATAAAACATATATTAAACAATAGGCATTAGCACTAGTGAGCTCTGTAATACGTATATATTATGATTTTAATCAGCTTGTAGATCAGCCTAGCTATTTTTAAAATTAGGACCCAATATTCACTTCAAAAATCTGATCTGGGATGTATTATAAGATATGGGGGACTATAATCCTACTACTATCATAAGTGGACAGATCTGGAGGAGAGTGCCAAAATTGCATGTTTCATGTGTTTAAGAGCTCAGCTATGTTAAGTTAAACAAAAAAGTGCCTAAAATCAACAGGAATAAGACATAAGTGGGACATGCCTATATAAATAAATGATGTGGGAATTACTCTATGGCTCATATAGGGATTCTATGAAAATAAATGTTTTAGGAGAAGTTCCTAACAACAGGAGTCCCGAAACAGAGCACTGTGTATTTAACCGATACCAGCTCTGGGATTATGAAGCAAAGGCTCCGGTTCCTCTCCAATGCTGAATGCAGCAGACCAGATCAATCATCTGCTGTGGAATTGTTGTAATGTCCACCTCAATGACAACATCACTTAACGACCCCTTGCTGAGGCAGAAGAAAGGAAGCTCCTCAACTCAGAGCCCAGAAAGCAGGTCGCCTCTCCACAGCAGGGAGCCGAAGCAAAGACATCCGCATGAATTGTCATACAAGGGCATAGGATGAGACCACAGAGTTGCTGTGGGGTGCAAATGCTCCTGATAGTGACCACCGCTAGGGACCCAGATTCATGAAGGCTTGTGACCCATTGCGGCATCGCAGGTTCTGGTTCCAGACTCGCAATGTGTCAGGTATAAGGCTCTTCGCTATTTCCAGCTCCCTCCGATCCGGTCTCACACAAGGCCCACACTCTCCCCGCTGTGTGCACTGCTTGTTAGATGCGCCATGCAAGGTAATTTCTCTTCTGTCAAGTAGGGCATCTGCACTGTTAGAATGTAGATCTTCGAGAGATACAGTGGCGTAGGTAGTGTGTACAGCATTTTTCAACGTGTCTACAATGTCTTCCTGGTGTTGATTGAGCCGACCATACATATCTTTCAGAAGCGAATTTACCAGCTCCATAATATGAAAATAGAGCAGGAACAGGTATTAATGTGGAAAGTGTCCAGATCTGTGTTGTGCGCTGACAAAAGGTGTTAAAGTCTGTTGTTCGGGAAAACTTTTATATGCACAAACGTGCTACCTTAAGTTGTTAAGGGCCTCCGGTGTATCACTGTGGCCGCGTGTTAGTGTTTAAGCGGACCTTAATGTTCTGTCAGGTGAATCAATAAGTTTGCTGCTGTATTATTTAGTCAAAGTCTGGACAGCCGGTGCAATAGTAGTCTGGGCTCGTTGTGAGTTATTATAGTAAACGATGTTTGCCACGTGGTTAATGGCGAAATATACTCCCTTCTGTTGTGACTTCTTTTCTAGGCAGATTTCCCATTACTATTATTTGTCCCCGCGACATGAGGCTATAGGTGCGGTGGTGATTAATTGCTTATTTGCTTGTAGCTGCTGTAGTCTGCTCTTTGCTTCACAATTAATTTAGGTGCTTCCGATTGCAGAATAGAAACCGCTGTGAAAAAGGCCAAATTGTATTAGTAACCCAGCAGTCCATGCTATCAGCCACCTCTGAGGTAATTTATTAGCAGGATTTTCTCTTTAATTGGGCTGTTGTGCCCCCAAATAGCCCCCTTGTGACCGAGCCCAGCTCCTATGCATCCATCTCAGTCAGGCTCCAGAGAATGTAATTTAAGGCACTTTTAAATTAACTTCTATTTTCAAATTTGCTTTATTCTCTTGGTATCCTCTGTTGAAAAAGAATATGCACAATACTACACTATTGGGAGCTAGCTGCTGATTGGTGCCTGCACACATTTGTCTTATGTGATTGGCTAACTAGATGTGTTTATCTAGCTGCCAGTAGTGCAATGCTGTTCCTTCAGCAAAGGATAGCAAGAAAATAAAGCAAATATGATAATAGAAGTAAATTGGAAAGTTGTTTAAAATTGATTGTATGTTCTATCCAAATCATGTCCCTTTAAGGTTAAAGTTAGGCTATCATTTAGATCAAGTTAAAGTGCTTTGCACAATATATTGGGGCTATTGTCTGATCTTGAAGCCCATGTAAATTTCACTGGGATGCCAGTGGGAATCTTTAACTAATATTCGTATTTCGATTTACAGGTAATTTATAATATGAGAACACAGATCCTTTAACGGAGTACAATGGTGAAAGATTCCTGTTTGAGATATATTCCTCTTACAGGATCACCATCTAGTAGAAGTGTTGTTCATCTCATTCTAATGTTTATACATCTCTATATATTTTCAGCGAGTTAGTTTGCCAATAGGATGTTGCTTTTAAGAAGGTTTCTTAGAGGTCAATCATGAGCTGTGTGGTATAAAAGAAATATAATAAACACATTTATGACTTTTGAATTATTTTATGCTGAAGAACCTCTATTTTTTTAAGAGGCTTATTGTTCCTTTGTTTCTTCCTTTTAATAAGTAAGGTAAATAATTATTGATAAAAGGTCTGCACAATATAAAATAGATTTAAAATGACTAATATAGTAATGATTTGTTCTCCCCAGTATTTAATGTTCTATCTTCAGTTGAAATATTCCCTGCTTTATGACATTTAAATCTTAAACAGGAGAATCCTAGCTACATGTACTCCTTTTTAACAAAGTTCCCAGCCTGGTAATGATCTGCTCCTCCATTTATTTTGGCATCAAAATGTTTTTACTAGCTTTGAGTTGAGATACTACTCAGAAGTTTCTGGCATGGATATGTTTCCAACTGTGATACCCTGCCAAGCAACTAGTTTCTCAGCACTGTAAGGATCACTTTAATGGGCCCAGTGACAAAGAGGCATCGATAGGCATCTTGCAGTATCATGCTACAATCGTATTCTGGTTATGTGAATGAGACATTTAAAAATATGTAGATTTGTCTGAACAGAATGTCCATGTATGGAATCTCCAAATACAGGCTGCAAGTGTCAATCCAAGCCATGCAAGAAACTCTGCCATAAACTTATAGTAACTGTTGGCCTGAACTGTTTTCAAGCAACAATATGCATTAATCAGAACTTTCCTCAGTATGAGTTTCCTCAGTCATGAATGGGGCCAAGAACCTATTCTTTTGTGTAACTACTAGCTTTTGAACTATCTGTCTTCACATTTTAATTGTTTGCTCTTGCTAAACAGTGTATTGTAGCAAAAATCCTTAATAGGATTAGAAGTGGCAACACTTTCTATACAGAAATTTCCCAACTTATCCAACAAATGACAAGTTTATTGCAAGTTTATTTTTTCCGGACTGTACACTAGACATGTGCATGGTGAAAAAATTTGGTTCGGTTTGGTTCGGATCGATTCAGATTTTTTCAAATTTCGGTTCGGAGCATTCGAATTCGGAAAAATTTGAATCAATTTGGTTCGGATTTGTTTTGGATTCATTCGGATTAGAATAAATTCTGTTCGGATTTGTTTCGGATTCATTCAGATTCGAATAAATTGGGCTGGATTCGGTTCGATTCGGTTCGGTTTGGAAATTCGGAATTTCGGTAAGTGTTAGGTGGGATTAGACTAGTATTATGTACTGTACATTAGGTGTAACCCATAGCAGAGTGATATAACCTAATATACTGTACAATACTAGTGTAATCCATGGCCATCCGAATCTACCGAATAAATCCGAATAAATCTGAAGTTATTCGAATTTATTCGATAGATTCGTAACTATTTTAATTCGGAGATTCGGTTCGATCCGAATCTCCGAATTTGCTTAATTTTCCGAATTTCCGAATCGAACCGAACCAAATCGCACATGTCTACTGTACACTGACACACAAGTTTTCTAAAGAATATGGGGTAGATTTATCATAGTGTGAGTGGACATGATACGATGTAGCATATCATGTCCGCTGCACACCGATAGATGCCGACAGCATACGCTGTCGGCATTTATCATTGCACCAGCAGTTCTTGTGAGCTGCTGGAGCAATGCCGCCCCCTGCAGATTCCCGGCCAATTGGCCGCTAGCAGGGGTTTTTGATCGGGTTCATTTCTGTCCACGGCCTCAGAGCAGACAGACCAGTTATGGAGCAGCTGTTTTTACACCGCTGCTTCATAACTTCTGTTCCGGCGAGCCTGAAGGGGCATCAAGCCCCATACGGAGCTTGATAAATCAGCCCCTAAGGGTCAACACACAGGATTTTGACCAGTAGCGTGCAGGTGTTTGGGCTCCATTTATGAAGCTGCAGAAGCAACTTCAGAGTCTGTGCGTTTCAAGGTTGCGCAAGCAGGCCTGAAACTCTAGTTAAGTAGCTACGGTCTTAAGACCCCCTGATACTTAACCTCTCTGCCACGTTAAGGGTAGTGGAGTTAAATCATCCCAATCAGATCCAATCTGGATGATGGATGTGCGAGAGCAGGGTGCATTCCTACATGAGCATGAGGCGGACAGGTACCAGTGATCAAACCTTGTCTGCCTGACATTTCATAAATAGGGGCCTTTGGCTCACAGGCAAGTTTAGGTACTATGCAAAATAAATAAAACAACACCTTACCCATCTGGAGACTAACCACAATATGATAATCATTAATTTATGCAGCAAAGTTTCACTGCATGTCCATGTTCAGTGATATGCTTAGAAGAATTCTTATACTCCTAAGGAAAGTAAAAACCACTTCTTAAAGAACAGTTGAGCATTTTCTCTACACGTGGCTGTTCTGTTAAGCCTAATGCCATTAGTCTCTGCCTTTCTGTCTCCCAATGTATTTCTCAGCTTTTAAACTTATGATTTCTAGTTGAATCTTCTAGTCATGGTTCTAAGCACATTATGATGGTTCTAAACAGCAGGAACAGCAGCCTAGATCTCAACAGCTGTAGTCTGGTATTCTGCAGGAGTAAGCCTGAGTCATATTCTGAGTAGCAGCAACAAACTGGCATCTTCTGTCCTCTCTGCAGCAAGCCTCTGTCTCTCAGTGTTCCAGCAGCTTCTGGCCTATCTAAAGCAAACCAGTTTATTTAGCCTACTTTACAGAAAGCCATTATCTACTGGACTCCCAGCATTAACATGGTATCCTCTGGACATTTAGCAGTTAGCTAGTGTCTCTTGGACTCTTTGCAACCATTCAGCATTTGCTCTCAGCAGGAAGTCTTTGTCTTTTGTCTTCTTGGCAGCAAGTTTGTATTTTCTGGCTTCTTAACAACTAACCATTTTCTGAAGGCCTCTGAATTATTGACCTCTTTGCAATAAGTTTGTGGCAATGGCCTTTCTTAAGTAAATAAATATTTGGATTCTCACGAATAAGCAACTACCAGGATCCAGTGACTTATTTGCTGTAATTTGGTGTCTTCTAGCCTCTCATCTGCAACAGATATTTGCCTTCATAGCAGGAGTAAGGTTGTGCTTTCTCAGAATGATTGACCTTTTGGTAATTGTATCTGTCCATTGTTCTCTCATCTGGAAGTCTGTCCACGGGCAACTCATCCAATAGCATGTTCACTAAGCATTCTTTGGAAGCCCATTTACATGCTTTTCATAACTTAAAGGGACAGTCTACTCCAGATTTTTTTTTTTATAAAAAAGATAATCCCTTTATTACCTATTCCCCAGTTTTGCAAAACCAACAAGATTATATTAATATACTTTTTACCTCTGTGATTACCTTGTATCTAAGCATCTGCTGACTTCCCCCGTATTGCAGTTCTTTTGACAGACTTGAATTTTAGCCAATCAGTGGCCTCTCATAAATAACTCCACGGGTGTGAGCACAATTGTATTGATGTGGCACACATGAACTTACGCCCATTAGCTGTGAGAAACTGTCAAATGCATTGAGATAAGATTATTCAAATAAGGACAAATCCCACACAATGATGAGTGTATCCAAAAAAAAAGTATGCTTCTTTGCACTAATTATAATTATTAGAAGTTGTAATAGGTTAAAATATAACTTTTATTCCAAACTGAGTAAAAAGGCAGCAAATAATAGCAGTATCTTGCTGCTCACACACACATGTTAAAAAACACATGTTAATATTGTATGTTAAGTGAGTTTATACAGTGACAGGAGAACTTCATAGTCTTAGGTATAGCAAGTAGAATGATGCTCAGGGGGTTATAGCACAACAACAGAACTCTTTTCACAACTAGTATTAATAGCTTGACTATAGGCTTGTGTAAGCTGTATCCGGATCCTGAAATTTGACTACAATACCGATAAGGTAAATAATTAAATACTATTACAAGAAAAGATTTGTAGTTCTTTTGTATAACGAACATGAGTATGCTCAGTAGAATACAGCACAATACCAGAAATCTTTTTACATTTAAAAAAAAAAAAAAAGATGGCAATAATAGCCTTACTCTAGGCTTGCTTAAAGCTATTTAAAGATTCTGAAGTTTATCAAGGTATTACTTCGATACCCGTAAGGTTACTGCAACACTACCTAGTGGAAGGTACTTAGCATTAATAAGCACTGTCACTATTTCAACTTGTTTTTTATATCAAATATATTTCAACAACAATAGGTGAGCTAATTAAAAAAGAGAAATCCCTGACGCGGTCACGCTTCACATACACTTCCTCAGAGGGGTACGTGGGGCAGCAAGAAAGGCCGACTTATAGCAGTGTAAGTACCTGCCTCTAATCTTTGATAGGTTGGTGACATGGTTATCGATTGGTCATCAGATGTGTCAGTCATGATCGTGTGGTGCCGTATGTCATGTGGCTTAATTATGCCCCGATCAGAGCTTGCAATTACAGACGGCTAGATTACGAGTTTGGCGTTAGCCTTAAAAAGCAGCGTTAAGGGGTCCTAACGCTGCTTTTTAATGCCCCGCTGGTATTACGAGTCAGGCAGGTACAGGTGTACTACTCACTTTTCTTCTGCGACTTTTCCATACCGCAAATCCCCTTACGTCAATTGTGTATCCTATCTTTTTAATGGGATTTGCCTAACGCTGGTATTACAAGTCTTGGAAGAAGTGAACGGTACAGCCTCTACTTACAAGACTCCTACCGCATATAAAAGTCAGTAGTTAAGAGTTTTATGGGCTAGCGCCGGAAAAAAAAACTCTTAACTAAAGTGCTACAAAGTACACTAACACCCATAAACTACCTATTAACCCATAAACCGAGGCCCTCCGCATCGCAAACACTATAATAAAATTATTTAACCCCTAATCTGCCGACCGGACATCGCCTCCACCTACATTATACCTATGAACCCCTAATCTGCTGCCCCTAACATCGCCGACACCTAAATTATATTTATTAACCCCTAATCTGCCACCCCCAACGTCGCCGCCACCTAACTACAATTATTAACACCTAATCTGCCGACCGGACATCGCCGCCACTATAATAAATGTATTATCCCCTAAACCGCCTCACTCCCGCCTTGCAAACACCATAAAATTTGTTATTAACCCCTAATCTGCCATCCCTAACATTGCCGCCACCTACCTACAATTATTAACCCCTAATCTGACGTCCCCCAACATCGCTGCTACTATATTAAATGTATTAACCCCTAAACCTAAGTCTAACCCTAACCCTAACACCCCCCTAACTTAAATCTATTTTTAATACATCTAAATAAAATTACTATAAATAAATAAATTATTCCTATTTAAAACTAAATTCCTATAAAATAAACCCTAATATAGCTACAATATAACTAATAGTTACATTGTAGCTATTTTAGGATTTATTTTTATTTTACAGGCAACTTTGTATTTATTTTAACTAGGCCCAATAGCTATTAAATAGTTATTAACTATTTAATAGCTACCTAGCTAAAATAAATACAAAATTACCCGTAAAATAAACCCTAACCTAAGTTACAATTGCACCTAACACTACTCTATAATTAAATTAATTACCTAAACTTCCTAAAATTAAATACAATTAAATTAAATAAACTAAATTATGAAAAAAAACACTAAATTACAGAAAATAAAAATGAACTAATTACACCTAATCTAATCCCCCTAATAAAAAAAAAGCCCCCCAAAATAATAAAATTCCATACCCTACACTAAATTACAAATAGCCCTTAAAAGGGCCTTTTGCGGGGCATTGCCCCAAAGTAATCAGCTCTTTTACCAGCCCTTAAAAGGGCTTTTTGCGGGGCATTGCCCCAAAGTAATCAGCTCTTTTACCTGTAAAAAAAAGAAATACAATACCCCCCAACATTACAACCCACCACCCACACACCCCTACTCTAAAAACCACCCCATTGAAGATCACCCTACCTTGAGCCGGAGAGGATTCTATCAGCCAATCGGAATTAAGGTAGGAAAAATCCGATTGGTTGATTTAATCAGCCAATCCGATTGAAGTTCAATCCGATTGGCTGATTGGATCAGCCAATAGAATGCGAGGTCAATTCTAACTATAAGTTATATTGTAACTATTAGTTATATTGTAGCTATATTAGGGTTTATTTTATAGGTAAGTATTTAGTTTTAAATAGGAATAATTTATTTAATTATAGTAATTTTATTTAGATGTATTAAAAATAGATTTAAGTTAGAGGGGTGTTAGGTTTAGGGTTAGACTTAGGATAAGGGGTTAATACATTAAATATAGTAGCGGCGAAGTTGGGGGTGGCAGATTAGGGGTTAATAATTGTAGGTAGATGGAGGCAATGTTAGGGACGGCAGATTAGGGGTTAATAACAAATTTTATAGTGTTTGCGAGGCGGGAGTGCGGCGGTTTAGGGGTTAATACATTTATTATGGTGGCGGCGATGTCCGGTCGGCAGATTAGGGGTTAATAATTGTAGTTAGGTGGTGGCGACGTTGGGGACGGCAGATTAGGGGTTAATAACTATAATGTAGGTGTCGGCGATGTTAGGGGCAGCATATTAGGGGTTCATAGGTATAATGTAGGTTGCGGCGATGTCCGGAGTGGCAGATTAGGGGTTAATAATATAATGCAGGTGGCGAGGATGTCGGGGGCAGCAGATTAGGGGTTAATAAGTGTAAGGTTAGGGGTGTTTAGACTTGGGGTTCATGTTAGTGTGTTAGGTGTAGACTTAGAAAGTATTTTCCCATAGGAAACAATGGGGCTGTGTTAGAAGCTAAACGCTGCTTTTTTGCAGGTGTTAGGTTTTTTCAGCCGTCTCAGCCCCATTGTTTCCTATGGGGAAATTGTGCACAAGCACGTTTTTAGCCAGTTTACCGCTACCGTAAGCAACACTGGTATTACAGGGAGAAGTGGCGCTAAATTTGCTCAACGCTCACTTTTCTGAGGCTAACGCAGCCATTCAGAAAACTTGTAATACCAGCGTTGTTTAAAGTGAGCGCTGGAAAAAAAAGGAGCGTTAGAAACCCAAGTCTTTACCGACAAAACTCGTAATATAGCCGATAGATTGCATACTGCCTGAATTAACTGTATGTTGCTGAAGTTTTTTGTTGGATCTATGGGGTATCTTGTAATAACATTCTTGGGATCGTAGGTATTAAGACTTTAGTTATGCAAACACACCCACTTTGTTTACTTGAATGACGTTCTCCTCTCCTATTGGAGGGGAACCAAAACCCGGCAAACTAATCATCAGGCAGAGAGCACACCTTAAAAAATATGTGTTGCTCGTGGCTAATGTTATTAAAGGGATAAATAGATTTTGCTATTAAGTGTCAGCAGAATAAAACGTTGACATACTATGAAAACATTTGATCTCATGTTAATACTTCTGGGGTATAATATATTACGGTGACTGAACGATTGTATAGTTTATTCCAAATATACAGTGTGTAGGTGTATTGATGATCTGTGAAGAACATAATGTACTGAAATAGCTGTTATAAATTATTATGATAGTGATGATGATCTAAATTTTATTATACTGTACATGTGCTAGTAATAAGAAAATCAAAGTGTTCAAATTAATAATCTGCAAACTTGAAAGTTTACTTGTGATTGTGATAAACATTGTGAAGGAAAGTGAATGATAATGATTTTGGCACTTTCATTGTTGTGTTTACTATGTGAGACAAAAAACAGGAGAGGAGCAATAGGGAAAGTGTAATTTTAATGGTCTGAAATAATGTGAGATTAATAAAAATTCTAATTAACTACAATTAAGCTAAGGTTATCAAACGTAAATTGTCTAATATTAATTATAAAGTAACAAACCAATCAGTATTGTGACAATAATATTAGTATGCTGAAATTTTAGGTACGTAGTGGATAATGCCAGTTAACCACCATTTGTAATCATTTGTATTAAGAGATTAAAACTAATGGTATTCTTAAGAAGTGTACTATAATACAGTTATTTTTCACATCTGTTAATGGAAGGATGAATGTAACTGATGTGTCAGAATTTCTTATATGCATGATAGGTGGTCTTCTGTAATTTAAATAAACACTTATGAAGATGTGTTATGATTGATATTAAGATCCATGTTTCATTTTGTTATTCTAATTAACGACTAGCGTATGGCAGTAATGGTGATAAAGTTAGATGATCTTGTTATTTAATTGATCTTACATGATTAAGTTCATTAAAGAAATCATTACAAGTATACATTATAGCTATTGTTGCCATTCATGCCAAAGGTCGTGTGCTGTTCAATATTGAGATAAGAGGTGGCCTTCAAGTGCTTAGAAATTATCATATGAGCCTACCTAGGTTTAACTTTCCGCTAAGAATACCAAGAGAACAAAGCAAATGTGATGATAAAAGTAAATTGGAAAGCTGTTTAAAATTGCATGCCCTATCTGAATCATAAAAGTTTAGTTGTCTAGACTGTCCCTTTAAGATATTTCGGAAATTACATTTTCACTTTGGGAGAGAAAGCATTTTGCATTTGTTCATTTTCTTTATACTGTCTAAGAAGCATTAGTGAAATGCAGTATTTTTTAAATATTTCTCCTGCCATTATCCTACCTATATATTAAAAAAATATTATTATTATCTCCTTTAAACTCATATATAGAGTTATTTTTAAGTTTGCATATGCACATCATGACTGTTTAGAGTAACAATTGAGCAGAAGCTCTAATAAAGTTTAGGACTAATGTTATAACTTTTATTTATTATCTTACCAAAAAGAATAGACATATAGGGCCAGATTACAAGTGGAGCGCTATTGTTAGCATGAGGATGTTCTTTATGCTAAAATCCATATTACAAGCGGTAATATTTTCTATGGGTAGCGTTGAGCATTTACCACTCAATCTTTTAACGCAACCTGAAAGGTTAGGTAAAGAGTTTATCCGGAGGAAACAGTTGCACTACACTACAGTATGAACCCCTAAACCACCAACCTCCACATTGCAAACTACCTCTTTACACTATTAACCCCTTTACCGCCACACCCCCACCACAAAGTAAGCTTCTACATTCTTAACATCTAAACCACCACAACACCCAACCGCAAAGTAAGCTTCTACACTATTAAACCCTAAACTGCCAGCCCCCACATCAGAAAGTCCCCACTACACTTTTAAGACCTAAACCACCAGCCCACCAACACAAAGAAACCCACTACACTATTAACCCCTAAACAGCCATCCCCCAATGCAAAGTAACACACTACACTATTAACCCTTAAACCGCCAGCCCCCCAAAGCAAAGTAACCCTCTACACTATTAACCCTTTAACTGCCAGCCCTGAACATAAAATAACCCACTAACATCTAAACCCCTAACTTAACACCCCCTAAGTTAACCCAAAATAGACTAAACCTACCTTTACCAAAAAAAAACTAACTACCTTAAAAAAAAAAAATCTCACTCTTGCAGAGCTCCCTGCACTTGTTTGTCGATCAGCTGTCTGGTCGGTGTAAGGAGACACAGCAGACACCTCACTTCCAAGATCCCCCATCGAGTCGGGCAGTGTGGGGGATTCGACTCTCAGGGTCCACCTCGCTGCCCCTCCCAGGGTAGAAGCTGGAGAGGGTATCATCACAGACAGTGCAGACTGGAGGAGGAAAAGACCGGGCACCTCGGCTCAGGCTTCCAGGATCACAGTCGGTGTAGAAGCGTCGTCATGAAATAAGTGTGCCAGAGGGAAAACGGTACATATAAGATAAGTGTCATTTTAAGTCTTTCTCCCCCGACTGCTATTGGGATATATACTTGGATAGCACACAAAGATACATATGATATGACTGCTCTTCTATGAGGGATTCAAAGAACTGGGGGTAATCTAAATTGCTGAAGATAATGCAAATACTTAAAAGGGAAGATAAAAGAAAAAAAATGGGAAAGAGAGGATCCAGGGGTCCTGATTAAGTGGAAGGATGGGAAAGCGGAAGAGTAAATGATTAAAGTCCCACAAGGGGTTGATCACTGAGCTTGTATGCAGGCAGTTTACACCTATATAAGTCTGGAGGGGTGATAAAAGCAGGTAACTGGACACTATAACGACTTTTGGTAAAACACAGGACATTGTGAGCTGGGCAAAGGTGTACAGCTAAGTGGTGGACAGAAAGGACATGCTGACACAGCAGAGTCACTGCTTAACTTTGTATTTGGGTGCCTCCAGCCAAAGGATGATGTGCTCGTAGCCACAGATGAGTGGTGGTAATGGTACATAAAGTGCACTTAGTATGCACAGGACTATTTAAAGACTTTCTAGGAAACACATAAGGTCACAAGTAACCTCATCAAGTATCCCGATTTAGGTTTAGGATAAAGTTAACAACTGTTAAAATACTGTTTGTGAAAAGGTGCTAGACCTTACGGGAGGTTCATATGTGACAAAAGGAGCTGCCTTCTTATGTTATGCATTTTTTTTTCTTCTTGTTTTGATTTCAAGTTTCATGTCAACTAAGCTTAGAGCTTTGCATGCAAGAGTCTACAGAAAGGGATAGTTAAAGGGCTGAGGCTATATAAGGGGTGCATCTCCGGATATATAAAAGTGATAATATATTTTGGTCTGGGAGGGGACTCATGATTTTTAAAATTTGTTCTATCAACAGATAAAAAAAAAACCCTAGGGAGGATTAATGAACCAAAGAAATATAACTTGTAAGAAACCAGGGAAAGAAATTGTTAAATGGTTGTGGCCTCTAGACGGTTTAAATAAGGATTATTCGCTGGAAGTATAAGAAGGCATACTATATATCTGTTAAACAGGGGACCCACTGTAGATAAATACGCAGTAGGGGTCCTTTTTTTCTATAACCCTCTCTTATCCAAAATATGCTTCCTGTTTACAGATAATTTAAGGGGTGAAAA
Source organism: Bombina bombina (assembly GCF_027579735.1). Taxonomy (NCBI): domain Eukaryota; kingdom Metazoa; phylum Chordata; class Amphibia; order Anura; family Bombinatoridae; genus Bombina; species Bombina bombina. Next base: position 1,031,061,366 of record NC_069500.1, read on the forward strand.
TAGCATACTATTAAAGTAGTCTTTATACAGTTTATGATTTCGGATAAGGTATAAGGATTAAAATGCGGATCAAGTGGTTTATTCTGGGGATATCTGTCCCAAAAATTTCACTACACTATCACGGTCCTGTGTTTTTTTTTTGTTTTTTTTTGTTTGTTTTTATTTTATTTTTTTTCAAAAGTTAAAATAGAGTATTTTCTGTGCACTTTTTAGAAGTATCCACATCCAGGGTTTATTTGTTTTTGTGTCTATTCCATGTAATTTTCCTGGGGGAGGGGGTAACCATTGAATAAAAAGGGGGAAAGGAAGGAAAAAAAAGAAAAAAAAAGAATCACACTTACACTGAGGGATAGACATTGTTGCTTTAATAGTTGCTATCCCCTCTAATTTTTTTGATTTTTTCACATTTTTCTTTGTCAGAAAAATTTCTCACTTATACACGAATGGATAAATATATCCATAATAGTAAGTCTAAATCACCAGGGATGGCCCCCAAACAGAAAGATAAGAAGTCCAAAAATACAACAGACATTCTGCTAGACAACACAATAGAATCTAGTAACATACAAATGGCAGTTGATCTACAAATTATGGAGACTATGACACCTCAATTTGAGAGTTTAAGAAAATAATTAGAGGAGTTAACATCTGAAGTTAGACAATTCTCAGCCAGATTTGAAGAGGCAGAAAACAGAATATCAGATTTAGAAGATCTTACAAATTCACATGATCAAATCATTAAGAAGCAAGAAGACAGAATTCAGTCCCTACAAAATAAAATAGAGGAATTAGAGAATAGGTCAACGAGGAATAACCTCAGGGTAATAGGTTTACCGGACCCCCTGAATATCAGGATCTCATCAGTGACATTACCAAAAGAGTTAGGGATACAAAAACAAAATAATACCTATTCAAGTAGAAAGAGCGCACAGATTGGGGCACTTAGAGAAGAAGGAAGAGATAGAGAGAAAAAAAGAACAGTGCTAATCAAGTATTTAGATTTTCAAGATAAAACAAACTTACTGAGACAATATAGGAAGAAAATTCCCTTTATGATAGGGGGCAATAATATTTTACTATTCCAGGATTACTCCATGGATACCTCTAATAAAAGGCACCAGATCTCCCCACTATGTTCACAATTGATTAATATGGGTGTACAAGCTATTATCATATACCCAGCTAAACTGAGAGTCATGTACAATTCAGAAACTGTGCTATTACACACATATCAGGAAGCAAAGGACTATGTAGAGAAGTTCAAGGAAAGGAACTAGATCAGCAGTAAAGGATAACCATATAGAGAACGAATATGGAGAATAGAATTAGGAGAAGGAAACATGAGTTACGAGATAATCTCATTTTTACTAAGCTGAAAGGACAAACTCTAGATATCTATATATGTTATTGTTGTGTGGGGAATACTATTTTTTTTTCTCTTTTTTTTTTTTGTATTCTCTCTCGCCCCCCTGTGCTTGTGTCCTTCACCCCCTCTCCTCCCCCCCATGCTCATGCCTTTTATGGGCAGAGGAGTGGAGTCGTTATTGTCTATCAGGCTCTCTGATTAAATGATGGCCAAAATTTTTAAAATAGTATCCTGGAACGTCGGGGGAATAACATCCTCGATTAAAAGGAAAAGGGTAATTAGTCATCTTCAAAAACTGCATACTGATATTGCAGTCATTCAAGAAACGCATTTGAGCCTGCAAGAAATGAATAAATGTAAAGTAAAATGGGTTGGATAAGTGATTGCAACTTCATGTGTTAGGAGGAAGAGAGGGGTTGCCTGTCTCTTCAAAAAAGATTGAATGTTCATATTATTTCGCAAGACTTAGATGAGGGAGATTGTTTTATGATTATACATTTTGAAATTGCTAAGACGAGATACGTTTTATGTAATGTTTATGCCCCCAACCAGCTGGAGATAGAATTCTGGGATAGAATATATATTAAATTACTTCCGTACACGGATGCAAATTTAATTTTAGTGGGGGACTTTAACATGACTATACATCCCAAATTAGATAGACTGAAGACAGCGAACCCTAGACGGTCTAATAAAGAAGCTGAACTACTTAATAAATTTTGTAGAAACCTTAAATTAAAAGATATCTGGCATATCCACAATCCGGATGGCAGAGCATTCACGTGTGAATCGAAGACACACGAAACACTCTCGCGAATAGATTTTTTGTTGTTGTCTGAAAACATGCTTGGCATGGATTTGGAAACGGGTATCACAGACATCTACCTCTCAGATAATGCATGTATCACGCTGAGAATTAAAAGTAAAAATAATACAGGAAAAGGGAATAATATTTTTTTCTTCCCTAGATATCTAATAAATAATAGTCAGTTCCATTATGAGCTTAGGAGACGGTGGGGAGAGTTTTTTGATAGCAACAAGACATATATGCATAAAATCGAAATATTTTGGGAAACAGCAAATGCCTTCTTTAGGGGTGAGATTAAAGCTCTTCTTTCAAAATGGAAAAAAATATTCAAAGCCAGGGAAACTGGGTTAAATAGCCAGGTCAGAAATAGTTATAAAAAATATATAGAATATCTATATAAACTATATATAAACTATCTAAATGCTCCTATAATGCAGAAAGATATTGTTAAAGGAATCGAGAAAGCAGCATTAAATAAAGCCCCAGGACCAGACCAACTCCCCATAGAATTTTATAAGATATTACAAGACTCTATCACACCAACACTTCAACTTCTTTTTAATCAATACTATAGGCAAAATAATATGCAATCACCGTATTTTACTGCATCAATTATAACGTTGATACTTAAGAAAGATAAAAACCCAGAATCAGTTCATTCATATAGACCAATTTCATTGTTAAACAATGATTATAAACTTATGACCTCAATAATTGCCAACAGACTGAAAATTGTACTGGACTCCTTAATACATACAGATCAATCAAGATTTATGACAGGAAGAAATTCGTCGAAAAACATGCGAAGAGTTCTCTCCCTGATTGAACACTACAGGGTCAATAAACATAAAGGGGAGGTTAAGAAAAGGAAAGAGGCGGCCATGATCACTATCGATGTGGAGAAGGCCTTTGATTCAATTATTTGGGACCACCTATTTACATCTATAGATAATTTTGGGTTCACAGGATGCTTTCCAGAGTTTGTTAAAACTATCTATAGTAACCCAACCTCGGTTCTCTCAATTAATGGTCAAAGATCTTCTGCAATCAAGATTATGAAAAGTATGAGACAGGGATGCCCACTTTCCCTCCTATTGTTCAATCTGGCGATAGAGCCTTTAGCGATGTTGTTGAGGAAAGAATTGGAAGGCTTCGTATTAGGAGGTAGAAAGGTAGTGTTATCATTATATGCAGATGACCTGCTTGTATTTATTGGGGACTCCAAAAAGAATATCCCCATTCTCTAGGAAATTATATGAGATTTTAGTACATTTTCAGGCTATAAGATCAATTTATCAAAATCAGAAATTCTGTGGCTACATAAAACAGCAGGAAGTGTAACTGAGACACCTTTCAAAGAAGTCAAAGATCAGATCAAATATTTGGGTATTATTTTAAGTAAAAATCCAGCAGACTGGTATGATCTTAACTACAAGAAAGTTTGGCTATCGGCAAGGAAAGATCTTCAGAAGTGGAAGATCCTTCCACTGACTTTGTCAGCACAGGTACATTTAGTGAAAATTATTATCTTACCGAAAATTCTGTTTATAACCAAATAGTGAAGCCAAAGCTTCAAGATAGAGAAAGTGCGCTAACAAGCTGAAAGTATACACACCATATAAGGAATTGAAGTGAAAATTTAATAAACATATAGAATAAGATACACAAATATATACACTAAAAATAGGGACGTCTCCCTGTAATGTAAATAAAACTAGGAAAAAATCCTAATGAAAAAACAGGTTAAAACCTATAAATGATGAATAATGCAGATACTAATTGATAATCTATGACATAAAAAAGATATAGCATAAAAATGATAATTAAAAGATATGGCATAACAGTGATATCATAAAATAAAACTTAAAAGACAAGCACCAAGTTCATATGTATCAACACAGTGCAGGTGGCCGTATGCAAATGAATGCCGATATTGGAACAGTGGAAAGAAAATAACGGCTTGTACCACAAATAGATACAGTTTACTGTACCGTAAGTCAAGAGAGTGTTCAGAGGGTGTTACCGAGGAGAAGAAATCCTTCGGTCAAGGCTTGGACCGCAGCTGCAGTAACTGCCGTTCCTGGAGATAGAACTGTGCAAACCTCTGCACATGTGAGTCGGCGTCTGACGTCACAGGCTTCTCATCGGCTCCTCTCAGGGTGTTACTCGCTGCTCCAGCAGCGTAAAGGAAAAGCAGCTGATTACTGTGTCCTGGTGGGAACTTTCTGTGAAGGCAGACTTGGCTGCTGTAGGTATGTTTAATGATCCAATACAATAGTGGGGCACAAGTTATCCCTCACCTTGGGATATTCAAAGATGCTGGTAACCCGGGTTTAAAGTTGCAGTACAGGCTGTACTGAAATATCCCTTGCTGTTTAAAAGTCACAGTGTCACAGTGTCACAAATGCAAGCGACGTGTTTCGCCCTCAAGAGGAGTTCTTGAGGAGTTCTTGATAAAGCCCAAGGGAGGGCGAAACACGTCGCTTGCATTTGTGACACTGTGACACTGTGACTTTGAAACAGCAAGGGATATTTCAGTACAGCCTGTACTGCAACTTTAAACCCGGGTTACCAGCATCTTTGAATATCCCAAGGTGAGGGATAACTTGTGCCCCACTATTGTATTGGATCATTAAACATACCTACAGCAGCCAAGTCTGCCTTCACAGAAAGTTCCCACCAGGACACAGCAATCAGCTGCTTTTCCTTTACGCTGCTGGAGCAGCGAGTAACACCCTGAGAGGAGCCGATGAGAAGCCTGTGACGTCAGACGCCGACTCACATGTGCAGAGGTTTGCACACTTCTATCTCCAGGAACGGCAGTTACTGCAGCTGCGGTCCAAGCCTTGACCGAAGGATTTCTTCTCCTCGGTAACACCCTCTGAACACTCTCTTGACTTACGGTACAGTAAACTGTATCTATTTGTGGTACAAGCCGTTATTTTCTTTCCACTGTTCCAATATCGGCATTCATTTGCATACGGCCACCTGCACTGTGTTGATACATATGAACTTGGTGCTTGTCTTTTAAGTTTTATTTTATGATATCACTGTTATGCCATATCTTTTAATTATCATTTTTATGCTATATCTTTTTTATGTCATAGATTATCAATTAGTATCTGCATTATTCATCATTTATAGGTTTTAACCTGTTTTTTCATTAGGATTTTTTCCTAGTTTTATTTACATTACAGGGAGACGTCCCTATTTTTAGTGTATATATTTGTGTATCTTATTCTATATGTTTATTAAATTTTCACTTCAATTCCTTATATGGTGTGTATACTTTCAGCTTGTTAGCGCACTTTCTCTATCTTGAAGCTTTGGCTTCACTATTTGGTTATTAACTTGTATTTGATACATACAGAGATTGTATCTTTAGAGTAGTGTTTAGCAATACCTTCCTTTAGCGCGCACTAATCCACCCAATTCGAAAATTCTGTTTCTATGTAAAAATCTACCACTATTTATAAGAGAGAAGGATATAAAGAAGTTTTATGCTCAATGTGTCCAATGTGTATGGAAAGGGGGGAAAGCCAGAATAGCGCTTAGTAAACTGATGCAGAAGAGAGAATGGGGGGGGACTAGGATTCCTAGATATCAAATTGTATAATCGCTCATTTCTTGTCAAAATTGCAGTGGATTGGCTCACATGGAAAGAGTTATTATCCTATTCAGTAATAGAACAAAATTTGAGCTCGCCTTTTTCTCAGAAAGGGCTGCTGCATATGAATATTAGAAATATACCTAAAGAAATCAGTGAACAAAAAAGTATTTTTAACGTTATAGTGTCATGGATCAAATACCTACAAGATGCCGGAATAAATAATCAGATTTCACAATTTCTCCCTATTGTTGGGAACAATGACTTCCCCTCAGGCTCAGCCTATATTGTATTTAAGAGATGGGCACAAAAAGGTCTAATCTATCTTCATCAATTAGAGGATAAAGAATTAAAGGTAATTAAAACATTCACCACCCTGTCGCAGGAATTCTCCTTATCCCCGAAGGAATTTTATGCATATCTACAAGTCAGAAATTATTATGGCCAACTGATATAGAAAAGTGGCAACAGGTGGTCTTTGGGGGTAATAGAGACTATTCCTAAACTGCATCAGGCAGGGATAACTCCAATTGCAATATGGTATAATCTCCCGATGCGCAGGTCAGGTAAAGCTAACCTAGAAAAATTAAATTCAAATGATCAAGAGACTTTGCTGAGATCTCTGTGGAAGATCTTCAGCAGAGCCTTAGGATGATGCAGAGAGTCTCAGGCAACATTGGGTGGAGAGAAACACATATGAAAATATTATACAAAGCTTAAATCACCCCAGCAGATATGGCTAGATGGTCTAAGCAAGAGGAATATAGCTGCTCTAGATGTAGACTTCAGAAGGCTGATTTTAGTCATTGTATGTGGTCTTGCCCGAAAATTCAAAAATTCTGGAATAGGGTAAATTATTGGATAAACAGATTTCTTGAGAGAAAAAACAGGTTGGACGCCAGGCATGTCTTCTTTTTGCAGGACAGGTGGGGGCAATAAAGCTTTAATAAACACAGCAATTCTAATAGGATGTAACATACTATTAAGATCCTGGAAAGCTAAAAATGGTCCGACTATGAAAGAATTCAATAATAAAATACTCCTACAGATCCACATACAGCAATATGAGGTCAACCTTACTCAGGAGAAACGATTAGCAGGTTTTTCCAGAAATGGTTGAGAGTGAAAACATCCTTCCCTGAACCACTTCAGAAACAGATCATTTTTCCATTCAGGAAGTCTGATTATTTCAGCATGGCGCTACTAACGGGCAGACTACCCAGTACTTGGTCAGACTGAGACTGGGAGTGGGAGTGGAGAGGGGTGGGTAGGGGAAGAGAGAGAGGATTATCTGTCTGTCTGTGGTGTGTTTTGTTTTGTTTTTTTCCCTTCTTTTTTTTTTTTCTTTCTTTTTTTTTTTTTTTTCTGTTTCCCACACAAATAAAGGAAGTGAGGGGGATAGGGGTATTACATAAAGAATCAACTAAATATCAAAGGATCCCAAGGTTTCAGATTGCTCAATTATGGGGATTAGTTTATAAATGGGATAAAATATCCAGCAAAGTAATGCTCTGCGGGAGGTTGAATCTTATAATTCATGTTTAAAATGTTATGTGATTTATGTTATTTTTCACTGCACTTTTTTGGTGTAGGATTTAAGGTGATATAAATTATGTGATTCCGTGTCAATCCTGTAATCGCAGGTTTTCTGGGTTTTTTTGGATGAGAGGACTCCTATATTATGTTTATTTCAGAGCGGAGTTGATTTTGTATAGCTAAAGGTACTAATAATCATCAGGATGCAAATATAACAAAAGATTGTACACAGGATTTAACATAGTATATATGATGTAACTGATTGATATTTGCGTCTTTGTAACTGGATTGCTTTTTTCTTTGTGAATTATGTTACGAGAAATTGTATGTTAAGAAAACTGCAGAGATGACTCTGAAAATAATAATAAAAAAGAAAGTTTAAAGAAAATAAATCTAAATAAAACTTACTATTAATAACTAAATAATTCCTATTTTAAACTAAATACTTACCTGTAAAGTTAAATTGTAGCTAGCTTAGGTTTTATTTTTATTTTACAGGCAAGTTTGTATTTATTTTAGCTAGGTAGAATAGTTATTAAATATTTATTAACTATTTAATAACTACCTTGCTAAAATAAATACAATTTGACCTGTAAAATAAAACCTTACCTGTCTTACACTAACACCTAACCTAACCCTACAATTAAATAAATTCTCTAAATTAAATACAATTAACTAAATTCAATACAATTAGCTAAATTACAAAAAAAACCCACTAAATTACAGAAAATAAAAAACAAATTACAAGATCTTTAAACTAATTAACCTAATCTAATAGCCCTATCAAAATAAAAAGCCCACCCAAAAAAAAAAAAAAACCTAGCCTAAACTAAGCTACCAATAGCCTTTAAAAGGGCCTTTTGCGGGGCATTGCCCCAAAGAAATCAGCTCTTTTACCTGTCAAAAAAAATACAAACAACCACCCCAACAGTAAAAACCACCACTCATACAACCAACCCCGCAAATAAAAGACTAACTAAAAAAACCTAAGCTCCCCATTGCCCTGAAAAGGGCATTTGGATGGGCATTGCCCTTAAAAGGGCATTTAGCTCTATTGCAGCCCAAACCCCTAATCTAAAAATAAAACCCACCCATTACACCCTTAAAAAATCCTAACACTAACCCCCGAAGATCCACTTACAGTTTTAAAGACCGGACATCCATTCTCAACGAAGCCGGAAGAAGTCTTCATCCAAGTGGCAAGATGTCCTCAACGAAGCCGGGAAAAGTCTTCATCCAAGCCAGCAGAAGGTGTTAGTGTAAGACAGGTTAGATTTTATTTAACAGGTCAATTTGAATTTATTCTAGCTAGGCAGTTATTAAATAGTTAATAACTATTTAGTAACTATTCTACCTAGTTAAAATAAATACAAACTTGCCTGTAAAATAAAAATAAACCCTAAGCTAGCTACAATGTAACTATTAATTATATTGTAGCTAGCTTAGGGTTTATTTTACAGGTAAGTATTTAGTTTTAAATAGGAATTATTTAGTTATTAATAGTAAGTTTTATTTAGATTTATTTTAATTATATTAAAGTTAGGGGGTTAGGGTTAGACTTAGGGTTAGGGGTTAATAACTTTAGTATAGTGGCGGCGACGTTGGGGGCGGCAGATTAGGGGTTAATAAATGTAGGTAGGTGGTGGCGATGTTAGGGGCGGCAGATTAGAGGTTAATAATATTTAACTAGTGTTTGCGATGCGGGAGAGCGGCGGTTTAGGGGTTAATATGTTTATTATAGTGGCGCGATTTCCGGAGCGGCAGATTAGGGGTTAATAAGTATAATGTAGGTGTCGGTGATATTGGGGGCGGCAGATTAGGGGTTAATAAGTGTAAGATTAGGGGTGTTTAGACTCGGGGTTCATGTTAGGGTGTTAAAATGTGTTTCCCCATAGGAATCAATGGGGCTGCGTTACGGAGCTTTACGCTGCTTTTTTGCAGGTGTTAGGCTTTTTTTACAGCCGGCTCTCACCATTGATGTCTAAGGGGAAATCGTGCATGAGCACGTACAACCAACTCACCGCTCACTTAAGCAACTCTGGTATTGGAGTGCGGTATGGAGCACAATTTTGCTCTACGCTCACTTCTTGCCTTTTAACACCGGGTTTGTAATAACCTGTAATGCCAGCGCTGTAGGGAAGTGAGTGGTGACAATAACGTGCAAGTTAGCACTATACCCCTCATAACGCAAAACTCGTAATCTAGCCGAATATTACTTAAAAAAAAATACATTACAAAAAATAACAAAAACGACCATTACAAAAAATAAATTGCCAAAAATAAAAAAGGAGTTATGCCTATTCTAAAACCCCAAAATAAAAAATAAATAAACCTATTCGAAAAAGTGCCCTGAAAAGGGCATTTGTCTGGGTATTGCCCTTAAAAGGGCATTCAGTGGCACTTCCTCTTTATCCCGGTGGTGGTCCTTCTTTATCCCGGAAGCGGTCCATCTTTTTATCTTCATCACGGCGGTCTTCATCCATCTTCAGAGCTTCAAGATGGAGGTCATCTTCATGCTGTCCCCAGCCACACACTGCATTTTGAATTTGGGTTACACTTGTATTCCTATTGGCTGATTTTTATTTTCAAATTCAAATCAGCCAAAGATGAGAGAGAAAGAGAAAGAAAGAGAGAGAAAGATAGAGAAAAAGAGAAAGAGAGAGAGAGAGACAAAGAAAGAAAGAGAGACAAAGAAAGAGAAAGAGAGAGAGATAGACATTTATTTTACAAGTGTTGGAAAATTTCATGACTGCTATAATGCTTAAGAAAATGGGGGAGTCTATAGAGAGTTGGGAGGACTCATGGACTGAAGCCCTTGGTCTTAAATAGGAACATACCTAGAATTTTTTTTCTGTGAGTTCGTAACTTCATAGTTGATGCAGTCACGTCTTTCATCCTAATTCACTGTATATAATAACTTAAAATTATTAAAAATAATTTAAAAAGCAGGAAGAAAGGCAACACTACGTAAGATTTTCTTTTTATTTATAGAAGTGATTTTGCATTATCACTTCTGAAAATAAATCTGAGACTTTAGCACTGTGGGTGCTCAGTCAAGATTAACCTCCATGCCACTGAAATCTAATATAGCCGCCCTAAAGGAACGTAGTAAATGAAAAATTATATAATAATTGCACAGATTCATGCCCAATGAACTAAACCCACATTCTATTTTTCACAATCCCCTACAATTGGCTTTGGACCACATTAATCAAACGTTTCTACAGGAACCATATTTAAAGGGACATAATACTCATATGCTAAATCACTTGAAACTGATGCAGTATAACTGTAAAAAGCTGACAGGAAAATATCACCTGAGCATCTTTATGTAAAAAAGGAAGATATTTAACCTCACAATTTCCTCAGAGTGCAGGTAAACAAAAAATAATTATAAAAATGAACTGCAGCCAATCAGCATCAACAGTGCTGAGATCATGAACTCTTTTACTGTGATTTCATGACATTTGACTTAACTCTCATGAGATTTCATAGTAAACTTCCTTAAACTGAATAGGGAATTAATATGAGTGTGTTTATTATATAAATCCTGATATCGACAGTTTCCACTCCTCTTCACTGTGCGACTCGCCAACTATGTCTGCAGGGACTACAACTCAGATTGGATACTTCAAGTGGGTAAACAGGATAAAATATTACAAGTTCATGTGATGCGGTAGAGAGACATAGCTAAAAAAAAGTCTACTGAGATGGTTACCTTGTTCAATGTTGTTTGTTTGGACTTGAATTTACATTTGAGTTTAGTAAAGAAAGCATCACTTTGCTGGATCTTGCCCTGAATGGTGTACCCAGGGAAGGGGTTGTAACAGAAGTCTTTAGGAAACCTATTACGGGCAATACTTTCCTCCATGCCAGGAGCAGTCATCCTAAACAGGTTTTGCTCAGTGGCAAAAGGACAGTTCACTAGACTTTAATGAAACTGTACTAAACAAAGCCAATATGAGGCACATGCAAATCAATTAGAAACACGTCTGAGAGATAGAGGAAACAAGAAGGACATTATCCAGAAGGTGAAAATTGAGGTAGGAGCCAGCAAAAGACAGGATTTACTAATAAACAAAGGTAAAAAATCCTTCCATGACAAAAAAAGAGCATTTTTTGTTACCGACTATAGCGATCAGTACCATTAAATTTGTGGTATAGTGAAGAAGCATTTAACTTCGCAGCAGATGATGCTTTAGCCGGTACCATACAACAAGGCTGTAAATGCTCATTTAGGAGAGGTATAACAATAGGGAACATTTTAGCACCCACACAGTTAAAATCAAAGAGAAAGGAGGAAGGGAGCTCATGGCTTATATTTAAAGGCATATATAGATGCAGCAATCCTTCATGCAAGGCATGTGTTAACCTCCTATCTGGGGATGATTTTAGGATCACTGTGACTAATCAAACATACACAGAACTTGTTTGAATTGCAGATCTATAGATGCCATATATCTAGCAGGTTGCTCTGGTTTAACAACCAGAGAGGTGAGCTTGCGCATCAGGGAGAATCTTACCAATATAAAAGCTGGTTCTCTAACTAACCCCCTGGTACAGCACTTTCATAGAATCCACAATAAGGATCCATCTAGTTTTGGATTTTTATTATTGAAACTGTGAATGTAGGAAAAAGAGGGGGTGATAGAGACCGACTTTTAGCCAAAAGGGAGGTATTCTGGATTTTCCAGTTACAGACCAGACAACCAAAAGGCCTCAACTCAAAATATAACCTTAATAACTTTTAGAATTAAAATAAGTGATAGGTACATTCCTTTATGTTTGGACTAGGGTATAGTGCCCTCACAACTTCAGATCAAAGTATATTTAAAGCATATTGTAGCTCACTATTGACATTTTTATCATTCTTTGGAAGTCTCTCTGAGGGGGATTTCTGTCTATGGATAGAGATAATAAATAAATAAAATAAAGCTAGCTTAATATACTCTTAGGTTTATAATTGAATTTGAAAATAGCTCAAACTGCATTCTTTTCAGCACATGCTATATGCTAGAGAATATAGCAAAAGAAACTTGATTTGTAAGGGAAGGGATGCTTATGCACTATAGGATTATTCAAATTATATTAGTAGGATGCCACATACCATTCGTACACCGAAAGAGAATGAATGTAGTTTTTTACACATTAATTAAGTGTTATACTAATCAACTGAATAATCTTCTTATTAACCAGAATTGGTTTATTGCACTCTTGTTATATCCATGATTAGGTAACCTATTGGGTCACAATTGAACATGTAGCAACATTGTATAAATAAATTGAAGATAGTTTGAATAACGTAAAGGATTGTATTAAAGATGTATTGTGGCTTTAAGGCCAATTGTAAGACAAACCCATTTCTATGTAATTTGGCAAAGAACCAATAGGATGGTATCACCCTTTTTAAATAGTGTGCATGTCCTGGGGAACATTAAGCCAGCTCTGAGTACGGTGTAATACCGAAACTCGTAAGCTGTGTTCCTGAGGACATGGGCTTTGTCATTGCTGTACTAAGCTTTTAACCTACATGGAATAAAGATGAACTTTTATCACAGATTTTGCTCCTCCCACTTTTCTTTTGTTCACCTGACTCACCAACTATGAGCTTGCTTCCATTGAGTCGTTAAAAATGGAGCCGTAAGCTACCGAAGAGGACGACAGCTAAAAGTAATTTACGGCTCCATTTTAGTACCAGGCTTCCATTGAAAAGATTAGCGTGTTGCGCACAGTCGCTTTTTTTTGGCCATACGTAAGTTTGCACTGCCAACCGATGTCGGATTCGACGAAAAATGCGCCATAACAAGTGCATTGCCATGGTAACCCAACCTCTGTCTATTAGAATAATGGTTTGCGCCTGCGCTCTTTACCTGTGATCGCCTCTAGAGAGAAAGACACAGGAGCTAGTTGCGTTGGTAGGAGTTTTGAGAGTTATTTGAGAGTTTGATATTTTATTTTCATATATTCTTATTGTAGACCTCATATAATATTAGGAACACACACACACATCCATACATTAGTTAATTAACACACATTAGTTTATACACACAAACACACACACACTTTTATTTGATACAAACACATTCACATCTTTTTTTATTTCATTAACCCCACCATATCCCCATCTTCCTTTATTACTCCTTTCATTAACCCCCTTATCACACTTCCCATCCCCCCTTTGACTACCCTTCCCTTCCCCACTATATAACTTTTTACTTTTTTTTTAATTCATACATTTTGCCCATCCTTTTTTTTTTTACATCCCATATTTTTTTTTCATTTGACTATATAGCCCATCCCTTTCTTCATTTGCATCCCTTATTATTTTTCTCTAATTTTATCTTTTTTCATTTACATCCCTTTATTTTCACCCCCATATTTTTTTTTATCTATTTGGAGGGATATAGAATAGAGATAGTTAGGGTCTAGATAGGTTAGGTAGTTAGTTTTGGGGATATTAAATTTAGGGTTTAGTTAGGTGAATTAGTGTAGTTAGGTAAGCTAGGGACTTTAGTGTTAGGTTAGAGTTAGGGAGGAAGGAGAAAGGGATGGATAGGCCTAGTGGAGTTGGGAAGGGGGTGGCTAGGGGGAGGGCAGTGGAGAGGGTGGATAGAGGGAGGGGGAGGGGGGAAGTAGGGAGTAGTATGGGCAGGACTAGGGGCCGAGGTTTGGGTGGAGGATTTGTCCTTCCTCAAACCCTGGCAGAGGAGGGAAGGAGAGAGGGTGAAAGAGAAGTGGAGGTGGGAGGAGTGAGGAAGAGTCAGCCTCAACTAGGCACCCAAAGAAAAGGGAAAGTGGGGCAGACTGTGGCAAGTGGGAGTGAGGCTGGTGGTAGCCTGTCACAGCCTGCAGGGACAGAGGAGGTAGAAAGGGCTGGTCCCCAGTCACAGGAGGGAGAGTCTGTGTCTGCTGGCCCTTCAGGTGTGAAGGGCAGGCTAAGAGAGGAGAGGTACTCTGAGGAGGAGAAGGAGGCTCTTGTTGAGGCCTACTTGGATAGGGCACCTGCAGCTGGAAAACCCTAACCTGAGGGCGGGTGTCCGGAATAAGCTGTGGGAGGAGTTTCGATTGGCAGTCAGCTGCTTAGGACGCAATCGTTCTACTGCCAGCATAAAACACCGATATCATGACTACAGGAGAGAAACAAAAGCGAAGATGGCACAGCAGGCCAAATACGCACGTGTGACAGGTGGTGGTCCTAGCAAGAGAATTCACCTAAGGTCATGGGAGGAGATGCTGTCCAATGTCATCTCAGGTGAAGCTGTCCTAGGATGTAAGGGGACAATGGACACCTCTGTGCCACCTGAAGAGGTGTATGAAGGTGAATATTCTATATTAAATATAACCATATATGTGATGTATATATGTTGTAAATCATAAATATCCATCTGTTTTTAGCTATTAATCTAAATTTACATAGTTGTATTCAATATGTTCAGCTAGCACTCTGTATTGTATATCTGCTCCGAAAAGCAAGAATATTGATAATATAATATCCAAGAATATCAAATATTTCATATAAATCATGTGTCATTGTCATTAACAATGTTCCTTTAAGACACAGTCTATAAAGATTCATCAGTTATGTTCATATATGCTTGGATTTTATACCAAACACACTATATGTATGTGTGTGTGTGTGTGTATGTGTGTGTGTATATGTGTGTGTGTGTATGTGTATGTGTGTGTGTGTGTGTGTATGTGTTTGTATGTATGTATGTGTGTGTGTATATGTATGTACATATATACACATAAATATGGAATATAATCGTTTGTATTGTTATGCTACAAAGTAATATATTTTATTAGATAATGTATACATATATTTATTTGTAGAATACGAACAGGAGTATGAAGCTGCACCAACACCACAGCATGATGTCCCTGCATTCACTGAGGAGGATGAGGATATCTATGGCAAAACTACCTCCTATATCAGCCTCTTAGAAGGTGATACGCAGCAGCCCAGGGCATATGAGGTGGAGGATGTATCAGGCCCTTCTCCATCTACCTCGGAGACAACATATCATGTTCTGGGTTCTGAACCCCAGCAGACTCATCCTCCTCAACACTGGCAGTTCATGCATACTTTGCAGCAACAAATGGCACAGCCCCCACAGCTGCGCCCATCGCAGCAGATGATGCACCCCCCACAACATCATCATCCTCCGCAGCAGATGATGCACCACCCACAACATTATCATCCTCTGCAGTAGATGGTGCACCCACCACAGCAGCATACAGATCTGCATCATCTGTACTATATGCCTCCCACTCCTATGGCACAACAGGAATCCACACCACCACCCACTGCACCCACCAATGTATTACCAACAGTGCCATCACAGACAACCTCCTAGTCACCAATACAGAGAGACACCCCTGGAACCAGCCAATTATTGGTTCCTGAGACACCAACTCTACAACAGAGTCCGGCACGGTCCCAGCAGGATGATCTGCTGAAGATGATTCATAGAGAGCTTAGGCTGTCCAGGCTCCAGCAGCAGCAGGCTTTCAGGAGGATACAGAGCCAAATGGACATCCATAATGCCTCACTTGTCTGCCTGGCAGAGGCAGTGGAGAGGCTTGCGGATAGGCCCCAAACTCCATCCTCACTTGCATCCCCTGTCATCTCCCTGCAGGACCCTGAATCCCTTTTATTAGCCTCACATTCAGCTGGTGGGGGTCGCACAAGACGCCACACTTCCCCCTAAGTACCTCTCCTCCAAAGACAAAATCCCGCCGCAAGAATTAATTCATATTATTTTATTTCCACCCAAGATATATCATATCTAATTTTTGCACTAAAGCACTTTTTTAAGTGTGATTTCCATCTCATAAATATGCATACATTTTTCTAATCCAAATTTGAACATATATCTTAATATTATTCTAATAGCTGTTTATCTGCTAAAAATTAACAGCTTTATTCATTTTTATCTCACATGATGTCAATTAATATGCAAGTGTACATTGTTAATAAATGTATGTGTCCTTTTATCGGGAATATTATGCCATTTAAGAATACTTGGGGATACGTGTCTGAAATGAATACAGTATATGCTATCTAACATTAGTCAACGTGACATGTGTAAATGTTATGATTTATATTCCACAAGCATATGTTGTTTGCTCCTTCAGATGAAGCTAATAAGGGTTATCCAGTTATAGAAGAGTTGAAAAGTAAATACTCCTTCCTGTTGATATGGCCAAATACCTTGCATTCATTCTTATAGTCCTATGTGGAATGTAATATCTGAAACCTACAACTTTCATGACTAATACCTATCATGACTAATGCACTCCTTTTTGTCAAAAATATTATTAAATATTTTGAATAATTAGATAAATGTATCTCTATGATATTTAAACACTGATGTATGCACAACATATATGTGATTGCCATGCTATAGAGGTGATTAATACATTTTAATTGACATCATATGAACAGACACAGACTCTCCCTGGGACCAATGCACAATGCATTTTTAAATTGTTTCAATAACTCCATGTTAAAGACAATACTTCATATCTCTTGAAGTATGCAATATATAGCACTTATGTATTTTGGTTAATAGTCTAAATATTGCAAATGTATTATCTGCTTTAGCAGACATGATATTACATATATTTTATAAATATTAGTACTATGCCACATTATACTTTAATGTGTCATCGTTTTGTATTGAATAAATATGTTCAATGATTTTCACATTGAAAATTACATTTGAATGAGGGTAAATCTGTAATAATAAACCTCATCTTCATGATAAACAACTTATTTTCTTTGACTTATTTTTCTATATTATTTTCTATCAGGTAACAATGCCATTCAAGTGTGCAATCTCAGGGGATTGTATGTATTGATAATGTATGTTTATTTTAAGGATTATATTATATCTGGATTTGTATCTTTGAAATGAGCATCTGACATATTTCTAAAAGGGATAGTCTATTCAAAATTAAACTCATGAATCAGAGCATGCAGTATTTATATACTTAAATATGTACTCCTATCATCTATTTTACTTCATTATCATCTGTAATTTACTAAAACAGGAATGTTAGCTTAGGAATCTAACCATTTTGATTCTGCACATGGGGAGCGCTTGATGATTGTTGTCTAAATGTAGGCAACAATCAGCAAGTGCACCACAGGTGATGAACATTAAATGGAACGAGTCCTAAACTTAAATACATGATTGAAATAAGAGACATAACGAAATTAAATTGATTATGAGTACATATGTAAGTTGATTGGAATTGAATGATTTATCTGGTTCATGAATGTTTTATTGGGAATACACTATTCCTTTTTTTTTAAGTGACATAAATTCCATTATTTTGCTAAAACATATATATTTACAAGCAAATCTAATATAATTATATTCTTTATATTGCTTAATATTCTTAGTATCCTTTGATTATAGTTTTATTTAGGTAAGATCAGGAGAAGCACAGAACCTATGTTGGAGCTGTTTATTGTTGCCAACATACAGTATATATCCTGTCTGTCATTGGTTCACCCATGTACTAATTTTCATTAACCAGGAGTGCATAGCTGCTCTTTAAAAAATTATACCAAGAGAACAAAGTAATATTTGGAATATAATTAAAATGATATTTTAGATAATGTTTATGTTATACATAAATCATAAGATGAATGCATTGATTAGTACATAGCTGGAAATAAAGAAACATTCACCATGACTATATTTGAGTAAAGTACACATTTATTTAGGGGAAAATGTGGTAAATATGGGGATGAGGAGAGAGGGAGAGGTGTGGTATTCCATTTCTGAGAATCTTCAATCTGTAAAACATTAAAAGAAACAAATGTGTATTATTAAAAAAAACATAATAATAAATATCTAATTACAATACTATAAAAATACCTGAAAAGAAATCTCGAATAGTTGCAGATCTCTCCAAATGGGCATTGAGTGGTTGGGGATGATTAATTACATCAGGTTCAAAGATTTCACCTGGGGGCTGTGGTGGTGGAATTAAATCATTTAATAGCCCATGGTCCTGTGCTATGTTATGTAGAAAGCAACATGCCACTATGATTTTTATTGCTTTTTCCGGACTGTATTGGAGATCCCCCCTGATCTGTCAAGGCAGTGAAAGCGCATTTTTAGAACACCAAACAGTCTTTCTATTATAGCACGTGTTCTGATATGTGCTTCATTATATCTGTATTAAAAGAACAAGAAATATGATTATAATATATAATGTGAAGACAAACTAAATACTAATGAGCTAACTCCATTCCTGGTCTGATCTTATAAATCTTTAAACCTTTTTACATATATAAATATATTTATATTCAAGCAGAGAGATTTATAAATGCTTCACTGATAATAGATAATTTTGATTTTGACTGTCCCTTTAAAGGCACTCAGTACAACACTGTTATATCTGTGATAGTGATATATATATATATATATATATATATATATATACACACACACACACGAGATAATCAAGCAACACATGTATGTGCACAAACACAGATATATAGCTTGATAAAGGGGCAGGAGCCCCGAAACGTTGCTCAATAAAGGTGCTGTTGCTCCACATAGAGTGCTACCTGTGTGTTCTATTTCATTACATTTACTGGGACTTTGGAAAGGGAGGTCCTCCAGGTGTGCACCTACATTCACCCAAGAGTGATTTAAAGGGACATTCCTATGAAGTGTGTACTGGTCCTGCTACTTTTCTACAGATTATAGTGAGCATTTTGCAAGGCACAATCAATATTTCTGACACACAAGAGCAGAAAATAAAAATATTTTACCTTAATTCAGCAGGCCCAACAACCTGGTTCTCCTTCAAGGGTGTCCAAATCCATTTTTTAAGAGGATATGCAGAATCAGCTGAAATATGAATGCATAGATATACAGTATATATATATATATATATAGATAGATAGATAGATAGATAGATAGATAGATAGATAGATAGATAGATAAACACACATCTTTCAATAAAGCAATGTATGACATAAAATAATGTTATGCATATGTCTTACTATGACATAGTTAATATATATCTTTTGAAATGATTAACAATTTATTTATTTAATCAATTCCACCCCCTTAGACACATACATAAAGGATTATAAAGCAATGAAACAATAAAATATCAAAACATTGGACACATGAAGGCATCATAATATATACATAAACACTTACCGAGGAGATGCCCTTCAGGCATTTGATTTGTCTCAAACAATCTCCACACACCAGAATTCCTGAGGATGTAGGCACCATGGCTACTCCTGGGGACCCTGCCACGACATTTAATATATGCATGTTTGCATCGCATATGATCTGCACATTTAAGGAGTGGAAGTGTTTCCGATTCCTAAATATTATCTCCCTGCACACAGTGGGACTTAGGCCAATATGAGTGCAGTCAATGGCCCCGAGGACATTGGGTATGACACCTAAAAGAAAAAAGTCCCTCTTAACATCACCCCAACCTTTGGGTGATGTGGGAAAAAAAATCTGCAATTATCATAAAGTCCATCAAGGACTTGTAAAAGATGCTTAGAAAAAGTGGACTTATGCACCCCAGTTACAATGCCCCCTGTCACCTGAAAGGATCCAGAAGCCAAAAAATGAAGTGCCCCTAGTAGTTTGGTCATTCCAGGGACAATCCTGCTTGAATATCCCTGGCTTTCCAGTCTGTCTTGCAACAGGGCATATAACTGATATATTTTCTCCCTGGTGAGCCTGAAACTTTCAACCACCTGCTGCTCATTCAGGGTTTCTATATCCAGCCTCACCCTGGGGATGTCAAGCCTACGCTGTCTAACTTCAGCATTGTCAGCTTCTCTCTCACCCTGCATTTTGAAATATCTGTTCTGAGGTTAGGCTAGGTGTGGTGTTTTTTTTATAGCTGTGTGTTGCTGGTTAACAAACATATGTAAAACTGGTGATTGCAATGAATAACATGGGCGGCGGAGGGCTTATCTTCATCTCATCTAATCCTTAATTTAATGAACAGTTTGAAAGTATATACTTACTCATGACTTTTATTTTTGATATGAACTATAATTTCAACATATATGTAGTTACATATTGGGAATTCAAAGACACTGAATATAATTATTATATTTTTCTATTTAAATATATCAGCGTTTATCATAACAATTAAAAGTTATTATTGAAATTATATGATTTATATAGGTCAAATATATATATACAATTATCATACATATATACATGTAGGAGAAGATTATTATTAGATTAAAATATATTTCTATATGTATTGAGATTATATATAGCATCCCTGGGCAAAGGTTTCATTTTGAATAGGTAGATATATGCTTGCATATATTTTTATATGTACTGTACATACATATTGATATTTCTATGAAAACATGGGTGCAAATATTCCTATACATAGGACCAATAAATGTAACAAATATAATGTTATTTGTACATTGAAACACTCATAAATGTTTTTGTGATTTGCAATTTCAATGAGAAACAGGCCTCAAAAAGCTCTTTTTTCCTCCTTTACACCTAGTAGAGCTGGGTGTAATATTTCTCAATGTATCGACAGCCTCCGACAGTATATTAACGGTTTGCGCTTTCATTGGGAACCTGGTATAATTTATCGATTAACTGCTTCTTTTACTTTCTATGGGACGCAAAGATTTTTTCGGCAGCCGGAGTCCAGCTGCCGATATTGAGGTATAACGCGCCATTGGAAACGGTCGATAAACGATATTGCTTTCGACAGCATATTTAATGGTTTGCAAGTGCACACAAACTGAATTACGACTCAATAGAAGCGAGCTCTATGGCTGCAGGGACTACAACTCAGATTGGAAACTTCAAGTGGGTAAACAGGATAAAATGTTACAAGTTCATGTGATGCGATAGAGAGACACAGCCAAAAAAAAAGTCTACTGAGATGGTTACCTTGTTCAATGTTGTTCACATCGATATATCATTCATCGGTACATAAGCATTGTACTCACAGCTCAAATTGTATATAGCAGTCTTCAGTCTCTCTGTTTGATTGCACCACTGCCAAACACTCATGCTTGCAGATTGTTTAGACCGCATTGGTGTGGGTCGTGTTGGCTCTCACCACAACGTATGAAGGTGTCCCTCCAATCCTAATAGTCATCAAGCAGAAAATATTTCACATTCAATTGTCCTGCACATAACAGAATATGTTCTATGTGTTTTTAAATAGTTATTCCTATATGTATCTGTATATATCTATACCTATATATAATCATGAATCAGGTTTGCATGCGAATAGGGTGTTATTTTTTTTTCACAAGACAAGGGCACCTCCTAGTGTGATATAGTTGAGACAAGATGGAATAAGTAGAGACAAATGAATACTCACAAATGGAGCAGCACCCATGTGTGTTAAGTAAAGCAGACTGGGAACTTGCAGTGTCCTAGCTCACCCATTTATTTAACCCATTGAGGACACCTGGGATACCGGTACTCATGCTGGGCCAGTGAGCTGGGACACTGCAAGTTCCCAGTCTGCTTTACTTAGCACAATTGGGTGTATTCATTTGTCTCTACTTATTCCATCTTGTCTCAACTATATCACACTAGGAGGCGCCCTTGTCTTGTGATTGGTTTTTACAGAAAAAGCTTCCAGATTGAATTTGTTGGCAAGGAGCTGACTCCCACCGGGTGTGGTCCTACTTGTGATACTTCATCAGCCTGAATTGAAACTAGAATCACTACCCACCTTATGGATTCATCTATGGACTGACATTCTGAACAGTTAAGATATATTAGGACTATTGTCCATTGTTCTATCTTGCAATTAGACACAATTGAGACTTATTTTATTGCCCTTTATTCTTAGTATATATGTGTTTTTAAATTTGTATTTTAGATATATCTGTCTTCTTCCTATCTTCACTTTTGCGCCCCCTAGAGTTGACACAAACGTGTATCAAAAGAATAGGAGTTTTTGACTATTGTAAGTTCAGCTTTTTACGCTCATCAGGTTAGTGTGCGAGCGAAAACTGTATACTTTCAACTTGTAATATGAGTGCAACCCAACGCGCGTAAAAAAATGACTTCTAGCACAGTCATCGTTAAAGCTGGAGCGTTAAATAATGTTCCATTTGTAATCTGGCCCTAAAAGTACACTGCATTGCTTATTTTCAGAAACAATTTGTGTGGGAAACTCATTTCTTAAATAAAAATTTGAACTAATATTTTTTTTTTACCAGCTGGGCCTGAGCATCCAGACCCAAAGCAAACTTGGAAAGTATGTTCTAAAAAGCTTCTGGATTTGGCGTAAATATGCATGTAAAATGCTTTTCCCACATGTATGAGAAAAAAAAACACCATCTGCTAAATCATGCACATTCCTTTTTTTTATTATTTTGTTTGTATGTGTCCTATTTATAAAGAACAATTTATTTTTTTCATCACAAAAGGAATATATTTGCCAAAGAAAAAACGGCCAAGCTTTAGGACCTTAAATGCACTCAGGATTTTGATAGTCTGAGTTATAAATGATTTGGCAACAACCCACAAGCATTTTAAAATAATATTTAAGTAAATAAATAAATAAATTCCAAAAGGTCAGCAGATGTAGAATAATATATTTAAGGTTAAATATGATGATACAAAGTATCAAGTCAAATTATTTGTAAAATATATTTATTGTTTTGAAGAAATCAGTTATATTTAACTTTATACAGTATACTGTAACCATGTTCAAAATGTATATTTCTATTAGCAGAAAGTATACTTCCATTAACAAAAATGTTTCTAGTAAAAGTTGTTACTGTTTTAGTATCATACTCACATATGTTATGTGTGACCAGATGATTCAAACACTATGGGGCATATTTATCAATGTGTGAGCAGACATAATATGAAATAGCGTATAATGTCCACCGCACATCGATTAATGCCGACAGTTATCTTGTGCACTGGTTCAGCTATAATGAAACCTAGCCTGTTGGGGGTACTTGAGGTTGAGAAGCACTGCTCCATACTTTCCCTTTAAAACTTCCGTTTTATGCTTATAGATCAAAATCTACAAAAGCCGCAAGGCTAGTGAAATAATCCTATTAAGTGAGGCTATCTGCAAATACTCATTAAAGTGATACGAAACCCAAATGTATTCTTTAATGATTCAGATAGAGCAACCAATAAGGAAGCATAACTTAGGTTCTGAATAAAAAATGAGCTGACTCCTAAGGTTTACATTCCTGCTTTTTAGCAAGAGAACGAAGAAAAATTGATAATAGGAGTAATTTAGAAAGTTGCTTAAAATTGCATGCTCTATCCGAATCATTAAAAAAATGAATCATTAAAAAAAATGTGGGTTTAATATCTATTTAAGGTGCCAATATTCACTTCACCTTCAAAATGCCTCCCACATTGAAACCATGTGAAGCTGAAAAAGGGAAAACCTTTAAACTCAAAAACATTACTCCTCAAATGTTTCCCCGTTTCCTGGCTAATTTCTGGAAACATTGGCGTCAGGTGGGGACATTCTTTCAGAGCAGCAAATAAGAATAAAAAAGGGAAAAAGTGTAAACAAAGAAATCAAATTAAAAGGATAACGCATTTTGCCCATATAGAGGCTTTTTTTAAATCTCAAAATTTGTATAAAATCAACCTGAACTCTTTCAAAATTGAAACAGAACAGAATTTTGGGGGCGTAGCTTCTCTGATTTTACATCATAGTTTTCTAATTACCCTTTTGTAGTGCCAACTATTGGCTAGATTACAAGTGGAGGGCTAATTAATCTCTCGCCCGTAAATGGAAAAATTTGCCCGTTTATGGGCGCACAATAAATAACCAGCCATTACAAGTGAATAGTTAATGCTACCGCATGCTCTCAGTAGCAATTAGCGCTCATAAAATTAACCAGAGATCAGATTTTTGGTTAATTTTAAAAATATGCCCCAATTGCCCCTAAAACCTAAGGTCTAGATTTGGAGTTTGGCGTTAGCCGTGAAAACCAGCGTTAGAGGCCCCTATCGCTGGTTTCTTACGGACTCTGGTATTTCGAGTTCAGTTACCGATACTCAAAAATCACCTAACGCTCAAATTTCTACCGACACCTCAGACCCAGTAGTAAACATATACCGACAAAATAAACATCCACGAATCACAAAACAAATATTACACAAACTACACTTACACTCATACAAACACGACACTATATTTATTTTTCTGATTTATTAATTTTTCATCAAAATACAAAAGGATTAAAGTTGCGAGATCTCGGGTGTTAGAAAAAAAACAACACAAATCCATTTTCCCATTGACTTACATTGACACACAGGAAAAGACCCTCATATACCTACATCTAACTAATAACATTATCACAAACATACACTCATCGATGCATACAAACAATATACACCACATGACATAAAATTTTTTTTTATTTATCACAAAAAGAACACGATTTAGTTACTTTTTCACACAAGCTCATGACGTCACTCACTTTACGAGGAAAACCAGTCTTAGAAAAAAAAAAATTCAAATTTTTAGAGCCTCCATTGACTTCTATTGGGAAGACGTGCTCGTGCACGTGAAACCCACATTTCCCTAACGCACTCAAATAGCGTAGACAGAAAAACTCCAAATACCAGCGCTAGAAAAGACATGATTTCATGCGTTAGACCCAGCTATGATAAATAGATCAAGAAATGACTATTTCCCTATGGTGGATTTATGGATTTTACTGTTTGAATATTCACAACACCATTAAATTGTTTCATACTTTTATATTACATCAACTACAAATCAACATCCCTAGTAACAAACTTTTATTTAAAAAAATATTACATTTAAACGGACACAAAAATAATGTCAACTTTTCAGGATTCACAAACACTACACAATGGGAAACAATTCTCATTTACCTTTATTATTGCATTTCAGTTATTCAACTCATATGCTTGCAGCAACAGCATTTCTACATAGGCTTAACACATGATCAGTCATGGATGCACATACATTACTTTTATCATTCACTCATACATGTGCATTCAAATGATGGGGGAAAAACACATTACATTCTCTATAGGAATCACAAAACAGAACATATGGATTTTACTGTACTTTTAACATCATGATTCCATCACCAGAAACCATTAGGAATTACGTACAACAAGAACATCATTACACAAGATTACAGATGTCACTTTATGGGAAGGAACAACAATGCCAGAGCGCTATATAGAAGTCAGCATATGTGGGACACAATCACAATATATACGTACATGTACATAACACGCATCACCCATCACGCAAGCACAAAGCACACATTTAGATTTTATTCTGCACACAATAACAATGTAGCACAATACAACAACACAATGAGGATTTCAGAACTACATAGGCAGGTTAATAATATCATGACGTCATTAGAAGATTCAACCATACACATCACAGATTCACGACTGTACCGCCCCTTTCGGAACTTTAACACTCAATACTACAATACAACATATACGTAAACAACAGTTTGGAACAGCATTATTAGGGAGATTTGAATGGGACAATTAATAAATATTGTCAGATCGCAAATCAATTATATATATAATACTGCAGATGACAGCCGGAAGTTATTTAGCATTAGTGCGATTTGAAAGGGACGCATACAATATTGACAGCTCGGCAATCACTTATATATACAATACTACAGATGACAGCCGGAAGTTATTCAGTATTAGTGCCATTTTAATGGGACGCATACAATATTGACAGCTCGGCAATCACTTATATATACAATACTACAGATGGCAGACGGGAAGTTCGGAATTATTATTGCGATTTTAATGGGACGCATACAATATTGACAGCTCGGCAATCACTTATATATACAATACTACAGATGGCAGACGGTAAGTTCGGAATTATTATTGCGATTTGAAAGGGACGCATACAATATTGACAGCTCGGCAATCACTTATATATACAATACTACAGATGGCAGACGGGAAGTTCGGAATTATTATTGCGATTTTAAAGGGACGCATACAATATTGACAGCTCGGCAATCACTTATATATACAATACTACAGATGGCAGATGTTACTTTATCGTTTACAAACAATGTTGCAGCAACATTGATCGATCACATTCGATGCACATTATACACAACTATGCACTTTCATTCATGTTAGCCTGGACGTGTGCTTTTTACTATAAGATCACGTTTAATAAATATTTATTACGCATATGAACAAACATTACAAACATGCACTGTATGTGTGATATTTGACACTTTCACATTGAGATTCATTGTTGGAAAACAACATTTCAGCAAACAACAAATAAATGCCCACTGTGAAAGCATTCGCGCCGCTCACATACAAACAAGTGAATACAATTAGCAATCATTACTAACTCACTACCATTGGACTAATTGTACTATAAATCCCTCAAACAACATGGCCAAAGCATCACTTGTGATCCACATCAGATCAAGTGCATACCTTGTTACGCTGTTTTGAAAGATGGATGACGATGACATGGTAGACGCTGCTGGTGCTGCTATTGGCGAACTAGCTGTTGGTCGAATCAGGCAGCCTCGGCGGCTCAGACTGAGACGAAGGGGTCGTCTGGTTCGAGGTCCTCCTGTCTACAGGGTGAGACCCACCTTGGAAAACATGAGCGACTTTGAGGTTTATGATAAGTATCGGCTCGATCGCGAACAGCTCATTGGCCTTTACGATCTTCTTAAACCTCATTTGGAGCCATGTATAAGAATAAGGACTGCTGTTCCCGCCATGAGTAAGATGCTAAGCTGTCTATACGTCCTGGCCTGCGGGAGTTTTCAATCCGGAGAACTGTACATGCATGGCCTGGCTCAAGGTACATTCTCTGTGGTGTTTGATAACTTTCTGGACGCCATGGTACGTATCAGTAAGCAATACATAGGATTCCCACAGAATGATGGTGATTGGAGGCGCCTGAAGCGGGAATTCTTTGATATTGCTCAATTGCCCAATGTCTTGGGAGCCATAGATTGTACCCACATTGCGCTGCGTGCTCCAATTGATGACTTGCCCTTCAGAAATCGCAAACATTTTCATAGCCTCAACGTGCAGTATGTTTGTGACGCACGGATGAGGATTATGCATGTGTGTGCGAATTTTGGAGGGGCAATTCATGATGCACGCATCCTCTCTCTGTCGTCCCTGTGGAGACCGTTGGAGGAAAGACAAATGCCCCCTGGTTATCTCGTTGGTGAGTATTTGTGCACAACATGGTTAATTAGTTTGACAATTGCCACTGTAGTTTTAAAATGTTAGCGTAATGTTCAGCTATAGGATGCAATTTAACCATATATTTTCCCCCCGCTAATGTCTACTTTTAGTTCAATGCAGATATGTAGCATGTCTTACCTTAAATGCTCAGATAGAGAATGCAATGTAACCATGTAGTTTGCATTTTACACAAGGCTTGATTTAGGAGAAATACGCATATGCAGCATGTCTTAGCTGAAATGGGAAGATATTAGCTAATGCAATTTAACCATGTCATTGTCTCTTTCCGCTAATGTCTTTTAGTTCAATGCAGATATGTAGCATGTCTTACCTTAAATGCTCAGATAGAGAATGCAATGTAACCATGTAGTTTGCATTTTACACAAGGCTTGATTTAGGAGAAATACGCATATGTAGCATGTCTTAGCTGAAATGGGAAGATATTAGCTAATGCTATTTAACCATGTCATTGTCTCTTTCCGCTAATGTCTTTTAGTTCAATGCAGATATGTAGCATGTCTTACCTTAAATGCTCAGATAGAGAATGCAATGTAACCATGTAGTTTGCATTTTACACAAGGCTTGATTTAGGAGAAATATGCATATGTAGCATGTCTTAGCTGAAATGTGAAGATATTAGCTAATGCAATTTAACCATGTCATTGTCTCTTTCCGCTAATGTCTTTTAGTTCAATGTAGATATGTAGCATGTCTTACCTTAAATGCTCAGATAGAGAATGCAATGTAACCATGTAGTTTGCATTTTACACAAGGCTTGATTTAGGAGAAATACGCATATGTAGCATGTCTTAGATGAAATGGGAAGATAGAGAATAATATTGAACTAGATTTTTAAATTTTAAAATAAACATTTGTTACTGGATTATCGTGTACAAAACTTTTTATTGTACTCCAAATACTATTTTGAGGATTCTGTTAGAATTATGTTCTGTTCATAATTTATAGGTGATTCTGGGTACATGAGCCGGCCTTGGCTCATTACCCCCTTGCGTAGCCCGACTGATGTGTCTGATGAGCGCTACAATAGGGCTCATAAGAGAACCAGGGCGGTGGTTGAACGGATGTTCGGGCTCCTGAAGATGAGGTTCAGGTGCCTGGACAGGTCGGGAGGAGCCCTCCAGTACAACCCAAAGAAGGTGGCTAAGATCGTTGTAGCCTGTAGCGTCCTGCATAATATTGCACAGCGGGCTGGGATGCTGCAGGCCGTCCGGCCGGACAGAAACCTCCTCAGAGATGAGGAGGATGATCCTGTTCTAGAGGGGCCATTCCGGGACGAGGGGCTCAATGTCAGAGCAGACATCATCAACCGCAACTTTAGACGGTAAAGAATAGAAGTTAGACTGGAGTATTGTCAATAGATGTGAACTCTAGGGAAATGACAAGTAGAGAATTGTGCAAACATGTTAGGATTGTTCATCAAATGCTAAAAATGTGTTTCATTTATTAATATAGGATGATGCTCTGGGCATTGGGTCCTGTAGCGAGTCTTTGCCACCTGGTTTTTAAAGAGGACATCAGATGGTAAGTATAAATGTATGGACTGTTGCTGGCATGAATTGTACACAAATACATCATATGGCATACATTTTAGAAACTAGTATTTAGTTTACACATTACTTAAAATGTAAATACTCAGAAAGGTATCCTCTAGCATGACTATGGTTCAATGTCACACATTAGAGGTTTGTTCTGCTCAATATGACTCATCTTCACACTTGATAGAACATAACACAAGATGCTACACACGCTTAGTAAGCTAGTGACAGAAATTTATTCTGAAATGGAGGGTGGGAGAGGGGTACAGAAATGATTCACACACTTGTAGTAATTTTTATTAAACTTTTTCTGCCATTAGGGAGCTGACTTAATCTAAAGACTGAAAGGGAAGAATTAGAAGCCTGACAGTGAAGATTGGCCAGACTGACAGTGGAAAAATCCAAGATTGAAATTGAAGTATACCAATGGGATCATGTCTGGCATTATCTTTCCAATCTGCTGACCTTGAAAACCATACAAAGACATGTTCACATGGTAAGTGCCAACTATTTGATAGAATAAGGCTGTGGATGCATCCTATTGGAGACACTTAGATGATTTTCTAATTTTTAGATTGTATTTCACAGTCCTCTATTTTTGAAATGATGAATAAGACACCTATTGAAGATCAACTGTTTAGCCCTGAATTGACTTTCAAAGACCATGCATTATCCAGGTTGGTGTAGCAATGCATGCTAGTTAAGAATCACAGGAAGAATGTTTAATATTAGTAGCTTACATACATTAGTCATATTTTGTTATTAATTAGATATTTAGGGATCACAATCAGACACTTAGATGATTTTACTTTTTTAGATGGGATTTCACAGTCCTCTATTTTTGAAATGATGAATAAGACACCTATTGAAGATCAACTGTTTAGACCTGAATTGACTTTCAAAGACCATGCATTATCCAGGTTGGTGTACCAATGCATGCTAGTTAAGAATCATAGGAAGAATGTTGAATATTAGTAGCTTACATACATTAGTCATATTTCGTTCTTAATTAGATATTTAGGGATCACAATCAGACACTTAGATGATTTTACTTTTTTAGATGGTATTTCACAGTCCTCTATTTTTGAAATGATGAATAAGACAACTATTGAAGATCAACTGTTTAGCCCTGAATTGACTTTCAAAGACCATGCATTATCCAGGTTGGTGTACCAATGCATGCTAGTTAAGAATCACAGGAAGAATGTTGATTATTGGTAGCTTACATACATTAGTCATACTTATTTCATAATTAGATATTTAGGGATCACAATCAGACACTTAGATGATTTTACTTTTTTAGATGGTATTTCACAGTCCTCTATTTTTGAAATGATGAATAAGAAACCTATTGAAGATCAACTGTTTAGCCCTGAATTGACTTTCAAAGACCATGCATTATCCAGGTTGGTGTACCAATGCATGCTAGTTAAGAATCACAGGAAGAATGTTGAATATTAGTAGCTTACATACATTAGTCATATTTCGTTCTTAATTAGATATTTAGGGATCACAATCAGACACTTAGATGATTTTACTTTTTTAGATGGGATTTCACAGTCCTCTATTTTTGAAATTATGAATAAGACACCTATTGAAGATCAACTGTTTAGCCCTGAATTGACTTTCAAAGACCATGCATTATCCAGGTTGGTGTACCAATGCATGCTAGTTAAGAATCACAGGAAGAATGTTGATTATTGGTAGCTTACATACATTAGTCATACTTATTTCATAATTAGATATTTAGGGATCGCAATCCGAAAAAGGAATACATATTATAGTTGATATAGAGGTATTTGAATGGACATGAAATATGACATTTATGTTCAACATATATATTATTGAAATGTGATATACATTATTATGTATAATTAGAAATTCAGATATTTTAATTTATTTTTTATTACACAATATAATGGTGTATGTTTTTTTTTTTTTTTAAATTTAATTAATAAATATCTTGAAAAAATGTTGAACAAAGTTAGAGCATAGACACAAGATGATTGTAAATGTATTTTATGAATATTTGACAACGTGTGTATTAACTTTGTTAAAATTTTGTTTTTTAATTTCAGATTGTCATCTGATGACTTCCAGGAATATTTTTTTGTTTTTGTTTCAGAAACTTTTAATTTTTTAAATGGTAATAATAAACATTTTAATATTAAATACACTCTTTTGAACAGATTATAATAAATATCCATATAATCTGTCAATAAAAAACAATTTGACTCCCATGACTGGTAGTTGTCTATTTGACAAGCACATGCATAAGATCAAATAATGCATTAATTTTAGAAAATCCACTGATTCAGAGAATATTACATTAAACTATCTTTTTTAACATTAATTGGGGAGTGAGATCCATCGATGCTTTTCTTTGTAAATTCTTAGATGTTAAAATAATTTCGGATATGTAGTCAAAATTTGTCATAAATTATTTGTTTTCACTTTTAAGAAGGTGAAGTGGTTCAATTACATTAAAGTGACAGTGTTGTTGAATGTAAAATTAATTTTATAAGATCTTGTATCTTCCTTAGGTATCTCAAAACATTATTTGCTAAATTATTTTAATTTTTACATTTATAAATGGTAGGTCATTTAACTTGATATTTTTCACAAGCTAGTTATTGGATGCCAGGTTAATCGATTTTATTTTCTAGTGCAGTCATTTAACTATAGTTATTAATATTATGTAGTTTTTAAAATCTTACCTCTTGGGTTAGACATCACATATCTATATATAATTTTCATTCCCCTTTAGTTTATTTTGACAATGTTAAATCAACATTCCAAATGTTTTGGTCCTTAAAGGGACATTCACAATGTATATTGTGTATTGATTTTTAAATAATTCATAAAAGAATTTAAACATATTTAGAAAGTACTATAGAATTACATTCAGTCTTTAAATATACTTTGAAAAAAATACATCAATGCACATATCTTAGTCAATTACATAAGGCATCTATGTGCAACCAACAATCAGAATCAAAATAGCCTATGTAGATATGTATTTAATCCAAGAATATATATAATTACAATCTAATGATTGAATACCAAAACATATTAAGTTGTTCAAATATTATAATCTTATCCAAAATGCATACATAACATATAGCTTAATGTCCCTCTAAGCTGAAGACTCCGAAATACCTCCTTTACAATATATATTTCAGTCAGTGTGTAAAACAATCCAGAAGTTAATCTAAATATGCTTTACTCATATGTTATACTAATTTAGCAAAAGGAAGGTGCCTAGGTTTCTGATATTTCAAGCATTATTGTGAAATGTTTATTTAAAGGGACATGAACTCAAAATATACTTAAAGGGAGACAGTTACAAAATTAATGATTTATACATTCTGAATGAGTATTCTATTTTAAGCAACTTTAAAAATTGTCTCATATCATGAATGCTCCTTGTGATGTTGCTATCATTACTTTAAAAATAAGGCATTAAATAGATAATTTATTTGCTTCAGTACTCTGGACAGAACTTGGTTTTTTGTGGTGGATTAATTTATCCAACAATCATCAAGGACAACCCAGGTTTTTTGCAACAATTGTCCGTAATCTAAAATATCATTATTGATTTGCAAAGAAAGATAACAAGATAATTCTTAACATTTGAGAATCGGATTAAATTATAAAGTTGCTTAACATTTCATGCTCAATCAGAATCACCAACGCTAAATTTGTTTGGACAGTGTCCCTTTAAGAGATTTAAAGAGTGTATTTACTTCTCTTCTTATCTTGACATACTTTGCTTGAAAAGCATATCGAGATAGGCTCAGTAGATGAAGATTGGTGGATGCACAGAGATGCCTTATGTGATTGGCTCAATCATGTGCATTTAAATTTCTTCTGTTGAGGATATCTAAATACTAAGATAAATTGATTTACATTTTAAAGTCTAAACAATCTTCTATCTCTACAGATCATTAGATACAATTGTTTGGTTGTAATGTCTATTTAAAAATAAAGACGCCATTGCACAATAACATATATGAGCGGTTCAGACAAATACAAGCTCGAGGTTTATTTACTAATAACAAAGAAACCTGTAGTTTAACATTTATAAACAGATTATCCAAGTTACTGACATTATAACCTGAATTTGAACATTCAGAAATATTGCGTGGGAAACGCATCTAGAAACACCAGATTAGCATCTTTAACCTCTTAAGGACATATGACGGAAATTTTCCGTCATAAAACAATTGAGCAAACTGAAAGCTGTGTCCTTAAAGGGTTAAACATTAGAGTCTAATGTCACGCAATAGCACACAATCAATGTGCATTATGAAATACATTTAATAGAGCAATATCAATACTTCACAATAAGTCAAAAAATGGATTTTATGAACAATAAAGACATACAATATTAAATGTGTATTTGTATTAAAGAAACAGACCGTTATTAAACCGAGAAATGTCTATAACATTTAATAATGTGACAGTATTAGAATTTAAAGAGAATTTAAACATTAATATTTAACGGATCACGGATATTAAATCTGCGTCACACATATCCGCATGACAGGCCCATGAGTTACAAATAAGTCTACATGAAAAATGAAGTTACAGCACCACCAGGAGGTATGTGTAAGGAAGTTACTAAGATATGAAACATTAAGGAACGGCCAATCAGAGTTTATCACACAAACACAACTTGAGTCAGGATGGTCTCACAGACATTCTAACAATATTTCAAACTTTTATCCAATCAGATGTACAGATAACTTGTCCCATGGTGCATCTCATGTTTACTTCACCATATAAAAGTCCATTACACGTTGCCATCTTTGTCAGTTCTCTAATGCCTGCAGGCAGTATATCTGATTTTGTTATAACAAAATATCTACAACCCAGCAGGCATGTCAGCTCCCAGGTTCACCAAGGAGGAGAGCGCTGCACTGGTCCACGCCGTCAAGGACTTTTATCCCCAGCTGTTTGGGAACAAGAGGAGGTTGACAGATGAGCATGTTAAGAAGGCCCTCTGGGAGTCTATCACCAATGCGGTTAGATTGGTGTGTGACGTCCAGAGGACCCAGGATCAGATCATGAGGAGATTCGGAGATATGAGGTTGCGGTTAACAAAAAAAGTCAACCTCATAAGGGACTGGGTACAAGCCCGTAAAAGAGGGGGCAAAAGAGAGGCCCCGCGGAAACTGTACCTACTCCCTTATGAGGTGACTTTATGCGAGCTCCTCAATCTCCGGGTCCCCAAAAGATTTAGATCCTCGCCATCCTCGGCCTCCTCTTCTTCCCTCCCAGCTGCGGGATCTGAAAGTCCTGACGCGGGGGCCAGGGCAGCTGCTTCTCCGTCCGGTGGCCTGGGAGGAGATGGAGAATCTGAACCAGGTAATTATCCAACTTCATGTAATATCTTAATATTTGATTTATTTAAAAAAAATTGTATATAGTCAGATACTAAACCTATACAGATCTCACAACATACACTACATATGATGTTTAGATATCTGATTTTAGATTAGTGACACATGAAATAGGAATGATGTGTCTTGCGCTCTACAGAATATGCGTCACAGAGCGAAAATGGAATTTCGCATACACGTTAACATGGGTTAGCTGTAAGTGGCATTGCTTTATACATGTTGGTCAAATGACGGAGGCGTAATTCCGCTTTGAATCATTGCGCAATGATCGCGAAAATGGAATTTCGCATACATGTTAACATGGCTTAGCTGTAAGTGGCATTGCTTTATACATGTTGGTCAAATGACGGAGGCGTAATTCCGCTTTGAATCATTGCGCAATGATCGCGAAAATGGAATTTCGCATACACGTTAACATGGGTTAGCTGTAAGTGGCATTGCTTTATACATGTTGGTCAAATGACGGAGGCGTAATTCCGCTTTGAATCATTGTGCAATGATCGCGAAAATGGAATTTCGCATACACGTTAACATGGCTTAGCTGTAAGTGGCATTGCTTTATACATGTTGGTCAAATGACGGAGACGTAATTCCGCATGGAATCATTGCGCAATGATCGCGAAAATGGAATTTCGCATACACGTTAACATGGCTTAGCTGTAAGTGGCATTGCTTTATACATGTTGGTCAAATGACGGAGGCGTAATTCCGCTTTGAATCATTGCACAATGATCGCGAAAATGGAATTTCGCATACATGTTAACATGGCTTAGCTGTAAGTGGCATTGCTTTATACATGTTGGTCAAATGACGGAGGCGTAATTCCGCTTTGAATCATTGCGCAATGATCGCAAAAATGGAATTTCGCATACACGTTAACATGGCTTAGCTGTAAGTGGCATTGCTTTATACATGTTGGTCAAATGACGGAGGCGTAATTCCGCTTTGAATCATTGCGCAATGATCGCGAAAATGGAATTTCGCATACACGTTAACATGGGTTTGCTGTAAGTGGCATTGCTTTATACATGTTGGTCAAAATGAAATGTGAATTATTATATATGTGAAGAATACAGTATTCTTATTTTCAATATTATACATAATAAAAAAAGAAGAATCCAAATAAATTATAACATATGCCCATCAATTGATGAGAATGAAATAACACCAAAAAATAATTAAAGCTACAGTAAACAACACAACTGATTGAAAATAAGAGTACAGGATATATTTATCATGAATTGAATTGAGGAAACAATTAACTCATGGGACTACCAAAGGATGAATATTTTTAAATTGATTTGCTAATAATGTAAAGATTTTAAACATGGCATGATTTGTATTAATGATATCCAATCCTCATTTAATATATTACAGATCTGGATGTTGGTGCTGGATCCTTAAGGCAGGGCTTGTCACAGTATGGTATGTCTCATTTTAATTGACATTTGTCTTAGAAACATGGACAGAACATTACATACTAAATCCACATTGTTTAATATTTATATGTATCTGCAAAATGTATTTTAAAACTTTTTGAAAATAAGAATAAATAAAAAAAATATTTGGATTACATTGTATGACTACTCTGATTTTGTTTTGAATTTAAGATATCCCATCTATTCTGGATGTCTTAATTTTAATGTAAGATTCTTTGAATGTCCAATTTATGTTCTTCCCTTGTGTATTGCTTAATCTTATTTGTATACATTTTTAAATAATACACACAATTTTGCATATGTTTAGATTTTAAAAATATAGATTCAATTATTGAAATTGATCACGTCATTTAAGGGACATGCCAACTAAATTTTACATAGAATTATTTTTAAACGTGATTTTATTGTTTTGTTTAAACATTTTATGAGCTACATTGGTTCAGTCTATTGTTTTAGTTCATAAAAAAATTAATGGATTTTGGCTTAGGTTAAACAATGCATTACTAGTATTATCCGGCTGTTTTTCTATGCATAAATTGGCATATTTGCAAAAGTTAAAATCATGTGTTCAGATAACAGTAGTACATAGTTTCAAAAAGTATACAATTACACATTTAGAGCTTAATGTCCCTTTAATAGATGAAAATTAAAAAATTCTTCGGATATCCTTAAATAACATATTAGATTGGAATTGCATGCTCAATCCCATTCATTACATCAACATATGGAGTAGAGAATTCATTAACACCAACATTGTCAAATCAATATAATTTTATATTAAAGGGATACTGAGCTAAAATTATTAATGTTGTCATTCAGATAGAGTATGCAATATTAATAAACATTTAAATATAATACTATAATCATATGTGAAATATTCTATTGCTAAATGTATTTTAAAATCAAGAATGTACGTTTATCTGCAGCTCAATTTTGGTTGACCAACCTGGGTTTTGATTGATGATTGGTGGATACCTTCAACAAACAATATTTATTGAATCCAATATTGCTTATCTGCCTTTAAGATTAAAATGTAACAACATTCAAATTATAATAGGAGTCAATGTTAAATCATTTTGAACAGTTTGAACAGTGAAATCAATGATTTAAATAAATCATGTCAGTGTCCCTTTAATAAACAATAGATTCATTCATCTTTACATTCTTTGGATTAAACAATATTGATATATAATTCACATATTCACTGTTGGAGTTACTTTATAGATATCAGCATACTCTAACAGCACCATGATTACATATTTGTACTAATCAATTTGGTTTTGTATTGTGATAAATATGTGTTGTGTCCTAAACAAGATTACTGTACATTGCACAAATGGCTCGATGTGCCACATGTCTTTGTTTATATTTGTCAACAGCTGTTATTCAAAATGTGGTTTGTGTGTATTCTTTTAAGAACATTGATCAATGGGTATATTTAGATATGCAATAGCATCGTATGAGATGAGTTTGATGTCTAATATAGTCAGAAATTAAACATATGTTCAATACATCATTTTTAACAGAATCCCCTTGATTCAATCAAGCATTTTTTTGTTTAATGACTGCTCTATTCTTCACATTTTCAAGTTGATTATTCTTAAAATTCGCTACAGATGTGATTTAGTGATATCCCAAATGTGTTCACTAATATATATCTATATCATTCATAGAGAGAGTTGGCGTGGGGAGCCCACAGGAATCCAGCAGTGACACAGAGCCGCCTTTGCGGTCTCCTGGTAAGTCCATTGACTCATTTATATGTCATTGAAGGTTTATTGGTAATCAATATTATGAGCATGATTCTGATGAAGCATAACATTTGAAACAAACATATAATTTACTCTTCTGATTATATATTAATTTTCTTTGAATATTGAAAGATTAATAATTAAAACTTTCTTAGTCTACACATTTGTTATTCAGAAGATGTATAGCATATGTTTGTTTCCATGTTCATTTTTCACAACAGTCATCAAGTGATACACACATGAGAAATCTTAAATGTTCTATGTACTATGCTTTTATGATTTTTAAAATAATACAAACAATACATCGAAAATATGAATCATTGAGAATAACAAATCTAATGTAATTTGTATGCTCCATCAAAATGATGTAAATCATAACTTTGGGTGTGTATATCTTTAATGCAACATTGATGTGTGTCTTTGATCAACAGTAACATATGTTATAATATCTGATCTTAACGTGTACACAACATGTTATGTTTTACAGAGATTGATGTAACATGTGTGATGGAGGAGGAAGAGGCTGCCTTGAAGTCTGATGGTAGGTGAAATATATCTATCATGTTTCAAACATGTTGCTTTATTGGAAATCATTTTATTGAAGACATTCAAAGTCTACAGCTTTTGCACTTTAAAAAGGAAGATTATTTGTCTGTTCAAATACACTACTGCCCCCTTTCTATATCAGGCAGCATGACAAATTTTTTTTTTTAAATTTATAATTCATGCCATCATTATGTCACATGCATATTCCAGGCCAAAACACAATAATAATGTTATAATTGTACAGACAATCATTGATATTCATCTGAGTGCCTATATGCATACCATATCCTCATTTCATAATTGTTTAGAAATTCAAACACACTTCGAAATATATTGAAAACATAATCAATTTGAGATGCGTTGATTTGATTTCATGATGTATGAGATGTTAATATATTTGGATTATTTTTTTCAGATGGATCCTCCACCTCTGGTCATCTGGTTTCCGCCCCTGCCCAGTCCCCTGACCAGTCACAGACCCCTGCCCATGCCCAGACCCCTGCCCATGCCCAGACCCCTGCCCATGCCCAGACCACTGCCCAGGCCCAGACCCCTGCCCATGCCCAGACCACTACCCAGGCCCAGACCCCTGCCCATGCCCAGACCACTGCCCAGGCCCAGACCCCTGCCCAGGCCCAGACACCTGCCGGCCCTTCCCATTTGTCATTTCCTGTCCCTCCCAAAAAACGCACCTTCACCACCCTTCGCCGCTCTCCACGTATTATGGGCCGTACAGCTGCCCAGACCCCAACTCACCACTCCCCAGCTGTACGGCCTACCCCGGAGCAGCAGCTCATCACTCCCCAACCCAATCCCATCCCTCCCCAACACAATCCCATCCCTCCCCAACACAATCCCATCCCTCCCCCCTGTCTCAACCTTCATTGTCCTGGGTGTCGGATTGTCCTTCCCAGGCACAGCTGTAAGTATCATTCAAAATCAACATTATAAGATACTTAAAGGTACACTGAAGGAAAATTGTTTCTATTGTGATTCAAATAGAGCATGCAATGTTAATCAAATTCATAATTTACTACTCTTATGAATTATTCTTCATTCTCTTGCTATCTTTATTGAAACAAAGAAATGCCTAGAATTAATTTTAAATAGAAAATAATTGTGGACATCATTTCTTTATTGTTGGATGAATGTATCCATCAACCAGCAGGGACAACCAAAGTTGATAAACAAATATGGCCTGCCCTAAAAACCTACATTCTTGCATTCAAAATCTAGCTAGAGAATTCTAACATTTAAAGAATATGTTTAATTTTTACATATTTGTAATGTCATGCTCTATCTGAATCAGTCAATTAAATATTTAGGTTCAGTGTCCCTTTAATTTGATATCACTACATATACCAATCACCACTACTTGGATCCAACAATTTATGTACAAATGTTGATACATTATCTCTTGTCTAACCCAGTGGGAATGTAATTTCTTCAGGTTGCTATGTTTACACAGCTTGTCCTCAACGCCAAAATGTTTAAGGATAGGTGTGCCTACCACAGTATAATTAAAATATTTAAATTG
The DNA here is from genome assembly GCF_027579735.1 of Bombina bombina. Lineage (NCBI taxonomy): Eukaryota > Metazoa > Chordata > Amphibia > Anura > Bombinatoridae > Bombina > Bombina bombina. The sequence goes on from NC_069500.1 coordinate 1,031,101,160, forward strand.
CTAATGTAAGTACAATGTAAATCCTTTAACAAGATTTGATACACTCAAGCTGTATAAGTCGATCATCGAAAACCAATTAAAGGGGACAACATGTTTGAGTAAACTGTCCCTTTAATGATTTCAGTCTGTCTGAATAACATATTTAATGTGTAAAGAATCAATTTAAACAAATTGATGTAAAGAATGATTTGTCTTTATGATGACAATGTATATTTGCTTATTTTTTCTTCAGTTGTGTAATTATCCTTAATATTTGATTTATTCTTTATTTTAGGCTGTGACTCAGCATGGCTCATGCTAGAAGGTATAGCACGAGTAGAGCAGGCCGTGTTGAGGAACGCAGCTGTCCTGAGAGGGATGAACGACACCATGCAGGCCCAGCTCCGGGTTCAGGACTTGACTCTGCGTGAAATCATGCGATTAACTTCAAGGCCTGAATCTGGAGCTGGACATGCACAGGACGATGAAGAGGATGACCAGTAAGTGGAGGATCTGGAGATGCTCCAAGGTCGCAGATAAGAATCCTCCGTCCACATGTTGATGTTTTTGTTATTGTTGCCATTTGGCCTTTTTCTAAGTTTATTGTTGTGCCTGTTGCACTCTTTTACCTTGTCATATGTCTCCAATGGGGCTATGGTGGCCCTTGGCAACTCTCTTCATGGACTGTGATGCACTGTGTTACCTTGTCATATGTCTCCAATGGGGCTATGGTGGCCCTTGGCAACTCTCTTCATGGACTGTGATGCACTCTGTTACCTTGTCATATGTCTCCAATGGGGCTATGGTGGCCCTTGGCAACTCTCTTCATGGACTGTGATGCACTGTGTTACCTTGTCATATGTCTCCAATGGGGCTATGGTGGCCCTTGGCAACTCTCTTCATGGACTGTGATGCACTCTGTTACCTTGTCATATGTCTCCAATGGGGCTATGGTGGCCCTTGGCAACTCTCTTCATGGACTGTGATGCACTCTGTTACCTTGTCATATGTCTCCAATGGGGCTATGGTGGCCCTTGGCAACTCTCTTCATGGACTGTGATGCACTCTGTTACCTTGTCATATGTCTCCAATGGGGCTATGGTGGCCCTTGGCAACTCTCTTCATGGACTGTGATGCACTCTGTTACCTTGTCATATGTCTCCAATGGGGCTATTGTGGCCCTTGGCAACTCTCTTCATGGACTGTGATGCACTCTGTTACCTTGTCATATGGCTCAAATATTCCTTATTTTTACAAGATTATTGCTAAACGTTGTTGATGTTTTCTTGCATACTAATAAAAGACAAGTCATTGCACGATTCTTTGTCCTCATTCTTCATGTTATTTTTTGAAAGCTCTAGTTTATCTGGTTGATCCTTAAAGGGACCTACCAAAAATAATTGTTTTTCAAAAATCATATATGTAAGACAATTGTAAATGACTTTAAGATTAACATCTCCAATGTAATCTTATTATTTGTCTTTATATATTTTTCTCAAAGCTTTATCATTGCATGATTATGATTAGCATAGTAATTGTTTTATATATGTATATATAGATTGTTATTTGTGTATATATGTATATTTCAATTTTCACATCCATGTGTGTATTTAGAAACTCTGCATGAATTGATACACCTTTAACAAATGATCTGAGGATTGATACAATGATATAATCCCTGTAAAGTGTTCATTTTATTGAAATAGTATTGTCTATGTGTATCCTCTTTTTAAAAACAAAATAATGTCCCTTTAAGTGATGGTGAGCACAATTGTTAATGAATGTATTTCCATTTCTAAAGCATTTTTGTCCTTTTTACATGAACAAGGACATATTATCTTATTAATAAACAATCTTATTGTAATGTTGACAGCACATGTATTTCATTTTCAATTCTATCTTATTGTAAAAGTGTAACCAAATAAATCTCTGTGTGTAATGCAAATATTTTAGATGATGAATATTTTTTATCAAATATGTTAACAAAATACTTCTCCTCCCATATATGGCTATAGGTAGGCTGACCATATTTAAACTTGAATAAATGACACGTTTAATCAATACATGTATCATTATTGTTATTCCAAAACAATCAAAACATATCTTAAAACATCAATGGCATATGTATTTCTCATGTGTATCTTTTAAATGTTAAAGATATACACCATAGCTATAGTTAAAGGGACAGTCAAGTCCGAAAAGATGATTCATGATTTCGTGACATTCCTAGATAGCAATCTAGACACATACTAGTTCCTAAAATATAAATACGTTTCTTAGTGATATGCCAAGCTGTCAACTGAGTCCTTGGATTGGCTGCGGTTTTTCAGCGATCTCGGATGCGCCATGTTGCTTAAGACGTCACCTGCCAGGCTGTCCAATGATTCCTTGTATTGACTGACGTTCTTACGTGATCAAGAATGTGCCTTTTATTGGATGGCGTTTTGACGCGATCAAGGATGCGCCTTTTTTTTTGGCGTTCTTACGTGATCAAGAATGTGCCTTTTATTGGATGGCGTTCTTACGTGATCAAGGAAGCGCCATGTTAAGACGTCACATGCAAAGGTAAAAAAACGTCTGATTGTATTACGTAGTCCCGCAATATTTGTTTGTGCACGTTAAACACGTTTGTGACTGAAGCCAATTTTAAAAACCTTGCGAATATGTATTATTTGCATCATGTTACATTGTTGACCCGTAGCTGATAAAGACCACCACATTCTCTTTTGCTGGATGTCTGGTTGAATAAACGAACGAAAGCAAAATGTTTTCATGCATATGATATTTCGAGGCAAGTACAAATCTCTATAGTCCATGTTGTTTAATATGTTTGTCAACAATATGTTCCTTTTTCAGAAAAATGACTGTTGTGTTTAATGTTAAAGATATCTAATTAATAAATATGCGCTATTGTGTTAGAATAAAGTAATCAATATGCATTTATCTTTATCATATGCTAAATATATGATGCCGACTTCTTCTAAATGTAATTTCGTTGTATTTTTATTAAAGGTTCATTAGACACTCACATTATAAATGAAATCTTTTAATTTGGTCTCTAGTTAGATAGTCCATTGTTTAACAAATACACGTTTCATTTTGCTTCTGTTCAAATAAAATGTAATTAATTATCAGACTCCTTGCCAAGCCTCTAAGTTTCATGTGAGTACCATCTCCAGCTTTCTCCTGTTTTGTGTATGATGGTGTATTGTCTTGTTTTACGGTTGTAATGGGGGTTCATCTATATTTTCAATAGAGCTAACCCGATTTTCTTTGAAAGTGTTTGAAGCTTTGTAATATTGATATCAGTATATGTTAATCTTGTTGTTTCTAGTAGTGTCTATTACATACAGTTCTGTTAAAAATATAGTATACTGTCCCTTTAATGCAAATGTTGATTTTTGTATAATGTATGAGTTCCACATTGGTTAATCTTCAAATATATTATTGTTAGCATATTTTCACCCCCCACTCCTAAAAGGACTTTAAACCATATTCATTGTTAAAACAAATGTCTTTCTAAAAATAAATTAACACAATAATGTCTCTTTAAGAAAATAGACTTTATTTAACACGTCAATATAAATTTGATTTCAATATTTATTGTTTGAACAAGTACATGTAGATATATCAACAATCTTCAAATATATGTTAGCATATGTAATTTTGTTAAAGGGACAGTTTAGAAAACAAATAATGTTTTGCATTATTCTAAAAGTCAATTTTGTAATATCAAATGTTTCTCACCAATTAATCATTTGTCTGTGTTTATTTTAATTTGCTAGCTAAACCTATGAGGTTCATGTGCTCATATCTTCGAGCTTGAAGAGTGCATGTAATCATTATGCAATTTGACCACTAGAGGGCATTTGGATAGCATTTGTATATGTAAAACATTGTGCACATACAGCATACTATTTACCATGTATTGATCATTGAGATCTAAAATGTTGTTATGTCAGAACAACAAATAAGTGGTCATTTTTCATAGTCATAGATACAAGGGTAAGCACATAAGTCACACGTATTTCTCCATGTTTTGTTGTTTCCAACTTGATAATGCGTAATACAGTCTTTTCTTTGTAATCAATAATTTTCTGACTGTCCTTTTAAGCTGTGTTATTGGCATTCAAACAGTAATATGCCATCATGGATAATTGTAATGGTAATTTTGTTTGCGATTCGGGAAACAGTTTGGACATCACATCACAGAAACCAATCAATATCATGAACAAGGATAGGTATGTGATGATGTGGTTTTCACACACTTATAACCCACACTCTGCAAACAATCTGCCTCCATGGACCCGGTCCCATAGAAGTAGATTATATACAGAGTGTGGTCCACAAGTGTATGAAAACCACATCATCACATACCTATCCATTACACATTAAATAAAAAAACATTAAACATGAAAAAAATACTTACTTCCTCTTCCTTCCCCTCTTCCCACGGGGCTGAGGCTCTGGGAGGGGCAACTGCCGACTCCGAAGAGTTCTCCTTGGAGATGTTGTGGGAAGAGTGGAAGGAAGAGTACTGGGACGACCAAGGTGAGGAGGAGAAGATGGCTGAGGAGGAGAAGATGGCTGAGGAGGAGAAGATGGCTGAGGAGGAGGAGATGGCTGAAGAGGAGGAGATGACTGAAGAGGAGGAGATGGCTGAAGAGGAGGAGATGGCTGAAGAGGAGGAGATGGCTGAAGATGGAGATGGGCCGGCAGGAGGAGATGGGCCGGCAGCAGGAGGCCCAGCAGCAAGAGGCCCAGCAGCAGGAGGCCCAGCAGCAGGAGGCGGACCAGGAGGCAGACCAGCATGCGCCTCCCGGAAAAAATTGAACATCTCTTGGTGTAGATTAATGATTCTGTTTTGCCCTTGTTCGATTCTATTAAGTATGTTTATTATTTGGTTTTGGCCTTCAATTATTTGATTTTGTCCATCAATAATTCGAGTTCGGCCTTCGATATTTTGTATCCGGGAGTTACGCATCTGGTCTATGTAGTCCAGTAGAACCCGCACCTCCGCTATTTCCTCTTGTTGTGCTTGGCGGGGTACCCGTGCACGGTGGGGTGCCCATGCACGGCAGTGTGCGGGTCCTTGAGGGGCCTCTGGTTCCGCGGACTCCTCCTCTGCTTCCGGGGCCTCTTCATTTGCTTCCGTGCCCTCTTCGTCACGGGGGCCTCTTCCCTCCGAAGTGGAAATTCCTCCCCACCACTCTCATCCCGGGGAGATGGAGGAGGCTGTATTTGTTGTGCTGCCTCCTCCCCAGACTCTGTATATTAGAATTTTTTTTTTTTTATATATATTAGCATATTTGCAAATCAAGCTTTAAATGACTTAGCTTACGATACAATTACAAATGCAGAATCATTAATCCACTTTGAAATCTAACAATCAATACGATTTCCGCATTTTCTAAACCGTGTTTGTGATATCTCTGGTCAATCTGAATGTTTTAGCGTTTGTTTTCAGTCTGTTTAAATGCACACCTAACCTATAGCCTAGATACTGATGTAACCGCAAAGTAATTGTGAATGCGTGTATACAATGTTATAGCATTAATCTGATCCTTAAAGGGACATGAAACCCAATGTTTTATCTTTCATGATTTAGAAGCATACATTTATAATCAACTTTCTAATGTACTTTTCTTATCTAATTAGCTTCATTCTCTGGATATTCTTTGCTGAAAAGCATATCTAAATATGCTTATAAGATGCTGATTGTTAGCTGAATATAGCTGCCTCCTGTGATTGTTTCACCGTGTGCATGGCTATTTCTTCATTAAAATATATCTCAAGAATGATTCAAATTAGGTAATATAAGTACATTTGAATGTTTTGTCAAATTGTATTCGCTACCTCAATCATGAAAGTAAAGGTTTGCGTATAGTGTCCCTTGAAATACATTCGTATGTGAATTTATTGTTCAATGAGCTTACCGTCAGATGAGAATGGCAGGTTCCCGGTATCAATTCCTCCAATACCGACTACATCCACCTCGGAGATGCTGGGCCGCAACATTTCCTCCCATCGGCAGTACTCGATTTCCAGGGCAGGTCCGCCACCGGTTCCTGCGGAATGTCGGGCCTCCAGGCTTAACTTTTTCTTGAGATCCATCTTACAGTCCCGGTAGCGATGTTTTATCGAATCCAGATCTCTGTTCCGGCCACCCACTGCATTGACTGCATTCCTGATCTCATTCCAGAGCCTCCTCTTGTCAGTCGGGGTAGTCTTCTGGTGCTGCAACCTCCTATACCTGGCCATATAGGCCTCTACGAGGGCCTCCTTCTCCTCCATCGAAAACCTCGCCTCCCTAGTCGCCTTGGCCTTCCCCTGTGATGATGCCCTCTGTTTCCCGGACTGTGAAGCCCTACTCTGTCCGCCACTGGGCCCAGCCACTTGTTCATCTTGAACCAAGTGGCTGGGTCCACCCACCGCTTCCACCCCTGCTTCCTGCCCCCCTTCCTGCCCCCCTTCCTGCCCTGTTCCTCTCCCCCTCCCTCTCCTCCCCCCTCTACCTCTCCCCTGCCTGCCCTCCATCTGTTCCCTAAACTAAACCCCAAATAATCAAACAAAAAGTGAGTGTGATGAAATGAAAGGGGGTCAAAATAAAGAACTAAAAAGACAAAAAAAGTGCTGAAAGTGTGAGAGGGATCAAAAAAAACAAAGAGGGTAAGGAGTATTTAAATAAACCAAAAGAAGAAGAAGACTAAAAGGAGGATATGTAAACTAAATGCAACTAGGGGATGAGTATGGGATGGGTATGGGGTATGGGATAAGAGTAAATGGGATGAAAGGGAATGGGACTACAGGGAATGGGGTATGGAGTGTAGTATGAGGGGATAGGGGGTATGGAGTGTATGTAGTGTTATTGATAAGTGTATGTATGTATTGAATGTGTTTCCGTGTAAATGTGTTAAGTGTACAGAAAAATCACTCGCTCGCTAACTCAAACTACTACTAATTCTCACTAACACACTACTACTAATTCTCACTAACAAACACTCCCACTAACTCTCACTAACTACCACTAACTCACGCTCCCACTATCACTAACTCTCACTAACAACTCCCACTACCACTAACTCACTCACGCTCCCACTAACAGACTCTCTCCCACTCCCACTAACTCCCACTAACTCACTCACGATAACACTAACAACTGACTCTCTCACGCTAACACTAACTCACTCACAATAATGCACAAACTCTTTAATCTTAAACCTCCAATCTCCAAAGACCCACCAGCAACACAGTCAAAGAAGCCCTGCTTGTGTGGTGCTTATATACCCTGTGTAAATGTTTAATGATGTACCGATTTCCGTTGTAAATTGTGTTCAGGTGTGCTTTATTAGCAATTAATATTAGTGCAATGTGTATTAGTTGTGTGAATTTGCGCATGCTCATTTTGAGTTAGTATTTGTGGAATGTGTAGAATGCGATGATGTCATAGTGGTCGTTTTCTCTAACATTGTCCAATAGTATTCTGTTTAAATGTGAATTTGCGATGGTGTGTTATTAGTGAAGTGTTGTATATGTATGTTTGTCCTAATATATAGTGATATTGAATGCGATTATTTTTCTAGTGTATGTATATATTTTTTATTCCTTGTTGTTATTTTGCGAATTTCCGCATCTTAAAGTATATGCGTATTCCCTGTATTAAAGTTTATTTCAAATCCCCCCGCTTGTGAATGTGTAATGCTTGTGTGCTTTGTTGATTGATTGTTGTTGTGACATTTGCGGCGTGTTATTGTTGTGCATGATGTGGTATGCGTCATATGACCGAGCTGTGCGTATTCTCGCGAGATCGAGTGTTAGGTGAAAAAAGCTATTTTTTTGCTTTTCCATTGATCTCTATGGGAGACTGTCTAACGCGGGCAGGATTCCGCGTGTGACATACACGCATTAGGAGCATCGTTAGATGGTCTTTTTTGTACTCGAAATACCGGAGTCAAACAATGCCGTGCGTTAGACATAAAACACGCATGGCGTTAGCAACCCATCTACCGCCAAACTCCAAATCTAGCCGTAAGTTTGTATATCTGAAATAAAAATAAAAAATATGACCATCTATAATTTGTATTAAAAAAATAAGTGCACAAAGCAGTTTTTAGGTGTTATAGTTAGCGGGTAAGGAGTGTTAGAAAAAAACTTCACTGGAAAGTGCCTTTACATAGCGTACTATGGGGACTGTGGTTATTCCTGTAATATATATGTATATGCTTGTATACATATATATATTTATGTGTTAATATGTGTATATACACATATAAACACATAAGTATATATGTATATAAGCATATACATACTTATTTAAACTTTGCTGCCCATCGCTGTGTGACTTAACCCTTTGCTACTCTAGGTTCTCAGTCGTGTCTAATGGCATAAGAACGAGGCTCCCATTGGAGCCTATGGAAGCACGCTCTTTGAATACCAGTGAACATTTGTGTGCATTGGTATTACTGAGTGGAGCATAAATATTACGCTTGCCAAAGCACAATTTTGTGCTCCACTTGCAATCTCTGTAATGTGGTGTGTATTGCGCCAGTGAAGACTAAGGACCCTAGTTATCAAGCCATCAACCTCAAATACGCTGGAATTCCGCTGCGTATTTGTGGTGAGGTTGATTCACCTTAGTTATCAAGCCCTAGATACCACCAAAAGTAGAATTTTGTGATGTAAGCTTCGATCCGCTGGACTCAGTCCGACACAGATCGATGCTTACGTCACTACAGATGTTCCGCACACAAGTGCGGCACAATCTGACTACTTTTGCTAGTTATCAAAAAACTAGCAGGTACGCTCGGCACTTTTCTGGCCCAGCGTACCTGGTTTTCAAACCGCCGCCCTGGAGGCGGCGGATCCCATAGGAATCAATGGGAGTCTGACCATAGCGAAAGTTCATGTTTGCTGCTGCCAGATATCCCATTGATTCCTATGGGAGATGTCTGCACCTAACACCCTAACATGTACCCTGAGTGTAAACACCCCTAATCTGTACCCCCTACACTGCCGCAACTAAATAAATGTATTACCCCCTAAACCGCCGCTCCCGGAGCCCACGCCACTATAATAAATATGTTAACCCCTAAACCACTGCTCCCGGTCCCCGCCGCAACTTTAATATATGTATTAACCCCTAAACCGCCGCTCCCGGTCCCTGCCGCAACTATAATATATGTATTAACCCCTAAACCGCCGCTCCCGGACCCCACCGCCACCTACATTATACCTATTAACCCTTATCCTGCCCCCTCTATACCGTCGCCACCTATAATAAAGTTATTAACCCCTATCCTGCGGATCCCGGACCTCGCCGCAACTAAATAAATAGTTTACAAACATAGCAAGAGAGTGGATTCCCCAAATTGAGGGGTTTCCAAAAGTCTAGGCTTAATCAGCACAACCGTTAATAATAACAACTCAAGAGACATAAGTGTCAAAAATATAAAAATATCCTTTAATAGATCACACAATTCACAGACATACCACATTCATGCATGGGATCCCAGTAATAAAAAGTCAATAGACTGAGAGCAAACTTCTGGTGCACCAGGGTGAACTGGATACGTATATATATTAACCAGTGGTATTAGATATTTGTAATCCACAAAAGAGATAGTTCCATATCTTTAGAGTCCCCAAAGTGCCGCTCTGCTGAACTAGCCAGACCAAACCCTCGACCCAAAAACAGTGATCGAATCACCTTTCAAAGCATACTTTTTCAAGCCGTGTGTGTTATTCACAGGTGCATCAATTGGTATTTCCTTCTTGACCACATTTGGTAAATAGTACTACCTGTGTTTGTAGTGCCAACGGCAGGATCTTCAATGCTTACATGGAGCGCGGTCTTACAGGGCAGGTCGGGGCTAGTCGGGATCCAATGCTGTGGAAACAAAAAAGAGAGGCTGCAAAGCACCGACGAGTCTGGACGCTCGTTTCACTCCTTCACATAGTTCAGCGTGGAGCTTCTTCCGGGTGCTGACGTCACCTAAATTAGAGTGTCCTTTTATTGGTGCATGGTATTTACCGGTCGTTGATTGATTCGTTGCTCTTCTTGTCAATCATGCTTTAGTTATTTACAAAGTAGCAAGAATCATCCGATAAATGTAGCACTTCAAAACGTAATGTTTGTTGCAAATATTTTTTGTCCAATTTCTTACGTGAAGTATAGCCAGCTTAATACCATAAAGGAAAAGCAAAAAAGCCAAACATTCATACAGCCATTCACAATACACACGAACAACCATAATTAAAAACAAAACATTAATCTTTATTTATTTCATAAGTGTTTCTCTTAATTCTTTCAAATCTTGCTTTATTTCTTACATATAGTATAACTTTGTGCGTGTATATATACAATTTTTTAATCATGAAAAAAGAGCTATCCTCAATTTACTTTAGCGCTTGTGCTGCTTTCTCAAAAAGGATATATATAAAAGCTACATTCAAATAGATTCCAAATTATTTAACTGGTCGATGTACAAACAGAGGGGGTTTCAGACCAAAAAGGAAGCAAATTCCAACTTCTCATTAAGTCCATTTGGTGATAATGTATTCAATCTATACATCCATCTTGTCTCTTTTTGTAATAAAATTGTGTCAATATCTCCTCCACGGTTACTTAACTTAACAGACTCTATGCCAATAAATTGTAGACCATCAGTTTTAGATCCATGAAATTGTGCAAAATGCCTTGCAACACGAACAAAAGAGAAGATATATAACTCCTTTAGTAGAGCAATTGATAAAGGAATTGATCTTATACGTAATCCCTGTATTAGTACAGAATGTCTTGGTTCTACACATAAATTGGCAACATACACAGTGGCTACAAGGTGAACTTCCAACCATTTTATGGGCAGCTTGTTCTAGCCAATTGCCTGTAGGGACTTTATTAAATTCACTCTTAACAAGAATGTCTTTTAAGTTATTAGGCCTTCTCGCAGTCATAAGTGGGTAATCACCCACATATTCATGGAGTGTATTATCATTAGTCAAAAGGTGCCAGTTTTTCCCTAGGATAGATCTTACCTTACCCCAGTGTGTGTTATACTTAGTGATAAATCTGATCTTATTCTCTTCTTTTTTATTTTGTTTGTTTTGGTAAAGAAGATCTTTTCTATTCTGCTGTGATGCTCTGAATAGTGCTCTTTTTACACACCTCTTTGAGTATCCTCTTTCGAGGAAACGAGTCATCCTCTCTTTCGCCTGTTTTCTAAAAACATGATCCTCAGAGCAAATTCGGCGCAAGCGCAGAAATTGCCCATAGGGTATACCTCGCTTCAAATTTTCAGGATGGTGGCTCGTTCCTAAAAGTAAATTGTTAGTTGCAGTTGGCTTACGAAAAACTTCAGTTACCAATATCCCTTCCTTTTTACTTATTTTCAAATCTAAAAAATCAATTGAATTGTAATTATAATTACATGTAAGAAAAATATTTTTGTCGTTTGAGTTAAGCAAAGTGACAAACTGAAGCAAGTCAGATTCACTACCATCCCATAATAGGAGGATATCGTCCACATATCTTATCCACAGGGCTACATGTGCACCAACTATCTCAGCATGTTCACTAAAGACAGTCTGATCTTCCCATCCACCAAGATGTAGGCATGCGTAAGTTGGTGCACATGTAGACCCCATGGCTGTTCCTCGTTTTTGTCTGTAACATTTTCCATCAAACAAAAATCTATTGTTTTCCAGAATAAATTTCAATAATTGTATTACAAAATCAGTGTGTTTTTTGTACCCCATTCCTCTTGTACTCAGGAAATGTTCACATGTCTCAAGTCCAATAGAGTGGGGGATAGAGGAATAGAGGGATTCAACGTCCAAAGACACCAGCAAGGTTTCATCAGTAACATTAATCCCATCCAATTTTTTTATTACATCAGTTGAGTCTTGCACAAATGTGCGCAAATCTTTCACAAATGGTTGCAAAAATGTATCAACATAATTACTAATACCCTCTGTGTGGCTTAGGATAACGACGTTGCCGCCCTTATCCGCAGGCTTTATGACCAGTTCCTGATGATTGGTAAGTTCTTTTAAAGCCTTGCGTTCAGGCCTAGTAAGGTTGTCATTCACAAGCTTGGTGTTCTTAATTTGTGCTAGCTCTCGAGATACATTTTGTACAAAGATTGAAATATTGGGAATGGAGGAGAAAGAGGGCATGTAGGTTGATTTTTTCTTTAAGTCAGTTTTTGGAAGGATATTGATATTTTGTGTACTCTGCTCATAAAGCAGAGTTTCTAAACTATCAAGAGCATCTCTTTCTTTATTACATGTTAGATTAATTTGAACTTTCGGTGTCATGATCTTTTTCAAGGCTAATTTTCTCGCAAACAAGTGAAGATCTTTGGTTACTTCAAACAAATCTAAATTATTAGATGGACAGAAACTTAGGCCTTTTTCCAATACCTTAACATGTGCATTATTCAAAGGGAACGAGGAAAGGTTGACAATACCCATTTTTTGTGGGGAAGGGGGGGGGCGAGGAGTGAACTAGTCATTCCATTTAGTTGAATCTCATCCTGTTTCTGGTCATCATATATTGACCTTGATTGCGTCTGTTCTCCCTCCCTCTCCCTCCTCTCCTGTTTTGAGTTTGTCCACCCGTGTCTCCTCCTCCAACCTCGTCTGGTCCTATGCCTAAAGGGTGCATCTGTGAATTATCATTACCGTTCTTATTTTCACCATCTGAATCTATGTCAGAATTGTCAGTACCTGAATCGTAAAAATTCCTAGTATTGATCCTATTCCTATATATGTATACTTTATTTTTCCTGTAATCTTCCTGATCCCTTATCAGTTTTCTCCTTTTTCGTGATTTTAACTCACTCTGTAACTTTTCTATAAGTTTTTGTGTCTCTTTATTGAGTTTTTCAAAAGAAGAGTCACTTTCAAATTTCTGTAGACATTCATATATATCATCAACATCTTTTTTACAGTTCTCCAACTTTTTCCCATCTTCCTCAATAATTAATGCAATTAAGTCAAGCGAACATTTTGATAATATTTCGTTCCATTAAACCACAAAATCATTGTCTGCGTCAACACCTCGGAGATTAATGCCAGGGTCCAAACGGATTCTTAGGCCTCTTGGAATTATCTCCATTTTAAGATAATTGGTGAGGCTCTGATGTTCACGAAAAAGGAGAAAACTGATAAGGGATCAGGAAGATTACAGGAAAAATAAAGTATACATATATAGGAATAGGATCAATACTAGGAATTTTTACGATTCAGGTACTGACAATTCTGACATAGATTCAGATGGTGAAAATAAGAACGGTAATGATAATTCACAGATGCACCCTTTAGGCGTAGGACCAGACGAGGTGGGAGGAGGAGACACGGGTGGACAAACTCAAAACAGGAGAGGAGGGAGAGGGAGGGAGAACAGACGCAATCAAGGTCAATATATGATGACCAGAAACAGGATGAGATTCAACTAAATGGAATGACTAGTTCACTCCTCGGCCCCCCCCCTTCCCCACAAAAAATGGGTATTGTCAACCTTTCCTCGTTCCCTTTGAATAATGCACATGTTAAGGTATTGGAAAAAGGCCTAAGTTTCTGTCCATCTAATAATTTAGATTTGTTTGAAGTAACCAAAGATCTTCACTTGTTTGCGAGAAAATTAGCCTTGAAAAAGATCATGACACCGAAAGTTCAAATTAATCTAACATGTAATAAAGAAAGAGATGCTCTTGATAGTTTAGAAACTCTGCTTTATGAGCAGAGTACACAAAATATCGATATCCTTCCAAAAACTGACTTAAAGAAAAAATCAACCTACATGCCCTCTTTCTCCTCCATTCCCAATATTTCAACCTTTGTACAAAATTTATCTCGAGAGCTAGCACAAATTAAGAACACAAAGGTTGTGAATGACAACCTTACTAGGGCTGAACGCAAGGCTTTAAAAGAACTTACCAATCATCAGGAACTGGTCATAAAGCCTGCGGATAAGGGCGGCAACGTCGTTATCCTAAGCCAAGAGTATTATATTAAGGAAGCAAGACGACAATTATTAGACACAACTCAGTATGAAAAATCTTCAATTGAAGATTTTCATAAATCACATAATGAATTATTATTTATGTTGAATGATACTTGAAGGAATAACCTGATTACAGGTCAGGAATTCACTTTCCTTTTCAACCATAAACCAAAAGTACCAGTATATTACTGGATTCCAAAGTTACATAAGTCGATCCAAAAACCTCCAGGTCGCCCAATCATCTCTGGGATTGGGGGCCCCACAGAGGGTATTAGTAATTATGTTGATACATTTTTGCAACCATTTGTGAAAGATTTGCGCACATTTGTGCAAGACTCAACTGATGTAATAAAAAAATTGGATGGGATTAATGTTACTGATGAGACCTTGCTGGTGTCTTTGGACGTCGAATCCCTCTATTCCTCTATCCCCCACTCTATTGGACTTGAGACATGTGAACATTTCCTGAGTACAAGAGGAATGGGGTACAAAAACACACTGATTTTGTAATACAATTATTGAAATTTATTCTGGAAAACAATAGATTTTTGTTTGATGGAAAATGTTACAGACAAAAACGAGGAACAGCCATGGGGGCTACATGTGCACCAACTTACGCATGCCTACATCTTGGTGGATGGGAAGATCAGACTGTCTTTAGTGAACATGCTGAGATAGTTGGTGCACATGTAGCCCTGTGGATAAGATATGTGGACGATATTCTCCTATTATGGGATGGTAGTGAATCTGACTTGCTTCAGTTTGTCACTTTGCTTAACTCAAACGACAAAAATATTTTTCTTCATCACAGCAGAATAGAAAAGATCTTCTTTACAAAAACAAACAAAATAAAAAAGAAGAGAATAAGATCAGATTTATCACTAAGTATAACACACACTGGGGTAAGGTAAGATCTATCCTAGGGAAAAACTGGCACCTTTTGACTAATGATAATACACTCCATGAATATGTGGGTGATTACCCACTTATGACTGCGAGAAGGCCTAATAACTTAAAAGACATTCTTGTTAAGAGTGAATTTAATAAAGTCCCTACAGGCAATTGGCTAGAACAAGCTGCCCATAAAATGGTTGGAAGTTCACCTTGTAGCCACTGTGTATGTTGCCAATTTATGTGTAGAACCAAGACATTCTGTACTAATACAGGGATTACGTATAAGATCAATTCCTTTATCAGTTGCTCTACTAAAGGAGTAATATATCTTCTCTTTTGTTCGTGTAAAAAGTTTTATGTAGGAAAAACTTTTAGAGAGCTACGATCTCGCATTACTGAACATAGAGACGACATTAAGCATTGTGATATAGACAGCCCAGTTGCAAGGCATTTTGCACAATTTCATGGATCTAAAACTGATGGTCTCCAATTTATTGGCATAGAGTCTGTTAAGTTAAGTAACCGTGGAGGTGATATTGACACAATTTTATTACAAAAAGAGACAAGATGGATGTATAGATTGAATACATTATCACCAAATGGACTTAATGAGAAGTTGGAATTTGCTTCCTTTTTGGTCTGAAACCCCCTCTGTTTGTACATCGACCAGTTAAATAATTTGGAATCTATTTGAATGTAGCTTTTATATATATCCTTTTTGAGAAAGCAGCACAAGCGCTAAAGTAAATTGAGGATAGCTCTTTTTTCATGATTAAAAAATTGTATATATACACGCACAAAGTTATACTATATGTAAGAAATAAAGCAAGATTTGAAAGAATTAAGAGAAACACTTATGAAATAAATAAAGATTAATATTTTGTTTTTAATTATGGTTGTTCGTGTGTATTGTGAATGGCTGTATGAATGTTTGGCTTTTTTGCTTTTCCTTTATGGTATTAAGCTGGCTATACTTCACGTAAGAAATTGGACAAAAAATATTTGCAACAAACATTACGTTTTGAAGTGCTACATTTATCGGATGATTCTTGCTACTTTGTAAATAACTAAAGCATGATTGACAAGAAGAGCAACGAATCAATCAACGACCGGTAAATACCATGCACCAATAAAAGGACACTCTAATTTAGGTGACGTCAGCACCCGGAAGAAGCTCCACGCTGAACTATGTGAAGGAGTGAAACGAGCGTCCAGACTCGTCGGTGCTTTGCAGCCTCTCTTTTTTGTTTCCACAGCATTGGATCCCGACTAGCCCCGACCTGCCCTGTAAGACCGCGCTCCATGTAAGCATTGAAGATCCTGCCGTTGGCACTACAAACACAGGTAGTACTATTTACCAAATGTGGTCAAGAAGGAAATACCAATTGATGCACCTGTGAATAACACACACGGCTTGAAAAAGTATGCTTTGAAAGGTGATTCGATCACTGTTTTTGGGTCGAGGGTTTGGTCTGGCTAGTTCAGCAGAGCGGCACTTTGGGGACTCTAAAGATATGGAACTATCTCTTTTGTGGATTACAAATATCTAATACCACTGGTTAATATATATACGTATCCAGTTCACCCTGGTGCACCAGAAGTTTGCTCTCAGTCTATTGACTTTTTATTACTGGGATCCCATGCATGAATGTGGTATGTCTGTGAATTGTGTGATCTATTAAAGGATATTTTTATATTTTTGACACTTATGTCTCTTGAGTTGTTATTATTAACGGTTGTGCTGATTAAGCCTAGACTTTTGGAAACCCCTCAATTTGGGGAATCCACTCTCTTGCTATGTTTGTGAAAATATTATTTTCTAGGCAGCACCTGTTTCTTTTATAATAAGTATTTGAGTGCAGCTACTCTGTTTTGTTTTGTAAATAAATAGTTTAACCCCTAAACCGCCGCTCCCAGACCCCGCCGCAACCTACATTAAACTTATGAACCCCTAATCTGCCCCCCACTACACTGTCGCCACCTATAATAAGTTTATTAACCCCTATCCTGCCCCCCCTACACCGCCGCCACTGTAATAAAATTATTAACCCCTAAACCTAAGTCTAACACTAACCCTAACACCCCCTAACTTAAATATTAATTAAATAAATCTAAATAATATTTCTCTTATTAAATAAATTAATCCTATTTAAAACTAAATACTTACCTTTAAAATAAACCCTAATATAGCTACAATATAAATAATAATTATATTGTAGCTATTTTAGGATTTATTTTTATTTTACAGGTAACTTTCAATTTATTTTAACTAGGTACAATAGCTATTAAATAGTTAATAACTATTTAATAGCTACCTAGCTAAAATAAAGAGAAATTTACCTGTAAAATAAAAACTAACCTGTTACAATTAAACCGAACACTACACTACCATTAAATTAATTAAATAAATTAGTTACAAATAACTACAATTAAATTAAATTAAATTAAATAAACTAACTAAAGTACAAAAAAATAAAAAAGCTAAGTTACAAAAAATAAAAAAATAAGTTACAAACATTTAAAAAATATTACAACAATTTTAAGCTACTTACACCTAATCTAAGCCCCCTAATAAAATAACAAAGCCCCCCAAAATAAAAAAATGCCCTACCCTATTCTAAAATAAAAAGTTACCAGCTCTTTTACCTTACCAGCCCTTAAAAGGGCCTTTTGCTGGGCATGCCCCAAAGAATTCTGCTCTTTTGCCTGTAAAAAAAAAATACAACCCCCCCAACATTAAAACCCACCATCCACATACCCCTAATCTAACCCAAACCCCCCTTAGATAAACCTAAAACTACCCCCTGAAGATCATCCTACCTTGAGTCGTCTTCATCCAGCTGACCCACCGATGGAACCAAAGAGGAGATCCGGAGCAGCAGAAGTCATCATCAGCGCTGAAGAAGTCTTCCATCCGATGTAGTCATCATCCAGGCGGCGCTGAAGAAGTCTTCCATCCAATAGAAGTCTTCATCCAGGCGGCGTCTTCAATCTTCATCCATCCGGAGCAGAGCCATCTTCAGACGAGCCGACACGGAGCCATCCTCTTCTTCCCGACGACTAACGACGAATGGATATTCCTTTAAGGGACGTCATCCAAGATGGCGTCCCTTCAATTCTGATTGGCTGATAGGATTCTATCAGCCAATCGGAATTAAGGTAGGAAAAATCTGATTGGCTGATTGAATCAGCCAATCAGATTGAAGTTCAATCCGATTGGCTGATCCAATCAGCCAATCAGATTGAGCTCGCATTCTATTGGCTGATCGGAACAGCCAATAAAATGCGAGCTCAATCTGATTGGCTGATTGGATCAGCCAATCAGATTGAACTTCAATCTGATTGGATGATTCAATCAGCAAATCAGATTTTTCCTACCTTAATTCCGATTGGCTGAAAGAATCCTATCAGCCAATCGGAATTGAAGGGACCCCTTCTTGGATGACGTCCCTTAAAGGAATATCCATTCGTCGTTAGTCATCGGGAAGAAGAGGATGGCTCCGCGTCGGCTCGTCTGAAGATGGCTCCGCTCCGGATGGATGAAGATTGAAGACGCCGCCTGGATGAAGACTTCTATCGGATGGAAGACTTCTTCAGCGCCACCTGGATGATGACTTTTTTGGATGGAAGACTTCTTCAGTGCCACCTGGATGATGACTTCTGCCACTCCTGATTTCCTCTTCGGTTCCATCAGTGGGTCGGCTGCCTGAAGACGACTCAAGGTAGGATGATCTTCAGGGGGGTAGTGTTAGGTTTATCTAAGGGGGGTTTGGGTTAGATTAGGGGTATGGGGGGGTGGGTTTTAATGTTGGGGGGTTGTATTTTTTTTTTACAGGCAAAAGAGCAGAATTCTTTGGGGCACGCCCAGCAAAAGGCCCTTTTAAGGGCTGGTAAGGTAAAAGAGCTGGTTACTTTTTATTTTAGAATAGGGTAGGGCATTTTTTTATTTTGGGGGGCTTTGTTATTTTATTAGGGGGCTTAGATTAGGTGTAAGTAGCTTAAAATTGTTGTAATATTTTTTAAATGTTTGTAACTTATTTTTTTATTTTTTGTAACTTAGCTTTTTTATTTTTTGTACTTTAGTTAGTTTATTTAATTTAATTTAATTGTAGTTATTTGTAACTAATTTATTTAATTAATTTAATGATAGTGTAATGTTAGGTTTAATTGTAACTTAGGTTAGGATTTATTTTACAGGTAATTTTGTATTTCTTTTAGCTAGTTAGTTAATAAATAGTTAATAACTATTTAATAACTGTTCTAACTAGCTAAAATAAATACAAAAGTTACCTGTAAAATAAATATAAATCCTAAAATAGCTACAATATAATTATTATTTATATTGTAGCTATCTTAGGGTTTATTTTATAGGTAAGTATTTAGTTTTAAATAGGAATAATTTATTTAAGTATAGTGTAGTGTTAGGTGTAATTGTAACTTAGGTTAGTTTTTATTTTACAGGTAAATTTCTCTTTATTTTAGCTAGGTAGCTATTATATAGTTATGTACCTAGTTAAAATAAATTGAAAGTTACCTGTAAAATAAAAATAAATCCTAAAATAGCTACAATATAATTATTATTTATATTGTAGCTATATTAGGGTTTATTTTAAAGGTAAGTATTTAGTTTTAAATAGGATTAATTTATTTAATAAGAGAAATATTATTTAGATTTATTTAATTAATATTTAAGTTAGGGGGTGTTAGGGTTAGTGTTAGACTTAGGTTTAGGGGTTAATAATTTTATTACAGTGGCGGCGGTGTAGGGGGGGCAGGATAGGGGTTAATAAACTTATTATAGGTGGCGGCGTAGTCCGGGAGCGACGGTTTAGGGGTTAAACTATTTATTTAGTTGCGGCGAGGTCCGGGATCATTGGGATAGGTGTTAATAACTTTATTATAGGTGGCAGCGGTATAGGGGGGGCAGGATAGTGGTTACTAGGTATAATGTAGGTGGCGGCGGTGTTTAGGGGTTAATACATTTATTATAGTTGCGGCGGGGTCTAGGAGCGGCGGTTTAGGGTGGCGGCAGTATAGGGGGGGCAGGATAAGGGTTACTAGGTATAATGTAGGTGGTGGCGGTGTTTAGGGGTTAATACATTTATTATAGTTGCAGCGGGGTCTAGGAGCGGCGGTTTAGGGTTTAATAACTTTATTGAGTTGCGGGGAGCTCCGGGGGCGCCGGTATAGGGGGTAGAACAGTGTAGTTAGTGTGGGTGCTTAGTGACAGCTTGTCAATAATGCTGTCAAAAAGCCGAAGAGCAGCGAGATTGGATGAGTGATAACTCTCACAGTCTGCTGCTCACCACCCCGTACTTGGTGCGTGGCTTTTTGACAGCTTTTTTGATAACTTAGGCGAAATTGAGGCGAGCTTAGGTGGGCGTATTGGGCCGACGAAGGCAGGTAAAGTAGACACGTTGATAACTACCCCCCTAAATATGTTTTATACAAGCCCCTGCTGATTCTCTGAGGTGTGGTGCATGAATGCTAGTGAGCCCATTTATTAAACCTTCAGAAAATAGAAGGGAATGGAAGTGTAAATATCCATAGAAACATAGAAACATAGATATTGACGGCAGATAAGAGCCATAGGCCCAGCAAGTCTGCCCAACCTTACCTAACAGTATAAACGTATCTAGTTCGTAGGATAGCCTTATGCTTGTCCCATGCATTTTATCCATGTCACATTGGATAGAATGAAACAAAATGGAGGGTGCCTCATGTGTGGTATCATCTATTATACAACAACAGGTAACACAATTTAGGCCAAATGGGTACTCACAGATTTGGAGAGCACACTTATGTGCTGGTAGGGGCAGGCTGCAGAATTATATAGGTGTAACAGCTCACCCACTTGAAGGCACTCTTAGCATAAGGTGATGGTGCTACAAAGGAGACATGAAATACAGGCACCACATGTGCAGACTATTAATGATGCAACCAAAACCAAATTCCTAAATATGGAGGGTACTCACATATTCCCAAAGCACACCAATGTGCTTGTAGAAGGAGGCTGCAGATTGGAGTAGGTATGGCAGCTCACCGAAACTATAGGTATCCTGATAGTGGTGATACTGTTGTATGGTAGTCCCAGTATGTTCCCTCAGGTACTGAGCTGGTCTCTCATAGGTAATGATCATTATTTTTGATGCCTGATGAAACGGTCTGCGAACCGAGAAACGCGTTGCATTATTGGGTGATCACTGGACACCCTGTCATCCACTTATATCAGCAACCATTGTGCTGTTGTTTTTAAAACTTTTATGTTTTTTTTAATAAATTTGGATACATTTTATATCCTTTGAGTGGATTTTTTCTACCCACCATCTGCCTTTGACTACCTATGAGAGACCAGCTCAGTACCTGAGGGAACATACTGGGACTACCATACAACAGTATCACCACTATCAGGATACCTATAGTTTGGGTGAGCTGCCACACCTACTCCAATCTGCAGCCTGCTTCTACAAGCACATTGGTGTGCTTTGGGAATATGTGAGTACCCTCCATATTTAGGAATTTGGTTTTGGTTGCATCATTAATAGTCTGCACATGTGGTGCCTGTATTTCATGTCTCCTTTGTAGCACCATCACCTTATGCTAAGAGTGCCTTCAAGTGGGTGAGCTGTTACACCTATATAATTCTGCAGCCTGCCCCTACCAGCACATAAGTGTGCTCTCCAAATCTGTGAGTACCCATTTGGCCTAAATTGTGTTACCTGTTGTTGTATAATAGATGATACCACACATGAGGCGCAACTCCATTTTGTTTCATTCTATCTAGTGTTACCTGGACCAGCCGGTGAGGAGGAGGCAGCCGCCCCAGCAATCACCTCTTTTTGAAGAATATTTAAAGGACTTGTTCACCTTTCACAATTGCAAGTGAACTTTCACACCAGTATTTAAGAATTCACTGTTTTTGCCTATATTGGGTTTATATATTTTAAGATATTTTATATATTCTTGTTGTATTACATTTTTTGCTATAGATTTTTGATTTCATTGCACTTTGAGCGCCCCCTTTAGTGATTAGGTCATCACAGCATAGTCCATGTCACATTGAGTGCCCTGAATAACATTCGGCCTAAAGAATTTATTTAAAAAAAAAAAAAGCCAAATGTATGTGTGTCGATTTGGATTGATAAATTAGAAGCCAGTCTAGATGCAAATATGTTAATTTATCAAACTGTCTACCCTCTGGGAGGTGTTTTTTTTGTGCTCATGTGATAAAGAGAAGGATATATTATCATGGGAAAGATGAACTAGCATGCAGTGTAATGTGTATATATATGAGCAGGAAATCATTTTTTATTTCTATTTTCATGCATCAAGTGAGACTTATTACGAATTATGAGATGGCAACTGCAGAGGTTAGATGCACCAAATGTGATAGAATTGTCCAATTTTGTTATCAGCAACACATGGTTTCAGTTGATTGAGTGCTACAACATTATGATTTCAGTACTGGCAAACAGATGTCAATCCAAAATAAAAGTAGATGTGGCTGAAAATCAGCCAAGAAGTCTCCGCACAGGCAATGTACCAAAATGATGTTGAGTCATGTAATTATGTGCTTATGCTGCTAACAGCAATCCCTTTTACTACAAGCATTTTTGCTAATGGAGGTATATCGCAAAAAAAATATATTTAAAATTTAAATGCACCCATGAACATTTCAGTCTTGACCTTTCTATCTATTCTATCCAGTTTTGATTACCTAAATATATCACTATAATAGAATAAAGGTGTCCAGCCTAAGGCCTGTGCATGATGCAGCCCGGAACACATTATTATTATTATTTGCTCCACTTACAGCACACACCTTTCTATACAACTGGCTGTCCTCATTGTGTTTATCTGAATGTTTCTGTGTATATGTTGAATTTTGACACTTAGTTTTTACAATTATTGTTGATTTCATAGAAATTAACACCCTGACCTATATTTTTCCTGTTTCTCCAGGCATAACTTGACTATTTTGCACACTTTTCCCCCCCATGTTCAGTGGACATTTTTCTTGAGATCTTGATGAAGCCTTTCTGGTGAAAAGCGTTGATCTGTGCTGATAGTTTGGGAGGGCACACGTGAGCATTTGGATACATTTTTATCCGAACTTAACAAAAATAACCTTAACATTAAATTGACATACCAAGCTGTACTACAAGAAATCAATTTCCTAGATTTGACAATTATTAAAAATACAGATGGGACGATCAAAACAAAAGTCTTTAGAAAGGAAACATCTACTAATACACTATTACATAAGATGAGTGCACATCCAGGAAGTACACTAAAAGCGATACCATATGGAGAATTTTTACATCTTAGGAGAAATTGTTTAAATGTCTAAATTTTTTAGAACGAAAGCAAACTGCTGACAACAAGACTATTACAAAGAGGCTACAGTAAAAGATCTGTAAAAAAAGCCAAATTCAGAGCACTTAAAACTGAGAGACAAACACTTCTCCATGCTAAAGAGAAAGATACCACCACCAATACCCCTAGGTTAATAACAACTTATAACCCTCAAATGCACCAAGTAGTAGAAATACTAACTAACAACTGGCATATTCTTTCAAATGACCCGCATCTTAAAGATGTGATAGGGGACAGAGTAAAAATTGGGTACAAGAGACCGAGAAATCTCAAAGACCAATTAGTACAGAGTCATTATGTACATACTCCTAAAAAGAGTGATACAGACCCTGGAATGTATCCCTGTGGTACCTGCGCGATCTGCCCCTTGGTCAAAAAAATAAATGAAATTAAAGACAAATATGGTACAATCCATAAATTACAACAGCATTTTACATTCAGGGGGTCGATCCGATATAAAGCGTCGCCCGCAAAAGCCGGCGACGCCAATATTTGCGCGGATTTGGTATCACATATACGGCGTAACCTAGAAGTTACGCGCGTATATTTCTGCCGTCGCCCGCAGTTTTTTGGGCCATAGGCAGGTATACCAAACCCGCGCAGTTTGGTATCCAATATGCAGCGTAAGGACTTACGTGGCGAAAATGGAGAAAACTTACTCCATTTTCACCTCGCCACAAAAAGCAGCCGTAAGAAGCCTTACGCTGACTATTGGAGCCCCGTAACTCCCTAAACTAACTAGAAAATAAACCTAACACCTAACGCATGCGCAATGTCTATCTCCCTGTCAACCGCGATCTGCTAAAATAAACCTAACACCTAACGCATGCGCAATGTCTATCTCCCTGTCAACCGCGATCTGCTAAAATAAACCTAACACCTAACGCATGCGCAATGTCTATCTCCCTGTCAACCGCGATCTGCTAAAATAAACCTAACACCTAACGCATGCGCAATGTCTATCTACCTGTCAACCGCGATCCCCCCCCGAAATCCCTAATAAAGTTATTACCCCCTAAACCGCCGCTCCCGGACCCCGCCGCCATCTACATAAACTAACCCCCTACTGTGAGCCTCTAAAACCGCCGCCATCTACCTTATCTATCCCCTAATCTGACCCCTTACACCGCCGCCACCTATATAAAAATGATTAACCCCTAATGTAAGCCCCTTACACCGCCGCCATCTCTATTAAAATGATTAACCCCTAATTTAATCTACCTACCCCGCCGCCAGCTATATTATCTATATTAACCCTAAGTATATTATAGTTAATATAGGTATTACATTATATATATTAACTATATTAACCCTAATTATATTAGGGTTAATATAGTTAATATAGTTACTATAGTATTTATATTAACTATATTAACTCTATCTAACCCTAACTAAATTTATATTAAATTAATCTAATTCATTTATAAACTAAAATATTCCTATTTAAATCTAAATACTTACCTATAAAATAAACCATAAGATAGCTACAATATAATTAATAATTACATTGTAGCTATGTTAGGGTTAATATTTATTTTACAGGTAAATTGTTAATTATTTTAACTAGGTATAATAGATATTAAATAGTTATTAACTATTTAATATCTACCTAGTTAAAATAATTACCCAATTACCTGTAAAATAAATCCTAACCTAAGTTACAAATACACCTACACTATCAATAAATTTAATAAACTACTAACATCTATCTAAAAATACAATTAAATTAACTAAACTAAATTACAAAAAAAAACAAACACTAAATTACAAAAAATAAAAAAAAGATTACAAGATATTTAAGCTAATTACACCTATTCTAAGCCCCCTAATAAAATAATAAACCCCCAAAATAAAAAAAATTCCCTGCCCTATTCTAAATTCAACAAATTTCAAAGCTCTTTACCTTACCAGCCCTTAAAAGGGCCTTTTGTGGGGCATGCCCCAAAGAATTCAGCTCTTTTGCATACAAGAAATACAATACCCCCCCCCCATTACAACCCACCACCCACATACCCCTATTCTAAACCCACCCAAACCCCCCTTAATAAAGCCTAACACTACCCCCCTGAAGATCTCCCTACCTTGTCTTCACCAAACCGGGCCGAACTCCTGATCCGATCCGGGCGATGTCTTCCTCCAAGCGGCAAAGAAGAATTCTTCCTCCGGCGATGTCTTCCTCCAAGCGGCAAAGAAGAATTCTTCCTCCGGCGACGTCTTCCTCCAAGCGGCAGCAAAGTCTTCATTCTTCCGGCGGCATCTTCAATCTTCTTTCTTCGCTCCGCCGCCGCGGAGCATCCATCCCGGCCGACTGCTGAACTTGGAATGATGTACCTTTAAATGACGTCATCCAAGATGGCGTCCGCCGAATTCCGATTGGCTGATAGGATTCTATCAGCCAATCGGAATTAAGTTAAAAAAATCTGATTGGCTGATTGAATCAGCCAATCAGATTCAAGTTCAATCCGATTGGCTGATCCAATCAGCCAATCAGATTGAGCTCGCATTCTATTGGCTGATCGGAACAGCCAATAGAATGCGAGCTCAATCTGATTGGCTGATTGGATCAGCCAATCGGATTGAACTTGAATCTGATTGGCTGATTCAATCAGCCAATCAGATTTTTTTAACTTAATTCCGATTGGCTGATAGAATCCTATCAGCCAATCGGAATTCGGCGGACGCCATCTTGGATGACGTCATTTAAAGGTACATCATTCCAAGTTCAGCAGTCGGCCGGGATGGATGCTCCGCGGCGGCGGAGCGAAGAAAGAAGATTGAAGATGCCGCCAGAAGAATGAAGACTTTGCTGCCGCTTGGAGGAAGACGTCGCCGGAGGAAGAATTCTTCTTTGCCGCTTGGAGGAAGACATCGCCGGAGGAAGAATTCTTCTTTGCCGCTTGGAGGAAGACATCGCCCGGATCGGATCAGGAGTTCGGCCCGGTGTGGTGAAGACAAGGTAGGGAGATCTTCAGGGGGGTAGTGTTAGGCTTTTTTAAGGGGGGTTTGGGTGGGTTTAGAATAGGGGTATGTGGGTGGTGGGTTGTAATGGGGGGGGGGGTATTGTATTTCTTGTATGCAAAAGAGCTGAATTCTTTGGGGCATGCCCCACAAAAGGCCCTTTTAAGGGCTGGTAAGGTAAAGAGCTTTGAAATTTGTTGAATTTAGAATAGGGCAGGGAATTTTTTTTATTTTGGGGGTTTATTATTTTATTAGGGGGCTTAGAATAGGTGTAATTAGCTTAAATATCTTGTAATCTTTTTTTTATTTTTTGTAATTTAGTGTTTGTTTTTTTTTGTAATTTAGTTTAGTTAATTTAATTGTATTTTTAGATAGATGTTAGTAGTTTATTAAATTTATTGATAGTGTAGGTGTATTTGTAACTTAGGTTAGGATTTATTTTACAGGTAATTGGGTAATTATTTTAACTAGGTAGATATTAAATAGTTAATAACTATTTAATATCTATTATACCTAGTTAAAATAATTAACAATTTACCTGTAAAATAAATATTAACCCTAACATAGCTACAATGTAATTATTAATTATATTGTAGCTATCTTATGGTTTATTTTATAGGTAAGTATTTAGATTTAAATAGGAATATTATAGTTTATAAATGAATTAGATTAATTTAATATAAATTTAGTTAGGGTTAGATAGAGTTAATATAGTTAATATAAATACTATAGTAACTATATTAACTATATTAACCCTAATATAATTAGGGTTAATATAGTTAATATATATAATGTAATACCTATATTAACTATAATATACTTAGGGTTAATATAGATAATATAGCTGGCGGCAGGGTAGGTAGATTAAATTAGGGGTTAATCATTTTAATAGAGATGGCGGCGGTGTAAGGGGCTTAGATTAGGGGTTAATAATTTTAATATAGATGGCGGCGGTGTTAAGGGCTCACTTTAGGGGGTTATAGATATAATATAGCTGGCGGCGGGGTACGGGAGCGGCGGTTTAGGGGTTAATAACTTTATTAGGTTGCGGCGGGGTAAAGGAGCGGCGGTTTAGGGGTTAATAGCTTTTTTATTGTTAGGCTAGTGAGGGGGGATAGCGGATAGAGGGTTAGACAGTGCGGGCTATGTTAGGGAGGCGTGTTAGACAGTGCGGGCTATGTTAGGGAGGCGTGTTAGACAGTGCGGGCTATGTTAGGGAGGCGTGTTAGACAGTGCGGGTGTTTTAGACTTTAGTCAGGTTTTATAGGCGCCGGCAGATTCTAACGTGGCGCAAGTCACTGGCGACGCCAGAAATTTGTACTTACGCAGATTTCTGGACATCGCTGGTTTGTGAGACTTACGGCACGTTAGCATCTGACGGCGACCTATATGGGATGGCTCGAGTTGCGAGCTGAAACTGCGGGCGACGCCGGTTCCCTCGCTTGCGCCGCAAACTGCGATCGATATCGGATCGCGCCCCCGGTCTTCAGGTGTAATCTATGTAATTTATTGTGAATTTGAGAAAGCCTCTGCATGAGAACCAGAGAAGCACGTGTGAGAATTTTGGAAAGCAAAAACAATATAAAAAATGCAGGAAAAGACCTACAAAAAGGTAAAAAAAAATACCAGTGTTGCCAAACATTTTTTACGACTGATACAGAAAATTTCTTTGGGAATTAGAGGAGTCAGTCTTGAGAATTCATTACTTAGAGCAGAATGCCACTAGATATAGTAATTGGATACAGTATATTCCTGTGGACTCAATGAATACAATAACTATAACATACTGTATATCTGTGATTACCCACTATCAACCTAAAGTCACATCAAGCTTTATAAGAATAATGCCTTTTCAACAGGCAATGGTATTGATATTTAAAAAAAAATTGCACATATTCTCCCTTGCATCACTTCATGATGTACACTGACATCGTTATTACCTCATCATAAACACTTCAACTTATTAGTCATCACAATGATTTATTTTTTCACATCTTATGATTAATGCACGTTTTATTGTTTTTTTTTCTTCCAGTTTTCCTAATTATTTGGATTTTTTTGTTAGTAGTGTTTTATCACCATCACATTGTATATAATTATACTTTTTACATCTTTATTACTATCACTTTTGTAGCAAAGTATGCTTTCACTTATTTCTTAATACACCTGATACATATAGGCATTTTCACTGTCCCATTAAATACGCTATTTGCCTGACAACAGACTCAGTTTAAAACCATCTTGTGAATATAAGCATTTATGTTATTACATACAGAACATATTGTATTACTACTAATGAAGAGCTCTTCAACTCCTGTTCCATACTATTTCATAATTAAATTATAGCATACAAAACCGCTATAATACATTTGGATCCAAGTATTATAAAAATTTTCCGAAGTGAGTATGTACTAACATGGGACCTCCTCCGATTGGTCCTACACGGCAAGCGCGTACCCCTCCGAAGAAGCGTTATGTGAAACGCGCATCAGGGGCACTCTCACAAGGTCACAGAAACTCTATCGGCTAGATTACGAGTTGTGCATTAAGCTGAAAAATCTGCGTTAACAGGTCCTTACGCTGCTTTCTCACTACCGCTGCTATTACGAGTCTTGCAGGTTTAGGGGCCCCGCACACTTTTTTGGCCTTACCGCAAAATGACTTACGTAAACCCTTTTTTCTATGGGACTTCCATAGTGCTGGTATTTCGAGTCTGTCCTGGGAGGCCAAAAAGTGAGTGGTACACCCTCTACCTCCAAGATCCGTAACGCATTCTAAAGTCAGTAGCATAAAACTCATAACTAAAGTGCTAAAAAGTGCACTAACACCCATAAACTACCTATTAACCCCTAAACCGAGGCCCTCCCGCATTGCAAATACTAAAATATTTTTTAACCCCTAATCTGCCGCTCCGGACATCGTCGCCACTAAAATAAACATATTAACCCCTAAACCGCCACACTCCTGCCTCGCAAACACTAGTTAAATACTATTAACCCCTAATCTGCCGCCCCTAACATCGCCGCAACCTACATTATATTTATTAACCCCTAATCTGCTGCCCCTAACATCGCCGCTACCTACATTATATTTATTAACCCCTAATCTGCCGCCCCCAACATCGCCGACACCTACCTACATTTATTAACCCCTAATCTGCCATCCCCGCCACTATATTAAATATATTAACCCTTAAATCTAAGTCTAACCCTAACACCCCCTAACTTAAATAAAATTCAAATAAATTTAAAATTACTATCATTAACTACATTATTCATATTTAAAACTAAATACTTACCTATAAAATAAACTCTAAGATAGCTACAATATAACTAATAGTTACATTGTAGCTAGTTTAGGGTTTATTTTTATTTTACAGGCAAGTTTGTATTTATTTTAACTAGGTAGAATAGTTATTAAATAGTTATTAACTATTTAATAACTACCTAGCTAAAATAAAGACAAATTTACCTGTAAAATAAAACCTAACCTAAGTTACACTAACACCTAACACTACACTACAATTAAATAAATTAACTAAATTAACTACAATTAAATAAATTAAATTAAATTAGCGAAATCACAAAAAAAACACTAAATTACAGAAAATAAAAAACAAATTACAGATCTTTAAACTAATTACACCTAATCTAATAGCCCTATTAAAATAAAAAAGACTGTTGGGGGGTTGTTTGTATTTTTTTTACAGGTAAAAGAGCTGATTTATTTGGGGCAATGCCCCGCAAAAGGCCCTTTTAAGGGCTATTGGTAGTTTAGTGTAGGTTAGGGGTTTAATTATTTTGGGGAGGCTTTTTATTTTGATTAAATTAAGAGTAATTCCTTTTATTTTTGATAATTTCTTTTTTTATTTTGTGTAATTTAGTGTTTATTATTTTTTGTAATTTAGATAAATGTATTTTTTTAATTTAATTTGTTTAATTTTAGTGTAATGTTAGGTGTTAGTGTAACTCAGGTTATGTTTTATTTTACAGGTAAATCTGTATTTATTTTAACTAGGTAGCTAGTAAATAGTTAATGACTATTTACTAACTAGTTTACCTAGTTAAAATAAATACAAACTTAGCTGTGAAAAATAAAATAAAACCTAAGATAGCTACAATGTAACTATTAGTAGCTAGATTAGGGTTTATTTTACAGGTAAGTATTTAATCTTAAATAGGTATTACTTAGGTAATAATAGTAATTTTTATTTAGATTTATTTTAATTATATTAAAGTTAGAGGTGTTAGTTTAGGGTTAGATTGAGGTTTAGGTTTATGGATTAATATATTTATTTAGTGTTAGTGATAGTAATTTTATTTAGATTTATTTAAATTATATTTAAGTTAGGGGGGGTTAGGGTTAGACTTAGGTTTAGGGGTTAATAAATTTAGAATAGTGGTAGCGACATTGGGGATGGCAGATTAGGGGTTAATAAATATAATGTAGGTGTCAGTGATATTGGGGGCAGCCGATTAGGGGTTAATAAGTATAATGTTGGTGACGGGGGTGTCCAGAGTGTCAGATTAGGGGTTAATAAGTATAATGTAGGTGTCGGCGATGTCGGGGCGGCAGATTAGGGGTTAATAAGTGTAAGGTTAGGGTGTTTAGACTCGGGGTTCATGTTAGGGTGTTAGGTGTAAACATAACTTTTGTTTCCCCATAGGAATCAATGGGACTGCGTTACAAAGCTTTACGCTGCTTTATTGCAGGTGTTAGACTTTTTCTCAGCCGGCTCTCCCCATTGATGTCTATGGGGAAATTGTGCACGAGCATGTACAACCAGCTCACTGCTGACTTAAGCAGCGCTGGTATTGGAGTGGGGTAAGGAGCACAATTTTGCTCAACGCTCACTTCTTGGGCCCAATCCGATATGCAGCGTCGCCCGCAAATGCCGGTGACGCTGAAATTTGCGCTGGTTTGGTATCCTATATATGGCGTAACCTAGAAGTTACGTCCGTATATTTCTGCCATCGCCCGTAGTTTTTTGGGCCATAGGCAGGTATACCAAACCAATGCAGTTTGGTATCCAATATACAGCGTAAGGACTTACGTGGCGAAAATGGAGAAATCTTACTCCATTTTCACCTCACCACAAAAAGCAGCCGTAAGAAGCCTTACGCTGACTATTGGAGCCCCGTAACTCCCTAAACTAGCTACAAAATAAACCTAACACCTAACGCATGCGCAATGTCTATCTACCTGTCAACCGCGATCCCCCGCCGCAATCCCTAATAAAGTATTTAACCCCAAAACCGCCGCTCCCGGACCCCGCCGACATCTACATAAACTAACCCCCTACTGTGAGCCCCTAAAACCGCCACCATCTAACTGATCTATCCCCTAATGTGAACCCCTTACACCGCCGCCATCGACCTTATCTATCCCCTAATCTGACCCCTTACACCGCCACCACCTATATAAAAATTATTAACCCCTAATCTAATCCCCCTATACCGCCGCCAGCTATATTAATATTATTAACCCCTAATCTAATATCCCTAAAGTAATAAGCTCTATTACCAGCCCTTAAAAGGGCCTTTTGCGGGGCTTTGCCCCAAAGTAAACAGCTCTTTTGTCCTATAACCTGCCCTCCCTACACCGCCGCCACCTATATTAATAGTATTAACCCCTAATGTAAGCCCTTTACACCGCCGCCATCTATATTAAAATTTTTAACCCCTAATTTAATTTACCTACCCCGCTGCCAGCTATATTATCTATATTAACCCTAAGTATATTATAGTTAATATAGTTATTACATTATATATATTAACTATATTAACCCTAATTATATTAGGGTTAATATAGTTAATATAGTTACGATAGTATTTATATTAACTATATTAACTCTATCTAACCCTAACACCCTTAACTAAATTCTTATTAAATAAATCAAATTCATATTATAAACTAAAATATTCCTATTTAAATCTAAATACTTACCTATAAAATAAACCCTAAGATAGCTACAATATAACTAATAATTACATTGTAGCTATGTTAGGGTTTATATTTATTTTACAGGTAAATTGTTAATTATTTTAACTAGGTATAATAGCTATTAAATAGTTTTTAACTATTTAATAGCTACCTAGTTAAAATAATTACCCAATTACCTGTAAAATAAATCCTAACCTAAGTTACAAATACACCTACACTATCAATAAATTAAATAAACTACAAATATCTATCTAAAAATGCAATTAAATAATCTAAACTAAATTACAAAAAAAACCCCACTAAATTACAAAAAAAAAAGATTACAGCAATTTTAAGCTAATTACACCTTGTCTAAGCCCCCTAATAAAATAATAAAGCCTCCCAAAATAAAAAATTCCCTACCCTATTCTAAAATAAAAAGTTACCAGCTCTTTTACCTTACCAGCCCTTAAAAGGGCTTTTTGCGGGGTATTTACCCCAAGTTAACAGCTCTTTTGCCTGTAAAAAAAAGAACACAACACCCCCCCCCAACATTACAACCCACCACCCACATACCCCTATTCTAAACCCACCCAAACCCCCCTTAAAAAAACCTAACACTACCCCCCTGACGATCTCCCTACCTTGTCTTCACCCAACCGGGCCGAACTCCTCATCTGATGCGGGCGATGTCTTTATCCAAGCGGCAAAGAAGAAGTCTTCATCCCGGCGATGTATTTATTCAAGCGGCAGCAAAGTCTTCTTCCATCCGGCAGCATCTTCCATCAAGCGGCATCTTCAATCTTCTTTCTTCGCTCCTCCGACGCGGAGCATCCATTCCGGCCGACGACTGAACGACGAATGAGGTACCTTTAAATGACGTCATCCAAGATGGCGTCCGTCGAATTCCGATTGGCTTATAGGATTCTATCAGCCAATCGGAATTAAGGTAGAAAAATCCGATTGGCTGATTGAATCAGCCAATCAGATTCAAGTTCAATCCGATTGGCTGATTGGT
Source organism: Bombina bombina (assembly GCF_027579735.1). NCBI lineage: Eukaryota > Metazoa > Chordata > Amphibia > Anura > Bombinatoridae > Bombina > Bombina bombina. The sequence goes on from NC_069500.1 coordinate 1,031,134,312, forward strand.
TCAGCCAATCAGATTGAACTTGAATCTGATTGGCTGATTCAATCAGCCAATTAGATTTTTCTACCTTAATTCCGATTGGCGTCGGAGGAGCGAAGAAAGAAGATTGAAGATGCCGCTTGATGGAAGATGCCGCCGGATGGAAGAAGACTTTGCTGCCGCTTGGATAAAGACATCGCCCGGATCGGATGAGGAGTTCGGCCCGGTTGGGTGAAGACAAGGTAGGGAGATCTTCAGGGGGGTAGTGTTAGGTTTATTTAAGGGGGGTTTGGGTTAGATTAGGGGTATGTGGGTGGTGGGTTGTAATGTTGGGGGGTGGTATTGTGTTTTTTTTTTCAGGCAAAAGAGCAGTTTTCTTTGGGGCATGTCCCTCAAAAGGCCCTTTTAAAGGCTGGTAAGGTAAAAGAGCTTTGAACTTTTTAAATTTAGAATAGGGTAGGGATTTTTTTTTATTTTGGGTGGCTTTATTATTTTATTAGGGGGCTTAGAATAGGTGTAATTAGCTTAAAAATCTTGTAATCTTTTTTTTATTTTTTGTAATTTAGTTTAGTTTATTTAATTGTATTTTAGTTTAGATAGTTGTAGTTTATTTAATTTATTGATAGTGTAGGTGTATTTGTAACTTAGGTTAGGATTTATTTTACAGGTAAATTGGTAATTATTTTAACTAGGTAGCTATTAAATAGTTATTAACTATTTAATAGCTATTGTACCTAGTTAAAATAATTACCAAGTTACCTGTAAAATAAATATAAACCCTAAAATAGCTACAATGTAATTATTAATTACATTGTAGCTATCTTACGGCTAGATTTAGAGTTCTGCAGCCAAAGGGGTGCATTAGCTATGCATGCTTTTTTTCTCCCACACCTTTTAAATACCGCTGGTATTTAGAGTTCACAGAAGGGCTGCGTTAGGCTCCAAAAAGGGAGCGTATAGCATATTTACCGCCACTGCAACTCTCGATACCAGTGGTGCTTACGGACGCGGCCAGCTTCAAAAACGTGCTCGTGCACGATTCCCCCATAGGAAACAATGGGGCTGTTTGAGCTGAAAAAAAACCTAACACCTGCAAAAAAGCAGCGTTCAGCTCCTAACGCAGCTACATTGTTTCCTATGGGGAAACACTTCCTACGTCTGCACCTAACACTCTAACATGTACCCCGAGTCTAAACACCCCTAACCTTACACTTATTAACCCCTAATCTGCCGCCCCCGCTATCGCTGACACCTGTATATTATTATTAACCCCTAATCTGCCGCTCCGTACACCGCCGCAACATACATTATAGTTATGTACCCCTAATCTGCTGCCCCTAACACCACCGACCCCAATATTATATTTATTGACCCCTTATCTGCCCCCCACAACGTCGCCGCCAGCTACATACAATAATTAACCCCTAATCTGCCGACCAGAGCTCACCGCTATTATAATAAATGTATTAACCCCTAAAGCTAAGTCTAACCCTAACACTAACACCCCCCTAAGTTAAATATAATTTAAATCTAACTAAATAAATTAACTCTTATTAAATAAATTATTCCTATTTAAAGCTACATAGTTACCTGTAAAATAAACCCTAATATAGCTACAATATAAATTATAATTATATTGTAGCTATTTTAGGATTAATATTTATTTTACAGGCAACTTTGTATTTATTTTAACCAGGTACAATAGCTATTAAATAGTTAATAACTATTTAATAGCTACCTAGTTAAAATAATTACAAAATTACCTGTAAAATAAATCCTAACCTAAGTTACAATTAAACCTAACACTACACTATCAATAAATAAATTAAATACCTACAAATAAATACAATGAAATAAACTAACTAAAGTACAAAAAATAAAAAAAGCTAAGTTACAAAAAATAAAAAAATATTTACAAACATTAGAAAAATATTACAACAATTTTAAACTAATTACACCTACTCTAAGCCCCCTAATAAAATAACAAAGACACCCAAAATAAAAAAATGCCCTACCCTATTCTAAATTAAAAAAGTTCAAAGCTCTTTTACCTTACCAGCCCTGAAAAGGGCCCTTTGCGAGGCATGCCCCAAAGAATTCAGCTCTTTTGCCTGTAAAAAAAACACATACAATACCCCCCCCAACATTACAACCCACCACCCACATACCTCTAATCTAACCCAAACCCCCCTTAAATAAACCTAACACTAAGCCCCTGAAGATCTTCCTACCTTATCTTCACCTCGCCGGGTATCACAACGATCCGTCCTGGCTCCGATGTCTTGATCCAAGCCCAAGCGGGGGGGCTGAAGATGTCCATGATCCGGCTGAAGTCTTCATCCAAGCGGTAGCTTAAGAGGTCCATGATCCGGCTGAAGTCTTCTATCAACGGCATCTTCAATCTTCTTTCTTCCGGAGCCATCATCTTCCAGCCGACGCGGATCCAACCTCTTCTACCGACGCCTACTCGCCGAATGACGGTTCCTTTAAATGACGTCATCCAAGATGGCGTCCGTCGAATTCCGTCGAATCAGATTGATCTTGCATTCTATTGGCTGATAGAATCCTTAATTACCTTAATTCCAATTGGCTGATAGAATCCTATCAGCCAATCGGAATTAAGGTAATTAAGGATTCTATCAGCCAATAGAATGCAAGATCAATCTGATTGGCTGATCGGATCAGCCAATCGGATTGAACTTGATTCTGATTGGCTGATTCCATCAGCCAATCAGAATTTTCCTACCTTAATTCCGATTGGCTGATAGAATCCTATCAGCCAATCGGAATTCGACGGATGCCATCTAGGATGACGTCAGTTAAAGGAACCGTCATTCGGCGAGTAGGCGTCGGTAGAAGAGGTTGGATCCGCGTCGGCTGGAAGATGATTGCTCCAGAAGAAAGAAGATTGAAGATGCCGTTTGTTATTTTATTAGGGGGCTTAGAGTAGGTGTAATTAGTTTAAAATTGTTGTAATATTTTTCTAATGTTTGTAAATATTTTTTTATTTTTTGTAACTTAGCTTTTTTTATTTTTTGTACTTTAGTTAGTTTATTTCATTATATTTATTTGTAGGTATTTTATTTAATTATTTATTGATAGTGTAGTGTTAGGTTTAATTGTAGATAATTGTAGGTATTGTATTTAATTAATTTATTGATAGTGTAGTGTTAGGTTTAATTGTAACATAGGCTAGGATTTATTTTACAGGTAATTTTGTAATTATTTTAACTTGGTAACTATTTAATAGTTATTAACTATTTAATAGCTATTGTACCTGGTTAAAATAATTACAAAGTTGCCTGTAAAATAAATATTAATCCTAAAATAGCTACAATATAATTATTATTTATATTGTAGATATATTAGGGTTTATTTTACAGGTAAGTATTTAGCTTTCAATAGGAATAATTTATTTAATAAGAGTTAATTTATTTCATTAGATTTAAATTATATTTAACTTAGGGGGGTGTTAGGGTTAGGGTTAGACTTAGCTTTAGGGGTTAATACATTTATTATAGTAGCGTTGAGATCCGGTCGGCAGATTAGGGGTTAATAATTGTAGTTAGGTGGGGGCGACGTTGGGTGCGGCAGATAAGGGGTTAATAAATATAATATAGGGGTCGGCGGTGTTAGGGGCAGCAGATTAGGGGTACATAGGGATAATGTAGCTGGCGGCGGTGTACGGAGCGGCAAATTAGGGGTTAAAAAAATTATGCAGGTGTCAGCGATAGCGGGGGCGGCAGATTAGGGGTTAATAAATATAATATAGGGGTCGGCGATGTTAGGGGCAGCAGATTAGGGGTACATAGGGATAACGTCGCTGGCGGTGGTGTACGAGTGGCAGATTAGGGGTTAAAACATTTTAATAGAGTGGCGGCGATGTGGTGAGACCTTGGTTTAGGGGTACATAGGTAGTTTATGGGTGTTAGTGTACTTTAGAGCACAGTAGTTAAGAGCTTTATAAACCGGCGTTAGCCCAGAAAGCTCTTAACTACTGACTTTTTTCTGCTGCTGGAGTTTTGTCGTTAGATTTCTAACGCTCACTTCAGCCAAGACTCTAAATACTGGAGTTAGAAAGATCCCATTGAAAAGATAGGATACGCAAATGGCGTAGGGGGATCTGCGGTATGGAAAAGTCGCGGCTGTAAAGTGAGCGTTAGACCCTTTCCTGACTGACTCCAAATACCAGCGGGCGGTAAAAACCAGCGTTAGGACCCTCTAACGCTGGTTTTGACGGCTACCGCCCAACTCTAAATCTAGGCCTTAGGGTTTATTTTATAGGAAATTATTTAGATTTAAATAGGAATATTTTCATTAATAATATTAATATTAGATTTATTTTAATAATAGTTTAGGCAGGAATGTTAGAGTTAGATAGGGTTATTATACTTAATATATATATAATATAATAACGATATTAACTATATTAACCCTAATATAATTAGGGTTAATATAGTTAATATATATAATATAATAATTATATTAACTATATTAACCCTAATATAATTAGGGTTAATATAGTTAATATAGCTGGCGGCGGCATAGGGGGATTAGATAAGGGGTTAATGTGTTTAATATAGGTGTAGGGGGATTAGATTAGGGGTTAATACATTTATTATAGGTGGCAGTGGTGTAGGGGGATTTAGATTGTAGGCAAAAGAGCTGATTACTTTGTGACAAAGCCCCGCCAAAAGCCCTTTTAAGGGCTGGTAAAAGAGCAGTTTTCTTTGGGGCATGCCCGGCAAAAAGCCCTTTTAAGGGCTGGCAAAAGAGAAGTTTACTTTGGGGTAATGCCACGCAAAAAGCCCTTTTCAGGGCTATTTGTAGGGTTAGACTTAGGTTTAGTGGTAGGGATAGTTTAGTATTTTAGGGCTTAAATAATTTAATATAGCTGGCGACGGGGTAGGGGGATTAGATTAGGGGTTAATTAATTTAATATAGGTGGCGGCGGGGTAGGGGCATTAAATTAGGGGTTAATAATTTTAAAATAGATGGCGGCGGGGTAGGGGCTCACTTTACGGGGTAGGTAAGGTAGATGGCGGCGGGGTAGGGCTCACTTTAGGGGGTAGGTAAGGTAGATGGCGGCGGTGTTAGGGGCTCACTTTAGGGGGTTATAGATTTAATATAGCTGGCGGCAGGGTCCGGGAGCGGCGGTTTAGGGGTTAATAACTTTATTAGGTGGCGGCGGGGTCCGGGAGCAGCGGTTTAGGGGTTAATACATTTTTTATTGTTAGGATAGCGGATAGAGGGTTAGACGTGTCGGGCTATGTTTGGGGGGCGTGTTAGACAGTGCGGGTGATTTCATACTTTAGTCAGGTTTTGTAGGCGCCGGCAGTTTCTAAAGTGCCGTAAGTCACTGGCGACTCCAGAAATGTGTACTTACGCAGATTTCTGGACATCGCTGGTTTATCCGACTTACGGCACTTTAGCATCTGACGGCGCCGTATATTGGATATCTCGAGTTGCGAGCTGAAACTGCGGGCGACGCGGGTTCCCTCGCTTGCGCCGCAAACTACGCCGTATATCGGATTGCGCCCCTTGTCTTTTAATGCCAGGTTTGTAAAAACCTGTAATACCAGTGCTGCAGGTAAGTGAGCGGTGAGAAAAAACTGCTCGTTAGCACCGCACAGCTTCTAACGCAAAACTCGTAATCTGGCCATATGTTTTTTATTATTATTATTATTCTTTATTTATAAAGCGCCGACAGTAAAATATTAATCCATGTAATCTATTGGGATCTATCTGCATAGTCAGTATAACATTAATCACAGTCTCCGCTATAGAAGAGACTTTGTTTTGCTTAACGTTGAAATTCAGCTAGTCAGTTTAATGTTAACAACAGCCTCCGCTATAGAAGAGGCTTTTTGGAGTTTAGCATTACCTTTTGAATTAATTCCGCTTTACAATTATCAATTATGTATTCACTTATATCTTAGTGTTATTACTAGAAGACAATACTGATATTTGGATAACGCTGTAATATTAAGCAGGGTTGTGAGCTACCTGATACTTGTACTTTCACTCTGAGCAACACCACATATGTGGTTCATACAAAATAAATGCTACCATCTTTAGGCCTAGATTTGGAGTTCGGCGGTAGCCGTCAAAACCAGCGTTAGAGGCTCCTAACGCTGGTTTTGGCCGCCCGCTGGTATTTGGAGTCAGTGATTAAAGGGTCTAACGCTCACTTTTCAGCCGCGACTTTTCCATACCGCAGATCCCCCTACGCCATTTGCGTAGCCTATATTTTCAATGGGATCTTTCTAACGCCGGTATTTAGAGTCGTTTCTGAAGTGAGCGTTAGAGCTCTAACGACAAGATTCCAGCCGCCTGAAAATAGCAGGAGTTAAGAGCTTTCTGGCTAACGCCGGTTTATAAAGCTCTTAACTACTGTACCCTAAAGTACACTAACACCCATAAACTACCTATGTACCCCTAAACCGAGGTCCCCCCACACCGCCGCCACTCGATTAAAATTTATAACCCCTAATCTGCCGACCGCCACCTACGTTATACTTATGTACCCCTAATCTGCTGCCCCTAACCCCGCCGACCCCTGTATTACATTTATTAACCCCTAACCTGCCCCCCACAACGTCGCCGCCAGCTACTTAAAATAATTAACCCCTAATCTTCCGACCGCAAATCGCCGCCACCTACGTTATCCCTATGTACCCCTAATCTGCTGCCCTAACATCGCCGACCCCTATTTTATATTTATTAACCCCTAATCTGCCCCCCTCAACGTCGCCGACACCTGCCTACACTTATTAACCCCTAATCTGCCGAGCGGACCTGAGCGCTACTATAATAAATGTATTAACCCCTAATCCGCCTCACTAACCCTATCATAAATAGTATTAACCCCTAATCTGCCCTCCCTAACATCGCCGACACCTAACTTCAATTATTAACCCCTAATCTGCCGACCGGAGCTCACCGCTATTCTAATAAATGTATTAACCCCTAAAGCTAAGTCTAACCCTAACACTAACACCCCCCTAAGTTAAATATAATTTACATCTAACGAAATAAATTAACTCTTATTAAATAACTTATTCCTATTTAAAGCTAAATACTTACCTGTAAAATAAATCCTAATATAGCTACAATATAAATTATAATTATATTATAGCTATTTTAGGATTAATATTTATTTTACAGGCAACTTTGTAATTATTTTAACCAGGTACAATAACTATTAAATAGTTAAGAACTATTTAATAGTTACCTAGTTAAAATAATTACAAATTTACCTGTAAAATAAATCCTAACCTAAGATATAATTAAACCTAACACTACCCTATCAATAAAATAATTAAATAAACTACCTACAATTACCTACAATTAACCTAACACTACACTATCAATAAATTAATTAAACACAATTCCTACAAATAAATACAATTAAATAAACTAGCTAAAGTACAAAAAATAAAAAAGAACTAAGTTACAGAAAATAAAAAAATATTTACAAACATAAGAAAAATATTACAACAATTTTAAACTAATTACACCTACTCTAAGCCCCCTAATAAAATAACAAAGCCCCCCAAAATAAAAAATTCCCTACCCTATTCTAAATTAAAAAAGTTACAAGCTCTTTTACCTTACCAGCCCTGAACAGGGCCCTTTGCGGGGCATGCCCCAAGAATTTCAGCTCTTTTGCCTGTAAAAAAAAACATACAATACCCCCCCCCCCCAACATTACAACCCACCACCCACATACCCCTAATCTAACCCAAACCCCCCTTAAATAAACCTAACACTAAGCCCCTGAAGATCTTCCTACCTTGTCTTCACCATCCAGGTATCACCGATCCGTCCTGGCTCCAAGATCTTCATCCAACCCAAGCGGGGGTTGGCGATCCATAATCCGGTCCAGAAGAGGCTCCAAAGTCTTCCTCCTATCCGGCAAGAAGAGGACATCCGGACCGGCAAACATCTTCTCCAAGCGGCATCTTCGATCTTCTTCCATCCGGAGCGAAGCGGCAGGATCCTGAAGACATCCAGCGCGGAACATCCATCCGGACCGACGACTGAACGACGAATGACTGTTCCTTTAAGGGACGTCATCCAAGATGGCGTCCCTCGAATTCCGATTGGCTGATAGGATTCTATCAGCCAATCGGAATTAAGGTAGGAATTTTCTGATTGGCTGATGGAATCAGCCAATCAGAATCTAGTTCAATCCGATTGGCCGATCCAATCAGCCAATCAGATTGAGCTCGCATTCTATTGGCTGATCGGAACAGCCAATAGAATGCGAGCTCAATCTGATTGGCTGATTGGATCAGCCAATCGGATTGAACTAGATTCTGATTGGCTGATTCCATCAGCCAATCAGAAAATTCCTACCTTAATTCCGATTGGCTGATAGAATCCTATCAGCCAATCGGAATTCGAGGGACGCCATCTTGGATGACGTCCCTTAAAGGAACAGTCATTCGTCGTTCAGTCGTCGGTCCGGATGGATGTTCCGCGCTGGATGTCTTCAGGATCCTGCCGCTTCGCTCCGGATGGAAGAAGATCGAAGATGCCGCTTGGAGAAGATGTTTGCCGGTCCGGATGTCCTCTTCTTGCCGGATAGGAGGAAGACTTTGGAGCCTCTTCTGGACCGGATTATGGATCGCCAACCCCCGCTTGGGTTGGATGAAGATCTTGGAGCCAGGACGGATCGGTGATACCTGGATGGTGAAGACAAGGTAGGAAGATCTTCAGGGGCTTAGTGTTAGGTTTATTTAAGGGGGGTTTGGGTTAGATTAGGGGTATGTGGGTGGTGGGTTGTAATGTTGGGGGGGGGGTATTGTATGTTTTTTTTTACAGGCAAAAGAGCTGAAATTCTTGGGGCATGCCCCGCAAAGGGCCCTGTTCAGGGCTGGTAAGGTAAAAGAGATTGTAACTTTTTTAATTTAGAATAGGGTAGGGAATTTTTTATTTTGGGGGGCTTTGTTATTTTATTAGGGGGCTTAGAGTAGGTGTAATTAGTTTAAAATTGTTGTAATATTTTTCTTATGTTTGTAAATATTTTTTTATTTTCTGTAACTTAGTTCTTTTTTATTTTTTGTACTTTAGCTAGTTTATTTAATTGTATTTATTTGTAGGAATTGTGTTTAATTAATTTATTGATAGTGTAGTGTTAGGTTAATTGTAGGTAATTGTAGGTAGTTTATTTAATTATTTTATTGATAGGGTAGTGTTAGGTTTAATTATATCTTAGGTTAGGATTTATTTAAAGGTAAATTTGTTATTATTTTAACTAGGTAACTATTAAATAGTTCTTAACTATTTAATAGCTATTGTACCTGGTTAAAATAATTACAAAGTTGCCTGTAAAATAAATATTAATCCTAAAATAGCTATAATATAATTATAATTTATATTGTAGCTATATTAGGGTTTATTTTACAGGTAAGTATTTAGTTTTAAATAGGAATAAGTTATTTAATAAGAGTTAATTTATTTCGTTAGATAAATATTATATTTAACTTAGGGGGGTGTTAGTGTTAGGGTTAGACTTAGCTTTAGGGGTTAATCCATTTATTAGAATAGCGGTGAGCTCCGATCGGAAGATTAGGGGTTAATAATTGAAGGTAGGTGTCGGCGATGTTAGGGAGGGCAGATTAGGGGTTAATACTATTTATGATAGGGTTAGTGAGGCGGATTAGGGGTTAATACATTTATTATAGTAGCGCTCAGGTCCGCTCGGCAGATTAGGGGTTAATAAGTGTAGGCAGGTGTCGGCGACGTTGTGGGGGGCAGATTAGGGGTTAATAAATATAATATAGGGGTTGGCGGTGTTAGGGGTAGCAGATTAGGGGTACATAGGGAGAACGTAGGTTGCGGCGGTTTACGGAGCGGCAGATTAGGGGTTAAACAAAATATGCAGGGGTCAGCGATAGCGGGGGGCGGCAGATTAGGGGTTAATAAGTGTAAGGTTAGGGGTGTTTAGACTCGGGGTACATGTTAGGGTGTTAGGTGCAGACGTAGGAAGTGTTTCCCCATAGGAAACAATGGGGCTGCGTTAGGAGCTGAACGCTGCTTTTTTGCAGGTGTTAGGTTTTTTTTCAGCTCAAACAGTCCCATTGTTTCCTATGGGAGAATCGTGCACGAGCACGTTTTTGAGGCCGGCCGCGTCCGTAAGCAACTCTGGTATCGAGAGTTGCATTTGCGGTAAAAATGCTCTACGCTCCTTTTTTGGAGCCTAACGCAGCATTTGATTAAACTCTCGATACCAGAGTTAATTTTATGGTGCGGCCAGAAAAAAGCCCGCGGAGCGTTAACAGCCCTTTTACCGCCGAACTCCAAATCTAGGCCTTAGAGTGCTAGACAAATCGTTAACTAACTTAACTTTTGACAACTACGGAAATATTATATACAAATATAAGCTAAGCACTCGACTTAGAGTAAGAGTAAGATCTGGAATATCTATTATTACTAAACAAAGTATATGCTTCATAGCCATAACTCTTAAATTTACTAATCTGTTATTTAATCATAGGCAACACCTTATTAGAGGATTACTTAAGATTGCCATCTAATGGTAAAAATATCAGAATATTTTCTCTAACTTATGCATATTTATAACCCAATCACAGTGTTAATTACACACTGGGTTCAAGCTAGTTTTAACAGTGTGTGTGTATGTTTGTGTGTACCAGTCCAGTCGGACTATTTTGCTGTCTCAAATAAAGTTATTTAGTACAAGTGGTCTTTTTTTATGAGACAATTTTTTAATACTAACTTTTTCTCACATATGTTGAAATCTGGGGATCGAACATAATCCTTTTAGAGACAGTCTTTTCTTTAGTTTTGCAAATCTCCTTGCTTTTCTTGCACATACATGTGTATATTACTGCCTTGACTCTAGAATTCAGGGGCTAGCTAATATAAGCAATAATTGATAAGTCCCTTAATTCCAATTCACAGACTCAGTACACTTTCCCTCACTACCCTGTCTTTAATTATACCATGAATTGAGCTTGATAGTAATAATAAAGGAACTTAAAACACACAAGACAGCAATTATAAATCAGTTTATGCATTACATTATCTTTTCACTTATTTTTTGGATCCTTGATGGTTAATGAAAAGACAACAAAACAACATGTTTCTTTAAGGGTTTTGCATGTTTTCTTGAGTTTAATGCAGGAAATCCAAATTAATAAAAATGATTGCTTAAAAATATATTTTGTTTGGTTGCTCTTTTTTTTCTTCTTATCTATTGATAATTTTACCTGACAATAAACATAATCACTTTAATAAAAAGTTAAAAAAAGATAGCTTAAATCTCAAAACTATGAACCTTCTACAAGGGGTTGGATGTTTAAATAAGGTTAATACAATTAAGTAAAATTATATGAAATTTTTTGCACAGGTTGTAAGTTATTAATTATGTGAAAAAATGACATTAAAATACATTAGGCATGGGATTATGGGCTCCATTTATTAAGCAGCGGAGCCCCATCGATTCAGGTCCACCTGAAACGGAAGTTAAGAAGCAGCGGTTGTGCAATGTTAAATGCTGACAGCGTATGTTCGCCCGTTATTAAATCTATTAAAGCTTTATACTCTTCCCCCCTCTCCTAAAGTCAGAGGATTGGGATTCTGCTCTTCGATATTTCCCTTAGCTAATGGTACTAGAAAGGGGTGCCCACTGTCTCCCCTACTATTTGCAATAGTAGTAGAACCACAAGTGGTGAGTATTAGGATTCCACCTACTATTGATGGAATTTCTCTATTTGGTACTACGCAAAATATAGCTCTATTTGTGGATAATATTACCATATTTAGGTCCAGGCCTAGTAATACTCTTCCCAAATTATTTAAAACACTCTCCTTTTATAAATTGAATTATGATAAGACAGAGGTGTACTTGTAGGGAATTCCTAAATTTAAAAGAGACAAACTGAAAGGCCAATTTAAGTTTACATGAACACCTAAATCCTTTACACACCTGAGCATTTATCTTTCTCATGACAAAAAAAAAAAAGATAATTTCTGTTAACTATATCCCCCTTTTAAATGAACTTAGACAACTCCAACAGAAATTGAACTTTGACTCTATTTCTTGGCTATGCAGAGTTACGGCATTGAAAAAGAGTTTCCTACCAAAATTAGCTTACTTGTTTTTCTGTATCCCATTGCAATTTCCGAAGTATCTTTTACTCCAATTCCAGAGTCTATTTCAGGTTATATCAGGAGAGGTAGGTGCTCATTGGTTTTGTACAAGATTTTACAGTTTCCGCACAAATTTGGCAGTGTTGCTGCTCCTAGCATAATCAGATATTATGATCCAGCTCTATTACTCACATATCCCATTGGGGAGTCACTAATCAGCAAAGTAGATGGAAGGATTTGGAACATGCATCTTTGCTGAAGAACATTTCACCTATCAACTTAATTTGGATACCCCCAGAGAGAGATTGGCATCCAGAATACTATTATTATGGAGTGTCTTAAACACCGGGATCATATCAGACAGTATACCTCTGTTGCTCCACACCTTTCCTCAATTCACTCTATCCCAGGTTTATTAGTGGGATAAGTGGATTCTCATCCCAATTTATGGACTGAGGCAGGGGTTTGCACAGTTTCAGACCTACATTTTCAAGGTCATTACAAACAAACAGCCAGATTACGAGTTTTGCGTTATGGCTGGCTCGCTACTAACTTGCAAGTTATTTCCACCGCTCACCTTTAATAGCACTGCTATTACAGGTTTGCAAAAAACTTTGCAGGCGATATGGCTGCGTTGAGCTCTATACCGCACACAAATACCAGCGCTGCTTTGAACTGCTTTGACATGCTCGTGCATGATTTTTCCATAGACATCAATGGGGAGAGCCGGCTAAAAAAAAGCCTAACACCTGCAATGAAGGAGCATAAAGCTCCGTAATGCAGCCTCATTGATGTCTATGGGGAAAGAAAATGTATGTTTAAACCTAACACCCTAACATAAACCCCGAGTCTAAACACCCCTAATCTGCCGCCCCAACATCACTGTCACCTACATTACACTTATTAACCCCTAATCTGCTGCCCCCAATGTCGCCACCACCTACCTACACTTATTAACCCATAATATGCCGCCCCAAATGTCGCCGCAACCTACCTACATTTATTAACTTCTAATCGGCTGCCCCCAATGTTGCCGCCACCTACATAAATGTATTAACCAGTAATCTGCTGCCCCCAACTTTGCCGCCGCCACTATACTAACGTTATTAACCCCTAAACCTCTGGCCTCCCACATCACTAACACTAAATAAATATATTAACCCCTAAGCCTAAACCTAAGTCTAACCCTAACCCTAACATAACCCTAAACTAACACCCCTAACTTTAACATAATTAAAATAAATCTAAAAAAAATTACTATTATTACCTAAATAATACCTATTTAAGACTAAATACTTACCTGTAAAATAAACCCTAATCTAGCTACAATATAACTAATAGTTAAACCCATAACCTACACTAAACTGCCAATAGTCCTTAAAAGGGCCTTTTGCAGGGCATTGCCCCAAAGAAATCAGCTCTTTTACCTGTAAAAAAAAAATACAAACATCCTCCCAACAGTAAAACTCACTACCCACACAACCAACCCCCCCCCCCAAATAAAAACCTACCTAAAAATCCTAAGCTCCCCATTGCCCTGAAAAGGGCATTTGGATGGGCATTGCCCTTAAAAGGACATTTAGCTCTTTTACGGTTCCCAAAGTCCCTAATCTAAAAATAAAATTCACTCAATAAACCCTTAAAAAAAACCTAACACTAACCCCCGAAGATCCACTTACAGTTTTTGAAGACCGGACATCCATCCTAATCCAGCCGGGAGAAGTCTTCATCCAAGCGGCAAGAAGTCCTCAATGAAGCTGGGAGAAGTCTTCATCCAAGCGGTAAGTAGTCTTCATCCAGACGGCATCTTCATCCTTCCGATGCGGAGCGGTTCCATCTTCAAGACATCCGGCGTGGAGCATCCTCTTCATACGGTTCAAGCCGTACACTGAAGGTTCCCTTTAAGGGATGCCATCCAAGATGGTGTCCCTTGAATTCCTATTGGCTGATAGAATACTATCAGCCAATTGGAATTAAAGGGTAAAAATCAGCCAATAGGATTGAGCTCACATTCTATTGGCTGTTCCTATCAGCCAATAGAATGCATCATTCTGCAATGGTATTCTCTATATATTCTATGTGGAGCAAAATTTTGAGGATGTCTATTTATTGCTTAATGTAGGCTAGGCAGCTTTGTGAAGCTTTTGTTTTATGTGTTTTCTACTGTTGGATTTTCAGGGAGATTTTCTATCTATGCATCAAGGCCTCTTTTGCCTAGTGTGTTAGAGAGAATGCATAAAAGTATGACAGAGAGAGGAAATGTACTGATATTATAAATAGGAAGGTAACATAGTAGACTATTATGTTTTCACACGTCTCTAACATTTAGTTTTACAGAAGTTTCTTGATTCTGCTTATTCTATATTGGAAAATAATGCATGTCTGTCCCCAACAGCACAGATTTTGATCATATTTATGCAGTTGTTATCCCTATTTGCATTGTGGCATATGCACTGTGCTTCTTTTTTTTTACCTAGTCAAAGAGTGTGTGGTTTACATATCCTGGTTGCTATCATTGAGGCGCTTATATTAACCCCAGGACTGCCCAAAGTTTACATTTTTGGAAGTCCAAGAGTGGCCTTTCATTACAAAAACTTCTCCTAATATTGTTTATACGATTTAAGTTCGGACAGGTCCATAAGCAGCCTCTGTTTGTGAATGGAGGATTACTTTTAATGAGGGTCTTGTTTATTGATGTTCATATACCTCTGACTAGATTTGCTAACAGTTAAAAAAACAAGGGCCCAGATTATGAGTTTTGCGTTAGAGGCTGTGCGGTGCTAACAAGCAGTTTTCCCTCACCACTCAATTACCTACAGCGCTGGATTTACGAGTTTTTACAAACCCGTTGTTAAAAGGCAAGAAGTGAGCGTTGAGCAAAATTTTGCTCATTACCGCACTCCAATACCAGGGCTTCTTAAGTCAGCGGTGAGCTGGTATAACGTGCTCGTGCATGATTTCCCCATAGCAATCAACGGGGAGAGCCCGCAAAACACCTGCAAAAAAGCAGCGTGAAGCTCCTTAACGCAGTCCCATTGATTCCTATAGGGAAATACATTTTATGTCTACACCTAACACCCTATCATGAACCCCAAGTCTAAACACCCATAATCTTACACTTATTAACCCCTAATCTGTCACCCCTGACATCACCGACACCTAAATTATAATTATTAACCCCTAATCTGCCGCTCCAGACACCGCCACCACCTACATTATACTTATGAACCCCTAATCTGATGCCCCCAACATCGCTGAACCCTGCATTATATTTATTAACCCCTACTCTGCCACACCCATTGTCGCCGCCACCTACCTACACTTATTAACCCCTAATCTGCCACCCCCAACGTCGCCGCCACTATATTAAAGTTATTAACCCCTAAACCTAAGTCTAACCCTAAACCTAACAACCCCGAACTTAAATATAATTTAAATAAATCAAAATAAATATTCCTATCATTAACTAAATTATTCCTATTTAAAACTAAATACTTACCTGTAAAATAAACCCTAAGCTAGCTACAATATAACTAATAGTTACATTGTATCTAGCTTAGGGTTTATTTTTATTTTACAGGCAAGTTTGTATTTATTTTAACTAGGTAGAATAGTTATTAAATAGTTATTAACTATTTAATAACTACCTAGTTAAAATAAAGACAAATTTACCTGTAAAATAAAACCTAACCTAAGTTACACTAACACCTAACACTACACTATAATTAAATAAATTAACTAAATTAAAAACAATTACCTAAATTAAATTAGCTAAATTACAAAAAAACCCCCACTAAATTACAGAAAATAATAAACAAATTACAGATATTTAAACTAATTACACCTAATCTAATTGCCCTATTAAAATAAAAAAAAAAACCTTAAAATAAAAAAAAACCCTAGCCTAAACTAAACTACTAATAGCCCTTAAAAGGGCCTTTTGTGGGGCATTGCCCCAAAGTAATAAGCTCTTTTACCTGTAAAAAAAAAATACAAACAACCCCCCCAACAGAAAAACCCACCACCCACACAACCAACCCCCCAAATAAAATACTAGCTAAAAAAACCTAAGCTCCCCATTGCCCTGAAAAGGGGATTTGGATGGGCATTGCCCTTAAAAGGGCAGTTAGCTCTTTTGCAAGCCCAAACCCGTAATCTAAAAAATAAACCCACCCAACACACCCTTAAAAAAAAAACCTGAATATACGTCTTCATCCAAGCCGGGCGAAGTGGTCCTCCAGACGGGCAGAAGTCTTCATCCAAGCTGGGCAGAAGTGGTCCTCCAGACGGGCAGAAGTCTTCATCCAGACGGCATCTTCTATCTTCATCCATCCGGCGCGGAGCAGGTCCATCTTCAAGACATCCGACGAGGAGCATCCTCTTCATCCGACGACTAACACAGAATGAAGGTACCTTTAAGTGATGTCATCCAAGATGGCGTCCCTTAGATTCCGATTGGCTGATAGAATTCTATCAGCCTGTCGGAATTAAGGTAGAAAAAATCCTATTGGCTGATCCAATCAGCCAATAGGATTGAACTCACATTCTATTGGCTGTTCCAATCAATTTAGGTTAGGGACTTTGGGCGGCAAAAGAGCTAACTGCCCATTCTAAGGGCAATGCCCATCCAAATGATCTTTTCAGGGCAATGGGGAGCTTAGGTTTTTTTAGATATGTTTTTATTTGGGGGGTTGGTTGTGTGGGTGGTGGGTTTTACTGTTGGGGGGGTTGTTTGTATTTTTTTTTTACAGGTAAAAGAGCTGATTACTTTGGTGGCAATGCCCCGCAAAAGGCCCTTTTAAGGGTTATTGGTAGTTTAGTTTAGGCTAGGGTTTTTTTTTATTTTGGGGGGCTTTTTTATTTTAATAGGGCTATTAGATTAGGTGTAATTAGTTTAAATTTCTGTAATTTATTTATTATTGTCTGTAATTTAGTGGGGTTTTTTTTGTACTTTAGCTAATTTAATTTAATTTAGGTAATTGTATGTAATTTATTTAATTGTATTTAATTTAGTTAATTTATTTAATTATAGTGTAGTGTAACTTAGGTTAGGTTTTATTTTTACAGGTACTTTTGTATTTATTTTAGCTAGGTAGTTATTAAATAGTTAATAACTATTTATTAACTATTCTACCTAGTTAAAATAAATACAAACTTGCCTGTAAAATAAAAATAAACCCTAAGCTAGCTACATTGTAACTATTAGTTATATTGTAGCTAGCTTAGGGTTTATTTTACAGGTATGTATTTAGTTTTAAATAGGAATAATTTAGTTAATGATAGGAATTTTTAGTTAGATTTCTTTTAATTATATTTAAGTTAGGGGGTGTTAGGGTTAGGGTTAGACTTAGATTTAGGGGTTAGTAACTTTAATATAGTGGCGGCGACGTTGGGGCGGCAGATTAGGGGTTAATAAATGTAGGTAGGTGGCGGCGATGTTAGGGAAGGCAAATTAGGGGTTAATAATATTTAACTAATGTTTGCGAGGTGGGAGTGCGGCGGTTTAGGGGTTAATATATTTATTATAGTGGCGGCGATGTCCGGTTCAGCAGATTATGGGTTAAACATTTTCTTTTAGTGTTTGCGATGTGGGAGGGCCTCGGTTTAGGGGTTAATGCGTAGTTTATGGGTGTTAGTGTACTTTTTAGCACTTTAGTTAAGAGTTTTATGCTACGGCGTTGTAGTGTAAAACTCTTAACTACTGACTTTAAAATGCGGTACCAGTCTTGACAGGAGAGGGTGTACCGCTCACTTTTTGGCAGACTCGTAATACCGGCGCTATGCAAGTCCCATTGAAAAAAGAGGATACGAAATTTACATAAGTGGATTTGCGGTATTTCCAAGTCTGGCCAAAAAAGTGAGTGGTACACCACTTGTACCTTTGTGTATCCGTTAGAGCCTCAAAAAAAGAAAAAAAAAGATAAAATGAGACAAAGCCTAAAAATAACTAATTTCCTAGGGTCTTAGGGATGACAATCAAAGAAAAATGATCTTGGTTTTTGACTGTGCTCAAAATTATACTTATATTAAAATAGTGTGACAAACTAAATATTAACAACTATAGTGAGAATTAAGAAACCCATGATGCCAAGGCTTAATCCTTGGCATATATTAATGAGGTCTTAAATAACACCCCTTAAGAATCATTACTGAGTAAGGGAGACCACAAGGCCTGATTCTGAAAAAATGCTATATGACCAATTCCTGATCATAAGGGTCCCACAGATCCTAACTGTGCTTCAAATAGTTATGATTAGCCCACCTATACCTCCTATTTCACTGAACTACCTGTGTTTCAATACCCACCTACTTACCTAAATTATATACACAATATCTGCTACCTGTTCTCATTCTATGCAAAGGATCAGGGCAATGGAGCTTTTTAGCAGAGGTTGTTTAAGTTCTAAATGGCAAAAGAGGCAAGGTATACAAGTGACCCATTATGCATACTGAAAAGCACTGGTAAATAAAAAATCTTTATTAACAGAGACTATGGCAGTAAAGTAATTTGCCTGAAGCAGGAACTCAAAAAGGCAGGGCACTCATCAAGCCCAGCAGGACACTTGATAGGCCCAGAAACTACAGAAAGCAGGACACTTAATGGGCAAAGGAGATGTGGAATGCACACAGGACTTATGCTGGATATCTGGTACATGGGTCTGCAGCTGGGTACTTGGCACCCTGGACTGGGTACTCAGGCATTCTGTGACAAGGAACCAGGATAGAACCCTTCAAGACTGTGGATCCCTTCTGGATTTGAGGATGGCCTATGAACACCATACTCTGAAAGGATACATGAAACACCAGGCTCAAGCAGGATTCATGGTACACCAGACTCAGGCAGCATACTTAAAACATGCATGATAAAGGCAGCACAACAAAGGCAGAAAGAAGCTGCCTGGCACAGTTCACAAACAGCAGAATCATTAAAAATATGTTTCCAAAATACAGGCAGAGACAAAAAAAGAGAAAGACTATATGATAGGGTAGGGAGTGCATTTGTATGCAGTTGTGAGATTGAAAAAAGAGGTGTGTTTTAAATCTGAATGTTAAGAATAAAGAGTTGTGCTTTTTTTCCATTTGAAGCTATGGTTAATTGTCTTCTAAATATTCAATTAAAGGAGGTGATTGCAATATGCTTTAAAAAACAAAAAAATTATTTTTTTTTGTTACAGAATGAAATTACTAATATTTTGAAAAATTATATACAGAATTATCAAAGTATCTTTCTTACTCACCTGTTGATAATTAGATATGGTTTAATCAGTTTCTAATCATCATGTTGCGATTCTTCTAAATTATTCAAAATTTAATTTAATTATGGTAAATTATCAGAACCTATAATTTGTGATGTCTTCC
Source organism: Bombina bombina (assembly GCF_027579735.1). Lineage (NCBI taxonomy): Eukaryota > Metazoa > Chordata > Amphibia > Anura > Bombinatoridae > Bombina > Bombina bombina. Next base: position 1,031,153,770 of record NC_069500.1, read on the forward strand.
CAAGAGAACTGTCATTGCATGACAAGGGTGTTATTATTCTCTTATACTAAATTTAAATATTGTAAAAATTATGATCCTAAGGATTTTGTTATAGATTAGAAACCAAGCCATTGAATGTTAATATTTTGTTTCCAAAAAAATTACATTTTAGTGACATTGAAAAACAAGTGTGAAAATGGAACACCAAATATTTCTACACTGCCAGTTTATAATTCATTTTTGTACATTAGAAAAAAATAATGGAACTTTAATCTCAGTTTATTAACATTTCCATATCTTAGATCAAATTTACTGTAGCACAAACCAGTAGTAATGATCATGGCAGGAAAAAGATAACTCCACCACTGCTACAGGTAAAATGCATCAAATCTCACTCTAAGGTATCTTAATTTACAAACAAGATAGGAAGAAAGCTTGTAGAGCTATAGTGAGCATTAAATGTGAGAAATATAGAAATGATAGTATGCTGAGTTTAAATCATCATACAATAAATACAAATAGCTTGTCAATAACACCATACTAAAATATCTCACAAGAAAAATATTATTGTATAAATTACTTTTCAACAGAGCAGACAAAATATTTTTTCCCTAAACTTCTCCTCAGCTGAATCTTTAAGTGTTTCAAGAATGTATGAGATTCGAGGTTCAGGATTTATAGTAATAGCACTTTCATAAAGAGATATAAGCCCTAAGGTATTGCAATGTTCATGATGTGATATACCACGATAATACATCATACAATCTTGAAATTAAGTTATCAAATGAATTTGATACTACCCTGAGGAATCGCTGTAAATTGATCAATCTTCCTTCACTCCTTTGTAAAATTTATGCTAGAATAAAAACATCAAACCATATCTAGCAATTATAGTTTTTTCTATTAACTGGTTTCTAGATGGAACATATGAAACCATCTGATACTGATGACAAATAGTTCTGGTGACCGGAAATCCTATGGAAGAACTTCTAATGGTCGACTATGTAAGGCTGCTTGAAAAAAACCCATAAACTAATGGGTTCTGTGTCAATTGTTATCTGTTATTGCTGAAAGGACTGAAAATTGCACTTTCTGATAACTTAACTGATAGTCAGGCCCCAATTCCAAAAAGATTTCTGGGCGGATGAAATTCTATAAGAATTCTCACTAGTCTTTCTATTTCCCTTATGGAATTATATAAAGTCACTTTTACCCTGGTTGTTTGCTGGTGGACAAGTGTCTAATGGTAAGTATAATTGTTTTAACATTTAGACCTTGATACCCTTATTATAGGCATTTATTGTTTATTTATATATTTGTTAATATATATGGCCCAGGGACAAAATCTATACATTATTCCCCTTGATGTTTTTTTGTGCGTCTGTTTTTTTGGCATCCTTAGATTACGTGCGTCGGGATAGCGCACAACGGTTTAACACTTGTTGAGACAGCGCATGTCTGTTTAGACCTGTTACAATAAATTTTGATGTCCTCGGTTATGTGCATGTTATTTCATACTGCTGAACATTATCTGGGTTTCGGATGTGAAGTTATCATGTCTTGGCTTAGCCCGCATTATACCTGTACGTTTTTAAAGATACTTTAGGAGATGGTTAGTTATTTCTATTCCACAAAAGCTTTTTAATGGGTTATAGTGTTTATTGCTTTGCTTTGTCAGTGCTATAATGGAGATGTCTGATTCTGTCCCTAAATCTACCTTAGAAGCTGAGTCTCTTGAACACCTTCCTACCATTATTAAATGTGTATATTGTTAAGAAGTTGTCTGTCTGTTTATTACAGGAGAATGTTACTGTTTTATCACCCAGTGAGGAAAATTACATCAAGGCTTCTGTTTCTGAGCCACTGGCTGCTATTTCGCCTTCAAGCAAGAGTAAAAAGTTAATCCAGATTTTATCCTCTAATAGTCTAATATATCCTGAAGGCAGGGATATTGTTATGTCTTTAGAAGGTGAAATTTACTTTGGTAATGAGGAGTTTTCCTATGATTTTTAAACTGTTACTTCCTCTTTTTTTGTTAAAAATAAACATATTTGTTGTCTTTTGAAGAGGTTTTACTTACTTTAGGGATTTATGTTTTGAAGGTTTATGAGGATAAGCCTTGTATTCATTTAAATTCAGTTTTTAAGAATGTTGTTAAATTCCCTGAGGTTTTTTCTTATTCCTGATGCTGTCTCTGTCATGGTTTCTAGGGAATGGTCTAAACCAGGTAATTCGGTTAATCCTTCTGCAAGGTCTTAAAAAGTTATATCCTTTACCGGCTGCTAATTTTGAATTGTAGGAAACTGCTCTTAAAGTGAAAGTAAATCCTAGCATTTTACAAACGCTAAGATTGATGTTTGAAACAAATAAAGGGGACTTTCATTCATGAAGTATAAGATACTTCGTGTAGAAAGCTCCTTTATTTGTTTTAACTGATCACTGTTCTCAGCTGCTACAGCAGCACACGGCTAAAAAAATGTTTTGCTAAGAGGTGACGTTTTCATCTCTTAGCCAATAGCCGTGCGGTAAATCCGGCTCCCATGGGCGCCAATAATTACACCCGCAACACATAGGAAAAACATTTGCAAAACACATTCTGTGAACAGTGTAATTGTTAAATATTCACATCTGTTTTATGGTGAAATAAAATGAAAATTGTCAATCTCACAGATGCTAACAAGGGCTTACCGTGGGTGTTCCAAGTTGTTTCAACTCAGCATGTGGAATTTAAAAAATGCTATTGCACTTGTGATGCATCTCGCCTTGTGTTTCTTTTTGTCAAATCATACAGGGTTGTCTCCATTTTTAAAGTGTTTTTAAGTTTTATTTTGTGAATACAGTAGAGTGGGTTGTTTTATAGAAGTTTTTTGTTGTTTTGTCAAATTGTGTTTTTTTTTTGTAATGTTTTAAATGCTTTTTTGAGATGCTGATATCCTTCACAGTTTAACTTGTTATATGTGGCAAAAAGTGTTTGGTTGCGAAATAGAGACCCTTCCATTATTTTCCAGGGAGCTGAACTGGCCATTTAAAGATCTGAGAAGGGAGCAGTTACAGATCATTATGAACCTTGCCATTTTTAAACAGTGTGCTGAGCTACTAGTTTATAGAATTAAGGCCAATCTCATAATTCTAAATAGTTAAAGGGACAGTCTACACCAGAATTTGTATTGTTTTCCAACAATAGATAATTCCTTTTTTACCCATTCCCTAGTTTTGCATAACCAACACAGTTATAGTAATACACTTTTTACCTCTGTGATGATATTGTATCTAAGCCTCTGCAAACTGCCCCATTATTTCATTTCTTTTGATAGACTTGCATTTTAGCCAATCAGTGCTGACTCCTAGGTAACTCCACGTGCATGAGTACAGTGTTATCTATATGACACACATGAACTAACACCCTCTAATGGAGAAAAACAGTCAAAATGCATTCAGATAAGAGGCGGCCTTCAAGGTCTAAGAAATTAGCATATTAACCTCCCAGGTTAAGCTTTCAACTAAGAATATCAAGAGAAAAGCAAAATTGGTGATAAAAGTTAATTGGAAAGTTGTTTAAAATGACATGCCCTATCTGAATCATGAAAGTTTATTTTGTACTAGACTGTCCCTTTAATATATTGTTGGAATGAATAAAGGAATTACTTGCTAGAATTTTGTTTTGTTATTTAAAATCACAAGTGAAATGCAACTCTAATGATATATAGTGCAATGATTGTTTTTTAAAACGTTTATATAACCTTCCTTTATAACCTTCCTTGCTTGATGAATATATCCTGGATATCTTTAAAACAATATTTTAAATAAACAATAGGATATTGTTTGATTTTTACAAAATTACTTGCTATTGTTTGTGAAATGAGTTGTTAAAACTATTATGTTGGTTTTCATTTGCTGTTATGACTACAAACAAATTGAAAACAAATAGAAGCTTTTCTTCATGTTCAAGCATTTGGGTTTACGCACCAAGTACATTTAAAAACTAAATGATTCCCTAAGGATTTTTGTTCCAAAAAAAGAATCAATATTTAGAAATACAGTTCTGGTAATAAAAATTAAATTAACAGATGTTTGTGATTATTTGTTCACAGAAACTTATTTTCTAAGAAATTAAAGCAAAATTACTGAGTGTTTTTTTTATTGACTTACAGCTACATAAAATCACAGACTACAACGTATATACAATACATACAATCATTTAGTTACAGCAGAAAGGTATACAACTCTTATAATGGAGTTGATCATAATACAGTTTATTAAATTAATTAGCTACAAAAATCACCATACACTTAAATGGTGAATTTTGTAGAAATTTCTAAAGAATTAAGATTGACTCCAATCTATACTATAATCGCGTTTGTAACGCATCCAATGCCGTCGCCAGTTGCGCATGAATCCTCAAAGGAATGTTGACTGTGCAAGGCAGCCAAAAGTATGTTGGCTGCGCATACAGACAAAAGAATCCACCTGGATGCAGCGAAGGTGCATCCAGGTGGATTCGGAAAATGGCAGGGTGGTTAAAGAATCCACCGGCAGGGTGGTGAAAGAATCTATTCTTTCACCATCCTGCCATTTTCAGAATCCACCTGGATGCAGTGTAGGTAAACCCGAATCCTTAAAAATAAAAACATGTAACCGCCCGCATGAAGTATAACAAAAAAATAACCTCCAGCACTAAGTATTAGCAAACATCTAAACCGTCAACCCCCACATCACAAAACAATAAAGTAATTAACCCCAAATCCGCAAATAATATAATTAAAATATTAACCCCTTAACCGCCAACCACCCACATTGCAATAAACCTAATTAACCTATTAACCCCTAAACCGCAAAACCCCCACATCGCAAAAAACCTATTTAACCTATTAACTCTTAAACTGCCAACCCCCCACATCGCAATAACCCAAATTAACCTATTAACCCTTAAACCGCCAAACCTCCACATTGCAATAACCCTATTCCGCCAACCCCCCACAGCGCAAATAACTAATTTCATTACTAAGCCCCCTAATCTAACACACCCTAAATTAACCCCAATTACTACTAAATTACAATTAAAATAATAAAAAAACTAACATTAAATTAAAAAAAAATTAAAAAAGTCTAACATTACAGAAAAAAATAAAATAAAAAAAATAATAAAATAAAAAAATTAAATTAAAAAAAATTATACCTAATCCCTATGAAAATAAACAGCCCCCCAAAATAAAAACACCCCCTAATCTAACTAACCTACCAATAGCCCTTAAAAGTGCTCTTTTACCTCTAACAAAATACTAAGTCCCCCCTAACAGTAAAAACCACCAAAGCCCCCAAAATAAAAAAACCTAACACTAAAAAAAAAGCTAAACTACCCATTGCCCCTAAAGGGGCATTTGTATGGGCATTGCCCCTAAAAGGGCATTCAGCTCTTTTTCAAGCCCCAAAAAAAATCTAATCTAAAAAAAAAAAACACCCCAAAAATTAAAATAACAAATCCCAAACCTAAGCCCCAAATAGGTACTCACTGTTCCTGAAGTCCGGCGGAGAAGGTTGTCTTCCAGATAGATCCATCATCTTCTATCTTCATCCAGAGTGAATGCTGCGCGGTGCGGAGGTGCAGAGCTGTGTTCCCCATGCCTGGATCCTCAACAGCAGCGGTCCTCGGCAGCGTGGAGGCTCCTCTTCATGCGATCGTCCGTCGCACACTGAAGATTGAATGCAAGGTACCCCATATTTATTGGGGTACCTTGCATTCATATTGGCTGAAATTTTGAAATCAGCCAATAGGATGAGAGCTACTGAAATGTTATTGGCTGATTTGAACAGCCAATAGGATTTCAGTAGCTCTAATCCTATTGGCTGATTTCAAATTTTCAGCCAATAGGAATGCAAGGTACCCCAAATTGATTGCAGTACCTTGCATTCAATCTTCAGTGTACGACGGACATGGGATGAAGAGGAGCCTCCATGGCGCCGAGGAACGCCGCCGCTGAGGAACCAGGCATCAGGAACACAGCTCCGCACCTCCGCTGCGCACCGTCTTTACTCCGGATAAAGATAGAAGATGATGGATCTGTCTGGAAGAAGACCTTCTCCGCCGGACTTCAGGAACAGTGAGTACCTATTTGGAGCTTAGGTGTGGGCTAATTTTTGGGGTGTTTTTTTTTTTATTAGGGATTTTTTTAGGCTTGAAAAAGAGCTGATTGCCCTTTTAAGGGTAGTAAAAGAGCTAAATGCACTTTTAAGGGCAATGCCCATACAAATGCCCCTTTAGGGGCAATGGATAGTTTAGTTTTTTTTTAGTGTTACGTTTTTTTATTTTGGGGGTTTGGTGGGAGGGGGGTTTTTACTGTTAGGGGGGACTTAGTATTTTTTAGAGGTAATAGAGCTGTTTAACTTAGGGAAATGCCCTACAAAAGGCCCTTTTCAGGGCTATTGGTAGTTTAGTATTCGATTATGGGGTGTTTTTATTTTGGAGGGATTTTTTATTTTTATAGGGGTATTAGTTTAGGTTTAATTTTTTTATTTTGGATAGCTTTGTTTATTTTTTTCTGTAATTTTACTTTTTTTATTTTTTGTAACTTTAACTTGGGGGTTTGTATTTTTTAAACATAGACTGCCCTCTGGGCAGGCTTATCGCCTAGTATAGTTATAAAAACAAAATCAATATATCTATGGTCTCTGTAAACTTTATTTTAGTTTAGTTCATATTTTATTCGGCTTCTTATACGTGGTGCCTTATTTCCTAATTAATATTGAGGAACACTAATATGAGAATTTTTTTTTATCTATTATTTGCTATTTATTTATTATTTACCATCTGACAAAAGACTCTGGAGAGTTTATGAAAAAAAAAAAAACATATCAATTGCTATAAGAGAACTTTTAGAATAACTGTTTGGAAATGAAGGGGTTAAAAAAACATCTCCACCCCAAAGTTTTCCAAATATAAACTGAGATAGGGAGAAGTAAATGAACGATTGAGAAAGGCTCAGCGCAAGCCAAAACTCGTAGCAACACATTTGCCGTAAATTACGGTAAATAAGAAGAACTCACAAGCCAATACAAACCAGAAGTCACAGAATCAGTTTGCTCAGTGGAGTAGTTGAGCAGCTTCATAGAGAAAAATTAGAACCATGATGAATGTGAAGATAGAAGGCAAACAGTTAGTAGGAAGATATTTAAGGCAAGAAGGTATTTTGCCAATGCTTTGGGGAGTTGTAAATGTTTTAATGTTTGTTCAGGAAGTTGTCTGGAGATAAACTAATCCACAGATAAAACAAATTACTTTCATTAAAGGGATAGGAAAGTCAAAATTAAACTTGCATGATTCAGATAGAGCATGTCATTTTAAGACACCTTTAAATTCACTTTTATTTTTAAATATTCTCCGTTCTCTTGGTATCCTTTGTGGAAAAAGAATATGCACATATCCCACAATAGTGGGAGCTAGCTGTTGATTGGTGCCTGCACACATTTGTCTTTTGTGATTGGCTGACTAGAAGTGTTTAGCTAGCTGCTAGTAGTGCAATGCCGTTCATTTAGCAAAGGATAACAAGATAATGAAGCAAATTTGATAATAGAAGTAAATTGGAAAGTTGTTTAAAATTGTATGTTCTATCAAAAGCATGAAATACATTTTTGGGGTTTCCTTTCCCTTTAACTCCAAACTTTGAAAAACAAATAGAATATTCGAATACTGCAGGCACACATAGGGGCCAATTTATCAAGGGTCGAATTGCCCCTGATGCCCCTGTTTCCGCGCGAGGCTTCAGGCTCGCCGGAAACAGCAGTTAAGAAGCAGCGGTCTTAATTCCGCTGATCCTTAACTGGTCTGCTGCCTCTGAGGCTGCAGACATCAATCCGCCCAATCTCATACGATCGGGTTGATTGATACCCCCAACTAGCGGCCGATTAGCCGCAAATCTGCAGGGGCGGCATTGCACAAGCAGTTCACCAGAACTGCTTGTGCAATGTTAAATACCGACAGTGTATGCTGTCGGTATTTAGCGATGTCTGTCGGACTTGATCCGCTGAGCGGATCATGTCACACAGACATTTGATAAATCGGCCCCATAGGATTTGATCTCAAGGAATGATATGCTTAATGATTGATACAGGAATTAAAACGATCTATTTTAGCCTGTTTTATGAGACTCATTTTCAAACTGTAATCAATTTTTTATTAAAACATTTTATACTGTGTGAAGATATTTTTTTCTGATATTATTTGTTATTTTGTAAGATATATCTTGCTTTGCAGTGCTAATATGGCACTGAAGGTCAACTTCCAAGGAATTTGAAACAGTACTGCACTCATCGTAAGATTGCCAGAAAGATGATTGGCACCATTTTGTTATGCGCTGTTTGGTCTGTTTTCAGCATTGCAGTGCGCTCCGTGTCTCAATGTCATAGTCTAAATAATTTGTGTGTTGTAGTGACCCAAAATTATACATTGAACAGTTGTTTAACATATATAATGGTGGGGCATAAGTTTAGCATTGGAATAGGACAATCCTATGACCTCACCTACACCTGTGTACAGTATCACTAGTGCCCTAGTAACATGTATGATAACTAAAAATGGGAATTTACAAAATCGTCATTAACCTTGTTTGCCCAGCCTCACAGCAAGCGGCAGCAATACGATTCCCGCATTTAATATTGCACAAGCTGCTGCTTGTGCAATGCTGCCTCCTTCTCACGCACAGCCGATCACAAACAAGAGGAAGCTGATTGGGATGATTACAAGTACACAACATTTTAGGTGGCGGAGAGGTTAACAGTAGTCTTGAGACCTCTGTTACCTAACTAGCGGTTTAGGCTTGCACACGCAAATCACAAATGCTGGAGCTCCGAAACTACTATCGCAGCTTGGTAAAAGGAGCCCACTGTATTTTGACAAACTATTATTATGCACTTTTTCTTTTCACTACTGATATATTCAGTACTATTTGTTAAAGTTGTTTTAGCCTTGTGCATTTCCAAACATCCTTTTCTTTTGTTTTTGTTTTTCTGTAAGTTATCCACATAAATTATATGTTGCTTATGTCAGCAGATTAAGTACTTAAAGGGTCATAAAAAAACAAAATGTTTCTTTCATGATTTAGATAGAACACACAATTTTAAACATCTTTCCAATTCCCTTCTACTATCATATTTGGTTCATTGTGTTGGTATTTTTTTTTGAAGGAGCACTACTGGTGAGCCAATGACAAAAGTCATTTAAGTGCAGTCAACAACAGTAGTATATCGCTGCTCCTAAACCTACCTAGGTATGCTTTTCAACAAAGGATAGCAAGCGGACAAAGCAAATGAAATATTAGAAGTAAATTCGAAAGTTGTTTAAAACTGCATGCTTTTTCTGAATCATGAAAGTTTAATTTGTCCCTTTAAAGAAAACAATTTTAGTTGAGGGAAATAACAAAAAAAAATGGAAAAAGAGCCACCATATATAATAAAAACAATGGGAGCTACAGCAATACAAAGCACATCAGGGACGTGTCTAGATCAGCTGCTGATTGTGATTTCAAGAGGCTGCTATGTCTTATTATAGTGTCAAAAAGAGCAACATTTCCAGGAGAGGATGGCACATCGTGAATACTTATTCTGAGCTGGCACCATAAATAAAACATGATTTATCCTGAGAGATATCCAGTAAGGGAATATATTTAATCCCATCTGTATATAACAGAAATCTTTCCACCACTGTTGAAATAATTCATCTCCCTGTACTTTTGTCTTTTTGACTAGCAATTTAACCCATATAAATAAAGATTTATTTTGAGTTGTATCTACTGGTTGTTACAATTAAGTGCAGTTTATATTTCTGGTTTCTGCTGTGATTTAGCTAATCTAGGATTTATTTTTAATTTTAGAATTTTTTTAAACCAATTAATTTGAGTGTACATGTATACAATTTATATAATATATGAATACATACATCAGTATAGTTGTAATCTAGTTAATTAATTATTTATTATTAAACTTTAAACTACACTTAAAAGATTATGTTGTCTCATCTTCCTTTGTATGTTTTATTAGTACCCATTTACTATGACATAAAGACTTGGAAGCAATTCCTATAAATATTGGAAGTTTTTTTTTGTTTTTTTTTACACTTTTTTAAACTCTTTTTGTTTAATTTTGTAAAGAATGAGACCCTATTGCCATTCTGTTGTTATCAGGGTAGGATAACCGGATATATAAACAAATTTTATATAAAGATGGAGGAAAAATCACATAGGCACTTCTTCTATCTCTTTATTTTACTACACTGTTTCTGCTTCCTGTGTCAGGAAGAAGGAGGAGGTAACAACTTAAAATAAACTTTATTTACACTTCTGTTAACATACAATGTATATAGGCTACAACACTGTAAGAGGACTTTCAGTTTATATTTTAACAGACCCCAAAAAACCAGTAAGAAACAAGGTTGTTTAATTTAAGTATGTTAGTATTAGAATCACTATTAGTTTTTAAGGTTTAGATGATTAGAACTGTATTAGGACTCATATTTCTTTTTTTTTAATTAGCTTTATACAAAGTGGTAAACTGGGGCACCACTCCTTTTTATCCAGCAATAATTGAAATTACATTAAAGTACCACAAGTTAAAATACAGGGAGTGCAGAATTATTAGGCAAGTTGTATTTTTGAGGATTAATTTTATTATTGAACAACAACCATGTTCTCACTGAACCCAAAAAACTCATTAATATCAAAGCTGAATAGTTTTGGAAGTAGTTTTTAGTTTGTTTTTAGTTATAGCTATTTTAGGGGGATATCTGTGTGTGCAGGCGACTATTACTGTGCATAATTATTAGGCAACTTAACAAAAAACAAATATATTCTCATTTCAATTATTTATTTTTATCAGTGAAACCAATATAACATCTCAACATTCACAAATATACATTTCTGACATTCAAAAACAAAACAAAAACAAATCAGTGACTAATATAGCCACCTTTCTTTGCAAGGACACTCAAAAGCCTGCCATCCATTGATTCTGTCAGTGTTTTGGTCTGTTCACCATCAACATTGTGTGCAGCAGCAACCACAGCCTCCCAGACACTGTTCAGAGAGGTGTACTGTTTTCCCTCCTTGTAAATCTCACATTTGATGATGGACCACAGGTTCTCAATGGGGTTCAGATCAGGTGAACAAGGAGGCCATGTCATTAGATTTTCTTCTTTTATACCCTTTCTTGCCAGCCACGCTGTGGAGTACTTGGACGCGTGTGATGGAGCATTGTCCTGCATGAAAATCATGTTTTTCTTGAAGGATGCAGACTTCTTCCTGTACCACTGCTTGAAGAAGGTTTCTTCCAGAAACTGGCAGTAGGACTGGGAATTGAGCTTTACTCCATCCTCAACCCGAAAAGGCCCCACAAGCTCATCTTTGATAATACCAGCCCAAACCAGTACTCCACCTCCACCTTGCTGGTGTCTGAGTCGGACTGGAGCTCTCTGCCCTTTACCAATCCAGCCACGGGCCCATCCATCTGGCCCATCAAGACTCACTCTCATTTCATCAGTCCATAAAACCTTAGAAAAATCAGTCTTGAGATATTTCTTGGCCCAGTCTTGACGTTTCAGCTTGTGTGTCTTGTTCAGTGGTGGTCGTCTTTCAGCCTTTCTTACCTTGGCCATGTCTCTGAGTATTGCACACCTTGTGCTTTTGGGCACTCCAGTCATGTTGCAGCTCTGAAATATGGCCAAACTGGTGGCAAGTGGCATCTTGGCAGCTGCACGCTTGACTTTTCTCAGTTCATGGGCAGTTATTTTGCGCCTTGGTTTTTCCACACGCTTCTTGCGACCCTGTTGACTATTTTGAATGAAACGCTTGATTGTTCGATGACCACGCTTCAGAAGCTTTGCAATTTTAAGAGTGCTGCATCCCTCTGCAAGATATCTCACTATTTTTTACTTTTCTGTGCCTGTCAAGTCCTTCTTTTGACCCATTTTGCCAAAGGAAAGGAAGTTGCCTAATAATTATGCACACCTGATATAGGGTGTTAATGTCATTAGACCACACCCCTTCTCATTACAGAGATGCACATCACCTAATATGCTTAATTGGTAGTAGGCTTTCAAGCCTATACAGCTTGGAGTAAGACAACATGCATAAAGAGGATGATGTGGTCAAAATACTCATTTGCCTAATAATTCTGCACTCACTGTAGTTTTATTAAACTATCTCTATGAAGATGATGGAAACTCATTTATCCTGTTATTGACTTTATTGTAAACCAACAACAGTTGATAAAAGTACAGGTGTACAATTCCAACCAGATGTAGATATAGCACTGCAAATGAGCTATGCAATTGCTTTTTTACTACTCCTTTTAAGCCTGCAATTGAATTTCACTAGCTTATAAACATCAAAATTCTTATAAAATGTATGGTCACAGTTAATGATTCATAGGCTTTGCAGAATTGTAGTAAAAACAAACAAACAAAGCAGTTTGTGTCCAAGAGGATAAATATATCTCTAGTCCAAACCATTTTAACTAGCTGACTTGCAAAAACCCTAAAAAGGAAAATCAAAAACAATCTTAATTATTGTATAGAATCCAATAAAGCTAATGGATTTACAGGACAAAATTATGACCTAGAGTCAAATAAAGCTAATGGCATTATAGGCCTGATTTGGGGACTGATAAACATATTTTGGCTTTTAGCAAGAACAATCAGCATGCTAAAAACTTTTCAAGAGCTAACATCCATACAAGAGAAAATTCCTGGAGAGAAACTACTTAGGTCCAATATAAAAGCAGTCATAATCTCTCCTATAACATTAATTGGGTGATTTACAAGACCTATTAACTCAATTTATATCAATACTTTTATACACTATTAAATATTTGCAAATAAAATTAGATTTCAGCACTCACCTGAGACCAAAAAAGGTAAATCATTTTGAATGAAAAGTGTGCGCACATTCAGACTTTTCATTCATTGGCATTTAAAACAGGAATATTTTACATTTGGTTGGATTTGCTTCTCCTAGAACCAGATGTCTGCTGCCCAACAAACTGGGAAGTGGAGGTTGGAGTAATCACTTAGAAAATCTGTGACTGTGATAGATTCCCTAGGTCAATATAAGCGTGGAATTCCCAAATCTTCCATGGACAAATAATAGAATAAAAAGTTTGGCAATGGCTAAATTGAAAAATGAAATTGTATTAAAACCTTTAAGAAAAAGCATTACAACATGGAAAAAACAAACAAAAATATTTATTTAGTTTCTCACAGTTTTTCACTTAGTAGTGAAACCTGTTTGGACTGGTTAGTGCATAAGCATGACCAGTCCAAACTAGATTTTTTTGGGGGGAAATGTTTTGTAGATGACCCATTTATATAGCCCATCTGGGAGTGTTTTTGTAAAAATGTATAGTTTTGCTTATTTTAAATTACATTGTGCTGATTTTAAGACTCCTAACCAAGCTCCAAAGATTTAGATGTATACTGATGTACAAAGTCTTCAGATTGCTTCTGTTTGTATAATGGGTCTTTTCATATGCAGGGGAGGAAAACGTTCTGCTCTCAACCCCTTTCAGAGTGTATCCCAGCCTAATCTAATCAGTGCTAAATTTGGAGCTTCTAAGTAGGCTTTTAAAAGTTTTAATACTGGATTTTTAGATCAGTATCTGTGCATATTATTCTTTATAGTAGTGTATTACATGCAGTTAAATTAAAATTGGTTAATACTGCCCCTTTAAGGAAGTTGCTTTAATAAAGTAAACTTGCATGATTTTAAGAATGCAATTAAAAAAATGCTATATTGGTGTCCGAATAGCGATCTGGAATGGTCGCATTCTCTTAGAGCTCTGACTGAACTCCAGAAAATTAGTTGACTTAAGGAGACATGCGACAGCAATATTAACCCAGCAACATACTATATTGTCACAAAGTCTAGTGGCATATTAATAATATTGTTATTGACTGTATTTTTTAAATTAGAGCCCTAGATCGGACGACAAATGCCTAAGGTGGTGGCCATGACTAGGCGACGCTACCCCCTCAGCACACCGAGGCGACCAGCTTTAACTGAACATCCTGACTCTCAATACTACGATACTGGTCTTTCTCAACTATTCTCTATAATATAATAAGCAACTGGGGAACATATAAACAATGGAGCACTGAGCAACATAGCCAAGATGGCCACCGCTTGGGAAACTAACCTACAGCAACATGATGATGGTGTTTGCGAGGGGGCTTGGGGGGAACCCCTGGAAAGGTGAAATCGCTAAGGGATCAAGCTAACTTCCTGCTGGCAAAAACCTGGATAACTCCCTTGATGAGCCAGACTCGTTCACAGGACTCTACACGGAAAATTTGCTTTAACGCAGTACTTGGACTTTCCAAAAGATCGGGACTCACATTACAGTGGCATAAATTTATCAAAATACCACAAAGAGTCAGTAACATATTCATCAGAACCAGATCCCATTGGCAACTACAACCTGGAGGCTAACTATTCATTAGCACTCTTTCACAGTCATATGCACCCTATCTATGCCACCTTAATCTGTTTTACCTATATAAGTCCGCCGAATAGAGGTTTGATATGCTCGGCAATGTAACACAACCTCAATCTGTGTATTGCAGGTCTTGATTCCACACATGTTTATTTATAGATCTATAAGTTCCAATAATGTGTTTATAATAACATTTACAAAACAGGTACCGCTATCTCTATATACTGTTTTTTAATATTCCTGAGAGTCTCCTTATGGGGTTAGTAGGGGGTCCCTAAGGAGTTACCTTTTCACAATAAAAATAAAATGGCAGATACTAAAACTATAGAGCTGTAGCTCCTACATGTAAGACAAATATTTTGTCGGTTTCCCTCTCGTCGCTAGCGGCCAAAAGTAAATGTCTTGCTGGGACAATAAAGTGTAATATGTCTTGGCAGAGATTAAACGTACTGCTAACACACACACAAGCGTTACAGTAAGGGAAACAACTCACTTATGCATAATTTCACAGTAGCTGACAAAGCTTAATTACAAGACACACAACGTCAACCATAACACAAAATACTCACTACTTCTAAACTAGGTGGTGACATTATTCACCTTTAAATTGGAATTACATCCATAGCTAGAATAGACTTAGCGTGACAGCCCACTCTCACTATCAGAACAGTATATTTTACTTTTACTGATGTATTGTTGTATATTCTACTGTCTAGATCCTGACATGCCAACCATGTGAGGGAATGTCAAACAGGACATCAAGTTTATGTTAATCCTTTATAAAATTAGTTCAGTTTTGGCCTTTATATCACATTTCATTTATATTTTCTTTACAAATAAGGTTGCCTTGGAAATTCTTTGTTTAACAAAGTCCCTCAGTGACTTGTGTACTAAAATATCCCTATATCATCTCAACTATTTACCTTTAGTAGACCCAAGAGCGGTCTGTCCAATATGTATAAGAGACAAAAATTAGTACTTTGTTTATTTTTTTACATTTCAACTCTGAGGTGGCATAGAGGAAAAAGAAGCAGTTCTACTTCTTAAATATGCAGGCTCGCTTATGTGAACCTGCTCCACATAGCCCAAAAAGCTGCGAATGCATCTTAATAAATCTAGCCTAATATTTCATCATATTGCTCATAAGAATTTAGATATCTCTACACCTATCTATCTATCTATCTATCTATCTATCTATCTATCCAGGGGTAGACTGGGACAGGGGGAAGGGTGGCAATTGCCCCGGGTCACTTTATCTAATGAAATCAGGGCCCACACGGATACAGATAGAGAAGGTGCAGAGATTGGTAAACAGTTCATAGTATTTTTTTTCTAGTTAGCACCAACTGTAGCTAGGTCAGTTGTTACTGTATTTACCAGCACTACTGCTGTTTCACTGCCTAACCAAGCACTCTCTCCATTCCTCAGAGCCAGCACTTGGCAGGGGCTGTGAGAAACTTAGACACAGCCCCATGCTCTGACTGGCCCACACTTAGGAACTACTATTCCCTGCATGCTGCTGAAATACTGAAGTATGCAGTAAGGTTGTTGGACTAGGGGGAGTTAAAACTTTAAGCACACTCCATGAAATGCTTGAAGGCTGCTGTTTGTTTGCAGTGCCGGGAATCCACTTAAAGGGACAGACTAGACAAAAACAAACTTTCATGATTCAGATAGGGCATGTAATTTTAAACAACTTTCCAATTTACTTTTATCATCAAATTTTCATCTAGATTACGAGTTTTGCGTTATGAGGGGTGCGGGGCTAACTTGCATGTTATTGTTACCGCTCACTTACCTACAGCGCTGGTATTACAGGTTTTCAGAAACCCGACGTTAAAAGACAAGAAGTGAGTGTAGAGCAAAATTGAGCTCTATACCGCACTCCAATACCAGGGCTGCTTAAGTCAGCAGTGAGCTGGTTGTACGTGCTCGTGCACGATTTCCCCATAGACATCAATGGGGAGAGCCGGCAGAGAAAAAGTCTTAACACCTGCAATAAAGCAGCGTAAAGCTGAGTAACGCAGCCCCATTGATTCCTATGGAGAAACACATTTTATGTTTACACCTAACACCCTAACATGAACCCCGAGTCTAAACACCCCAAATCTTACACTTATTAACCCCTAATCTGCCACCCCCAACGTCGCCGCCACTATACTATATGTATTAACCCCTAAATCTAGGTCTAACCCTAACACCTCCTAACTTAAATATAATTAAATTAAATCTAAATCAAACCTAATATTAATAACTAAATAATTCCTATTTAAAACTAAATACTTACCTGTAAAATAAACCATAAGCTAGCTACAATATAACTAATAGTTACATTGTAGCTAGCTTAGGTTTTATTTTTATTTTACAGGCAAGTTTGTATTTATTTTAACTAGGTAGAATAGTTAGTAAATAGTTATTAACTATTTAATAACTACCTAGCTAAAATAAATACAAATTTACCTGTAAAATAAAACCTAACCTGTCTTACACTAACACCTAACCTAACCCTACAATTAAATAAATTCCCTAAATTCAATACAATTAGCTAAATTCAATACAATTAGCTAAATAACATAAAAAAAACACTATATTACAGAAAATGTAAAACAAATTACAAGATCTTTAAACTAATTACACCTAATCTAATAGCCCTATCAAAATAAAAACAAAAAACAAAATAAAATAAGCCCACCCAAAATAAAAAACCCTAGCCTAAACTAAACTACCAATAGCCCTTAAAAGGGTCTTTTGAGGGGCATTGCCCCAAATAAATCAGCTCTTTTACCTGTAAATAAAAATACAAACAACCACCCCAACAGTAAAACCCACCACCCACACAACCAACCCCCCAAATAAAACCCTAACTAAAAAAACCTAAGCTTCCCATTGCCCTGAAAAGGGCATTTGGATGGGCATTGCCCTTAAAAGGGCATTTAGCCCTATTGCAGCCCAAACCCCTAATCTAAAACTAAAACCCACCCAATACACCTTTTAAAAAATCCTAACACTAACCCCAAAGATCCACTTACAGTTTTGAAGAGCCGACATCCATCCTCCACGAAGCCGGGAGAAGTCTTCATCCAAGTGGGAAGATATCCTCAACGAAGCCGGAAGAAGTGGTCCTCTAGACGGGCAGAAGTTTTACCCAGACGGCATCTTCTATCTTCATCCTTCCGACACGGAGCGGCTCCATCTTCAAGACATCCGGTGCGGAGCATCCTCTTCAATTGACGGCTTCTTCTACAATGAAGGTTCCTTTAAATGACGTCATCCAAGATGGCGCCCCTTAGATTCCGATTGGCTGATAGAATTCTATCAGCCAATCGGAAATAAGGTTGAAAAAATCTTATTGGCTGATGCAATCAGCAAATAGGATTGAGCTTGCATTTTATTGGCTGATTGGAACAGTCAATAGAATGCAAGCTCAATCCTATTGGCTGATTGGATCTGCCGGCTTCGTTGAGGACATCTTGCCGCTTGGATGAAGACTTCTCCCGGCTTCGTTGAGGATGGATGTCGGCTCTTCAAAACTGTAAGTGTATCTTCGGGGGTTAGTGTTAGGATTTTTTAAGGGTGTATTGGGTGGGTTTTATTTTTAGATTAGGGGTTTGGGCTGCAATAGAGCTAAATGCCCTTTTAAGGCCAATACCCATCCAAATACCCTTTTCAGGACAATGGCGAGCTTAGGTTTTTTTAGCTAGGGTTTTATTTGGGGGGATGGTTGTGTGTGTAGTGGGTTTTACTGTTGGGGTGGTTGTTTGTAATTTTTTTTACAGGTAAAAGAGCTGATTTCTTTGGGGCTATGCCCCGCAAAAGGTCCTTTTAAGGGCTATTGGTAGTTTAGTTTAGGCTAGGGTTTTTATTATTTTGGGTGGGCTTTTTTTATTTCGATAGGGCTATTAGATTAGATGTAATTAGTTTAAAGATCTTGTAATTTGTTTTCTATTTTCTGTAATTTAGTGTTTCTTTTTTTTTGTAATTTAGCTAATTGTATTGAATTTAGTTAATTGTATTAAATTTAGGGAATTTATTTAATTGTAGTGTTAGGTTATGTGTTTGTGTAAGACAGGTTAGATTTCATTTTACAGGTCAATTTGTATTTATTTTAGCTAGGTAGTTATTAAATAGTTAATAACTATTTAGTAACTATTGTACCTAGTTAAAATAAATACAAACTTGCCTGTAAAATAAAATTAAACCCTAAGCTACATACAATGTATCTATTAGTTATATTGTAGCTAGCTTAGGGTTTATTTTATAGGTAAGTATTTAGTTTTAAATAGGAATTATTTAGGTAATGATAGTAATTTTTATTTATATTTATTTTAATTATATTTAAGTTAGGGGGTGTTAGGGTTAGGGTTAGACTTAGATTTAGGGGTTAATAAATTTAGTATAGTAGCAGCAACGTGGGGCGGCAGATTAGGGGTTAATAAATGTAGGTAGGTGGCGGCGATGTTAGGGGCGGCAGATTAGGGGTTAATAATATTTAACTAGTGTTTGCAAGGCAGGAGTGCGGCGGTTTAGGGGTTAATATGTTTATTATAGTGGTGGTGATGTCGGGAGCGGCAGATTAGGGGTTAATTGTTTTATTTTAGTGTTTGCGATGCGGGAGGGCTTCGGTTTAGGGGTTAATAGGTAGTTTATGGGTGTTAGTGTACTTTTTAGCACTTTAGTTATGAGTTTTATGCTACGGCTTTGTAGTGTAAAACTCATAACTACTGACATTAGAATGCGGTACGAATCTTGACGGAATAGGCTGTACCGCTCACTTTTTTGCCCCCCAGGACAAGCTTGTAATACCGGCGCTATGGAAGTCCCATTGAAAAAAGACTATACGCAATTTGCGTAAGTTTATCTGCGGTAAGGCCAAAAAAGTGTGCGGTGCCCCTAAATCTGCAAGACTCGTAATAGCAGCGGTGGTAAAAAAGCAGCGTTATGAGACTTAACACTGCTTTTTTACTCATAACACAAGACTCGTAATCTAGTCGTTTCATTGTTCCCTTGGTGGTATTTTTGAAAAGCTAATACCTAGGTAGGCTCAAACTGATTTCTAAAACTGTTGAAAACCGCTTCTTAGCTCAGAGCATTTTGAAAGTTTTTCACAGTTAGACAGTACTAGTTCATGTGTGTCATATATAACATTGTGCTAACTCCCGTGGAGTTATTTAGGAGTCTGCACTGATTGGGTAAACTGCTTGTCTGTCAAAAGCACTGAGGTAAGGTGGAAGTCTGCAGAGGCTTATATACAAGGTAATCACAGAGGTAATATGTGTATAAATAGAACAGTGTTGGTTGTGCAAAACTGGGGAATGGGTGATAAAGGGATTATTCTGGAGTAGACTGTCCCTTTAATTTAAAATGCCTACCATAATCATGGCAACCCAAAAGTGTCATAAAAAACATACACATAAAAAATAAACTAGAACTCAGAAGAAACCTCTACTGTCCTAAATAGTATTATGCCATATGAAGGATGCAATACGTGAACACACCAAGCAGGATAAACAGCAAAGCTATATAGTACCGGTATCTTACGGTTATGTCTATCATTGGTCTGTCAGCGGGATGTTGCAGATCTTCTCCAAGTACTGCCAGAGGGCTACAGGGACCAGCCTTCCCGACCAATAGTCCTATTTGCAGTGATTAAGCTCTGTAGCGAAGAAGCTCTTTTCCTCCCATACAAACACCAAACAAGGTTTAGTGCAGTATAGAGTAACACACTTTAATGGTCAAGACACAGGGTTTTTATACAGTACAAGGTAAACATGCAAAGCCAATCACATACTTCCCCCTGCTCTCCCCCTTTATGTCCACATCCCCGCCAGAAGATAAGGCTTCCGGGTATAACATTTAGCCCCTCCCCTTTTATGTCCAGCAAATTTAATAGCAAAGTGCCTGGCTTCTTGAGAGAGTACCCCCATGTGTTTGATATCATTTTAAAGCTCTCGTTCAGACGCACATTCTCCTTTGTGCATTCTGGTCACATGATGTCATAGTTCTACCACCTCCGCTCCTCTGGCCGTTGACATGGCTACATGAGGTTGTTGTGCAGTTCACGGCAGTGACTTCATCATCGTGAGCCGTGCATTCCGGTCTGATTCTTCTTGGGTGCACCTGTGCACCCTACTTAGTGTGAGCCTGCGTCTATTTAGGGTAACTTTTTCTATTCCTACTGCCCTAGTATAGGTGGTGTTCTGTGTACTCCTGTATACTCCAATTACTATTGTTTGCCTGATGCTGAACTTGCTCTGCCTAGAAACTACTCTTTTGCTTAACTGTTTTGGCACTCTGAAAGATTGAACTGACTACCTGCTGCTGAACCCTACTCTGTCTAGTGACTACTCTATTGCTTAACCCTTTTGGCACTCTGAAAGATTGAACTGACTACCTGCTGCTGAACCTTACTCTGTCTAGTGACTACTCTATTGCTTAACCCTTTTGGCACTCTGAAAGATTGAACTGACTACCTGCTGCTGAACCCTGCTCTGTCTAGTGACTACTCTATTGTTTAACCCTTTTGGCACTCTGAAAGATTGAACTGACTACCTGCTGCTGAACCCTGCTCTGTCTAGTGACTACTCTATTGCTTAACCCTTTTGGCACTCTGAAAGATTGGATTTATTACCTGGTGCTGAACCCTGCTCTGCCTAGTAACTACTGTTTTGCTTAACCATTTTGGCCCTCTGAAAGATTGGACTGACTATCTGTTGCTGAACCCTGTTCTGCTTAGAGATCTACACTTCTGTTTAACCCCTTGGTGCCCTGTAACTCTGGACTGTCTGCCATTTGGCAAACTCTGCTCTGCCTTGTGTCAACTATATTGTTTAATCACTTGGTGCCCTAAAATTCTTGCTTTGGCTATCTGCTGCTGAGACTGTACTACCTCATTCCTTTTAGCTGTTACATTTAGTTCTGGGATTTTTCTTTACCTTTCCACTTGATGCCAGGATAATAAGACTACTGGGTAGGATTGCTGATAAAGAAATGTCTCATGAACGTAACACATGGTGCAGAAGTGACAAGCCTTTTTGTGGTTACCGGGGGCTCACAAGATAGCGTAGCCAGGATTGGTAGGGGGTATCACGGGTACAATAAAATACATGCTGGAGGCTAGAAAAATTTCCTGAAAAGGGTGCTTTTGTGAAGGGATGGGGTACAGAGTTTAAAAGGGCAGAAAGAAAAAGAAATAAAGGGACTTGATGCTAGGAACCATCTTTTTAACACCTGAGTGGCTGGGCTGAAAAAGAAGCAACAGGCTTTGTGGCATCTTAAAGAATTAGGGCAAGACTTGGGACATCGTAAAGGTTTAGGATGAATAACTCAAACCAACCGGTTGCCACCTCTGTCTAGGGGTGGAGACTGTGATACAAAATCATTATAGCTTGAATCAAATTGGAAACTTTGATTCTCAGGGGACTGAATACAGTGCTAGAATGGCACTGCTTTCTTTGATCCCTAATAAAACAATAAATGACTAATTCTAGGGCTTCCTCAATCTCTTATGACAGATTTGGTCAAAAGTATGTATTGGTTATTGTCTGGTCAAAAGTCAGGGATAGGGCAATACATCCTCCCTGGCATGGATACCTTATACTGTTGTCTCAAAATTGGGCATCTATATTCAATTTAATATAATCTCATTCAGAACATTCTAATTTATAATATTTCCAAACGGCATCCTTATTTCTACCATACTGGATACTTACTACTATTGAATTATGTTATATTTTTAGTACATGCACAAATTGAACATGAAGATCAGTTTTGACCACTGTAATTAATATTGCTACTATATAAAGTTAAATGGAGAGTCTACTCAATTTTTTTATTGATTAAAATGAAAGATAACATCATTACTACCCATTCCCCAGTTTTGCACAACCAACAGTGTTATATTAATTTACTTTATAACATCTAAAACTCAAAGAGCGATATTTATCAAAGGTCTGGCGGACCTGATCCAACATTGCGGATCAGGTCCGCCAGACCTCACTGAATGCGGAGAGCAATACGGTCTCCGTATTCAGCATTGCACCAGCAGCTCTTGTGAGCTGCTGGTGCAACACCGCCCCCTGCAGATTCGCGGCCAATCGGCCTCCAGCAGGGAGGTGTCAATCAACCCGATCGTACTCGATCAGTTTGAATTGCAGAGATGTCTGTCCGCATGCTCAGAGCAGGTGGACAGGTTATGAAGCAGCGGTCTTTAGATTGTTGCTTCATAACTGCTGTTTCTGGCGAGCCTGCAGGCTCGCCAGAAACACGGGCCCTCAAGCTCCATCCGGAGCTTGATAAATGGGCCCCTAAATCTCTGTCTGTTTTTAAGCCACTGCAGGCTGCCTTTATCTCAGTGCATTTTATTAGCTTTTCACAGCAAGACACTTTACGCATGAGCCTGTTTTGTTTCTATTGCCACGTTAAGATTGACGTTTTTAGTGGTCCTGGCAATATTACACACTGACAAAGCCTGAACAGGCGTGCGATCAGATAAATCTTTTTAATTTATGTTTATCCTGCTCAGTGTGTTCACACATTCGGCTCCATTTATCAAGCAGCGATTGCTGCTTGGGAGGCACGTCAGTTAAAGGCTTGCCTGAAACGATAGTTAAAGGGACATGAAACCCAAAAAAATTCTTTCATGATTCAGATAGAGAATACAATTTCAAACAACTTTCTAATTTACTTCTATTATCTAATCTGTTTCTTTCTCTTGGAACAATTTGTTGAAGGAGCAGCAATGCACTACTGGTTTCTAACTGAACACATGGGTGAGCCAATCACAATATATATATATATATATATATATATATATACAGGCACCAATCAACAGCCAGAACCTAGGTTCTCTGCTGCCCCTGAGCTTGTCTAGATAAACCTTTCAGCAAAGGATAACAAGAGAAGGAAGCAAATTAAATAATAGAAGTAAATTGGAAAGTTTAAAATTGTATTTTCTATCTGAATCATGAAAGAAAAAAATTGTGTTTCATGTCCCTTTAAGTAGCTTACGAGTTTTGCGTAAGAGGCTATGCGGTGCTAACGAGCAGTTTATGCTCACCGCTCACTTACAGACAGCGCTGGTATTACGGGTTTTTACAAAACCAGACAAGAAATTTTGCTCATTACCGCACTCCAATACCAGCGCTGCTTACGTTAGCGGTGAGCTGGTGTAACATGCTCTTGCACGATTTCCCCATAGGAATCAATGGGGAGAGCCGGCTGAAAAAAAGTCTAACATCTGCAAAAAAGCACCAAATCTGCCGCTCCGGACACCGCCGCCACCTACATTATAGTTATAAACCCTTAATATGCTGCCCCCAACATCGCCGACACCTACCTAATATTTATTAACCCCTAATCTGCTGCCCCCAATGTCGTCGCCAACTACCTACACTTATTAACCCCTAATCTGCCGCCCCCAACGTCGCCGCCACTATATTAAATGTATTAACCCCTAAACCTAAGTCTAACGCTAACCCTAACAAATATAATTTAAAATAATCTAAATAAAATTACTATTATTACCTAAATAATTCCTATTTAAAACTAAATACTTACCTGTAAAATAAACCCTAAGATAGCTACAATAAAACTAATAGTTACATTGTATATATCTTAGGGTTTATTTTTATTTTACAGACAAGTTTGTATTTATTTTAACTAGGTACAATAGTTATTAAATAGTTATTAACTATTTAATAACTACCTAGATAAAGTAAATACAAAAGTAACGGTAAAATAAAACCTAACCTAAGTTACAACACTACACTATAATTAAATTAATTCCCTTTATTAAATACAATTAAATAAAATTAGCTAAAGTACAAAAAAAACCAACACAAAATTACAGAAAATAATAAACAAATTACACCTAATCTAATCCCCCTAACAAAATAAAAAGCACCCCAAAATAAAAAAAAGCCCTACCCTACACTAAATTACAAATAGCCCTTAAAATGGCCTATTACGGGGCATTGCCCCAAAGTAATCAGCTCTTTTACCTGTAAAAAATAATTACAAATCCCCCCCCAACATTAAAACCCACCACCCACATAACCAACACTACTCAAAAACCCACCCAATACCCCCTTAAAAAAACCTAACACTAACCCCTTGAAGATCACCTTACCGGGAGAAGTCTTCATCCAACTGGGCCAAAGTCCTCAACAAAGCCAGGAGAAATCTTCAACCAAGCCGGGCGAAGTGGTCCTCCAGACGGGCAGAAGTCTTCATCCAGATGGCATCTTCTATCTTCATCCATCCGGCGCAGAGTGGGTCCATCTTCAAGACATCCGACGCAGAGCATCCTCTTCATCCGACGGCTAACACAGAATGAAGGTACCTTTAAGTGACGTAATCCAAGATGGCGTCCCTTCAATTCCGATTGGCTGATAGAATTCTATCAGCCAATCGGAATTAAGGTAGAAAAAATCCTATTGGCTGATGCCAATCGGAATCGAAGGGACGCCATCTTGGATGACGTCATTTAAAGGAACCTTCATTTAGTAAGACGACGTCGATTGAAGAGGATGCTCTGCGTCGGATGTCTTGAAGATAGACCCGCTTCGCGCCGGATGGATGAAGATAGAAGATGCTGTCTGGATGAGGACTTCTGCCCGTCTGGAGGAACACTTCCCTCGGATTGGATGAAGACTTCTCCCTTGCTTCTTAAGTACTTCGGCCCGGATGGATGAAGACTTTTCCCGGTAAGGTAATCTTCAAGGGGTTAGTGTTCGTTTTTTTAAGGGGGTATTGGGTGGGTTTTAGAGTAGGGTTGGTTGTGTGAGTGGTGGGTCTTAATGTTGGGGGGGATTTGTAATTTTTTTTACAGGTAAAAGAGCTGATTACTTTGGGGCAATGCCCCGCAAAAGGCCCTTTTAAGGGCTATTTGTAATTTAGTGTAGGGTAGGGCTTTTTTATTTTGGGGGGGGGTTATTTTGTTAGGGGGATTAGATTAGGTGTAATTAGTTTAAAAATCTTGTAATTTGTTTATTATTTTCTGTAATTTAGTGATTGTTTTTTTTGTACTTTAGCTAATTTTATTTAATTGTATTTAATTGTATTTAATTTAGGGAATTAATTTAATTATAGTGTAGTGTTAGGTGTAATTGTAACTTAGGTTAGGTTTTATTTTACAGGTAACTTTGTATTTATTTTAGCTAGGTAGTTATTAAATAGTTAATAACTATTCTACCTAGTTAAAATAAATACAAACTTGCCTGTAAAATAAAAATAAATATTAAGCTAGATACAATGTAACTATTAGTTATATTGTAGATAGCTTAGGGTTTATTTTATAGGTATTTAGTTTTAAATAGGAATAATTTAGTTAATGATAGGAATTTTATTTAGATTTATTGTAATTAGATTTACGTTAGGGGGGGTTAGGGTTAGACTTAGATTTAAGGGTTAATAATTTTAATATAGTGGTGGCGACTTTGGGGGTGGCAGATTAGGGGTTAATAAATGTAGGTAGGTGTCGGCGATGTTAGGGATGGCAGATTAGGGGTTAATAATATTTAACTAATGTTTGCGAGGCGGGAGTGCGGCAGTTTAGGGGTTAATATATTTATTATAGTGGCGGCGATGTCCGGTTCGACACATTAGGGGTTAAAATTTTCATTTTAGTGTTTGCGATGCGGGAGGGCCTCGGTGTAGGGGTTAATAAGTAGTTTATGGGTGTTAGTGTACTTTTTAGCACTTTAGTTAGGAGTTTTATGCTACGGCATTGTACCATAAAACTCTTAACTACTGACTTTAAAATGCAGTACCAGTCTTGACAGGAGAGGGTCTACCACTCACTTTTTGTCAGACTCTTAATACCGGCGATATGCAAGTCCCATTGATAAAATAGGATACGCAATTGACTTGAGTGGATATGCGGTATTTCCAAGTCTGGCCAAAAAGGTGAGCGGTACACCAGTACCTGCAAGACTCATAATACCAGCGGGCGTTAAAAAGCAGTGTTAGGACCGGCCAACGCTGCTTTTTAAGCCTAACGCAAAACTCGTAATCTAGCCGAGTGTATACTGTCTGCTCGCAGTGAGGTTCGGCAGACATAATTCGCAGTAGCGAATAATGTCTGTCCAATCAATAGAAAATGGACCCCATTGCATCCTGTACATGGCATAATATTATTAAGGACATTAGAGGCCCCTTCTTATTTTTATTTTTACATGTGTATGTTTATATGACACTTTTGGGTTGCCATGGTTTTGGTAGGTGTTTGGAATTACATGACACGTAACACTGGAAGGGGATTTCTGGATCGGTGTGCACATGTGATATGTTTGTTTGTTTCATAGGCCCCTATTTATCATAGGTCTTGCGGACGAGATCCGACAGTGCGGATCAGGTACGCATGACCTCGCTAAATGCGGACAGCAATATGCTCTCCGCATTTAACATTGCACCAGCAGCTCACAAGAGCTGCTGGTGCAACGCCGCCCCCTGCTGACTAGCAGGGAGGTGTCAATCAACCCGATCGTATTCGATCGGGTTGATTTCCGGCCAATTCCTGTCCGCCTGCTCACAGCAGGCGGACAGGGTTATGGAGCAGCGGTCTTTAGACCACTGCTTCATAACTTGTGTTTCTGGTGAGTCTGAAGACTCGCCAGAAACACGGGCCCACAAGTTCCCTACGGAGCTTGTTAAATGGGCCCCATAATCTGTTATTATGTATAGTTTAGAGGATAGAAGGGAAAGAGGTGACATGATAGAAACCTTAAAATATATGAAGGGACTTAATAAAATAGAAGCTGAAAGCATTTTTCACAAACAAATAAATGCCAAAACATGGAGTCACAATCTAAAGTTAGAGGGTAGCAGATTCAGGAGAAATTTAAGGAAGCATTTTTTTACAGAAAGGGTGGTGGATTCACGGAATAAACTTCCATTTGAGGTGGTAAACACAAACGCCTAGATTTAGAGTTCTGCGGCCAAAGGGGTGCGTTAGCTACGCTGGCTTTTTTCTGGCCGCACCTTTTAAATACCGCTGGTATTTAGAGTTCACAGAATGGCTGCGTTAGGCTCCAAAAAAGGAGCGTAGAGCATATTTACCGCAACTTCAACTCTCGATACCAGCGGTGCTTACGGACGCGGCCAGCCTAAAAAATGTGCTCGTGCACGATTCCCCCATAGAAAACAATGGGGCTGTTTGAGCTGAAAAAAAACCTAACATCTGCAAACAAGCCGCGTTCAGCTCCTAACGCAGCCCCATTGTTTGCTATGGGGAAACACTCCCTACGTCTGCACCTAACACTCTAACACTCTACCCGAGTCTAAACACCCCTAACCTTACACTTATTAACCCCTATTCTGCTGCCCCCAGCTATCGCTGACCCCTGCATTTTTTTTTAACCCCTAATCTGCCGCTCCGTAAACCGCCGCTACTTACATTATCCCTATGTACCCCTAATCTGCTGCCCCTAACACCGCTGACCCCTATATTATATTTATTAACCCCTAATCTGCCCCCCACAACGTCGCCTCCACCTGCCTACAGTTATTAACCCCTAATCTGCCGAGCGGACCGCACCGCTATTATAATAAAGTTATTAACCCCTAATCCGCCTCACTCCCACCTCAATAACCCTATAATAAATAGTATTAACCCCTAATCTGCCCTCCCTAACATCGCCGACACCAAACTTCAAACATTAACCCCTAATCTGCCGACTGGAGCTCACCGCTATTCTAATAAATGTATTAACCCCTAAAGCTAAGTCTAACCCTAACAGCCAATTGGAATTAAGGTTGAAAAAATCCTATTGGCTGATGCAATCAGCCAGTAGGATTGAACTTCAATCATATTGGCTGTTCCAATCAGCCAATAGAATGTGAGCTCAATCCTATTGGCTGATTAGATTTTTTCAACCTTAATTCCTATTGGCTGATAGAATTCTGTCAGCCAATCGGAATCTAAGGGACACCATCTTGGATGACATCACTTAAAGGAACCTTCATTTGTCGGGAGTTGTCGTAAGAAGAGGATGCTCCGCGCCGGATGTCTTGAAGATGGACCCGCTCCGTGCCGGATGGATGAAGACTTCTGCCCGTCTGGAGGACCACTTCTGCCGGCTTGGATGAAGACTTCTCCCGGCTTCGTTGAGGACTTCTCCCGGCTTCATTGAGGATGGATGTCGACTCTTAAAAACTGTAATTGGATCTTCGGGAGTTATTGTTAGGTTTTTAAGGGTTTATTGGGTGGGTTTTAGATTAGGGTTTGGGCAGCAATAGTGCTAAATGCCCTTTTAAGGGCAATGCCCATCCAAATGCCCTTTTCAGGGCAATGGGGAGCTTAGGTTTTTTAGTTAGGGTTTTTATTGGGGGGTTGGTTGTGTGGGTAGTGGGTTTACTGTTGGAGGGTTGTTTGTATTTTTTTTACAGGTAAAAGACCGACGACTACACGACGAATGACGGTTCCTTTAAATGACATCATCCAAGATGGCATCCCTTGAATTCCGATTGGCTGATAGGAATTAAGGTAGGAAAAATCCTATTGGCTAAACCAATCAGCCAATAGGATTGAGCTTGCATTCTATTGACTGATTGCATCAGCCAATAGGATTTTTCCTACCTTAATTCCGATTTGCTGATAGAATCCTATCAGCCAATTGGAATTCAAGGGACACCATCTTGGATGACGTAATTTAAAGGAACCGTCATTCGTCGTGTAGTTGTCGGTCTGGATCGATTCTCCGCGTCAGCTGGCTTCAAGATGGACCCGCTCCACTCTGGATGGATGAAGACAGAAGATGCCGCCTGGATGAAGACTTCTGCCCGTCTGGAGGTCCTCTTCTTCCTGGATCGGATGAAGACTTCTGCCCCTCTGGAGGACCACTTGTGCCCGGCTGGGTGAAGACGTCTCACGGTAGGGGGATCTTCAAGGGGTTAGTGTTAGGTTTTATTAAGAGTGGATTGGGTGGGTTTTAGAGTAGGGTTGGGTGTGTGGGTGGTGGTATTGAGGTGAGATGTGGAGCTAAATTTCGCTCTACGCTCACTTTTTTGCGGCTAACGCCGGGTTTGAAAAAACCCGTAATACCAGCATTGTTTTAAGTGAGCAGTGAGAAAAAACTGCTCGTTAGCAACGCACCCCTGTTACCGCAAAACTCGTAATCTCGGTGAATGTAACTATTAGTTATATTGTAGCTAGCTTAGGGTTTCTTTTATAGGTAAGTATTTAGTTTTAAAAAGGAATAATTTAGGTAATGATAGTAGGTTTTATTTAGATTTATTTTTATTATATTTGCTAGGGTGTATTAGGGTTAGGGTTAGACTTAGGTTTAGGGGTTAAGAAATTTAGTATAGTGGCGGCGACATTGGGGCGGCAGATTAGGAGTTAATAACTGTAATGTAGGTTGTGGCAATGCTAGGGACAGCAGATTAGGGGTTAATAATATTTAACTAGTGTTTGCGAGGCGGGAGTGTGGCGGTTTAGGGGTTAATATGTTTATTATAGTGGCGGCAAAGTCGGGAGCGACAGATTAGTGGTTAATAATTTTATTTTAGTGTTTGCGATGCGGGAGGGCCTCGGTTTAGGGGTTAATAGGTAGTTTATGGGTGTTAGTGTACTTTTTAACACTTTAGTTATGAGTTTTATGCTACAGCTTTGTAGTGTAAAACTCTACTACTGACTTTAGAATGCGGTACGAATCTTGCGGTATAGGCTGTACCGCTCACTTTTTGGCCTCCAAAAAAAAGCTTGTAATATCGGCACTATGGAAGTCCCATGGAAAAAAGACTTTTGCGAAAATTGCGTAAGTTAATTTGTGGTACGGCCAAAAAAGTGTGCGGTACAGCTGTACCTACAAGACTCGTAATAGTAGCGGTAGTGAAAAAGC
This sequence comes from Bombina bombina, assembly GCF_027579735.1. Lineage (NCBI taxonomy): Eukaryota > Metazoa > Chordata > Amphibia > Anura > Bombinatoridae > Bombina > Bombina bombina. Next base: position 1,031,184,060 of record NC_069500.1, read on the forward strand.
AGCGTTATAACCTATAACGCTGCTTTTTTACTCATACCGCAAAACTCGTAATCTAGACGATATTTTTTTAATTTAATATGAATTATGATTTTTACTGTAAATATTTTACATTCCAATGCTTTTCAAATGTTCTTTATATATATATATATATATATATATATATATATATATATATATGTTACGGGTAAATTGGGTAATTCTAGGATTACCCAGTGGCTGTGGGTAAAGCCCAAAATGAGATCATACTTTGGACTTTACCCAGGTAATCCTAGCATTACCGAAATGCTTCTGGATAAAGCTAATAAAATCATTAATTGTGCTTTACCCGGGTAATGCTAGGAAAACACACCAACAGTAAATGAAACATTTTTATTTTGGATTACACAAACACTTATGTTTCTTACAATGTTTTTGTTACAACAACAGGAAATTAAAAATTTTTATATTTCATATGTGGATTTTTCTTATGTTTTGTACTATGTTTTCTTTTACAACAATAGGGAATTAAAAATGTTTGTTTTATTGAGTTCTTGAATAGACCGGACTGTCTGTCGAACACGCATTCTGTCCTTGAAACTTTAAAAGCGCGTAATGGGGTGGCTGGTGGGACCCATGGTTAGGTTCCCAGAGTCGGTTGCGGTGCCTGAGGCAATGATTAAAACAGAACTCTCTGGAGTGAATCGGCTTTTGTCCATTAATGCATGATTTGATTGGTCCGTGTCTCTGTGAGGTCACTGGATGCACAACCAATCAGATAAGATCATGCATTAATGGCCAAGGGCAGATACGCTCCAGAGAGTTCTGTTCTAATCAGAGCCTTGGGTGCCGCAACCACCTCTGGGAACCTAACCATAGGTCCCACCCCACATGATGTGCGTTTAAAGGTTCTCGGACAGACCGGACTGTTATCCGACAGACATTTGTCTGTCAGATTATTATCTGTCGCACACGCATTCTATGCGAGAACCTTTATCTGATTGGTTGTGCATCCAGTGACCTCACAGAGACACAGACCAAGGGCAGATACGCTCCAGAGAGTTTTTCTCTAATCAGATCCTCAGGCGCCGCAACCGCCTCTGGGAACCTAACCATGGGTCCCACCCCCACAACGTGCTTTTAAAGTTTCTCGGACATAATGTTTCATGTTGTTGTAAAAGTGTTTAATTTCCTGTTGTTGTAACAAAACATGGTACAAAACATGAAAAATCCACATATGAAATATAGAATATATTTATATTTTTATATATATATATATATATATATATATATATATATATATATATATTTATTTATAAGTACAAAAAAAAACATTTTACCTAATGTAAAGAACATAGGAATTTATTTAAAATATGTTTTTTGCTGTAGTTTGACCACAGTGCCGGATTAGCGTGAAAGCAATAGGTGTTAGGTTGGGGAGAAGAATTTAACACGTTTGCGATATCTGAAGTCCTCCAGTTAGCGCATGCCGGGTTTAGCTCGCTTTTTACTTTTAACTTGTAATACCCACGTGTTACAAGTTTACTTTCAGCGGTTTTAGCTCTAAAGTGTGACTGCTAAATACCACTACAATTGTAATCTGGCCCACTGGGTATAGCTCAGAAGCAACTTTAATCCATAGTAACCTCGTAAGACAAAAGATTTAACAAGTATCAAAAAGTGCTATAAACTGCTAGTATAAGGTGTATGGTGTATATAAATGCATGTTCCCAGACTATGTGAAACATGTAAACATGTTCATACTAATAGCTGGTGGGCTATTAAGGTGCAGGTACTTACCTCCCAGCACCTTTGTCCACTATGCTTACCTCAGCTGCAGAAACTTGCTTCCAGCCCATCCTAAACAGTGTGATGTCAAGGATCTAAATCAGTAACAACATCTCAACCTAGGGGATTGGTGGGCAAGTCCACATTTCACCTGGAGAGGGCTGTGGATCCACAAGATGCAGCTCACTGTAGACCAGGGAATTGGTGGACATGTACACATTTCCCCTGGTAGGCCTGCAACATTTCTCACTGAGAAAAGAGCTTTCACTGCATGGCTGATAACTCCTTGTTTGCCTTTTTTAATGACAGGTTACTGCGAGAAGGAACAAGGCATCAGATTTCAACAATGAATAGATCTCGCACTTCACTTTCACTTCACTTCTCACCAAGGAAGTAAAAGAAAATGATTGAGGATAATGGTAAGTGGGAAGCATTTAATGATCTGGTTTGATGGGGTGTCTTCTGCCTTCTCCTTGTGGTCCAGAGGGAATAATTCCCACACACATACGCACACACATACAAAGAAACACACACATACGCACACACATACAAAGACACAAATACACACACACACACATACAAACACACACACATACACACACACACACACACACAAATACACAACACACACACACATACAAATACACACATACATACACACACACACACACACATATACAAAGACACACACACATACGCACACACATACAAAGACACACACACATACGCACACACATACAAAGACACAAATACACACACACACACACACATACAAACACATATACAAACACACACATATACACACACAAACACACACAAACACACACAAATACACAACACACACACATACAAATACACACACACACATATACAAACACACACACATACACACACAAACACACACACACACACATATACAAACACACACACATACACACACAAACACACACACACACAAATACACAACACACATACAAATACACACACACACACATATACAAACACACACACATACACACACACATACAAATACACACATGCATACACACACACACATATATACAAGCACACACACACATATTTCTTTACACAAAAGATAACAAATTACAATCCATCTTAACACTCTGCTGTTTTTTACATGTTATTTTCAGTGAAAGGTAAAGTCTGAATTCAATATACATTCTATTAATCTAGATCTTTGAGAGATCCATTTTGGTAGAGTTCTAAAATGGCCAAAGTCATAATACTTTCATTTATAAGACGCTAGTTTTCTATTCTCTATTCCAGAATACACTATTGGGGAAAACGCCTAAATAAACTAACTATTTTATTCTGTCAAAAATAACCACCGTTCTGTCAAATTCATACTCTTCCCTTTTATACACTTATCTATTTACATAAAGAATCTGGATGTGCCATGCGACTTAGTAGCAAGAACATGAAGTACCTAGCATAGGCCAAATGTATGCTCACGAGCTAAAGCTAAAAAGCTCTATGGGGCCTATCTATCAAGCTCCGAATGGGGCTTGATGCCCCGTGTTTCTTGCGAGCCTGCAGGCTCGCCAGAAACAGCAGTTAAGAAGCAGCGGTCACAAAGACCGCTGCCCCATAAGCCTGTCCGCCTGCTCTGAGCAGGTAGACAGACATCGGCGGAAATCAACCCGATCGAGTACGATCGGGTTGATTGACACCTCCCTGCTGGCGGCCGATTGGCCGCGAATCTGCAGGGGTTGGCATTGCACCAGCAGCTCTTGTGAGCTACTGGTGCAATGCTGAATACGGAGAGTGTATTGCTCTCCGCATTTAGCGAGGTCTTGCGGACCTGATCCGCACTGTCGGATCAGGTCAGCAAGACCTTTGTTAAATAGAGGCCAGTGTGTTAAGGAGATCCTGATATATCAGCTATCAGGCTCAGCTATACTCCTGTCTCTGTGGGTTTGTTGTTTTTGAATATGTATGTCACTCAGAAAGATAAATAAAACAGTGTAATTCTATATATAGATAGGACAAATGCCCAAAAGCCTCCAAATCACTCACATGTACCGGAGCTTTCAAACAGCTTCTTTCATAAAAATGGACCTGATTTTAAGCTATCAGATAAAGCTAAACTCAAGACAAGTGAAATAAGCATGTACAAAATGTTAGCTTGGGAGGGTGAAGAGACAATTCATAACAGTCAGAACAGGCAAAAGGACAAAAAGCTTGTTATAAACTGCTAGAAAATATTTTCTAAAAACCTTGTATACTTGTGTCAGATTCTCTCAATGCAAAGTACTGATAAAGTTAAAGGGACAGTAAACAAGCACACTCTGTACATCTGCTCTGTAAGTCTGCTGCCCACATTTACCATTGCACAAGTATTTCCTTGTACATGGCCACACCCTGTTCTTGCCCAACCGGTTGTGTGAGAGGAGGGCCTGTCAATCACTCCAAACAAATGAGTTCTGGGTGCTTGAACTCTGCAACCTTCTAACATGCAGCATGCAGGCTCACATAAGCGAGTCTGCCCCACAAGGGCTCAAAAGCAGCCACTGCTTAATAAATGGAATCCATAATGTTTGTATAGTAAAACCATGTTGCAATATATTTTTATTAATATATATATTATGAGTAAAGTCAGATATACGGGTATTCCTAGGATTACCCGGGTAAAACTGACATTACCCCAGTGGCTGTGGGTAAATCCCAATGTAAGATCATAGATTGGGCTTTACCCAGGTAATCCTAGGATTACCCAAACTCTTCTGGCTAAAGCCCATATACACTATTATTTTTGCCTTTGCCTGGTGGGTTGAAGGGGGGCGACCCGCCGATCCTCTGGCATCCACCCCAAGTGAACCTTGGGGAATGAGGCAAAAAAGATAGTGAAGATAGGGAATTACAGCGCATTGGACTAAAATAGTGCTGTAATCAGCGTATGGGACAAAAATAGTGCTGTGATTAGCTTTATCCAGAAGCGTTTGGCTAAGCCTAGGATTACCCGGGTAAAACCCGATTTATGATCTTACATCGGGCTTTACCCACAGCCGCTGGGCAATGTCAATTTTACCCGGATAATCATATGATTACCCGATATCTGACTTTACCCGCAACATATATATATATATATATATATATATATATACACAGTATATATATATTTTTATATATATATTGTGATTACAAGATGTTTACTGTTTCTTTAACAAGCTGTGAAGCCACTGTAATAAAAGCACAACACCAAAGTTTTCTGCAGCTGATGCTTTGTCATAGGCCCCAAATGCACACGGAAATATTTCTTGTCTGGGAGCCTTGTCTGCTTGGCCTTAATAAATCGAGGCCATAGTATAATATTCTTCTGTCCACTTACACAGTCATGTCACCTCCACTGTATTCAATTACTGTAATATTTGATTGTTTGATTGTTAGTATAGGGTATTTTTTAATGTAGGTAAAATATACTAAAACAAATAATGTAATGGTCCTTTCTAAGATGGGATCATTTTTAAGAAGCTACAGACACTATAGTTTGCACATACATTTTTGAAGCAGTAAGATATAGAAATCCTTTTTTAATTATTGTGTAACGTGAATAAAATCAGTGTGACTATAAAACCATATTCTACATAGGTATATTTCCCACAAACAAAGAAATGAAAGCTCTTGATATTTCATCATTTTTGTGTGAAAAAATGATGTATTGCACATGACTTGCTACTATGTGATTCAGATTGTACACTACAATGATTACTACAATGTATGGCCACCCTTGCTTTATTGAAGTCTTACACCGTATATAACATATGGTAATTAAATGGGACAATAAACACCTTGTTAACATATCAGTTAAAGAGATAGTAAAGTAAAAAATAAACTTTAATGATTCAGAGAGAGCATGCAATTTTAAGCAACTTTCTAATTTACTCCTATAATCAATTTTTCTTCAGTGTCTTGGTATCTTTATTTAAAAAAGATGGAAAGTAAACTTAGGAGCCTTCCCATTTTTGGTTCAGAAGCTAGGTAGCGCTTGCTAATTGGATGGCTACATTTAGACACCAATCAGCAAGCGCTGCCCAGGTTCTGAACCAAAAATGGGCCGTCTTCTTTGCTTACATTCCAGATTTTTTTTAAATAAAATAGCTAGAGAATGAAGAAAATTGATAATAGGAGTAAATTAGAAAGTTGCTTAAAACTGCATGCTCTATCTGAATCATGAAAGTTTCATTTTGACTATACTATCCCTTTAAGTCTTAATATTTGTAAAACATTACTGCATTTATTTTTCTATGGCCAAACTCCACCGACCATTTGCCTTATTTGGAGGAGCCAATAAGGGCTTTAGTCTGCAGACAACAAAGCTAGCTGCTGCCATAAAGTTAGTATAAAGGGGATTGTTTTTCAGTTGTTATCAGTTAAGGCAAATTATGGACAGATATGTAACAGGACTATAGCCCTGAAAGTCAGCAAGGTACATTTCAAGGTCTGAGAGTTATAAAATGGTCTATATTCAAAGCTAAATTACAGGAAAAGGGAGCAAAATAAATAATGAAAGTGTTATACATAGTTGTTTCATTATGTATAATGAAACATTTTATATAAAAATCTCAAGGTGTTTACTGTCCCTTTAATGAAAGTAAATGCAAAAAACAGGACCAGCACTATTATCAGAGTCCTGTACTACCTGGAGTTACTGCCAAACTCCCAAATTACATAGCAAAAAAATACCAAAGGTCATAGACCAGAGAGATATATAAAATCCCTTTATTGCTTCATCATGGGGATCCAAAAAGACAACGTTTCGGGGGCATTCCCCTTAATCATGTGATAGTAAGCATACATTACCTGCCATACTTTTTAGCCCAATCAATTAAGCCTATATATGTATTATTAATTAACACTAGAGGGCAGCAGTATATTCAAAATACAAAAGCACATACCACAATACAATGTATCCTAAATACAATTTTAAAACATTACTACAAAGCATCTGTATATAATGAGCACACAATAGAAACAAAATGAATCAAGACAAGACAGACGCAAGATATAATCACAGCATGATAATATAGATTATTTTACTGAAAAACATTAATAAAAAACTGACCAATTTATTTCTCTATTCATTCCTTTTGGTTCCATAGTTTCTAGTACTGTCCCTTTGATGACAGGACCCTCTTCTCTTTTGCATTCTATAAACATGTTTTGTAAACATTGTTGAAATGTTGCACAAAGTTATACATGTATTACAATGTCTACCCATGTAATTATTGTACCTATTACCATAGTGCTGATGATTATATTGTTGTTTACAAATCAGTGAAAATAAAAATGATTTAATACAAATTATAATAATAATGTAATCATATTTCTAATCTACTGCTCTGTATTGGCAATCTCACATGTCCCCAGGTAAACAATAAATATTGGGATTCATTGTAATCCTTTAGAAAAGTTTAATCAAAGAGTTTTCTTCAAAATTCAACATTAAAGTTTATGGGCATTTTGGTTGAAAAATAGTTTGATAAATTGTATCTAAAGGATTATTCTTGACCACACTGTTTCCTATATGGGGATCTCATTTCATTATTTCGTAGATGAGGAAAACAAAACAATAATTCTTTAACATTCTATGTTTTATGAATGAAGATTAAGTTCCAAATTCAACTACACTATTTAAACACATGATGGAAGCACTGAGCTGAAATTCTCATTCATTGCTATGATCATTAGAGCATATTCTTTGCAGATAGACGGCTTTTTTATTTAAATTAGTCTAAAAGGTAAAAACATTTTCCAGCATATGGTCATAAAATATCCATTAGGGAACAGTGTAACATTAACAAAAATGTGTTTTTGAGCCCTTCAAGAACCTTAATTAAACATAACATTTTTTAAACTGTACGTGTTGGATGTTGAATATAAGTAGTTAAGAAAGAAAGAAATTATTTAATCAAATATAAGTACCATGTCTTACTAAAAAATGTAAACTGTTGAGTAAAATAACATTCAAGCTTCAACAGTATAACTGTTGCTAAAAATCTAAATTAACATTTCAAGGAAGGGATGAATAAAAAGAGTGGAAGTTACAAAACAGAGATTTAGATGATGAAACCCAAACAGTTTCTTTCATGATTCAGATAGAGCATGCAATTTTAAACAAATTTCTCATTTACTTCTATTATCAAATATTGTTTGTTCGTAGGGATGAATGCTTAGGAGAGTGCACGTGTTTGGAGCACTATTTGGCAGCAGTTTTGACAAAAGTTATTCATTTGCAAAAGCGCTAGATGGCCGCACTATTCCCTGCCATATAGTGCAACAGACATCTAAATAAGTATCTCTTCAACAAAGATGTTTGAATCACAAAAGAAAAAAAGAATCCAATCCGATCTGATTGGGATGAATGACAAGCCCTGATCTTGTGCTATTAGTTGCAAAAGAGCAAGGGACATGGCTGCACAAGAAATTACTTGTTCATTGTTAAATGCGGGCAGAGTATGCTGCCAATTCACCATAATGCCAGGGCGGACAAGGTTCCTGAGAGCAAACCTTGTCCACCCAACAGTTGATAATTGGAGCCCAATGAGTGAAATAGCTACAAGATCATTAGGTATTTCTACAAAGATGTATCCCTCACCCTCCTCATCTACTACTGGCAGTGACCTTCATGTCAACATTGTATATTTCAAGTGCTTTGAAGGACAAGAGCTGTTCTTATTTGATGCCACAGAATCAGAAAGTGGTCCTGGCTAGCAATTATATGATCTAAATAAAGCAAGGTTACATATAGTAAGTTATGAAAATGATCTTACTTTTTTTAGTTAGAAGAGATTTAAGAACTTTCAAAACAATAAGAGATAAAAAAAAAATTAAAATGTATGCTCTTCCAAACAAATTTAATTCATGTAGTTTTAAAAAATGAACACAAAATAAGTAAGAAGAAATTAAATGTCCTAAAGAAAATGATAGAAGCCGAAAAGCACCAAATTAAACCCAGTTTCCATTGAACATGCAAACAGGTAAAACATTGTCGGAAGATGTGAATAAGGTATTAAACATTACAACATACTGAACTAGATGTAAAAGAGGAAAAATAAGCTCCTTGAGGCTTAGTTCCTATTGAGATATTAAAGTTTACAAACAATGCAAGAGTTTCACTTTATAAATGTACTGCTATATGTAATATTTATTACAGGCCCAGGTATAAGACTAGTTGGAGTTATGTTCCTATTTAACCCATTCGGTGTGCACAATGACCTATAGTCGTCCTTCACATCGCAGTCTCTGTGCACATGATGAGCCCTTTTTGGCCATGCAGGGGGATTGCCGATACCCCTGCACTACAGGCTGGGGATCATTGGAGGCCTAGTGAAGGCGCATATGCACGTGGTGACATCACTGAGGGGGCAGAACCAGGAAGCTCAGTGTAGCTGCAAGGGAGCTGGATGGGGAGGTTCTTCAAACCCCTCAATCTCAGCTCCCATATCAGCTACAAACCTCCAAGACCCCTCATTTGAAATAGAATCGTTTGTTCTTTCGGAACTTTTGAAAATAAAGTAGAAAAAACACCTGGGGATTTGCTTGGGAATGGGTCATTATATGTGTAATTACAAAGGTCTGCTATGTGTAGAGACCCCTAATAAAGTTTATCTAGTAGACAAGTCCCTCTCTCAAGAAAGATATGAATTGTGTCTGTATAGGCAGGTGATCACTGTGGTGACAGCAAACACCTTGTGATTAAAAAAGGGGGGAGTGACCAGCGCCAAACTAAATGTTACAACAAACTCCAACTAGAAAATAGTGATCTCTCAAATAGCCCTATGACAGGAAAAATGCTACTGATTAGCTAGGGAGCGCTACAATATGAAGCCAAAGTGTAACATAAATGGACAGAAACTTAAATAAAATAAAATATTGAATCAATAATATTACTACTCAAAAAGAACAAATGCAGAAAATTAACAGCAAATATAGATTGAGCAGATAAATAAGATTTATAATAATAAAAATCAGGATAAATTAATAGTGCAATGCATAATACATAAAAAAATAAGGAAAAGTTAATAATGCAATGGATAATATATAAAAAATATAAAAAATTACGTAAAGTGAAGGTGCTGGATTACATATAAAACATAAGTTATTTAATGGTTACATACAATGTATTAAAATATTTAAATAATGAAGCACAATAATAGGTCGACCTAGTTAAAACGTATCATAAAAATATTGCTAAAAAGAGTGTACAAATTGTGTCAAAAGTATGGAGGTCTGACAGACATATAAAAAACAAATTGCAACAAAATAGAGTAGGCTCAATTAAACAACTTAAATATAACTATATGCAGTCCAAGAACATACAGGCCTCTATGTATGAAGCCGTCTACTTTCCTGCATTCGCCTGCCCAATACGCTCGCCTAACATTGCCGCTGCGGACCTGAATACGTTTGCCAAAGTTATCTAGAAAGTTGTAAAGAAGCCGCGCAACAAGTACGGAGCAATGAGCAGCGGACTGTTGTTAACTGACAGTCATCGATCTCGCTGCTCATCGGCTTCTTCACATCTTTCTTGATAGCCTGTCACTAAGCACCCACACTAAACTATACTGTTTTACCCCCTAAATCGCCGCTCCCGGAGCCCCCCACAACTAAAAAAACTTATTAACCCCTAAACCGCTGCTCCTGGACCCCGCCATAATGCTATAGAATATATTAACCCCTAAACCGCCGCTCCCAGACCCCGCCGCAACAATAATAAATATATGAACCTCTAAACCGCCGCTCCCGGACCCCGCCGCAACTATAATAAATGTATTGACCCCTAAACCGCCGCTCCCGGACCCCGCCGCCACCTACATTATACTTATTAACCCCTAATCTGCCACCCCCTATACCGCCGCCACCTACATAAAGTTATTAACCCCTATCCTGCGGATCCCGGACCCCGCCGCAACTAAATTAAATGTTTAACCCCTTAACCGCAGCTCCCGGACCCCGCCACCACCTATATTAAACTTATTAACCCCTAAACCTAAGTCTAACACTAACACCCCCTAACTTTAATATTATTTTAATAAATCTAAATAAATATTACTATTATTATCTAAATTATTCCTATTTAAAAATAAATACTTACCTATAAAATAAACCCTTAGATAGCTACAATATAACTAATAATTATATTGTAGCTATTTTAGGGTTTATTTTTATTTTACAGGCAAGTTTGTATTTATTTTAACTAGATAGAATAGTTATTAAATAGTTATTAACTATTTAATAACTACCTAGCTAAAATAAATACAAAATTACCTGTAAAATAAATCCTAACCTAAGTTACAATTAAACCTAACACTACACTATCATTAAATGAATTAAATAAATTAACTACAATTACCTAAAATTAAATTCAATTAAATAAACTAAACTATAGTACAAAAAAAACAAAACACTAAATTACAGAAAATAAAAAAGAATTACAAGAAGTTTAAACTAATTACACCTAATCTAAGCCCCCTAATAAAATAATAAAGCCCCCCAAAATAAAAAAAATGCCCTACCCTATTCTAAATTACAAAGTAATCAGCTCTTTTACCAGCCCTTAAAAGGGCTTTTTGCGGGGCATTGCCCCAAAGTAATCATCTCTTCTACCTGTAAAAAAAAATACACCCCCCAACATTAAAACCCACCACCCACACACCCCTACTCTAACCCGCCCAAACCCCCCTTAAAAAAACCTAACACTAACCCCCTGAAGATCACCCTACCTTGAGCTGTCTTCACCCAGCCGGGCCAAATTCTTCATCCAAGCGGGGCAAGAAGAGGTCCTCCATCCGGCCGAAGTCTTCATCCAAGTGGGGCAGAAGAGGTCCTCCATCCGGTAGAAGTCTTCATCCAAGCGGCGTCTTCTATCTTCATCCAACCGCGGCTCCATCTTGCAGACCTCAGACGCGGAACATCCTGCTGGCCCGACGACTACCCGACGAATGAAGGTTCCTTTAAGGGACGTCATCCAAGATGGAGTCCCTCGAATTCTGATTGGCTGATAGGATTCTATCAGCCAATCGGAATTAAGGTAAGAAAAATCCGATTGGCTGATTCAATCAGCCAATCGGATTGACCTTGCATTCTATTGGCTGTTCCGATCAGCCAATTGGATTGAGCTTCAATCCGATTGGCTGATTGAATCAGCCAATCGGATTTTTCCTACCTTAATTCCGATTGGCTGATAGTGATGTGATGTATCTAGGAATAGGCGAAACTAAGTGGCCGCAAGTAATGTTTCTGTTGTCAGATCCACCTTCAGCAGTATTACTGCGCCACTTAGTTGGAGTTTAATTGCCAAATTCTGTAAAATGCAGGTGCGCTTCAGTATGGAAGCAAAAGAGCAACGCGTTTCAAATTGTGTTCTTTCTCAAGCTCATAATGGGTCATGTCTATGTGCTCCCTTTTAAACCTCTCCTGTTAATCCTATTGGATGGTTCAAAGCCACTGACTTGGGGGCAAATTTGGTCTCCTTCAAACGTCATATTGATGATATTTTAATTATATGGTGAGGAACTAAAGATGAACTAGAATGGTTCTTCTTAAGAATAAATAAAAAATAGAAAAATCTAAAATTTACCTATGAAATAAGCAATAAAAGTATCAATTTTCTGAACCTACAAATAGAAGTTGTAGATGGTAAAATAATGACCAAAACATTTTTTAAACCAGTGGATGCCAATGGGTACATTCATGCAGAGAGTTGCCATTTAGAGAAATGGAAAAAGAATATTCCAAAGAGACAGTTTATGCGCATTAGAAAAAACTGCACGAATGACTCAGATTATATTGATCAATCAGAAGTCTTAGTTAACAAATTCTTAAATAAGGGATATAAGCTAGATCTTATAGAATCATCAAGGGAGGAAGCTGTGAAGTTAAATAGAGTAAACCTACTGGCCCACAAGACACGAACCATTCCAGAATTGAACAAGATGGGTCCATTAAGTCCATTTATACCACAGTATTCAAATATAGTATACAGGAAATGTAGAAATCTAAAAACCCATCTAGCTCCCACTGACTTGAAAAAAGGAAGTCATTATATAAACAAAGATAGAGATTTGAGAGGGAATTACAGTTTTTTTCCCATGTCACAATTGCAAGGCTTGCCAACATTATAGGAAGAGTAAAGTATTTAAATCTGGAGTGACAAAAAAGGATTTCAAAATAAACAATGTCTATAGATGCATGGATTATAATGTAGTTTATCTCCTCGAATGTTTATGTGGGGTTCAATATGTAGGAGAATCGACAAGGCCTCTCTAGAATAAGAGAGCATATTAACTCAATTGAGCATATGGACTTGGATAGAAACAAGGAACTTCCTATCCCGAAACATTTTAAGAAATGTAATAATGGGAATACTAAGTATTTGACCTACACTGTGATAGACCAAGTAAGACCCAATTAGAGAGGCTGTAATGTCCAGAAAGAGCTTTTAAAATTGGAAGCAAAATTGATTTTTGAATTAAGACCACATGGTTTAATTTGGAATTTGATCTAGGAAGTTTTTGTGATTTTTATGGCTTTTTTCAAGTCATGATTTTTTGAGTCATTACTTTAGTTTGAAATTTTAGTTTAAAAATCCTGTACTGCGCCTTTAATACAGTACATTGTTTGTAAAAGAAATAACTGAGAAGTATTTATTTTATACTAAATTCTTTATTATAATTATTATATGACTGTATTTTAAATAATTTTATATTTATTCTTAAATACTATATGTAGATTGGAGGTGCTGGAATATTTGAAGTGTTGTAAATTATGAGTCTATTGTATATTTATGTTAACTGTATGCAATTTTTTTTTTTAACTACATTTTCTTTCCTACTGATAATTTTTCACTATTAATTTTATTTCAAATACGATTAACATTTTAGTATTTATCCGCTCATTATATAAAATATAACAGCATTGATTTATTACTGATCTTAGCCTGTCATTAGATATAAGGCTTTCACGCTGTTTGTTTTACTTTCACAGTTTAGCCCATCGAAAATATGTGGCTTTGAACCATCCAATAGGATTAACAGGAGAGGTTTAAAAGGGAGCACATAGACATGCCCCATTATGAGCTTGAGAAAGAACACAATTTGAAACGCGTTGCTCTTATGCTTCCGTAGTGAAGCGCATCTGTGACTTACGGAATTTGGCAATTAAACTGCAACTAAGTGGCGCACTAATACTGCCGAAGGTGGATCTGAGGGCTTTTGATTTGTTATATATGATCAAACCCAACAGAAACATTACTTGCGGCCACTGAGTCTCGCCTATTCCTAGATACATCACATTACGTAAATATTTACATCTCTATATACACCTGAAAAGATTATTTCTTCAGACATAGAACAATTGAGTACGATGCTTTTTGGGAACTCCCCATTCAAAGATACCGGACTGATCTGTGTTTGACGCCGATAGTAGCAGTTTTAACTGTGAGTAAAGATATCGTTTTTTTGCCTACGCTACTGGATATTGCATTAAAAGGAAACTCCCCTTTCTTTAGGTGGACTCTTATGCTGTAAAGGATTACACAAAGGATAGTTGCTTTGAAATCCTTTTAAAGCCCCATTTTATCATCTTACAATAAGGAAATTGGGATTTTTTTCTACACAGTTTGCTCCGCAACAGCTGTATGTTCTTGGACTGCATATAGTTATATTTAAGTTGTTTAATTGAGCCTACTCTATTTTGCTGCAATATGTTTGTTATATGTCTGTCAGACCTCCATACATTTGACACTTTTTAGCAATATTTTTATGATACGATTTTAACACTGCACTAGGTCGACCTATTATTGTGCTTCATTATTGAAATCTTTTAATACATTGTATGTAACCATTAAATAACTTATGTTTTATATGTGATCCAGCACCTTCACTTTACTTAATTTTTTATATTTTTTATATATTATCCATTGCATTATTAACTTATCCTGATTTTTTATGTATTATGCATTGCACTATTAATTTATCCTGATTTTTATTATTATAAATCTTATTTATCTGCTCAGTCTACATTTGCGGTTACTCTTCTGCATTTGTTCTTTTTGAGTACTAAAATTATTGATTCAATATTTTATTTTATTTAAAGGACCAGTCAATACAGTAGATTTGCATAATCAACAAATGCATGATAAGAAGACAATGCAATAGCACTTAGTCTGAACTTCAAATGAGTAGCAGATTTTTGTTAAATAAATTGCAAAGTTATGTCTATTTCCACTCCCCCTGTACCATGTGACAGCCATCAGCCAATCACAAATGCATATACGTATATGCAGTGAATTCTTGCACATGCTCAGTAGGAGATGGTGACTCAAAAAGTGTAAATATAAAAAGACTGTGCACATTTTGTTAATTGAAGTAAATTGGAAAGTTGATTTAAATTGCATGCTGTATCTGAATCTTGAAGTTTAATTTTGACTTGAGTGTTCCTTTAAGTTTCTGTCCATATATGTTACACTTTGGCTTCTTATTGTAGCGCTCCATAGTTAATCATTATAACAGCAAACACTTTGCAAGAAAAAAAGTGTTTTAACCCCTTAAGGACCAGCGACGTACCCTGTATGTCGCTGGCCTTTTTTTGGGACTTGATTGTTTTATAGCGCGGTCTTGCCACCAGCTTTGAGACTGCTTTATTCCACAAAGCCTTCTGGAGGGAGGGCATTAATAGCGTGTTCTTGCTAGACTTGTGCTATTATGTCCTGAAAAAACCCTTAACGACCAATGACATACAGGGTACATTGTGGTCATTAAGGGGTTAATTTCTGTAATCTATATTATAACCCCCAAAACACCTGTATAGGCCCCTATTTTACATGTGGCTACCCATGATGACAATTTAGTAAGTGATCAAAGTAACAGCAACGGTCACTTGGCTATTTTTAGTATTATTTACTAATTAAATATTTTTTACAGTTTTTGCTGCAGCTATCTCATATGCCATGAATATAATGGTATATTTTGAATCTGCTGGGCCTGATGAAAAAAACAATATATAATTTGAGTGAGTCACTCACTGAAATTTGACTTACCATAGGATTTAAATGTAGGTAACAAAAAAGCTCAATATTGGCTCAGCACTGTGGTAAAAAAGGCTTAGCAGCAAAATGGTTAAATATCAATATGTATTTACATATAAAATAAATATTACATATATCAATAAATTTAAAACTGAATAAAACAAAACAAAAATCTTTTTCCTCAACTAATTTTTTTTAGGCTCACTATGGCAGCATTAGAAACCATTCAGTTTGTATGCTTTTTAATGTATTCACTACTTCATTCTGTCTATCACCAAGGCCTCAGTCTCAAATATATAGAAATATGCTTCTTTCAGTTGTCAATGCAACCAGGTATGACTTTCAAGAGATCTTTAACTTTAAACCTAATCAATTTTATGGTTTTTACAAAGGTGAGAAAGCATTTGGCTATAGCTGCTAATGCATCATTGCTATCCAATACATTTATTCGTTTTTGCATAGTTGATTAATGGTTATCTTAAGTGTAGTATACTTTGCTCAGTTCAATTATAACTCAGTAATTAGTTTAAATGTTTTCTTAATGATCTGTCCTGGCTAAAGTTTGATTTTTTTACACAAATATTTGTACAGCATCATTTACAGTAACAGTTAAGATAGCAGATAAAAATGTTCTATATTTTCAGTTATTTGAACAAAGTAGAATTTGTAATTTGTAGGTAAAAGTTTGATGTTTATTTGTTATTAGTCATGGAAGCAATTAAGAATAAGGTTCTCTCTAATTTTATTGCCACCTAGAAACTCATAATATTGTCCAGCTTCCACATCATAATCTAAATCTTTCAAGAACAGAACCAATTTTTGAAGCAGACAATCGGATTATGCAGTCAGCATAAGTATTGCTACCAAAATGACCATTGTTTGCTTCAGTTAAAAGTCAAGATTGGCTTCACCATATATGGAAGAGGGTGGAGATTGGCTATTTAAAACAATAGCAGCAAGGAAAGGTAACAACGAAAGTGATAGTAAACACATAGGGCTAGATTTATTAAAGCCCTACGGCTGCAAGTTCTCACAAGAACTTGCTCGCCGTAATTTATCAAGCAGCGGTCACCAGACCGCCACTTCCCTAACCTCTTCGCCACCTCTAAGGTGGCGAAATTCAATCTCCTCGGTCTAGTCAGAACGAGGAGATTGACAGCTCCTGCCCGCGTTTGATTGGCTGTGCACAGGCAGAGGGCAGGATTACACGCGAGCGTAAAATTGCGCTCGTGTGCAATGGCAAATACCTGCGGGTAATTTTGCCCCGCCACAGGCGAGCTAAGGCATACAGAGGTGCGTATACGCGCCCCTGTCTGCCTCAGATTTATTAAATCTAGCCCATAGTTACTGAAAGAGTGTTATGTCATCTATGTAATGTTTACTTTATGTTAAGCAGGATAACCTGCACTGCAAAAGTAAGCTATGGACAGACAGTATAATTTGAAACATTTATTTTAATTATTAAGACTGTTTTTAGCTTTAAGGTAAAATGTTATTTCTGTTTTAAGAGTTTTCATTTCTTTATGCACTTGATGCTTAGATATTGATTTCTCTTCCTTAAAAAGAATATTTGAGTTCAATACCTGTGTCCTGTATAGCATTTCCAGGTTTCCAGTATTCAACCGGATAGTCCAGTAAAATCTTTACAAAAATACTGGAAATTAAATAACCATTTTTTTTTTTTAATCACGATTCAAAATAAACCAAAGCAAAGTAGTGCTGTAACTCATATTTACTGGGCAAATGAAAACCATACCTTATTGTTTCCTAAAGGAAATGCTTTAATCAGCTCTGTTACTTGATTCTATTTTAACTAAGTAATCCATGTAATTCTTGGAAAACCAAATCAATAAGACATATAGCTTCTTAAGTAATTTAAGACCATTGACGAGAAGTGATATATTTTAGCTGCTATATCTACCAACCTTATAAGGCATTTAAACATGGAAAATATTTGTTCATTATTTGCAGATATTTTAAAAGAAACATGTAATTGTGTTTTCAAGAAGGAATTAATACATTTATATTAGGCTGACTGTTCTAAATAATATATTTGTATGATCACATATAATTGTAGATTACAATGTACGAAAAAAGAACAACTTGGTCTAAAAAATATCTTTTTTTATAAATATCAAAGTATGTTTAAGTTTATTGCAGAGTTTAAGTTCTCATTTAAACATAAAACATCAGGAACATTTCTCACTTAATGGAAACATAAAACATAAACGTTGCACTCCCTCAATACAATGCATGCAAGTCCATCTAGAGAAACAACTTCAACACGTTAAAGAAAGGCTATTAATTTAGTGACAGCGTACTATAAAAATGGTTTCTCCTTAATGTCTTTCCAATCACTTGTTATACCAGCTGTAGAATTGAAAATAAAATGAAATTATTCATTTAGGTATATTTTTGTATAGGAAAAAGCTATTTCTGCTAACTTAAACCGCAACCCAATACAGGTCTTGATTACAAAGTGGTGCACTATTTAGCGCTTTCACTCGAGCATAAACTTCACTAGAAGTAAGATTTTTGCGGGTTAGCTAGCCCACATATCATAAGTTGACTGCTATTATAAGTCAAGTACTATTTCCACTGCATGCAAAAACCTGATATCGCTTGCACGCAACACTTAGCGCATCACTTGTTATCTAGACCACGATGGGCTGATCTTTTAGGGAGAGAATACCTCAGTATTTTATCTACCTAATTATTTATAAAAAAGTCCTCCTTATCTTCTTTATTACTGTTTCCTCAAACACCAAAAATGAACATTTTAGTACTTCTTGTCACAACCCCCACTGAGAGCATTATTTGATCTAAACCTTCTTGTTTACATGTTTTTCTTGTAAGTAGAAATGTTCAGTATAGACAGTGACACAGCAGGCAAAATCAACTATTTCAAATGAGAAAACAAAGATAAAGGAGCGATTGTAAACAAGGTATTACACCCCACTTCCTCCCTAGTTACTTTTTATAGGGGATGAGCCTCTATGCACGCTAGTCCAAACTAGTTAATGACATATGAGCATATATTATTGAACTAATGGTTTAGAGATTTTATTTTAGGAAGCACTCAATTTGTGCACTGTTTAAGAATAGGGCAATGGAGTCATTTTACAATTAACTTAAAAGTACTCTAGTAAAGAAGCTGTGGTAAAAAATGCTTTATTAAGACAAATAAAAATCATTTTTGAAATGTTCATTTATCTTTCAGTGCACTGGGAGAAATATCTAATGAGTTTCTAGCATAAATGATGGCAAAAACATAATTCAGAGGGTCATTGGTACCATCACGGCTGGATATGGTAATTATTTTGTTATTGTTGAAATAGCATAGAGCCTTGTATCTTCAAAAAACAGTTGCGCCTGTATAAATTGTTCAGAAAAAGTCACTCACATACTTTTTCATAAGTGCAAGTACATTCATACTTGGAACTGCTTGACATGACCCTTCTCTAAAATCAAATTGTTGAATAATGTATCAGAGAAATAATTCATTTAAATGCACAGATTTCCTCAGAGCTTTTGATTCTTAACTTCCTCAATCACATGTATTCTCACATATTGTTAATTAACCTTGAGTGGGCGCTTTCTATTCTACTTGGAATTTCAAATATATGCGGAGGGAAAAGGGTTTAATTGTTTAAATGCCATAATAAGATTCATTTCCCATATGAAAATGTTTCTTTTCTTATTATTCATATTTTAAATTTTAAATTGTTTGTGACCTGTTTAGGTCAAAGGTTAATGCTAGCTGAATAAATAATTAAAAATATAAATAGATTAATAGATTGACATATTATTGTAATTTTCAAAATATCATGACTATAAAATGAACTGATTGTACTCAGATATTACATTTATATATAAAATGAAAGCATAGATCTACAGTGCACATCTTGATTAATGATGAGTAGACATAATAAATAATCTTGCAGAAATGCATTATGGTTTATTTAAACAGATGATCAACACTCATGCACATATAATATCAAACATGCACACAAACAGAAAGCAATCTGTTCATACAAACAAGCAACCATAAACACACTTGTGCACGCACACAGACACACATAATAAATATTTATATATATGCACAAGATACCCAAAAATGTATATACAAGGAGTCATGCATGTATGAAATTATTTCTAATAGAGGAAGAGACTAGACTTGTGAAGCCATTTGTTTTAAATTATATTTTCGTAATGAATATTCAGGGAAATTAATTTCCCCAAATATCCGTTGGCTGCTCTATTCTATTTTATTATAAGTTCACCTTAGTTATATACTTACATTTTGCGACTGGAGAACGCATTAACCGAATCTGTTAGCGCAGCCAGTGCTCTGGCAAAACGAGGATCAGGTTAACGCGTTTTCCAGCGTATATCCATTTTTCTTTACAAATGTACTACATTATTCAATGCTTTTTAATTATGCTGGATAATTGGTCAAATAATAAACATCTTACAAAAATCAAATGATAGCTAAAGAAACACAAAACTGCTCTTTTGACAAATAATACTTTGCTTTTTTAACCAGTGGTCTTGCCTGTGGGTTTATTTTTGAAGAATGACTAGTTTTATTCTTTAATGTTATTGATAGAAAGGCAACCTTATCATGTATTAAAAGATCACTATGTAAGCTAAATTAAAGGGACATGAAACCCAAAAATGTTCTTTCATGATTCAGACAGAGAATACAATTTTAAACAACTCTCAAATGTACTTCAAATATTTTATATGCTTCCTTCTCTTGTTATCCTTTGCTGAAAGGTTTATCTAGGAAAGCTCAGGAGCAGCAAAGAACCTAGGTTATAGCTGCTGATTGGTAGTTGCATATATATACAGATTCTCATTGGCTCACCCAGGTGTTCAGTCAGCAACCCGTAGTGCATTGCTGCTCATTCAACAAAGAATACAAAGAGAACAAAGAAAATTGATAATAGGAGTAAATTAGGTAGTTGCTTAAAATTGCATGCTCTATCTGAATCACAAAAGAAAACATTTGGGTTTCATATCCATTTAATTATAATCTTTATCCTCACTTTATCTTTGCTCCTTACAACACACACTCATGACAAAGCAAAATTGTTAGAATGTTTCTGTTCCCCTTGTATGTCAACGTTAAACCCCAAATCAATTATTTGATGCCTCTATAAAGAAAGATTTTGAATACAGTTGCAATGACTACGTTAGGTAGTCACTACTGTTCCTAACTAAAAAGCCTAAGCTGAAAAAGGGCATTTGGATGGGCATTGCCCTTAAAGGGCATTTAGCTCTTTTTCTGCCCAAACCCCTAATCTAAAAATAAAACCCACCCAATAAACCCTTAAAAAAACCTAACACTAACCCCCCGAAGATCCACTTACAGTTTTTGAAGACCCGATATCCATCCTCAACGAAGCGGCTGAAGTCTTCATCCAACCGGACAGAAGTCTTCATCCAGGCGGCATCTTCTATCTTCATCAATCCGGCGTGAAGCGGGTCCATCTTCAAGACATCCGGCGCGGAGCATCCTCTTCAATCGACGTCTTTTTGAACAATGAAAGTTCCTTTAAATGATGTCAACCAAGATGGCATCCCTTGAATTCCGATTGGCTTATATTTTTATTTTAAGGGCTATTGGTAGTTTAGTTTAGGATAGGGTTTTTTTTTTATTTTGGGGGAGCTTTTTTATTTTGATAGGGCTATTAGATTAGGTGTAATTAGATTAAATATCTGATCATTTCTTTTTTATTTTGTGTAATTTAGTGTTTTTTTGTTTGTAATTTAGTTAATTGTATTTAATTTATGTAATTTATTTAATTGTAGTGTAAGGTTAGGTGTTATTGTAAGACAGGTTAGGTTTTATTTTACAGCTAAATTTGTGTTTTTTTTAGCTAGGTAGTTAGTAGATAGTTAATAACTATTTAGTAACTATTCTACCTAGTTAAAATTAATACATACTTGCCTGTGAAATACAAATAAAACCTAAGCTAGATACATTGTAACTATTAGTTATATTGTAGCTAGCTTTGGGTTTATTTTACAGGTAAGTATTTAGTTTTAAATAGGAATTATTTAGTTATTAATAGTAGGTTTTATTTAGATTTATTTTAATTACATTAAAGTTAGTGGGTGTTAGGGTTAGGGTAAGACTTATGGTTAGGTTTAGGGGTTAATACATTTAGTATAGTGGCGGCGAAGTTGGGGGCGGCAGATTAGGGGCTAATAAGTGTTGGTAGGTTGCGGCGACATTGGGGGTAGGAGATTAGAGGTTAATAACATTATGTAGGTGTCGGCAATGTTGGGGGCAGCAGATTAGGGGTTGATAAGTATAATGTAGGTGTTGGCAATGTCGGTGCAGCAGATTAGGGGTTAATAAGTGTAATGTAGGTGTCAGCGATGTCAGGGGTGGCAGATTAGGGGTGTTTAGACTCAGGGTTTATGTTAGGGTGTTAGGTTTAAACATAAATTTTGTTTCCCCATAGGAATCAATAGGGCTGCGTTACGGAGCTTTACGCTCCTTTATTGCAGGTGTTAGACTTTTTTTCAGCCAGCTCTCCCCATTGATGTCTATGGGGAAATTGTGCGCGAGCACGTAAAACCAGCTCACCACAGTGCTGGTATTGGAGTGCGGTATGGAGCTCAATTTTGCTCTTTGCTCACTTCTTGCCTGATAACACCAGGTTTTTGTAAACCTGTAATACCAAAGCTGCAGGTAAGTGAGCGGTGACAATAGCTTGCAAGTTAGTACCGAGCAGCTCTTACCACAAAACTCGTAATCTAGCCATGATTTTCTTAGAAGGATATCAAAGAGTAAATACAATTTGAAAATAGAAAGTATTTTACAAAAAACAAAACTGTACACTATATATAAAACATAAAACCAATTGTGGATTTTCATGCCCCTTTAGTATAATTAAAATAATTTGAAAAATTATCAGGTAAGTATGTTTATTGCTAAAAGTATGTTAATAAAGATTAAAAAGAATAAACTAAGAAACAGTAAATATGAAAATATTTTTCTAATTTCACCAGACAAGCCAATAGTCAACATGGCCAATAAGTGAAATTTGACCAAACCACTCAAATCCTATTGTAGTTCCAATCATGCTTGGTAAAGTTCAGGGGATGCAATTTGTAGATGTTTTATTCAACCCTCCAAAAAGCTTATTGTTATGGGGGTGGGATCTTACAGCTGATTTTGAGACTGTGGAATTCTGAAAATGTGATCCTTGGATTTTTCCTTGTTCTCTTTTATCTTCCTCACTATGACCTAGATTACAAGTTGTGCGCTAACCCTGGTGCGTAAATAACTCTAAAAATTTAGCAGTACTGCACTTTTCATAGTGCTGCCATTACAAGTTACAAAAAAAACTTCTTGTGTTGTGCGGTATGATATGTTAAGCTCCATACCACACAAAAGCCAAGTACTGACTTGGAGGCCTATCTATAAAGCTGCGAATGGAGCTTGAAGGGCCGTGTTTCTGGCGAGTCTTCAGGCTTGTCAGAAACAGCAGTTATGAAGCAGCGGTCTAAATACCGCTGCTTCATAACCCTGTCCGCCTGCTCTGATGAGGCGGACAGGAATCGCCGCAATTCAACCCAATCGAGTACGATCGGGTTGATTGACACCTCCCTGCTGGCAGCCCATTGGCCGTGAGTCTGCAGGGGGCGGCGTTGCACCAGCAGCTCTTGTGAGCTGCTGGTGCAATGCTGAATATGGAGAGCGTATTGCTGTCCACATTCAGCGAGGTCTTGCGGACCTGATCTGCACTGTCGGATCAAGTCCGCAAGACCTTTGTTAAATTAGTCTCTTGATGTGCTCGTGCACATTTTCCCCCATAGACATCAATGGAAAAAAGGTGTTTGAAAAAAACTAACACCTGCGATTGCGGAATGGGGATCGCTATAACGCATTTCCCATTGATGTCTATGGAGACAAGAAAGTTTGTTATAAATCTAACATTCTTACATGAACCCCTATTCTAAATACCCCTAATCCGCCGCCCCCCGACATCGCCAACACTAAATAAAGCTATTAACCCCTAAACTGCCACCCCCGATATTGCCAACACTAAATAAAGCTATTAACCCCTAATCCGCCACCCACCATTATCACAAATACTAAATTAAAGCTATTAACATCCACATCGAGACTACCTAAATTAAACTATTAACCCCTAAACCTAACACCCCCTAACTTATTAATTAAATTAAAGTTACAATATAACTACCTTAAAATAAATAAAAGCTTACCTGTAAAATATGTAAAAAAAAAACTAAGCTTATAAATAAACCTAACATTACTATTTTAAAAAAATTAAATATACCAAAAATAAAAAACCTAAATTTCAAAATTAAAAAATCCTAACTCTACGAAAACCCCCAAAAACTAACATTACAAAAAATAACAAACTCGAAAATTATGAAAAATAAAAAATATCTAAGATTACAAAAATAATAAAAAAAATAATCCAAAATAAAAAAAAAATAAACCTAATCTAATACCCTTATAAAAACAAAAAAGCCACCCCAAAATAAAAACACCCCCAATCTAACAATGAACTACCAATAGCCCTTAAAAGGGCCTTTTGTAGGGCATAGCCCTGAAGAAATTAGCTCTTTTACATAAAAAAATACAAATTACCCCCTAACAGTAAAACCCACCAACCACCCAAAATAAAAAAAACCTAATTCTAAAAAAAACAATCTACCCATTGATGTGGGGGGATCGGCAGTTTAGGGGTTAATAGGTTTATTTTAGTAGTAGCGATGTGGGGGTCGGCGATTTAGTGGTTAATAGATTTATTTTAGTAGTAGCTATGTGGGGGTTAATAGGTTTATTTAGTGTTGGAGATGCGGGGCGGCATATTAGGGGTTAATTCTTTAATTTAGTGTTAGAGATGGGTGGCAGGTTAGGGGTTAATAGGTTTAATATAGTATTTGTGATGCAGAGGGGTGGCGGTTTAGGGGGTTATTAGGTAGTTTATGGGTGTTAGTGTACTGTGTAACATTTTTGATACAAGTTTTGTGAAACATTTTTTATTCACAAAATCCATAACTACTGACCTTTAATTGCAGAATGTATAGTGGAGGTGTAAGCCATAACGCTAGCGGAATAGCAGTACAGCACAACCTGTAATACGGGTTAGCTGAATATTCCACACTCAAAAGTCATTTTTTGAGTATGGAATGGATTGTTGCGGTATAGGCTAAAATGCTTGCGGTATTACCGTACCACCGCGACTTGTAATTAGACATGTGCGATTCATTTCGGATTGATTCGGAAATTCGTAAAATTCGGTAAATTCGGAGATTCGGATCGATTCGAATTTCCGAATTAAAATACTGCCGAATCTACCGAATGAATCCGAATTAGCTGCCGAATCTACCGAATAAATCCAATTAGCTTGGTAAATTCGACATTCCCCCATAGGAAACAATGGGCAGTTTCGGCTGAAAAAAACAAACAAAAAAAGCAAAGCAAAAAAGCAGCGTTCAGCTCTTAACGCAGCCCCATTGTTTCCTATGGGGAAACACTAAGTCTACACCTAACACCCTAACATGAAACCCAAGTCTAAACACCCCTAATCTAACACTTATTAACCCCTAATCTGCCGCCCCCGCTATCGCTGACACCTGCATTATACTATTAACCCCTAATCTGCCGCTCCGGACACCGCCGCCACCTACATTATCCCTATGAACCAGTAATCTGCTGCCCCCAACAGCGCCGACACCTACATTATACTTATTAACCCCTAATCTGCCCCCCAACGTCGCCACAACCTAACTACAAGTATTAACCCCTAATCTGCCGACCGGACCTTGCCGCCACTATAATAAATGTATTAACCCCTAAACCGCTGCACTACCGCCTCGCAAACACTATAATAAATTTTATTAACCCCTAATCTGCCCCCCCCAACGTCGCCGCAACCTAACTACAAGCATTAACCCCTAATCTGCCGACTGGTTACCGCCGCCACCTACATTATAGCTATGAACCCCTAATCTGCTGTCCCTAACATCGCCGACACCTATATTATATTTATTAACCCCTAATCTGCCCCCCCAACGTCGCCGCAACCTAACTAAAAGTATTAACCCTTAATCTGCCGACCGGACATCGCCGCCACTATAATAAATGTATTAACCCCTAAACCGCAGCACTCCCGCCTCGCAAACACTATAATAAATTTCATTAACCCCTAATCTGACCCCCAACATCGCCGCAACCTAACTACAAGTATTAACCCCTAATCTGCCGACCGGACATCGCCGCCACTATAATAAATGTATTACCCCTAAACCGCCGCACTCCTGCCTCGCAAACACTATAATACATTGTATTAACCCCTAATCTGCCCTCCCTAACATCGCCGCCACCTACCTACAATTATTAACCCCTAATCTCCCGCCCCAACGTCGCCACTACTATAATAAAGTTATTAACCCCTAAACCTAAGTCTAACCCTAACACCCCCCTAAGTTAAATATAATTTAAATAAAACGAAATAAATTTACTATAATGAAATAAATTAATCCTATTTAAAACTAAATACTTACCTGTAAAATAAACCCTAATATAGCTACAATATAACTAATAGTTACATTGTAGCTATTTTAGGATTTATATTTATTTTACAGGCAACTTTGTATTTATTTTAACTAGGTACAATAGTTATTAAATAGTTATTAACTATTTAATAACTACCTAGCTAAAATAAATACAAATTTACCTGTAAAATAAATCCTAACCTAAGTTACAATTACACCTAACACTACACTATCATTAAATTAATTAAATAAATTAATCCTATTTAAAACTAGATACTTACCTGTAAAATAAACCCTAATATAGCTACAATATAACTAATAGTTACATTGTAGCTATTTTAGGATTAATATTTATTTTACAGGCAACTTTGTATTTATTTTAACTAGGTACAATAGCTATTAAATAGTTAATAACTATTTAATAGCTACCTAGTTAAAATAATTACAAAATTATCTGTAAAATAAATCCTAACCTAAGTTACATTTAAGAGCTTAAGATGGTGTCCACGATTGGATGGTGTCCACGATTGGATGTGTGTACGTATAGAGATAATAGTTATTAAAATTAAAATCAGTCTGAAATCAGTGTTTTTAATAAAATGTGAGTTTTAATGTAACATAGATAAAAAATGAAATAAAATGAATTATACAATATGACAATTGGTTAGGATCCTAACATACAATGGAATATATATATATATAGTATATAAAAATGTGCAATCTGAGTGTCTATGATCTGAGCATATACAAATATTGCTAAATAAAACACTATAGGAAAAAACTCTATAGTGTTCAGCACAAATGTAATTGTAAAGTCCTATGAACTGTGCAAATGATAAAAAGTCCAGATTTATATAGTGATAGTGGTACAATAATCCATTTGATTCCAGCAGGGTTAGAGCATTACTCCAAGATGGTGTCCAAAATTATGTGGGTATATAAACATTCATAAAGTGTCTAATAAGTGAAAAAATAATCCAAATGATGTAGAAAAAATAATCCAAATAATGTAGACAAAATATGTATTCAAATATGAGCCAAAACTGTGTGATATTACAAGTGAAAAATGTGAAAAAAAAAGAGAAAAATTTGGTAAAAATAAAAAGTAAAAAGTAAAACCTGTATCAAAGTTAAAATGTGAAAAATTGGTGAAAAAAAAGGTGAAAAAAATATATGTGATGACTGTTGGGTGTACACCCAGGTGGAAAATGTCCCCAGAGAGAGTCTAAGAAAACTTTTTAAACTCCCCTTAAAAGTAATCTGTGATATAAGTTAATGTGATAATCCCAAATTGGCACAGTTTCCTTCTCCTATTTGTCTAGCTAAACCCTTTTTGTCTGACATTCTCTGTTATACCTTTCTTTGTTGTCACTATAGGCTTAAAACAGAGTTATTCGCTTCTAAAGATATTAAACAAGCTATTCCTAGTCTATTAGACAATTTCTAGACCACGTAGCCCCCTTCACATTTAGAGATATGGGGGTACCGTATGAGGTCTATTTTTAAGGTATTTTTAAGGTATCTATAGACACTACTCACACGGTATAGATTCTTATCTCAACATTTTATAACATTGAGGTATATATATATATATATATATATATATATATATATATATATTAAGATCTTATATACCTGTTGAATATTCCGACATATATTATCCAAGTACGGTATCCGATATATTCCAGTGTGCCCAATCACCCACTCCCAAATGGGTCCCCACCCCCTTCTATCATCCATCAGGACTGTTTGTAGAGATAATTTTAAATTTAAATCTCATATTTTAACTATATGCATTTATGCATCTATATATTTTATATATTTTTATTTTTATGCAATTTTTGTAATACAAATTGTATATATCTATCATGTTTTTTATCAACGTTTTTTAACAATGATTTTGAAATATTTTTCACATGTAAACACATCGATATATGAACCTCTGTGTATAGAAACATGTCCGTTATGTAATGTATCCCCAGAGACATCTGGCTTCTATTATGCCACTGAAGAGCAATCATATTTCGAAACTATACCAACATATCACTAAATATCCTGAGCCATAATACCAAAATACCATCTATTTATATATTTTTTCCTAAGTCCCTCTCAGCACAATGCACCATGTGCGAGAATAGAGCGAACCGGAAGTAACGCACATACGCGGAAGCGCCATTCCGGAAGTGACGCACATACGCTAATAGGTCACTTCTGGTTAACACTAACATCCGAGGTAAACATCCGGACTTCCACAAGCGTTTTGGGACTTACATAATCAAAGAAATTCTAGCAAATTAACAAGTTTTAAAAACAAAAGCTTTCAGAATACCAGGCAAACACTAAGAAAAGGATAAAAACATTATAAAACTAGCGCAAAAATTTTGGCGCCAATTTTAGGCGCCAATTTGAAACAATTCTATTGGATAACAGAATACATTTAAGATGTAAACACATACAAGCCGTCACCAGTCTTGAGAAAGGTTCCCTGTAAACTGAAACGCGTTGGCTATACTGGTAATACGGCTCAGGATCAGATTTGGTGAGTAGAACACTTATATTCTGTCTCAATAGTAGCTGTATTGCACTATGTCCGCTTTTGTATTATTTTTAGGTTTATGATGACAACTTTAAAGCACTGAAAAAAGACCATCACTTAGGAAATCCAACCACATCACTTCTTGGATTTGTTTTGGATATGCTACAGAACATATAATTTTGGGATTATCACATTAACTTATATCACAGATTACTTTTAAGGGGAGTTTAAAAAGTTTTCTTAGACTCTCTCTGGGGACATTTTCCACCTGGGTGTACACCCAACAGTCATCACATATATTTTTTTCACCTATTTTTTCACCAATTTTTCACATTTTAACTTTGATGCAGGTTTTACTTTTTACTTTTTATTTTTACCACATTTTTCTCTCTTTTTTTCACTCTTTTTTTTTCCACATTTTTCACTTGTGATAACAAGGAGGGAAAACAGTACACCTCTCTGAACAGTGTCTGGGAGGCTGTGGTTGCTGCTGCACGCAATGTTGATGGTGAACAGATCAAAACACTGACAGAATCCATGGATGGCAGACTTTTGAGTGTCCTTGCAAAGAAAGGTGGCTATATTGGTCACTGATTTGTTTTTGTTTTGTTTTTGAATGTCAGAAATGTATATTTGTGAATGTTGAGATGTTATATTGGTTTCACTGGTAAAAATAAATAATTGAAATGGGTATATATTTGTTTTTTGTTAAGTTGCCTAATAATTATGCACAGTAATAGTCACCTGCACACACAGATATCCCCCTAAAATAGCTATAACTAAAAACAAACTAAAAACTACTTCCAAAACTATTCAGCTTTGATATTAATGAGTTTTTTGGGTTCATTGAGAACATGGTTGTTGTTCAATAATAAAATTAATCCTCAAAAATACAACTTGCCTAATAATTCTGCACTCCCTGTATAATAGGAATTATAATAACAACAACCGCAGAGACTTCTATAGACCTAGAGAAGTAGAGGACTGGAATCAGACACAACAATCATACTACAGACCACCCCAAGGCAGATATTACCAGATATTACCTACATCATAATAGGGATTCACATCAGGGATATGAGAATAACTTTAGACAATTTGAACACAAGGGAACATATCCCCAGTCACACACAAGATCTGCAGGATTTAGGGGGAGATCACCCCCAAATCACAGTAACCATTACCATACTAGGTTCCCATCCTATGAAAGTAGGGATACTCACACATATAGAGACTATTATGATTATAGGAACAGACAAAAACATACGTACCCACAAGTACAGTTTCGAGAGGATCCAAGCTATCATGTTAGGGATACATCTAACAACAGATCCAGGAACAATTGGGTAGACACTCCCATACCAATTACAAATAGATTTGAATCTCTAAGACGTAATGAGGACTTGAATAGCCCCACCCCCACAGTTCCGAGACATATAAACAACCAATCATCAGGAACCACTACAGATCATGATGATCAACATTTTTTAGGGGAAGGCAACCTGACACTCATAGACAGAAACAAACAGTCAAAGAGAAAACACAGAACACAAGATATAGAAGAGTCTCCAAATCCAAATAAAAAAAGAAAACCCATAGAGGTAGAAGAGCAGGTCTAAAGATAAAAAAGAAATCTATGATTACCACACAAACACAGGGAATATGTGAGAATGAACCTATAACTATTCCGTCCACAAGTAATAACACTGATAACCAAATTAGTGATCCAAAAACCAGAAATCAGAGAGGGATATATAATTTAAGTGACACTAGTCTAAATGATAAGGACAAGGAAGTATTGTCCTTAGGCCTATCATATGCTCCATCCAGAGGACTGGATACATTTCAGACCTACGTACATGTTAAACAATTGGTGAGGAAACTCACCCTCAAAAGATTGTTCTGCAAATCTGCATTGGAGAAAAGAAATCTCCAACCTAATATTGGCATAAGAGAAATGGATAATCAGACAAAAGAGAAACCAAATTATACGGATCTTAAACCGAAATCCACTTTTTTCCCTATTACACACAAGGGA
Organism: Bombina bombina; assembly: GCF_027579735.1. Lineage (NCBI taxonomy): Eukaryota > Metazoa > Chordata > Amphibia > Anura > Bombinatoridae > Bombina > Bombina bombina. Next base: position 1,031,214,996 of record NC_069500.1, read on the forward strand.
CCTAACATCGAGACATTTGAGAATGTAGTATGTGATGATATAAAGAAACTCAACAACAATAACATCAGAAAATTTCATCATAATTTGACCAAGACACAGATGAACACCATCAAGAGTTTAGAAGAAAATAAAGCTATTATTGTGAAACCAGCTGACAAGGGAGGGAATTGTAATCCTGAATAAAGAGGACTACAACAAAGAGTCAGACAGAATTCTGGGAGATTCTGAAACTTACAAAGTTTTAAATTCAGACCCCACAGAAAAATACAAAGGAGAACTAAACTCCATACTTACATCAGCTAAGAGGAGAGGTGTAATTAACAACAAGGAACACAGGTATATATCCATTAAACATCCAAGGATACCTGTATTCTATTACCTTCCCAAAATACACAAGAGACTGACTAATCCTCCGGGAAGGCCTATTATATCAGGCATTGGCTCAATCACTTGCAATCTATCAGAATATATAGATAGGAGACTTCAGAAACATGTACAAAAATTACCCTCTTATCTTAAAGATTCAACTGAAGTCCTGAATGTTCTCAACAATTTGGAATGGGAAGATAACTATATTCTAGCTACCTGTGATGTCACTGCTCTCTATACGAGCATCCCACACAATTTGGGTTTAGAGGCATTGAAATATTTCATGGATAACGATCAAGAACTGAGCCCAGAACAAAGAGAGTTAGTTCTGGAAGGTATTTCGTATATCCTCAGTCACAATTATTTTAGTGACAGAGGAGTGTTCTACAACCAAACATGCGGAACAGCTATGGGGACTAGGTTTGCGCCTAGCTATGCCAATCTGTATATGGGCAAATGGGAGAACCTGTTTTGGGACTCCTGCCCAGCAGGCGCAGACCTGGTCCTATATAAGAGATACATAGATGATATTCTCATTGTGTGGAAAGGGTCTGTGGAAGACCTTCAACACACCATAAATGTGATGAACAACAACATAATGAACCTGAAATTCACACATGAGATAAGCAAAAACAACATCCACTTCCTAGACATAAACATAAATATAAAGGAAGGAAAACTCTCAACCTCCACATATTTCAAGGACGTAGATTGCAGCAACTACATCCATCAAACCAGCTGTCACCATCATAGATGGAAATCGAACATTCCGAAAGGGCAATTAATAAGGATCAGAAAAAATTGCTCTGATATAAAGAAATGGAAAGAACAATCGGAAATCCTGAAAGAAAGATTCATAGACAGAGGATACGACGAGAAGACTATAAGTCAAACAATAGAGGAAGTGGAGGAAATGGATAGAGGGTCCATGCTGAAATATAAAGAGAAGACAACAAGAGAGGATACCACTATAAGGGCACCTTTTATTTCGGAATATAGTGAAAACAGGATTATAATTGAGAAAATAATTAAAAAACATTGGCATTTTCTCAAAGAAGACAATGTGATTGGAAAAGATCTGGAAGAGTCCCCCACCTTTATATACAGAAAAACAAAGAATCTTAAGACTATGATTGCCCTGAGCGTTCCTGTATCGATCAGAAAGACCAGAATAAAAGATCTATATGGCAAAGAATTGAAAGGTTTCTTTCCATGCCATACGTGCAAAGCCTGCAAACATGGCAAAAAAAGCCATACATACGTATCCAAGATCACACAAGAGTCTTTCAATATAAGAGAAATGATTAGGTGTCAAGACTCGGGCGTCATATATCTAATCGAATGCGGATGCGGATTACAATATATAGGCCAAACTTCCAGAAAACTCCTCGATAGGATTCGCGAGCATCTTTTACAGATCAAATGGGGCAAAGAAGACTTCCCGCTGTACAAACATTTTAAGGAAACCCATAAAGGAAGTAACAAATCCTTCAAATATATGGGCATCAGTAGACCGATGAAAAACTGGAGAGGAGGGGATTTTGAAAAACAACTATTAAAAGTAGAATCCAAGTGGATTTTTATGCTAGATTGCACCTTCCCTAAAGGTCTAAACAGCAGCATGGAAATATTTCACTTATTATGATGATAGACAAATTGACTCCTCCACTCTCTGTCTATTCTATAATAGATACCTTGAGAAATGGTTGTAACAGGTGAAAAAAGTGGAAAGACAAAAACCAAAATTTGGCACAGTTTCCTTCTCCTATTTGTCTAGCTAAACCCTTTTTGTCTGACATTCTCTGTTATACCTTTCTTTGTTGTCACTATAGGCTTAAAACAGAGTTATTCGCTTCTAAAGATATTAAACAAGCTATTCCTAGTCTATTAGACAATTTCTAGACCACGTAGCCCCCTTCACATTTAGAGATATGGGGGTACCGTATGAGGTCTATTTTTAAGGTATTTTTAAGGTATCTATAGACACTACTCACACGGTATAGATTCTTATCTCAACATTTTATAACATTGAGGTATATATATATATATTAAGATCTTATATACCTGTTGAATATTCCGACATATATTATCCAAGTACGGTATCCGATATATTCCAGTGTGCCCAATCACCCACTCCCAAATGGGTCCCCACCCCCTTCTATCATCCATCAGGACTGTTTGTAGAGATAATTTTAAATTTAAATCTCATATTTTAACTATATGCATTTATGCATCTATATATTTTATATATTTTTATTTTTATGCAATTTTTGTAATACAAATTGTATATATCTATCATGTTTTTTATCAACGTTTTTTAACAATGATTTTGAAATATTTTTCACATGTAAACACATCGATATATGAACCTCTGTGTATAGAAACATGTCCGTTATGTAATGTATCCCCAGAGACATCTGGCTTCTATTATGCCACCGAAGAGCAATCATATTTCGAAACTATACCAACATATCACTAAATATCCTGAGCCATAATACCAAAATACCATCTATTTATATATTTTTTCCTAAGTCCCTCTCAGCACAATGCACCATGTGCGAGAATAGAGAGAACCGGAAGTAACGCACATACGCGGAAGCGCCATTCCGGAAGTGATGCACATACGCTAATAGGTCACTTCCGGTTAACACTAACATCCGAGGTAAACATCCGAACTTCCACAAGCGATTTGGGACTTACATAATCAAAGAAATTCTAGCAAATTAACAAGTTTTAAAAACAAAAGCTTTCAGAATACCAGGAAAACACTAAGAAAGGGATAAAAACATTATAAAACTAGCGCAAAAATTTTGGCGCGAATTTTAGGCACCAATTTGAAACAATTCTATTGGATAACAGAATACATTTAAGATGTAAACACATACAAGCCATCACCAGTCTTGAGAAAGGTTCCCTGTGAACTGAAACGCGTTGGCTATACTGGTAATACGGCTCAGGATCAGATTTGGTGAGTAGAACACTTATATTCTGTCTCAATAGTAGCTGTATTGCACTATGTCCGCTTTTGTATTATTTTTAGGTTTATGATGACAACTTTAAAGCACTGAAAAAAGACCATCACTTAGGAAATCCAACCACATCACTTCTTGGATTTGTTTTGGATATGCTACAGAACATATAATTTTGGGATTATCACATTAACTTATATCACAGATTGCTTTTAAGGGGAGTTTAAAAAGTTTTCTTAGACTCTCTCTGGGGACATTTTCCACCTGGGTGTACACCCAACAGTCATCACATATATTTTTTTCACCTATTTTTTCACCAATTTTTCACATTTTAACTTTGATACAGGTTTTACTTTTTACTTTTTATTTTTACCAAATTTTTCTCTTTTTTTTTCACTCTTTTTTTTTCACATTTTTCACTTGTGATATCACACAGTTTTGGCTCATATTTGAATACATATTTTTTCTACATTATTTTGATTATTTTTTCTACATCATTTGGATTATTTTTTCACTTATTAGACACTTTACAAATGTTTATATACCCACATAATTTTGGACACCCTCTTGGAGAAATGCTCTAACCCTGCTTGAATCATATGGATTATTGTACCACTATCACTATATAAATCTGGACTTTTTATCATTTGCACAGTTCATAGGACTTTACAATTACATTCGTGCTGAACACTATAGAGTTTTTTCCTATAGTGTTTTATTTAGCAATATTTGTATATGCTCAGATCATAGACACTCAGGCCTAGATTTGGAGTTCGGCGGTAGCCGTCAAAACCAGCGTTAGAGGCTCCTAACGCTGGTTTTGGCCGCCCGCTGGTATTTGGAGTCAGTGATTAAAGGGTCTAACGCTCACTTTTCAGCCGCGACTTTTCCATACCGCAGATCCCCCTACGCCATTTGCGTAGCCTATCTTTTCAATGGGATCTTTCTAACGCCGGTATTTAGAGTCGTTTCTGAAGTGAGCGTTAGAGCTCTAACGACAAAATTCCAGCCGCCTGAAAATAGCAGGAGTTAAGAGCTTTCTGGCTAACGCCGGTTCATAAAGCTCTTAACTACTGTACCCTAAAGTACACTAACACCCATAAACTACCTATGTACCCCTAAACCGAGGCCCCCCCACATCGCCGACACTCGATTAAAATTTTTAACCCCTAATCTGCCGACCGCCACCTACGTTATATTTATGTACCCCTAATCTGCTGCCCCTAACCCCGCCGACCCCTGTATTATATTTATTAACCCCTAACCTGCCCCCCACAACATCGCCGCCAGCTACTTAAAATAATTAACCCCTAATCTTCCGACCGCAAAGCACCACCACCTACGTTATCCCTATGTACCCCTAATCTGCTACCCCTAACACCGCCGACCCCTATATTATATTTATTAACCCCTAATCTGCCCCCCACAACGTCGCCGACACCTGCCTACACTTATTAACTCCTAATCTGCCGAGCGGACCTGAGCGCTACTATAATAAAGTTATTAACCCCTAATCAGCCTCACTAACCCTATCATAAATAGTATTAACCCCTAATCTGCCCTCCCTAACATCGCCGACACCTACCTTCAATTATTAACCCCTAATCTTCCGATCGGAGCTCACCGCTATTCTAATAAATGGATTAACCCCTAAAGCTAAGTCTAACCCTAACACTAACACCCCCCTAAGTTAAATATAATTTACATCTAACGAAATAAATCAACTCTTATTAAATAAATGATTCCTATTTAAAGCTAAATACTTACCTGTAAAATAAATCCTAATATAGCTACAATATAAATTATAATTATATTATAGCTATTTTAGGATTAATATTTATTTTACAGGCAACTTTGTAATTATTTTAACCAGGTACAATAGCTATTAAATAGTTAAGAACTATTTAATAGTTACCTAGTTAAAATAATAACAAATTTACCTGTAAAATAAATCCTAACCTAAGTTATAATTAAACCTAACACTACCCTATCAATAAATTAATTAAATAAAATACCTACAATTACCTACAATTAACCTAACACTACACTATCAATAAATTAATTAAACACAATTCCTACAAATAAATACAATTAAATAAACTAGCTAAAGTACAAAAAATAAAAAAGAACTAAGTTACAGAAAATAAAAAAATATTTACAAACATAAGAAAAATATTACAACAATTTTAAACTAATTACACCTACTCTAAGCCCCCTAATAAAATAACAAAGCCCCCCAAAATAAAAAATTCCCTACCCTATTCTAAATTAAAAAAGTTACAAGCTCTTTTACCTTACCAGCCCTGAACAGGGCCCTTTGCGGGGCATGCCCCAAGAAGTTCAGCTCTTTTGCCTGTAAAAAAAAACATACAATACCCCCCCCCAACATTACAACCCACCACCCACATACCCCTAATCTAACCCAAACCCCCCTTAAATAAACCTAACACTAATCCCCTGAAGATCTTCCTACCTTGTCTTCACCATCCAGGTATCACCGATCCGTCCTGGCTCCAAGATCTTCATCCAACCCAAGCGGGGGTTGGCGATCCATAATCCGGTGCTGAAGAGGTCCAGAAGAGGCTCCAAAGTCTTCCTCCTATCCGGCAAGAAGAGGACATCCGGACCGGCAAACATCTTCTCCAAGCGGCATCTTCGATCTTCTTCCATCCGGAGCGAAGCGGCAGGATCCTGAAGACCTCCAGCGCGGAACATCCATCCGGACCGACGACTGAACGACGAATGACTGTTCCTTTAAGGGACGTCATCCAAGATGGCGTCCCTCGAATTCTGATTGGCTGATAGGATTCTATCAGCCAATCGGAATTAAGGTAGGAATTTTCTGATTGGCTGATGGAATCAGCCAATCAGAATCAAGTTCAATCCGATTGGCTGATCCAATCAGCCAATCAGATTGAGCTCGCATTCTATTGGCTGTTCCGATCAGCCAATAGAATGCGAGCTCAATCTGATTGGCTGATTGGATCGGCCAATCGGATTGAACTAGATTCTGATTGGCTGATTCCATCAGCCAATCAGAAAATTCCTACCTTAATTCCGATTGGCTGATAGAATCCTATCAGCCAATCGGAATTCGAGGGACGCCATCTTGGATGACGTCCCTTAAAGGAACAGTCATTCGTCGTTCAGTCGTCGGTCCGGATGGATGTTCCGCGCTGGAGGTCTTCAGGATCCTGCCGCTTCGCTCCGGATGGAAGAAGATCGAAGATGCCGCTTGGAGAAGATGTTTGCCGGTCCGGATGTCCTCTTCTTGCCAGATAGGAGGAAGACTTTGGAGCCTCTTCTGGACCTCTTCAGCACCGGATTATGGATCGCCAACCCCCGCTTGTGTTGGATGAAGATCTTGGAGCCAGGACGGATCGGTGATACCTGGATGGTGAAGACAAGGTAGGAAGATCTTCAGGGGATTAGTGTTAGGTTTATTTAAGGGGGGTTTGGGTTAGATTAGGGGTATGTGGGTGGTGGGTTGTAATGTTGGGGGGGGGGTATTGTATGTTTTTTTTTACAGGCAAAAGAGCTGAACTTCTTGGGGCATGCCCCGCAAAGGGCCCTGTTCAGGGCTGGTAAGGTAAAAGAGCTTGTAACTTTTTTAATTTAGAATAGGGTAGGGAATTTTTTATTTTGGGGGGCTTTGTTATTTTATTAGGGTGCTTAGAGTAGGTGTAATTAGTTTAAAATTGTTGTAATATTTTTCTTATGTTTGTAAATATTTTTTTATTTTCTGTAACTTAGTTCTTTTTTATTTTTTGTACTTTAGCTAGTTTATTTAATTGTATTTATTTGTAGGAATTGTGTTTAATTAATTTATTGATAGTGTAGTGTTAAGTTAATTGTAGGTAATTGTAGGTAGTTTATTTAATTATTTTATTGATAGGGTAGTGTTAGGTTTAATTATATCTTAGGTTAGGATTTATTTTACAGGTAAATTTGTTATTATTTTAACTAGGTAACTATTAAATAGTTCTTAACTATTTAATAGCTATTGTACCTGGTTAAAATAATTACAAAGTTGCCTGTAAAATAAATATTAATCCTAAAATAGCTATAATATAATTATAATTTATATTGTAGCTATATTAGGATTTATTTTACAGGTAAGTATTTAGCTTTAAATAGGAATCATTTATTTAATAAGAGTTAATTTATTTCGTTAGATGTAAATTATATTTAACTTAGGGGGGTGTTAGTGTTAGGGTTAGACTTAGCTTTAGGGGTTAATCCATTTATTAGAATAGCGGTGAGCTCCGATCGGAAGATTAGGGGTTAATAATTGAAGTTAGGTGTCGGCGATGTTAGGGAGGGCAGATTAGGGGTTAATACTATTTATGATAGGGTTAGTGAGGCGGATTAGGGGTTAATAACTTTATTATAGTAGCGCTCAGGTCCGCTCGGCAGATTAGGGGTTAATAAGTGTAGGCAGGTGTCGGCGACGTTGAGGGGGGCAGATTAGGGGTTAATAAATATAATATAGGGGTCGGCGGTGTTAGGGCAGCAGATTAGGGGTACATAGGGATAACGTAGGTTGCGGCGGTTTACGGAGCGGCAGATTAGGGGTTAAAAAAAATATGCAGGGGTCAGCGATAGCGGGGGCGGCAGATTAGGGGTTAATAAGTGTAAGGTTAGGGGTGTTTAGACTCGGGGTACATGTTAGGGTGTTAGGTGCAGACGTAGGAAGTGTTTCCCCATAGGAAACAATGGGGCTGCGTTAGGAGCTGAACGCAGCTTTTTTGCAGGTGTTAGGTTTTTTTTCAGCTCAAACAGCCCCATTGTTTCCTATGGGAGAATCGTGCACGAGCACGTTTTTGAGGCCGGCCGCGTCCGTAAGCAACTCTGGTATCGAGAGTTGCATTTGCGGTAAAAATGCTCTACGCTCCTTTTTTGGAGCCTAACGCAGCATTTGATTAAACTCTCGATACCAGAGTTAAATTTATGGTGCGGCCAGAAAAAAGCCCGCGGAGCGTTAACAGCCCTTTTACCGCCGAACTCCAAATCTAGGCCTCAGATTGCACATTTTTATATACTATATATATATTCCATTGTATGTTAGGATCCTAACCAATTGTCATATTGTATAATTCATTTTATTTCATTTTTTATCTATGTTACATTAAAACTCACATTTTATTAAAAACACTGATTGATTTCAGACTGATTTTAATTTTAATAACTATTATCTCTATACGTACACACATCCAATCGTGGACACCATCCAATCATGGACACCATCTTAAGCTGTCAACCCCTACTCCAAGGTGTTGCAGCGCTGTACCCTCTGGCCTTTTACTCTATATCATTATTTGGAATCTGGTTGGGAGAGTCCGCATTTTTGGTACAGCTTGTATGGTTAAGTTCAGTGGCGCTGCAAGATATATATATTTAACTAAGTTACATTTAAACCTAACACTACACTATCATTAAATAAATTAAATAAATTAACTACAAGTACCTACAATTAAATACAATTAAATGAACTAAACTAAAGTACAAAAAACCCCCACTAAATTACAAAAAATAAAAAAAATTACAAGAATTTTAAACTAATTACACCTAATCTAAGCCCCCTTATTAAATAAAAAAATAAATAATAGAAGTCCCTACCCTATTCTACATTACAAAGTATCAGCTCTTTTACCAGCCCTTAAAAGGGCTTTTTTTCGGGGCATGCCCCAAAGTAATCAGCTCTTTTGCCTGTAAAAAAAATACAACCCCCCCAACATTAAAACCCACCACCCACATACCCCTACTCTAACCCACCCAAACCCCCCTTAAAGGGACAGTACACTGTAAAATTGTTTTTCCATTAATGTATTTTCAATGACTTGTTATACCACCTGCAGAGTATAAAATATTTGAGAAATTACATTTTCAGGTTTATTTGTGTATATGAAGTAGCTGGTTTTCTGCTTTGGAACCACAGCCTATTACAATGGGTTGAACTTAAGGTAATATCAGATCTCATTATGTTATAACTTTGTGTACACAGACTTGCTTCCTTATCTTATAATTGTCTGGAACACCATAGCTCAATACAAAGAGAGAACAATGGAAAATGATAATTTTATTACTTAACTATCCTGCATCCCACTGAGAGTGTAACTTCTTCTGCTGACTGTGTTTACTTAGGCTTGTCAATAGCATATACTCCAGTATCAAAACTTTCAGTATAGGTTGGGAAACCACAAGCTAAATCAGCTATTTCAAATGATGAAACAGGAGTAAAGGAGCTACTTGCAACCAATTTAATACACTCTAGCAGGTAAAAAGGATCATTGGGAATAATTTAAAGGGGAGAAAGTTTTTGTGTGAACTGTCCCTTTAAATAAACCTAATACTACCCCCATGAAGATCTCCCTACCTTGAGTCGTCTTCACCCAGCCGGGCCGAAGTCTTCATCCGATGGGGCAGAAGAGGACATCCAGACCGGCAGAAGTCTTCATCCAAGCGGGGCAAGAAGAGGTCTTCCATTCATCAGGCAGCATCCGTCTTCATCCAGGCGTCATCTTCATCCATCCAGAGCAGAGTGGCAGCATCCTGAAGACATCCGACGCGGAGCATCCTCTTCTTTCTTGATCCAATGACTAAATGACGGTATCTTTAAGTGACGTCATCCAAGATGGCGTCCCTTGAATTCCGATTGGCTGATAGGATTCTATCAGCCAATCGGAATTAACCCCTTAAGGACCAGCGACGTACCTGTATGTCATTGGCCTTTTTTTGGGACTTGATTGTTTTATAGCGCGGTCTTGCCACTAGCGTTGTGACTGCTCTATTCCACAAAGCCTGCTGGAGGGAGTGCATTAATAGTGTGTTCTTGCTAGACTTGTGCTATTATGTCCTGAAAAAACCCTTAACGACCAGTGACATACAGGGTACATTGTGGTCATTAAGGGGTTAAGGTAGGAAAAATATGATTGGCTGATTCAATCAGCCAATCAGATTGAAGTTCAATCCGATTGGCTGATCGAATCAGCCAATCAGATTGACCTTGCATTCTATTGGCTGATCGGAATAGAATGCAAGGCTGATTGTAATTTATGTTAGGATTTATTTTACAGGTAATTTTGTAATTATTTTAACTAGGTAGCTATTAAATAGTTATTAACTATTTAATAGCTATTGTACCTAGTTAAAATAAATACAAAGTTGCCTGTAAAATAAATATAAATCCTAAAATAGCTATAATGTAACTATTAGTTATATTGTAGCTATATTAGGGTTTAGTTTACAGGTAAGTATTTAGTTTTAAATAGGATTAATTTATTTATTATAGTAATATTATTTCGTTTTATTTAAATTATATTTAATTTAGGGGGGTGTTAGGGTTAGACTTAGGTTTAGGGGTTAATAACTTTATTATAGTAGCGGCGACGTTGGGGGCGGGAGATTAGGGGTTAATAATTGTAGGTAGGTGCTAGGTGGCGGCAATGTTAGGGAGGGCAGATTAAGGGTTAATAAAATGTATTATAGTGTTTGAGAGGCAGGAGTGCAGCGGTTTAGGGGTTAATACATTTATTATTGTGGCGGCGACGTCCAGTCGGCAGTTTAGGGGTTAATACTTGTAGTTAGATTGCGGCGACATGGGGGGTGTAGATTAGGGGTTAATAAAATGTATTATAGTGTTTGCGAGGCGGAGTGCGGCAGTTTAGGGGTTAATACATTTATTATAGTGGCGGCGATGTCCGGTCGGCAGATTAGGGGTTAATACTTGTAGTTAGGTTGCGGCGACGTTGGGGGGGGCAGATTAGGGGTTAATAACTATAATGTAGGTGTCGGCGATGTTAGGGACAGCAGATTAGGGGTTCACAGCTATAATGTAGGTGGCGGCGGTGTCTGGTCGGCAGATTAGGGGGTTAAATAATTTTATTATAGTGTTTGCGATGTGGGGGGGCCTCAGTTTAGGGGTTCATAGGTAGTTTATGGGTGTTAGTGTACTTTGTAGCACTGTAGTTAAGAGCTTTATATTCCGGCGTTAGCCCATAAAACTCTTAACTACTGACTTTATTCGGTAGATTCGGATGGCTGTGTATTACACTAGTATTGAACAATATATTAGGTTTTAGGTTATATCACTCTGCTATGGGTTACACCTAATATATAGTACATAATACTAGTATAATACACAGCATATCCCACCTAACACATACCGAAATTCCGAATTTCGGAACCGAACAGAATCGAACCAAATTCAGCCGAATTTATTCTAATCCGAATAAATCCGAAATGAATTCATTCAAATTTTGCCGAATTCGAATCGATCCGAACCGAAATTCGAAAAAATCCGAATCAATCCGAACCGAAACTAAACAATTTTTTCAATCATGCACATATCTACTTGTAATACGGGTGAGCTTACTATTACACGCGCAAAGGCCAATTTTTCAGTGGTATAGCCGTACTGCACAACTTCTAATCTAGGTCTATGTGTGGGGGCAATTTGTACATATATTCTCTTCTTGGTATGTTTTTTAACTGTTTTTATTATTATAATTATTATTATTATTATTATTACCATGACTTTGTTAGTATTTTCACTGTTTATGTGTTTGTTATATCCTCTACTTGATCTGTGTAGGTCAACAACCATTTGACTCCTAAAGACCTGAAATATCTGGTTTTACACATGGTAAAGGATGGCCTAGGGATTTTTCACTCACTTGTATGAAAGCACACAATCATGCTAAACTGGCAAGCATAGACTTCTGAGCCGCTCGGCTGACTCCGCTCACAGCTGGTAAGACAAGGGTAATCCCTATTCTCTTCACCAGACAGAACACAGGCACCGTTTCACAACTGGCTCTCCCACTGTCACTGCTGCCCTCAGCACTGTAATGCTTCTCAAGGCAGCCGGTCACGTGATGCAACTATTCCGTGTGATCCGATGATAGTTTGTACACCGGCACAGAGGGGGAACAAGCTGTTAATGCTGAGATGCTAGAGCCCTCAAAAAGCCATATCAGTATAAGCCAAGTAAGGGGCCTATACAGCGGTATATTTAAAATATTTAATGAGTTAAAAGCAGCAATGCATTTTTCGGTGATCAACGCCATTTCATCAGGCTGCTGTTCCCCCTCTGTCCAGGTGTACAAAGTATCATCTGATCACACTGAATAGTTCCATCACGTGACCGGATGCCTTGAGAAGGATTAAAGAGCGACGGTGGAAAAGCTGGTGTAGAAACGGTTCCTGTGTCCTGTCTGGTAGCAAGAGTTGGGACTACTCTTGTCTTACCTGCCATAAGCGGAGTCAGCCAAGGAGCTCAGAAGTCAAATGCTGTCATATTAAAAACATTTAAAACTTTTTCACAAACTTTGCCAGTTTAGCATGATTGTGTGCTTTCATACAAGTGAGTGGCCCTTTATCCTTTATCATTACCAGTTATCTTGATGATAGTGCACAAAGAGGCGCCCCTGTTCATTTTCCTTTTATAGGATTGTTTACATAAAATAAATATATATATATATATATATATATATATACACACAGTATACAACAGAAGTGAGTACACCCCTGGGCAATAACACTTAAATATCAAATTATTCAAAATTGTATCACTTCTCAATAATTGTTTTATTTCTAAGTTGACAAGTAGAGTATTTCCCATTATAAACAATCAAAACCAAATACTTTTGAAAGATTATATTGAAAATACAGGCCCCAAAGTAGAAACAATGCAACAAAAGTGAATACACCTGTGGTCACTGACACACAAGTTAGATCACTGAAACAAAATTGAGTACACCTATTTCCAATTAGCCTAATTGCGTGAGCATAATTACTAGAACAGTCTAATTTTTGGACCAATGGGCTGTGTCTATCTGCAAGTTTGCATCTTCTCCACATGGAAAAGATTTCCCAGAGGAATGGAAAAATCTGATTGTGAGAATTCACAAAGTTGGAAAAGGTTATAGGAAGATTGGTGACCAACTAAAAATCAGTCAAAACTCAGTTGCAGCAGTAATCAGAAGATATAGACCGATACACAGTGCCAAAAATCAGAGCCGCAGTAGCTGTACTCCTAAAATAATGCCACGGACAGTGCGCTACTTGCACAATCTAACTCTGAAAAACAGGTAACATGCAAGTGCTTCAGATTTGCATCAAGGCAAGTGCTTCAGATTTGGTTCAGGGATTATCAATAGAAACTGGAGTTTCTGTGACAGCTCAGACAGTGCTAAGGACATTGCATAATGTCAACTTCTATGGACATCATCCAAGGAAAAAAGCCTTGCTTGCTCTTCAGCACAAAACTGCAAGATTAAACTTTGCTAAACATGAAAAGTCTGATGAATACTGGCAGCACATTATTGTGTAAGATGGCCAAGACCAAGATACAATTTTTCGGCTCAGATGGGGTGCAGCATGTTTGGTGTGAACCTGGTCAGGATTATTACAGTGCATAGTCCCAACAGTGAATCATGGAGGTGGGAGTGTAATGATATGGGGCTGCATGACTGCAAAATGTGTTGGTGAGATGACATTTATAGATGGAACCATGAATGCCTGCAATATACCAAAATACTGGCTGACAAGATGACTCCCAGTCTCCAGAAGTTTGGCAGATGATGAATATTCCAGCATGATAATGATCCAAAGCACACTGCCAAAATCACAGAGGAGTTTCTAAAGGAGAAACAAGTGAAAAGAAGTCTTCATCCAAGCGGGGCAAGAAGAGGTCTTCCATTCCTCAGAAGTCTTCATCCAGGCGGCATCTTCTATCTTCATCCATCCGGAGCGGAGTGGCAGCATCCTGAAGACATCCGACACGGAGCATCCTCTTCTTTCTTGATCCGACGACTAAATGACGGTACCTTTAAGTGACGTCATCCAAGATGGCGTCCCTTGAATTCCGATTGGCTGATAGGATTCTATCAGCCAATCGGAATTAAGGTAGGAAAAATCTGATTGGATGATTCAATCAGCCAATCAGATTGAAGTTCAATCCGATTGGCTGATCCAATCAGCCAATCAGATTGACCTCGCATTCTATTGGCTGATCGGAATAGAATGCAAGGCTGATTGTAACTTAGGTTAGGATTTATTTTACAGGTAATTTTGTAATTATTTTAACTAGGTAACTATTAAATAGTTATTAACTATTTAATAGCTATTGTACCTAGTTAAAATAAATACAAAGTTGCCTGTAAAATAAAAATAAATCCTAAAATAGCTACAATGTAACTATTAGTTATATTGTAGCTATATTAGGGTTTATTTTACAGGTAAGTATTTAGTTTTATATAGGATTAATTTATTTAATTAATTTAATGATAGTGTAGTGTTAGGTGTAATTGTAACTTAGGTTAGGATTTATTTTACAGGTAAATTTGTATTTATTTTAGCTAGGTAGTTATTAAATAGTTAATAACTATTTAATAACTATTGTACCTAGTTAAAATAAATACAAAGTTGCCTGTAAAATAAATATAAATCCTAAAATAGCTACAATATAATTATTAGTTATATTGTAACTACATTAGGGTTTATTTTACAGGTAAGTATTTAGTTTTAAATAGGATTGATTTATTTAATTATAGTAATATTATTTAGTTTTATTTAAATTATATTTAACTTAGGGGGGTGTTAGGGTTAGACTTAGGTTTAGGGGTTAATAACTTTATTATAGTAGCGGCGACGTTGGGGGCAGGATATTAGGGGTTAATAATTGTAGGTAGGTGCTAGGTGGCGGCGATGTTAGGGAGGGCAGATTAATGGTTAATAAAATGTATTATAGTGTTTGCGAGGCAGGAGTGCGGCGGTTTAGGGGTTAATACATTTATTATTGTGGCAGCGATGTCCGGTCGGCAGATTAGGGGTTAATACTTGTAGTTAGGTTGCGGCGACATGGGGGGGGGGCAGATTAGGGGTTAATAAAATTTATTATAGTGTTTGCGAGACGGAGTGCGGCGGTTTAGGGGTTAATACATTTATTATAGTGGCGGCAATGTCCGGTCGGCAGATTAGGGGTTAATACTTGTAGTTAGGTTGCGGCGACGTTGGGGGGGCAGATTAAGGGTTAATAACTATAATGTAGGTGTCGGCGATGTTAGGGACAGCAGATTAGGGGTTCATAGCTATAATGTAGGTGGCGGCGGTGTCCGGTCGGCAGATTAGGGGTTAAATAATTTTATTATAGTGTTTGCGAAGTGGGGGGGCCTCGGTTTAGGGGTTCATAGGTAGTTTATGGGTGTTAGTGTACTTTGTAGCACTGTAGTTAAGAGCTTTAAATTCCGGCGTTAGCCCATAAAGCTCTTAACTACTGACTTTATTCGGTAGATTCGGATGGCCGTGTATTACACTAGTATTGTACAGTATATTAGGTTTTAGGTTATATCACTCTGCTATGGGTTACACCTAATATACAGTACATAATACTAGTCTAATACACAGCATATCCCACCTAACACATACCGAAATTCCGAATTTCGGAACCGAATCGAACCGAATTCAGCTGAATTTATTCGAATCCGAATAAATCCGAAACAAATTCATTCAAATTTTGCCGAATTCGAATCGATCCAAACCGAAATTCGAAAAAATCCGAATCAATCCGAACCGAAACAAATTTTTCGATCATGCACATATCTACTTGTAATACGGGTGAGCTTACTATTACACGCGCAAAGGCCAATTTTTCAGTGGTATAGTCGTACTGCACAACTTCTAATCTAGGTCTATGTGTGGGGGCAATTTGTACATATATTCTCTTCTTGGTATGTTTTTTAACTGTTTTTATTATTATAATTATTATTATTATTATTATTATTACCATGACTTTGTTAGTATTTTCACTGTTTATGTGTTTGTTATATCCTCTACTTGATCTGTGTAGGTCAACCAATTGACTCCTAAAGACCTGAAATATCTGGTTTTACACATGGTAAAGGATGGCCTAGGGATTTTTCACTCACTTGTATGAAAGCACACAATCATGCTAAACTGGCAAACATAGACTTCTGAGCTGCTCGGCTGACTCCGCTCACAGCTGGTAAGACAAGGGTAATCCCTATTCTCTCTACCAGACAGAACACAGGCACCGTTTCACAACTGGCTCTCTCACTGTCACTATTGCCCTCAGCACTGTAATGCTTCTCAAGGCAGCCGGTCACGTGATGCAACTATTCCATGTGATCCGATGATAGTTTGTACACCGGCACAGAGGGGGAACAAGCTGTTAATGCTGAGATGCTAGAGCCCTCAAAAGCCATATCAGTATAAGCCAAGTAAGGGGCCTATACAGCGGTATATTTAAAATATTTAATGAGTTAAAAGCAGCATTGCATTTTTCGGTGATCAACATCATTTCATCAGGCTGCTGTTCCCCCTCTGTGCAGGTGTACAAAGTATCATCGGATCACACTGAATAGTTCCATCACGTGACCGGATGCCTTGAGAAGGATTAAATAGCGACGGTGGAAAAGCTGGTGGAGAAACGGTTCCTGTGTCCTGTCTGGTAGCAAGAGTTGGGACTACTCTTGTCTTACCTGCCATAAGCGGAGTCAGCCAAGGAGCTCAGAAGTCAAATGCTGTCATATTAAAAACATTTAAAACTTTTTCACAAACTTTGCCAGTTTAGCATGATTGTGTGCTTTCATACAAGTGAGTGGCCCTTTATCCTTTATCATTACCAGTTATCTTGATGATAGTGCACAAAGAGGCGCCCCTGTTCATTTTCCTTTTATAGGATTGTTTACATAAAATAAATATATATATATATATATACACACAGTATACAACAGAAGTGAGTACACCCCTGGGCAATAACACTTAAATATCAAATTATTTAAAATTGTATCACTTCTCAATAATTGTTTTATTTCTAAGTTGACAAGTAGAGTATTTCCCATTATAAACAATCAAAACCAAATACTTTTGAAAGATTATATTGAAAATACAGGCCCCAAAGTAGAAACAATGCAACAAAAGTGAATACACCTGTGGTCACTGACACACAAGTTAGATCACTGAAACAAAATTGAGTACACCTATTTCCAATTAGCCTAATTGCGTGAGCATAATTACTAGAACAGTCTAATTTTTTGACCAATGGGCTGTGTCTATCTGCAAGTTTGCATCTTCTCCACATGGAAAAGATTTCCCAGAGGAATGGAAAAATCTGATTGTGAGAATTCACAAAGTTGGAAAAGGTTATAGGAAGATTGGTGACCAACTAAAAATCAGTCAAATCTCAGTTGCAGCAGTAATCAGAAGATATAGACCGATACACAGTGCCAAAAATCAGAGCCGCAGTAGCTGTACTCCTAAAATAATGCCACGGACAGTGCGCTACTTGCACAATCTAACTCTGAAAAACAGGTAACATGCAAGTGCTTCAGATTTGCATCAAGGCAAGTGCTTCAGATTTGGTTCAGGGATTATCAATAGAAACTGGAGTTTCTGTGACAGCTCAGACAGTGCTAAGGACATTGCATAATGTCAACTTCTATGGACAGCATCCAAGGAAAAAAGCCTTGCTTGCTCTTCAGCACAAAACTGCAAGATTAAACTTTGCTAAACATGAAAAGTCTGATGAATACTGGCAGCACATTATTGTGTAAGATGGCCAAGACCAAGATACAATTTTTCGGCTCAGATAGGGTGCAGCATGTTTGGTGTGAACCTGGTCAGGATTATTACAGTGCATAGTCCCAACAGTGAATCATGGAGGTGGGAGTGTAATGATATGGGGCTGCATGACTGCAAAATGTGTTGGTGAGATGACATTTATAGATGGAACCATGAATGCCTGCAATATACCAAAATACTGGCTGACAAGATGACTCCCAGTCTCCAGAAGTTTGGCAGATGATGAATATTCCAGCATGATAATGATCCAAAGCACACTGCCAAAATCACAGAGGAGTTTCTAAAGGAGAAACAAGTGAAAACTATGACCTGGCCAAGTATGTCACCTGACTTGAATCCAGTAGAACACCTTTGGAGTATTTTAAAGAGAATGGTAGAGCAACACAACCCCTCCAGCAAAGAGCAGCTGAAAAAATATCTCTGAAGAAGGGCAGAACATCTCTCCAGAGATTAGTATGACACTGGTTTCCTCTATGCCAAGAAGGATTGAGTCTGTCATCAAAAATAAAGGTGGACATGCAAAGTATTGAAAAAAATAAGATTTGAATCTCAATAATGAAAGGTGCACTTACTTTTGGTGCATTGATTTCCGGCTTTGGGGCCGGTATTTTTAATATAATAAATCTAAACTGTTAGTTTTTAATTTACATAAGAGCAAATACTAGACATGTGCAGCTCGTTTCGGCTGAATTTTCGTTTTCGGACGAATTTTGGCCGATTCGGATGAATCTGAATTTCCGAATTGGCACTATAACGAAAATTCCGAAAACTAATACATCGGTTTCCGAATTTTCGAATACATTCTTTATTTATATATAGAATTTTTTATTGCTCTAATCTAAACCACCGTTCTCCGACATCACCGACACTAACTAAAACACTAAATAATGCTATTAACCCCTAAACCGCAGTTCCCAAACATCACCAACAGTAACTACACATATTAGCCCTTAAACAACAGTTCTCCAACATCGTTGACACTAACTAAATCTAATAAACCCTAAACCGCAGTTCCCCGGCATCACCGACACTAACTAAAACACTAAATAAAGCTATTAACCCCTAAACTGCAGTTCCCCAACATCGCCGACACTAACTAAAACACAAAATAAAGCTAATAACCCTTGAACCACAGTTCCCAAACATCACCAGCACTAACTAAACCTATTAACCCCTAAACCGCAGTTCCCCGACATCGCTGACACTAACTAAACCTATTAACCCCTAAACCCCCCCCCACATCGCAAACACTAACTAAACCTATTAACCCCTAAATCTAACACCCCCTAACTTTAACAGAATTAAAATACACCTAAATTAAAGTTACAATTATTAACTAACTACCTATTTAAAAATAAATACAAACTTACCTGTGAAATAAAAATAAAACCTAAGATTAAACTAAAAAACCTAACATTACTAAAAATTAAAAAATACCATTACAAAAAATAACAAACGAAATTATCCAAAATAATAAAACTTATTCCTATTCGAATACCCCATTTAAAAAAAAACACCCCAAAATAAAAAAAACCCTAATCTATAATAAACTACCTAATCTTTTGCAAAAAAATTTAAACAAACACCCCCTATTACAAACCCCCACCCCCCCCCCCAAACCCACAAAATAAAAAAAAACTAAACAAAAAACTAATCTATCCATTGCCCCGAAAAGGGCATTTGTATGGGCATTGCCCTTAAAAGGACATTCAGCTCTTTTTAAGCCTATTAAAAATAAAAAAGCTCTAATCTAAAAAAACAAAACAGCCCCAAAAAAACCTAACATTAACCCCAAAGTCGGTACTCACAGTTGCTAAAGTCAGACTAAAGATCATCCAGACGGCTCCATCTTCATCTATCGCGAGACCGGCATCTTATATCTTCATCCTCCCTGTGGAGGCAGATCGGTTGGTTGATGCACAGAGGCCAATAAGAATGAGAGATGCTTAAATCCTATTGGCTGATTTAAACAGTCAATAGGATTAAAGTAGCTCTCATTCCTATTGGCTGCTTCAAATTTTTCAGCCAATAGGAATGTAACGGTACTCCAATATAAAAGGCGTACCTTGCATTGAATCCTCAGTGTGCGGCGGACGATCGCATGAAGAGGATCTCCACGTCAGACGGATGGACCTCCGCCTGGATCTTCGTCTGGACCTCTGCCTCCGTGCATCCACCTACCGCTCCACTTCCGCAGGATGAAGAAGTTAGAAGATGTCAGTTCCGCGATGGATAAGGATGGAGCAGCCTGGATGAAGATGCTTCGCCGCTGGGATGAAGATCTTTCGCCGAACTTCAGCAACTGTAAGTACCGATTTTGGCGTTAGTGTTAGGTTTTTTGTTTTGTTTGGGTGTTTTGTTTTTTTAGATTAGGGCTTTTTTATTTTTAATGGGCTGAAAAAGAGCTGAATGCCCTTTTTCAGGGCAATGGGTAGATTAGGTTTTTTTATGTTAGGTTTTTTATTTTGTGGGTTTGGGGGGTGGGAGTTTGTAATGTTAGGGGGAGTTTGTTTAATTATTTGCAAAAGAGCTGTTAACGATAGGGCAATGCCCTACAAAAGGCCCTTTTAAGGGCTATTGGTAGTTTATTACAGACTAGTCCTAAAGCCCATGTACATGGGCCATTTTATGTAGTACAGCGGTCCCAACCCTTGCTCTCTCTCTCCCCCCCTCTCTTTTGCTTTCTCTCTCTCTCCCCCCTCTCTTATGCGCTCTCTCTCCCTCCTCTCTTATGTGCTCTCTCCCCCCTCTCTTATGCGCTCTCTCTCCCCCCTCTCTTTTGCTGTCTCTCCCCCCCCCCCTCTTTTGCTCTCTCTTTTCTCCCTCTCTTTTGTTCTCTCTCTCTCCCCCTCTCTTTTGCTCTCTTTCTCTCCTCCTCTCTTTTGCTCTTTCTCTCTGCCCCTCTCTTGCTCTCTCACCCCTCTCTTTTGCTCTCTCTCTCCCCCTCTCTTGCTCTCTCTCTTCCCCCTTTCTTTTAAGCTCTCTCTCTCCCCCCTCTCTTATGCGCTCTCTCTCCCCCCTCTCTTTTGCTCTCTCTTTTCTGCCTCTCTTTTGCTCTCTCTCTCTCCCCCTCTCTTTTGCTCTCTTTCTCTCTGCCCCTCTCTTGCTCTCTCACCCCTCTCTTTTGCTCTCTCTCTATCCCCCCTCTCTTGCTCTCTTTCTTCACCTTTTCTTTTAAGCTCTCTCTCTCCTCCCTCTCTTTTGCTCTTCCCCCCACTCATTTTTGCTCTCTCTCTCCCCCCTCTGTTTCACTCTCTCCCCCACTCTCTTTTGCTCTCTATCCCCACTCGCTTTTGCTCTCTCTCCCCCTCTCTTTTGCTCTCTCTCTATCCCCCTCTCTTTTGCTCTCTCTCTCTCCCCCCTTTATTTTGCTCTCTCTCTCGTTCTCTCTCTCTCTCTCCGCTCTCTCTTTAACTCTCTCTCTTCCCTTCTCTTTTGCTCTCTCTTTTCCCCCTTTCTTTTGCTCTCTCTCTCTCCCTCTCTTTTTCTCTCTGTCTCCCCCTCTATCTTTTGCTCTCTCTCTCTCCCCCGTCTATTTTGCTCTCTTTCTCTTCCCCATATCTCTCCCCCCCCCATTTATTTTGCTCTCTCTCTCCCCCTTCTCTTTTGCTGTCTCTCTCTCCCCTTTCTTTTGCTTTCTCTCTCTCCCCCCTCTATTTCGCTCTCTTTCTCTCCCCTCCTCTCCCTCTCCCCCTCTCTTTTGCTCTCTCTCTCTCCCCCTCTATTTTGCTCTTTCTCTCCCGTTTCTTTTGCTCTCTTTCTCCCCTCTTTTTTGCTCTCTTTCTCTCCCCTCTCTTTTGCTCTCTCTTCCCCCCTCTCTTTAGCTCTCTTTCTCTCCCCTCTCTCTTTTCCTCCCCCCCTCTCTTTTGCTCTCTCTCTCCCGCTCTCTTTTGTTCTTTCTCTCCCCTCCTATCTTTTGCTCTCTACCTAGCCCCTCTTTTGCTCTCTCTCTCTCCCCCTCTCGTTTGCTCTCTTTCTCTCCCCTCTCTCTTTTTCTCTCTCTCCCCGTCTTTTGCTCTCTTCCCTCTCTCTCTCTCTCTCTCTCTCTCTCTCTCTCCCCCCTCTCTTTTACTCCCCCCTCTCTTTTGCTCTCTCTACCCTTTCTTTTGCTCTTTCTCTCTGCTCTCTCTTTTGCTCTCTCTCCCCTCTCTTTTGCTCTCTCTCCTCTCTCTCTCTCTCACCCCCTCTCTTTTGCTCTCACTCTCCCCTCTCTCTCTCTCTTTCTCTATCTATCTCTCCCCCGTCTATTTTGCTTTTTCTCACTCTCTCTTTTGCTCTCTATCACCTCTCTTTTTGCTCTCTCTCACCTCTCTTTTTGCTCTCTCTCTATCCCCCTCTCTTTTGCTCTCTTTCTCTCCCCCTCTCTCTCCCTCTCCCCCTCTCTTTTGCTCTCTCTCTATCCCCCCTCTCTTTTGCTCTCCCCCTTTTTTTTGCTCTCTCTCTCTCTCTCTCTTTTGCTCTCTCTCTGCCCCCTCTTTTGCTCTCTCACCCCTCTCTTTTGCTCTCTCTCCCTCCTCTTTTGCTCTCTCTCCCTCCTCTTTTGCTCTCTATCCCCCCTCTTTTGATCTCTCTCCCCCTTCTTTTGCTCTCTCCTCCATTTTGCACTCTCTCTTTTTTGTAATGTTAGTTTCTTTTTATTTTTAGTAATGTTAGGTTTTTTTAGTTTAAGCTTAGGTTTTATTTTTATTTCACATGTAAGTTTGTGTTTGTTTTTAAATAGGTAGTTAGTTAATAATTGTAACTTTACTCTAGGTGTATTTAAATTATGTTAAAGTTAGGGGTGTTAGGTTAAGAGGTTAATATAGTTTAATTTAGGTAGTTGCAATGTGGGGGGTGATGGTTTAAAGGTTAATAGGTTTAGTTAGTGTTAGCGATATGTGGGGCGGCGGTTTATGGGTTAATAGGTTTAGTTAGTGTTGGCAATGTGAGGGGCGGCGGTTTAGGAGTTAATAGCTTTATTTAGTGTTGGAGATGTTGGGAAACGGCGGTTTAGAGGTTAATAGGTTTAGTTAGTGTTGTCGATGTGGGGTGCGGTGGTTTATGGGTCAATAGCTTTTTTAATGTTGACGGTTTAAAGGTTAATAGGTTTAGTTAGTGTTAGCGATGTGTGGGGCGGTGGTTTATGGGTTAATAGGTTTAGTTAGTGTTGGCGATGTCAGGGGTGGCGGTTTATGAGTTAATAGCTTTATTTAGTGTCGGCGATGTCGGGAACGGTGGTTTAGAGGTTAATAGGTTTAGTTAGTGTTGACAATGTGGGGGGGCAGTAGTTTAGGGGTTAATAGGTTTAGTTAGTGTTGGCGATGTGGGTGACGGCATTTTTTTAGATAATTTTGTTTCGGGAATTGGCATATTCCTTAAGTTAAGTAAAATCGTTTTTCGAATCCATTCTTTATTTTGGATCCATTCTTTATTCATATTAATTATTCTGTTGTAAACTTCGGAATAGAATAATGAATATGAATAAAGAATGGATCCGAAATAATGAACGGATCTTAAAAACTATTTAACTTAACTAATTTGCCAAAACATTTTTTTTTTAACTTAACTAAATGAATTTCCAGAAACAAAATTATTTATTTAACTAATAAAAACTAAACAGAACTAAACTAATTTTTACGCATTGCACATGTCTAGCAAATACCCTACTGTAAAACTTAGGTTATACAATTTTGAATCATTTGACATTTAAGTGATATTGCACTGGGGTGTACTCACTTCTGTTGTATACTGTATATATATATATATATATATATATATATATACAGGTATACACTGCTCATACAGTGGGTTAGGGACCGGAACCCCGCTGTAAAGTGAAAACCGCCTTAAAGTGAAACGAGGCAGTTTTAGCTTTCTTTTCAGTGTTTAAAATCTTAAAAACATGTTTGAACTAACATATATTAGGGGTGCAATAGTGCTACATTTAGTTTAACACTAGCACAGCAAGTATTCAATTAGTATCCAATAAATACTGTACCTGTAAAATAGTGACAATTACTGTAGTAAAATTTGCCAGACTATAGCACTGAGACACAGATTGCACTACAATGCAATTAACAGAGTGAACTAAGCATAGCAAAATGGTGCCAGTCACTTTTCTCGCAATCTCACAATGATTTACAGCACTGTTTCAAAATCTTTGGAGGTTAAACTTCAGCTCCACAAAGCGCTGTATTAGCGAATCGCTGTAAAGTGAAGCGCTGTAAAGTGAAGTATACCTGTATACATATATATATATATATATATATATATATATATATATAGATATATAGATATATAGATATATAGATATTATAACACTCTCTTAGCTAAAAAAATTACAAATCCCTTGCTCTACTCACATTGCCCAAAATAATTATTATCAATATGAGTGACTAGCTCAGTTAAATCTGTGTCCATTTTAACTCTTATATTGGAGTCATTGAAATTTTAATTTATTACTTATATGTTGAAATTTTCAGTATAGGGGTGGATATGACAGGCAAAAGCAGCTTTTTCAAATGACAAAAATAAAGCCAAAGGAGCTATTTGATACAATTTAATACACTCCAGCAATTAAATAGATTTTTGGGAACACATTAAAGGGGAGAACATAATCACATTACACTGTCCCTTTACATATAATAAATATTAATATTCTATATATTGTTGCAGATAATAGGGATGGGCAAATGTTTCTAAAAATTTGAAATTTAAAACAAATTTTTATACATTCGTTCATTCTAATCGAATTTCGAATGTTTATATAACATTCTATTTTCGAATTTTCGTTTCCCAATTTTTCAATAAAATTCGAAAATATTCGTTAGAATAATAGAATATTTAGCTATGTATTCATTCAATTTCGAAATGTAATATTGGAATTTGAATGTGACATTCAAATTCGAAATAGTATTTCTAGTCTACAACTGTGTTTAATAAATGTAATATTCGAATTTGAATGCTACATTTGAATATCACATTCGAATTTGAAATAGTATTTCTAGTCTAATATTGTGTTTTAAATGTAATATTCGAATTCGACTGTGACATTCGAATTCGAATGTCACATTCAAATTCGAAATAGTATTTGTGAACATTATTGGGACTGGGGAAGTTGTAGACACACAATTTTTTTGCCCCTTGAGCCAGTGCTGCAATTTCCACAAATAGTTTTCCCGGCTGCTTTTGCTTGTTTGTACTTTGCTCCTCCCCTGCCCAATTTCACTATGAATGTTGTGGGCATGCCGTGGGGCTTGCAAAGTTGCGCTTCTAGCCTAAACCTGCCTGCCTATCTGTGCTCACTGCTTAGTGACATGCGGCCCAGGGCTGTGCACTGACAGACTTGGAACAGATACATACAGAGAGAAGTGCACTCACAGGAATGAACAACTGGCTCAATAACATTGTTAGCCTGTTCTATGGCGATTTACCACCTGGGTGCAACTTTTTAGCCCAGTAATGCTTTTCACAGAGTAGAACTTTCCTGTAGTATATCAGTCTGATCCCGCCTATTAGGGTCAGTCCAGCGCCGAAATACCAGGCAATTCCTCTCTGAACAAGGAACACAGCAACCCCAGACGATCGTTTCGGCCTTCATTGGGCCTCGTCAGTGAGGTGTAGCTATATTCCTCTAAGCACACTGAGCAAGGAGTCCACGTCTGGTTGCCCCTTTTTCCCATAGGGAGACTAAATACATACAGAGAGAAGTGCACTCACAGGAACGAACAACTGGCTCAATAACATTGTTAGCCTGTTCTATGGCGATTTACCACCTGGGTGCAACTTTTTAGCCCAGTAATGCTTTTCACAGAGTAGAACTTTCCTGTAGTATATCAGTCTGATCCCGCCTATTAGGCTATTACGGTCAGTCCAGCGCCGAAATACCAGGCAATTCCTCTCTGAACAAGGAACACAGCAACCCCAGACGATCGTTTCGGCCTTCATTGGGCCTCGTCAGTGAGGTGTAGCTATATTCCTGTAAGCACACTGAGCAAGGAGTCCACGTCTGGTTGCCCCTTTTTCCCATAGGGAGACTAAATACATACAGAGAGAAGTGCACTCACAGGAACGAACAACTGGCTCAATAACATTGTTAGCCTGTGTATGGCGATTTACCACCTGGGTGCAACTTTTTAGCCCAGTAATGCTTTTCACAGAGTAGAACTTTCCTGTAGTATATCAGTCTGATCCCGCCTATTACGGTCAGTCCAGCGTCGAAATACCAGGCAATTCCTCTCTGAACAAGGAACACAGCAACCCCAGACGATCGTTTCGGCCTTCATTGGGCCTCGTCAGTGAGGTGTAGCTATATTCCTCTAAGCACACTGAGCAAGGAGTCCACGTCTGGTTGCCCCTTTTTCCCATAGGGAGACTAAATACATACAGAGAGAAGTGCACTCACAGGAACGAACAACTGGCTCAATAACATTGTTAGCCTGTTCTATGGCGATTTACCACCTGGGTGCAACTTTTTAGCCCAGTAATGCTTTTCACAGAGTAGAACTTTCCTGTAGTATATCAGTCTGATCCCGCCTATTACGGTCAGTCAAGCACCGAAATACCAGGCAATTCTTCTCTGAACAAGGAACACAGCAACCCCAGACGATCGTTTCGGCCTTCATTGGGCCTCGTCAGTGAGGTGTAGCTATATTCCTCTATAGAGTCAGAGAGCAGAATTTTCATAGTTTGCACGCCTAAACCTTTTCTTCAGTGATTTATTTTAGAGTGTTCTGTTTATCTTTCATTTGATGCTCTGCTGAGCCAGGGAGCAGCTCTAGGCATGAGCTTCATAATTAATGCAGTGCAGTTTACATATTTTGTATGTGTGTGTCTGAGTTTTTGTGTGTCTCAGTGTTTTTGTGTGTGTGTTTTTGTGTGTGTGTCTGAGTGTGTTTCCGAGTGTTTGTGTGTGCATCTGAGTATGTTTTTAAGTGTGTCTGAGTGTTTGTATGTGTGTTTGCCTGTGTTTTTGTGTGTCTGCTTTCTGGGGGAGGAGGGGGTGACACCATGACTTACCGCACCGGGTGACACCAACCCTAGTGACGCCACTGATTATGTAAATCGAATTTCTACAATAACATTCGTTCTAACATTCAAATTCAAATATAAACACATTCGCTCCTCACGAGCGGATAAGTGTGTAGCTCCCAAATTGCAAAATTGACTCGCTATTTCTGGCATTGCCCTTTAATCAACAGTTTTGGAATAAGATCAGTTTTTGGATTTCCAAAATTATGAAAAAGCCGATACAGTTCTATCTAGAAACAATTATATTTTTGCTTCCAAAGATTAGCAGATATAGAAATAAGGAATTTATTGATTGTGTAATAGTATTAGCTCTAAACATAATTCTGAGAAATTGGACTTCTAAGAAATTTCCCTTGATAACAGGATTAACAAATAAAATATATGACTGTTTAATAATAGAGCAATGTGCAACAGACGTGAGTCAAGAAAAAGAAGTAATATTGTTCATGAAAAGTCTTTTGTTTTGATTAAGTCATAGAGGCCCATTTATCAAACTCCGAAAGGAACTTGAGGGCCCGTGTTTCTGGCGAGTCTTCAGACTCGCCAGAAACGTAAGTTATGGAGCAGCCATTTAAAGACCGCTGCTCCATAACCTGTCCGTCTGCTTGATGAGGCGGACAGAGATCGCCACTATTCAACCCGATCGAGTTGGGTTGATTGACACCCCTCTGCTGGCGGCCGATTAGCCGCGAATCTGCAGGGGGCAGCGCTGCACCAGCAGCTCACAATAGCTACTGACGCAATGCTGAATACGGAGAGTGTATTGCTCTCTGCATTTAGCGATGTCTGCGGACCTGATCCACACTGTCGGATCAGGTCCGACAGACCTTTGATAAATAGGCCTCATACTCTTTAGATACTCAGAAAAATATCTTATATCTCTTTCAGTCTACAAATTATGTCATGGATGCTGTTATACGAGGAGAACTTCACAATATATATTAATCAAGTTATTTCTTTATTAATGATCAAAGGATCTGAGAGAAGAAAGTGTATATTTTTTATTTTTTTATTTTCATGAGATGTATTTTTTTGTGTGCAAATTGTTTTGTGTTTTGTGATTTAAAATTGATAAATAGAAAATAAAAATAATTAAAAAATATTCTACATATTGGAATTAGTATATCTTCTTAAAAAAACATGTATGGCCCTTTAAAAAAAATAAAAAAAAATAGTATAGAACTAAGAATATCACACACATTCCATCTCTGCTGGAGCAACATTCCGTATATACTAACAAGTTCTGCCTATCTGACCTGAGCAATAAATACTGTATACAGGAGCCAATTTAATTAAATGAGGAAAAGGGAAATGGGAGTTAAACAGCCAGAGTTACATAGAACAGCCTAGCTTTAGATACGTGTACAAAATGAAAGCCTGTATGTTCTCTGCACCATATTTTTAATGAGGCAATTAAACTTTGTTCTTATCAGTTGAAAAGGGAGACAATTCATGGTATGTTTGTTGATTAAAGGAAGAAGCTAATATTAGAATCCAACAGATATGTTTAGTAAACTTTGTAGAACAGTGACAACATTGTGGGGTGATATGAACAGATGTAAGTTAGCAGGCCCTGTTCCTAGATAAAAGACAGCTGGTTTTGCATCTGTTAATCTTTTCATATGTCCCATTTTTAAAGCATAAAAGAGAAAGAAAAATGTTTATAGCATTTTGTCTCTGATGTATTGTATAACCAATGGTCTAGACCTGATGTGATCAACTATTGATATTAAAAGAAAAACTGTCCTAGCTGTTGCTATTAATTGCTGGGGTCAACCATCACACTAAAGCCACTCAAAAGTTCAGGGGCCCAAGCACCGGTAACTCCCAAATAATGGTGAAAGGGATTTATTTCAATGGGAGCCATGTCAAAAGGATAGCACAAGGTAACCTAGAACAGTTGCTATTATGTTTGGCAGACAATGATGCTCATACAAACACATTTTTGACAGCACACCTAAAAGCAGTTATACTTATGCTTTTAGCCTTCATGCAACTGTTAGACAGACAAAACTCAATATGGAGGATCAAAAGGAAACCAACAATCTCCAACAAAGGAGTATGTACTTAATATACCTTTCAGGATTGTAAAAACACTAATTGCAGGGTTAAATTATATTAACCCCTGAGTGGGGCAGTGCAGAAATAGCAGTACAGAGAAACCGATGCAGCGGGAAGCGGTGGTGCCGATCGTTGGTAGTATGGAAGGGTCAGAAGGGAGGTGGGTGGGCAGCCCTTCGCTGGAGGGGGCAGTAATGGGCGGGAGCACTACAATTTCCACCCTGAGAGTGGGAAGGAGGGAGAGAGGGAGAAACTAATTATTAGAGGGGAGAGGAGGGACCTAGAAAGTATCTCTTGGAGTGGGAGGTAGGGAGGGTGAGGATGAGCCACTACACTACAGAAACAATTGTTTTTAAAAACAAACAAAACTAAAATCCATACATTTACATAAACTGGGTACTGGCAGACAGCTGCCAGTACATAAGATGGCAGGCACTAGTTAGAAGGGTTAGAGAGCTGTTTAGGAGGGATCAGAGAGAGTAAGGGGGAATCCTACACTGAAGAAAATAAAATACATATAAAAATACTAAAACTTGACAATCTCTACACTACAGGTAATCTTAACTTTACAAGCTTTTTAACCCCTTCGTTGCCGGGAATTTTAGAAATGTGGTGAGCAGCTGCAATTTTTCTAAATACCAAAAGCAATAGCAACGCAATGCATGTCTGCTATTTCTAAACAAAGGGGATCCCAGAGAAGCTTTAACATCCATCCATTTGTGTTATGACTGCATACGTAGTATGTAAAAAATTTCAGTGAGAACCCCAAAGTTTGTGAAAAAGTAAACATTTTTTTTAATATGACTGCATTTGGCAATGAAAAATACCAAAATCGGCCTAGATCGATAACTTGAGTTGTGTACTAAATATTTACTGTATCTCTCTCTTTTTATATATATATAGTTATGATAGGTAAATAAAAAAAACTAAGGCACTATTTCAGTTTAAATGGAGTGATAGCAAAAATGCTAAAAATCCTCTGGTCTTTTGGGCAAGTTTTTGTCTGAAATGCCTGGTCCTAAAGGGGTTAAAAAGGGGAAAGGAAACAGTTAAATTGCATTTCAAAAGGTTTTTGACTACACATAATTAGCCATTTCATTGGTAAATTCTGTTTTTTGTACGTTTTAAAGTGAATGTAAAGTTTCATCAAGCAGTGCCCGGTTTTTAAAAATACTATTAAAAACAGGAACACTTTCATTGATGAAACTTTACATTGCACCATATTTCTAGAAATACTTACCTCTTCGTCTTAAAAGCCGCTTCAGCCACTCTCCAGCCCGTCGCAATACGTCAGCAATGACAATTCCGGCATCCTCCAATCACGGCTTCCCCCCGAGGGAAACATTGCCTAAAGCAACGCCGTGATTCGAGGAAGGCCGGAATTGTCATTTCTGACGTAGGAAGAGGCTTGCGATGGGCGGGGGAAGCGACATCATCAGTGATCCGGCTTTCAAGACGAAGAGGTAAGTATTTCTACAAATATGGTGCAATGTAAAGTTTCATCAATGAAAGTGCCCCTGTTTTAATAGTATTTTTAAAAACCGGGCACTACTTGATGAAACTTTACATTCACTTTAACGTGTCATTGGTCCTATTTAATAACAAGGGATTTAATAATTAGCCATTGGAAAATAAAATGTTCTATAAATATAAAGTTTCCATAAATATGAAAGCTCATATACAGTAAATGTTAGAAATAGGCAACTCTAAAAGCTCTCTGTTATTATTGTTAATGATTTGTTATTTTTGATTATAAATGTCAGATTCTTCAGATGAAAACTACAGTGTTTGATTGGCATATTATTAAATCTTTCTCCACAGAATAGGACAAACAACAGGTGTCATTAAACGTCCCCTCAATAAAAAAACAATTACCCATGCTTGCATTAGATATCAAGCCTTGATGAGTAAACTGTAGCTAAAGCAACTATTATGGAAAACAAAGATTTGCATAATAATAACATTGCTTTCAGGGCATAAAAGAGATTACTGTATTACAAGGGCTGGTTTTAAAACCTGCCCTCAGGCTTCCCTAACAGGCCACACTTTTAGGATATCTGAACTGGAGCACAGGGAAAATAATCATCTGATTAGTAAACTTGGTTATTAACCTGCTCTCAGGACAGGACAGGTTTGAAAACCACTGTGCTATTGCCTAAAACTACTAGTCATCTTTTTTTTTGTGATTTAACATCTTACTAAGTGAAGGGATAATTCAATCTCACACAACTCCCAAGCATTTACTCCCTGATACTCCTGACTATAATTATTTTCTTCCATTTTTATTAAAAATAATAAAGTGCCATTCTAATACAAAAAAATGCATATTCAAAATTGATAGAGTATGTCATTTTCCCATTACTGAGTGCAGCCAATCACCATTTTCTGCTTGTGACATTTTGGAGCATGCCATTTCTGAATAGACATGTTTCTTTCACTAAACATACATGGCATATGGAATCCAATTGTTGTCATTAAGTGAACAACTTCAACTGCTGTTGACAGGATATATATTTTTGTTTACTTATATTTCCCTACACTAATTTAATAATAGCTTCTTTACTGGATGTTAGTGCAGCATCTGACCTGCTGTAAAAACATTAACCAGTAGTTCCAGATTCCAGATTAGTCCATTTCAGTTCTAAATTTATTTTTGCAATATTTTATTAGAAAGTCTGATTCACTCTATAATAAGAAGCTATCATTATAATTATGAACAATGAGAGAGTTTATTTTGCACAGCAACAGGGAGCATATCTAGATATGCTGTGCGCATCAGTATGTAAAATGCTGCTCATAGAGCATATCTAGATATCTTCAATATCCACATTTACAGTAAAAGTTCTCACTGAAACTGTAGTAGCTTTTACTAGAACTATTCTGTAAATGTTCAATGACAATGATGGCGAATAATCAGACTTCGTACTTAAGAGTACCTAATCACTTTGAGCTAGATTACAAGCGGCACGTTATTGTTAGTGCAGGCCGTGATAAGCAATATTGTGACCGTGCTTACTTGGGTGTATATTACAAGGTGAAAGTAAACGGTTGCGGTTGAGTGCAAACAACATTTGTGCTCATTGAATTAGCTCGCCTTAAGCCCTGGTGTAAAATGTAAGGGTTAAAATAATGCACCACACACAACATAAACTATTACTAAACTCAACACCTCGAAGACTGAGGTCTATACTAAGGGCTTCCCCGCTGACTACACCCGGGCCCTAATGCAAACTTATGGGTTTCACCATAAACTTGACAACATCAAACACCTAGGAATCTTCATCTGACCAGACAAAGCTCAGTTGATTCAAGACAATTATGTCCCCCTTCTGGCTGAATTGAGATCCTTAACTTCTAAATGGGATTATAAATCAATCTCATGGTTGAGTAGGATCGAAGCCCTTAAGATGTCGTTTTTACCAAGATTAACTTATCTTTTTCGGTGCTTGCCCATAAGACTCACACGATGCTTGCTGTTACAGTTTCAAAGTGGCCTCACCAAATATATTTGGCAAGGCAAACCAGCTAGAGTTGCCCATAAATTGCTTCAATATCCAAAATCGTTTGGAGGAGTTGCCTCTCCCTCTGTTATTCATTATTATGAAGCGGCTATTTTGTCCCATATCTCACACTGGGGTAACAAAACTTGTTTGAGCAGATGGCGTGCCCTCGAGCAGGCATCTCTACCTAACCATATTCACTTATGCAACTTAATTTGGATCCCCCCGCACTGTAGACGCACTCTCAATATTGAGAACATTATAATAAAAGAATGCCTAAATTCCTGGGATATTTTGAGACACTATCCGGGGGTATCCCCCCATCCCTCACCTATTCATTCTCTTGCTGGTTTGCTGTTAGGCCTGCCTGACTCGCACCCTAATGCTTGGTCCAATTTGGGCCTCTCTTTGGTCTCTGACCTAATTTCACCCCACTCCCCAGACACATACTTGTCCCTGCCCCAACTCACAGGGTCTCAGGTCATGCCTCCCAAGCTATGCTTTGAATATACCCGGATTAAAAGCATACTGATGTCCTGGGGATTTGCCCCATCTCTTCCCCACCCCTTAAATATCTGGGAAACATTGTGGAAAAACGGGGGTAAAATCTGTAAAATCCATTTCTACTGGCTTGTGGAGGGGGCAACCCCTGATGATAAGGCATCACATATCAAAAAATGGGAAGGCATCTTACATGTACATTTCCCTCAGCTCCTTTGGTCTAGGGCCTTTGATCTCACAACAAAAGCTATACATTGCATAATCCTTTTTGAATCATATTACAAATTGCTCTTTCACTGGTATTTCACCC
The DNA here is from genome assembly GCF_027579735.1 of Bombina bombina. NCBI lineage: Eukaryota > Metazoa > Chordata > Amphibia > Anura > Bombinatoridae > Bombina > Bombina bombina. The sequence continues at coordinate 1,031,248,319 of NC_069500.1, forward strand.
CAATGAGACTTTTTAAATTTAACCTGATTCCTACACCCCAGTGCTGGAGATTTTGCGGAAAACCAGGAGATTCCCTGCACATATGGTGGGCCTGTCCCAAGCTTAAACCTCTATGGCACAAAGTGTACACCCTTTTAACTAGATTAAATATACATGTCCCGAATTCCCCAGAAACAGCTTTATTACATATAGGCCTACATTCCCTCCCTAAGCACCAGAGCTTCATATGTGTATATTTTTTCGGCCACCAGACTAGCGATAACTAGAGCCTGGAAAAACCAGAATCCCCCGAGCTGGTCCTCTGTCTCAGAAATCATGGCCTATATCAATGCCATGGAAAGAAACGTGTTCTATACTCTACATAAAATAGACCTCTTTGAGATGATTTGGGAAGACTGGTCTAAAATATTTAAGCCCAACTGGCTCCCTAGGTCAGATTTGTAGGTGGATCCTTTAAACTCTCCCGGTTAAAATATTTCTTACACAAGAGCCTTCCTTCTTTTCTTTTCTCTTTCTTTCTTTTCTTCTTCTCTCCCCTTCCTTTTCTTCCTTCCTTCTTCTCCCGCTTTATCTTTTTATCCTTCTGAAACCTTACCTGACATCCCTTCCTCTTCTCAGTTTACCCATGTTCCTCACGGTATCATTTGATATAATGCAAGAGCTACCTGTGATAAGTCTGCTTTTCTTTTTTTGATCTCTTATTGTATCATGATGTCTACATGACTGGTTTATACTTCCCACTGCGTTTGGGAACCCATTTGTATCTTCAACTTTATTACCAATAAAGCTTTAAAAACCAAAAAAAAAAAAAAACTATTACACTGATATATACACTTTCTGATTAAAATATTTCATATAAATATTAATATTTTTTTTTATAATGGTTAAAAGGTATATTGTATATTAGCGCGCAGCTTGTAATCTGGCCCTTTATGTTTTACATTTTTCTTCCTACTTTTTGCTCACTAGCACCAAGACTACAAGTTATGCACTAAACCCAGTGCGTAAATAATGCTAAATATTTAGCGCTACCGCACTTTCCATAGTGCTGAGATTACAAGTTACTGAAAAACCATCTTTTGTTGTGTGTTATAGTGCGTTAAGCTCCATACTGCACAAAAGCCAAGGCCTGACTTGACATACTCGTACACGTTTTCCCCCCATAGACATCAATGGAGAGAAAGTGTTAGAAAAAACTAACACCTGCGATTGCGGAATGGCGATCCCTATAACGCATTCCCCATTGATGTCTATGGAGATAAGAAAGTTATGTAAAAACCTAACACACTAACTTAAAACCCTAGTCTAAATACCCCCAATCTGCCTCCCCCGACATTGCCGACACTAAATAAAGTGATTAACCCCTTAACCGCCGCCCCCGCATGGCTAACACCTAAATAAACCTACTAATCCTGAAACCGCTGGCCCCTCACATCGCAACTACTATAATAAAGCTATTAAACCCTAAACCGTCGGCCCACCCACATCGCAACTACTAAACTAACCCTATTAACCAATAAACCACCGGCCCCCCACATCACGACACACTAAATTAAACTATTAACCCTAAACATAACACCCCCCTAACTTTAAATTAAGGTAACAATATAACTATCTTAAAACAAATAAAAACTTACCTGTGAAATAAAAAAAAACTAAGCTTAAACTATAAATAAACCTAACATTACTATTTAAAAAAAAAAAAATTAAGTTACAAAATTAAAAAATCCTAACACTATGAAAAAAAACAAAAAAATAACATTACAAAAAAACACTAAAATTATGAAAAATTCAAATATCTAATAACCGCTAGATTTGGAGTTTTGTCGGTAACGACCCGAAAAACTAACGCCGGCTTTTTTCTGGCCGCACCATAAAAATAACTCTGGTATTGATAGTCCACATAAAGGCTGCGTTAGGCTCCAAAAAAGGAGCGTAGAGCATTTTTAACGCAGCTTCAACTCTCGATACCAGAGTTGCTTACGGACGCGGCCAGCCTCAAAAACGTGCTCGTGCACGATTCCCCCATAGGAAACAATGGGGCTGTTTGAGCTGAAAAAAAAACCAAACACCTGCAAAAAAGCCGCGTTCAGCTCCTAACGCAGCCCCATTGTTTGCTATGCGGTAACCCTTCCTACGTCTGCACTTAACACTCTAACATGTACCCCGAGTCTAAACACCCCTAACCTTACACTTATTAACCCCTATTCTGCCGCCCCCGCTATCGCTGACCCCTGCATATTATTATTAACCCCTAATCTGCCGCTCCGTAAACCGCCGCTACTTACATTATCCCTATGTACCCCTAATCTGCTGCCCTAACATCGCCGACCCCTATATTATATTTATTAACCCCTAATCATCCCCCCACAACGTCGCCTCCACCTGCCTACACTTATTAACTCCTAATCTGCCGACCGGACCTGAGCGCTACTATAATAAAGTTATTAACCCCTAATCCGCCTCACTAACCCTATCATAAATAGTATTAACCCCTAATCTGCCCTCCCTAACATCGCCGACACCTAACTTCAAACATTAACCCCTAATCTGCCGACTGGAGCTCACCGCTATTCTAATAAATGTATTAACCCCTAAAGCTAAGTCTAACCCTAACACTAACACCCCCCTAAGTTAAATATAATTTAAATCTAACGAAATTAATTAACTCTTATTAAATAAATTATTCCTATTTAAAGCTAAATACCTACCTGTAAAATAAATCCTAATATAGCTACAATATAAATTATAATTATATTATAGCTATTTTAGGATTTATATTTATTTTACAGGTAACTTTGTATTTATTTTAACCAGGTACAATAGCTATTAAATAGTTAAGAACTATTTAATAGCTAAAATAGTTAAAATAATTACAAATTTACCTGTAAAAGAAATCCTAACCTAAGTTACAATTAAACCTAACACTACACTATCAATAAATTAATTAAATAAACTACCTACAATTACCTACAATTAACCTAACACTACACTATCAATAAATTAATTAAATACAATTGCTACAAATAAATACAATTAAATAAACTAGCTAAAGTACAAAAAATAAAAAAGAACTAAGTTACAAAAAATAAAAAAATATTTACAAACATAAGAAAAATATTACAACAATTTTAAACTAATTACACCTACTCTAAGCCCTCTAATAAAATAACAAAGCCCCCCAAAATAAAAAAATGCCCTACCCTATTCTAAATTACTAAAGTTCAAAGCTCTTTTACCTTACCAGCCCTGAACAGGGCTCTTTGCGGGGCATGCCCCAAGAAATACAGCTCTTTTGCCTGTAAAAAAAAACATACAATACCCAAGCCCCCCAACATTACAACCCACCACCCACATACCCCTAATCTAACCCAAACCCCCCTTAAATAAACCTAACACTAAGCCCCTGAAGATCATTCTACCTTGTCTTCACCTCACCGGGTATCACACCGATCCGTCCAGAAGAGCTCCTCCGATGTCCTGATCCAAGCCCAAGCGGGGGGCTGAAGAGGTCCATGATCCAGCTGAAGTCTTCATCCAAGCGGGGCAGAAGAGGTCTTCCATCCGATTGAAGTCTTCATCCAAGCGGCATCCATCCGGAGCGAAGCGGCAGCATCCTGAAGACCTCCACCGCGGAACATCCATCCTGGCCGACAACTGAACGACGAATGACGGTTCCTTTAAATGACGTCATCCAAGATGGCGTCCCTCGAATTCCGATTGGCTGATAGGATTCTATCAGCCAATCGGAATTAAGGTAGGAATATTCTGATTGGCTGATGGAATCAGCCAATCAGAATCAAGTTCAATCCGATTGGCTGATCCAATCAGCCAATCAGATTGAGCTTGCATTCTATTGGCTGATCGGAACATCCAGTGTGGAGGATCCTCTTCATGCGATCTCCGTCGCACACTGAAGATTGAATGCAAGGTACCCCTTTTATATTTTGGGTACCTTGCATTCCTATTGGCTAAAATATTCAAATCAGCCAATAGGATGAGAGCTGCTTAAATCCTATTTAGTTAATTTTAATTTAGTGTGTCGCTACGTGGGGGGCCAGCAGTTTAGGGGTTAATAGGTTTGTTTTAGTATTTGCAATGTGGGAGGCCGGTGGTTTAGGGATTAATATGTTTATTTAGTGTTGGCGATGTGGGGGGTTGGAGGTTTAGGGTTTAATACTTTAATTTAGTGTTGGCGATGTGGGTGGGTGGTGGATTAGGGGTTAATAGGTATATTATAGTATTTATGATGCGAGGGTGGAGGCTTAAGGGTTAATAGGTAGTTTATGGGTGTTAGTGTACTTTGTAACATTTTTGTTATGAATTTTGTGAAACATTTTTGTTTCGCAAAATCCATAACTACTGGTCTTTGATCGTGGAATGGATCGTTGCGGTGTAAGCTATAACGCTAGCTTAATAGCCTGACCGAACAACTTGTAATATGGGAGACCTGAAAATTCTACACTAAAAAGCCATTTTTTGCGTGCAGAATGGAGAGTTGCGGTACAGGCTAAAACGTTAGAGGTATAGCTGTACCGCCACGACTTGTAATACGGGAGACCTGCCATTCCACTGGCAAAAGGCCAATTTTTCAGCGGTATAGCATAACTTGTAATATTGCCCTAGTTTAGCTATTGCACACAATAGTGCCTGTGGCTTTATAGGTGATAAGCTGCATATAAACTTGAGGACATATACTGTGCTACATATTCTTGGTGTTACACCCAGATGGGTCTCTCAAATTCTGTCTATAACTCCTGAAGATTTTAGATTCACTCTCTTACAAATGGTACTAAAATTGAGATCCCATTGTCACATTTTACACTAAATAAAAATATCTGTTGTATTTGAATTTTACATGTGTTTTCTCAAATTTTGTGCAGTTACACTAAACATTTTAAAATCAGTCTATCTTAACAAAAGCTGCCCTCTGTGTATTTTTAACAAGGTTAAAAACAATATATAAAAAAGAAACTCTGACCTTTTGCTGCTACTTGTAAAACAAAGTAGATCATTCATTGGTGAATTCAGCCTTGGCATTTTGTTTACATCGGTGCTGTCACAAGTTTGTCAAGTGATAGTGAAGAGCTTTTCAGCTTCCTTTATAATATATAGTAGTTACTTATGTGTAAATAGCATCTAAGTACATGGATTTAAGCTTTATTAGTAAACAAATATTTTGTTTTAATGTATTAAAGGGACAGTCTACTTGAATTTTTTTATTGTATATAAAGATTGATAATCCCTGTATTACCCATTCCCCAGTTTTTCATAGCTAACATTGTTATATTAATATACGTTTTACCTCTATGATTACCTGTATCTAAGCCCCTGCAGACTGCCTCTTATCTCAGTGCTGGTTCTTGTGAACTCATTATCAGTCTTCATGGGAGTGAGCACAATGGTATCTATAGGGTTAACAAAACAATGAGAATCCTGTTAAAACACAAAAAATAAAGTCCAACATACAAAAAGAAAATGTTTTAAGTGCACAAAAATAGGATATGCGTCCTGGAATCTTCCGTGTAGGTGTCCTTAAAAAAAAGGAAACAAATATAGTGAAGTCCTGTTTAGGAACAAAATAAAGCAGAGGCATGGAGTTGTACTCACACTTGCTAGAGCTATGACTTAGCTCTCAGTTTAAAAGCCCATATTAAACCGTGTCTGTAATCGAAAGGACCGGGAAGACATCCAGTTGGTTAAAAAGTGTTTTTTATTATTACAATGAATAAAATCACTCCGGTATGAAAGACTGTCTCAAGAACACAACCATATTTGGATAACAGCTAACGCCGACAATTCAAGCGTGTTCTAGAGTTTCAGCTCTAAGAGTCAACACCCTCCCAGTGATGCAGGATTCTTTGCGGCCAATCGTCTTCCAATGCACGTTTCATTGGGTTACTTCCGGCTTTTTCAAGGATCAATTAATGTTCTCTATATGGCACACATGAACAAGCACTCACTGGCTGTAGTACAAAATTGTAAAAACAAAGCATTGCAATAATGCGTGGCCTGCAGGGGCTTAGAAACCGACAATCTTAAAGGTTATAAGGTATATAAATTTAACAATGTTAGTTGAGCAAAACTATGGAATGGATCGTAAAGGTGTAATCTATTTTTTTAAACAATAAAAAAATAAAGTAAACAGTCCCTTAAAGGGATACTTAACCCAAATGTTTTATTCCGGGATTCAGATAGAGCATGCAGTTTTAAGAAACTTGCTACTTTACTCCTAATATCAATTTTTCTTTGTTCCCTTGCTATCTTTATTTGAAAAAGCAGGAATGTAAGCTAAGGAGCCAGCCCATTTTTGGTTCAGCACCTAGGTTGCACTTTCTGATTTATGGTTAAATATACCCACCAATCACAAGCGCTATCCAGGGTACTGAACCAAAAATGGGCTTAGCTTACCTCCTTAGCTTAGATTCCTGCTTTTTCAAATAATTATAGCAAGAGAATGAAGAAAAATTGATAATAGGAGTAAATAGGAGGAATGTAAAGCTTAGGAGCCGGACCATTTTTGGTTCAGAACCTGGGTTATGCTTTCTTATTGGTTTGCTAAAATATAACCACCAATAAACAACCGATATCCAGGGTGCTGAACCTAAAACGGGCTGGATCCTAAGCTTTACATTACTGCTTTTTAAAGAAAAAAGTGAACGATTAATAATAGGAGTGAATTAGAAAGTTGCTTAAAATGGCATGCTATGAGGCCTATTTACTAAAGGTCTTGCGGACCTGATCCGACAGTGCGGATCAGGTCCGCAAGACCTTGCTGAATGCGGAGAGCAATACGCTCTCCGTATTCAGCATTGCACCAGCAGCTCACAAGAGCTGCTGGTGCAACGGCGCCCCCTGCAGACTCGTGGCCAATCGGCCGCCAGCAGGGGGTGTCAATCAAACCGATCGTACTCGATCGGGTTGAATTCCGGCAATTCCTATCTGCCTGCTCAGAGCAAGCGGACAGGGTTATGGAGCAGCGGTCTTTGTGACCGCTGCTTCCTAACTGCTGTTTCTGGCGAGTCTGAATGTATGTATGTTCATCAGGGTCTTCAATGGCAACCCACAGTTTGTATTGCCATTGTAGCAAGTGCAGCATGTTATTGGTGTGATGCCTTGTCTGAATCTATTTTAGAAGAGACTCCGTAAGAGGAAATTCAAGATAGGATTAAGGCTCTTAAACTAGCTAATTCCTTTATTTCTGATGCTAACATGCAAGTTATTAGACTAGGGGCTAAGATGGCTGGCTTCACTGTCTTAGCCCGCAGGGCTTTGTGGCTAAAATCTTGGTAAGCTGATGTTACCCCCAAGTCTAAGCTTCTGCTGCTTCCTTACAAGGGTAAAACCTTGTTTGGACCTGGCCTAGCAGAAATAATTTCTGATATTACGGGTGGAAAACAGACTTCACGGGACAGGACATCAAAGTAATTTTCGTTCCTTGGTAACCCAATCAGTCTTGGAGCAAGGGGAAGCAATCTAAGAAACCCTCAGCTGAGTCTGTCAGCATGAAGGGTCAGCCCCCAGTCCAGGATGGGATCAAGTGAGGGGCAGACTTTCCCTGTTTTGTCTAGCATGGATAAGAGATGTCCCAGATCATTGGGCTGTGAACATAGTATCTCAGGGTTACAAAATAGAATTCAAAACATTTCCTCCCAGGGGTAGATTCTTCTCAAGATTATCTGCAGACCAGGTAAAAAGAGAGGCATTCTTGAACTGTGTTCAGGACCTTTCCTCCCTGGGAGTGATTGTTCCAGTTCCAGTAAGGAACAGGGTCTAGGATTCTATTCAAATCTGTTTGTGGTTCCCAAAAAAGGAGGAACTTTTAGACAAGTTTCTCAGGGTTCCATCCTTCAAAATGGAAATCATTCATTCCATTCTTCTTTTGGTCCAAGAGAATCAGTTCATGACAACCATAGACATGAAGGACGCATATCTTCATGTTCTCATTCACAGGAATCATCACAAGTTCATGAGATTAGCCTTTCCAAACACTTACAGTTTGCAGCTCTTCCATTTGGCCTTGCCACAGCTCCAATAATTTTCTCAAAGGGTCTGGGGGCTCTTTTGGCAGTGATCAGGTCTCGGGGAATTGCAGTGGCACCCTATCTGGACGATATATTGGTTTAGGCGCCATCTTTTCAACAAGCAAATTCTCATACAGAGATCTTGTTGTCTTTTCTACGTTCCCATGGATGGAAAGTGAATTTGGAAAAGAGTTCCCTTGTTCCAGCTACAAGGGTGGTCAGCAGCAGTCAGCCGAGGAGTGAGCTCCTCTCTCCATCCTCACTTTCGCTGTGTGGATCCTTTTCCTGCATGAATTTTATCTTTGAAGCAAATAAAGATATTTTTATACTTTACCCATTTGGTGTCGGAGTGCTCCTTTTTTTGGTGTAAGAAGAGTAAGTACTGAGGAGGATGAGTGAGCACGACACCTGTGATTTTCCATATACAGTAACCCATTAAGACTACCCCCACTGTCACTACGAAGAGACCGCATTGAGGATTAGGCATCAGGATGATGAGGTCACCCGCTGATGTATGAGTAACTGAAGAGGGGACTCGCGGAGACCTGAAGGATAAGGGAGGCAAGTCATGGCTCTCACCGAAGTGTTTAAGCCGCTTCCAATCCAAGAGGCGAACGAAGGTTTCCCCCAGGACTGGTGAAAATGTTTTTACAGCGGTGAGTTTGCTCCGAAGGTCGGTGTCTACAGTACAAAGGTGAAGTGTGGGTATGTGCATTTTATCTCTGGCTTATTTCACATCATTATAGAGCTGAACGTTTTTTTGATTTGATAAACAGGTGCAATCCTCATTTTGTGTGTTTTTTATGTAAATTCACGGACTGTTTCCTACGTGATAGACGGAAGAGCACTGTCAACCTACAAGAGGCAAAAGGGAAATAGCTAAATCTTTAAATTTGGAACTATGGATCAGGAAACAAGCGAAGAGGAAATTGTGAAGTTGTATTCTTTGCAATCAGCAGATGAGTGAGTGGGTAATCTATTGGAACATGAAACTGTGTTTTCTACTGACCATTCTCTTTTTTCACTAAGCAAATTATTTGATATTATGGAGAGTTTGCTGGTAAAGGAAAACAGACTCAATTGGGACATATGGGCCTCTAGTTATGAAACCGTCTACTTAGCTGCATTCGCCGGCCCAATACGCTCGCCTAAGCTCGCCTACCATGCCACCGCGGACCTGAATACGTTCGCCAAAGTTATCAAAAAAGCTGTCAAGAAGCCGTGCACCAAGTATGGAGCTACTTATTTTACAGTCATCGATCTCGCTGCTCATCGGCTTCTTCAGAGCTTTTTTGATAGCCTGTCACTAAGCACCCACACTAAACTACACTGTTTTACCCCCTGAACCGCCGCTCCTGGACCCCGCCGCAACCATAATAAATGTATTAACCCCTATACCGCCGCTCCCGGACCCGCCACCACCTACATCATACCTATTAACCCCTATCCTGCCCCCCACTACACCGCCGCCACCTATATTCCAGTTATTAACCCCTATCCTGCGGATCCCTGACCCCGCCTCAAATAAATAATTGTTTAACCCCTAAACCGCCACACCCGGAGCCCACCGCCACCTATATTAAAGTTATTAACCCCTATCCTGCCCCCCACTACACCGACGCAATCTACATGAAACTCATTAACCCCTAAACCGCCGCTCCTGGACCCCGCCGCCACCTATATTAAACTTATTAACCCCTAAACCTAAGTCTAACACTAACATTAACACCCCCTAACTTTAATATTATTTTAATAAATCTAAATAAAAATTACTATTATTAACTAAATTATTCCTATTTAAAAATAAATACTTACCTGTAAAATAAACCCTAAGATAGCTACAATATAACTAATAATTATATTGTAGCTATTTTAGGATTTATATTTATTTTACAGGCAACTTTGTATTTATTTTAACTAGGTACAATAGCTATTAAATAGTTATTAACTATTTAATAGCTGTATAACATAAGGAGAGAAAATATAGTATTGAATCTCAATAAATCCCCAACAGAATTAAGGTTTCATATGACCACACAAGAGAAAAAACTTTTACTCTGTGTCGAGAAAAACAGTCTCTTATCAATTAATAGTATGGGGGGTGCTCAGTATCCTGAAGTATATAGTCAAAAACAAGAAGAAGGAAAATTGGATATAGTCAGAGCACACAGTAATTACTAAATTATGGAAATTCAATGTATAGGCAGAATGGCTTGGTTAGAGCCGGTTAATAATAAATCATAACTTTTAATGTTAGATAATAAAAGTGTGGTAGTGAAAGATAACACTATCAAAGTGTAATATAAAATCAATTAAAATGGTAGAAAAAGAATGCTAGCATGCCCAGGTATGTACCATGAAATGAGTGTTAAGTGGGTATGTCTGGCAGGGATAGCTATTTAATAGCTACCTAGTTAAAATACTTACAAAATTACCTGTAAAATAAATCCTAACCTAAGTTACAATTAAACCTAACACTACACTATCATTAAATTAATTAAATAAATTACCTACAATTACCTACAATTAAATTAAATAAACTAAACTATAGTACAAAAAAACAAACACTAAATTACAGAAAATAAAAAAATATTACAAGAAGTTTAAACTAATTACACCTAATCTAAGCCCCCTAATAAAATAATAAAGCCCCCCAAAATAAAAAAAATGCCATACGCTATTCTAAATTACCAAGTAACCAGCTCTTTTACCAGCCCTTAAAAGGGCTTTTTGCGGGGCATTGCCCCAAAGTAATCAGCTCTTTTACCTGTAAAAAAAAATACAACCCCCCCAACATTAAAACCCACCACCCACATACCCCTACTCTAACACACCCTAACCCCCCTTAAATAAACCTAACACTAACCCCCTGAAGATCATCCTACCTTGAGTCGTGTTCAACCAGCCGGGCCGAAGTCTTCTTCCGATGGGGCAGAAGAGGACATCCAGACCGGCAGAAGTCTTCATCCTTTCCGGGCAGAAGAGGACATCCGGACCTGCAGACATCTTCATCCAAGCGGCATCTTCTATCTTCATCCATCCGACGAGGAGCGGCTCCATCTTCAAGACCTCTGGCGCGGAGCATCCTTCCTGGCCTGGTCCTTTAAATGACGTCATCCAAGATGGCGTCCCTCGAATTCCGATTGGCTGATAGGATTCTATAAGCCAATCGGAATTAAGGTAGGAAAAATCTGATTGGCTAGTGTTAGGTTTAATTGTAACTTAGGTTAGGATTTATTTTACAGGTAATTTTGTAAGTATTTTAACTAGGTAGCTATTAAATAGTTAATACCTATTTAATAGATATTGTACCTAGTTAAAATAAATACAAAGTTGCCTGTAAAATAAATATAAATCCTAAAATAGCTACAATATAATTATTAGTTATATTGTAGCTATCTTAGGGTTTATTTTACAGGTAAGTATTTAGTTTTAAATAGGAATAATTTAGTTAATAATAGTAATTTTTATTTAGATTTATTAAAATAATATTTAAGTTAGGGGGGGTTAGGGTTAGTGTTAGACTTAGGTTTAGGGGTTAATAATTTTAATATAGGTGGCGGCGGTATAGGGGGGCAGGATAGGGGTTAATAAGTTTAATATAGGTGGCGGCGGGGTCCAGGAGTGGCGGTTTAGGGGTTAAACAATTTATTTAGCTGCGGCGGGGTCCGGGATCTGCTGGATAGGGGTTAATTAGTTTATGTAGGTGGCGGCGGTATAGGGGGTGGCAGATTAGGGGTTAATAGGTATAATGTAGGTGGTGGCGGGGTCCGGGAGGTAATAAATGTATTTAGTTGCGGCGGTGTAGGGAGGGCAGATTAGGGGTGTTTAGACTCTTGTTACATGTTAGGGTGTTAGGTGCAGATGTTTCCCATAGGAATCAATGGGATATCGGGCAGCAGCAAACATGAGCTTTCGCTATGGTCAGACTCCCATTGATTCCTATGGGATCTGCCGCCTCCAGGGCGGCGGATTGAAATCCAGGTACGCTGGCCCGGAATAGTGGCGAGCGTACCTGGTAGTAGTTTGATAACTACCAAAAGTAGTCAGATTGTGCCGAACTTGCGTTCGGAACATCTGTAGATACGTAAGCATCGATCTGTGTCAGACTGAGTCCAGCAGATCGAAGCTTATGCCACTATATTCTACTTTTGCCGGGCAGTAGGGGTTGATAACTAAGGCGAATCAGCCTCGCCACAAATACGCTGTGGAATTCCAGTGTATTTGCGGTTGACAGCTTGATAACTAGAGGCCATGGACTCTGCAGAAATATTTAAAATGTGGTATTATCCCCAGAGGACTCAGAGTTAACAAATTCCCTACATTTCAGTTTGAGGACGTTGAGTTTATAAAAGCTTGGAACAGTACATTATCTGATTGCTCCCTAAGGCTTATGGGAATGTTGTTAGAGTATAAATCTAAACGGTTAATTATGGTGTCTAAAGAAATTGATGCATTACAAATTGAATTGAACTCACGTAGTAAAGAAATCCAATTTTGTAAATTGATAAGATCCTTCAAAACTCAGTGGCAGAGGTAAAACATGACAAATACCTCAGGGATCTGTCAGATTATGATGAGAATAAGGTATATATTTGGAATAGAAAGCAAAGAATCAATTATAGAAGAGAAAATTACCAGAAAAGATTTTCCCAGAGTAATAAATCAGGCAGAAGCAATAGGGTTGGTCGAGCTAACTCCAATAAATCTAAAAAGGTAACATTTAATGAAAGTGAAGCCGAGTCTTGTGAGGAAGATGGTAACTCCAGAGATTGCTCAACCTCCAGTGATGAAAGGGAGGTGAGGGTAGCACCCATTATAACGATGTCAGACCTTTCTGTTAGACCCAAAACCACTGGCAATATTGGCACCACATCTAAGTATCAAACAGACATCCACAGCAGCTAGTACAAATATACATTTGGGGGATACAGAGAGGTCAGATATCGCCCAGGTTTTTTCCATGACCCCAAAAGGATTCGAACGGGGGGGGGGGGAGAAAGGATAAAAGAATTTTGAAGGAAGTTCGTCTTCCTCCACGGAGGGGGAGATCAAAAACAAAGTACAACTACAATCCGTCATTAACCTGTCTGGATATCCACTAAGTGATCTGGAAATTAGGGTATGAAGTCTTGGCTTAAATTTTGTGCCGACAGAAAACTTCAATCTATTCTAGACACTTATAGATGTAAACAGGCTAATTAGGAATTTGACACTTAAAAAGCATTTCAGAAAAGCTGATAGGGAAACAGAGACAAACAAAATTTTAACTTTCCTGGAGGTGTGTGATGTGGAGGCTCTGAATGCACTTTATGTGGAGGGCACGGGCCCTTTGAGGACTCCAGATGTAGACACTGAAAGTTCAGGCCCCCATTTAAATGTGCATCCAGATTCTACCCCATACACTCCAGAGGGATGTATTTTGGAAAAGTTCCAAAAAAGGGTTGAACATGATTTGACAACTCACACTAAAATGATTAGGGGAGAATAAAAGCCTGGTCATACGAGCTGCTGATAAAGGGGAGTCAGGAGTCATATTGGATAGACAATTTTTTGTCAATGAAGCTATGCGACATCTTTTGGACCCAACCCAATATGACATTCTTAAAATCAACCCAGCGAACATATTCAAGGAAGAATTACATCAGTTAATTGATGAGGGTAGAGAGGAAGGTTTTATAGATGCAAATACCAGTAACTTTCTGTATGTAGAGAGTCCAGTTACTCCGATTTTTAACTTTCTACCGAAAGTTCATAAATCCCTTTTAGATGTAAAGGGCTGTCCTATTATTAGTGGTATAGGTTCTATGTTTGAACCCCTTTCCCAGTGGCTGGATGCTATACTCCAGCCGCTGGTAAAAAATGTGTTCAGTTATTTGAGGAACACAAAGCAGCTATTAACCGAGTTGGAGTCAATGTCCTGGCAAGAGGACTACAACTGGTTAACAGTAGATGTGGTTGCTTTGTATTCATCAATACCCCATGATATAGGCTTGGAGGCAATTCATTTCTGTTTGGAGAGAATGACCTATTATGATCGGGAGTTTTGTCAATTTATCCTAAGGGTAACTAATTTTTTTTTACCCACAACACCTTTACTTTTGAGGGTGTTCACTACCTCCAAAGATATGGGACAGCGATGAGGGCCAAATTTGCCCCCTCCTATGCCAACATGTTTATAGGTTGGTGGGAGCTGTCTCACATCTTTGGATGTGGTGAGCATCTTAAAGAAAAAATTATTTATTATAGAAGGTACATTGACGATCTCCTGATCATTTGGAAAGGTGACCAAAATGATGCTGAGATATTTGTGAACATACTAAATCAGAATGAAGTTGGCATACATTTCACCTTTGAGTTTGGAGGTACAAAAATAAATTATCTGGACGTCACCCTCCAAGGTACCTTGAATGGTAAAATTGTAACTGAGGTATATAGGAAGCCCATTTCCAGCAACACCCTCCTTCATGCCCGTAGCAGTCATCCCAAAAGGGTCTTTAAATCTGTCATGAAGGGACAATTTATAAGACTACGCAGAAATTGCACCAGGGATGAAGAATTTAATAAACATGGAAAGGACTTGGGGGAGAGGTTGAGCAGCAGGGGATATAGGAGAAGGGATGTGGAAGCATCCAAAAAAAAGTGTCAGCCACTAACAGAGAGGTCTATTTAAGACCTAAAGTAACAGATCAGAAGAAGTTTGAAGGGGTCTCTTTTATTACCCAATACAGCAACCAGTTCCATTAGGTCTGCAATATAATACGGAAGCATTTCCCATTGCTTAAAGCTGATGATGGTTTGGTGTATATGGTTGATAAGGGGTGTAGATATACATTCAAGAGAGGTAAATCTTTAGGGAACATGGTAGCCCCTACCCAACTGAGGCCCAATAAAACCAATGATTCATCTTTGATCCGATTTAAGGGCACTTATAGATGCAGCTATTTTCAATGTGTAGCTTGTGATTATATGTAGATTGGGGAGGGCTTCAGGAGCATGGGCACAGGGGAAACATTCATGCATTTCTCTTGTTTAAACTGTAGAGCGGTTTATGTTGTGTACCTCCTTACATGCACCCAATGTGAGAAACAATATGTTGGGCTCTCAAGCAGAGAGATAAGACACAGAATTCATGAGCACCTTTCCAATATAAAACTTGGAAAATTGACTACTCCATTGGGGCAGTGTTTTAAGGAGGTGGACAACAAAAATGCCACTTCCTTACGTTGGACTATTATTGAAGTTGTGAGGTGCACGGATATAGGGGGGATAGGGATAAATGATTGGGTAAAAGAGAGGTATTTTGGATACACAGGCTAAGGACCAGAGTACCGGAAGGGTTCAATTCTGAATATGACCTGATTAACTTCTGGAAATAAATTAACCTGGGTCTGTGTATACCATTAACATACTGTATTGGGTATAGGAAAATAGAAATACTACTACCCAACCATTCTAGATATCCCATCTCCCCTCTTTTATGATCAGTTTTTAAACACAGGAGGTAAACGTATAGGTAGGGATAGTGTACTATCTCTGTGTTCCAAAGGTGTAGTTTCTGAGGTTTAATTATCCACTATATATGATTCTCATAAATTCCAGTAGAGAATTCCAATGATACTTTCTCTGATAAGCATGAAAACAAGGTTTTGGCATACAATGACCAGTGGAGTTAAATCTGTAATATAATGCATATTTCAACCAAAATCACTGTCTATTGGTTGTATGTTAAAGAATTATTATAATATAGAGCAAGGTATGTGTAGAAAGTGTATATAAATGCTTACTTTGTTACACTGTTAGGTATACTTAGAATAAATCACATAATAAATGTCATGTCACAGTTAAGTTTTATAAAAGTGATACTATATATGTAAACACTAAGATTAATTTGATTTATATAAATCTCATGGCTAGGGGTGGAGACTAGGGGTTAACTCCTGGCTAGTTTTTTTTAACTAATCACAACACCTGCGGGTGCTTAAAAGGTCTGTTTAGACCTTTGACTGCAGCTACGATAATGGCTTGGGCAGCCGAAACACTTCAGCAGCAGTCAGCTGAGGAGTGAGCTCCTCTCTCCATCCTCACTTTTGCTGTGTGGATCCGTTTCCTGCATGGATTTTATCTTTGAAGCAAATAAAGTTAATTTTATACTTTACCCGTTTGGAGTTGGAGTGCTCCTTTTTTTGGTGGAAGAAGAGTGGTTTTCTTAGGGACCATAATAGATTCCCTATCTATGAAAATTTTTCTGACAGAGGTCAGAAAATCCAGAATTCTTTCCTCTTGCCTCTCTCTAAAGTCTACTGTTCAGCCATCAGTGGCTCAATGAATGGAGGTAATTGGTCTGATGGTCGCTTCCATGGACATCATTCCCTTTGCTTGATTCCATTTGAGAGCTCTGCAGTTATGCATGCTCAGACAATGAAACAGAGACCATTCGGATCTGTCTCAGAGGATAGATCTAGATCAGTCGACAAGAGACTCTCTCCCGTGGTGGCTTTCTCAGGAGCATCTGTCTCAGGGAACATGCTTCCGGAGACCCTACTGGGTGATCATGACCACGGATGCAAGCCTGTTAGGCTGGGGAGCAGTCTGGGATTCATTAAAGGTGCAAGGACTATGGACTTGGAGGAGTCTGCTCTCCCCATAAACATCTTGGAGTTGAGAGTGATTTACAATGCCCTGATGGTTTGGCCTCAATTGTCCTTAGCCCAGTTTATCAGGTACAAGTCAGACAACATCACCTCAGTGGCTTACATCAACCACCAGGGAGGAAGTCGGAGTTCCTTAGCCATGAAAGAGGTGTCTCAGATTATTCAGTGGGCGGAAGCTCACAATTGTTGTCATCCACATTCCAGGAGTGGAGAACTGGGAGGCAAATTTCCTGAGCAGACAGACATTTCATTCCGGGGAGTGGGCTCTTCATCCGGAGGTATTCTCCAGGTTAACCCTCAAGTGGGGGGGTGCCAGAGTTGGATCTGATGGCGTCTCAGCAGAATGCCAAGCTTCCAAGATACGGTTCAAGGTCAAGAGATCCGCAGGCAGCTCTGATAGATGCTCTGACGGTTCCTTGGCATTTCAATCTAGCATACCTGTTTCCTCCATTTATGCTCCTTCCACGAGTCATTGCTCAAACAGGAGAAAGCATCGGTAATTCTAATAGCTCCTGCATGGCCTCACAGAATCTGGTATGCAGACCTAGTGAGGATGTCATCTCTTCCACCTTGGAGGTTTCCTCTGAGGAAGGACCTTCTAACTCAGGGTCCATTCCTCCATCCAAATCTCATTTCTCTGAAGCTGACTGCTTGGAGATTGAACGCTTAATTCTAAATAAGCGTGGGTTTTCTGAGTCGTCATTGAGACCAGGCTCGCAAGCCTGTCACTCGAATAATTTATTAAGACAGTTATTTTTTACTAAACCTCAGGCACCTCTACACCTTTGTGTTTTTCCTTTTTGGGTAAGGGAGTGACACTTAACAGCTTTGCTGTGGTGCTCTTTGCTTCCTCCTGCTGGCCAGGAGTGATATTCCCACTAGTAATTAATGACGTCTTGGACTCTCCATATCCGGAAAGAAAGAAATTTATCAGGTAAGCATGAATTTTGTTTTTCTAATGAATTCAGGCCGTAAAACTATCGCTATACTTACATGGAAATTCTTCTACATTGTTTACATCAATGAGAACATTTTTCCATGTTCTTGCACATATAATTTGGTTTTGGTTTTGTCTAAAAAATTTTTTTAAAAATAACTTTTAAACTTGTACACACATTAAATATGATCATCTAAATGTGCACTGGAGTTTTAAACATTTTAATAATACATTGAATCAATATTATATGAAATTATTGATTGCACACATATCATTAATTAATATTATTGGTTAAAGGGACATTGTACACTAGATTTTTATTGCATAAATGTTTTGTAGATGATCTATTTATATAGCCTATATGGGAGTGTTTTTTTAACAATGTATAGTTTTGCTTATTTTTTAAATAACATTGTGTAAAATATCAGACTCCTAACCAAGCCCCAAAGTATTAGATGTGTACTGATGTCTACAGATTTAAGCTTTGTCCTGTTTGTCGAATGGGTCTTTTCATATGTAGGGAATGGGGGAGTGTCTGCTCATCCTGATTTCCCAGCCACTTCCACTGGGTGTCCCAGCCTAACAACATCATCAACAGTGTTAAACTGGGAGCTTCTATGGAAGTTTTTAAATGGTCTATTACATGCAGTTATATGAAAATTTGTGAATACTGTCCCTTTAAGTAATAAACTGCATTTAGACACATTTGGCAGTCATCATCAACATTAAATTCATTTTGTGCTATATTTTATTCCTGGTTCAGAACTGAATTCTTTGTTTCCATGAATGTTTATGAAAATACCAGAAGCAACATACATGAAAAATTTCTGGTAAATCTCTTAAAGGTTTTTATTTCAAAATCAATAAAAAAAACAAGCTGCTACTTAATATTTTGTGTATATATGTTGTGTTTTCTCCTGTGCATGTGCAAGAAACAATGAAAGATCACTATTTTTGAGCTTACCTCTGGACCAACTGTTTAGAGTAAAATTAAATATCTAGGATTTCTAAAGAACTTTTTACTATAGCTTTCATCATGTGGCATTATTCAAGGGTACATTTCTCATATCTAAATATCTAGAAAAAGCACTTTACCAGGTTTACTTCAGATTTTCAGTGTTTGTAGTTACTGCCAAATTGAATCAATTCATTGGTGCATGATATGAATTAGATCTATCTCCAATGAATACTTTCCATCAAGTTATAATTTCCTCAATCTAAAGATCTAGTTATAAAGTGTGTTTCACAGGACAGAGCGTAATGACATGAAATATAGAATTACTAAGTTCACTTCATCAAAGAATGTTAGTTCTATGTAAAACAAAAACATAGAGAACTGATTTCATATTTCAGAACATGTTATGATGCCTGTAACTGTGAGTATAATACAATCAGTTCTAAAAATGAACATAAAATAATCCAATTGCACTATAGCTTGGAATTACATGAGAACAATCTACAACTTGTGTGATACCATAAAACAGGTTTTGCAGTAAATAGTCATGCTTTGATATGCTAGAAAATGTGTATCTTTGACAAACCAAGGAAATCAAGCAATGAGTTCTTCCTCACCATAATGTATGGCTCAATAACGTATGAATTCTGCTCTTTGGGTATATGGTCAGTTTTGAAATAACAAGGGGTCAGCCAGCCTCCCTACAACTAAACTGGAAGACAGACTGGTAACTGAGGTGCGGTAAGGGGGGTCATCTTTTACACTTTCACCTATTCAACAAACAGGTTTCATTTTCCTTCACAAGTCACAAGAAGGCTTTCTATTCTATTACTCACAAATTACTTGAAACTGCACTGCATATTAAGTTCATTTGAAACAATTAACAGGTTTCATTTGCCTTCACAATAACTTTGATCACAATTCACAAGAAGACTTGGTAATCTCCCACTCACGGACTACGTGACACCAAACTGCACATCAAGCACATTTGTGCCAATATCTTTTCAGAGGTCTGCAAATGTTCAGACGGATTTTTTTAACTGGTTAAATATTTTAATTATTATTGTGGCCAAAATAGGACTTAGTGTCTGTTTTTAAGTTATGAATGATAGGTTTTATATAGACTTTTAAGTAGCTATGGCCTGAGTTTTTTATATTTATCTGATGTAAAATACATTTTGTGTTTTATACAATTTTGTGCACATCTGGGGCCCGATCCGATATGCAGCGTCACCCGCAAAAGCCGGCGACGCCGAAATTTGTGCTGGTTTGGTATCACATATACGGCATAAACTAGAAGTTATGCTCGTATATTTCTGCCTTCGCCCGTAGTTTTTTGGGCCATAGGCAGGTATACCAAACCAGCGCAGTTTGGTATCCAATATACAGCGTAAGGACTTACGTGGCGAAAATGGAGAAATCTTACTCCATTTTCACCTCACCACAAAATGTAGCCGTAGTAAGCCTTAGGGTGTCTATTGGAGCCCCGTAACTCCCTAAACTACCTGCCAAATAAAACCTAACACCTAAAGCATGCGCAATGTCTATCTACCTGTCAACCGCGATCCCCCGCCGCAATCCCTAATAAAGTATTTAACCCCTAAACCGCCGCTCCCGGACCCCGCCGCCACCTACATTAAAAGTATAACCCCCTAATGTGATCCCCCTACACCATCACCAACTACATTACATACCCCCTAAAGTGAGCCCCTACCCCGCCACCAACTACCTTACCTACCCCCTAAAGTGAGCCCCTACCCCGCCGCCATCTACCTTACCTACACCCTAAAGTGAGCTCCTACCCAGCTGCAATCTACTTTACCTACCCCCTAAAGTGAGCTCCTACCCCGCCGCCATCTACCTTACCTACCTCTTAAAGTGAGCCCCTTACACCGCCGCCATCTACCTTACCTACCCCCTAAAGTGAGCCCCTTATACCGCAGCCATCTATTTTATAAATATTAACCCCTAATTTAATCCCCCTACACCGCCGCCAGCTATATTAACTATATTAACACTAATTATATTAGGGTTAATATAGTTAATATAGTTATTATATTATATATATTAACTATATTAACCCTAATTATCGGCTAGATTTAGAGTTTTGTTGGTAACGACCCGCGTAGCTAACGCTGGCTTTTTTCTGGCCGCACCTTTAAAATAACTCTGGTATTGAGAGTCCACAGAATGGCTGCGTTAGGCTCCAAAAAAGAAGCGTACAGCATATTTAACGCCACTGCAACTCTCGATACCAGAGTTGCTTACGGACGCGGCCAGCCTCAAAAACGTGCTCGTGCACGATTCCCCCATAGGAAACAATGGGGCTGTTTGAGCTGAAAAAAAACCTAACACCTGCAAAAAAGCCGCGTTCAGCTCCTAACGCAGCCCCATTGTTGTCTATGGGGAAACACTTCCTACGTCTGCACCTAACACCCTAACATGTACCCCGAGTCTAAACACCCATAACCTTACACTTATTAACCCCTATTCTGCCGCCCCCGCTATTGCTGACCCCTGTATATTATTTTTAACCCCTAATCTGCCGCTCCGTAAACCGCCGCTACTTACATTATCCCTATGTACCCCTAATCTGCTGCCCCTAACACCGCTGACCCCTATATTATATTTATTAACCCCTAATCTGCCCCCCACAATGTCGCCTCCACCTGCCTACACTTATTAACCCCTAATCTGCCGAGCGGACCGCACCGCTATTATAATAAAGTTATTAACCCCTAATCCGCCTCACTAACCCTATAATAAATAGTATTAACCCCTAATCTGCCCTTCCTAACATCGCCGACACCTAACTTCAAACATTAACCCCTAATCTGCCGACTGGAGCTCACCGCTATTCTAATAAATGTATTAACCCCTAAAGCTAAGTCTAACCCTAACACTAACACCCCCTAAATTAAATATAATTTACATCTAAGGAAATTAATTAACTCTTATTAAATAAATTATTCCTATTTAAAGCTAAATACTTACCTGTAAAATAAATCCTAATATAGCTACAATATAAATTATATTTATATTATAGCTATTTTAGGATTCATATTTATTTTACAGGTAACTTGGTATTTATTTTAACCAGGTACAATAGCTAAAATAGTTTAAATAATTACAAAATTACCTGTAAAATAAATCCTAAATTACAATTAAACCTAACACTACACTATCAATAAATTAATTAAATAAAATACCTACAATTACCTACAATTAAACCTAACACTACACTATCAATAAATTAATTAAATACAATATCTACAAATAAATACAATGAAATAAACTAACTAAAGTACAAAAAATAAAAAAGAACTAAGTTACAAAAAATTAAAAAATATTTACAAACATCAGAAAAATATTACAACAATTTTAAACTAATTACACCTACTCTAAGCCCCCTAATAAAATAAAAAGCCCCCCAAAATAAAAAAATGCCCTACCCTATTCTAAATTACTAAAGTTCAAAGCTCTTTTACCTTACCAGCCCTGAACAGGGCCCTTTGCGGGGCATGCCCCAAAGAATTCAGCTCTTTTGCCTGTAAAAAAAACACATACAATACCCCCCCCCAACATTACAACCCACCACCCACATACCCCTAATCTAACCCAAACCCCCCTTAAATAAACCTAACACTAAGCCCCTGAAGATCTTCCTACCTTATCTTCACCATACCAGGTTCACCGATAGATCCAGAAGAGCTCCTCCGATGTCCTGATCCAAGCCCAAGCGGGGGGCTGAAGAGGTCCATGATCCGGCTGAAGTCATCATCCAAGCGGGAGCTGAAGAAGTCCATGATCCGGCTGAAGTCTTCATCCAAGCGGGAGCTGAAGAGGTCCATGATCCGGCTGAAGTCTTCTATCAACGGCATATTCAATCTTCTTTCTTCGGGAGCCATCATCTTCCATCCGACGCAGAACATCCTCTTCTCCCGACGCCTACTCGCCGAATGACGGTTCCTTTAAATGACGTCATCCAAGATGGCGTCCCTCGAATTCCGATTGGCTGATAGGATTCTATCAGCCAATCGGAATTAAGGTAGGAATATTCTGATTGGCTGATGGAATCAGCCAATCAGAATCAAGTTCAATCCGATTGGCTGATCCAATCAGCCAATCAGATTGAGCTCGCATTCTATTGGCTGATTCCATGGACCTCTTCAGCTCCCGATTCCATGGACCTCTTCAGCTCTTCAGCTCCCGCTTGGATGATGACTTCAGCCGGATCATGGACCTCTTCAGCCCCCCGCTTGGGCTTGGATCAGGACATCGGAGGAGCTCTTCTGGATCGATCGGTGAACCTGGTATGGTGAAGATAAGGTAGGAAGATCTTCAGGTGCTTAGTGTTAGGTTTATTTAAGGGGGGTTTGGGTTAGATTAGGGGTATGTGGGTGGTGGGTTGTAATGTTGGGGGGGGGTATTGTATGTGTTTTTTTACAGGCAAAAGAGCTGAATTCTTTGGGGCATGCCCCGCAAAGGGCCCTGTTCAGGGCTGGTAAGGTAAAAGAGCTTTGAACTTTAGTAATTTAGAATAGGGTAGGGCATTTTTTTTATTTTGGGGGGCTTTGTTATTTTATTAGGGGGCTTAGAGTAGGTGTAATTAGTTTAAAATTGTTGTAATATTTTTCTGATGTTTGTAAATATTTTTTTATTTTTTGTAACTTAGTTCTTTTTTATTTTTTGTACTTTAGTTAGTTTATTTCATTGTATTTATTTGTAGATATTGTATTTAATTAATTTATTGATAGTGTAGTGTTAGGTTTAATTGTAGGTAATTGTAGGTATTTTATTTAATTAAAACAAAAAAGAAAAAACAGGCGCACAAGGCACGATTCAAGTGTAAAAGTTTTAATAACAAAGTAACACATGCACAGTAATAATTGCACTTACTAGATTAAAAATAAAAAGTATGCATATAAATACCACTCCTTGGGTCTGCAGCTCCTGTAACAGTGGCACAGATGGTCTTTCTCCTTACAGCTTTTGTCCAACAGCATCAGGTAAAGGTGATCCGGATCCTTAACCTGAGCGTGTGACCAGCTTCTGTACACAGGTTGTTCTGCTTCCCAAAAAAGAGTGACAGTCTGCAGTGACTGGCCTGACGCGTTTCCCCCGACTTCGGCCGGGCTTTTTCAAAGGCTTAATGTTGTTAAAAATGCGCCCTTTTGTTTTAAAGGCACGGTGACCAATCAGAGAAGAGGTGTGAGTTTGATTAGCCAATGTTAAAAAGGGGTGTGTAAACACCATAAAACTGACATCGCTGTTCGTTGGAAATGCTCAGTTGGATTAACAGCTTGTTGCTAATTGCCTAAAAAAGTTGCCACAATAAGTATACATATAACGCTGACAAATTCCATATGTACAAAAACTCTGAAGCATTAAAACCGTAAAGGTAATTACGTGCTTCCTCATATGATGTTTTTTTTGGGAGGTGTATATTACACTGTAATTCCTACTTACATTGTCAAAAATAAAAACATACAGATATCAATTGATTATTCGTGGTTTGATACAGCGAACCTTTAGGAACAGTTCATATTAACTCTCCATATAACAAAAGTTGAATTTCAAATAATACATATTGTGTTCACAAAAAGTATCTACTACAAATAGAAACCTTTTACAAAAACCAGAAAGCATATATATTTTTAAAAAAGTAATGGTTCATGGAAAAATGTTTTTATGCAATTTTATTGAAGGTAATTTGATGGAGTTTAGCTGAATGCCTTTGATATTATAATAAACTATTCATTTATTATGCGTTTCTCATTGTGAGATTTTGATGGTAATCCCTAGTTAGGTGATTGTATTTTTGTTATCTGATAAGAACGTCTGTAGTCACTGGGTTTTGCTGAATGTGTTGAAAACATAAAATGCATGTTCCCTGCAAGAACAATGAACTACCTATTATGCGGGATAGGATAAATATATGAATATTAATTTTGAGTGCTAACTTATTCTACTGAAGACACTAAAAATTAAAAGATTTAGGATTAAAATAAAAATATTAAGATAAAAATTCCAAAGTTAAAAGGATTAACGATACCTGAAAGAACAAAATTCCACCTGTTTGTTAATATTTCGTACAATTATTTTCTAATAAAAATCCATATATTTGGTAACAGATGAGTACCTAAAAGAGTAATTGATCTCCCAGTGCTCAAGTTTGAATGCAAGCATGTAATCTATGAGATTAAAAAAATTCTAATAACAACAAATCTTTCTTAAAGGAACATAATTTTTCTTAAAGGA
Organism: Bombina bombina; assembly: GCF_027579735.1. Lineage (NCBI taxonomy): Eukaryota > Metazoa > Chordata > Amphibia > Anura > Bombinatoridae > Bombina > Bombina bombina. The sequence continues at coordinate 1,031,273,150 of NC_069500.1, forward strand.
ACATAATTCCACTTATTGTTACTGTGGATAAATAAGTGGAAAATCTAGACCAAATGAATATTAAAACAGTGAAATGCTAAAATTCATTCAGATACATAAAATCATGTTGATGTTTGTAAAAAATGTTTAAAAATTAGTATTAAGCGATTATTTCTAGATGATTTAAATAAAAGCTGCCACATCTATGTCAATGTTTAATCCTAGAGGCTGTAATGTCTTTAGTTTGTAAATCCACCTGGTTTCTAATTTTCTTAGTGTCAAGAGTCTATTGGGTTTTGTAGGAAGCACTTGATCTATTACTTGTACTTTCAGAGAGCTTGGATTGCTCCCATGACATTCTAAAAAGTGTCTCGGAACACTGTGATTCTCCATTTTTTCTTTAATATTGTTTAAGTGTTCGTTGGTCCTACGCCTTATTTTCCTTTTTGTACGGCCCACATATAAGAAATTGATTTAGAGCAGAACGATATTTCACTTCTCCAAAAGGGTCTCAATTTTGCCCCTAAGTCTAAACCCAATAAATTTGAGATGTTTGTAGACATTCATAAGTATGTGAGGAAACTCACTTTAAAAAGATATTTTTAAAAAAATCCAGAGTATAGAGAAAAACCAAACAAAGAATATTTAGAAGCAGGAGATTTAGGGACCCTGAATATCCTAAAAAACCTGGAAAATTTTGAATATATTCCACCTGATTTAGAATCCAATGATAGTCAGTTAGATCTTTTAAACTTTTCTACCCATGAAAATGAACCCATAATTCAACACTCCAACCTCAAAGCTAAATCCAGCTTCAACCCTATAGGTGCCCAGGGGGAACAATTATCGGCATTTAATAAGTTAATACTAAAAGATATTGAAGAATCCTTCAAAAATGAAAACAAATTCCTTAATAAAAATAATGATAATCTTAGTATTTTAGAAAGGAAGTCCCTCAAGAAATTAGGAGACAATAAAGAAATAATCATTCGCCCGGCTGATAAGGGCGGGGGCATAGTAATCCAAAGAAGGGAGGATTACCTCAAAGAGGCTATGAAACTCTTGGGTGATGAAAATACATATCAAATTTTATCAAAAGATCCAACAGAAGTTTTTAATAAAGAACTCAATGAAATATTACATAAGGCAAAACAAAAAGGAATATTAAATGATAATGAATACAAATTTATTTTACTCCACAACCCAATATACCAATTATATACCACCTCCCCAAGCTCCACAAAGACCTTTTAAACCCCCCGGGAAGACCAATTATTTCCGGGATTGGGTCAATTACAGACAAATTGTCAAAATATGTGGATTTTTTCCTCCAACCGTTGGTAAAATCCCCTAAAGCTTATATTAAAGATACCAAAGAAGCAATTACCAAATTTGAAGGGATAACTTGGGAGGAAGACATGATTTGGTTAACATGTGACGTTGCGTCACTTTATACATGTATTCCACATTCTAATGGAATTCGACAAGTGGAGTTAGAATTAAAAAATTGGTCATTTCCATCCGACCACATTGAGTTTTTAATAGAAAGTATAACATTTATTTTACACAACAACTATTTTAACTTTTTAAACAAATTTTATGTACAAAAAAGAGGGACTGCAATGGGCACTACATTTGCTCCCTCATATGCAAACTTATATGTTAATGCCTTTGAAAATAATTATATATGGAGTAACAATCCTTTTAACAGTAATATTTTAATTTATGCAAGATACATAGATGATGTTATTATTTTATGGAAGGGAGAGCAAGAGCTAATTAGTGATTTTATGAGTCATATAAATAAAAATGATTTTAATCTTACATTTACAGGTAATAGCTCCAAAGAAAAAATAGAGTTTTTAGATTTGACCTTTTTTAAAGATCATCAAGGAAAAATAGCGGTCAAAAATTACAGGAAGACTACTGATTGCAATAGTTTTATTCAAGCAAGAAGTGCTCATAAGAAAAGTTGGATCAATAATGTTCCACAAAGTCAATATTTAAGAATCAAGACAAATTGCACTCACTCCTCAGATTATGATGTAGAAGCCAATATTTTAGAGAAAAAGTTTTTAGATAAAGGTTATAATCCAGAGGTTTTAAAACAAGCAAAATTGAAAGTAGCAGATAGAGATAGAAGTTCTTTCTTTCATAACAATAAACCTACTGATAATTCATTACCAATAGGGACCGTGATACATGATACTTTGATTGGAGCACAATCAAGTAATAGTAATCCTACAAGATTGGTTACCACATATAACCAAGGCTCCAAAACACTTGAAAATATCATCAAGAAACACTGGCCACTTCTTAAATCAGACCCTGTTTTAGGTCCACATCTGGAAGATAAGCCAACGTTCACATATAAGAAAGGCAAGAGTTTAAAAAACATCCTAGCCCCCAGTAAGATCAAACCTTCCACAGTAAATGATGCCAATCCAAAAGTTGATAACTGGCTAAATAACTGGAAGGGGACCATGAAATGCGGAAAATCAAGATGTAACATGTGCAAACATATAAACAGAGCACCAACATTCCATAATAGTCAGTCCACAGAAACATACACCATTAATTTCAAAAGCAATTGTGATTCAATGTATGTTGTTTATCTACTAGAATGTGGGTGTGGCCTCTTATATGTGGGCCGTACAAAAAGGAAAATAAGGCGTAGGACCAACAAACACTTATACAATATTAAAGAAAAAATGGAGAATCACAGTGTTCCGAGACACTTTTTAGAATGTCATGGGAGCAATCCAAGCTCTCTGAAAGTACAAGTAATAGATCAAGTGCTTCCTACAAAACCCAATAGACTCTTGACACTAAGAAAATTAGAAACCAGGTGGATGTACAAACTAAAGACATTACAGCCTCTAGGATTAAACATTGACATAGATGTGGCAGCTTTTATTTAAATCATCTAGAAATAATCGCTTAATACTAATTTTTAAACATTTTTTACAAACATCAACATGATTTTATGTATCTGAATGAATTTTAGCATTTCACTGTTTTAATATTCATTTGGTCTAGATTTTCCACTTATTTATCCACAGTAACAATAAGTGGAATTATGTTCCTTTAAGAAAAATTATGTTCCTTTAAGAAAGATTTGTTGTTATTAGAATTTTTTTAATCTCATAGATTACATGCTTGCATTCAAACTTGAGCACTGGGAGATCAATTACTCTTTTAGGTACTCATCTGTTACCAAATATATGGATTTTTATTAGAAAATAATTGTACGAAATATTAACAAACAGGTGGAATTTTGTTCTTTCAGGTATCGTTAATCCTTTTAACTTTGGAATTTTTATCTTAATATTTTTATTTTAATCCTAAATCTTTTAATTTTTAGTGTCTTCAGTAGAATAAGTTAGCACTCAAAATTAATATTCATATATTTATCCTATCCCGCATAATAGGTAGTTCATTGTTCTTGCAGGGAACATGCATTTTATGTTTTCAACACATTCAGCAAAACCCAGTGACTACAGACGTTCTTATCAGATAACAAAAATACAATCACCTAACTAGGGATTACCATCAAAATCTCACAATGAGAAACGCATAATAAATGAATAGTTTATTATAATATCAAAGGCATTCAGCTAAACTCCATCAAATTACCTTCAATAAAATTGCATAAAAACATTTTTCCATGAACCATTACTTTTTTAAAAATATATATGCTTTCTGGTTTTTGTAAAAGGTTTCTATTTGTAGTAGATACTTTTTGTGAACACAATATGTATTATTTGAAATTCAACTTTTGTTATATGGAGAGTTAATATGAACTGTTCCTAAAGGTTCGCTGTATCAAACCACGAATAATCAATTGATATCTGTATGTTCTTATTTTTGACAATGTAAGTAGGAATTACAGTGTAATATACACCTCCCAAAAAAACATCATATGAGGAAGCACGTAATTACCTTTACGGTTTTAATGCTTCAGAGTTTTTGTACATATGGAATTTGTCAGCGTTATATGTATACTTATTGTGGCAACTTTTTTAGGCAATTAGCAACAAGCTGTTAATCCAACTGAGCATTTCCAACGAACAGCGATGTCAGTTTTATGGTGTTTACACACCCCTTTTTAACATTGGCTAATCAAACTCACACCTCTTCTCTGATTGGTCACCGTGCCTTTAAAACAAAAGGGCGCATTTTTAACAACATTAAGCCTTTGAAAAAGCCCGGCCGAAGTCGGGGGAAACGCGTCAGGCCAGTCACTGCAGACTGTCACTCTTTTTTGGGAAGCAGAACAACCTGTGTACAGAAGCTGGTCACACGCTCAGGTTAAGGATCCGGATCACCTTTACCTGATGCTGTTGGACAAAAGCTGTAAGGAGAAAGACCATCTGTGCCACTGTTACAGGAGCTGCAGACCCAAGGAGTGGTGTTTATATGCATACTTTTTATTTTTAATCTAGTAAGTGCAATTATTACTGTGCGTGTGTTACTTAGTTATTAAAACTTTTACACTTGAATCGTGCCTTGTGCGCCTGTTTTTTCTTTTTTGTTTTATGTTATCACTTCTGAGTCAAGACCGGTGAATTGCTGGCTGGAACAAGGCTGCACTATAAAGGCACAACAATTGGAATTCAATCCTTTTCACAGAGGAATTGTCTGGAACAGCATTCCAAGGAAAAACTTGCAGAACACCAGCTGCAAAAGTTTAACCTTTAAAACCAATCTACTCCATTACAAGGTACTGTGGTCAAGTCCTTTTTATATATCCCTATTTTGAGACTATGTGGACAATTTTTGACAATAGACTGATTCCACTGGGATTGTGTGTGTGTGTATATATATATATATACATTTTTATCATATATATACATTTTTATCATATATATATATATATATATTTTTTATTAGTTTTTAATATCTATAATATTTATTGTGGTTGGCATTAGAGCGCAAAAAATTTCTTGTTTTAATTTTATTTAATTAATTTATTGATAGTGTAGTGTTAGGTTTAATTGTAACTTAGGTTAGGATTTATTTTACAGGTAATTTTGTAATTATTTTAACTATTTTAGCTATTGTACCTGGTTAAAATAAATACCAAGTTACCTGTAAAATAAATATAAATCCTAAAATAGCTATAATATAAATATAATTTATATTGTAGCTATATTAGGATTTATTTTACAGGTAAGTATTTAGCTTTAAATAGGAATAATTTATTTAATAAGAGTTAATTAATTTCTTTAGATGTAAATTATATTTAACTTAGGGGGGTGTTAGTGTTAGTTTTAGACTTAGCTTTAGGGGTTAATACATTTTTTAGAATAGCGGTGAGCTCCAGTTGGCAGATTAGGGGTTAACGTTTGAAGTTAGGTTCTGCGATGTTAGGGAGGGCAGATTAGGGGTTAATACTATTTATTATAGGGTTAGTGAGGCGGATTAGGGTTTAATAACTTTATTATAATAGCGGTGCGGTCCGCTCGGCAGATTAGGGGTTAATAAGTGTAGGCAGGTGGAGGCGACGTTGTGGGGGGCAGATTTGGGGTTAACAAATATAATATAGGGGTCGGCGGTGTTAGGGGCAGCAGATTAGGGGTACATAAGGATAACGTAAGTAGCGGCGCTTTGCGGTCGGCAGATTAGGGGTTAATTATTGTAGGTAGCTGGCGGCGACGTTGTGTGGGGCAGGTTAGGGGTTAATAAATATAATATAGGGGTCGGCGGTGTTAGGGGCAGCAGATTAGGGGTACATAAGTATAACGTAGGTGGCGGTCGGCAGATTAGGGGTTAAAAAAATTTAATCGAGTGGCAGCGATGTGGGGGGACCTCGGTTTAGGGGTACATAGGTAGTTTATGGGTGTTAGTGTACTTTAGAGCACAGTAGTTAAGAGCTTTATGAACCGGCGTTAGCCCAGAAAGATCCCATTGAAAAGATAGGATACGCAATTGACGTAAGGGGATCTGCGGTATGGAAAAGTCGCGGCTGAGAAGTGAGCGTTAGACCCTTTTTTGAATGACTCCAAATACCGGCGGTAGCCTAAAACCAGCGTTAGGAGCCTCTAACGCTGGTTTTCACGGCTACCGCCAAACTCCAAATCTAGGCCTATATTAGGGTTAATATAGTTAATATCGTTATTATATTATATATATATTAAATATAATAACCCTATCTAACTCTAACATCCCTAACTAAATTCTTATTAAAATAAATCTAATTAATATTAATATTATTAGTTAAAATATTCCGATTTAAATCTAAATACTTACCTATAAAATAAACCCTAAGATAGCTACAATGTAATTAATAATTACATTCTAGCAATTTTAGGGTTTATATTTATTTTTCAGGTAACTTGGTATTTATTTTAACTAGGTACAATAGCTATTAAATAGTTAATAACTATTTAATAGCTACCTAGTTAAAATAATTACCAATTTACCTGTAAAATAAATCCTAACCTAAGTTACAAATACACCTACACTATCAATAAATTAAATAAACTACAAATATCTAAACTAAAATACAATAAAATAAACTAAACTAAATTACAAAAAAACCCCACTAAATTACAAAAAATATTAAAAGATTTTTAAGCTAATTACACCTATTCTAAGCCCCCTAATAAAATAATAAAGCCCCCCAAAATAAAAAATATTTCCCTACCATATTCGAAATTAAAAAAGCTCTTTTACTTTACCAGCCCTTAAAAGGGCCTTTTGCGGGGCATGCCCCGAAGAAAACAGCTCTTTTGCCTGTAAAAAAAAAACACAATACCACCCCCAACATTACAACCCACCACCCACATACCCCTATTCTAAACCCACCCAAACCCCCCTTAAAAAAACCTAACACTACCCCCCTGAAGATCTCCCTACCTTGTCTTCACCCAGATGGGCAGAACTCTTCCTCTGATCCAGGCGATGTCCAATCAAGCGGCAGAGAAGTCTTCTTCCATCCGGGCGATGTCTTCAATCAAGCGGCAGTGAAGTCTTCTTCCATCCGGCGATGTCTTCATCGGATTGAACTTGAATCTGATTGGCTGATTCAATCAGCCAATCAGATTTTTCTACCTTAATTCTGATTGGCTTATAGAAGCTGTTTGGCTTCAACAGAAACAATTAGATAACAAGATGAACATTAGAGACAGGTAATGTTGTGAAAATGTGTCTGGTCCAGCTGTAAGTGAGTCCTCAGGGGAACATTGAAAATGCTGATACAAGCAACATTAGACCTAGACCTAGAGTCCTAAAATCTGTTAAATATAGAAATAAACTTTCAAAGAGGCTGCATCATTGAAGGAACAATAAACTCTGAAATTATTGCTTCTATTTTACATTTGCAGGATGTATTTAATATTAGTTTCATTCATCAATTTAAATTATTTTTTTTCACTACAAATTTTATCTAAAATATTAGCCCCCTTGTATATTACCTGGCCACCTACCGCTACACTGCTTTTTTTTTCTATTTCAAAGTAATGGTCATCCAAAAATATTTGTCACTCTATGGCCTACATTTGTGAACACGCGTCCAATGACATCAGAAATTCCCGGCTTGGTCTTTTAACATCTTTGCACATGTGCAATGTTCGACTTTCGACTTTCTACGTGCATCCCATGAAGCGATCGATGTTTCAAAACATCATTGACGCGCCCCCTATTAAAGAGCATGCACCTTCCTTTGGAACCCGCTCTGAAGAGACATAAGCGGGATTGAGCTTCAGTGGGAGGAAATGTAGGTGGGCAAATATTTGTATATGGGAAGAACAAAATTGCTCTATACCGCCCATGTAAGATATGTTACCGAGGGATTGGAGAAGCACCGGCCATTAATGGTGCAATTACTAAAAGTAAGATTAAATAAAACATATAAATATGATTATTTTTACATAATCAAATATGCAGTTAAAATGTAAGGATAACAATAAACTTGGAAGGAGATTTTGATAACTGTAAATTTACTTACCCTTTAAAGTTATCATTGTATTGAAATTTTAAAACGCATTATTTCAATGTATAATTTCATGAGTTATTTTAGATAAGGCTTTCTATATATTTTGCCCTTTTGTATGTTTTTTTTACACAACTTTTGAAACAGTTTTTTTCATTATTGTATAAAATTAAATTATTTTTTTATTACCGCTGTGTTTTATTTGTCAACTATTCCTAAAGGATATACATTTGTTACACAACGAAAATAAGGATACGTATAGTATTTGTTTTAAAAGTAATGTAGTGAAAGAAATATTATTTTATATTATTTGGTTTTATTTGCTAGTTTGGCTGTAATAGAATCCCAGGTAATTTTCTCAAAAATGTATATGTATGTATATTTATGATATATAACATTTTTTATCATCCAGACATTTATTTAAAGCATTATAAAAAATCATAAAATGGTATAAAGTTATCTCTGAAGAAGTCATTTTTATTATGGTTTAAGAGAAATTGAATTGAAATCTCTGTGCTTCCACAATGCACTTGGTTTAGATTAAAAGAAAGTAATGTCAGTAAATATGATCACTCATGGGCTATAATAGAGGCCCATGAGTTGGGCTATAATAGAGGCTTGTGTTGAAAGCAATTATTTTTGTGAAAACCCCAGAAGATGAGATCTGAGGTCAAACTGCTATAACAGCAAACAGCAAATGTAAATAGAATCCTAAAAACAGATTGTGAAAATCCAAAAAATGAATATAGTGTCATAAATACTGAATCTTGTTAAATATTATTTAGCTATAGGCTAGACACTTGCCACAAAGCAGCATCTTCTAAATAAATATTGCATAAAATGTTGCATTTTCATATACTTTAGTATACAGTTAAAGGGACAGTCTACTTCAGAATTGCTATTGTTTAATAAGATAGATAATCCCTTTATTACCCATTCCCCAGTTTTGCACAGTTTTTAAGCTTAGTTAAACAACGTTAAGTTATTTCAAGCATTGATCTTAGTGTTATCCATTTTTAGACTTTGTTTTTAACGATATAGGCGCAACCACACTAACTGTGTTTTTAATTTAGCTTCTATATCCGCCAATTTTTCTGGGTTTTATTGGTATAGTATGGTTGTTTAGTGGAGATACACTACACTATTTACTATTTTCATATCCTTTTTTACTGTCAAGGGGAATAACAGTGTGCCAGATATAATCCTAGAAAGAGCACACTGCACATTAAGAGCTAAGCCACCTCCTAAGAGCCCTTCAAGAGATGTTATAATCAAAATACTACATTTCAAAGATAAAGAGGAGATTTTGAAATGTGCAAGGCAAAAGCAGGACATCACCCATGCGGGAAACCCCATACAAATCTTCCAAGACCTTAGCCCGACCGCTTTGAAAAAACAGAGGGAACTCCATTATATTACAGATATCCTGAGAGAGAAGAAGATAATCTATAGATGTGGCTTCCCTGTCAGTATAATCGACACAAAAGGGAATACCACTGCCGATTTCAAGTGCGAAGATGACTTGCATCACTTCTGTGAGGCCCTCCAACTCAGTATCTCACCCCCAAACTCCTCCAGCAGAATGGCCTAAAGATCCTTACCCTCGGGTCCGCCGACATCGCACACACCCAGGAGAGATAATAAAGGCAGCAATGGAAAATCCACTGCTAAGAGAAGAACAACAACAACACAGCAAGGATAATGATTCCAGAAGGGACTGTTAATCCAGGACTTTAACAACAAGAGACTCTGAGAATACATTGCAGACTACAGGTCGTATGCATATTATGTTGAAAATGTTTTCTTTACAGGTTAGGTTTGGGGACAGGGAGACTGCCTCCATTGTATTGTATTTTATTGTACTGTATTACCTTTTCCATTGTGAGTTATCTTTACTGTTCATTTATAATTGCAAGCCAATCACACCAGATATAGCCTTATATTACACACCAAGTGTAGACTTTAGATCCTTAGGGTTGCACTGAGCGGCCCCCGATAATTACCAGCCACATAGAGTCCCTATACCACATTGTGCCTCTCCCCCACAATAACAACCACCCCTTGAGATATTGGAGGATTAGCTAAAATATAGACCAGAGCAAGGGGGGAGACAGGGAGATCAGACTCCACAGTCTACATACCATCATGATAGTACCCGCCTCTGCATTAGGAAACCACTCCACAGTCACTGACACTATGTCCTCACGACTCCTGAAAATTATAACCATCAACGCAAAGGGACTAAACAGCCCAGAAAAAACATAATTTATGTAAGAACTTACCTGATAAATTCATTTCTTTCATATTAGCAAGAGTCCATGAGCTAGTGACGTATGGGATATACATTCCTACCAGGAGGGGCAAAGTTTCCCAAACCTTAAAATGCCTATAAATACACCCCTCACCACACCCACAATTCAGTTTAACGAATAACCAAGAAGTGGGGTGATAAGAAAGGAGCGAAAGCATCAAAAAAATAAGGAATTGGAATAATTGTGCTTTATACAAAAAAATCATAACCACCACAAAAAAGGGTGGGCCTCATGGACTCTTGCTAATATGAAAGAAATGAATTTATCAGGTAAGTTCTTACATAAATTATGTTTTCTTTCATGTAATTAGCAAGAGTCCATGAGCTAGTGACGTATGGGATAGCAGATACCCAAGTCACTAGAGAGGGAGGGATAAAATAAAGACAGCCAATTCCGCTGAAAAATTAATCCACTACCCAAATCAAAAAAGTTTCAATTTTTATAATGAAAAAAACTGAAATTATAAGCAGAAGAATCAAACTGAAACAGCTGCCTAAAGTACCATTCTACCAAAACTGCTTCTAAAGAAGAGAAAACATCAAATGGTAGAATATAGTAAAAGTATGCAAAAGAAGACCAAGTCATTACTTTGCAAATCTGAACAACAGAAGCTTCATTCTTAAAAAGCCCAGTAAGTAGAAACTTACCTAGTAGAATGAGCTGTAATCCTCCGAGGCGGGAATCCACCCGACTCCAAATAAGCATGATGAATCAAAAGTTTAACCAAGATGCCAAATAAATGGTAGAAGCCCTTTTGACCTTCCTAAAACCAAAAAAGATAACAAATAGACTAGAAGTCTATCTGAAATCTGAATAGCTTCAACATAGGATCTAAGACTCTTACCAAAGAATGTAAGAATCTTACCAAAGAAGTCTTAGGAAAACAATAACTCCTCCCTAATGTTGTTAAAATTTACAACTTTAGGTAAGAATTGAAATGAGGACAGCAAAAATCACCTTATCCTGATGAAAAAATCAGAAAAAGGAGATTCACAAGAAAGAACAGATAATTCAAAAACTGTTCTAGCTGAAGAGATGTCCAAAAAGAACAATACTTTCCATGAAAGTAATTAATGTCCAGAGCAAGCATAAGCTCAAATAGAAGAGCCTGAAAAGCCTTCAGAACCAAATTAAGACTCCAAGGAGGAGAAATTGGCTTAATGACGGGTTTGATACGAATCAAAGCCTGAACAAAATTATGAATATCAGGAAGCAACACTGCCTTATTCTGATGAAAAATCAGAAAAGGAAATTCACAAGAAAGAGCAGATAACTCAGAAACTCTTCTAGCAGAAGAGATAGCCAAAATGAACAATACTTTCCAAGAAAGTAATTTAATGTTCAGAGAATGCATAGGTTCAAACGGAGGAGACTGTAAAGCCCACAGCACCAAATTGAGAATCCAAAGAGGAGAGATTGACTTAATGACAGGCTTGATATGAACCAAAGCCTGTACAAAACAATGAATATCAGGATGATTAGCAATCTTTCTGTGAAAAAAGAACAGAAAGAGTAGACATTTGTCCTATCAAGGAACTGAAAACAAAACCTGAAGAAATTATGAAATTCTAGGAATTCTAAAAGAATGCCAATAAAATTTATGAGAAAAACACTAAGAAATGTAAGTCTTCCAAACTCGATAATAAATCTTTCTAGAGGCAGATTTACGAGCCTGAAACATAGTATTAATCAATGAGTCAGAGAAACCTCTATGACTGGCCATCCGAAAGAGATCTGCATACCAAAACCTGAGAGGCCATGCTGGAGCCACCAGCAGTACAAACAAACACTCCATTAGAATTTTGGAAATCACTTTTAGAATAAGAACTAGTTGTGGAAGGATATATGCAAAATGATAATTCCAAGGAAATGTCAATGCATACACTACTTCCGCCTGAGGATCCCCGGACCTGAATAGGCCCCTGGGAAGTTCTTTATTCAGATGAGATGTCAACAGATCTATTTCTGGAAACCCTCACATCTGGAAAATTGAAAAACATATCTGGGTAAGAGACCATTCTCCCGGAAGTAAAGCTTGATTAACAGAGATAATCCGCTTCCCAAATGTCTATACCTGGGAAAAAACCCACAGAATTTATATAGGAGCTGGATTTAGTCCAAGCAAATATCCGAGATACTTCTGTCCCAGGCAATCAGAAAAGAAGGATAGGATCCAGCTTTATGCAAATAAAATCCATCTTTATTGGCAAAATTAAGTGGCTCAACGAACAGCATACATAGATAGTAAGCAAAAACCAGTGTGTGAGCGTGACACCACGGCTTACATGTTTCGGCGCTCAGCCGTAATCATAGCCATAGGTGTCATGCAGGTGAGTGCAGGTTTAAAGAACTGTGTTACAATTGTGATTGGTTAAAAACAATGAATACAAAACACGCCCACACCAGGTAAAGAGTAATTTGATTAACCCTTAATGTCCAAGTTACGTTACAGCAAGAGTACACACACTAAAGTATATAAGATAAATCCTTATAAATATGAACAAGATTCTAAAATAGAAAACCCATAAGAATAATATGAGTAATAATATGAGAACATTGGGGAAAAATTGCCCTAACTGTCGCAGATTATATCAGCGCTAGATATTGTTATAGTTAGCAAGCACTAAAGCATAATGTATATATTTTACTAAATTCTCAGATAGTATAGTTGAAGATGTGAATTGAGTAATAATAATATTAATTAACTGAGGTAAGTTCTCTTACAGAATTATCACTCCAAGGATGTACCCCATTAAAAAATGAAGTTATATGCTCGCATGTATAAATATATAAATATGCTCGCATGTATAAATATACAACACTAGTAAGTGCGATATACTCATATAAGTTCGCACACCTTGCGGGGCAGACTAAAGTAAGACCTTCAATACGTATGGGAGAATAATTCAAAATAGATGTTGTAAGTGCGAAGCACATCTAAAACACATCTAAAAATATCAAAAAAATGTATCGAAAAAGTGGGACAGAGGGATTGGATATAGCAGAATGACAGTACCCTTAAGTGAATGGTATGTATATGGAGTTATTTGAATATAAATGTTAATGTTAATGTTGATGTCTTAAAGTTATTCCCAGAAATTGATCAAATCATATCTTGAGTTTAAACCCAATGGTAATCTGGTTTTAAGGGTGTATATCCAATATACTTCCCTTTTAGCAAGTATGTTATCTAGATTGCCACCTCTCTTGGGCACCTTAGCTTGTTCTATTGCTGCCCATTTAAATGAGTTGAGACTACTGTGATGTTTTGTGGAAAAATGTTGCACAAGTGGTGTGCTTGATGTACCCTTTGTAATAGTCGAAAAGTGTTCTCTGATACGGGAATTTATATCCCAACTGGACAGAGATCAACTTTTGACGGATAAACCTGCCAATACACACAGAGATTTTTCAGGTGTTCACTTTGTAACAACTTTTAGCACACAATATTCCCAAATCTGCGACATAGTTAGGAAACATTTCCCGCTGTTGGCAGCCGACGAGAAGTTGGTTGAAACTGTATAACAAGGTGTTAGGTGTTCCTACAAAAAGAGCCCCACTTTGGCTTCCATTTTGTCTCCCACTGAATTAAAACAGACTTCAAGTCATACTAGCTCATGGTTACATCATCTGGGCATGTTTAAGTGTGGCCATAAGAAATGCAAACCATGTGATTTCTCTTGTTAAGTGTATCCAGTCCACGGATCATCCATTACTTATGGGATATTAACTCCTCCCCAACAGGAAGTGCAAGAGGATTCACCCAGCAGAGCTGCTATATAGCTCCTCCCCTAACTGCCATTACCAGTCATTCTCTTGCACCCAACGACTAGATAGGATGTGTGAGAGGACTATGGTGATTATATTTAGTTTTATACCTTCAATCAAAAGTTTGTTATTTTATAATAGCACCGGAGTGTGTTATTCCTTCTCTGGTAGAATTTGAAGAAGAATCTACCTGAGTTTTTACTATGATTTTAGCCGGCGTAGTTAAGATCATATTGCTGTTTCTCGGCCATCTGAGGAGAGGTAAACTTCAGATCAGGGGACAGCGGGCAGATTAATCTGCAAAGAGGTATGTAGCAGCTTATTATTTTCTGACAATGGAATTGATGAGAAAATTCTGCCATACCGATATAATGTAAACTCAGCCTTAAATGCAGTAGCAGCAACTGGTATCAGGCTGTCATGTATGTATATTTTACACTTCAGTATTCTGGGGAATGGCACTTCACTGGAATTATACTGTGTGCATAAGACTTTAGCCTAATTTGCAGGGACTGGCAACAGGCTCTTTAATAACACTTAATTTATGTTAAACGTTTTTTGCTGGCATGTAAAATCGTTTCATTTTCTGAGGTACTGGGTGAATAAAATGTTTTGGGCATTATTTTTTCCACTTGGCAGTTGTTTTATTTAATTTATGACAGTTTACTGATCTCTCTCACTGTTGTGTGTGAGGGGGAGGTAAAAAAATTCAGTCAGAAGCTCATTGTATTTCCTGCATGATCCGGTTCATCTCTACAGAACTCAGGGGTCTTCAAAACTTGTTTTGAGGGAGGTAATCATTCACAGCAGAGCTGTGAGATTGTAGTTGACTGTGATAAAAAACGTTTATTTCTGTAACTTTTTTTTCTGCTATCAGGGTTAGTTATCCTTCGCTGATGGGAACAAGCCTTTGCTAAAATTGTGTTTTTTACAAAGATTTGATGCTATAACCTTTTAGTTTATTAACTTTCAACTGTCATAACTCTTTCTGTGCTTCTTATAGGCACAGTACGTTTTCATATTATAGTAAATTACTTGAAAAGTATTTCCAAGTTGCTAGTTTATTTGATAGTGTGTTAAACATGTCTGATTCAGAGGAAGACATCTGTGCTATATGTGCTAATGCCAAAGTGGAGCCCAATAGAAATTTATGTACTAACTGTATTGATGCTACTTTAAATAAAAGTCAATCTGTACAAATTGAACACATTTCACCAAACAACGAGGGGAGAGTTATGCCGACTAACTCGCCTCACGTGTCAGTACCTGCATCTCCCGCTCGGGGGGTGCGTGATATTGTGGCGCCGAGTACATCTGGGCGGCCATTACAAATCACATTACAGGATATGGCTACTGTTATGACTGAAGTTTTGGCTAAATTACCAGAACTAAGAGGTAAGCGTGATCACTCTGGGGTGAGAACAGAGTGCGCTGATAATGTTAGGGCCATGTCAGATACTGCGTCACAACTTGCAGAACATGAGGACGGAGAGCTTCATTCTGCGGCTGACGGTTCTGATCCAAACAGATTGGATTCAGATATTTCAAATTTTAAATTTAAGCTGGAAAACCTCCGTGTATTACTAGGGGAGGTGTTAGCGGCTCTGAATGATTGTAACACATTTGCAATACCAGAAAAAATGTGTAGGTTGGATAAATATTTTGCGGTACCGTCGAGTACTGATGTTTTTCCTATACCTAAGAGACTTACTGAAATTGTTACTAAGGAGTGGGATAGACCCGGTGTGCCGTTCTCACCCCCTCCGATATTTAGAAAGATGTTTCCAATAGACACCACCACACGGGACTTATGGCAAACGATCCCTAAGGTGGAGGGAGCAGTTTCTACTTTAGCTAAGCGTACCACTATCCCGGTGGAGGATAGCTGTGCCTTTTCAGATCCAATGGATAAAAAGTTAGAGGGTTACCTTAAGAAAATGTTTGTTCAACAAGGTTTTATATTGCAATCCCTTGCATGCATTGCGCCTGTCACGGCTGCAGCAGCATTTTGGTTTGAGTCTCTGGAAGGGACACTTGAATCAGCTCCATTAGATGAGATTACACACAGGCTTAAAGCTCTTAAGTTAGCTAACTCATTTATTTCAGATGCCGTAGTACATTTAACTAAGCTTACGGCTAAGAATTCCGGATTCGCCATTCAGGCGCGCAGAGCACTGTGGCTAAAATCCTGGTCAGCTGACGTTACTTCTAAGTCTAAATTTCTTAATATACCTTTCAAAGGGCAGACCTTATTCGGGCCCGGATTGAAAGAAATTATCGCTGACATTACAGGAGGTAAAGGCCATGCCCTGCCTCAAGACAGAGCCAAACCTAAGGCTAGACAATCTAATTTTCGTTCCTTTCGGAATTTCAAAGCAGGAGCAGCATCAACTTCCTCTGCTCCAAAACAAGAAGGATCTGTTGCTCGCTACGGACAAGGCTGGAGACCTAACCAGTCCTGGAACAAGGGCAAGCAGGCCAGGAAACCTGCTGGTGCCCCTAAAACAGCATGAATTGAGGGCCCCCGATCCGGGAACGGATCTAGTGGGGGGCAGACTTTCTCTCTTCGCCCAGGCTTGGGCAAGAGATGTCCAGGATCCCTGGGCGCTAGAGATAATATCTCAGGGATACCTTCTGGACTTCAAATACTCTCCCCCAAGAGAGAGATTTCATCTGTCAAGGTTGTCAACAAACCAAATAAAGAAAGAGGCGTTTCTACGCTGCGTACAAGAGCTTTTATTAATGGGAGTAATCCATCCAGTTCCACGGTCGGAACAGGGACAAGGGTTTTACTCAAATCTGTTTGTGGTTCCCAAAAAAGAGGGAACTTTCAGGCCAATCCTGGATTTAAAGATCCTAAACAAATTCCTAAGAGTTCCATCGTTCAAAATGGAGACTATTCGGACAATTTTACCCATGATCCAAAAGGGTCAGTACATGACCACAGTGGATTTAAAGGATGATTACCTTCACATACCGATTCACAAAGATCATTACCGGTATCTAAGGTTTGCCTTTCTAGACAGGCATTACCAGTTTGTAGCTCTTCCATTCGGATTGGCTACGGCTCCGAGAATCTTCACAAAGGTTCTGGGTGCTCTTCTGGCGGTACTAAGACCGCGAGGAATTGCGGTAGCTCCGTACCTAGACGACATTCTGATACAAGCTTCAAGCTTTCAAACTGCCAAGTCTCATACAGAGTTAGTACTGGCATTTCTAAGGTCGCATGGATGGAAGGTGAACGAAAAGAAGAGTTCTCTCTTTCCACTCACAAGAGTTCCCTTCTTGGGGACTCTTATAGATTCTGTAGAAATGAAGATTTACCTGACAGAAGACAGGTTAACAAAGCTTCAGAATGCATGCCGTGTCCTTCATTCCATTCAACACCCGTCAGTAGTTCAATGCATGGAGGTGATCGGCTTAATGGTAGCAGCAATGGACATAGTACCCTTTGCACGCCTACATCTCAGACCGCTGCAATTGTGCATGCTAAGTCAGTGGAATGGGGATTACTCAGACTTGTCCCCTACTCTGAATCTGGATCAAGAGACCAGAAATTCTCTTCTATGGTGGCTTTCTCAGCCACATCTGTCCAGGGGGATGCCATTCAGCAGGCCGGACTGGACAATTGTAACAACAGACGCCAGCCTACTAGGTTGGGGCGCTGTCTGGAATTCTCTGAAGGCTCAGGGACAATGGAATCAGGAGGAGAGTCTCCTACCAATAAACATTCTGGAATTGAGAGCAGTTCTCAATGCCCTTCTGGCTTGGCCCCAGTTAACAACTCGGGGGTTCATCAGGTTTCAGTCGGACAACATCACGACTGTAGCTTACATCAACCATCAGGGAGGGACAAGAAGCTCCCTAGCAATGATGGAAGTATCAAAGATAATTCGCTGGGCAGAGTCTCACTCTTGCCACCTGTCAGCAATCCACATCTCGGGAGTGGAGAACTGGGAGGCGGATTTCTTAAGTCGTCAGACTTTTCATCCGGGGGAGTGGGAACTTCATCCGGAGGTCTTTGCCCAAATACTTCGACGTTGGGGCAAACCAGAGATAGATCTCATGGCGTCTCGACAGAACGCCAAGCTTCCTCGTTACGGGTCCAGATCCAGGGATCCGGGAGCGGTTCTGATAGATGCTTTGACAGCACCTTGGACCTTCGGGATGGCTTATGTGTTTCCACCCTTCCCGATGCTTCCTCGATTGATTGCCAGAATCAAACAGGAGAGAGCATCAGTGATTCTAATAGCGCCTGCATGGCCACGCAGGACTTGGTATGCAGATCTAGTGGACATGTCATCCTGTCCACCTTGGTCGCTACCTCTGAAACAGGACCTTCTGATCCAGGGTCCCTTCAAACATCAAAATCTAATTTCTCTGAAGCTGACTGCTTGGAAATTGAACGCTTGATTTTATCAAAACGTGTTTTTTCTGAGTCAGTTATTGATACCTTAATACAGGCTAGGAAGCCTGTTACCAGAAAGATTTACCATAAGATATGGCGCAAATACTTATATTGGTGCGAATCCAAGAGTTACTCATGGAGTAAGGTTAGGATTCCGAGGATATTGTCTTTTCTACAAGAAGGTTTAGAAAAGGGTTTATCCGCTAGTTCCTTAAAGGGACAGATTTCAGCTCTGTCCATTCTTTTACACAAACGTCAGTCAGAAGTTCCGGACGTTCAAGCTTTTTGTCAGGCTTTAGCTAGGATCAAGCCTGTGTTTAAAACTGTTGCTCCACCATGGAGTTTGAACTTAGTTCTTAATGTTTTACAGGGGGTTCCGTTTGAACCCCTTCATTCCATTGATATCAAGTTGTTATCTTGGAAATTTCTGTTTTTAATGGCGATTTCCTCGGCTCGAAGAGTCTCTGAGTTATCTGCCTTACATTGTGATTCTCCTTATCTGATTTTTCATTCAGACAAGGTAGTTCTGCGTACTAAACCTGGGTTCCTACCTAAGGTGGTCACTAACAGGAATATCAATCAAGAGATTGTGGTTCCATCTTTGTGTCCTAATCCTTCTTCGAAAAAGGAACGTCTGCTACACATTCTAGATGTAGTCCGTGCCCTGAAATTTTATCTACAGGCAACTAAGGATTTTCGACAAACGTCTTCCCTGTTTGTCGTTTATTCTGGTCAGAGGAGAGGTCAAAAAGCTTCGGCTACCTCTCTCTCCTTTTGGCTTCGTAGCATAATACGGTTAGCCTATGAGACTGCTGGACAGCAGCCTCCTGAAAGAATTACAGCACATTCTACTAGAGCTGTGGCTTCCACTTGGGCCTTTAAGAATGAGGCTTCTGTTGAACAGATTTGCAAGGCTGCAACTTGGTCTTCTCTTCATACTTTTTCCAAATTTTACAAATTTGACACTTTTGCTTCTTCGGAGGCTGTTTTTGGGAGAAAGGTTCTTCAGGCAGTGGTTCCTTCCGTATAAAGAGCCTGCCTGTCCCTCCCGTCATCCGTGTACTTTAGCTTTGGTATTGGTATCCCATAAGTAATGGATGATCCGTGGACTGGATACACTTAACAAGAGAAAACATAATTTATGCTTACCTGATAAATGTATTTCTCTTGTAGTGTATCCAGTCCACGGCCCGCCCTGTCACTTTAAGGCAGGTAATTTTTCCATTAAACTACAGTCACCACTGCACCCTATGGTTTTCCTTTCTCTGCATGTTTTCGGTCGAATGACTGGTAATGGCAGTTAGGGGAGGAGCTATATAGCAGCTCTGCTGGGTGAATCCTCTTGCACTTCCTGTTGGGGAGGAGTTAATATCCCATAAGTAATGGATGATCCGTGGACTGGATACACTACAAGAGAAATAAATTTATCAGGTAAGCATAAATTATGTTTTTGCATGGGTTACCAAAGAATTTACCTCAGCAATAACAGGACAGACATATCCCATTAAAACTTGCTTAAATTGCCAAAGTACTAACGTCATATATATCATTACATGTACCCTTTGTAATATTCAATACATAGGGTTAACCTCTAGGGATATAAATTCCCGTATCAGAGAACACTTTTCGACTATTACAAAGGGTACATCAAGCACACCACTTGTGCAACATTTTTCCACAAAACATCACAGTAGTCTCAACTCATTTAAATGGGCAGCAATAGAACAAGCTAAGGTGCCCAAGAGAGGTGGCAATCTAGATAACATACTTGCTAAAAGGGAAGTATATTGGATATACACCCTTAAAACCAGATTACCATTGGGTTTAAACTCAAGATATGATTTGATCAATTTCTGGGAATAACTTTAAGACATCAACATTAACATTAACATTTATATTCAAATAACTCCATATACATACCATTCACTTAAGGGTACTGTCATTCTGCTATATCCCATCCCTCTGTCCCACTTTTTCGATACATTTTTTCGATATTTTTAGATGTGTTTTAGATGTGCTTCGCACTTACAACATCTATTTTGAATTATTCTCCCATACGTATTGAAGGTCTTACTTTAGTCTGCCCCGCAAGGTGTGCGAACTTATATGAGTATATCGCACTTACTAGTGTTGTATATTTATACATGCGAGCATATTTATATATTTTTACATGCGAGCATATAACTTCATTTTTTAATGGGGTACATCCTTGGAGTGATAATTCTGTAAGAGAACTTACCTCAGTTAATTAATATTATTATTACTCAATTCACATCTTCAACTATACTATCTGAGAATTTAGTAAAATATATACATTATGCTTTAGTGCTTGCTAACTATAACAATATCTAGCGCTGATATAATCTGCGACAGTTAGGGCAATTTTTCCCCAATGTTCTCATATTATTACTCATATTATTCTTATGGGTTTTCTATTTTAGAATCTTGTTCATATTTATAAGGATTTATCTTATATACTTTAGTGTGTGTACTCTTGCTGTAACGTAACTTGGACATTAAGGGTTAATCAAATTACTCTTTACCTGGTGTGGGCGTGTTTTGTATTCATTGTTTTTAACCAATCACAATTGTAACACAGTTCTTTAAACCTGCACTCACCTGCATGACACCTATGGCTATGATTACGGCTGAGCGCCGAAACATGTAAGCCGTGGTGTCACGCTCACACACTGGTTTTTGCTTACTATCTATGTATGCTGTTCGTTGAGCCACTCCTGGCGTTTTAATTTTGCCAATAAAGATGGATTTTATTTGCATAAAGCTGGATCCTATCCTTCTTTTCTGATTGCCTTTATCGCACCAGTTTGGATTAGCTCAAAGCCCTTGCATACGAAGAAAATCTGTTGTGAAACCCGGGTGAAGCAAGAGCACCGCCCCCCTACCAGAGATCCTGCAACGTCACAAACAGACATCGCAGTGCACCTGTGCCTAGCCTGAAGCGCTGCTGGAGATTCCCACTGTTTGCCGGTTGGTTTGGAGCGGACAGCCCACCAATTCAATTTCGGTTTGACCACGGAGGTCCCCCGGCATCCTTGAATTCCAGTCTGAGGTACTGCACGACATATACAGACTCCGGGGGCGGTTAGGCTCCTCAAGGGTAAGTCCCGCACACAACAGTATTCGCACTTACAACATCTATTTTGAATTATTCTCCCATACGTATTGAAGGTCTTACTTTAGTCTGCCCCGCAAGGTGTGCGAACTTATATGAGTATATCGCACTTACTAGTGTTGTATATTTATACATGCGAGCATATTTATATATTTTTACATGCGAGCATATAACTTCATTTTTTAATGGGGTACATCCTTGGAGTGATAATTCTGTAAGAGAACTTACCTCAGTTAATTAATATTATTATTACTCAATTCACATCTTCAACTATACTATCTGAGAATTTAGTAAAATATATACATTATGCTTTAGTGCTTGCTAACTATAACAATATCTAGCGCTGATATAATCTGCGACAGTTAGGGCAATTTTTCCCCAATGTTCTCATATTATTACTCATATTATTCTTATGGGTTTTCTATTTTAGAATCTTGTTCATATTTATAAGGATTTATCTTATATACTTTAGTGTGTGTACTCTTGCTGTAACGTAACTTGGACATTAAGGGTTAATCAAATTACTCTTTACCTGGTGTGGGCGTGTTTTGTATTCATTGTTTTTAACCAATCACAATTGTAACACAGTTCTTTAAACCTGCACTCACCTGCATGACACCTATGGCTATGATTACGGCTGAGCGCCGAAACATGTAAGCCGTGGTGTCACGCTCACACACTGGTTTTTGCTTACTATCTATGTATGCTGTTCGTTGAGCCACTCCTGGCGTTTTAATTTTGCCAATAAAGATGGATTTTATTTGCATAAAGCTGGATCCTATCCTTCTTTTCTGATTGCCTTTATCGCACCAGTTTGGATTAGCTCAAAGCCCTTGCATACGAAGAAAATCTGTTGTGAAACCCGGGTGAAGCAAGAGCACCGCCCCCCTACCAGAGATCCTGCAACGTCACAAACAGACATCGCAGTGCACCTGTGCCTAGCCTGAAGCGCTGCTGGAGATTCCCACTGTTTGCCGGTTGGTTTGGAGCGGACAGCCCACCAATTCAATTTCGGTTTGACCACGGAGGTCCCCCGGCATCCTTGAATTCCAGTCTGAGGTACTGCACGACATATACAGACTCCGGGGGCGGTTAGGCTCCTCAAGGGTAAGTCCCGCACACAACAGTATTCACCTGTATGCACCTTGCACTTGCACTTATATATTGCATATTAGAAGAGGACTTCCCACACTTCTCTATATCAATTTTATACTTCTGTCCCAGCCTAAGGACTGATAGTCCCACCCTGATGATTGACATACACCACAGTGGTGACATTGACTGAAAAACAATAAACGTCTCTTCTTCAAAAGAAAACTAACTGAAGAACTCTGAGAAAACACGGAGTCCTAAAAATAACAAATGGTAATCTCACCTCCTGAGATTTCTAAACCCCTTGTGCTGACAGAGATCCTCAGACAGCCTCCCAACCAAAAAGACTCACATCTGTAAAGATCATGGTCCAGGTTGAAAGAAACGAAGAAACCTGTAGAACTAAATGAGGGTGATCTTAACCAACAAAACAAGATAGTTAAACAGGATCTGAAGATTTAGAATATAAAATCCTAGAATCCCTGCACCAATATCCAGCATAAAAAACTGGAAAGCCTTTCTATGAAAATGAGCAACTGAATTGAATCCAACGCTGCAGTCATAAAACCTAAAACTTCCATGCATATGTAGCAACTGAAGGAAATAATAGAGACTGAAGGTACCGACAGACGGAACCCAAAATTGTCACTTGTCTGTTTAGAGACAAAGACAGTGATCCAAACTATCTGGAAACCTAAAAAAGGTGACCCTTGTGTGAGGAATCAAGAGCTTTTGAAAAAAAGATCCTCTAACTATGTTCTGAAAGAACAAAGTTGAATCATATGAGATTCCACAGCCTCAGAAAATAATCTGAATGAAAACAGAAAATGAAGATACGCATTTATTGTATCTAATGAAAACAAATGATGCCATCACAGACCAACAAAAGACAGAATAAACCATATAAATACCAATCTGAAAGATGATACATTTATATAACAAAAAGTTTTTCTATCTTTGGAACAATGAATAGTTTTGAATAAAACCCCAGAAGATTCCAGGTCTGAGCAGCACTTGAGCCCCAACGGGTGATCATCCGCGCTTCAACATTATCCCAAAATATATAGGACCGAAACACATCGAAAGTGTTAGCCTTACTGGAATAGCTGGAATATCAAAGAGAAAAAAGATTTCTCACAGACGGTTTTACTCTGAACTAAAATCAAAGAAATTTGCAAAACAACAAATTTCAAAAAAATCTAGAAGCCCAAAGTAACAGTTAAGAATTGATTCCAATTATAAACCAAATAATTGATTATCTTAAAAAGAAATATGGATTTTTTAGAAATCACAAAATTCTTCTAGCTAAAGACATAGATTAAACCTCATTTGCAAAAATATTCAATAAAATGAAGACACAAATGAAAAATATTAGCATGATAACCCAGTTAAAGGACCAGTCAACACACTGGACTTGCATGATCAACAAATGCAAAACAACAAGACAAATGCAACAGCACTTAGTCTAGTAGATTTTGTCCTTAACAATGCTAAAATAAATCATAATCTGATACTTGATTATAAAGTAAACAGAAAAAATTAAGCAATTGCAACATCATTCAAATAAATCACAGGTCCAAGAAAAGTACCTGAAAATAAATAATTTTCCTTAAATAAGATACAACCATCTAAAGGAAAAATAAATACTATTTTGCTATAGAAACAATAGCATAATTAGCAGGAGTAGAGATAGCCCCATTAAATTGAAGAACCTTCAAAATTGAAATGAACTACCAGCAAAGAATATAGTTTAAAACCTTTAAAGAAGGAAAAAAAGAAAATTCTCAGCCTATTCCATTCCCTAGTATGAGGAACTGGAAAAAAACCTCTGAAAATACAGAAGAATAAATAAGCAGAAATAAAATGTTAGTTAGTCTTGAAAGAACTAATTACCTTAATATCCAAAATAATCAACACCTTATCAACAAAGAACAAATGTACTTTAATAAAAAAAATAAAAAAGTAGATTTGTTAGTGTCAACATCTGATGAAGAAAATTCTGAAAGAGAAAAAACATCATCAGAGAAGGATAAATCATTATGTTGTTGGTCATTTGAAACTTCAATAATTAAAAAAGAAGTTTGAAAAAGACCTAAAATTTTTTATTAGAAGGCACGATGTCAGACAAAGCCTTTAAAATAGAATCAGAAAAATATTTTTATAAATCTTCTAAGTAATTCTTGTACATAAGATGTAAAAAGAATAGCAAATATATAAAGCATAAATACTAATGGATTCTGCATGTAAAAGTTTATCATGATAACTATTACAAACCATAGCTAAAGAAAAACATTCATAACATTTTAAAATAAATGAACTTATCTTTGGTAGGACTGAACTCAGTCAACAGGAATCCCTTAGAACATTTTTGAAACAGGAACAGAAATCTTGCAATATGTAATAGAAAAAAACAATATTTAAAGCAAAATTATCAAATTCCTTAAATGACAGTTTCAGGAATGGGAAAAGAATGCAAAATAATAAGCTTCTAAAAACCAGAAGCAATTAAAAAGTGAGGTTTAAATAATGTGAGGAAAAAAATGGAACAAAAATACGCCCACATTTTTTGGCGCCAAATATGACGCCCACATTATTGGCGCTAAATACAACGCCCATATTTTTGGCGCCAAGTATGACGCCACATCCTCTGACGCTGAAACCGACGCCCACATTTTTTGGCGGGAAAAAAATGTCTGAATACACATGCGTCAAAAAAGACGTTACAGAATACAACTTCCGGCGTCAACTACGGCGCCGGAAATGACAAAAAATTTTGCGCCAAAAAAGTCTGCGCCAAGAATGACGCAATAAAAAGAAACATTTTCTGCCCCCGCGAGCCTAACAGCACGCAGGGAAAAATGGTCAATTGAAAATTTTCAAGGTAATGAAAAATAAATTGAATTTAAAATGCATTATCCCAAATAATGAAACTGACAGTCTGAATTATAAAGGAATACGATTATCCTGAATCATGGCAAATATAAGTTTAAAGACATAAATTTAGAACTTTACATATAAAGTGCCCAACCATAGCTTAGAGTGTCACAAAAAATAAGATTTACTTACCCCAGGACACTCATCTACATATAGTAGATAGCCAAACCAGTACTGAAACGAGAATCAGTAGAGGTAATGGTATATAAGAGTATATCGTCGATCTGAAAAGGGAGGTAAGAGATGAATCTCTACGACCGATAACAGAGAACCTATGAAATAGATCCCGTAGAAGGAGACCATTGTATTCAAATAGGCAATACTCTCTTCACATCCCTCTGACATTCACTGCACTCTGAGAGGAAAACCGGGCTTCAGCCTGCTGCGAAGCGCATATCAACGTAGAATCTAGCACAAACTTACTTCACCACCTCCATGGGAGGCAAAGTTTGTAAAACTAAATTGTGGTTGTGGTGAGGAGTGTATTTATAGGCATTTTAAGGTTTGGGAAACTTTGCCCCTCCTGGTAGGAATGTATATCCCATACATCACTAGCTCATGGACTCTTGCTAATTACATGAAAGAAATGATCAATAGCATTCACCCAACTTCACAGGGAGATGGGAGATATTGTATACGTTCAGGAAACCCACTTCAAGAAAGGGAGGGAACCTAAATATATAAATAACAGATACAGGACTGTGTTTCTGGCCTCAGGCAGTTCAAAGAAAGGAGGAGTGGGTATATTCATTCAGAACACCATATATTTTAACCCCACAAACGTTATCAAAGATCCAAACGGCTCTTATCTGGTGGTCACTAGTTTACTTTATAACTCATACGTAACGCTAGCTAATGTGTACCTCCCAAACAGGTGACACAACACTTACTGGAATGCTCAAAAGGCATAGTGCTGCTGGGGGGAGACTTGAATATGCCCTTGGACCCTTCTCAAGACACGTCTCTGGGTAGAACTAGCACCCAACAGAAGGTTATTAAGACTGTGTAAAGTCCCTACTACACCAACTTAGAATCCACGATGTTTGAAGGACGAAACACCCGCACGTAAGAGACTACACATTTTACTCCCATCCTCACCAAGTGTGCACTAGGATAGATTACATAATAACAGATCAGATAGGGTTAGCACTGATAGAAGAATCCAACATACTGCCGACTACTTGGTCGGACCATGCCCCAGTGAGTTGTACCATCAAGTGGCCAAATGTCCCAGTTAAACCATACATATGGAGATTAGACGAACACCTGATTGACAACCCACTGATCAAATCGGAGATTGATGCCGTATTAGGCCACTACTTTCAGGAAAATGCAACGGGAATGGTACCAACACACATAGGGCTCCATGTACTAAGCCGTCAATTCATCCGTCATTGTAGACGCGGATAAACTCGCCGTTATTCGCCGCAGGCGAAATGGTGTCCGCTGTCGCTATGTACTAATATTCCCCCAATAAATAGACAAGTCTAGCCCGCCGCGAGCAGTTGCGGATTGTTGATAAATTTGACGCCTCGCTCGCCGCGACTAAGCTGATGTACTTAACTTTCAGTTGAATTGTCTGGCCAATTATTAACACGTGACATGCAAGGTGTCACGAACATCATAGTAGTCACGGGAATAGAATTTTGCTCCTATAAAAGTTCAACTTATCTAAACAACTTTATTATTGTTCAAAAATTTTTGAAGAGTGATAACAGAGCGTTATTTTTGTAATATTTATTTACAATTTGGATATGGCTTCATCTGGATCTGATAATATATAAATATTAATATAAAAATAATTATAAAGATTGACAACTATACAATACAAATTTAAAATATAGATTACTCTTTAATTACAGTCGACAAATTGGGCGCAATTTATGTACATGGAAATGAGAGACAAATTAGACGCCAGTTATGCTGTAAGTACAATGCTGATATTACTGCCTTTTATATATGTCTAGACTGGCGTCTAGATTGACTTTCCTATTGTTTTGTACCTTGCCCGCCACCTAAAAGGTGGCGAGGAAATAATAACGAGGTGGGAGCGGAAATTGTAGCGAGCGGACAAATAGATTTTTTAGTACATTCGTTTTTGGCGAGTTGGTGGTCAAATGTGTCTAATTACAGTGAAAAATGGAGCGGTAGCGAGGTTTGGCGGATAAGTACGCTCGCAATTTTAAAGATGCGAGTTTTAACATAATTGATGGCTTTGTACATATCAGTTTGCGAATTTTGACGCGAGATTTGTTGCGGGTAGCTCGCTGACTGCTTAGTACATGGAGCCCATAGTATGGGAAGCACACAAATGTGTACTAAGGGGGGAGTTCATTAAGCAGCAAGCTAAAGAAACTAAAAACAACAGACAATTTGTCAACTCAACCACTTCTCAGATTAGATACTAGGAATCAGAGCTTAAAAATAGACCTGATTCTAGGGAAATTTTAGACAGACTGACTTGCACCTGGCGCAATCTTAACAATTACTTGATTAGGGAATACCAGAGAAAAGCCGATAAACTACAACAGAGGTACTTTGACACAAATGACAAGATCAGACCCTCCCTGGCCAGAACCCTTAAAAGAAAACAATTAGATACCCATATACACTCGTTGACAGATGAGTTAGCATTCACATCGCAGAGACACTAAGACAATACTACGGGACACTGTACAACATACAGAACGACCATAAGAAAGAAGACATTGACAGATTCCTGAGGGATGTACACTTAAATTCCCTAACCTGAGATGACATAGAACAGCTTGACTCACAAATAACAGCTGATGAGGTCAAAATGGCCGTCAAACAAATGCCCAATGGTAAGAGCCCAGGTCCATACGGCCTGAGCGTTAAATATTACAAAACCTATCTACATCACATGATAGTCCCATTGACCGCCCTATTTAACTTCTTATTAAGAGACGGGGGCTTCTCGGTTCAGATGCTAGAGGCACACGTGACAGTGATCCCTAAACAGGGGAAGAATCCAGAGCAACCTGAAAGCTACAGACCTATATCCCTTTTAAATCTAGACCTTAAGATATTTAGGAAAATTTTAGCCTCAGGAGTAAATAAGATATTACCTAGACTAATACACCCGGACCAGGTGGGAAATGTGTCGGGCCGAGAGGCCCAGGACAATACTCTAAGAACCTTCCAGCTAATATCGTATGCCCAAATACAAAAGATACCAATGGCCCTTGTCTCCACAGACGCGGAGAAGATGTTTGACAGGGTGCATTGGAGTTTTCTAAGATCCATTCTAGTCAAAATGCACTTTAGTGATAATTTCATAAACCTGGTCTTCACCCTTTACCAGAAACCCACCGCCCGAATTAAAGTGAATGGGCTTCTCTCAGACAGTTTTGAAATAAGAAACGGCACGCAACAGGGCTGTCCACTTTCCCCTATCCTATTTGCAATAGTCATAGAAGCCCTAGCACAAAAAATTAGGAATAACACCCCGGTAACAGGCATCTCCACCATGACAGGAGATTACAAACTGGCCCTTTACGCAGATGACATCCTGCTCACCCTGACAAACACTGACACATCACTACCACGAGTCCCAGAGATATTTGAACATTTTGGGACGGTTTCCAATTTCAAGCTGAACCTATCAAAATCAGAACTGCTGAACATCACATATGATGCTACACACCTGGACTGCATACTTAGGGACTGCCCCCTTAAAAAACAAGACAAGAAAATGAAATATCTAGGTATTTACCTATCCCGATCAACAGGAAGTATTTCAGATAAACTATAAAGGACTAGAGACTAACCTAGTGACAGATCTGTCGAATTGGAAAAATAAATCAATATCGTGGTTGGGCAGGATTAATGTTATCAAGATGAACATATTACCAAGATTACTATACCTGCTACAGACCACCCCCATCCCCACATCGACAAGCTTCTTACATAAACTACAAAGCACTATTAAGCAGTATATATGGGGGGGGGGGGTCAGACCAAGAATTAATAAGAGAACACTGTATTTGCCCAGAAACAGAGGTGGCATCAGGATACCAAACGTTCTGACATACAAGCAAGCTATCACACTGCATAGATTATTGGACTGGTGCCACAATGACAAAAATAAACTATGGGTACAACTAGACTGCAATATACTAGGTACAGGGAATGCAGGAGACACTGCTTGGCTGGCGAGAAAAGACAGACCCCCAGAAACTTTCAAATACTCACTATTTATAGATTTTTTTTTGACCAATGGGACAAGCTTGTCAATACTACAATGAACATTTCATCATACCCCTCTCCTTTGACACCTATATATAAAACTCGGCTCTTCCGTGAAAACATAAAGAGACACACTTTAACTATAACTTACCCTTCAAAGAGAAAACGTTTTCATATATAACAGAGAGGAATAAACTGAAACCTCTTGAGAAAATTAAAGAACAGACACCTAGCATTAAACTGAATTGGCTAGCCCACACACAGCTGACTCATTTCTTAACAACCCACAAACAAAAACACAACTTTACTAGACAGCTGACCCCATTTGAGACAGCATGCTCACATGAGACACCCACGACACATGCCATCTCACTTCTATATCATATACTATTGATAGAGGACACACAACTACTACCCTCCTACACTAAAGCGTGGGAGAGAGACCTATGGACAGACATCAGTTTACAAGACTGGCTGACAGCCTTTCAAATCACAAAATGAGCCTCGATAGCTGCTAGGGTTCAAGAATCCAGTTACAAATACCTATCCAGATGGTACTTAACACCAAGCAGATTTAAACCCATATATAAATCAACATCAGGGAAGTGCTGGAGAGAATGTGGGGGGGGGCTCACTCACACATATATGGTGGGAATGCCCAGGACTCGACAGATACTGGACAGAAATCCTGGACTATATCAGATATGCCACAGGAAAAGCCTTACAGGTTAGCCCGGAGACACTCTTGTTTCTCCAGTTGCCTAAGCTTGAAAGCAAGGCGAGTGAAGCTCTGAGACTAGTGATGTTAAATGGAGCGAAAATGTTAATCCCAAAATACTGGAAAAGTAAGACAATCCCAACAATAGAAGAGTGGAAGAGGCAAGTTGATTCCCTAATACACCTTGAGAGATACCACCACATGCAGAATGGCACTCTAGACACACACGAACACATGCAGATGCAGTGGAGGGAATGCATGACCCGATAGGTTGGAGGAGGAACTGGAAAGAAATAACCAGCAAACTACAGTAGGGAACCATTTACCCTTACTAACAAGGGAAGGCCAGTGTATGGGGAGAGGCACACCAGGATAAACTAACTACAACTAATGATGGCTGATGAGGGAGAGGGAAACACTAAAAACTGAAATGTGGATTACATTACAGTCCTTTTTTGCTTGTTGCACTGTTATGTTTCTTTTTACTTACACTTTTGGACTCTGGAAACCATGTTAGGTATCAAGTGACAGAATAACTATATATGGATGGTGAACTCATAAGAGTGCAAAGGACAAGCACAGTGAGACTCTTTGTGTTAAAAATGATAGGAATTTACAGCCAAGGCACTGGGTGTCGAGAACTTGACAATTGTGTATACTCAGTTAAAAATGGAAAACATGTTATATTTCTATAATTTTTCAATAAATCTTTTTTGGGAAAAAAAACAAAAACAAGGGCACTTTAATTCATCAAAGTTAACATTTCACTCGTTTTCTTCAAATACTTACCTTTTAATCTTCACAGCCGCTCCAGCAATTCCCCCGGCCGTCGGAAGCCTCTTCATACGTCAGAAATTACAAATCTGGATTCCTCCAATCATGGCTTTCCACCTTTGGGGAATCATGGCCTAAGGCAACGCCGTGATTGGAGGAAGACGGATTCGTAATTTTGGATCAGCGAAAAAGGGCTTGTGACGGGCGGAGGAGGCGCTGCAGCAGCTGTCAGGATTAAAAGGTAAGTATTTGAAAAAAACAAGTGAAATGTCAATTTTGATGAATTAAAGTGCCCTTGTTTTTAATAGGTTTATGAAAAAACAGGCACTGATTCATCTAAATAGACCTTCACTTTAATGGATATCCTCCTTCCTCCTTCCCTACGTGTACTCAGCAATAAATTACAGTATAGTAGAAGGCTTATAAATTCAAATATTGTTAGCGAGATTCAAGTAAAAACTTTCCAAAATTTAAAAGGGGTGGGCTGAATGTCAGAAGGGTAAATGCCCCTTTTATGGGTTGTTAAATTATGTTTCATTTCTCACTCTTCTAAAGAATAATAACCTAAACAGAAGGGTCATGTTCTAATAATGGAGGGGCCTAAGGTTGATATCTCCAATTTATATATTATAAACCTAAAATACCTGCAGTTTTGCATGTTATTAAATAGGCTACACATTATTATTACAATTATTAATGTTACAATTATCATTTATTTGTAAGGCTCCACAGAATTCTGCAGTACTTTTCATATGTTGCATAATTGCTTGGTCCAAAAATGGATAATTATGTTTTTGTTTCTGTAAATATTTTCTAAATGTCAAAAAGATTATATTCATCTGATGCACATAGAAATTAGAAGTGAGCATTTTAATGAACTGACAGTATAAAGAGTGAAAACTAGTTCAGGAGGAAATTTCCTCTTATTGCGTGCAGCTGACTCTTGGACATTGATCAGCATAAACTGAAAATAGCAATAACGAGATCAAACAATTGAAACAATCTACTCATCCATCTGTTCAAGGGAATCTGGGATTTGCATCTTATTTTAATTTACACATTTTGGATGCCCTCCTAAATTCAGGACACTGAAAATGTTAAATAGCATTTGTGACAGTGCTAAAAAACGAAATATTACTGATGGGCATCAGAGAGACATTTTAGAGGCCATTATAAACTTAAACAGCTTTTAATTTGGTAACACATGCATGTTACAATAGAGCAAAAAGTCTATAACAAACTGCATGAGAGGAAATGTGTATCTATTCTTTAGGTCATTGATATAAAGAATATAGACACTAAACATAAGAAGAGTTGGGATAAATTATTCTGCATCAGCTGCCCAATGCAAAGTATGCACTGGCTAAACAACTTACTTGTAAAGTGTAATTTATATGATAAAAAGCTCAGACACCCTGTTGTTGATAAGGTTTATATCTAGTGCAGCTGGTGTATGAGGATAAGAGGGATGAAAAGGGAAAAGCAGTGTGCAAGGTCCATTATTTAAAGGAATAATAATTGGCATGTATGCACACCTTAATCTGCGTTTTCTACTCAATAGAGCAGTTAAGGATGTTATGACTTAATTCATTATTTTTGTGGACAGGAAAATGGTTTTGGAATAGCCAGAGTATCTAATTAAGGATTAGTAACCAAGGGAACAAAATATATGAAATGCATAAAGGCTTAAATTTAAACAACTATAACTTAAAGATAGGATGGATACAATTTCACATTTCTTATATATATATATATATATTCTCAAAATTCTAACAATATTTTCAAGTTATTTTTTTTTTTTTTTTTTAAAAATCCTTGTGACCGAAAATGTAATATATTTTGAAAAAATTTTGTTTTATTTTGCACTTAAAAAAATCATGTTTAATAAGCCTCCTGTTCTGAAAGAGTGTAAATGATTATATAAGCCTTAAAACAGTGAATTATGGGTTAGATTACGAGTGGCACGTTAAACTGTAGCGTGCAAACGATATGGGGTATTTCTCGTCTTTTTGCACATGACAGTAATAGGGAGTGTATTACAAGTTTAAAGTAAATGAGTTCACTAGAACAAAATTAAATTTAACACTTAAAAGTCGGGTTAGCAAGACTTCAGAGCATTGGTTAACTGTTCGGCAAGACAAATTTGTTGCACTAAACACATTAAAAACACACTTAACAGTATAGTTACACTCATATTAACACTGTCTAATAAAACGTATTTAAAAGTAATAGCATTGCAAAGTTATAAGGCCTGCAAAGGGCTTTAATGTAAAGATTAGGGGTGGGCGAATGTGTTAAAAGTACAATTCATTTGGTAAAACAAATAGTACTGTGGACATTCGTTTTGGACAATCAAATGTTGAATTGAAAATGAAAATTCATTAAAATTCAGTAATCAAATGTTATTTCCGGTTTCTTAATGTTATTTTCATTTTCAAATATTCTTAATTAGATCGAATATCCACATTTGAAATTTCGAATGTAACATTGGATTTAACAAATACTATACAGAATTTCAATAGTTCATGTGGTAGGGAATTTAGTAAATTGATACATAATAGATACAAATTTATTGATTTGAATTTTTAAAATTCGAATATTGCATAATTTGAATTAATTATTAGAAAATTTTGAATTGAATATTACATTTAAAGAAAGCATTAGAAACAGAATTTATGCTTACCTGATAAATTACTTTCTCTTGTGATGTATCGAGTCCACGGATTCATCCTTTACTTGTGGGATATTCTCCTTCCCAACAGGAAGTGGCAAAGAGAGCACACAGCAGAGCTGCCCATACAGCTCCCCCTCTAGCTCCACCCCCCAGTCATTCGACCGAAGGTTAGGAAGAAAAAGGAGAAACCATAGGGTGCAGTGGTGACTGTAGTTTAAACAAAAAAGCTACCTGACTTAAAAGCCAGGGCGGGCCGTGGACTCGATACATCACAAGAGAAAGTAATTTATCAGGTAAGCATAAATTCTGTTTTCTCTTGTAAGATGTATCGAGTCCACGGATTCATCCTTTACTTGTGGGATACCAATACCAAAGCTTTAGGACACGGATGAAGGGAGGGAACAAGACAGGTACCTTAAACGGAAGGCAGCATTGCTTGTAAAACCTTTCTCCCAAAAATAGCTTCCGAAGAAGCAAAAGTATCGAATTTGGAAAATTTGGAAAAAGTATGCAGCGAAGACCAAGTTGCTGCCTTACAAATCTGTTCAACAGAAGCCTCATTTTTAAAAGCCCATGTGGAAGCCACTGCTCTGGTAGAATGAGCAGTAATTGTTTCGGGAGGCTGCTGGCCAGCAGTCTCATAGGCCAAACGGATGATGCTTTTCAGCCAAAAGGAAAGAGAGGTAGCAGTCGCCTTCTGACCTCTCCTCTTACCAGAATAGATAACAAACAATGAAGTTGTTTGTCTGAAATCCTTAGTTGCTTGTAAATAGAACTTTAAAGCACGAACCACATCAAGATTGTGTAACAGACGTTCCTTCTTCGAAGAAGGATTAGGACACAGAGAAGGAACAACAATTTCCTGGTTAATATTCTTATTAGACACAACCTTAGGAAGAAAACCGGGTTTGGTACGCAAAACTACCTTATCTGCATGGAAAACCAGGTAAGGTGAATCACACTGTAAAGCAGAAAACTCTGAAACTCTTCGAGCAGAAAAGATAGCTACCAAAAACAAAACTTTCCAAGATAAAAGCTTAATATCTATAGAATGTAAAGGTTCAAACGGAACCCCTTGCAGAACTGAAAGAACTAAATTCAGACTCCATGGCGGAGTCACAGGTCTATAAACAGGCTTGATTCTAAGTAAAGCCTCACTAAATGCTTGAACGTCTGGTACCTCTGCCAGACGTTTGTGTAAATGAATAGACAAAGCAGATATCTGTCCTTTTAAGGAACTAGCTGACAATCCTTTCTCCAATCCTTCTTCGAGAAAAGACAATATCCTGGGAATCCTAATCTTACTCCATGAGTAACCCTTGGATTCGCACCAAAAAAGATATTTTCGCCAAATCTTATGGTAGATTTTCCTGTTGACAGGCTTTCTAGCCTGAATCAGGGTATCAATAACTGACTCAGAAAAACCACGCTTTGATAGAATTAGGCGCTCAATCTCCAAGCAGTCAGACGCAGAGAAATTAGATTTGGATGCTTAAAGGACCTTGTATTAGAAGGTCCTGCCTCATTGGTAGTGTCCGTGGTGGAACAGATGACATGTCCACTAGGTCTGCATACCAGGTCCTGCATGGCCACGCAGGCGCAATTAGAATCACTGAAGCCCTCTCCTGCTTGATTCTGGCAACCAGACGAGGGAGGAGAGGAAACGGTGGAAAAACATAGGCCAGATTGAAGGACCAAGGCGCTGCTAGAGCATCTATCAGCACTGCCTGGGGATCCCGGGATCTGGACCCGTAAAGAGGAAGCTTGGTGTTCTGACGGGATGCCATCAGATCCAATTCTGGAGTGCCCCATAGCTGAGTCAGGTGGGCAAATACCTCCAGGTGGAGTTATAAAAACCGTTTGCCATGAAAGCAGTGTCAACCAGTATAAACTAGCCCTGTTATGTAAGCTTGAAATTCCATACTTAGTCTCTGAATACAGCTTACCCTTCCCTCATGGGGATATTATCAGTCTTTTCTAGCATTATCACAGTCTTGTCTAGAAATAAATGACTGAACATACCTTATTGCAGCCTAACCTGCAAACCGTTCCCCCCAACTGAAGTTTTCTTGCACTCCTCAGTCCTTTGTGGGAACAGCAGTGGATTTTAGTTACAACATGCTAAAATTATCTTCCTCCCTGCAGAAATCTTCATCTCCTTTCTGCTAGAGAATAAATAGTACAGACCGGTACCATTAAAATAACAAACTTTTGCTTGTAGAAAATAAAAACTACATTTCTAACACCACATTCACTTTACCCTTCCGATTGCTTAGAGCCGACAAAGAGAATGACTGGGGGATGGAGCTAGAGGGGGAGCTGTATGGGCAGCTCTGCTGTGTGCTCTCTTTGCCACTTCCTGTTGGGAAGGAGAATATCCCACAAGTAAAGGATGAATCCGTGGACTCTATACATCTTACTAGAGAAATACTATTACATTAAAAGAATGGTAAAATGTTGTACAAACATTCCAAATTCGTAACAAACGAACAATTGTGTTAAAATTTATTTTATTTTTCAAATGCTGCAAAACATTTGCCCATCCATAGTGGAGATAAATACATACACATGTCTAAATATGTGTATTATATGTTATATGACTTCATGCTACAATCATAAAGCTTGCAAAAATATTGCATGATTTTGTCTTCATAGTTTTGTTAAGGTTGTGAGGTTGCAGACGGACCATATTGTAAAGGTGAGATTGTTTGAAGTGAATTGAGCTTCTCTTCACCTATTTCCGTGTGTCTCACCATTAACATCTATAGTTTCCTTAAAAGTATGGTAAACTCATTTGTATTATATTGTAATATATTAAACCTTTAAATAAGTTATATCTATGCTTCTTTTTATTTTTATTCTAAAAGTATTCCTTCAGCAAATAAATTAGTTATTTATATAGCCCTTTTACCAGTGCCCCAGCCACCTCCATCTCAGATCAATTTCTTTCACAACTTATCAGGTGTGTAGTGCAGCCAATAAGGGGTGGCACCACACGCCCTATGTATTTTATTTAGCAGCACAATCCCACGTTGCTGCTTTGAGGCCATATTGGCTAGAATTCCAACTGCGCAGTTGCAGTTGTACTTACAAATCCAACCAAAGCTTAATGTAAACAGTGAATCCTCTGTAGAATAGCGATTAAGTGTTTACTTCTCCGGTTACTGTAGCACGTTTGAAAAGAGTGAGATGCCTATAACACAAGCGATCATTGTGTATGTGTAACGATCATTGTGTATGTGTAACGATCATTGTGTATGTGTAAGTGTATTACCTAGTGAGACACACCTGACACAAATAAGCATTGTAGATGTGTATTATCTAGTGAGATATCCCTGACACAAGCAAGCATTGTGTATATGTAACAAGCATTGTGTATGTGTATTATCTAGTGAGGCACCCCTGACATAAATGAACATTGTATATGTGTATTATCTAGTGAGACACCCCTGTCACAAACAAGCATTACGTTTTTGTAATATATATATCCAATATATATATTGTAAATATTTCATTATATCTTTTCATGTGACAACACTGAAGAAATGACACTTTGCTACAATGTAAAGTAGTGAATGTACAGCCTGTATAAAAGTGTAAATGTGCTGTACCCTCAAAAGAGATACTGTATATATAGCAAAGTTTATACAGACCAGCACTCTCAAAGTCCAACTATTCAGCTCCCAGGGTGCACTTAAACAATGTAATATAGACCAAATTTCCAGTAAGGCACTCTCTGATATGTAGTAATCAAATTTAGCTTTAATGAGTGATGTTTCGGGGGGGTACAACCCTGAAACGTCACTCAATAAAGCTAAATTCAATTACTACATACTGGAGAGTATCTTACTGGAGATTTGGTATATATATATATATATATATATATATATATATATATATATATATATATATGTATATATATATATTTGAAGATATAACAGAAATTTAGGACTGGATCTGATGAGTAAAATAAATCTGCAAGAGATCTGAATTCAGCTCAAACATTATTTTCTTACCAATCATTAAACTGAATAAAATCTATAAATGCTGAAATAGTTTCCCATCAGGGTCACTGCTCAGTGACAAAGAAAAGGCTGAAGTAAAGAATCCACAGTTTCAATCAAGCTATAGCTTGGGTAGGAGGCCAAAGGTGAAAGGTTTGGTTTTAGAGAGGAAATCGATTATAAATTAGAGAGATCATTAGTACAACTTATGAGTTGGAGGGCTGTGTTTGTTTGGGGTAAATAGGCAGTAATGTATTAATGCAGTGGGAACATAATGTCAGGTTAGTAGTTGTTACATATTTTATGTTAAACAGTTAGGGGTTAAAGTAAATTGTATGTAGTTAATTCTAGTGCTAGTAGGACACCAGTTCCCATATTTTTAAAGGGATATAAAACAGGTTGAGATCTGTGCATATCCTAAAAGGGCTAATTAATTAAAAATATTTTGTTTTTTAATTGCTGGCAAGTATTTTAAAATAATTTTCAATAATAAGCAAAATTAATTACATAGCTAAGCTGCCTGGATAAGGCAACTCCCCCCCCCCCTTATCAGTGTTCAGACACAGGCATTGTATTTCAACTGAGATTACAGCTTCTAGGCATGCTCCAGCAGATAACCCCTATGCATTTTTGCATTCTATCAACACAACAATATATATATAGATACAGTCATAGAATGAAATGTGTGGGGGGAGTTAGAGCTTTACAATTCAGAAACTAAAAAGAAAGGGTTAATGGCAAAGACCTGCAGTATAAATTTGCAGGTAAAGTAATTAAAGTATATATTATTATATTTTGTCTCTATTCCAACTTGCTTTATGTCCATTTAATCCCACAGATCTGTTGGTTTGAGCACTGCTTTCTCTACTGTTATATTCCCTTATATTACCTTAAATGTTTAAAACCTAGATGTTCTGATAAATATAATTAACAAATGGCATACTATGTGATAACAAAAAAATATGAAATAATGGAATTAACACTTTTGACCAGAAAATGTAATCTTAGAAATAAGAGGGCTTAAAAGTTTGAAGGTTGCATAATTTCAATATCGGATCTCTTTGCCTGATACACCAAAAACAGAGAAAGGGCAATTTATGGAAGCCTTAAACCTGATGAATGCTTGATTTTTCCTTTAAATGCACCCTTGTAAGCACAAATGTCTGTAGCTTTAATTCAGAAAACATAGAATATTAAAAATAAGTTGTGAATATCCAGTTTTTGTAGGCACAGGTGATATGATATGACACACAGGGCAATGGGGAGCTTAGGTTTTTTAGATTAGGTTTTTATTTGGGGGGTTGGTTGTGTGGGTGGTGGGTTTTACTGTTGGGGGGTTGTTTGTATTTTTTATTTACAGGTAAAAGAGCTGATTCTTTGGGGGGGGGGTTCATAGGGCTCTTAGGTGTAATTAGTTTAGATATTTGATAATTTATTTTTCATTTTGTGTAACTTAGTGTTTGTTATTTTGTGTAACTTAGTTGTTAGTTTTTTGTAACTTTGTAATTTTTAATAGTAGATTTAAATTATTTGAGTAGGGTTAGGTTTTTAACTATATAATATATTTAATTTAATTTGTAGTTTAATGTAATTTTAGTCTAATAGGGTAGATTAATTATTAGTTTAATATAGTTTAATGTAATTTTAGTCTAATAGTTAGGGTAGATTAATTATTAGTTTAATATAGTTTAATTTAAATCTAAAGGTAGGGATGAGTTAATATTTAATATAAAGTTAGCGGGTTGTTAGGTTTAGGGGTTAATAGCTTAATTTAGTTTATGGCGATGTGGGGGGCTGGCGGTTTAGAGGTTAATAGGTTTACTAAGTGGTAGTGATGTGGGAGACCAGAGGTTTAGGGGTTAATACATTTAGTTAGTTGCGGCGGGGTCCGGGAGCGGCAGAATAGGGGTTAATACATTTACTTAGTTGCGGTGGTGTCGGGGAGCAGTGGGATAGGGGTTAATAACTTTATTTTGTTGCGGTGGGGTCCGGGAGTGGCGGGATAGGGGTTATTAACTTTATTTAGTTGTGGCGGGGTCCGGGAGCAGAGGGATAGAAGTTAATAACTTTATTTTGTTGCGGTGGGGTCCGAGAGCGTGGGATAGGGGTTAATAACTTTATTTAGTTGCGGCGGGGTCTGGGAGCAGCAGCGGGATAGGGGTTAAACAGTTTAGTATAGTGGTGGTGTTTAGTTACAGGGTATAAATAAAGCTGTGAAAAGCCGAATAGCAGTGAGATCGATGACTGTTTAGTTAACAACAGTCCGCTGCTCATCGCCCCGTACTTGGTGAGCGGCTTTTTGGCAGCTTTTTTGTTAAATATGGAGAGCATATTCAGGTCCGCGGCTGCGATGTTAGGCGATGTTAGGCGAGCGTATTGGTGCCGTTGAATTTAAGTAAGTTGACGGCTTGATAAATAGGCCTCCTTGTATCTATGCCTTTGCAAACTGCCCCCTTATTTCAGTTCTTTTGACAGACTTGCATTTTAGCCAATCAGTGCTGACTCCTAGGTAACTTCACGTGCGTGAGCTCAATGTTATCTATATGAAACACATGAACTATCGCCCTCTAGTGGGAAAAACTCTCAAAATGCATTCAGATTATAGGTTTAGCTTTTAACTAAGAATACCAAGAGAACAAAGCAAAATTGGTGATAAAAGTAAATTGGAAAGTTTTTTAAATTACATGCCCTATTTGAATCATGAAAGTTTTTTTTGGACTTGACTGTCCCTTTAATAAAACATTTACAAAATTGATTTGGAAAGGGAAAATAAAATGTTAGTTTTCAACTACTGTGCGCGCCAAAGAGGAAAGGAGGCTTTAACTTACCTAATATAATCTAATATAATCTATTATAATAATTCAGCATTATTTAAATATGTATTAGATTGACTGGCTGAATCATATCACTTTTGTGATGAACACTTAAAAGAATACATGTTAGTAAGAATAGCTTTGAAATATCTGCATTGCGGTAAAACTAAAGACCTACCCAAAGTGGTCAAAGATAACTTTATTTCAAAGAACCATTGCAAACATAGCAGAAAGTTTGTAAATGGTTAATTATAGATCATCAGGTGACTAGATATTTACCTTTACAAAGTAATCCTGCATTCTTACCAAGAATACCTCAAAACCATTTAAATAAAATAGAGAATAGAGCTTAATAAATATAGGTCATGTGATTATAGAAAATAAAATATGTAGCTATTTAACAATTACAACAAAAATTCATTGAGACGAAACATTATGTACAAATGTGACATAAAAAAAATAGAAGGTTTGGAGGATGAAAAACTTGATATGCTTATCAGAGATTCTTATAAAAATAAGTTTTGTATTTCACTATTTTATTCTAAGCTTTAGATTGATGGTGATAGATCTGTCAATCTGATCAGACATAAATGGACACATTTGTGGATAGGTGTAATTGACAATGACATGATAGAAAAAAGTATTAAATTGATGTATAGATCTACTCTACCCACAAATTTAAGAGAAGCACATAATAAACTATTACATCAGACATATCTAAAACGGAAGGATTTTCGGAAATGGAAAGTAGATCAACCCGATGTTTGTAAAAAATGTAAATATTTTGATCCCAGCATTATTCATTTTATATGCTTTTGTCAAATAATTAAAACATTTTGGAATAGAATTGAATATTGATTGGGGATTATATGTAAGAATAGCTGAGATTAGATATGAATAGAAGCTTACGGCTAGATTTAGAGTTTTGTCGGTAAGGACCCGCGTAGCTAACGCCGGCTTTTTTCTGGCCGCACCATAAAAATAACTCTGGTATTGAGAGTCCACATAAAGGCTGCGTTAGGCTCCAAAAAAGGAGCGTACAGCATATTTAACGCAGCTTCAACTCTCGATACCAGAGTTGCTTACGGACGCGGCCAGCCTCAAAAACGTGCTCGTGCACGATTCCCCCATAGGAAACAATGGGGCTGTTTGAGCTGAAAAAAACCTAACACCTGCAAAAAAGCCGCGTTCAGCTCCTAACGCAGCCCCATTGTTTGCTATGCGGAAACACTTCCTACGTCTGCACCTAACATTCTAACATGTACCCTGAGTCTAAACACCCCTAACCTTACACTTATTAACCCCTAATCTGCCGCCCCC
The DNA here is from genome assembly GCF_027579735.1 of Bombina bombina. Classification (NCBI taxonomy): domain Eukaryota; kingdom Metazoa; phylum Chordata; class Amphibia; order Anura; family Bombinatoridae; genus Bombina; species Bombina bombina. The sequence continues at coordinate 1,031,315,224 of NC_069500.1, forward strand.
GCTATCGCTGACCCCTGCATATTATTATTAACCCCTAATCTGCCGCTCCGTAAACCGCCGCTACTTACATTATCCCTATGTACCCCTAATCTGCTGCCCTAACATCGCCGACCCCTATATTATATTTATTAACCCCTAATCTGCCCCCCACAACATCGCCTCCACCTGCCTACACTTATTAACCCCTAATCTGCCGACCGGACCTGAGCGCTACTATAATAAAGTTATTAACCCCTAATCCGCCTCACTAACCCTATCATAAATAGTATTAACCCCTAATCTGCCCTCCCTAACATCGCCGACACCTAACTTCAATTATTAACCCCTAATCTGCCGACTGGAGCTCACCACTATTCTAATAAATGTATTAACCCCTAAAGCTAAGTCTAACCCTAACACTAACACCCCTCTAAGTTAAATATAATTTACATCTAACGAAATTAATTCTCTCTTATTAAATAAATTATTCCTATTTAAAGCTAAATACTTACCTGTAAAATAAATCCTAATATAGCTACACTATAAATTATAATTATATTATAGCTATTTTAGGATTAATATTTATTTTACAGGTAACTTTGTAATTATTTTAACCAGGTACAATAGCTATTAAATAGTTAATAACTATTTAATAGTTACCTAGTTAAAATAATAACAAAATTACCTTTAAAATAAATCCTAACCTAAGTTACAATTAAACCTAACACTACACTATCATTAAATTAATTAAATAAAATATCTACAATTACTTACAATTAAACCTAACACTACACTATCAATACATTAATTAAATAAATACAATATCTACAAATAACTACAATGAAATAAACTAACTAAAGTACAAAAAATAAAAAAGAACTAAGTTACAAAAAATAAAAAAATATTTACAAACATAAGGAAAATCTTACAACAATTTTAAACTAATTACACCTACTCTAAGCCCCCTAATAAAATAACAAAGCCCCCCAAAATAAAAAATGCCCTACCTTATTCTAAATTACTAAAGTTCAAAGCTCTTTTACCTTACCAACCCTGAACAGGGCCCTTTGCGGGGCATGCCCCAAGAAGTTCAGCTCTTTTGCCTGTAAAAAAAAACATACTATACCCCCCCCCAACATTACAACCCACCACCCACATACCCCTAATCTAACCCAAACCCCCCTTAAATAAACCTAACACTAAGCCCCTGAAGATCATCCTATCTTGTCTTCACCATACCAGATTCACCGATCCGTCCTGGCTCCAAAATCTTCATCCAACCCAAGCGGGGGATGGCGATCCATCTTCCGGCGGCTGAAGAGGTCCAGAAGAGGCTCCAAAGTCTTCATCCTATCCGGGAAGAAGAGTAGATCCGGACCGGCAACCATCATCTTCCAAGCGGCATCTTCTATTTTCATCCGATGAGGACCGGCTCCATCCTGAAGACCTCCACCGTGGACCCATCTTCATCCGGCGACGTCCAACTGAAGAATGACGGTTCCTTTAAGGGACGTCATCCAAGATGGCGTCCCTCGAATTCCGATTGGCTGATAGAATCGGATTGATCTTGATTCTGATTGGCTGATTCCATCGGCCAATCAGAATATTCCTACCTTAATTCCGATTGGCTGATAGAATCCTATCAGCCAATCGGAATTCGAGGGACACCATCTTGGATGACGTCCCTTAAAGGAACCGTCATTCTTCAGTTGGACGTTGCCGGATGAAGATGGGTCCGCGGTGGAGGTCTTCAGGATGGAGCCGGTCCTCATCGGATGAAGATAGAAGATGCCGCTTGGAAGATGATGGTTGCCGGTCCAGATCTACTCTTCTTCCCGGATAGGATGAAGATTTTGGAGCCAGGACGGATCGGTGAACCTGGTATGGTGAAGACAAGGTAGGATGATCTTCAGGGGCTTAGTGTTAGGTTTATTTAAGGGGGGTTTGGGTTAGATTAGGGGTATGTGGGTGGTGGGTTGTAATGTTGGGGGGGGTATTGTATGTTTTTTTTTACAAATAAAAGAGCTGAACTTCTTGGGGCATGCCCCGCAAAGGGCCCTGTTCAGGGCTGGTAAGGTAAAAGAGCTTTGAACTTTAGTAATTTAGAATAGGGTAGGGCATTTTTTTATTTTGGGGGGCTTTGTTATTTTATTAGGGGGCTTAGAGTAGGTGTAATTAGTTTAAAATTGTTGTAATATTTTTCTTATGTTTGTAAATATTTTTTTTTTTTTGTAACTTAGTTCTTTTTTATTTTTTGTACTTTAGTTAGTTTATTTCATTGTAGTTATTTGTAGATATTGTATTTAATTTATTTATTGATAGTGTAGTGTTAGGTTTAATTGTAGGTAATTGTAGGTATTTTATTTAATTAATTTATTGATAGTGTAGTGTTAGGTTTAATTGTAACTTAGGTTAGGATTTATTTTACAGGTAAATTTGTAATTATTTTAACTATTTTAGCTATTATACCTGGTTAAAATAAATACAAAGTTACCTGTAAAATAAATATTAATCCTAAAATAGCTATAATATAATTATAATTTATGTTGTAGCTATATTAGGATTTATTTTACAGGTAAGTATTTAGCTTTAAATAGGAATAATTTATTTAATAAGAGTTAATTAATTTCGTTAGATTAAAATTATAATTAATTTAGGGGGGTGTTAGTGTTAGGGTTAGACTTAGCTTTAGGGGTTAATACATTTATTAGAATAGCGGCGAGATTCAGTCGGCAGATTAGGGGTTAATAATTGAAGTTAGGTGTCGGCGATGTTAGGGAGGGCAGGTTAGGGGTTAATAAATATAATATAGGGGTCGGCGGTGTTAGGGGAAGCAGATTAGGGGTACATAGCTATAATGTAGCTGGCGGCTCTTTGCGGTCGGCAGATTAGGGGTTAATTATTGTAGGTAGGTGGCGGCGACGTTGTGGGGGGCAGGTTAGGGGTTAATAAATATAATATAGGGGTCGGCGATGTTAGGGCAGCAGATTAGGGGTACATAGGGATAATGTAGCTGGCGGCGGCGGCGGGCGGGTGGCAGATTAGGGGTTAATAAGTGTAGGTAGCTGGCGGCGACGTTGTGGGGGGCAGATTAGGGGTTAATAAATATAATATAGGGGTCGGCGGTGTTAGGGGCAGCAGATTAGGGGTACATAAGGATAACGTAGGTGGCGGTCGGCAGATTAGGGGTTAAAAAAATTGAATCGAGTTGCGGCGATGTGGGGGGACCTCGGTTTAGGGGTACATAGGTAGTTTATGGGTGTTAGTGTACTTTAGAGTACAGTAGTTAAGAGCTTTATGAACCGGCGTTAGCCCAGAAAGCTCTTAACTACTGACTTTTTTCTGCGGCTGGAGTTTTGTCGTTAGATTTCTAACGCTCACTTCAGACACGACTCTAAATACTGGAGTTAGAAAAATCCCATTGAAAAGATAGGATACGCAATTTACGTAAGGGGATCTGCGGTATGGAAAAGTCGCGGCTGAAAAGTGAGCGTTAGACCCTTTTTTGAGTGACTCCAAATACCGGAGGTAGCCTAAAACCAGCGTTAGGAGCCTCTAACGCTGGTTTTCACGGCTACCGCCAAACTCTAAATCTAGGCCATAGTTTCCAAAATCCTAAGGGCTATAAGATTATTATTTTTTTGTCAGGTTATTTTATTAGCTCAGAGGTTAATATGTAAGTGTTGGATTTCCAATAAGGCTCCAAAGTTTAAGGAACTTAAAATAATAATTTATGAACAGATAATTATAGAACAATTTGATGTAAAAGAAGATGTGAAAACCAGGGTTAGACATTTTCTGGATAAATGGAAGATATGTATCGCATCATCAAGAGCTACTCAGAAACAAATATTGTTATTATTTATCAATTCTGAATATATACTTGAAACCCAGTTAAGAGAAAAATTGTTATTTGATAAGGAAGAGCTGGGGGAAATAGTATGGGGGATGGGAAGAGGAGAAAACAAAGGGAGGCATTTTTTTTCTCTTGATTTTTAAGATTGTTGATTTTTTATTTTTTTTGTCTGTGTGATATAACTTTTATAGATTGATGAATTCTTTTATTTCTCACAATGCATGAATTTCAAAACACATTACTTCACAATAATGAAATTTAGAAAACCAACCATTTTCAGAGTTACATTATAGGAAAAGGGGGCCAAAATAAACAATGAAAGTGGAATTTTTTTAACAACACATAAACATGTTTTATTACAATCTCATACTGTTTAATATCCCTTTAATTGGCTTTAATAATTGCAAAACAATGTACTTTATATTAAAATTATAACCGTGGCTAGTCTTGTTTCCTGCAGTCTAAAGCCCAGATGCATAAGGCAAATGATTGGTGGAGTTTTGCTATTGACAAACAATTGCAGTAAAACGGATGTTACTTAGTTTTAATAAGTTTAGACTTGACTGATATGTTAATATATATATACACAACAGAAATGTCTTGTAATTACAAGATATTTACTGTAACCTCTGTGTGCTGGGAAGTTGGCAATCACTGATATATATATATATAATCCTGCACCCAGGTGACTGTCCCCTTGTTCAATTATTAACATAAATAATTCAGAACACTACCCTATTGATGTAACCAAGGACCACTGAATGGAATAACAGTTTCTGTATGAGTCTGAATCCAAACAAATTTGGTATACATTGTAATACAGCACACATTCTTTAGCTATGAATGCAAGTACTGTGACAAAGACAGAAAAGGTTTGTTCTGCAAAGTTGAAGGAGCTCCCCAAGAGATCAGAATAATATAAAAAAAAGATATAACTTGCTCTGGAAAACTGTATTTCCTTTGTTCATTACATGTTCCATAAAATGTTTCATGTACTTGTTTGGCTATGTTGTTTCTGGAAACTTGCCTGTTCTCTGCTGTAATACACACTCATCCCTTAAGGATGTGAAATGTTAAAAGAATGTTTTAGACATTACTTGATTTCTCTCTCTTACCTTTAAAGAGCTAAGTGGTCACATAGAGAAGAGAGATATTAAAACTTTGTGACTCTATAAAATACACATATACAGTAGTTATGTGTATTCTCAGAGCAGGGTCATTTAAATACATTGCACAGTTTACTTTATAATATAAGGTCAATTAAGGATACTATATTAAAAAATAATTTTGCATTCATTAGAAATAAAAATCTCAGTTGCTCAAAAATCAGTCATGTACAAATTGTATGCAAAGATTTTATAGGTATTTGAAACCATGGAAAGTAATACTGGTCAACTAGACTAAAAATGAAGGGAATCGATAATGTACAAGGGCAAACATTTCAAAATATGTAAACACACAAAGAAATTAAAGCACCTATAAAAAGAACAAGTGTGCTAGCAGTTAGCTAAAAAAAGAATATATACACTCATACTAAACATACGACACATACATTGAATCTAATGTTCTAGCAAGGAATAGTAAACACCTCCAGATGTGTATATATAAGATGCTTAGTTATGCATAATGACACAACTTTACAATATAATTTAATTATTTATTTTGTCCCCTTTTCATATAATTTAGCTTTGCAAATTGTAGATTTTCTAATTCTCAGAACTTGAAATGCACCTTACTCCCTTTCTCAAGGATAACCCTGCTACATATATCTCCCTAATTGGCTTTAAATGATAACTGCAAAACAAAATACGCTATACTAAAATGATGACTGTGGCTAGCCTTGCTGTCTGCAGACTAAAGCCCAGAGTGGCTCCTTTGAATGGTGGGTGGAGTTAATTTGTTTTAAAAAATTTTTAAACTAGGCTGATTTGTCATTCTGTAGAAGAACATCAGAAAAGTCTTGTAATTACAGGGTGCTTACTGTCCCTTTAAGACAAATCTTAAACTTACTTCTTCAGAACTCATGAAGACTACAGCAAGTGTTTCAGTTAATGCTGGGTAGTTTTCTTGCCCCATCTGTTTTTAATGTCTAAGTCTGATGCCCAGTAAATTATTTTGCAATGGGAAAAATACACTATTTCATTCCTCTCTAAACTTGATAAAAAAAAAGTGGTTAAATATTCATATTCACTTCCACTGTGTTTTTTTGTATTATTTTGCCAAGAGATGTTGGAGCATCTGTCTTAATTAATCGTATATACTTCCAAAAGCTGCATTTTTAATCAAGAAGATATTTTAGTATGTTATGCCTTTATTTACTATTTATTTTATTTAAATATAAAAATGTACTTATTGTATAAATAAGATAGATAGACAGACAGATAGATAGATAGATTGGTAAGATAGATAGACAAATAAAATATTACATTTGTGGGAAGTTATGGAACAGGGTTTTCTTCTCAGGAAAGCAATTTACTTAATTAAAAATATTTCTTCTTCTTGCCCACCTCATGGGCACCTATGTAGATATTTGGTAAATTAACACTAAAAGAAAATATCTTGACCTGTCCCTCTCTTACTTACAGTGAGCCCTACAAGTCAAGGATTTCTATAAATTTTGCTTCACTTATTTTGATATTTAAAGGGATTTTGAACCCAATTTTTTTCTTTTGTGATTCAGACAGAGCATGCAATTTTAAGCACATTTCTAATTTACTCCTATTATCAAATTTTCTTCATTCTTTTGGTATGTTTATTTAAAAAGCAAGAATGTAAGTTGACGGCCCATTTTTGGTGAACAACCTGGGTTGTCCTTGCTAAATGGACAGCACCAATAAACAAGTGCTGTCCATGGTCTGAACCAAACATTTGCTGGCTCCATAGCATATATGCCTTCTTTTTCAAATAAAGATAGCAAGAGAACAAAGAAACATTGAAAATAGAAGTAAATTAGAAACTTGCTTAAAATTGCATGCTCTATCTGAATCACGAAAGAGAAATTTTTTGTTCAGTATCCCTTTAATACCACATGACTAGGTCATTGTAAAAAGCCTGAACCACAAGAAATTTACAAAATAATATCGTTGATAAACCATGTCCCAGGATAAGTCTTCTGATACATCAGGAACCCTACTTGGGAGTTTAAATCGCCTGGAATATGTTTTGCAAAAATCACGCTGACATAAATGTCTGCCCCCTCAGCATACCTGAATGTTGTCTAATTCAATATATAAATGATGCTGATACAGAAGATGCGTGCAGGTTTTTATAGCCAGATACACTGCTCTGAGCTCAAAATCATTTAAAGGAATGGATGACTTCTGAAGTGACCGATACTCTTAAAGTGACAGTATACTCAAATGTTCATATAATTGCATGCAATAGACACTACTATAAATAAGAATATGCACAGACACTAATATAAAAATCCAGTATAAAACCTTTTTAAAACAAACTTAAAAGCTCCCATTTTAGTACTGTTGATGAGGTTAGGCTGGGACCCCAACTGAAATGGACTGAGAAAGCAGGAAGAGCAAGCACTTCCCCCTCCCCCGCACTTGAAAAGACTCATTATTCAAACAGGAGCAAGCAGGAATCTTTAGACATCAGTATATATCTAAAACTTTGGGGCTTGGTTAGAAGTCCCGACAATCAGCACAATGTTATTTAAAATAAGCAAAACTATACATTTTTACAAAAACACTCCTAGATGGGCTATATACATTTATCATCTACAAAACTTTTATGCAAAGAAAAATCTAGTGTACAATCTTCCTTTAAGCACTGAGCTTATTCCACATTCTGCTGCAATAGAAAATACTGGTGTCTATGTAAACGATAGCTTAGTTTGGCTTCAGAAAATTCTTTCACTGAGTTAGGAAGACCCTCCCCTGATGAGAGAGATGAATTCTCTGAAGCAAGTCTGGCAACTCATGGTCACACTAGAACAGAAAAGTTCAGATGAGATTTTACAATACAAAGGGCTATATTACAAGGAGAGCGTAAAAATATTAGCATTAATTATAAAATGGCTTGAGCGCAATCAATAGTGCCTCTGTTTTTACACTCATATTACAAATCCAGATATGTTTTATCTCTCATTTGTCTAATGCACACTAACTTCTGCATGTCGTATGGCAGGGTGCTGTATGCAGTCAAATTGTTGTTGGATAAAGCTTGAGTGCAAAACAAATCTGCTCAAGTAGTGGAGATCTTCACATGGTTCTGTGCTATATTTTTTAAATGAAATTTAAGCTTAAAGCACTTCCCTCATATAGACACACATAAATATACATAAATATACATAAATATACACACACACACACAACTTTAATCCCTTCTCAGTCCCACCCCTTAACATATACCATATCCCTTTAAATTAATTCTGACATTGAAGATACTTATGATTAAAGAAAGTTGGTGAAAAAATAAATAAATGCATGCATAGTATTTTTAATATTTTTTTCGAAGTTTGCAGAAACTGATAGCTTTTTAATGCTGCGATCTGCCCCTGTTGTCAGGGCTTTTCTACTTTTCTTATGGTATCCGGTATCAGCTGTTTCTGGTAGCTCACGCGCGTGCTATTATATATCCGTTAAAGCTTATATGCATATCGTAGTGTGCACAGGAGAGAGAGACATTTATGCTGCATATAAGGCCTTCGTATATATATATATATATATATATATATATATATATATATATATACTGTATATATATATATATATATATATATATATATATATATACAGTATATACCTCAAGAGAAACATGCAAACTAGCATCAGTACAGTGTGTCTTTTATTTGTTACTTAAAAGGACAGTCAACACCAGAAGTGTTGTTGTTTTAAAAGATAGATAATCCCTTTACTACCCATTCCCTAGTTTTGCATAACCAACACAGTTATAATAACACACTTTTTACCTCTGTGATTAACTTGTATCTAAACATCTTCTGACAGCCCCCTGATCACATGACATTTTATTTATTATCTTTTGACTTTCATTTTAGCCAATTAGTGCAGTGTCTGCCACAATCCATGGGCGTGCTCACAATGTTATCTATAGGGTTTACCTGAACTAGCTCTCCCCTGCTGTGAAAAGCAAATACAAAAGCATGTGATTAGAGGTGGCCTTCAAGGGCTTAGAAATTATCATATGAGCCTTCCTAGGTCTAGCTTTCAACTAAGAATACCAAAAGAACAAAGCAAAATTGGTGATAAAAGTAAATTGGAAAGTTGTTTAAAATTACATGCCCTATTTGAAACATGAAAGTTTTTTTGGGACTTGACTGTCCCTTTAACTACCGCAATTTCACAAGTGACATCACCACACCATGCTGCATATGTGAGTATGCTCATACAGTCCTGTAGCTGTGCTGTTTTGAATTCACACAGGAGATTGCCACTTCCATATATGGAAACTAGTGAGTGGAAGTTTATAGCACTTTGAGTTCTATTGTTTATGGTGGGTGTTCAATGGTAGCCACCCTAATTGTATTGTTTTTTGGGGATGCTATCCACTCAAGTATAACACTAAAATTGTGCATATAAATATATTCTGTATCCAAGCTTCAAAGGGTTGTATACAGGCTTCAAAAAGTATTTATCCCTTTTAGTAGTGCTTAATAAAGAACATACTAGATTGTATGTGACACATATATTGATTTTATGGTTTGTACTGATAAATCATTTTTATTAAATGATAACACCAGTGTGTCAGCCATGCAACAGTTATTTCACAATGTATTTATGTTAAGTATTTAAGACATATACTGAAATTGCCATTAAAGCTGCAGTTAATACGTTATAATATAGCTCTATATGTTTTGTGATACTGGTACACGTGTATCTTAAGACCGCTGCTTCTTAACTCATGCCGTGATAAATCGGACCCTATGTATTCTATTTATAAAGCTATATGTTGCTGTTGACCTTTTTGAACATTCCTTATGAGGCACTGCTTGTTGTTAAATCTCTAATTTACAATAAAAATATTTTATGCTTATCTCTCCAAGTATGGAATTCCAGGCTTATGAAAAAGACTTTTCAGCATATTGCTGCTGATGCAAGTCATTTTATGAACTAAACTAAATAGTTCTGTGCTAGCAACATGCCTTTGTTTATTGAGGTTAATTACTTTTAGTTGTGTTGTAAGCTAAAACAGAAAATGTTTCGTATTATTTCTGTTTTGCTTGATGAGCACAGATCCAAAATAACCTTAATTACTGCCACAGGCACTAAGTGTTGTTAGGCATTTAGCTATCATTTTTGTTTTTGTACATAGCTACATTTGCTTGCACTGGAAGCAAATATTAACAACATGGTACAATACTACAAATGATCTTTTGTTTAACATTATTTTATTGGTCATTTTATAATTTGGCTTAAAGAAAGTATTATATTTTATCTGGTTTTGTAGAAAGTGAAGAATTGTAAGACTTTATGTCTTGTTTACAAATAAGTGTCCGGCTGCTCTGAATCCACCTGGTGCACCCTATAGGGTTCTGCACAACCCAACACAATGTTTCAAAAGAGTAGCAGCACCACTTAATTCATCCATATATGGTGGTTATAGGATAAATCACACTTGCTCAGTATAGAGACTTAAATAATATAGTGTCGGGGGGGGGCGGAGCTAGAAGCCGAACTGACAAGACGTATTACAAGGGAGCTCTCTCCCTATAGATGGATTTTACTACTTTTCACCAAAAATTTTCCTGCCATATTGAACTATAAGATACACAAAGTTGTGCTGATTTAAACTGTTCACAAGAGAAACTCTGAAATAATGTTGTAAACCTCAGTTGTCAAGCTACGGCACAAGTTCACCGAAGGCTCATAGGCCGCAACTGACAGTAAACCACCTTCCTAGCACTGGGATGTTGGTGTAGGCTGATTCGGCAAGTGTCACAACTAACGATGAATACAGAGGATTTTGCAGATGAGATTTGAGACTTAATAGGTGACTACTTATTTGATGCTCATATTTTGATTTCACGATGGTTGGAAAAATCAACCTCGTTGCATAGCTCTCAAGATGACGATGGTTTACCGCTGCACTTTCCTGATCCTACTAAGCATGACGACGAGAGTGCCGACAATCAGAGTCTGGAGAAGTGCAATGAGACCTCTGTTATTGTGAAGAAAGATGATGCAGCACCTACCCGATTCACTTATAACCACAGAAAAGATCGGTGGGTTCATATGGATGGCAGGACATCAGTACATGCTCACAGACTTTGTGTTCCTAAACTGCTTTTGAATGCCGTAGGTGAGAGGGATATAGTCCGATTCAGTTATGCGCCAGGAACACTGGGACAATGTAGCAAGGTATCCGGCTTGAGAAACCGGGCTATAGTCAAGACACAGCCTTTATTAAATCCTACTGACCCGCTTCACTCGAATCTCCCTTTTATACTGAATACGGGCAGAAAAGGTATAGGTTAAATATTCTATACACCGTGAACTTCTCTGACCGAAGCAGTTTGTCAGTCATGCTGTGTGCAGTTTGAACTGTGGAGTATGTTTCGCTCAGAATTACCCTGGACAGTAGGGTGATCATCGAACAGTTCTAATTATTGAACGGGATACTTTTCACTAGCCGGCAACCTATTTACTTCTGGTTTACGTTATAATGTTATATAGTTAATTGGTGGTTGTGAGTTTATTGTGTCTGAATGATGTTGTCAAAACAGTGCTAGTTTATGATGTGTACCATTAACACCATTTCTATAGGAACTACCTAATTTATATGCAGGATATATAACGTTTCGCTGTACATTCTATATTTATGTTTTTCTTACTAGTAATGTCATGTGCCTTGATGTAACTTATTAGAATAATCTGCTACATTTAGAGGAGACCATGTAAAGCTATGCAAATAGTTGCACACATAGAGCTTCTAACAGCCTCACTCTATATATATATATTATTTTAGTGTTATGGTTGCAACAGTTATTCTATATTTAATTGAAAGCCTGCAGCACCATACAGTTATTGTTTATAGGTCAGAAGGCTGGATATAGATTATGAAAATTCTACCAGTAAGTTTCATTTCAATAGCACATAGTTGTGACACGTAAGGCAGAGATGATATATCTTATTCTAGGCTGGATATCTTTCTAGGAGGTCTGAGACATTTTGTCAAAATTTCTTTAGTCGCAATGTGGAGACTGTAGAATACTATATTGTCTAGGTTTTTATATGATAGTTATAAACTGCTCCCACTTATCTAACATGTTAGTTGGTCCCTAGACACCACCCTCTTAGATCTAGTAATACTATATATTTTAGAATATATAGAAGACAAGTGCTACTTATAAATATATTTATGAAGATAGAGCTATTTAACTGTGATAATCACTATGCTACCCAATAGACCTACCTATCTACGAATGATACTCATATGTTAGTTAAGATTTGCCAAATGTACTCAGTTTTCGCCATTTAGATGCAAAGTGGTTTGCCTTTATGGCTACCATATTACAACATTATGGTTCCATATTCTCTATAACTATTTTCACTGTCTGGGGTATTCACTATATAGCCCTAAACTGGTGGTTTCCCTTGCTGTGGGCATAGGGCCGTGCCCGCAGGGGGGAGAACCTCATATGTCTGATAGTCTACCTCGTGACAGTACTGCAAAATTAAGTTCCTGATTCCCGCTGAGCTCCTAGTTTGGCAGTTGGGCTACTGTATTATACTCGCACACATCAAAGTAGGTTATGGTGAGTTCTACACTATATATCATGCTTTAGTTATTCAATATATGGCTCATAACAACGCAATCAGAGATGATATCGGTCAATGTTTAGTCAGACATCTTCATACGGAAATAGCTGTGGGCAGTTGGGGATCAATAACACTCCACATATAACAGATATTGATTGATCAGTTAGCTATGCTGACATTAACTGACAACAGGCTACATCTTCTATGTGTTGATTTCGTAACAGATTTTTACTGATCTTAGAGGTGAGGCTATTGAACATAACCCCTAGGCCTCCTAGGATAAAACATTTTATTCCTTTCATGATGTCAGAGATATGTACTTTATTGGATCTAGCTTTTAGTAACTCAACCTCCACAACATTTATATTTGACCATTTTCCCCCTCCCCCCCCCCCATACACTCCAATGGGCTCACGACGTGAGCATAGGAAAATATGTGCCTATAGCAATCCCATCTGTTACTACATATAATATTGTTATATATATTATTATTCATCTAAGTGTTAGATATATTGTTATTCTTCTATATAATTTCACGTGGCTTAGTATCCTCTTATTAATCTACCATTCCATTTTCCTTGTCACAGTTCTAGCGGATACAGGAGCTTGCTTTATAGTACACAAATAAGAAACTGTTGATTCATAATTTGAGATCCAAAAGAGGTCTCTACCTGATCCTGATTGCCTTCTATACTGTTTTATTTTCTTTTATGACAATTTGAGGTCCAAGAGTGGCCTGCTAGTTTTTCTCCCTAGATGGTATATAGTTTGAAGGATATATACTGTACATATTCACCTTGCTGATGTCTGATCTTCATGCTTTGTGATAATTGGATGCATAACATTTGTTTTTCTTGTTTTTATTTATTTTTATGTAACATTCATGGACATATATGTTTGTATATCCTTATTGAATCTCAATAAATAAAAGTAAAAAAAATAAAATAATTATAATATAGTGTCACCTCTAGGTTGATGAACACGAAGTCCTATAAAATTATAGCAATACATTTTAAAAAGTATTTTTGCCTTAATAGAATTGTCTCTACTCCTGTGGGGTAATTGGATAGCTGCACACAGCAAACATTGCCCTTTAGGGTAAATAATATAGGAAGTGTCTCCCATTATTATGTGGCTGTGGTCTAGGTATGTCAAGCTTGCTAACTGTGTTCTAATTAATGTAGATCTTATCCTATCATAACTAGACGCATGATTAAGGGACTGTGATCCTGAAACGTCGCATGAACCTGTCTGTTTTATGCTTTAATAAATTTCGGGATATGGTGCTGTGGACTTATTGTGATATCTATTATAACTAATAAGTGTTTTTTGATTCTTAAGACTAGCTATTATAGTAAGTAGAGTTGGATCTATATCCCTTTATTATAAGAGGTAGACCTACAGTATATGTAGTGAGAGAATTTGAAACTCACCCAATAGAGTAATAAATATTAGAGGCTGGATTTGGTGTGTAAGGGGTGGACTTGTGTGACAAAGAAAGCAGTGTTAAGAGTGTAACAAACATAGTGGGTTTTTGATGCTGGCATAGCTGTTAAAGGGATAATCTAGTCAAAATTAAACTTTCTTTATTCAATTAGGGCATGCAATTTTAAACAACTTTAAAATTTACTTTTATCATCAAATTTGCTTTGCTCTCTTGGTATTCTTTCGGGAAAGTTAAACCTAGGTAGGCTCATATGCTAATTTCTAAGCCATTGAACTGCCTCTTATCTCAGTGCATCTTACAATTTTTGACAGTAAGATACTGCTAGTCCATGTGTGTCGTGTATATATATATATATATATATATATATATAACATTGTGCTCACTCCTAGGGAGTTATGTAAGAGTCAGCACTGATTGGCTTAACTGCATGTCTGTCAAAAGAACTGAGGTAAGGGGGCAGTCTGCAGAGGCTTGGAAACAATGTAATCACAGAGGTATAAATTATATTAATATAACAGTGTTGGTTATGCAAAACTGGGGTGTCATGAGATGCAGGACACAGCATAGAATGCACAACACTATTTTATTGCAGAGCATAGAAGTATACAGCTTGTACAACACATCTAACATGGTAACTGCGACATAGACCATAACGGCCCTAAACCACGCCTCCATCCGGTGACGTCACTTCCCATTCTCATCACATCTTCCCCCTTTTCAAAGGACAAAGCATACATTTTTTTTTAATACATCAAATAACAAGGTATACAAGAAGCATACAGAAATAGTATACAACAAATAACAAGTTAAAGAGAATATATATAAACAACATGAAATACAATCCTGACTTGAACATCGGGGTAGACTACCCTAGTCCACAGTGACCATGGGATTATTCTGCCCATACTTACGGTAACTGCTCTAACTACTGCTAATCCCGATATCGGGTTGGAAGTTTCACCACCCTTCCACTTGATGTCATTTTACATGAACTGTCCTCTGATACAGAAGAAGGTGATTGAGAGTCTGCTGGAAGCAAAGAAGTATCACTGCTGTAATCGTGCTGAGGGGATGGCACCCCTCTTAAAACAGGGGATCCCACCGGTAGTGGTACTGAGGCATCCAGTCCCAAACTCTCAGATACTGGCTGAAGATGTCTTTGATTTCGACGTGTGACTGTCCCTCCATCAGTAAGGACTACATAAGACCTTGGTTCTGGAGAGCATCCAATTACCATGGCAGGTGTCTTCCATTTCTTCTCATTATCCAGTTTAACTCTGACACTTTGCCCCACATTCAGCTCCTGCAAGGGCCTCACAGAGTGTTTCCTGTCGTAGAAGAATCAATAGCCCCTTCTAGCCTCTTCATCCCTCTTAAGGACCTCATCCCAAGGAACAGAGCTAGTTGGCTGGAAGACATCCACAGAGGGTAAAGTGGTGCTAATCTGATGTCCTAGCATCAGCTGTGCCAGGCTAAAACCCATGGCTTAAATGGGAGTCGCCCTATAGGCCAAGAGGGCTAGGTACGGCTCATACTGCTTCAATATTAACTTTGCTGTTTGAACTGCCCTTTCAGCCATTCCATTGGCCTGCGGGTAATGTGCAGAATGGACGAAATCATATTCACTGCTGAAAGAACTGAACTCCGTGGAAGCAAACTGCATTCCGTTATCACTCACTAACTCCATTGGTATGCCCCACCGAGTGAACAAGCTCTTGAGACGAGTGATAACGGCTTGACTTGTGATCTCATTCAAGGGTGCAATCTCCAAATACCTGGAATAGTAGTCAATCACGACTAGGTACTTTTTCCTGTGCAGTTTGCACAAATCAGCAGCTATTTTCTGCCACGGGCCTGCAGGCAGCGGAATAGAAATCAAGGGCTCCCTTCTCTGAGTAGGCCGGCGTTCCGGCAAAAGGCATATTTTGACACATGGCTTGCAATGTCAGAACTGATCCCAGGCCACCATACTGCCGTAGTTGCCCTTTCTCTGCACTTTGTAATGCCCAAGTGGCCATCATGAATCCTGCTTAACATCTCCTGCCGCGTGCTAACAGGAATTACAATGCGGTCCTGGAACAGCACCGACCTTTCTGACTGGTAAGAACTTAAAGACATCCAGGCTGCCCAGCTCTCAGGCCAACCTTCTTTTATGTACTTAATAACTTCTTTCAGTATCTAAATATGTCTCCTTTCTTATTTGCTCTAGCCTCCCTGACAAAATGGATTTGGATGCCAGAACTGAATCTACATACACTTTCACATCTGATTCCGTTGAAGATTCTTCAGCAGCAGCAGCCAGTGGGAGCCTGGAAAGTGTATCTGCCACTACCAGTTGTTTCCCCAGCACATGCACTGCCTGAACGTTTAACCTGAGCAGCCTCATCAGAAGTCTCTGGCATCTTAGGAGTGTTTTGCCAATATCATAGGAGTTGATTAGAGGGACTAGTGGTTTATGGTCAGTCTCCAGACTAAATTTCTCTAAACCCACTAGGTAATGCTGGAAGCACTCACAGGCCCAAACTGCAGCTAGCACTCTTTTTCAATTTGGGCGTATTTTGACTCAGCAGCCGTCAGTGTACGGGAACAGTAGGTGATGGGCTGTAGTTTGTTCTCATTCAACTGCAGGAGGGCGGCCCCTAATCCACTACTGCTTGCATCAGCACTAACCACAGTCTTTTTAGAAGGATCATAGAACCCCAACACTGGGGCAGACCCCAGCAGGGACTTGACCTGCACAAAAGATTCTTCCTGTGAAGGTTCTCAGACCCAGGCAACATCTTTCTTTAGCAACTCTGTGATAGGGTGTAGTATTGTGGATAAATCTGTAAGGAACCTGCCCACATAATTCACAAGGCCCAATAATTGTATCAGCTCATGTAGATCAGAAGGACTTTTCATCTGTTCAATAGCAAGGATTTTATCAAGGTCCGGCTTGATGCCATCCCCATTGATAATATGCCCAAAGTAACATAACTCAGCCTTCCTAAAATGGCATTTCTCCTTATATAATTTCAGCCCGGCCTCTCTAATGGTCTGCAGCACACAGCGCAATCGCTGAACATGTTCTTCCAATGTAGACCCATACACCAAAATTTCGTCCATGACGACTGCCGTGCCCTCGTGGTCCATTAGGAGAGAACTCCTCTATCTTTGAAAGATTTCAGGAGGAGAGGATATCTCGAAGGGGAGTCTGCAGAAGCAAAACCGACCTACAGGTGTAATGAAGGTAGTCAGTTTGTGGCACTTTTGATCTAGAGGTATCTGCCAGAAGCTGCTGGAAGCATCCAGTATAGAGAAGAACTTCAACACAGCCAATTTCAGAGCTATGTCTTCAAGTGTCGGCAGCACATATCTCTCTCTCTTTACTGCCTCATTCAGCCTTTTCAAGTCTACGCAGATGCGTACCTTCCCGTTTTTCTTCGCAACAGGCACAATGGGGGCACACCAGTCAGTTGCTTCAACAACCTCTTCAATAACTCCCATATTGTTCATGCGCAGAAGTTCCTTCACCTGAGGCATGAGCAGTAACGGAATTCTACGAGGAGTGGTAATGCTGTATGGGACTGCGTTACCTTTAAGTGATATTCGGACTGGGTTGCAATTCAGTAGGCCCAATTCACCAAACATGTCTTCTGATATCTTATTCACTCTGGCGACCAGGCCCAAACCACAGGCTGCTTTTCTGCTCAATAGGTTGTTAACACACTGACCTCTAACCACATGTACCCACATGGTGAATTTCCTCTGTTTGTACTCGCAGCTGGCAAGAAATTTCTCCACACAATCAATGCGGCCACCAGGACTAAGAACTTTTGTTGTAACTTTCACCAGCTGAGGCTGTCAAGGCAGTTTTATAAATGCTGCAAAGGACATAACAGTGATACCTGCTCCTGTGTCAATCTTAAAGGCAACTTTGGCTCCCATTACAGTAAGAGTCACCCGCCAATCTTCATCTGAACCAGACCTTTCAACAACAGACCCTACAAAGGACACTTCTTGACCCTCCTGATCACTATCCACCTGCATCTCCTTAATGTATTCAGTCTTACACGCCACTTTAAAATGGCCCATTCGGTTACATTTTCTACATGTTTTGTCTTTAGCAGGACATACAAAACTCTGATCATGGGTACGGTTACACTGCGTGTAGCGAGCATGCTGTGCCCATCTGTTGCCCTTGGTCTACCGATCACACTTTGCCTTTCACTAGCAGCTCTCCTGAACTGCTGCACTTCATCCACAATACTTTCGGACCTTAGGTCAGCACTTTGCTTTTTCACCAGTTCACTCTGGCGGGCCATCCTAATAGCCCCATCCAATGTTAAATCAGCCTCCAACTGTAGCTTCAGTGAGACTTCAGCATCTGCAATTCCTATGACTATTCTGTCTCTGATTTGCTCCTCTTTAGCAACACCAGGCTAAGCACATTTGTGAAAACAAGCCCTCTCATGAATCACATTTCTTTTGGGCACAAAGTGAGCACTGAGTTTGTTCATAACTATTTCAAAGTCAAATTCTTCCCCTTCTTGGAAAGTAAAAGCATTGAACACTGGCTCCACATCTTTCCCCATAGAGTATAAAAGAGAATTAACTTGTACTTCACCACTCGCCTTGTCCAGCTTGGAAGCAATTCTGAAGCATTGAAACCGCTGACGCTATGTGGGCCAAGCTGCAGGCTGAGAGAAATCAAAAGGCTCAGGTGGGGTAAACTTCAACATCGTCATTAATCAGGAAACAGAAGTGCAGGCAAGTACTTCTGACACCATGTCATGAGATGCAGGACACAGCATAGCAGGTACAATGCTATTTTATTGCAGAGCATAGAAGTATACAGCTTTTACAACACATCTAACTTGGTAACTGCAACATAGACTATAACGGCCCTAAATCACACCCCCCATCTGGTGATGTCACTTCCCACTCTCATCACATGGGGAATGGGTAATAAAGGGATTATTTATCTTTTTAAACAATAAAAATTCTGGATTAGACTGTCCCTTTAAACTGTTGAGTGTGGGCAGGATTGATGACTAGTAGACTGAGGGGAGAAGGCTTGAAATCAAATAAAAATTGAGGTAACCAATATGGAGTGATAATAGTTAATAAAATGTCATAACAGAAAAGGACAGTGACTTCACAATAAAGAGGTAACATATATATTATAACATGTCTATATAAATTAAACAAGGGGATATACACTACAGCAGGGCATAACAGAGGTATCGAAATGTAATAGCTTCCAGAACTCAAGATGACTATAATGAACGAACGTAGCAACAGTCCTGATACATCCTCGCATCCATTAATATGCAAAAATGATATTGTTAACTCCAGCAGTCTCTCTCTGTTACAAGATGAAGGGCCTTGAACGGAGAATTTGAGAGCGAGACACCACTAATCGGGTAATTCTCTTCAGGGGCGGGAATCGTCATCTTGGTTCTTGGAGGCTTCTCTTCACTAACTGTGAGTCACTCCTTACATAACTTAAAGTCCTCCGTTTGGGCATTGTGACTTCTATCAACATCTACCCCCCCCAGCTCTCCAGGGTAATAGCAAGCAGTTTGTTAATGCTGCAGTCATTTGCACATGAACACGTTTCACATAGCCTGTCACAATACGGCCTCATAAGAAAATCCATCTTGCCAGCATGATACGTAGTCTATTCTCACTACTTGACAGCCATGAACAATCTCTCATACGGGAGACAAGATTTGCCTTAAGCCCTACTCAACGTAACTTTGAAGAATTTAAGAAGGATGAGGCTATTAGCCTAAACACCCCTAATTTCTCAACCCAGACACATAATGAAGCCCAGCTCAGGGAAACCTATGAGACAGCAGAATATGCTGATAAATCTCTCAATGGAGCGTTATGGAACATTACTGAAGCACAACCCCTGGAAAGCTTAAACCATAGTATCGATCTCTCTTCAGCACAGGGAAAGAGGACATTGCTATTATATATACCTGATTGCCCTGAATGCATCACTCAAAAAACTTGCTTTATAGAGTTCACAGTCTGGCATAACAAGGTTTTGATACCCAGCAAAGATTGGACACAGCAAAGTGTAAATACCTGACTGAGGATAGGGGTAGGATAATCCCTGGATCCCTAGATAAGTTGGGCGGTCATATCTAATCGACCACCTGACTTAGAACTCTTGAGTCTAAGGACGATTTTACTCTCTTTAGATATATACCTTAAACTTCTTAAATTAGGAGATGGTTTAGTTCTTTGTATTTTCAAATTATATGATATATGGTTTTTGTGTACTTTCTTATTTTACTTGTTGCATGTTAGCTGCCAACATTCTGACTAAAATTTTTATAGAGACTAGGGGTGGCCGAATGTTTCGCAACATTCAAAAAATAAAACGAATTTTAACACATTCGTTTGTTCAAATCGAATTTCGAATGTTTACATAACATTCAAAATTCGATTTTCGAATGTTCGGTTTCGAATTTTACGATTACATTCGAAAATATTTGTTTAGAAAAATTTGAATTTATATTTGTAAAAGTATTTCTAATGCTTTCTTTAAATGTAATATTCGAATTATGCAATATTCTATATAGAAACATTCGAAATGATATATTTGTATCTATTATGTATCAATTTACTAAATTCCCTCCCTACCACATAAACTATTGAACTTCTGAATAATATTTGTTAAATAGAATGTTACATTTCGAAATTTCGAATGTGGACATTCGATATAATTATAAACATTCAAATTCGAAAGTGACATTCGAAAACTGTAAATAGCATTCGATTATAGAATTTTTAAGAATATTCATTCGTATCAACATTCAGATTTATAATTCGAATTTCGGTAATAACATTCGTTCTAACAGTCGAATTCGGAAATTTACATATTCGCCCATCCCTAATAGAGACCCTTCTTTTTTTCCCCAGTATGCTTTATTTTACTGTAAACATAAATTGTACTGTAGAGTGCCTCAATAGTCATGATGCTACTCCCAGATAGAAAATAGTTTTATCATACTGTTTTTTGGGATTATTAAATACCTTTCTCCCTCTTAGCCGGCAAGAGAGGAGAGAGGTCATTTTGGGGCTAAAAAAAACAGAGATACCTAATATTTAAATAACTCCATCTTATTTGAATAGGGCAACATACAATTATGTGTCATGTAACCCAGATGTTTATAGTCTCATTATTTTCAGGCCTATCTTCATAACCTTATATCTCTCCCAAAAATTATTCCCCTCATTATTTTAGGTATATTTCCTTTGAGGTTCAGTCATGTATAGGCAATAATCCCTAGCCAATCCAGTTTCCTAAATCCTTTGAAATATGCGTGGTCATTAAGACTTTGAGTAGGTGACATTTCTCAAGGCAACAGAATTTAGTTACGTGTTCTCATTTTATGTTATATATTATTAAGAGATATGCTTTATGGTTCATTCCATGCACACTTGCTATTGTTTACTATACTGTACCCTATAACTTTGTAGCAGTGTTTACCCGCTTACATATCCCCCCTTATTAATTGTCAGCACACTGACCCAAGCTTTCACTCAGCATACTGTAAATCTTGATATTTCGTTTTTTTTTGTTGTTGTTGTTTTTTATCACTATGTTGTGGTATGTTTATCCACAATATACCTCACTTCTACTTCATACTAGTAATGTTTTATAAAGATAATAGCTGTGTAAGGGTCATGCTTGTAGCTACAATGCTTAGCATCTATCCTTTATCAAATGGCCCAGTAGTGGCCGATATAATAGCTACCTTCATTTCCTAGAATATATACTTAAAAGTGAGGTTTCCAAACATTTGCGTAACAGCATGACTCATAATAACTCTATATTATTTCTCATTATATTGTTGTAACATTGTTATGATCATTACTCCTGATTACTCATAACTGTTAATTGTCAACTCATCTACTTTTGTCAAACCTCAATAAAAAAATATTTGAACGAAATTAAACAAGGGGAGAGAAAAAAAAAAAGTTGAAGTAGAAGATTGGTGGTGCCAAAAACAAAGTGGGGTTAAAGGAATAGTCAAAATTAATCTTTCATTATTCAGATAAAGCATGATTTTAAGAAACTTTTCAATTTACTTTTATTACCTAATTTACATTGTTGTTTTGGTGTCCTTTGTTTAAAAGCATATCTAAATAGGTTTGGGAGCTGCAGTGTACAAATGGGAGCTAGCTGCTGATTGGTAGCTGCACATACAGTATGCAACAGAAGTGAGTACACCCCTGGGCAATATAACTTCAATATTAAATTATTCAAAATTGTTATTTCCTGATATAAACAATCAAAAACAAATACTTTAGAAAGATTATATTGAAAATACAGGCCCCAAAGTAGACACGTAAAGGGACACTGAACCCAAATTTTTTCTTTTGTGATTCAGATAGAGCATGCAATTTTAAGCAACTTTCTATTATCAAATTTTCTTCATTCTCTTGGTATCTTTATTTGAAATGCAAGAATGTAAGTTTAGATGCCGGCCTATTCTTGGTGAACAACCTGGGTTGTTCTTGCTGATTGGTGGATAAATTCATACACCAATAAAAAAGTGCTGTTCAGAGTTCTGAATTATAAAAAAGCTTAGATGCCGTATTTTTCAAATAAAGATAGCAAGAGAATGAAGAAAAATTGATAATAGGAGTAAATTAGAAAGTTGCTTAAAATTGCATGCTCTACCTGAATCACGAAGGAAAAAAATTTGGGTTCAGTGTCCCTTTAATGCAACAAAAGTAAATACACCTGTGGTCACTGACACACAAGTTAGATCACTGAAACAATATTGAGTACACCTATGATTTCCAATTAGCCTAATTGCATGAGCATAGTTACCAGAACAGTCTAATGTTTTTACCAATGGGCTGTGTCTATCTGCAAGTTTGCATCATGTCTCCACATGGAAAAGAATTGCCAGAGGAATCGAAAATTCTGATTGTGAGACTTCACAAAGATGCAAAAGGATACAGGAAGATTGGTGACCAACTAAAAATCTGTCATAACGCAGTGGCAACAGTAATCAGAAGGTATAGATCGATACACAGTGCCAAAAATCAGAGCTGCAGTGGTTGGCTGTCCTTCTAAAATGACACCACGGACGGTGCTCTACTTGCACAATCTAGCTCTGAAAAACAGGCAACAGGCAAGTGCTTCAGATTTGCATCAAAGCAAGTGCTTCAGATTTGCATCAAGGCAAGTGCTTCAGATTTGGCTCAGGGATTATCAATAGAAATTGGAGTTTCTGTGCCACTCACACAGTGCTAAGGACATTGCATAATGTCAACTTCTATGGACAGCATCTAATGAAAAACCCTTGCTTGCTCTTCAACACAAAACTGTAAGATTAAAGTTTGCTAAGCAACATGAAAAGCCTGATGAATACTGGGAGCACATTATTGTGTAAGATGGCCAAGACCAAGATACAATTTTTCAGCTCAGATGGGGTGCAGCATGTTTGGTGTGAACTTGGTCAGGATTATTACAGTGAATGCATAGTCCCAACAGGGAATCATGGAGGTGGGAGGGTGACGATATGGGGCTGCATGACCTCAAAAGGTGTTGGGGAGATGACATTTGTAGATGGCACCATGAAAGCCTGCAATATACAAAAATACTGGCTGACAAGATGACTCCCAGTCTCCAGAAGTTTGGCAGAAGACAAATATTCCCGCATGATAAGGATCCAGAGCATGCTGCCAAAATGACAAACGAGTGTCTAAAGGAGAAACAAGTGAAAACTATGACCTGGCCAAGTATGTCACCTGACTTGAATCCAGTAGATCCCCTTTGGGGTATTTTAAAGAGAATTGCAGAGCAACACAACCCCTCCAGCAAAGAGACGCTAAAAAAATATCTCTGAAGAACGGCAGAACATCTCTCCTGAAATTTGTACAACACTGGTTTCCTCCATGGCAAGGAGGTTTGAGTCTGTCATCAAAAATAAAGGTGGACATGCAAAGTATTGAAAAAAAATCTCAGGAAAGAAAGGTGCACTGACTTTTGTTGCATTGATTTCCTGCTTTGGGGCTGGTATTTTTCATATATCTATAATAATATCTAAACTGCTAGTTTTTAATTTTACATAAGAGCAAATACCCTAACTGTAAAACTTAGATGTAATGCAGTTACTGTTAGGTTATACAATTTTGAATCATTTGACATTTAAGTGATATTGCACTGGGGTGTACTCACTTCTGTTGTATACTGTATATGCATCTTGTCATTGACTCACCTAGTCGTTTGTTGCTGCTCCTTCAGTAAAGGATACCAAGAGAATGAAGTACATTTGATAATAGGAATACATTGGGAAGTTGTTTAAAATTGAATGCTCTATCAAAACCATGAAAGAAAAATGTGGTGTTTTATGTCCCTTTAAGGTTAAAAAGTAATAAGAATTGTTATTTTGTCTTAATAATGAGTTAGTCATTCTCTCCTTTAGTAAGTAGTCAGAGAGTGGGAACCATAAAAATCAACATTTTAAGAGTCAAGTAATTTGTTTGAAAACCCACAAGTAGGATATTGATTGCAGACAGTTAGGTAAAAAATTAAATATGTGAGAAGTAGTATCCATGGCAAATAAATATTTTGTAAAAAGTTCATTAACATAGCATGCAAAGAAGACATGCTATTTTATAGAAAAGCTAAACAAGTTCAGTGAATTCCCATTAGATTTGGTGGGAACACATTTAATATTGGATTAGAATATTTCTTGGTTTTTATATAAATCCATTCTGTGAATTAAAAGGAGACAAAGCTCAAAACTGAAATGTACATGAATGCATTTCAGTTATGCATAGAAGCATTTTGCAATACACATGTATTAGCTATATGATTCTAGTAAAATGTATAATTTTTTTAGTGATCGCTTTTCCTGTACTTATAGTATATGTACATCCTTCATACTCATTCAAACACTATGCTTGCTCACACAGCTGGCATGCATTCATCAGTGATTGCCAACATAATATATGTTCTCTGCACAGGCACAATGTAGAAATGCAAGTGCACAAGGCATATGTACATATGCTCCATGCACAGTAAAAGATATCACTGAAACAGTGATAGATTTCACAAGAGGCATTTTTACTAATACATACAGGTTTATTTAATCATAAATGTCATACTTTCATGAACATATTAATTTTGAGGTTATGTCTAAGTTTGAAGGGACTGCAGATTGTCCACTTTATCTCAGTTTTTTTAGCCAATTAGTGCTGATTAATAAATAACTCCATGGGAGTGAGCACAATCTTTTCTATATGACACACATGGACTTGCGCTGTCTAGCTGTCAAAATGCACTGCAATAAGAGGCGGCCTTCAAGGGCTTAGAAATTAGCATATGAGCCTACGTAGAGTTTAACTTTCCACAAAGAATACCAAGAGAACAAAGCAAATTTGAGGATAAAAGTAAATTGGAAAGTTGTTTAAAATTGCATGCCCAATCTGACACATGCAAGTTTAATTTTGACGAGACTGTCTCTTTAAGCATTATATGTAAGCAAATGTACAGATGAGTTAGTTCACATTTGTTCACATCTATAATAAAATAAATACATTTATGACTGAATGAACATGCATATTCACCTTTACTACCCAGTTATTTACAGCCATGCATGTGGGAAACATAAACTCCTGCACATTTTAGGAAAACTAGTTTTGGTGTTTATCCTGACTCTAACTTCTAGAGAAAATGTAGAGAATAATTTAATAAACCTGCTTATAAGGGACGTTATAAAGCTGGGGAACAATGTCATTAAAAGTTATATCAGTGAGTGATTGAACAAATAGTAGTATTTCAAATTCCCAATACATTTATTCAACTCCTCACAATCATTCCAAATATTGGGAAACTGCCCCACTTACCAAAAATATATTAATAGCAATACTGAGAAGAAAAAAAGGAAAACAAATGAAATATAATAATACTGATGCCTTTAATGCCTGCCTGTTTGCAGCCTGCTGTTTGAGAGACTTTAAAACTTGTGGAACAACCACACCCCCCCACACCCCCCCCGCCCGTGCATAGACTTTATCTGTGAGAAAGTATCTTGTTTCAAAACACAGATGAATTTGGTTATATGGCCTTGATCTGGAACTGGATATTCTATTACACTTTGTTTTGACCCCCCCCCATTCCCTGTCTGATTAATCACTGTGGCCTTGAATCTGCAGTGGACTTTGGCCAGTTTCCTTCTGTGCACTGGTCACTGAATGCTGTAAGCTGCAAGTGTATCATTGTATCGTTGGTTCACATGTAGAGAACCTGTCTATATAAGCCCCATCCTTGAGTGAGTGTCTGCTCATATAATGAAGCCCCCTTGCACTTGCATAACCAATTGCACAAGATCAGGGCTTATCAATGATCCCAGGGGGATTTTAGGAAGAAGCAGTTTAAATCACTGCTTCATTAATATCAGCTGCAGGTACAAATGACTGAGACTGCAATCGACAGGGGCATTCACTTCTTGATAAAGCTCCCAATAGATATCACTTTTTGCTTTATCCTGTCTTGTTTTGAGCTTTTAATTGAATAAACTCTGGCATGTTGTTATTTAAACTTATTAGGGGGCTCTGATGTAGAGTGATCCCTTTTTATGATGTTTTAATAAAGTTTTTAGCTTTTCAAAACACACTTTCACTGCTGATTTGGTTTTGGAGTTGCACTGTGGAGTTCACGGATCTTGTCACTAGGTGTTTAGTTGGTCCATTGTCAAGAGGCCAGTCGAGTTTCACTAGCACAAGAATGTTGTGAGTATATTATTACACTTTCCTTTATACATTGGTTATTTTTTGGATTACACAATGAGGTCTTATAGGTATCTCGAGAAGAAATAAGTTTCTACAGCTGGACTGTGTTCAATATATCCTATTTTTGGACTTTGATATTTGACTGATATTCATATCTGTTGGATTTGCAGTGCCTCTGGATTTCCCTTTCTGGTTGGGGTTTGTGATTTTATTGTTCCTAAACTTGCCTTGTAATTCTTGGCTCTTGTGTGTATACAGTAATTGAAATGTTACATAATCATGAATTATATAACTTTATCATAAGACCACATTTTATGACTCTGTTTTACTAATCTACTTGTTATGCAATTACAATTCAGCCTGTCACAAATATGTCCATGATGCAGAAGTCCCAAACCATATATATATATATAAAGCAAACAGAGATTTTATTACGTATTATCCACTACCACTTACTGGTTGAGTATTTTATAATAAAATAACTCTGAAGATTCATGGTCACATACATATAAAAAGAAGAAAATACATCAATTATGATTTTCATAGACATATAGCATAGCATTGAATACATTACAATAAACTCAGTGTAATGTTTCTTGTGAGCATGAACTATAGTATATTTATATGATATAACATTATGGGCCAGATTATAAATGGAGCGCAAAATATCGCTTCAGAGAAAGCGATATTTGCACTCCACTTTGTAATACTAGCACACCCAAATGTGTGCTGGTATTACAAGTGGGGTGCAATGTGAACAAGACCTTGGGTTCGCATTGCATGGAAGCATTGCACTAACGAGAGTGCGCTTCCATAGGCTCCAATAGGAGCCTCATTCTCATGCCATGAGACACGGCATGAGAACTAACGCAGCAAAGGGGGTAAGTCGCGCAGCAATGGGCAGCAAATGACAATATATATGTATATGCTTATATACATATATATTTATGTGTTAATATGTGTATATACACATATTAACACTTAGATATATATGTATATAAGCATATACATATGTATTTAAAGGGAACATACAGTCTGCAATTTAAAGGCACTTTTCAGTGCCGTTTTTTTCTTACACCCCACAGCCGACAACTTTAGCCCCCAAAAACTGCTTAGTTAGGAAACTAGCACTAAATTTTAGGGGCAATTGGGGGACATTATTAAAAAATTAACAAGAGGTCTTTTTTTCTAATTTTTGGAGCGCTAATTGCTACCTCAAGCTTGCGGTAGCAATAACCAGCCACTTTCCTTATCTATATTTTTGTATTTAATCATGATTTTTTAGCTTTTATTTTTCTGATAAATAAATATGTTGTTTACATATTTTGGTTTTGGAGCTACAAAAGTAAGCAACTGCCTACAAGTATAGACAATAAAAGCTGATATTTATGAAGACATATTTTTAGAAAAAGAGTATACATTTTTTCCAATACAATTTTAGCACACATTAAACATTTTCTGTTTTTCTTTCATTACTTTTAAATATAAATTAAAGGGACAGTATACACCAATTTTCATATGACTGCATGTAACAGACATTACTATAAAGAATAAGATGCACAGATACTGATAAAAAAAATCCAGTATAAAACTGTTTAAAAACTTACTTAGAAGCTTTGCTGAAAAGGTAGCTGGAAAGCCCACTGCAAGTGGGAAATAAGACCCTCCCCCTTCCCCCGTCTTTTGCATATGAAAAGACCCTTTACACAAACAGGAGCAAGCTGGAGTAGGTATCTGTCAGTATTCTCCTAAAACTTTGGGGCTTTGTTAGGAGTCTGAAAATCAGAGCAATGCTATTTAAAAATAAGCAAAACTATACATTTAAAAAAACCAAAATACTTTATGAGCTATATAAATAAATCATCTACGAAACTTTAATGCAAAGCAAAAATTAGTGTATAATGTCCCTTTAACTATAACTATTATAATTATTTAGTTAAAGATTTAAAATATATTTAACCTTGAGCATCTGTAATATTCTTTCATTAATCACATAAGATGATCATATGCAGTGAAATAGTGAAGTATAAAGAACCAGCATAAATTATCCACTAACAAATGAAACATAATTTCACCAAGGCTGAGTGTGACCAATTAGAACTTTAATAAGGTATTTTACTTATCCCTAAAAGTTCCAATAAGTACTTTAGTGTAGTTCATAATTAATGTTCAACAAAAAATTAACAATACTAAACTAGTTGTCATATTATCTTAAAACATTAAAAGTAACACTACTATTCAAAAGGGACATTAAACACATTTATATTTTTATGATTCGCATAGAATATGCCATTTTAAGCAACTTTTCAATTTACTTCTATTATGAAATCTGCTTCATTTTCTTGTTATTAAGTAACACAAATATTTAATGTAACAGTTATAAGAGACTATTCATTAAGAGGTGAAAGGTGAAAGACAGGTGAATTGAAACATAGGGACATAGGGACATAAAACCCCAAATTTTTATTTCACAATTTAGAAAGAGCATGCAATTTTGAACAACTTTACAATTTACTTATATTAGCTAATTTGCTTCATTCTCTTGATATACTTTGTTGAAAAGCATATCTAGAAAGGCTCAGTAGCTGCTGATTGGTGGCTGCACATAGATCCCTCGTGTTATTGGCTCACCCATGTGCATTGCTATTTCTTCAATAAAGGATATCCAAAGAATTAAGCAAATTAGATAATAGAGGTAAATTGGAATTTTGTTTGAAATTGTATTCTCTATCTGAATCATGAAAGAAAATATGTGGGTTTAGTGTCCCTTTAATTATGCATTAAAAAGGGCCAAACCCAGTGAGTATCTCCTGCAAGTAGAGCTGAGTTAGTTGTTGTTCCGATCTCTGAACCAATCATATTCCTGGCTCGCTGAAACTAATGCAATGTGCTAGTGCGCATGCGGTATGTTGCGCAATATATTATTATTGGATCCTCTTTATTGTCTGTGTGCGTTCAGGTTAAATTTGCGCATGCGTAGTGGCTACAAAGTGGAATCCCAATGACGTAAGGGTAAACAGTGAATCAGAGACTCTTTCTTGATTCACTGTTTGCCTTGGATTGCTGCCAATATCATCATCGAGCAGTATCTTCAGGTACTTTGAATAGATATCATATGATTATATACTTATAAATTATAAAAGCACAATTTTAAACATTGTCAACAATTTAAAAGTGTTATTGATTTTTTAGTATTGCACTCAAATTGCGTTCGTAAAAGATATTCTTTTTTCCCCCCTTCTATTTTTGCAAGTAAACACTGGATTTTGTGATCCGCTATTTACTTGACCATCTGGAGTATTACACCTCACTTTGAAACAGTCCTACTCGTGAGCTTGCAAGAGGTATGATTTATAGAGGGGGCGGGACCGCTCTATACGTGAATCGGATCCAGGGCTGCTGAAAGCAGGAGTGGGCGGAGGAAGTAAAGAAAAGTGATGTTGAAGTCAGTCTTTTGAAAATAAACATTTTATGAAAATACATTATATTTTTTTTTTTAAAAAGAAGCGTTTGAGGTTACTGTAGTAATATTTCATTAATAGACCTTGGGAATTTTGGTATTATTTACCAGCACGTTAATGCTGTGTACAGTTCACCTAAAATAGGAGAATTGCAGGTGAAATGTATGCAGCATTAACTATGCATTGTGCAGGACTAACACATCTGTTCTTGCAGGAGATACTCACTTCATAATGCGTAGTTAATGAAAGATTTCAAATCACCTACAATTCACCTGCATTTCATCTCTTTGTGAATAGAGCCCTTATTGTTCCCTAGACTTTTATAACTTCAGAATTATATTTTGCAAATTTAGAGGTGGTTGATATGTAGTCAGATTTGCTTTTTTTTTTTTTTTAAATGCATGTGCTATAAATGTACAAGAAAATGTTTAATTACAAATTGATCTCTAGTCCATCTCCAGAGAAGCTAAGCTATGATAGTGCAGATTTCCAACCTCGATAGTCTTTTAAATTACTTATTTATTATATTTTTGAAAGGAGCCTATTCTCTTATGGACAGAGGGATGAGACTACTTGAGTATAGGGTTCTATAGAATAACATGACATAATAGTAGTCAGAGAGGCAGATGTATTCAGTTAGTAAATGTAGTGAAAAGCACATTTGTTTACTAATACTGCTCTCCTAAAATGTAGGAAATGCTAATATTTATCAAATAGTTCTTGTGTTTTATAATGTGCAAATATGATCTATATTATATACTTGTTGTATATAGCAGAACGAATGTGAAAAATCTGTCACCAACACATGTTGAGGGTCAGTAACAGTGTGACCTATGAATACACTCACAAATCTCACATTCTAGAAGCAGCAGGATGCAAGGTGTTGGCTTTATACACAACATTTTAAAGGGACAGAATAATGAAAAAAAATAAAATGCTTGGTTTAGGTATAACATTTTCTTTTTAAATAACATCCCTCTTACCCATATCTGGTATTTAAACATTTTAAATGGGTTAAATACATATTTAAATTACTTCAAAAAAACAAAAACACAGTCAGCTGGTCAATGAAGATTGGCATATGTATATATCAATCTGCAAATCACCAGACATGTGCTGCTCAGGAAGCATGCCAGGTACAAACTTTAAGTATGTATATATCCCCTTTGCAGGGGAGAAGAAATGTGCTCCAGCAATCAAGTTCAATTAAACACAACCTCTCAAAGCATTACTGCAAGCTACAAAATCATAGTATGCATCCTCATCAGCAACTCAATATTCATTAGCAACCCTGCAGCACTGTGTTTGAAAATATATTTATTATGATTCAAATTAAGAATTATGAAATTTCTTGTAATTGAGGTAAGTACTGGAATCATAATGAAAGGTTAACATTTCTACAAATAGAAGTGGAATACATAATCATACCCTTAAAGGGACAGTCAACACCAGAAATGTTGTTGTTTAAAAAGAAAGATAATCCCTTTATTAAACATTCCCCAGTTTTGCATAACCAAAACTGTTATAGAAATACACATTTTACCTCTGTGATTAACTTGTATCTATGCTTCTGCAAACTGCCCCCTTATTTCAGTTCTTTTGACAGACTTGTATTTTAGCCAATCAGTGCTTACTCCAGGGTAACTTCACGTGCATGAGCTCAATGTTATCTATATGAAACACATGAACTAATACCCTCTAACGGACAAAATGCATTCAGATTAGAGGTAGTCTTCAAGGTCTAAGAAATTAGCATATGAACCTCCTAGGTTTATCTTTCAACTAAGAATACCATGAGAACAAAGCTAAATTTGTGATAAAAGTAAATTGGAAAGTTGTTTAACATTACATTCCCCAGAAAAGGAATCATGTAAGTTTTTGCTCAATTCATATAACCACTACCTACTTGACAAAACCCCTTTCAATTGGGCAAAATATGTGAGAGCAAAAAATGAGAGGGACACCTTTGTCTTATCCCAAGAAACACAAAAAGAGCTAAAAATCCAGGCCAGAATGTACAGATTTGGCAATAAGTCTGGTAGAATGTTGGCCAAATTAGTTAAAAAGGAAAAAAAACAATCAAACATAGATAAACTTCAGCGCAAAGGGGAATATCTCTTCAAACCTGACGATATTCTTGACGCATTTTATGAATACTACAAGGAGCTTTATACGTTCAAAGCTAGCGACGTAAAAGAATCTACTGACTTCGGGAGTGGAATCAGGCATCCTACACTGGCCCCAGAAGTTTCTAAAAGTCTCAATGCCCCTGTCACTGTGGAAGAGATAGAAAAAATAATATCTAAATTGCCTTTAAATAAAGCAGCCGCCCTGATGGTCTTCCTAGCGAATTCTATAAAATTGTGGCTAGCGAGGTTATTACACACCTCTGTACTCTTTACAATAGTTTTTTTACTGACGGTAAATTAATTCTGTCCTCTTTCTCGCATTCCTATACAACTCTTATACTTAAAGGAGGTAAAGATCCCTCTTGCAAAGAGTCTTATAGACCAATAGCCCTTCTGAATGCCGATTACAAAATCTTAACTGCAATTTTGGCATCCAGATTACAGGAGGCACTTGCAGAAATTATTCATACTGATCAATATGGGTTCCTAAATAATAGGAACTCTGCTGCAAAAATCAGAGAAGTTTTGGTGGTGACAGAATACTATGAGGCAATGTCTAGAGTGGATAACGGGGGGGAGGGCATACATGACCTTGCTATTATATCCATCGATGCCGAAAAGGCTTTCAACTCAATCATTCATGAGCATATTAACTCTTCATTACGTAATTTCGGCATCGTGGGTAAGTTTACTGACTTTATAGGAAATCTTTATAGCCAACCCTCTACAAAATTGATAGTAAATAATAACATTTCTTCTCTTATCTTACTAGGTAGAGGGACGCGTCAGGGATGCCCTCTCTCCCCGCTCCTTTTTAACATCGCCATCGAGCCCTTGGCAATTAAAATAAGACACTGTCTTGATGGTATTAAAATTCATAACCATGAAATAAAAATTGGGCTCTATGCAGATGACTTTCTTGTGTACATGGCAAACACCAAATTAAACATGCCGAAGCTTTTTCATATAATGGATCACTTTGGTTCCTTCTCTGGTTACAAAGTGAACATGACAAAATCCAAAATATTCTGGCTTAGGAAGAATAAAAACTCTATATCAAATATCCCTTTCCGGCAGGTTATGGAATCCTTTAAGTATTTAGGGATTCATATCCCGGTTAAAACCACAGATTTGTACAATCTTAATATTCCTCCAGTGCTGAAAGTGATTAAAGAAAAACTCAAGAATTGGCAAAACCTGCCACTTTCACTATCTGGCCGGATTGCTTTATTTAAAATGGCTCTTCTACCGAAATTTCTATACATTCTTCCGAACACACCAATAATGTTATTAGGAAAAAACATCCGATCAATTAATAGTGCACTTATAAAATTTCTTTGGCAGGGGAAAAGATCAAAAGTCTCTCTCATGAAACTTTCAGCACCAAGAGAATGGGGAGGATTGGCTTTACCCGATAAAAGGTTTTATAACCTCTGCTTCCTTGCACGTATAGTCACAGATTGGGTTTCGCTCAACAACTATGCTTTAAATAATGAATTGGAATCTAATGTCTGTTATCCATATTTATTATCTGCACTAATTCATCTAGAGCCAAAAGATATCCCGACAGAAATCAAGAAACTAAAAACAATTTCCAACCCACTCAAAGCATGGAAAAAAATATCAAAGCTCCTGTCAACTAATAGCAAAGTCTCTCCCTACCTTCTGATATTAGGAAACCCTAAGTTTCAAGCAGGCATTCAATCTGGGATCTTTAGGAGGTGGCATTCTGTCGGCCTAAACAAGGTACACCAAATAATAGATACAGAGAGACAGTGTATCAAATCATTCCAGGAACTAAAAACAGAATACAACCTACCAAACAAGGACTTCTTTGCCTACTTGTAATTAAGGCATTTTGGGTTGGAATTAGTCAAAGAAGAAGGCTGGATCTGGAGGCTGGGTAAACTGGAAGACTGGCTGGTTCTAATTAGTAGTGGTCGTATGTCCATTACGCCATGTTATTACTTTCTAGGTCTAATCAAAGGTGCCTCTGTATTATCACAACTGAACCTGCATTGGAATACACTAATTACTCAGAACAATATAGACTTACAAACTCTCCAACTTTCAATTAAAAAGGTTGTTCAGAACACACTTTCTGCCACATGGCGAGAAGCCCATTTCAAACTTCTCCATAGGGCATATTTCACCCCCGAGAAAGTTATTTTCCTGTCTTTCCCCCCTCCCCCCCTTTTTTTTTTTTTCTCTCTTTTTGGTATGTAGGTCAATGGTAGGGTTTTTATTTTCTCCACACGTGGGGGGAGGGAAGGGGAAGTGATTGAAAAAGTAAATCCCAAGGCATTTTTCAGAGATGCATGAATAAGTCTTAACAATATTTTGAATAGTACTAAATACAATTTTAAAGCATGTATGTTAAGCAGAATTAACATAATATTGTATAATCTAAGCAAGGCCGTCAGGCCACTTTGTGTCTTGATGGTTTTTTTTAGCCTTCAAATTTTTTTTTCTTTTTCTCTTGTACAAGATAACAAATGTATTATCTCTGTTTTTGAATAATGTTTTGGTTTATAAATAAAATATATATATATAAAAAAAAAAGTTACATTCCCTATTTAAATCATGAAAGTTTTTTTTTTTACTTGACTGTCCCTTTAACATCTGAATGCAAATTGTAAACAAGCACATATTTGTTTATGCAAAAATCAAGGTTTTCTATATTGTAGTCATGATAATCATTATAAACTATCCTAATTTACATAAAAACAAAGCTACTACATAAGAGAAGCCTTGAATCCTTCACTTTTCCATTATATATGTCAGGTTTTCTTTTCTCCACTGGTTATATTCTTACCTAGATGAGCTTTTGCTTGTGTAGATGTATTGCAATAAGACTATTTGAAATCATCCTCGAATCCAACCTCGAACTTAATCGACTTGCGGCACTGATAACAGGTATTATTGGAGTACAACTGCTGTGTTTGTACCCTCAATGGATCATAATTACACATTAAGGAACTAATATTTACTATTTAGTGGTAAATAAGGTACAGATATCTTTCCAATTTCCAATTGTCAAAGGGTCCATATCTGTACCATTTAATCCCACCAAAAAGGTACAATCACTTGTGTAACTAAAAGGTTGAAGGGAATGGGTGGTTCAAGGCTGCCAATCTCTGCAAGTCCATATAATTTGTGCACTTCAATTATTAATTGAACACATAACTGTCAGTCACAATTAATAGAGGAGCCAACTAGGAGTAAAGCTATATTGGATTTAGTGCTATCAAACAATACAGATATAATATCAAACATAGAAGTTAAAGAACATTTGGGTAACAGTGATCATAACATGGTCACATTTGAAATCTATTTTCAAATGCAGTGTTTTAAAGGCTTAACTAAGACTTTTAATTTCAAGAAAGCAAAATTCAACGATTTAAGGAAATCATTAAATATAAATTGGGACAATGTATTTTCTAATAAAAATACAGAGAATAAATGGATAATATTTAAAAATGTGTTAAATAAATATACATATCAACACATACCATATGGTTATAAAAGTAAAAATAAAAAAACAAAGCCATTATGGCTAAATAAAAATGTGTTAAGAGAAATTAGGAAAAAACGTAGGGCATTTAAATTATTAAAAGAAAATAGTACAGACTCAGCATACAATATTTATAAGGAATGTAACAAAGCATGCAAAAAAGCAATCAAATTAGCCAAAATTGAAAATGAAAAATTAATTGCTAAGGATTCTAAGTCTAACCCTAAAAGGTTCTTTAAGTACATAAATAGCAAAAAATCTAAGAAGGATAATATAGGTACATTAAAATGTGTGGAGGGTAGCATGATAAATAATGACAGGGAGAAGGCTGAGGTACTAAACCAGTTTTTTTCTTCAGTATACACAAGAGAAGAACCATTGAATGATACTTTTGAACATAATAGAACATGCCAGTCCATACCACTAACTGGGTTTTGTTTAGAGGATATCAGGAAAAAACTGGAAAATATTAAGGTAAATAAAACTCCAGGCCCAGATGGAATACACCCAAGGGTGTTGAGGGAACTTAGCACTGTTATAGACAAACCTTTACTCTTAATTTTTCAAGACTCATTATCCTCAGGCATGGTACCCCAGGATTGGCGTAAAGCTGATGTGGTGCCACTCTTCAAAAAGGGAAGCAGGGATGATCCAGGAAGCTATAGACCAGTTAGTCTGACATCAATAGTGGGGAAGATATTTGAAGGGATTATAAGGGATTATATTGATGAGCATATTCGTGTAAACAAGATTATGAGTTCTAATCAGCATGGCTTTAGGAGAAATAGATCATGTCAAACTAATCTAATTAGATTCTACGAGGAAGTAAGTCAAAATATAGATAAAGGGGAATCAGTGGATGTGATATACTTAGATTTTGCAAAGGCATTTGATACAGTGCCACATGAGAGATTAATGCACAAAATTAAGGGACTGGGAATAGCTGAAAATGTTAGCTCATGGATAAATAACTGGATAAAAGATAGGGAGCAACGAGTAGTAGTAAATGGATCATACTCAGATTGGACAAAGGTAATCAGTGGCGTCCCCCAGGGATCAGTACTGGGCCCTGTTCTTTTTAATATTTTTATAAATGACTTGGAGCAAGGATTAAATAGCGACATCTCTATTTTTGCAGATGATACTAAGTTAAGTAAGGTCATAAGGTCAGAGCAGGACGAACTGTCTTTACAAAGGGATTTGCTAAAATTAGAACTATGGGCAAGTGAATGGAAAATGAGATTTAATACGGAAAAATGCAAGGTTCTACATTTTGGAAGTAAAAATAAGCAGGCTACGTATTTTTTAAATGGGACAAGACTTAGCCAAACACAGGAGGAAAGGGATTTGGGAGTAGTAATAGATAACAAGCTAAAGATGGGTGCACAATGCAGGGCAGCGGCTTCAAAGGCTAATAAGATACTAGCATGTATTAAAAGAGGTATTGATTCAAGGGAGGAAAGCATAATTCTGTCATTATATAAAGCCCTGGTAAGACCTCACCTTGAGTTTGGAGTGCAGTTCTGGGGACCAATTGCTAAAAAAGATATTGCAGAACTAGAAAAAGTTCAGAGAAGGGCCACAAAGCTAATAAGGGGATTGGAGAAATTAACCTATGAGGAGAGGCTAGCCAAACTGGGTCTGTTTTCTTTAGAAAAAAGGCGCTTGAGAGGTGACATGATTACTTTATATAAATATATTCAAGGCCCATATACAGAGATGGCAGAAGCTTTGTTTATTCCAAGAAAATTGTTTCTGACAAGAGGTCATAATTTAAGGTTGGAGGAACGGAGATTTAATCTCCTGCAACGGAAACGTTTTTTCACTGTGAGAGCAATAAAATTGTGGAACTCATTACCAAAGGAGGTAGTGAATGCCAATACCATAGATACATTTAAAAATAGTCTGGATAAGTTTCTGTATACAAACAAAATTCATGGATATGATTGCTAGTATTAAATGGGTCACATTTTAATGGGGTTATTTAAGCTTAACTGGAGCTTTTTGTAAGTATTTTAGATTTGTATAGGTTGAACTCGATGGACTTCAGTCTTTTTTTCAACCTTATCTACTATGTTACTATGTTACTATGTAAAAATAAATTCAACATACATGTTGTACAGCAAAATAATTAATGTTCAATGGTTGTTGGTAATATGCAAGAGGTGGGCAAAGTAAAAAAAATACTTTATTACCCATATCTTCAATGATACTGTGCTGCTGGTTCTAAATAGCACACAAGCTCATTGTAATGTTTATATTTAGAGCATCAAGATGATAACTCTTAAAGATAAAGCAAATGTATTAACTAAAATTACAGAGAAAAAAAATTGTATTAAATTCTATAAAGTAAACAAAAGCTGTTTAAGAACCTGTTTTTTTTTTTTTTTTTTAAATTGTAACCATTCCCCAGTCACATACTGTAAGGTGTGTCTGTACCTTTTAAGGAACTCAAAATACAGATAACCTGTTTCCTATTTTGTTATTTTATTTCCTGAGAGTATGACTAAATATCCTTCTTGAACTGAAAACCCAGAAATGATGTTTTAACAGGTTCCACAAATGTGGTGTGTATCACTTTAATTTGGGGATATGTAACAACCTAATTAAATTAAGTTTGTATCACCACTCAATCAGAATTCCTCTATTGAGAGAAAGGAAATTTATGAATGCAGCGAGCAATGTTATAGAGTGACTGAGAGATTCCTTAGAATGATCTCAATTTGGTCTTAAGTTGCTGAATAAAGGTTGAAATGGAATTAGTTTCACTTAGACAATACTTTCATACAATCTGCATAGGTTGTCTGTTCCTATATGTAGTAAGCGCTAAACACTTTTCACCTTTGATGTTGTGGTTTTCCTCATTACTTGTGTAATTAACTTGACAGGTTTAATTTTATACATACATTGATGTCTTTACTGAATTACTCAGTGATGAAACATGGCAATATAACGAAGTCTTAATTATTGCTGAAATAAGTTACCTGTAGTGCTAGGTAAACATTTGCTGTACCTCTGTTTGAATCCCTGCAGGCGAAGTCACTGCTGTTAGCCACGGTGGTGTTTCGGCTTGTGTGGCTGAACCGGAAGTGACCGAAGCGGTTAGTACTCAGCGCTTATGGAGAATGTAGTCACAGCCTCTGTGAGAGGAATGAAACAAGCAAGGCATTTAAGGTAACGATAATTACAAGGAAAATTTTACTTAATATATAGTATTCCTCAGTCTCTGTGATGAACTTGTTTATCCTCAGTTAGCTGTAGTTTACTTGCTGGAATAGCGGATAGCTACGAGGAGCTGCTGCTGTAGTTTGCTCCAGGAGGAGAGAGTAGATGTAACTCCGGTGAAAGATTCCTTACTGGAAGTAAGAAAGGAGGCTTGGTTCTTCAGGTGATTGTGTGGACACAATTAGAATAACTAAGCAACGTTACCTGTCTGTGAGTTGTATTTAAAGGAGTGGTAACCAATTAGAGCAGACATGAGTGAAATACTTCCTTGAAGAGACAGCAACCCTGACAGGATCCCTCCCCCCCCCCTCAAGGGAGCTGTTCCACAGCTGTAGGACGTGGTCGATCTGGGTGTCTGTGGTGGAAAGCCGATATCAACCTGGGAGCCTTAAAATTGGAAGCAGGTTCCCAAGAATCATCCTCAGTTGAGAAATTCTTCCATCGAACCAGGTACTGTAACGAACCTGACCGGATACGGGAATCCAAAATAGAATGAACCTCATACTCATCTGGATCTAGTACGTTCTGTGGTGGTGGAAGAAGAGTGCTGGCGTCTCTCTGGTCTCTGTAAGGTTTCAAAAGTGAGACATGTATAGTTGGGTGGATTCTGAGGGTATCTGGGAGTTCAAGGGTTACAGCATTTTTATTTACAACCTTCTTAATTTGGAACGGGCCTATATAAAGGCTTGCTAATTTTTTGCAGGGTATCTGTAATTTGAGGTTCTTGGTAGAGAGCCATACCATCTCTCCGACAGAGTAGTCTGGGGGTTCTCATCTGCGTAGATCATAGTGCTTCTTTTGGGTAGCTTGAGCCTCTTTGATATTCTGATGAATATAATTGAAATTGTCGATTAAAGAATTATGTAGGTCGTCAATTAATGGGAAGTTCAAGTCACCTTGAGAACAGGAAGGACGGATGGTACCCATATTTAGCGTAAAATGGTGTAAGTTTGGTTGATGTGTTAACTGAATTATTATATGCAAATTCCGCCATGGACAGGTAATCGATCCAGTCATTTTGATGATATGAACAAAAACATCTGATGTATTGTTCCAGCCACTGATTCACTCGTTCAGCCTGTCCATTCGTTTGAGGGTGGAAGGAAGTGGAAAATATGTGATCAATTTGAGTTAATTTGCACAGGGTAGACCAGAATTGGGAGGTGAACTGACTACCTCTATAAGTCGTGAGAATGGGTGGTATTCAATGTAGTTTTATTATATTGTTTAGGAACAGTTGAGCGGTTTCAGCAGATTTTGGAAGTTTGTGGAAGGGTAAGAAGTGAGCCATCTTGGTAAAGATGTCTACCACAACAAATATAGTGGTCTGATTTTTTGAAGGTGGTAAGTCTACGATAAAATCCATAGACAAATGCTGCCATGGTTTCGTGGGTACTGGTAAAGACATGAGTAGACCGTATGGTGGTTTCCTCTCAGGTTTTGAAGTACTGCATGTAATGCAAGTTTGGACATATTGATGTACAGTCTTTTTCATCATGGGCCACCAAAATGTCCTTTTGACTAATTCCAAGGTGCGTTGGGTACCAGGATGCCCTGAAAGGGGCGAATCATGGTATATCTTAAGGAGAGTTGACCTCATCTCTTTTGGTATGTAAACTTTATCTGCTTGATAGTAGAGATTTTTTGGAGAAATGGATATTCAAGAATCGTCTCTTCACTTGTATGTTTCTTAATTTCTGATATTAAAGAACTGGTGAGTCCAATGAACCGTTCTTTTGGTATAATGTCAGAATGGGTGATCTGATGATCAGGTTTTTCCGGTAGTCGGGAGAGGGCATCAGCCTTACGATTCTTATTTGCTGGTCTGTAGATGATATTGAAGGAGAACCTAGAAAAATACAAACTCCAACGGACTTGTCTGGCTGAGAGTGTTTTATTACTTTGCAAGTATTGGAGATTCTTATGATCGGTATAAATCTTGATAGGATATCTTGTGCCCTCTAAAAGATGTCTCCAGTGCTCCAGTGACTGTTTTATCGTCAGAAGTTCCTTCTCACCGATTGGGTAATTTCTTTCCGCAGGTGTCATCACTTTGGAGTAGTAGGAAATGGGATGTATGGGGCTGTTTAAATTTTCCTGTTGGGACAATACAGCACCAATAGCGAAATCGAAGGAATCAACTTCTAAGACGTAGTAAAAAGATGGGTCTGGAAATTTTAATATTGATGCGGTAGTGTAGAATGTCTTTAATGTTTCAAAAGCCAAGTCTGCCTCTGAATTCCACTGGAAAATTGTAGAAGAACTGGTCAATCTAGAAAGTGGTCTTGCAATCTTTGAGAAATTTCTTATGAATTTCCTATAATAATTTGAAAATCCGAGGAATCTTTGGAGGTCTTTTTTTGTTTTAGGTTTTGCCCAGTTTGCAACTGCTTCAACTTTTTCCTTCTGCATTACTATACCAGCTGGTGAAATATCGTATCCCAAGAAAGAAACTCGGCCTGTATGAAATAGACACTCTGCAAGTTTAGCATATAGCTTGTGATGTCTTAACCCTAGGAGTACCTTCCGTACATGTCTTATATGGTCTGTAAAGGTTTTGGAATAAATTAAAATGTCATCCAAATAAATAACCAAGCAGGTGTCAAGAAGATTACAGAATACATCATTTATAAAGTGCTGAAAAGTGGCAGGAGCATTACATAAGCCAAAAGGCATGACCAGGTACTCGTATATATTCTGAATGCTGTGAGCCATTCATGCCCTTCTTTTATTCTAATGAGATTATAGGCTCCTCTTATGTCCAATTTGGTGTAGATGGTGGCTTGAGACAACCACTCAATGAGTTCCGGTATCAACGGAAGAGGATAATGTTTTTTTATTGTTACTTTATTTAGTTGGCGATAATCAATAATTGGTCTGAGGGATGAATCCTTGTTTTGGACAAAGAATATTCCGGCACCAGCAGGTGAAGTTGAAGCTCTAATAAATCCCTTCCTGAGGTTTTCTTCTAAGTATGACTTGAGATGATCTAATTCCGGTTGGCTGAGGGGGTACAGATGGCTGAAAGGAATAGTTGCTCCAGGTTGTAGATCTATTGGACAGTCATACTGTCTGTGAGGTGGTACATTTTCTGCCTCAGTTTTACTGAACACATCTGAAAAATCAGAATACTCATGGGGTAAACCTTGTACCTGTGAATTAGCATTTAATAGTATTTGATTATGGAGACAGTGTTCTACACAATAATGTGAATTAAACATAATCTGTGTGGGTGACCATTGGATTTGGGGATTATGATTCTGCAACCACTTGATCCCTAAAACTACTGGAAAATGTGGTGATGGTAATACATCAAAAGAAATTAAAAGAAAAAAAGAGTATCCAATGCTCGTCCAAGGAGAGGGATAAAGTCACTCAAGATCCAAATATAAAAATGTTAAAAAGCAAGCCTTTATTATAGATATTCCAAAGGATAAAACATAGTCAAAGCAATCTCAGCAAAGAGAACAGTAAGAAGGATCTGACCGGTTTTGGCACAGCATGGCCGTAGTCATAGACAGTTTGTCTTTGGAATATCTGTAATAAAGGCTTGCTTTTTAACATTTTTATATTTGGATCCTGAGTGACTTTATCCCTCTCCTTGGACGAGCATTGGATACTCTTTTTTCTTTTATTTTATTGTGGAGTACTGAGATTCCACTTCCACTAGCTCGTCCTGGCCGACAAGGGCTCCAGCTGACCCTGATGACTTTGCCGGATTGGAGACGGCGTGTGCAGTTGTGAGAGGCTGAGCAGTGTTTTTCCGGTATCAAGCTGTAGGAGTTGCACCCGACATAGTGGAATACAAGTTACGATCGGCAAACAGCGGATCCCCGGCACTGTGAGTACACATATGCATACTTGGCTAAGTGATTTCTGAAACTGTTTGTTTGGTCCGGCTTTTGGAGACAAGGAATTCTGCTGGATCTGAGTCTGATTACCGTTGCTAACACAGTAGCTGCCAGGTCGGAACGATATATTCAATTTTCTGCTGCTAATTCAGTAGCGGGCAGTTTGTGAGAATACCTTTAACTGTTTGAAGTATCTGTGGTTTTTTATTCTGGGGTTTGAAGTAACCGCCTGGATTTTAATTATAACCACTGCCCTAACAGCTTTCTGGAGACGCTCCTTTGCCAGTATGATTTTGGCCAGTGCTACACATCAGGAGGTACACGCTGCCTTGTTTCATTTGGGGACTGCATTAATATCTACATATACACTTTGATCTTTTAACACTGCACGTTGCGAAGGTGACAGCCTCCCTCAGCACACTGCATAGTACTGAACTTTGTTTTGCTGAGCAATGTTTGTTGCTCATTTTTTGATCAAAAGAAATTAACTCACTATGACCTGAAACAGAAACTCGAATAGGAATGGTGTTATGTGTTATGGTTGTAATAGTAGAACCATCAATAACTTGAACACAAATTGGATTGGTTTTTTGAACAAGTGGAATTTTATTAGAGTTTACTATCTGTAAATCGATGAAACTCCCATAAGCTCCTGAATCAATGATTCCGTCAACCTTCAGCTGTTTTTGGTCTCACTGTAGGAAAAGGGATAAGGTGCAATAAGCTGGATTATTGGTATTTAATACTGAAGTATAAGAATACATTGACTTACTTCTTTTGTTCTTTTGGAGTATGGGACAATCCTGCACTGCATGTGATGGATTGGCGCAATACATGCACAATGATTTCACTCTTCTGTGAAGTCTCTCCTCTGGAGTTAACAGGCCTCTTGCTATTCCAATTTCCATGGGTTGTTCAGTTGCCTTCATGATTGACGTAGTCTCTCGTGAGGGTAGGCTTGTTATTTGTCTTGGCCGTATGTCCGTATTGTACAGTTCTGCATGTCTTTCACATAGTCTACGATCAAGTAGAGTTGCTGTCGTTATCAGGGCATCTAGGGTTTTTGGCAGTTCAACTCTGGCTAGCTCATCCTTGAGATTATAAGCCAATCCTAGTCTGAACTGATTCCGGAGAGCAACTTGATTCCATTGGGAGTCAGATGCATATAACTTGAAGTCCGCGACATAGTCCTCCGCTGGCCTCTTGCCTTGTTTAAAATTCCTCATGGAGGCTTCCGCTGTAAATTGTACATCTGTGTCTTGGTATAGGTCATCTAATGCTCTAAAAAAATCCTCTAAGGATCCAAGTAAAGGATCATCTAATTCGCACAAATTATCTGCTCAAGACCGTGGT
This sequence comes from Bombina bombina, assembly GCF_027579735.1. Classification (NCBI taxonomy): domain Eukaryota; kingdom Metazoa; phylum Chordata; class Amphibia; order Anura; family Bombinatoridae; genus Bombina; species Bombina bombina. Next base: position 1,031,359,524 of record NC_069500.1, read on the forward strand.
TCCCCTTTTAGGAAAGAAATAGTGCTTAAAACATTGATCCTCTCTGTAGGATATGTTCTAGGTTTTAATTGGTACAATAGCTGGCAGGAATTCTTGAATTGTCGGTAATGCTTTCTGTTTCCAGAAAAAGGCTCTGGTAACATGATTTGTGGTTCAGGACTTATGTCATGTTGAGATGGTCTTGGTGACATTGAATCCCTGATAATAGTTCTTAGGGACTGATTCTCCACTTGAATGTCATGGACAGCTTGTGTTAATTGATCCACTTTTTGTGATAAATTATACACTATTTGAGGTAGATCTGTTGGTTCCATCTCCTACTCTCTTTTGGCTTAGTTATTATGTAAGGTGTGTGTACCTTTTAAGGAACTCAAAATACAGATAACCTGTTTCCTATTTTGTTATTTTATTTCCTGAGAGTATGACTAAATATCCTTCTTGAACTGAAAACCCAGAAATGATGTTTGAACAGGTTCCACAAATGTGGTGTGTATCACTTTAATTTGGGGATATGCAACAACCTAATTAAATTAAGTTTGTATCACCACTCAATCAGAATTCCTCTATTGAGAGAAAGGAAATCTATGAATGCAGTGAGCAATGCTATAAAGTGACTGAGAGATTCCTTAGAATGATCTCAGTTTGGTCTTAAGTTGCTGAATAAAGGTTGAAATGGAATTAGTTTCACTTAGACAATACTTTCATACAATCTGCATAGGTTGTCTGTTCCTATATGTAGTAAGCGCGAAACACTTTTCACCTTTGTTGTTGCGGTTTTCCTCATTACTTGTGTAATTAACTTGAAAGGTTTAATTTTATACATACATCAATGTCTTTACTGAATTACTCAGTGATGATACATGGCAATATAACAAAGTCTTAATTATTGCTGAAATAAGTTACCTGTAGCGCTCGGTAAACATTTGCTGTACCTCTGTTTGAATCCCTGCAGGCGAAGTCACTGCTGTTAGCCGCGGTGGTGTTTTGGCTTGTGTGGCTGAACCGGAAGTGACCGAAGCGGTTAGTACTCAGCGCTTATGGAGAATGTAGTCACAGCCTCTGTGAGAGGAATGAAACAAGCAAGGCATTTAAGGTAACGATAATTACAAGGACAGTTTTACTTAAGATATAGTATTCCTCAGTCTCTGTGATGAACTTGTTTATCCTCAGTTAACTGTAGTTTACTTGCTGGAATAGCGGATAGCTACAAGGAGCTGCTGCTGTAGTTTGCTCCAGGAGGAGAGAGGAGATGTAACTCCGGTGAAAGATTCCTTACTGGAAGTAAGAAAGGAGGCTTGGTTCTTCAAGTGATTGTGTGGAGACAATTAGAATAACTAAGCAACGTTACCTGTCTGTGAGTTGTATTTAAAGGAGTGGTAACCAATTAGAGCAGACATGAGTGAAATACTTCCTTAAAGACACAGCAACCCTGACACATACATGGACATTGTGTAACCCGCCATAGTGCCACCTATTGGTTGAAAGTTCCTTGACATGTGTAACACAGCTCCATCTATTGGTAGAAGGTTCATCACCAGAACGTGTACTGGGGAAATAGACTAATTTGCATATATTTTGCATAGAGTGATAATTCAATGTATGGGTGTGAGTTTTATCCCTCCCCTAAATCCCCCTTCCTTTCGTTAGAGTTACATTTTTATGTGCGCCAATACTTGTTGTTGTGTTGTTACATTTTTATTATTATGTTGTTTTCTATATATCTATGTTTTATGTGGCATGTCACCCTAAGATAAATGGGGTGTTGTTAGAGTCTAGTACAGAGTGAATTTAAACATGTTGGGAAGCTCCTTTTGGAACTGGTTGTTTATCCTGGTTCTTTCTGGAATTCCTGTAGCAGTCTTAGGACCTGCTGTTTGTCTACACTATCCAAACTTATCAAACTGCAGTGTGGCTGCTGTAATACTGTCTGAAAAAGTATGCATTAAATTAAATTAATGTTATTTAATAAATTTGATGGAACAGCATTTTTATATGCTGTGTTGAGTACAAATTTGCCATCATGAGGTACAAAGGGCTTGTCACTGGGGCAGTACCCTTAAAAGACCAAATTTGCACCATTTTTTCAGGGTGCATTATGGTACCATAGCACTGAGGTCCATTCTAGTCACCAAAGGTACAATCTGCAAGGGGAACCAATTTGTACCCATTTTAAAGGGTACAGCGGGTGTACCTTTGAGGGTACTGCCCCAGTGACAAGCTGTGGTATCCCTAAATGTACAATGTTTGTACATTTTTTCTGACAGTGTTTGTATAGATTTTGTTTTGTGGATTTATGTTTGATGTACTTAAAACTAATAAAAAGATTTAAAAAAAATATAATACAAAAACATAGATAAATAGTATATGAATTAATCTGTAGCACAATTTTTTTTAGTGACTTAAAGGGAATTGTACTCTTAATATTTCTCCCTTTTATTGTGTTCCCAATGGTATATTTTACCCGCTGTCATGTATTTAATTGTTTTCAAACAGCTACTTAACATTTATTTGTTATTTGAAATAGGTATTGTTGCCTGTTGTATCCCCACCTAAACTGAAAATATGAGTAACAAACGTTTTCTCTGTAGGAAAGCTATGTAGGAGACAATAACACTGATTAATATCCCAGTGGGATATGAGGGAGAGAGAGATTTTTACATTTCAGCTTAGCTGAAAAATGATTAACCTCTTCATGACCACAGCCTATTTTTCTTTCTTAATGCTAGTAAGTGCATGCCATATATAACACACACAGTAACTCATTTTCTTCTAAGTTGTAGTCACTTACTGCTTTTATCACAGGAGAAACAACACAATGGGGCATATTTATCAAGCTCCGTATGTAGCTTGAGGCCCCTTGTTTCCGGTGAGCCTTCAGGCCCGCTGAAAACAGAAGTTATGAAGCAGCCATAACTTGTCTGCCTGCTCTGAGGCGGCGGACAGAAATCAACCCGATTGAATACGATCGGGTTTATTGACACCCCCTGCTAGTGGCCAATTGGGCACGAATCTGCAGGGGCCGGCATTGCACCAGCAGTTCACAAGAACTGCTGGTGCAATGATAAATGCCGACAGAGTATGCCCCAATAGCTCTGTTTTTGACACTGTTCATTTGTAAAGCATCCAATTGAACATTGTATTTCCTTATTGGGTAACATATATTCCTGCATCAGTTGGAACTAAAGTGATGTATCAAGTATGTGGACCCTGCACTATTTCTATTACACCTCAAGCTCCCCTCAGGAGGTCCCCTAGTGGACCCAAAAATAGAACGAATATGTAGTGGAGAGGCGAGCACCAACAAGGCTGAGGTGGAGGATTAGTAGACTAAAACAAGTTGGAGTGAAGTATATAAAATGTTAAAATTTAATACATAACTCAAAAATACAATAAAAAATAGTATCATGGATCCATGTAACATACAATATTTAAAACATGAAACATACATGATAAAACAAATGGTATATCTTCTTGAGATAGTGGCTAACCTAATGTTAAACCAACAAGGCCAAGCAGAAGGAAGTCCAATTTGACACTCCTAAATGTACATATCCTAGTGTGTCCATGATTAAAGTCAATTTTGAGTGACAATAGATGAATCACAAGTTAAAGAATAAGATGACAAAAATAGTGGTTTAGTGAAAAAAATGGTAAGATATAATATGGTGACAAAAATAGAAAAAAGTGAAAAAATGCAAAAAGTGAAAAAAAATTAAAAAGGTTACACAGTCATAGTGGATAGTGAATATTAGTTAGGGATTGTAATCCAATGTGGATTCAAAAAAATCTTCAAACGTGGTGTTCAAATATCTTTAAATTGAAAGTGAAAAGTATACAGAACCTGTTGAAAAAATATAAAACAATGCTATAGAATATATTCACAAATAAGGTAATATATAGGTAATGAACTTACTTTGGTTAAGTCAACGCGTTTCGGCCTCAATATAGGCCTTTATCAAAGATGTTTTATCCTTTTTATATATTTTTATTCTATTGTGTCAGTGTAATTGATTACTATCAATGTATCAAATACATGGAATGTCCACAAACAATTATTTTCATTTATTTTTAATGAAATTGACAATCCATCAATCAAAAGTTCCGAAAGTTACATTCTGCTTAGATTACAATAGTATACCTGTTTCCAGTCCACAAGATCTCCACTGCCTTTTGAATATCCAAATATACTATAGCCCTTTACCTTGTAGTAATAATTATGGTCACCGTCATCGTCTTTCACATTACAGTCACTGGAACCGGAAATCCTTTTACCGGAAGTGACATCATCTTCTTAGACGAAACCGGAAGTTGTGCTCCGGGAGTTTCTTTTGATATTATTTAGAATAATTCATGCAATCTTTAACTATATATTGTAACGTTAGAGTTGTCATTTAGATAAATATTTAGAGAAATCATTTTTTACTCCACATAAACGAAATATTTTATTTGAAAAAAACGGAAGTAGCACCACTATCTTACCGAAACCGTAAGTCAGATTCCGGTGATAACCTCATTCATTTTTAATACTGCTAATATGACACAGCCGAGAATATGATATTTCAACACTATGTATCTACTATTAACCATTATTACACTGGATTAATTACAAAATTCCAACTTTAGAAAGATTTGAACTAAGGGCAACTAACGAATATGCCCATACCCATAAGACACCATAACAGGAAGTGGACAGAGCCTATTTTGGAGCCGAAATCGACACACAATGATTGGTTATGATACCCTTTATAGGGATACAGATTACTTTGGTAAATTCAGTCTTGATAAAGGCCTATATTGAGGCCGAAACATGTCGACTTAACCAAAGTAAGTTCATTACCTATATATTACCTTATTTGTGAATATATTCTATAGCATTGTTTTATATTTTTTTCCACAGGTTCTGTATACTTTTCACTTTCAATTTGAGGATATTTGAATACCACATTTGAAGATTTGTTTTAACCCACATTGGAATACAATCACTAACTAATATTCATTATCCACTATGACTGTGTAACCTTTTTCATTTTTTTTCACTTTTTGCATTTTTTTTCACTTTTTTCTATTTTTGTCACAATATTATATCTTACCATTTTTCACTAAATTACTATTTTTTTCATCTTATTCTTTAACTTGTGATTCATCTACTGTAACTCAAAATTGACTTTAATCACGGACACACTAGGATATGTACATTTTAGGAGTGTCAATTTGGACTTCCTTCTGCTTTGCCTTGTTGGTTTAACATTAGGTTAGCCACTATCTCGAGAAGATATACCATTTGTTTTATTGTGTATGTTTGATGTTTTAAATGTTGTATGTTACATGGATCCATGATACTATTTTTTATTGTATTTTTGAGTTATGTATTAAATTTTAACATTTTATATACTTCACTCCAACTTGTTTTAGTCTACTAATCCGCCACCTCAGCCTTGTTGGCGCTCTCCTCTCCACTACATATCAGTTGGAACTAACACACTTCAGTTCCTAGCATCTAACTCACAAGAATGCAACCAACAAACTGACAAGCGGTGTCCATACACTTGCAGGTTTGGGCATGGCCAGACATGCAGGAACAAGCCTTTCTGCCCTAATGTTATGTTTGTGCCTGTATCAGCATGGTAGATCATGCTTTATTGTTGCCAATATCACATGTAATAACATTGTAGAGCTCAGTGGCAAGCATAAGCTATTGTATGTCAATCATAAACATAAATACTGTAAAATACTGTTGATTTTTATTATTTGTCACTTATCAAAATACATGAATAAAGTAGGCTTTCCTCAAGATTTCTACTTGCCCCAGCTCTGTAACCAGTGGAATCCTAAACTCAACTTTTACAGGAGAATGATACTTTAGAGGACCTATATCTGTGAAAATTTCAGGTTCCTATCTGGTCCCACACTAGATATAATCAACTTGAAAGTGAGGGGAAATGTTAAATAAATTGCACTTTCTCACCACCATTAACAAATAAGAAAATGTTCAAACCTGTAAAGTTATGCAGCATGCACACTATACTTACCTAGGTACCCCCTAAAAAATATAGGACTGAGACTTAAACCCAAAAAGTTGAACTTTCAGCAATTTTCATAATTACATTAGAACTTAAGTTCTATGTCTAAGGATCAAAAATTTGCAAATTGTTTATATATGTGCATGTACCTTGTAATGTGATCTAGAGGTAAATTTTAGTGCCAAGGACCTAAGATCATCCTGAGATAAGATATGTATGTCTTCTGTAAACATCTGTATAACCAAATTTTGTCATGCACCATGACACAAAGATGGCTGCCGTGGTTAAAACAAGTAAAATAAAAAAACCTGGTGGTTTTGCAATACCGACACATAGAGGTAATCACTATAAAAAAATTAGGAAAATTAAAAATAGTCAAGCAACCTTTGTTGGCCCACTTCAGATGGATTAACCCTGCTTGTGTTTATTTAACTTCCCCCAGCCATAATTAGTATTTTAATGCCTAACATAAATACTTGCAGGTTCAGGCCATTGTTATGGCCATATCCTAGGTGATGGTTTTAATTAGAAAAAAACAGATATTTAAATACAGAAATAAACACAAAGGAACAATTTCCCATACATTTAGGTATAACAAGTAATTTGGAACAAATTAAGCAGAAACTAATTTTATAGCACACTGTCGCTTTAATGCTAAGCCTCCTCACTCTTCCTATTCAAAATAAACAATTATTTATTAACCTTTTACCGCCGTTATGCCGCTGTATTCCATCACAACGGTGATGGGCTTTAAAGCCATTATGATGGAATACAACATCATAGCCAACGGCTGTCCTGAAGCCTACTGCGCTTGCAGGATTTGATCGCGGTCTGGAGGGCGTTCCTAGCATCATAGGGACGCCCCCCAGACCCGATCCCATCATTGAAATCTTGCGATCGTTTGCACGATTGCGTGATTTCAATTTGTCTACATCGGAACAGTGTTCCGATGTAGACTTTATAACCCGGTCATGAAAGGGTTAAGTTATCTCTTTTGCAGTATACGTATGCCTTACAAGAACCAGTTGACTTGCATGTTGCAGTTAAACAACTTACAGAGCTCTTTCTGCCAAAGACAAATAATTAACAGAAAGGATTTGACTCCCAAACGTTGGAAATCAATTTATCCCACCTAACAACATAGTAACAGCTCTCGGATGTAGCAAATAAAAAGGATATTAACAAATGTGCTGATAAACCAATGAATAACATTCAAAAGAAACTTGAAGACATGGAAAGTCGATCACACAAAAACAATGTTTCAAATGATATGTCTCCCACAGTCAGACGACTGCTGGCCAACTGCTGTCAACAGTGAAACAGGAAAGCATAAGGTATACAGAGCAGGAGGTAAGGCAGGACACACAGTTGCATGGCACAATCCTTCAGCTTTGTAGAGAACGGCAATGAGGCCGATGTCATCAGATAGTGTTTGGTCATCAGGTCATCTCAGGAAAGTGCGGGAGCAGTAGCCACACAGCATACTCCTCCAGCTTCATAGTGCACAACAGTGAGGCAGGTGTATACTGGTAGAGGAGATGTGAGACGGTGGGAAAGCAGTAACGCAGGACACTACTCCCCCAGCTTCCTACTTCCTTTAAATACTGTGTTTTCTGCCATTGAACAAGTTGAGGCTGAAGTAGGAGATGCTGCTGAATTGTTCCGTACATTGTACTGTTGGAAAGCTATACGTTTAAGAGCTGAGAATAAGGTATATTAAAACAAATCATCCTTCTTTGTATATATTCTCTCTCATTATCTCTCTCTAATTCCTCCCTCTCTCCTGTCACGATCGCTCTCACGCTCCTCTTCTTCCAGTTCTTTCGGCTTCTCTGTCCTGTGCGTTACGTTGCTTAGCAACGCTGCGCACATTCTGAGCCATCCTCCTCTGCTGACATCAGGCGGGTTACTTAGTCCTGCAGCCCGATCTCCTGTTGCCCGTTTGTTTTCTCCTGTGGCTTGTGAGTACTCTCTTTTTCTCTTGTTGACGGATTTACCCTAACCTGCCTGATTACTATGCTATTGCTTAACCCTGAACTGCCTGATTACAAGTTGCCAAGCACTGCTGAACTGACTACTCTATTGCTTAACCCTGAACTGCCTGATTACAAGTTGCCAAACACTGCTGAACTGACTACTCTATTGCTTAACCCTGAACTGTCTGATTACAAGTTGCCAAACACTGCTGAACTGACTACTCTATTGCTTAACCCTGCACTGCCTGATTACAAGTTGCCAACTCTGCTGAACTGACTACTCAATTGGTTAACCCTAAACTGCCTGATTACAAGTTGCCAAACTCTGCTGAACTGACTACTCTATTGGTTAACCCTGAACTGCCTGTTTACAAGTTGCCAAACTCTGCTGAACTGACTACTCTATTGTTTAACCCTGAACTGCCTGATTACTAGTTGCTGAACTCTGCTGAACTGACTTCGCCTATTCCTGATCCCACTCCTCCTTCTATCAAGAGACCCAGTACTACTATCCAGAACCACAAGAACCTCTTGACCCTCTGTGTGAGTAACTTGTTATTTAAAATTTGTCATGGAGTCACGTCCTAGTGTGCTAGAGTGTTATTTGAGTTCACTCTAGCATTTGGGTCTGATTCCGGACCTTATCCAACCTGACATCTCCCATTCTCTTTCTCCACTCTTCCTTCCACCTGTCTCTCTGCATCTTTCTCTTTCCATTCTTTCACACATTACTATTTTCCACTCTCTTCTACAACCCTGTCCTTCACATCCTTCTCTTCACCCTTCACTCGTCATATTATGTCTCTGTTTTCTCTTCCTTCTCTCATTCACGTTTCTTCCTTCTTTCTTCCTCCTCCCTCTTTTCCCTTACTCTTGCTCTCCCTTTTCTCTCTCCTATTATTTCTCCTTCTCTCTCTAACTCTACCCCTTTATCTACCTTTTACTCTCGGTTTCTCTCTCTAACAACCTCACTCTGTACAAAACCTCCCTATCTCTCCCCTTGTCTTTCTATTGCTCCTTCCTTCTCTCTAAGTGTTGAACTTTGTTTAAAGCGTCAGTATTTCTTGGTGAATAAAGTTTAAAATATAGGCTGGCTCTATTATTGTAATTGCTAATCTTTTGTAATTTTTTTTCAATAAATTGTTTAAAAATAAGGTTATAACACTTTAAAAATACCGAAAACTACAGCCACTTCTGATGAGGGAGTGTTTTCCAACTGAAAAGTTCATCCCATAGGAAGATCCTGACCAACCCCGTTCTTCCTATTCAAGCTCATTCACAAGCTTATGCCTGTCAAGTGATTTTCGATAACAATAATAAAACTGCGTATTCGCTTAACATAAACCGGCAAAATGGAGCTTGATGTCAGAAACACAAGTGATAAGGGAAACGGTCTAAAGATTGCTGCTTCATAACCTGTCCGCCTGCTCTGAGGAGGCGGACAGAAATCACCGGAAATCAACCCGATCAAATACGATCGGGTTGATTGACACCCCATGACATGATCCTCAATATCAGATCATGTCCGCTCGCACGTTCTTAAATAGGTCCCTATATCACAATGCTGTATTATTTCCTTTGCAGCCTGATAATACAAATCCTCCGTTGCTCTCGAGCTATGCCTGACAATCATAGAACGCACGCCCCCCCCCCCCCGGACAAGGAGCAGAGTGAAGTTAAACAGGGAATTGGCCACATGAAGAAGCTTGCAAAAAAAAAGAAATTAGAGTAGCAGCTAAGTTTAGCAATCTGTTTTAGATATGTTAAAAATAGTGACTTAGATACATAAGCATTTAGGAAAATACTATGAAAAATGTGTAATGTCCCTTTAAAGTAACTTTATTGAATTTAGCAAAACTATGCTTAAATACACTTGAAGGATTTAAATATAACCCATTCTTTTTACTAAAGAGTTTAGAAAAACAAAAACAAAACAGAATTTGTTTATTAAAAATGTAATACATTTTTTTAATGAGGGGGTCCAAATGCAATTACAACAGCACTTCTAAAGGCTTAGCAACCCATGTGGTCCCTTGTTTTAAATCCCAGAATCCCCTCTTTAAAAATAAAGCCCATTTATAAGTTTTAATAGCTAGGTGGTTACTGTGGTAATAGCAATCACCTAGCGTGAATAAATGTCCATTTATTTTGATAGAGACTCATGGGAGATGTGCTCAAAGTTACATAACTATACCGAAAGGCTCTTATTTATATGAGGATAACCCCCTCTTTTTGAATATAGCATTTAGAAAAAAATATTCATGTTTTCAGGCATTTTGTTGCACAGTTCTCACATGTCATGATATATTTATAATATGTTTATAACATGATAATATGAATATGTTGGGTCAATATATAATTAGTGTGGGTTTCTGACTTTAAAATGTACTACTCTGGGAATTAAATGTGACCATCATGTAAAAACTCCAAAACAGCTCAGCACAGGCGTGGAAAAGGCTCAGCAGTTAAGGGGTTAACATATAGAAGTAAGAAGTCATATATATTGCAAAATAGAAGATTATCCCCTTAACGACACGCGTTGTACAGGGTACGTCTTGCACAAACTGGTCTTTAAAGCATCACCAAAGCCATATATGTCTGCTATTTCTGAACAAAGGGGATCCCAGAGAAGCATTTACAACCATTTGTGCCATAATTGCACAAGCTGTTTGTAAATAATTTCAGTGAGAAACCTAAAATTGCGATAAAAAATTACGTTTTTTTTAAATTTGACGGTGAAATGGTGGCATTAAATATACCAAAATGGGCCTAGATCAATACTTTGGGTTGTCTACTACACTACACTAAAGCTAAAATTAACTCTACAAGCTCCCTAATTAACCCCTTCACTGCTGGGCATAAAACACGTGTGGTGCGCAGTGGCATTTAGCAGCCTTCTAATTACCAAAAAGGGGATCCCAGAGAAGCATTTACAACCATTTATGCCATAATTGCACAAGCTGTTTGTAAATAATTTCTGTGAGAAACCTAAAGTTTGTGAAAAAAAATTGTGAAAAAGTAAACATTTTTTTTTATTTGATTGCATTTGGCGGTGAAATGGTGGCATGAAATATACCAAAATGGGCCTAGATCAAATATATATACATGTCAAGGGATATTCAGGTATTCCTGACAGATATCAGGGTTCCAATGTAACTAGCGCTTATTTTTTTTTAAAAAAGTGGTTTTGAAATAGCAAAGTGCTACTTGTATTTATTGCCCTATAACTTACAAAAAAAGCAAAGAACATGTTAACATTGGGTATTTCTAAACTCAGGTGCTGCCCAATCAGCAAGGACAACCCAGGTTGTTAACCAAAAATGGGCCGGCATCTAAACTTAAATTATTGCTTTTCAAATAAACATACCAAGAGAATGAAGAAAATTTGATAATAGTACATTAGAAAGTTGCTTCAAATTGCATGCTCTATCTGAACCACAAAAGAAAAAATTTGGGTACAGTGTCCCTTTAAGGGAAAGAAATTGAAAAATGGCCTTGGTCCTTAAGGGGTTAAAATCCTTAATTATTAAGTTGTTTATTGTTCTGTTTACACTATTTGCTTACAAATATGTGTAATGTCCTGTTGTTTAACTTCAAGAAAAACTTTATAAAAGTAGTACTAATCAACACATATAAATTTCTGGAAAACTGCAAATCAGTTTTATCAGGAACCATAACATTTTCAGCTCACCCTATAAAATAAACAAGCATACTTTACAGATAAAAAAAAATGCTTACGTTCTTTGTAAAACACATTATGTCTGATAAAGTACAAGGTAAATGCTATTGAGAGGCAATAAAACTGAGGTATTGTTATAGTTAATTGTGACTAACATTTTTTATAACTATCACCTCTGTGATAAGACAGTTTCTCTACTTTTTAATGACTCTTTCAGGTAATAATAATCATATTTGATTAAATCATTTCTTATAAAATGCACTTGAGCACCAATTAAACTTTAAAAAAGTAAAGGTCAAATGGAATTTTAAATATTTTTTTTTATTAGGTCATATGAACTAAGTCTATGGGGCCGATTTATCAAAGCTTCAACTGATAATGCACGGGAAGTCCTTGTAAAATTAGACGCAAAGTTGATCCGCCATAGTTAAAGCTTCAAGATCATCAAATCTTGAAATGTGTGGCGTAATATACGCTCCCGCAATATCAATCCGACTCAGATCGATGATTGTATTATTAGATCCCAATACTGATCATCCGCTGTCACATTCGGCTCCATTTGACCGTCTTGCCAATTTATCAAACATTCAAGAAATACCCTTGCGTCTTTTCTGATGCAGTGTACCTATTATTCAAACCGCCACCCCTGAGGCCGCAAAAACCATTGAAATCAATGGGAGTCTGAAAACAAAGAAAGGTTATGTTCGATGTTGCAAGACAATATACATATTAGATAATAAAAGTAAATTAGGGAGAGGTTACCCTACTTATGGATTATGTTACATCTTTGTCTCTCATTACAAAGCAAGGGGACAATATTATTGCTTCAAATTTGGAGCACTAGTTGATATAGGGATAAAAATGAAATAAATACATTACTACTTATGGATTATGTTACATCTTTGTCTCTCATTACAAAGTAAGGGGACAATATTATTGCTCCAAATTTGGTGCGAAGTATTGCTTTAAATTTGGTGCACTAGTAGATATAGGGATAAAAATGAAATAAGTACATAACATAATATAGCTAACTTCCTTTTTTTGGATAAATCTATTTGCACCATGTTTAACGCATGTAATACAAGTCCCACTCTCCACTTTGCATCAAATTTCACGCAACACTTTTTGCACCAAATTTCACGCAATACTCGAACTCCTAAACAAACCACAAACTAGTAAAGTTTTCCACAACGTCTTATTGGTAAATGCATAATCACGTGATTAATTAAATCAGCCAATCTGATTGAAATATACATTTTCTACTATCACTAGCAAATCAAATTGATCTATACTTGAGTCATTGATCACTCATCAGAACTTGTAAGTGCCATTTGTTACATTGTGTATTATACTTTAAAAGTATGTATATGCGAAATAAGTATTAAAGATAAATATTGATGATGACATTAGGCCACACAGTGTAATATTTCTGACAATGATTTTAATATTCGAATGATGTTTGATTCAATATAATCTTAACATGATAGCTCAAAGCGATAGTATACCCAAGATTAAACTGTCATGAATCAGATACAACAGAAATTAAAATCAGCTCTTTACTGTCATGCTATTTTCAGTGTTTTTCTTTCTTCTCTTGAATTTAATTTTCATTAAGAAATGTCATCTTATATGCCAGCCTATTTTTTAACACCTGTGTAGGGGTGGTGTTTCAAACTAGACTGCAATAAGGAAGGGTTACACAGGTGCAGCAAAACTGGCCCAGCTCTTAAAAAATCCATTGATTGCAAATAAATACATAATACCCTGATTACATGTTATATTCACAATTATTCTTGCTCAGAATAATTATATATTTACACTATATACATATAGTGATATAAATAAACACAGAGATATGAAAGACAAAATTGTTTAGAACAAAAAAAGGAATTTAGGGACATGTAAATATATTTGCAAAAGATTTTTGACATAACACACACACACACATATATATATGTTACATGTCCCTAAATTCCTTTTTTTGTTCTAAACAATGTTGTCTTTCATATCTCTGTTTATTTATATCACTATATGTATATAGTGTAAATATATAATTATAATATATATATAAGTATGTGCAAAGACACACTGTATGTACAAATTCTAGCATTAATAATCATTTAAAAAAAAATGAGATAGGCATATCATGATTTAAAGAAATACAAATAAACATTAATTTATGTAAAACTTTCATATATCAGATTTTTTTCTATAACAAATAAATAGAAAATGAACTTTCTATGAGATATTATTGTTTGTTCAGGTATAAATCTTGCTATTTCTTGGACATTATCAGATGAAAACTAAAAGATTAACTTTAGAGAAATGTGCTTGTTCATGGACAGTAATGAAATGGTATAAATAAAGTTGGAAAAAACAGAATATCCACGACATCAATGACTCTTGTTTATCAACAGTCCGTTGTTCATCGCGCCGTACTTGATGCACGTGTTTTTGACAGACTTTTTAATAAATAAGGCCATCGTATGTAGATTCGCGAAAGCGATGTCTGGCGAGCTTATTGACTCCAGCGAATGCGTAGAAACTGACGCAATGATAAATCGGCCCCTATGTTTCTTTCATTTTACATCTGGGGCTGATTTATCAAGCTCCGTATGGAGCTTGATGCCCCTGTTTTCGCGCGAGCCTTCAGGCTTGCCAGAAACCGAAGTCATGAAGCAGTGGTCTAAAGACCACTGCTCCATAACTTGTCCGCCGGCTCTGAGGCCACGAACAGAAATCAACCTGATTGAATTAAAGTAATTTAAAATAAAACAAAATATCTAAAGAGACATAGCTGTGTAGGCATTTGTCTGGACAATTGTGGATATTTCTATATTTGCTTAAAATGACTGTTATGTTCAACTATTGTCATTCATAATAGAGACACCAACAAAATATTTATCAAAATAGAAGGCTTAACACAGATTTCTTTTTACCAACATTTATGTTAAATTAACTGAATTTATCTATAGTATGTTCTATCTAAAATTGTTGAAGTATTAAAGGTTCATTATGTCCATAATATTTTACCAGACTAAAACAAAACAGAGCCAATATTATTTGTTGACATTACATTTAAGACAGATATTTAGTTCCCAAGAGAACTTGTGTTTGTTTTGATTATTTTATGTGAAAGAAATATCATGTATATAAACATTCCTGTCTCGAACATGATAAGAAATAGACTAAATCGAATGTACCCAAGGCTATCACAATGACTTGGTATTATCTATATTTTAGGTTTTTATCTGTAAGGCAAAAGATGGTTATATGAAACTTTTTTATAAAATATTACATTCTATATTTTAATTTACATTGTTATGCTATACAGTGGACTAATATGTGCACATAGACTTGCATTTCCTGGTAATTTATATTATATATAAGCATATAAATATACACACTATATAAATATATATATATATATATATATATATATATATATATATGTATACTTTATATACATACACATACCTGTGTGTATATATATATATATATATATATATATATATTTACAGTTTATATATAAACATACAGTATATATATATATATATATATATATATATATATATATATATATATATATATATATATGTTAAAAATTGCTTTCAATATTCTGTTAATTATAAACATGTCTATGCTTTTATACACTTCAAGTGCACCGTATAACTTCAATCCTGTAGGACTATAGCCCTTCCCTAATGTTTATTTTTTGTTAAAGGGACATTAAACCCCAAAAAATTATTTTATGATTCAGATAGAGAATACAATTTTAAACAACATTCCAGTTTACTTCTATTACATAATTTGCTGCAATCTTTAGATATCCTTTGTTAAAGAAATATCAATGCACATTGGTGAGCCAATAACATGAGTCATCTATGTGCAGCCACCTATCAGAAGCTACTGAGCTTATCTAGATATGCTTTCAGGAAAGAATATCAAGAGGATGAAGTAAATTAGATAATATATGTGAATTAGAAAGTTGTTTAAAATGGTATTCTCTGTCTGAATCATGAAAGAAAAAAATCAGGTTTAATGTCCCTTTAAGTATATTTAATTGTGTATTAACCAGAACTGGGTGAAAATAAAAATTTCAAGAGGACAGAAACACCTTGAGATTTTTATATAAAATGTTTAGTTATGCACAACTAAAAAAAATTGCAATATAGTTTGGTTTTTTTTGGCCCCTTCTCATGTAATTTAGCTCTGAAAAATTAGCAATTTCAAATTCTCAGAACTTGAAATTCACCTTGTTGACTTTTCAAGCTAACCCTGCTACATAGCTATCCCTAATTGTCTTTATCAAATGACAATTGCAAAGCAATGCATTCTATACTAACTTTATGACAGTAGCTAACCTTGTTATCTGAGGACTAAAGCCCAGACTGGCTCCTCCAAATAAGGCAAATGGTGGATGGAGTTTGGCTACTGAAAAATAAGTGCAGTAAAAAGGATGTTAATTTGTTTTAAAAATGTTAAAGGGACAGTCTACTCCAAAATTGTTGTTGTTTTAAAAAGACAGATAATACCTTTACTACCCATTCCCCAGCTTTGCACAACCAACATTGTTATATTAATATACTTTATAACATTTAAACCTCCAAATATCTGCCTGTTTTTAAGCCCCTGCCTTTATCTCAGTGTTATAGCTTTTAACAGCAAGACACTGCAAGTTCATGTCTGCCCTATAACATTGTACTCACTCACGTGGAGTCATTCATGAGTCAGCACTAATTAGCTAAAATGCAAGTTTGTAAATAGCACTGATATAAGTAGGAAATCTGCAGATATAATGTAATCACAGAGGTAAAACGAATATTAATATAACAGTGTTGGTTATGCAAAACTTCGGAATGGGTAATAAAGGTATTATCTATCTTTTTAAACAGGAAACCTTTTGAGTAGACTGTCCCTTTACGGTTGATTTGTTATTCTATAGTAACAGAACAGAAATGTCTGGTAATTACAAGGTGTTTACTGTCCCTTTAAGAGTCTTCTAAAAACAACAAAAATAGCACATGAAATGATTGTTCTATTGTAGCTAGTAGTCTAAGTTTTTTGTTACCTTGCACACTTTTTAAAGTGTTAAACACCTCGTTTTTGCAGCCTTACGCCTAGATTACGAGTTTTGTCTGTAAAGACCCGCGGTGCTAACGAGCCTTTTTTTTCCAGCGCACCCTTAAGCCAACGCTGGTATTACGACTTACGAGTTGTCTGAATGGCTGCGTTAGCCTCAGAAAAGGGAGAATTGATCCAAATTTAGCTTCCCTTCAACTCTCAATACCAGCGTTGCCTACGGTAGCGGTGAGCTGGCTAAACGTGCTCGTGCATGATTTCCCCATAGGAAACAATGGGGCTGAGCTGGCTGGAAAAAAAACTAACACCTGCAAAAAAGCAGCGTTCAGCTCCTAACGCAGCCCCATTGTTTCCTATGGGGAAACACTTTCTAAGTCTACACCTAACACGAACCCCGAGTCTAAACACCCCTAACCTTACACTTATTAACCCCTAATCTGCTGCCCCCGCTATTGCTGACATCTGCATTATACTATTAACCCCTAATCTGCCGCTCCGGACACCGCTGCAACATACATTATAGCTATGAACCCCTAATCTTCTGTCTCTAACATCGCGACACCTACATTATATGTATTAACCCCTAATCTGTCCCCCCCCCAACGACGCCGCAGCCTACCAACACTTATTAACCCCTAATCTGCCGACCGGACATCGCCGCCGCAATAATAAATGTATTAACCCCTAAACCGCCGCACTCCCGCCTCGCAAACACTATAATACATTTTATTAACCCCTAATCTGACCTCCCTAACATCGCCGCCACCTACCTACAATTATTAACCCTTAATATTCTGCCCCCAACGTCGCCCCTACTATAATAAAGTTATTAACCCCTAAACCTAAGTCTAACCCTAACACCCCCCTAAGTTAAATATAATTTAAATAAAACTAAATAAATGTACTATAATTAAATAAATTATTCCTATTTAAAAATAAATAAATACTTACCTACAAAATAAACCCTAATATAGCTACAATATAACTAATAATTACATTGTAGCTATTTTAGGGTTTATATTTATTTTACACGCAACTTTGTATTTATTTTAACTAGGTACAATAGCTATTAAATAGTTAATAACTATTTAATAGCTACCTAGTTAAAATAATTACAATATTACCTGTAAAATAAATCCTAACCTAAGTTACAATTACACCTAACACTACACTATCAATAAATTAAATAAATTAACTACAATTATCTAAACTCAAATACAATTAAATAAGCTAAACTATAGTACAAAAAAAAAACACTAAATTACAAAAAAATAAAAAATTATTACAAGAATTTTAATCTAATTACACCTAATCTAAGCCCCCTAATAAAATAAAAAAGCCCCCCAAAATAATAAAATGCCCTACCCTATACTAAATTACAAAAGTAATCAGCTCTTTTACCAGCCCTTAAAAGGGCTTTTTGCGGGGCATTGCCCCAAAGTAATCAGCTCTTTTACCTGTAAAAAAAAATACAATACTCCCCCCAACATTACAACCCACCACCCACACACCCCTACTCTAAAACCACCCGATCCCCCCTTAAAAAAACCTAAGACTACCCCCCTGAAGATCACCCTACCTTGAGCCGTGTTCAGCCAGCCGGCCACCAATGGAACAGAAGAGGACATCCGGACCGGTAGAAGTCTTCATCCTATCCGGGCAGAAGAGGACATCCGGACCGGCAGACATCTTCATCCAGACGGCATCTTCTATCTTCATCCTTCCGGAGCGGAGCCATCTTCTATACAGCCGACGCGGAGCCATCCTCTTCTTTCAACGGACTAACGACGAATGAAGGTTCCTTTAAATGACGTCATCCAAGATGGCGCCCCTCAAATTCCTATTGGCTGATAGGATTCTATCAGCCAATCGGAATTAAGGTAGGAAAAATCTGATTGGTTAATTTAATCAGCCAATCAGATTGAAGTTCAATCCAATTGGCTGATTGGATCAGCCAATAGAATTGACCTTTCATTCTATTGGCTCATCCAATCAGCCAATCGGATTGAACTTCAATCTGATTGGCTGATTAAATCAACCAATCAGATTTTTCCTACCTTAATTCCGATTGGCTGATAGAATCCTATCAGCCAATCAGAATTCGAGGGACGCCATCTTGGATGACGTCATTTAAAGGAACCTTCATTCGTCGTTAGTCCGTCGGAAGAAGAGGATGGCTCCGCGTCGGTTGGATAGAAGATGGCTCCGTTCCGGAAGGATGGAGATAGAAGATGCCGCCGGGATGAAGATGTCTGCCGGTCCAGATGTCCTCTTCTGCCCGGATAGGATGAAGACTTCTGCCGGTCCGAATGTCCTCTTCTGTTCCATTGGTGGCCGGCTGGCTGAACACGGCTCAAGGTAGGGTGATCTTCAGGGGGGTAGTCTTAGGTTTTTTAAGGGGGGATTGGGTGGTTTTAGAGTAGGGGTGTGTGGGTGGTGGGTTGTAATGTTGGGGGGGATTGTATTTTTTTTACAGGTAAAAGAGCTGATTACTTTGGGGCAATGCCCCGCAAAAAGCCCTTTTAAGGGCTGGTAAAAGAGCTGATTACTTTAGTTAATTTAGTATAGGGTAGGGCATTTTATTATTTTATTTTTTTTTTTAAATTTTATTAGGGGGCTTAGATTAGGTGTAATTAGATTAAAATTCTTGTAATATTTTTTTATTTTTTGTAATTTAGTGGGGGGGGTTGTACTATAGTTTAGTTTATTTAATTGTATTTGAGTTTAGATAATTGTAGTTAATTTATTTAATTAATTTATTGATAGTGTAGTGTTAGGTTTAATTGTAACTTAGGTTAGGATTTATTTTACAGGTAATATTGTAATTATTTTAACTAGGTAGCTATTAAATAGTTATTAACTATTTAATAGCTATTGTACCTAGTTAAAATAAATACAAAGTTGCCTGTAAAATAAATATAAACCCTAAAATAGCTATAATGTAACTATTAGTTATATTGTAGCTATATTAGGGTTTATTTTATATGTAAGTATTTAGTTTTAAATAGTAATAATTTATTTGATTATAGTAAATTTATTTCGTTTTATTTAAATTATATTTAACTTAGGGGGGTGTTAGGGTTAGACTTATGTTTAGGGGTTAATACATTTATTATAGTAGTGGCGACGTTGGGGCAGAAGATTAGGGGTTAATAATTGTAGGTAGGTGGCAGCGATGTTAGGGAGGGCAGATTAGGGGTTAATAAGATTTATTATAGTGTTTGTGAGGCGGGAGTGCAGGGTTTAGGGGTTAATACATTTATGGTGGCAGCAATGTCCGGTCGGCAGATTAGGGGTTAATAAGTGTAGGTAGGTGGCGGCGAGGTTGGGGGGGGACAGATTAGGGGGTAATAAATATAATATAGGTGTCGGCGATGTTAGGGACAGCAGATTAGGGGTTCATAGGTATAATGTAGGTGGCGGCGGTGTCTGTTCGGAAGATTAGGGGTTAAAACATTTTATTATAGGGTTTGCGATGTGGGGGGGCCTTGGTTTAGGGGTTCATAGGTAGTTTATGGGTGTTAGTGTACTTTTAGCACTGTATTTAAGAGTTTTATGTTCCGGCGTTAGCCCATAAAACTCTTAACTACTGACTTTTTTTTGCGGTTGGAGTCTTGGCGGTAGAGGCTCTACCGCTCACTTCTTCCAAGACTCGTAATACCGGCGTTAGGCAAATCCCATAGAAAAGATAGGATACGCAATTGACGTAAGGGGATTTGCGGTAGCCTCGAGTCGCGGAAAAAAAAGTGAGCGGTAAACCCTTTCCTGCCTGACTCGTAATACCAGCGTTAGATAAAAAGCAGCGTTAGGACCCCTTAACGCTACTTTTTAAGGCTAACGCAGAACTCGTAATCTAGGCGTTAGTTTCTACATGATAGTAAAGGACAGACTGAGTTTTCCTTATTCGTTTTACCAAAATACTTATTTAGTCATAGCTTGAAAAAATAAAGATGCATTTCTGTAAATAACAATGACCAAAAATGGAGTTGCATTGGTGAGCTATTTTCCATAAATATAAATTAAAGGGATATGAAACCTAATATTTTCTTTCATGATTCAGATTTAAACAACTTTCTAATTTACTTCTATTATTATTTTTCTTCATTCTCTTGGTATCTTTTGAGAAGCAGTGATGTATAGTTACGAGCCGGCCTATTTCTGGAGCACTATATGGCAGCAGTTTTGCAAGAATGTTATCCATTTGCAAGAGCACTAGAGGGCAGCACTATTACCTGCCATGTAGTGCTCCAGATATCTACCTAGGTATCTCTTCAGCACAGAATATCATGGGAACAAAGCAAATTTAATGATAGAAGTAAAGTGGAAACTTTTTTAAATTTGCTATGCTTTGTCTGAATCTTAAAAGAAAGACTTAAGGTCCTTATGTTTTGTAGTCATTGGGCAACCATTTACAAAGCAGCGAAAGCTGCTCCGGAGCCTTTGCGGGGTAGGTTCGCATATGCGAGCCTGCTTCCCGCAATGTAAGAAGCAGTGGTCATTAGACCGCTGCTTCTTACACCCTACGCCACCTCTGAGGTGGCGAGGGAAAATCACCGAGAGCTCGCTCTCTGTGATTGACAGCCCCTTCAGTCGCATGATTTGTCGCGTGAATGAAGGGGCGGGCATTACACACTCCGATGATACATACGGGCAAGCGGATCAACAGATCCGCTGCCCATATGTAGCGAAGGCGGGCAGACAGCTTCGCGAGTTGAGAAGATGTCCGCCCGCCGCTTAGTACATGGAGTCCATTGAATGTATACATAAGGGTGAAAGAGCAGAAACATTTACCTATGTTTTACCAAATACTTGTATCATGTTGTGTTTTATTCCAGACAGTTCCTACAAGGAATTCCGTCATTATTTGCACTGCTGCATTATTTAGTGCTTTAAATAAAAAAATAAGCTGATAAATTCTGCTTATAATAGTTTATACTTTATATTTTTAGCCATAATTTATACAGAAATAATGATATTTAGCTGAATTATCTACAGTATTTTTATTTACTATTTCACTAATATCACCAAAGAAAGGTTGACCTTTATAATTGCAATTGCTAAATCCTGCATGCATCAAGTAGTGGCCGGATACAACAACAATAATTAAAATATAAAGGAAAATCTATTATTAAACAGAAAAAAAAATTATACTAATTCCCAAATAAACATCAAAGGGAGTTTTTATGAATGTTTCAGAGCCTTTCTCTTAAAATGTAATACTAATTTGTTAGACATGTCTGAGCTAATAAAGACAAAGTATTAGGCTGTGATTTGAGTACTTGATGATTAGTGTCATGGAAAAATAAAATAAGCCATCTATAGATATACATAGCATCTAGAAATAGAAAGCATAGTAGAAGACACCTGTTTAGAAAAGGCTAAAGAATGTTATGAGTAAACACGTCACTTCTATAAGGATTACAGAACATTCCAGAAAAGGTTTCTATTTGTGGAGATGCAGAGAAAACAATATCCTCCAATATGAGGCAAACCACTGACAAAATAGCATAAAAGTAAAAATGTTTATCTAAAAATGGTTCTATTTTGTAAGTTCTTTCCTGTGTGGACTGCCTATTCTATACTAAATACTATATACTACATAAATGACTTTTTCATGTGTCAATTTTGAAGTTACAAGATAAAGAAGAGAGAATTCAGCATAAATAAGTAAAAATGTAAAATAATTGATAGTTATAATTTAAAAAGATATATACAAGAGTAAAAAAAATGAACATCAAACTCACAAATTTGTTTTAAAGGGACATGAAACCCATTTTTTTTCTGTCATGATATAGAATGAGCATGCAATTTTAAATAACTTTTTAATTTACTTCTATTATCTAAATTGTTTTATTCTCTTGATATTCTTTGCTGAAAAACATATCTAGATAGACTCAGCAGCTGCTGATTGGCTGCTGCACTTAGAAGCCTCATGTGATTGGCTCACCCATGTGCATTGCTTTTTCTTCAACTAAGGATATCTAAAAAATAAAGCAAAATAAATAATAGAAGTAAATTGTATTGTTGTTTAAATTTGTATTCTCTTTCTTAATCATGAAATATTTTTTTGGGGTTTAGTGTCCCTTTAAATCTACTGAATGTTTTGGCTTAAAATGGGCAAATTTAGCTTATGAAAATATCAGGATTTTGCCCAAGCAAACCAGAATCGAACACTTTAGTGCAGGCAGTCACAGTCTTTATAAAAAAAAACATATAGAATTGATATTTCTTGACCAGAATACAAAGAACATGTATGGGCCAATCACTGCCTTTTAATGATATAGCTGAATTTGAATGTGTCAGGGAGGATCTGAGATATGCAATTCATGGAGATTTTTTAATAACATTTTTACAAAATTGTATAATATTTTTATAACATTTAAAACACAGTTTTAATTAAATAATAATTTAAGAGCTTATTTTAATAAACAATGCAGAAGATTCCAATTTTGTAATATTCTTGATATATATAAAAAAAAATCAGCAATTTGTTTCCATTTATTTATTTATTATTATTTCTTATTGAAACTATCATAATATTTCCAAGTTAAACTCAATTGAGGTTAATAACTATTACAATATTTATTCTCAATTTCACAATAAAAGCACAGTTAACAGAAGAAAATATTAATATTATTTTTTGAGAAACCCTTATTTTTGTTTAGGTGAGATTTTCATCTAAAATCAAGGACAGTGCAGGAAATTTCTATAAGAAGAAAGTGGTTGTAACTTATCTTCTGGAACAGAATTTTAACAGCTCTGTAAAATGTGAAACCACTTAGTGAAAGGTTTAAATTACTTGTAAAAAAGTTCCAAATATCACTGTACAGAATGAGGTTTGTCTTTGCAAAGTATCTATTACTAAGAGAGAATACTATAAAGTAATGTGCAAGGTTCAAACACCTCTATATAGATACAATACCTTCCTTTGTTGCATCAAAAAAGTGTCAACAAAAGCAAAGAAAAGAGGGCGCTAAAATACCTTAAGATATCAAAAAGTTAAATGTTTAAAAAAGAGAATGTTAAGTTAAAACAATTGTTGCAATTTATTTCTCTAAAACAGATATAAAACGTAGGGACATTTCCCTATTATTATTACTATTATACTTTATTTATAAAGTGCCAACATATTCCGCAGTGCTGTCCATGGGTACAATTAATTTAAATAAAACAATGTTATAAAACTTGTAAGAGACAAAACAAAATTTTACAAACACATACAGGAGGAATTAAGGACCCTATTCTCGTGGGAACTTACAATCTAGAAGGATAGGAGGTTGAAAAGTGGGAGGTGAAGACTGCAAGATTGAGTAAGATGTTAATGAGGGAAGTGAAATTAATTTATTATTGGTAGGCTTCTCTGAACAAAAATGTCTTCAGGGAGCATTTAAAAGGGGAAAGCCTGACAGGACGAGGGAGAGTGCTCCAGAGGGTAGGTGCTGCACGACAGAAGTCCTGCAGTCTAGCATGGGAAGAAGTGATAGTCGAAGATGCAAGGAGCAGGTCATTGTTGGATCTTAGTGGGCGGGCTGGAGTATACTTGTTGATTAGAGAGAATAGGTAGAGGGGAGCGGTGTTGGTGAGTGCTTTGTATACAAGGGCGAGAATTTCGAATTTAATTCTGCTGTGAATGGGGAGCCAATGAAGAGACTCGCAGAGAGGTGCAGCAGATACACCTTTATATATAAAGATATACAATGTTAACACAAACAGGTTGCTAGCAATAAAAACCATGCAAGGTTAAAACAATGGAACCATCTGAAGTAAAGTCACTTAATAAAGCCGGACAGATAGCTCAGCATGCTAAGGCACCATGGCTGAGCGCTGTAGCAACCCAAGGGTTGCAGGTTCGATCCCCGGCGAGGTCCACTCCGAGGTGGATAAAATGAGCAGCGCCTTGAGACCCTAACGGGTGATTAGCTGCGCTTTACAAGTACCTAATACATACAATAGCACTTGCAAAATAGATATAGCATGGATAGGATTAAGTTCCACTTGTGAGCATTTTATGTCAGATGAAACAAACGGATTATAACATGACTCAGTCGTTTAGCACATGCACTATGTAACAGATATTTTCCACAAGCTGGTTATATTTTATCTTTTGACATATACATTGGTAGCAAGTTTCAGCTCACAAACACAAATGTACTTTGGAGGTGTGTAGATTTAGACAGCGGTCTTTAACTTACGTGATCTCCCTTGTATTGGCCTTGTTACGAGTGCCTCTAAAGTTTGGCATGTCTGAGCCACTTGCGGTGTATACGCTCTCTACGCACGTGACCTTTCCTTGTATACATCACGTAGGAGGATTCCGATTCAGTGTGATGATGCAAATGTAGTTGCTGATACTGTGACTTGTACGTCAGTAGCATTCAAACTGCAGACATCGAACCTACAATCATTAGGACTGGTAATGTTGTCAGAATTATAAGGCTGATAAGGTGATACCTGCCCTTAGTGCTATTAGCACGCAGGAAAAAGAAAAGCCAATTTCAGAATTATGTCCATAAACCCGGGTTATGATGGTGTTTTCTCTGTAGTGTACAAAAATCATACACTTTTGAGATAGTAGCCAGAAAACATTGAGGAGTTTCACCCTGCTTGAGGGCTTTATCAAGATGAGTTCTGGCTACCAGATGTATACCTTTTATAGGTGTTCCATTATTCTTATTGGTTAGAACAAAAACAGGTAGTGCTAATACTTAAGGTGGATTTGTATATTCTTTCAGTCTTTGAGGGAGTAATCCTAATATGGAAAAAAGAACTAATGTATATAGACAGTGGTTATGAACACTTTATAAAGAATTAAATAGATATGTATCCAAACATTAAGATGATATAGTTTAAACAAATAATAATACATAGTCAAATATAAAAAATATGAGTAAAATTTGAGAAAAAAGATTTATATAAAGATATATCACATAGACATGCCAAGTGATAAGTTAATACGTAAATTAAGTATCAAGAGATGAATATTTGTAGGGATTTTTATTCAAATAAAAAAAGGTGATAGGTCTAATTCAGAATTTAGACCTTGTGGGAATAAAGTGACAAATTTATAAAAAAAAAAGTTCCGCTTCTTTAATTAAAAGCCTTTTTTTCAATATCTCCTCCTCTTCAATGACTGGAGATTTTGAGAATACCCCAAAATTTTAAATCTTTAATTTTCTGAATTTTGTAAAATTCTTGATCTAAATTAAAAAAAAAATAGGATTTTTTTCTGTTTATTAGTTGTTTTTTTTTAATGAAACTATCATAATCTTTCCAAGTTAAACACAATTGAGGTTAATTACTCTTACAATATTTATTCTCCATTTCACAATAAAAGCACAGTTAACAGAAAAATATATTAATATTATTATTTGAGAAAACCTTATTTTTGTTTTGGTGAAAATTTCATCTAAAATCAAGAAGGACAGTGCAGGAAATTTTTACAAGAAGAAAGTGGTTGTAACTTATCTTCTGTAACAGAATTGTAACAGCTCTGTAAAATGTGAAACCACTTAGTGAAAAGGTTTAAATTACTTGTAAAAAAAAGTTCCAAATATAACTGTACAGAATGAGGTTTCTCTTTGCAAAGTATCTTTTACTGTAAGAATATGGTGCCAGGAGGTTCTAAACATTTGGGACTTTTCTTTACTGTGGAAACCTGTGCAAATAATGCTGGCTGCCAATAAACAAGACAGTATGCAAATGGTTAAAGCCTAATCACAAAGATGGGACTGCCAATAGAAATCCCACTGAAGAATTTTAAATTAATATAACTTAAAATGGGAGCATGAAACGAAAAGAAAGATGATAAAAGGGGATTTTTAGATATTGCAGTCATGGGGCGCCATCAAATATACGGCGCAAGTTTTGGCGCAAGCGTGGGAACACGTGCCGCCCGTAATTTCACCATGCACATCAGGGTATTACATATACTGCGCCGTTAGATGCTAAACTGGCGTAAGTAGTACAAACTGGCGATCTTCTGAAATGTGCGCAAATACACATTTTAGTCGTCGCAAGTAACTTACGCCAGTATTTTGTCCACGGAAAGTGTCAATAAAGAGTAGTTTTATGCAAATTAGGCTAACACTCGTAAAAATGAACCGCTATTTCATATAAAAATGCGACACGTAATTACGCTATTCAAAATTCATATATAAACCCATGTGCAGCCGTCATTTTCTTCAGTGTGTTTGGATGGTTCGTTGAGCTACAGCACACTACAATGGAGTGGAGGATTAGTGAGAGTAGAGAGAGAGGTGCAAACAGAGGAGTTAGTTAGGTCGCATTGATGTTTGATTAAGCTTGTACACTTACACATATTTTTACATATTGCACACATTTTGCATACATACATACCTGTATACAAATACACCACACTTTTTTTTCTAACAACTCACACATTTTATTTGAATTTTACAGTGTGATAGGCTGAGTGTTTGGTTGTGATTGTGTGTGATTGAACTTGGAGTGAGTGTGAGTGTGTGTAGTGTGATTTATTGTGAGGATGGCAGGGAGAGGTAGGGCGGAGGGGAGGGGGGGAGAGGAGTGGCAGGGAGAGGAGTATTGTAGAGGACAGGAGGAGCAGTGGGGTCCCTGTCAGGGAGTAAGTGGAGTGGGGAGAGGGAGAGCTAGAAGGGATGATGGGAGGGGAGATGCCCGAGAGCCCCAGAGACCAGGCAAATCTAGGAGAGGGACAGATGGTGCACATGTGGACAGAAGGGGGGAGGAGGGAGAGAATAGGGAGGAACCCACACCAGGGACATCACAGGGAGCAAGCCAGGTGTCCATGGAGGATGAGAGGCTGAGATGTCCCAACTTCTCATTTGATGAAAATGTTGCCCTAGTCCAGGCCATCATGGACAATTACAGTGCCCTCTTCGGGCAGGAGAAGGGCAAAGGCAGTGCCAAAGGGCGAAAAACGGCATGGTTGGCAGTAGAGGATGCCGTCAACAGTGTGGCCCCGCAGAGGAGGACTGTTGAGGGCCTGAAAAAAGCGGTGCAATCACTGCAAGAGGCGGGTCAAAGAAAAGATGGGGCAGGAAGCTATGCACCAGAGGGGAACAGGCGGTGGTCCATCCCTGGACATAGAGTATAATACCTGGCAGGAGATGATACTCAGGTCCCTGAGTAACACAGCAGTCCGTGGACTTCCAGGGGCTCGTGACTCAGGGGCTGCAACCACAGCACATCATGCTGGTGAGTAACATCCCACACACCAGTATTATATGTATTTGAGATATAACATCCTTTAATATCACACATTCATGTACACAATGAGGAGCATGGTATTTGGCCTACTAACAAAAACATCTACAATTATATTTGACATCAATGCTACTTAACACAATGCAATTCATGATATCAGGTGGAATAGTGCAATACTAACATGTCTCAGAGTAACACAGGCCACAAGCCACATGTAGAGTTTTCAGTAAATGGACACTATAGCCATCACAATACTTTTAGCTCAAGAAAGCAGGTTCTGTGCCTACATCAGGCTAAAGTAAATTGTGTGACCATAGTGTCACTTAAAGAACACATTTTTTCCATCATTGACATGTACACATAACTATTGAATGAAACACATACCTGTATACTGCGCATATTAAAATCCCTCATATCACAAATCACAATGTGCACATGCATGTTATAGAGTTTGACATGAGAATCAGTATAGGCCCTAGCATGTATCAATGTACATTGTATGCCCACATGGACATATATCTGACTGTACTAATCCCTCTCATCATTTGACTCCTCCACAGAACCTCCTGTCATGAGGATACAAACAGGCATGCCGCCACCACCACCACCAGTCACAGGTTTCCTCCAAAATAATAGCCTGAATAGCCTCTCTTAGTTTAATAGCTAAAGGTTCTAATATAAGGTCACACAATAATGTCATGGCTTTTACCCACAGACTATGTCACAAGAAGTGCCAACTGGACAGGCTGAGTGGTCACACACTGGTCATCAGTGGGACTATCAATCAACCCTGAGAGTTCCACCATCCTCATCACTTGGGTGAGTTCCACCATCCTCATCACTTGGGCGAGCTCCACCATCTGCAGATGAAAATATAGCTGAAAGTACTCAAGCAGCAGCAGATGCAGCTGAACCTGCCCCACCAGAAACAGCAGATGCAGCTGAACCTGCCCCACCAGAAACAGCAGATGCAGCTGAACCTGTCCCACCAGAAACAGCAGATGCAGCTGAACCTGCCACACCAGAAACAGCAGATTCAGCTGAACCTGCACCTCAAGCAACTAGAAGCCCTGCTGCTCAAGAGCCTGTGGATGCATTGTAGTACATTGCACTCCAGAGGAGGCTCATAACAAGCTCCAAGAGCAGACAAAGAGGCCAAGAGAGGTTCCACAGGAGCCAAGAGAGGTTCTTCAGGATCCAAGAGAGGTTCTTCAGGAGCCAAGAGAGGTTACACAAAGGTAGCATAGAGCTGCAGAGGGACATGGCAGCATCATTAAGTGGAAGTGTTCAAAACCAGTCACAGATGATGCGAATTCTGTCTGATATGCAGATGCAGATGGACAATAGATGGCAAGAACAATATCAACAATAGCACACCAGCAGAAACATCAGAATCTTCTCAAACCAGGAGAACAAGGCAATCCACTACAGTCACCTCAGCTCCCTCATCTAAGAAGCCAAAAAAGAAATAAATATTCTTATAGTTCACCATAAATTTTGTCCTCTGTTATTTACCATATAATTGTCATCCACATCCATGTGAGGTGTGTTTTAGTACACTAATATTGTTAAAACATATAATAAGACCTGTGTGGAAATGGCAAAAAAGGTAATATCCTGTTTATGACATATTCTTGTACTATAACTCACATCCACAATAGTTGTTTATGAAGGGTACATATAGTAATATTCACTTCTAAGATGTAAATCAATGTATCTCACATCCAATATAAATTGACACATTGGTATATATAGTAGTGATGTTACTGATAGGGTGGGTATTATCAGGTGTTTTAAGTCTGCAGGTGAGAGGTTGTGGTGTCTGTGATTGGTTTGACACAATTGCAAAGAGGCAGCCTTCAAGAAGGTCTTAGAAATTATCATATGAGCCATCCTAGGTTTTGCTTTCATCTAAGAATACCAAGAGAACAAAGCAAGTGTTAGAATTAAATCTGAAAGTAGTTTGAAATAACATGCCCTATTTAAAAGAAGAAGGTTTTCTTTGGACTTGACTGTCCCTTTATATATTTTGGCATCAATGTCAAGCTGTGTTAGCATTAGACTAAATTACACTCCAGTGAGTTTTAAAGAGATGAAGGCAATACAATTATGATTTCCCATTGTTCTCTCCTCCAAGTATTGTTGATTGTTTTGAGAAGAAATTTAAAGTAAATAAGCAAGTATATGTCCACAATGTGATAAAGTACCTACAAGCTCAATCCATTTGATTATGTTGTGGCTTCAAATTATTTCAAATACACAAGTAAACCTTAAAAAAAAACAATATCATAGTATACTGTCCCTTTAACCTTGAGATGCTGCTTAAATGTATGTGTTTGTTAAGGCTTCCAGGGAGTTACGTTGCTTTTTTAGTCAGTGCAAAGGTTGCTGCGCCTGCAATATGTGGCGAGATGAGAATGGAGTAGATTTTCTGAACTCTGCGCACGTAAGTCCTTACGCTGTATATTGGATACCAAATTGCGCGGCTGTTCTATGTTAGTCTATGGCTAAAATAAATACGTCCGAAGGGTGAAATATACGCGGGTAACTTGTATGCTACGCTGTATATGTAATACCAAAATTGCGTAAAATCTGGCGGCGGAGGATTTTGCGGGCGACGCTGCATATGTAATAGAGGCCATGATTTTTGTTTTCTCATGTTTCTACATATTGCTTTAGCTGTATGAGATATCTATTAAAAACATTTACATAAGTACATTTCTATCCATCCTTCTATTGATAGACTATACTATAGTGATGAATATAGCAAATCTAAACCAAATATTCATATATACATCTAAAGTCATCTGGCCGTCAGTGGCCATTTCAAAGTATAATGCACACAATAATAGAATTATTCCAAATCATCTTGGAATACTCACAAACATGCCGAAAAGGCCAGTTATGCACTATACGGGCCTTTGACTCATGAATTTGCAATGTCCATTTTGTTATCTAAATTTACTTGAGAACTTGTCATGGTGGCGGATTGAGATTGACAAATTTGATGTTGTCCATGCATCAACGCATGGGTGACTTTTCCAATATCCGACCCAATATTTTTTTCAATACAAAAATGATGTTATTGTTTGGATTGTGATCACTCAAATATCGATGTGTACCAGGAGCCAAAAAACAGATGATAAACATGATCAGCAAGATTAGAATCAATACCAATATTTGAAAAAATAAAATACAGAGGCCTGTCTTACTATACAAACAACCAGTAGGATGCAGTCAGTTGCAAGTCATTTCTATTCTCAAATTAACTATTAGGATCAATGACCATTCTTACGAGACTATTTGAATTAAATCAGCAAATATGGATAAAGAAAAAGAAAAAACAGAAAATGGCAAGGAACCATAATAAGAGGATCCTACAATTTCATGGATTTGGTTGAAAAAAAGAAGACCTTGTACATATATTGGGGTGTTTTTATTTTTACAGGGGAGTTTTCTGGAGCAACTTTTTGTATATTTAAAGGAACAGTCAATACCAGAATTTTTGTTGTTTTAAAAGATAGATAATCCTTTTATTACCCATCCCCCAGTTTTGCATAACAAACAGTTATAATAATACACGTTTTACCTCTGTAATTACCTTGTATCTAAGCCTCTGCAGACTGCTCCCTTATTTCAGTTCACTTGACAGACTTGCATTTTAGCCAATCAGTGATCACTTCTCAGTAAATTCACGTGCGTGAGCTCAATGTTATCTATGTGAAACACAAGAACTAATGCCCTCTAGTGGTGAAAAACTGGCAAAATGCTTTCAAATTAGAGGCAAAGCAAAATTTGTGATAAAAGTACATTGTAAAGTTATTTAAAATGAAATACCCTATTTGAATCATGAAAGTTTTTTTAGACTTGACTGTCCCTTTAAAGCATTTAGATTAAAGATTTAGGGGTTTACGGGGGTCCCTTTAGGTGACTGAAAAATTAGCCAAATTATTTATAAAATGAGCACAAAAATGCAAGTGTTTTGAATAACACTAGAGCCTAAACGAAGAATCCACCAGCAAATTGGTTTACACAATTCTGAATAAAACTGTTATCATTAAAAAATAATAATAAAAAATAATAATACTAGTAATAATAAAATAAAAAAGAAAGCCATGTTTTACCTATATATTATTTTAATTTTTCTTTTGTAAGGCAACATTTTTTGTATAACAAGAATCATTTCATTAAATGTGTTTCATCTGTTTATGAAAAAAGTATGAACTTACTAAAAAGGTTACAAATATATATTTTGTCACTAGCCTTAAACCTCTCCACAGATGTTACATACTTAGGGAATTTAACAACAATTTCATAGTTCTATATGTGTAATCAACACTTATTGTGCTAACTACTCTTTAATAATTTTACACAGAAATCTGGGTTTACATCAGTGGCAGTTAACCTAGGATAAGCTTGGATGCAAAATCCAATAGGCAAATCACTTATAAAAATCAAATATAAAACACAGGATGGCCAGCTTTATGTAAGTGTGGTCGACTTCTGCATTTTGAGCTTATCTAGAGTGAATTACAAATAGTTGTGACACCCTTGTTTTTATTTCATTGTGTTTGTCGCAAGCTAGCTGGTATGGCTCTAGGTTAGGGACCAAGGTAAGAAGAGACCTTAAAAAAGCACCTTAGGCCTAGCACCATTTTGCTGAACTCTATTTAATGCTTAAAGGGACAAAAAAGTGTTAGAGCAGCCAGGGCTCTGGCAAGAAGAGGATTGGTTTAGCGTGGTTACATTTTTGCAGTGGCTGCTTTTCTCTATAGAGATATACAGCCAAGAAATGTTTGTTTTGTATAGAGAGTGCAGAATTATGTTACATTATTTTTTTACATTTACAGTCCCTTTAATTAATCATTTTTATATGTAATATGTATTTTTTTTTTTTTTTTTTTTTAAACCGTCAACTAGATTACGAGTTTTGCGTTATCAGGGGTGCGGTGCTAACGAGCAGTTTTCCCTCACCGCTCACTTGCAGACGACGCTGGTAATATGGGTTTTTAGAAACCCGGCATGAACCGCAAAAAAAGTGAGCAAAGAGCAAAATTTAGCTCCACATTTCACCTCAATACCAGCGCTGCTTACGATAGCGGTGAGCAGGTAAAACGTGTTCATGCACGATTTCCCCATAGGAATCAATGGGGGAGAGCCGGCTGAAAAAACCTAACACCTGCAAAAAAGCAGCGTTCAGCTTCTAACGCAGCCCCATTGATTCTTATGGGGAAATACTTTTTATGTCTACACCTAACACCCTAACATGAACCCCGAGTCTAAACACCCCTAATCTTACACTTATTAACCCCTAATCTGCCGCCCCCGAAATCGCAGGCACCTGCATCATATTATTAACCCCTAATCTTCCGCTCCGGACACCGCCACCACCTACATTATACTTATGAACCCCTAATCTGCCGCCCCCAACATCACTGAACCCTACATTATATTTATTAACCCTTAATCTGCCGACCCCAATGTCGCCGCAACCTAACTACATTTATTAACAAAATGAGGAAGAAGGAAAGCTGAGTCCAGGTGTCAGGAAAAAGTTTTATTGCAGGGTAGGCTTTCTGGATACAAGGTGAACTCCAATCTTACGCGTTTCGCGCATGGGCACATGCGCTTCATCAGAGATGTACATTTATTAACCCCTAATCTGTCCCCAACGTCGCCACCACTATAATAAAGTTATTAACACCTAACCCTAACTTAAATATAATTTAAATAAATCTAAATAAAATTAATACAATTCACTAAATTATTCCTATCTTAAACTAAATACTTATCTATAAAAGAAACCCTACGATAGCTACAATATAACTAATAGTTACATTGTAGCTATCTTAGGGTTTATTTTTATTTTACAGGCAACTTTGTATTTATTTTAACTAGGTACAATAGTTATTAAATAGTTATTAACTATTTAATAACTTCCTTGTTACAATTACACCTAACACTACACTATAATTAAATAAATTACCTAAACTAAATACAATTTATTACAATTTTAAAAAATTATCTAAAGTACGAAGAACCCCCCCCCACTAAATTACAGAAAATAATTACAAAATTTTTAAACTAATAACACCTACTCTAATCCCCCTAACAAAATAAAAAGCCCCCCAAAATAAAAAAGCCCTACCCTACACTAAATTACAAATAGCCCTTAAAAGGGCCTTTTGCGGGGCATTGCCCCAAAGTAATCAGCTCTTTTACCTGTAAAAAATTTTTACAAATACCCCCCCTACATTAAAACCCACCACCCACACAACCAACCCTACTCTAAAACCAACCCAATCCCCCCTTAAAAAAACACTAACCCCCTGAATATCACCCTACCGTGAGACGTCTTCACCCAACCGGGCAGAAGTGGTCCTCCAGACAGGCAGAAGTCTTCATCCAAGCTGGGCAGAAGAGGCCAAGATGGCGTCCCTTCCATTCTGATTGGCTGATAGAATTCTATCAGCCAATCGGAATTAAGGTAGAAAAAAATCCTATTGGCTGATGCAATCAGCCAATAGGATTGAGCTTACATTCTATTGGCTGATTGGAACAGCCAATAGAATGCCAACTCAATCCTATTGGCTGATTGCATCAGCTAATAGGATTGAAGTTCAATCCTATTGGCTGATTGCATCAGCCAATAGGATTTTTTCTACCTTAATTCCGATTGGCTGATAGAATTCTATCAGCCAATCGGAATTGAAGGGGCCCCATCTTGGATGATGTAATTTAAAGGAACCTTCATTCAGTCGTCGGACGAATAAAGAAGAGGATGCTCCGTGTCGGATGTCTTGAAGATGGACCCGCTCTGCGCCAGATGGATGAAGATAGAAGATGCCGTCTGGATGAAGACTTCTGCCTGTCTGGAGGACCACTTCTGCCCGGTAGGGTGAAGACGTCTCACGGTAGGGTGATCTTCAGAAGGTTGGTGTTAGGTTTTTTTAAGAGGGGATTGGGTGGGTTTTAGAGTAGGGTTGGTTGTGTGGGTGGTGGGTTTTAATGTGGGGGGATTGTACTTTTTTTTACAGGTAAAAGAGCTGATTACTTTGGGGCAATGCCCGGCAAAAGGCCCTTTTAAGGGCTATTTGTAATTTAGTGTAGGGTAGGGCTTTTTTTATTTTGGGGGGCTTTTTTATTTTGTTAGGGGGATTAGAGTAGGTGTAATTAGCTTAAAATTCTTGTAATTATTTTATTATTTTCTGTAATTTAGTGTTTGTCTTTTTTCGTACTTTAGATATTTTTTTAAAATTCTAATTAATTGTATTTAGTTTAGGTAATTAATTTAATTATAGTGTAGTGTTAGGTGTAACTGTAACTTAGTTTAGGTTTTATTTTACAGGTAAATTTGTCTTTATTTTAACTAGGTAGTTATTAAATAGTTAATAACTATTGTACCTAGTTAAAATAAATACAAAGTTGCTTGTAAAATAAAAATAAACCCTAAGATAGCTACAATGTAACTATTAGTTATATTGTAGCTAGCTTATGGTTTATTTTATCAGTAAGTATTTAGTTTTAAATAGGAATAATTTAGCTAATTATAGTAATTTTATTTAGATTTATTATAATAATATTTAAGTTAGGGGGGTTAGGGTTAGACTTAGATTTAGGGGTTAATACATTTAATATAGTGGCGGCGAAGTTGGGGTCTGCAGATTAGGGGTTAATAAATGTAGGTAGGTGTCGGCGATGTTAGGGCCGGCAGATTAGGGGTTAATAATATTTAAATAGTGTTTGCGATGCGGGAGTGCGGTGGTTTAGGGGTTAATATATTTATTACAGTGGCGGCAATGTCCGATTCGGCAGATTAGGGGTTAACAATTTTATTTTAGTGTTTGCGATGTGGGGGGGGGGGGCTCGGTTTAGGGGTTAATAGGTAGTTTATGGGTGTTAGTGTACTTTTTAGCAGTTTAGTTAAGAGTTTTATGCTACGGCATTTAGTGTTCTGTTGATTTGTCCAGATGTTTAGGGCTTCACACAATAGCTGCCTTTTGATGCTTAATGTGTCTTTAATGCTGTCAGGTTATGTAATTTATTTTTCTCACCGCGATTACTGCATTGTGTTTAAGGTTTTGCTTGTGTCCTTTTCTGTTCTTTTCACCTTATATCATGTGTGCTTATTTTATAGGGGCTTTTTTGTTTGCATTTTGTTAAACATTTCCGTAATAATAACATAAATAACCGCAAGTTGTGGTTGGTGCTTTACAAACAAATATAAACAAAAACAAGTATTTTGTAAGACCTTTGTTCATTAACTGGGCTCATGGTAATTAAAAACAAGCAAATGCTTCCATCACAGAAAACTTCAGATTTTGCTTTATCTATATTATTTGATGACTATAACAATGCTTAGCAAGCTTCTTAGATATTGTTTTCAGTTCAGTCCAGATCATATATATGATGAAGATGAGAACTTAACTTACCTCAAGCTGAGCAACTGGTAACTGATAGAGAGAAAACCTACAAGGGAAGATAAATTGATACATTTTTTTTAAGGAATGACAGCTTCTGTGCCTTCCATAGAACAGAGGGAACAAACAGTCTCTACCTCCCATGATGACAATCCTGTAAAGCGGCTTTTGGTTAATAATGGAGACATACAAAGAGGAAAGAAAGTTCTGATAGCTGTGGTCGACCAATGTCATGGTCCCGTTAAGACACTATATTCACAAGGCCAAATTGCCTCCCTGCCAAAGAGAGTGCCGGATTACCTAAAAAGATGTATATATATCATTATTTGTGTCTTAGCATGATGCGAGGCACTATACAATCTCTAGGTTAGTTATTTAAAGGCTTTATGCCCTCATAAATATTGTTTTGATCATCTACCTAACCCAAAGTATGTTTTTATGGACTCCCTCAGTTCACCTCACATAGTTATAGTTCACAATGCACTACTAGTCGAGTGTGTTCACCTCCTTTGTAAAGGTTCATTCTTAAAGACTGAGAATTTCAGGGAAAAATGTGCGCAAAATACCGATAATTTTATGCATTTTTGCTATCACTTCATTTAAACAGAAATAGAGCATTGTTTTTTTATTTACCAATAAAAACTATATATTCTTTTTAGTAGACAACCCAAGTCATTGATCTAGGCCACTGGTTTTCAAACATATCCTCAGGCTTCCCCAACAGGCCAGATTTTCAGGATTACCTTGAATTAGAGAAGGTAAAATGACCATGTTTACTAATTAGATGATTAGATTTCCCCTGTGCTCCAGTTCAAATATCCTAAAAACTTGACCAGTGATCTAGGCCAATTGTGGTGTATTTCATGCCTCTGTTTTGCACCAAATATGATCAAATTAACAAAATCATTAACTTTTCACAATCTATGGGTTTCTCACTGAAATTATTTGCATACAACTTATGCAGTCATAACACAGATAGCTGTAAAAGCTTCTCTGGGATCCCCTTTGTTCAGAAATAGCAGACATGCATGACTTTGCCATTGTTTTATGGTAATAAAAGGCTAATTGCAGTTGCGCTCCACACTTCTGAAATCCCCCCCTTAGCTTCCCACCTCCCTGTTCCCTCCCAAACAGCTCTCTAACTCTCACCCCTCCCAATGGTCTCTACCATCAGACCGCTGCCGGTAACCAGATTACACAAATTTTGCTATAAATTGTATTTATTTTATTAATAAAAATATTGTTTCCGTAGTGTAGCAACCCATACAATACCTTAACAATCAGTGACGTACAGGGTACATCGCAGTTGTTCAGGGGTTACTTAGAATACACAAAAACTATGAGGACCTGAGGTGTCATAGGACTTTTTTAAACATATCTTAACAGAAAAAAAAAGAATACAAGACAAAACTAATAGAAAGACATACTAATATATATTTGATCTCAAGTATTTACATAATCAATACTATTAATTAATGATGTGTGCCAGTTCAGGTTTGTGTCAACAGATTTAATCAGTAAATCACTTTATTAAAATCATTAATGAACATTTAGATTTTTTGCATACTATTGCATGCATGTTCTACTTATGCACTGAAATTGTCATAAGTGGCTAAAAGGGGCATATATATATAAAACTATGTTATAAAATGAGGTAGAAGATGTTCATATGAAAAAAAAAAACACATTCTTAATCTTTAAATTAGCTTCAGGATTAATTTGAAAATACAAACTTAATATTATATGAAGTGTGACCATTGTTAATCATAATACTTAAATACATATTTTAGATACCACAGTTGTATAACAGTAATTATACAATTGCAAACAATTGGGTTGTGGTAAAACTGATAGGTAAAACTGATAGTATACAAAACTGCAAGAAAATGGCATTTAACAAAAGTGGATAATAAATTGCAAATTAATTGATTAACATTTTGCATGCATTACAGGCAAGTCCCAATTAGAGATTAGAAGGATATCATCCATCATCAGGCATTCATATAAGGTGGTAATTAGTATGAGGCTAGCCTCCCCTTAAGGAATAGGTTAAATCAAAAGAATTTGTGTATAGAAAGTAGATCAGTGCCAAACAGCTGAGTAATGTCTGTGAAACATGTTTGATATTATTAGTTAAATAAAGCCCAGGAGATTCACGGCTAAATGAAGATTGTTTGAATATCAAGAAATGCAGACGTTAAATTTAGAATACTTAGTATGAAATGGAAAAGAGATTTATTGCAGCATCAATAATATATCTGACCTTGCCTATTCAAATTCTTCAGTTCCTTTCATCCTTCCTCGCTTTCTTTCTTTCTTCTCTCTCACTCTATTTCTTCTCTCTCTTTATTTCTTATAAAAAGATTAAAAATGCAGCTTTTTGAAGTATATACTATTAATAATTATAAGACAGACACTCTAAGATATAAATATATAAACATGCTATACCTTTTTAATAAAACAATGCACTTTCCTTTTTTAAAGGGGCATAAAACGCCTTGTAGTTATAAGACTTTGTTGTTGTCTTGCAATAGATTACCACACCAGTTGAGTGTAAACATTTCTGAATACATTAAAGGGACAGTGTCCAGTAATATTGCTTTTCCCTTAAAGTGTTTCCAATTAATTTTTTTACCAGTTGCAAAGTATAAAATGTATGAGAAAGTGCTTCTTTACATTAATTTTGTATATGAAATAGCTGTTTTTGTTCTTTAAAACCACAACCTAATAAAATGGGTTGAGCTTGCAGGGAAATCAGATATCATTTTCTCACTTTGTGTAAACACATGCTTCTTTATATTATAAAAACAAGAGAAGACAGATGCGCCACATGGCCCAATATTGTTTGATCCAAAGCAGGTTGGTATGTATATAAGGAGTAAACTCACATTTGTGAAAGCACCTCAGTCAGTGCTGCAGAGTCACCCAGAAGACCAACTTCCCGTAATGATGTGGTGCCTGTATCTAGACGACAAGGAAAAAACACAAAGGTGCCTATATGGCCTATTATAGCTGGAACAGTGGTGAATCAATGTGAGAGATAGGAGTGGTACTCACAATAATTGTAGCATCTCCTTTGATGCTATAGGAGCAGGATGGGATCAATGCAGTCACCCACCAGACTTAGTCTTAGGCATACAGGACAGATATGTAGATGCAGAAGTCAGCAGTGATCAGGGGAATCTCAAAAAATCGCCTCTCAGCCAGAGGGACAAATCACAAAAAGATGGTAGGAAGTGTTCAGGTATAAAATTACTTTAAAAAAATATTAAAAACATTAAAAAAAGACTGCCTCTGCAGCACTGACTGAGGTGCTTTCACAAATGTGAGTTTACTCCTTATATACATACCAACCTGCTTTGGATCAAACAATATTGGGCCATGTGGCGCATCTGTCTTCTCTTGTTTTTGTAGATTGCTGCTCTGGATCCCGGCCTGGATCTTCACAGATAGCTGCCTCCATCCCCTTATCAGAGACTTTAATCTCATTTTTTTATATATATTATCTATACTGACGTATCCTGGTGATATCCAGTTTTTAGCAATGTCACTGTAATATCAGTCTCACTAATTGACCTGAGGCCTTTCTTGTTTCTTTTAGTCAGAGCAAAAATTGTATTTATACACTGCTATCCCTTACATTGGGGTTGATATACACTCTTTTGCAGGTACTGTTGATGTATGAGATCACCCTAATAGTAATAACTACACAATATATCTTTATATATATTTTTTCACTCATTATTTATTATTTCTTATTATGATTTTTTCACTTTATATTTACATTGATACCACACATCCTTATTAGAATACACTAGGTACCTGATCTCCTATCATTATCTCGGCCTGTTTTAGTTATAATTACCAGCCTTGACTATATTAGGGCGCCCCCTCTCTATTGATATTCTTTATATTATCTCTGCGTACCAAAGCCCAATACAAGGGGAACAAATCTATAAAGATCTCTGGTCTGGTGATATTCTATAGGATGCCTCGTCAGTATTATGAGGCCACTCACTGATTGTTTTAAAGACATTGTTTACCTTCAGAACTATGTAGCTGATTAATGGGAGTTCATTTATATGCTTTATGTTTAAGAGAGATACTTATTTTACAAGATAATGCTCAGTAAAATAATAGTGATTTCTCTCCATGACTACCAGTTTTTTTAGAATTGGGGCCCTTAGAGAGAACAATGGAAAGTTAGCATTGTGTTACTTCTCTCTCTTAAAGGGACAATTTACCCAAAAATCACGGACCAATATACCAATTTTTTTTAACTTCAAATTTTTTATTGAGGAATTTAGTAAATATAATTTAAAAAAAAGGGAAGACAAGGTGTGTCCAGTTACAACGGGATCATAATAGGAGGTTATACGCAGATAACCTGAGGCATACATCTGAGCAATAATGTTTAGACCCCAAAGCTGGGATATTACAAGTAATTTCCATGGTACTATAGTACAAAATCTACAATTATATGCCCTGTGTGCGTATATAAAGAAAATTTAAGCTACAAACAATATATATAGTAGAAAACCAAATGTATCCTAACTGGGATATTAGCTAGAAATAAGTTTGGACATATAGAAATTAAACCTAATTTTGTATTAATTAATATAAAGCAGGGCAGGTGTGTGCAATTGAAAAACCTATAAGTTGAACATGGGCATGCGGTTTATGTGAAGAGAAGCGTCCCTAGAATTGTAAAGCAGACAGTAATATATAATGACAGGGGAATAAGAATTAGATGGGTGAAGCACACACCTGCATATATGAGTAGGTATTATTTAAGGGGGGAAAGTCAGCGGACAAAAGCCGCTTTAAATTGGAGGTGGAGGGGGATGGGGGTAACTGTATACTGATGTGGTTACTAGTGGCTAGCGAATATATAGCAAAAGTTAGGCCAACGTGACATTATTATAAACTTGAGGACA
Source organism: Bombina bombina (assembly GCF_027579735.1). Taxonomy (NCBI): domain Eukaryota; kingdom Metazoa; phylum Chordata; class Amphibia; order Anura; family Bombinatoridae; genus Bombina; species Bombina bombina. Next base: position 1,031,400,843 of record NC_069500.1, read on the forward strand.
CTATGAACAGTACTGTGAACTTGTATTTGGACCTATAAGCAATTAGACTTCTCTCTAGAGCTGCCATCCAGCATGCCTCTCAGCCATATTGGTCTTAAGATGTTCTGAGACTAACAAAGAGGGGAATCTATGGTCTGATCAGTCTATTAATATACCTGCCAACTTAGAAAAAAATAATATGTGTAGGGATGATCCTTATATACCAAGACCCTATGAAAAGGTTTAAAGTGAAATGTCCAGACACCAGTGGGGCCCACTTGCTACCTATATACTCGGAGAGAGAGATCTTATCTTAATGCTATATAAAGTCATTAATATTTCCCATTCTAACCTTATTGTTTACTATGCTGCCTCGGCCGCCGGCAGCAGCATCAATATTGAAGTTGCTTAAAGAAATATATAGGGTAGGGACTCGAATAAGACTTGTTATTAATAAAAGGTAGGTATTTGACGGGTGTAAGGTCTTCTAAGGGTATAGATAAGTAATACTTATATTAAGGTTGGTATTAGATGGATCCCCTACCTGGCAGGGGCTCATAAATCTCTAAGTTATATGCTATATACAGGCTTCTTGTATGCAATAGGCTATGTTCTCCATAAACTAGCTGTTAAACTAAGGCTATAAGAAGGCTACTAATAGATTGGACAGTGCTTCCATAACGGATCTATCAGTAAATGGTTATAGTCCACAGTACGAAAACAAGATATTAGTATGGCAAGAAAATGAGTGGGGGGTGAGGGGAGCCTTTGCAATTTTAGGTTGCAACATATGTAAAATTAGTTTTGTGGGATTCCTTTATGGTGGGGGAGTTCACTAAAAAACAGAGTTATGTCTAGCTAGGGTGCTGAACAAACTCTATTACCAATTTAATGTTAATACTCCACAATCTAAATATCTCTACTGTTTCAGTGAATACCTTGGGCTACCCAGTCCAGAGGTATATGCATGTCTAGATGAGATTACTATGGCTATTGGGTCTCTGAATTGTGTAAACAAACAAAACATAACAGTTTTAAAGAAATACTCAAAACAGTGGAATAAACTAGCACAGCATAAGTATGGAAGTATATGATATGAGGAGCTGACATTAAAGGGACAGTCTACCATAGAATTGTTATTGTTTTAAAACATAGATAGTCCCTTTATTACCCATTCCCCAGTTTTGCATAACCAACACAGTTATATTAATATTCTTTTTTACCTCTGTGATTACCTTGTATCTAGGAACCTTCTTCCAACACCCTGATCACATGACTGTGACTGTTTATTATCTATTGTCTTAAATTTAGCATTGTTTTGTGCTAAATCTTAAATAACGCCCTGTGCCTGAACACAGTGTTATCTATATGGCCCACATGTACTTTCTGTCTCTTTGTTTTGAAAAGAGATTTAAAAAGCATGTGATAAGAGGCAGCCCTCAAAGGCTTAGAAATTAGCATATGAGCCTACCTATGTTTAGTTTAAACTAAGAATACCAAGATAAAAAAAACAAATTTGATGATAAAAGTAAAATGGAAAGTTGATTAAAATTAAAAGTCCTATCTGAATAATGAAAGTTTAATTTATACTAGACTGTCCCTTTAAGAATCAGCACTTAGCCCACTCCTAACCTGTGAGGATTCGGTAAATAGAAAGAAGCAGGTTTCACAAGTCCCATGTATGTCCATGTTTCACAAAGTATAGGCAGCAAGGGGGAAGCCATGGCCCCAAAAAGTAGACATGTGCGATTCGGTTCGGCCCGAATTGAAATTCGGACGAATTTGTTTGAATTCGGAGATTCGGATCAATTCAAATTTCCGAATTGCGGTAGTTCCGAATCTACCGCATAAATCTGAATCGATTTGAATTTATTCAGTAGATTCGGATGGATTCGGATGGCTGTGTATTACACTAGTATACTAGTGTAATACACAGCACATCCCACTTTACAGTGACCGAATTTCCGAAAATCCGAATTGATTCGAACCGAATGCGAACTGAATTTTTTCGAATCCGAAAAAATCCGAATGAATCCGAAACTAATTCATTCGATTTCTTCCGAATTCGAATCGATCCGAACCGAAATTCAAATCGGTCCAAATTGATCCGAACCGAATTTTTCACGGCTGCACATGTCTACCAAAAAGATAGATGACTGGGTTAAAGGGACAGTCTAGTCAAAATTAAACTTTAATTATTCAGATAGGGCATGTAATTTTAATCAACTTTCCAATTTACTTTTATCATCAAATTTGCTTTTTTGTCTTAGTATTCTTAGTTGAAACTAAACCTAGGCAGACTCATATGCTAATTTATAATCCCTTGAGGGCTGCCTCTTACCACAGTCTTTTAAGTTCCTTTTCAACACAAAGAGACTAAAAGTACATGTGGGCCATATAGATAACACTGTACAGGCACAGGGAGTTATTTAAGATTTAACACAACACAATGCTAACTGCAAGACAATAAACAGTCACAGTCATGTGATCAGGGGGCTGGAAGAAGGTTCATAGATACAAGGTACTCACAGAGGTAAAAAGTGTATTAAAATAACAGTGTTGGTTGTGCAAAACTGGGGAATGGGTAATAAAGGGATTATCTATCTTTTAAAACAATTCTATGGTAGACTGTCCCTTTAAGCATATCTCCTGTCTCTGCAAGGAAGCATGCCATCTTCTCCCGTCCTTTGTAGCAGTTCACCAAAGAGACCTGTCACACTCTTCAAGGGAGCAGGTTCAGGTGTTGGGAGCTTTTGTGCAGAGGTCTATCTATCTATTGGGTACTTATAGAGCGCGTACTAATCACCAGTGAGGGTCTCAAGGCGCTAAGGGAAAGTAGATAGGAGGAAAGGGAGGGGGGAGGGGATGGGCGTTCAGTCGAAGAGCCAGGTTTTGAGGTCCTTTCTGAACTTTATAAGGGATGTGGATTGTCTGAGGTGCAGCGGGAGGGTGTTCCATGTCTTTGCTGCTATGTGGGAGAAGGATCTTCTACCCGCTGTGGCTTTGCTGATGCGGGGGATGACTGCGAGTGCTTGGTTGGCCGATCGTAGTTGTCTGGCGGGGGTGTAGAAATTTACGCGGTGGTTTATGTATTCGGGTCCGATGTTGTGTAGGGCCTTGAAAGCGTGGGTAAGGAGCTTGAAGGTGATTCTCTTGTTGATGGGGAGCCAGTGAAGGTTCCTTAGGTGTTCGGTGATGTGGCATTGGAGAGGGATGTCGAGGATGAGTCTGGCTGAGGCGTTCTGGATACGTTGGAGTCTCTTTTGGAGTTATCTATATGGCCAATGTGTCAGGTTCTGGGGTTAAAGTTGTGTTTTGTCTGCGTGAGTCTTTCCTTTTTGGCGTAATTAAACTGGTACAAGGGTTTTAGAAACTAAAGGTGAAGGTTTTATTGATAGGTTAATTAGAAATGCAGATAGATGCAAACTAGATAAAAGGCAAAGTCTCTGTGTAGACAAGAATACAAAGTTACTTGGTTTAGACAGTCTTAAAGCAGGCAAAAATGTAAAGAAACTGTAGACAAGAAACTTGGCAATAGCAGGCAGGATACGTAGATATGCTGTAGACCAAAACTTGGCAGTAATAGGCAGGATATGAAGAGATGCTGTAATCAGGTAACTTTATAATAACAGGCAGGATACTTGCATATGCTGTAGACTGGAACTCTGTAGTAACAAGCAGGAATGCAGTTCTTTAAAATAACAGGCAGGCAATATACTTGCATAGGCTGTAGACTGGTAACTTTGTAGTAACAAACAGGAATGCAAATCTTTGTAATAACAGGCAGGATACGTCCATAGACTGCAGACTGGAACTCTGTAGTAACAGGTAACAAGTACCTGAGGCAGTTCTTAGGAAATATAAGAGAATAAGCCAAGATCAATTGGCAGGAAATCAGTCCAGAAACAAAACAAAGTGCCAAGGGAAATCCAGAAGAGTAGTCTCAAAATGAAGCAGAAATCAGGCACCAGGAAATCCAACAAATCTGTATTCAAACAGGAATCAGGACCAGAGGCTCTGTCAGAGTGCAACACTCAATGGCAAGGCCCAGAACTGAAAGCAACCCTGCCTAATATAGCAGGCTGCTGATTATATGATTTGTTACAGCTGGCAGGCAGGTGGAGCCAGAGAGCCAAATTTGCAGCAAACAGAAAACCAATATTCTCAGCCTGTGACCAAGCCATCTGGTGGTGAAAAGGTAAGTCAGCAGGCTGGGAAAGAACAGCAGCGGAAATAGAAACAGGTCCTAGGTTCAATTCTAGGCTGGATCATGACAAGACCTCATGGCTGTGCCGGACGTCTCGCAAAGTTAAAGGCAAAAACTTCTCAGTCGGAAGGCTCCGGAGTGGTCGAAGAAGATGACCTCTGTGTTAATGCTTGAATATACAGGGAAAAAGGCATCATCTGTTCCTGATGGGGAGCCATGATAGCTATGTGCGTCATAACTTCCCCTGGTCCAGTGACTTACATAAGGGAGCTGATCATGCTGTGTCCCATAATTATAGGTAGGAAGTGTAACCTGTGGTAATTGCGTAATCTGCTCTAGAATTTCTAGTAGACTCTGTCTGAGATCCTCAAAGTAGTTATCTATATTTAACAGAACAGCGCATTCCTCTCCATTTAGAGACTCCATATTGCTGTAGGTATCTCAAGACCTAGTAGGCTGCTCCTAGTGTGTGTAGTATGTAGATCTAGGTTGTCCAAATATCTTCCCATGTGTCCGATGAGAGGGTCGGGGGTTCCGTGGCCTTGATCCGTGAATTTATCAGTAGAAAGAAGCTGGTCCAGAGTGCTCTAGCAAGAGGCTACACTGTATTTTTAATTACTCTGGGTTATTTTTCTTGAAGCCACGCTAGGTTGATGATAATGTAGAGCCTTCACCTCATGTGATCAGGGCCTCTTCATGTAGGAGTTTGGCATCGCAGCTCCTGCTCAGCGAAGTCCTCTAAAATTGTATGTCCTGATAGCCTGAGTCTCTGCAGTTGAGATCACAAAAAAGTAATAAGGGCTTTTTCGGCTGGATTTCTCAAATCTTAAGAAATATTGTATGTATGAGCAGGATCTGCAAGAAAACATGTCTTATCTCTACAGTGGTTAACTATGCCCCCCGCAAGTGGTACATTTTAACTTTTTATTTCCTGCTCCTGATATTACTCTGGATAGGACTGACACTCCCCAAGGAAAGGGCTGAGCTGTGCTTGTGGGTAACACTCCCACCCACCAATTGTATACCATATGCAAATCTGAGCTGACTCGAGTAGAATGTTGTATACAACATTGTATGCAGTGATATCTATATATTTATATATATATTTATATATTATATATGCAGCTATTTTACTAATCTCTACTTCTAGCAGAAAAAAAAACAAAAACATTGTGTCCATGCTCCATAAAGCAGAGACCGGCAATGTGTGTAGCAGAGGTCTAGGGCAAGCCTATGCAAAGAGCCCACAATATATTTAGCATTGTCTTCAGCTTGCTTAAAAAACAGAGCATTATGCTAGTATACATTACAAATAGAAAGCTATGTAGGCACTTGTTTCTAATACCTGTGGCCTGACATCATTCTGTCTAAGTCTGCTGCACGCAAGTGATCAGATCGATTAACAGTGTAGTTCTTTAGAATGCATGCACTGCTGTTGATCGATCTGATCACTTGCGTGCAGAATACTTAGACAGAATGATGTCAGGCACAGTTATTAGAAACAAGTTCCTACATAGTTTTCTATTTGTAATGTTGTACAGCAATGGGAAATAACATGCGTTTTTATGTGGTGCAGCTCCGTGTTCCCTCTAGCGATGAAGTCACTGCTGGGGGGGGGGGGGTACATGCGCTGTGTTGGTACATAGTTAGACCGAAGTGGCCACGCAGCCAGAAAAAAATCTAAGGGGAATAGGCAGGACAGATCCAAAACTGGCTTTTGTAAAAAATATTTACAACGAACGAGAAGGTTGTATATTGATTGATCAGCACCAATATATTTAATTATTTAAGTACTTTTGTTTAAAATATGTTAAATTTTTGAGTAAACTGTCCCTTTAAACTCCACTGGGAACCTGAAAACAAGTATCGCGCTATTTAGAGCTTTTGTTCGAACGATAAAGATTTTGTGAGTGCAGGTTTACGTGCGCATTACAAGTTGAAAGTAATTTTTTGGGCACAAGTAAAACTCAATGTGCATCAACTAACCCAACCAGAGTTATTGATATTTCACATTTCCATGTTCTTCACATACAGGGAAAAGTTTATTTCTAAATAACTCTGTATATATTAATATATATATATATATATATATATATATATATATATATATATATATATATATATACACATATACACAAATAAATATATATTTAATAATAGAAATGTAATTTTTCTTCCTATGTGAAGAACATTGAATAACAATATAATTAAATGAAAAAAGTATTTATTTAAAAATAAAACTGAATAAAAAGATTTGCACAATGAAATGAACAGATCATACAACACCTCGATAAACATATAATCTAAGAGCCAGTGACGATCCGGATAAAGACATGCAGATGTAAGTTATTATATTTATTTTATTGATTAGTTTGTTTGTTTACTTGTTCACATGTTATCTAACCTACATGGACTGATTGACCACAGCTCATGAAGCAGCAACGAAACTCATGAACATACAGCCCTAATTGGCAACACTTGATAATGTAAAATCATTTCTATGCTGATATTTGTTATTGTGAATATTTTAATTTTCAATAAAAATAAAAATAAAAAAAATAAAAAAAGATTTGCACAATGAGATAGGAGCATTCTTCCAGACTATAAATTCTTTTCTAACATTAAAAAAATTATAGCATAGAAACATTTTTATTCATCCTCCTCAGTCCTCATTTACACTTAGATTGGTATAGTGCATGCTTCATTACACCTACCGCTATTTCATTCTTGAGCTATTCTGAAGGAATAATAATTATAGTGTCTCCTTCATATTCATTTCCCTAGTGATGCACACTTATGCTGCCACTATGTTACTGCTTGTTTTTCATATCTAATAAACTTTCACTGAGACGACTTTACTATATTTAATAATCATTTCTCGTTACCATAACAGGACATCATTATGTAGAATATGATAGAGCTGTATATCCTCAGTGTAACAGTTTAAGAAACATTCTAATTTAAATGTGTCACAAAGGCTGTTTTTTATAAACCTTTAACAAACCACAGATGCTGACTGACCATCAAGTATAGGGAGATGCTGATTGGTGCTCATGCACTATGCATGCGCTTACTTTGTTATATAGTAATATAGGTTAAATAAAGACCCAAGTTCACCAGGATTTCACACATTCCAGTTAATACTGCTGATCCAAAAGAAGGCAATAAATAAATAAACTACAAATTGAAGATATTTCCATTTGTGCCTCAAAGGGAAAAAAATAAACTTTCTTGACTCCGGAGTGGCAATTAGATTTCTCTTTGGATCAACAGGCTACTAATCTGTAAATTCTAACTTGTATCTGTGTATATTCCGCTTTGACAAAAAACGTAGTTTTTTGTTTTGTTTTTTAAAGCATGTACTGAATTTTCTAAGACAACTTTATTAGACAGATAATTATAAGTCCTTATTGTACTTACAGTTAAAGTGTCAGTAAACCTAAAAATAATGTTATATAATTCTGCACATAGTGCAGAATTATATAACATTATTTTTTAGGTTTACTGTCCCTTTAAGGACACCCTATGCTACCGTAGGTTGCATCTAGAGCTGCCAGCTGTCTTCTGGTGACTGGACACAATTGTAGGTGGGGACACATAATACTCCCCCCCACCCAAAAAAAAAAGGTCAACCTTAGCTCCTACTCTTAATCCCATAATGTATATTTTTCAAAACTGAGTAGTCATTTTACCCCTTTGCTGCTAATAAGATACAGATCAACAATTGTAACCATTTGCATTTTCTACCAAGATAAATCACTAGGCATAGTGGGGGAGGCAGATTAGGGGTTATTAAATATAATATAGGGGTCGGCGGTGTTAGGGGCAGCAGATTAGGGGTACATAGGGATAATGTAGGTTGCGGCGGTGTACGGAGCGGCAGATTAGGGGTTAATAATAATATGCAGGGGTCAGCGATAGCGGGGGCGGCAGATTAGGGGTTAATAAGTATAAGGTTAGGGGTGTTTAGACTTGGGGTACATGTTAGGGTGTTAGGTGCAGACTTAGGAAGTGTTTCCCCATAGGAAACAATGGGGCTGCGTTAGGAGCTGAACACTTCTTTTTTGCAGGTGTTAGGTTTTTTTTCAGCTCAAACTGCCCCATTGTTTCCTATGGGGGAATCGTGCACAAGCACGTTTTTGAAGCTGGCCGCATCCGTAAGCACCGCTGGTATTTAGAGTTACAGTGGCGGTAAATTATGCTCTACGCTCTCTTTTTGGAGCCTAACGCAGCCCTTCAGAGAACTCTAAATACCAGCGGTATTTAAAAGGTGCGGGGGAAAAAAGCACGCGTAGCTAACGCACCCCTATGGCCGCAGAACTCTAAATCTAGCCGAGTGTCTCTAGACACAGGGTTCTTCAACACAAGAAACATAACATTTTGTCATAACCCATTTCATGCTCGTATAGGGGTAATAGATATAACCGTTTGCGCCAGAGGGAGACATACTGGATCTATCGATTCCAGTCTCTCTTTCCTTCTGGACTAAACGAGGTTATTGACTTAGCAGCATTTTGAGGACATATTACCTTTTTGAGATATTACTTGGGTTTTGTTATTGTATAGTAATTAACCTGAGGGTTAGCATTTTTGCTAGTTAATATATTGTTCTGGTCCACAATGATGTTATTCTTGAACGTGAATATGTATGGTTTTAGATATATACCAATTATCCCTCTAATCCTCCCATTTTTCAACATCATTTCTCACTAGAATTTGCAATCATTTATATATAGAATGCACACATTATCCCTTAGGTGAGTCCCCAGGAAGTCAGTGGTGCAGTTTATATCACTTTTCTCGATCATGGGAATATGTGTGGGTTAGACTATATAGAGCATCTGCCCTTTATTAATTTGGTCTAGCCCTTTATCCTGTATAGTATATATTCAGTGTAATACATCTACACCATCAGCTGTGAGAATCTCTGCAATATCTATTCTCTAACAGAGTTTGTGCATACACCATATTATATCTCCTCTTAATCAGGATGATATTTATAGATTACTTTAGTATAGAGTCTTCATATTATTGCACTTATCACATTATATATATTACACTTGAGTGTATTCTTAGAGAATTCCAAAGTTTATCAACATATCACAGCACATAATTTATCACATTTATCACATACACTTTTTAACATATCCCTGCACATAATTATTATGTAATTTATAGATTATTTTAGTATATACTTATTATATACTTGTGGCTAAGCTTGGTAGCAACCCAAGGGTTGCAGGTTTGATCCCCGGCAAGGACCACTCAGCCTTTCACTCAGCACCTTGAGACCATTATGGGTGATTAGCCGTGCTTTACAAGTACCCAATATAATACATTATTGTACTGGTCACATTATAAATTGAAAATCTTTTTTTAGAATCAGAGGTATCATTAAACCTGAAGGCTCTTTCTAGTTAAGATACACACCATATCTCAATACTGAGTGTATTCATAGAGAATTCCAAATAGTATAAACATATCACATTATAAAAATTTTCTAATACTTTTTCTATATTATTGCACAGTATTCACATATAACTTATACTGAGATATGGGAAATCATCTTATACATGTTTATTTTATGCACTCTTGGAGCTTACACTACACTATCAATAGATTATAAAGTGCATTTTTAGAGCACACAACTTATAAATTACACACATGCACTCATCTAACACTATTACGAGTTTCATATTTATACACGTTTTTTGTAAGCATCAATACATAGCACATTATTAGACAAAGTCTATATATTAAGAAATCCTTCCATTTAGTATAGCTTTTGTTAACTTATAATATATTGTTAAGTTAGCTATCATATCACAGTCACTAAAGCTTATACAGGTATTTTATTTTATTGGTGTCTATAAGAGTGGCATCATATCACGTTCTCACACACATGTTTTAATATAGCACTTTTTACTCCAAGTGCCGCAATATTTTATGCCCCTCTATACACACACATAGCATGTGCATTGTACACTGATCTATCTTTGTGCTATTTATTAATAGCCTAGTGAATAGACGTAGTAAGTCTTGATCATGACAGTGTAACATGCCTCTCAGTGTTTACTAAGTATGTATTAGTGGATCACGCCCCCTCCATGCAGGTAGACACAATCGTAATAACACTGCCAAAGAGAGTAAACTTAAATTATGGCAATAGACCACGCCCCCTGCTGTACATAACAAAGAAAAGACTGCTTCCTATTGGTGATTGTCGGTAAATCTCAACAATGACATCACCACCCACACGTTCCCCGCTTTACAGGGAGTGCAGAATTATTAGGCAAGTTGTATTTTTGAGGATTAATTTTATTATTGAACAACAACCATGTTCTCAATGAACCCAAAAAACTCATTAATATCAAAGCTGAATATTTTTGGAAGTAGTTTTTAGTTTGTTTTTAGTTATAGCTATTTTAGGGGGATATCTGTGTGTGCAGGTGACTATTACTGTGCATAATTATTAGACAACTTAACAAAAAACAAATATATACCCATTTCAATTATTTATTTTTACCAGTGAAACCAATATAACATCTCAACATTCACAAATATACATTTCTGACATTCAAAAACAAAACAAAAACAAATCAGTGACCAATATAGCCACCTTTCTTTGCAAGGACACTCAAAAGCCTGTCATCCATGGATTCTGTCAGTGTTTTGATCTGTTCACCATCAACATTGCGTGCAGCAGCAACCACAGCCTCCCAGACACTGTTCAGAGAGGTGTACTGTTTTCCCTCCTTGTAACTCTCACATTTGATGATGGACCACAAGTTCTCAATGGGGTTCAGATCAGGTGAACAAGGAGGCCATGTCATTAGATTTTCTTCTTTTATACCCTTTCTTGCCAGCCACGCTGTGGAGTACTTGGACGCGTGTGATGGAGCATTGTCCTGCATGAAAATCATGTTTTTCTTGAAGGATGCAGACTTCTTCCTGTACCACTGCTTGAAGAAGGTGTCTTCCAGAAACTGTCAGTAGGACTGGAAGTTGAGCTTGACTCCATCCTCAACCCGAAAAGGCCCCACAAGCTCATCTTTGATGATACCAGCCCAAACCAGTACTCCACCTCCACGTTGCTGGCGTCTGAGTCGGACTGGAGCTCTCTGCCCTTTACCAATCCAGCCACGGGCCCATCCATCTGGCCCATCAAGACTCACTCTCATTTCATCAGTCCATAAAACCTTAGAAAAATCAGTCTTGAGATATTTCTTGGCCCAGTCTTGACGTTTCAGCTTGTGTGTCTTGTTCAGTGGTGGTCGTCTTTCAGCCTTTCTTACCTTGGCCATGTCTCTGAGTATTGCACACCTTGTGCTTTTGGGCACTCCAGTGATGTTGCAGCTCTGAAATATGGCCAAACTGGTGGCAAGTGGCATCATGGCAGCTGCACGCTTGACTTTTCTCAGTTCATGGGCAGTTATTTTGCGCCTTGGTTTTTCCACACACTTCTTGCGACCCTGTTGACTATTTTGAATGAAATGCTTGATTGTTCGATGATCACGCTTCAGAAGCTTTGCAATTTTAAGAGTGCTGCATCCCTCTGCAAGATATCTCACTATTTTTGACTTTTCTGAGCCTGTCAAGTCCTTCTTTTGACCCATTTTGCCAAAGGAAAGGAAGTTGCCTAATAATTATGCACACCTGATATAGGGTGTTGATGTCATTAGACCACACCCCTTCTCATTACAGAGATGCACATCACCTAATATGCTTAATTGGTAGTAGGCTTTCGAGCCTATACAGCTTGGAGTAAGACAACATGCATAAAGAGGATGATGTGGTCAAAATACTCATTTGCCTAATAATTCTGCACACAGTGTATCATTGATCTAGCAGAGGGTATATCTGAAATAATAAGACAGGATTTTCTCAATATCACCAAACGCCCATTATATTCGGTGGATGATTTTTCAATGTGCAGACCTTTAAACAATTTGTTTGTAGTATGCCTTCAGCACAACTGAACGGTTCTGAAATCACTCAATTCAAACAAACATTTGTTTTATGCATGAGTGACTAACTCGTATTTTTCTTATTCAAACAATATGAGAACGTACCAAATCAATCATCTGCACAAGCCCCTTAGATCTAATCACTAATATAAATAGTAAGTTTTATCCGACAATTGTGGGGAGTTTTTAACTCATATTTAACTCATATTCTTTTTATACAAACAATATGAGAACGTGTGAATTCAATCATATGCACAAGCCCCTGAGATCTGATCACCAACAGAAACAGTTTTATTCATTAATTGTGGGAAGAATTATCATCTTATATAACTCCTAAGAGTTGTTATTTTGAAAGATGAGGAGGATTGTGGCATATGAGGGTATATACCAAGTGTTATAACCCATGACAAACTGCAAATTGGATGTTCCTTATTTAAACCTGTTTTATGGTGGTATTTAGATACATACACTGTGATTATGTTACTAGAACCATTTTATAATGTTTCTGTGCATGTTGCTAAGGTACAATGTACTATTGTAGTGCAATAATGATGATTTTAAATTTTGTTTTCATGTCAAATATTAATGTATACTGGTTTTCCAGGATGATCATGTTTAGAAAATGATGTTAGTACTTTACATTCATGTATTTATAATTATTTTGTTGTTGTAAATTAATCAATTAGGATTGTGTGCACTTACACATGCCCTTAGGGGTGTGTTGTGTTCGGTCAAAGTTTAGTTTAAATGGATTGTCAGTTAGAAGGTTCATTATGCCTGATGAAACAGCCCATGCTAGGGCTGAGAAACGCGTTGCATTTTAAACCATTGCTTGTCAATGTTTTTAATATTTGTTTTTAATAAACTAACTTGTTCCATACAAGCTTTGGTTTACCATCTTCTATAGCAGTTACAACCGCTACTACTGACTTTCCATTGTCATTTGAGTGTGGCAGGATCCCCCTGCACTGATCAACCTACGCCTGGAGAGGGTTAGCTGGTACACCCCGAGTTACCAGCCTGCATCTACCAGTACATAAGTGTACTTGGGCCAAATATGAGTACCCACTTGACTATTCTTATTTCAATTGTCTGGCATATTGATATAGACGCCCCTCTTGTCTCTTATTATTTAATAATTTATGTTGCTTGCTATTTTTTTCTGGTAGTTTTAATGTTGATATATATATATATTGATTTATGCTTGCCATTTTAATACAAATTTTGTTTTGAGATTGAGCTTCATCTCTATTCTTTAAAGTTAGATCTGGTTTTTGTGTTATAGTGATAAGGGTTGTTCTAGCTCTAAGTATATTACTAGGCTCAATCTGAATTGCATATATTCCTAGCTCTAAGTATATTATTAGGCTTGGTCTATATATACACACACTTTACTAGGTAGAGATTAATGTAAGCTCAAAAAAAAGTGAAGTGTGTATATATATATATATATATATATATATATATATACATACTGTATATTGTGACTTTATGTGCTCAATTTTCTAGCACAATAAATATTTGCACTACACTAAAAAATTCCTTTGCTGTGTGGTTTCTTCAGATATGGAAAAAACATAATTTATATCTTACCTGATAAATTAATTTCTTTCATGGTGGCGAGAGTCCATGAGCTGTTATGTATGGGCTATACATTTCTACCAGGAGGAGGCAAAGTTTCCCAAACTTCAAACGCCTATAACCCCCCACCTCACTCATACCTTAGTTTGACGTATAGCCAAGTGGTGAGCTGTTTAGAAGGAATAAAAGACAATAATGAGAGCAGGAACTAAAGATGTACCAAACAGGTAGGAGCCCGTAAATTCTCGCCACCATGAAAGAAATGAATTTATCAGGTAAGATATAAATTATGTTTTCTTTCATATAGGTGGCGAGAGTCCATGAGCTGTTACGTATGGGATATAATACCCAAGATGTGGAATTCCCAGAGTAAAGGGAGGGATAAAATAAAAACAGCTTTTTTCGCTGAGAAATTAAATCCATAACCCTAAAATAATGTATTTTATGACAAAACTCAATATATAGGTGCAATTATCAAACTGAGACAACTGCCCTAAGGACCTTTCTACCAAAGGCTGCTTCTGATGAAGCAAAAAACATCAAAATAGTAAAATTTTGTAAAGGTAAGCAGAGAAGATGAAGTGGCCGCTTTGCAAATTTGATCAACTGAAGCCTCATTCTTGAAAGCCCAAGATGTGGCAACCAATCTAGTAGAATGAGCTGTAATTCTCGTAAGTGTAGGCTGACCCACCTCTAAATAAGCTTTGTGAATCAGAAGTTTAAACCTACGGACCTAAAGAAATAGCAGAGAAGTATTTTAATACACTGACAACATCCAAAGAATGTTAAGATTTTTCGGTAGCAATTTTTGGACTAGGACACAATGAAGGAACTACAATTTTGCTATTAATATTGTGTGAGGTAACAGCATTCAGAAGAAATTTAAAAGTAGTCAGCAAAACAGCTTTATCTTGATTGAAAATCAGATAAGGAGACTCAAACTACTTCCATGAAAGTATTTTAATGCCCAATTTATGCATAGGCTCAAAAGAGGAGCCTGTAAAACTTTTAATACTCACGGAGGAGAAATAGGCCTAATAACAGGTTTAATACGGATTAAAGCCTGAATAAAACAATGAACATCAGGAAGGTTAGCAATCTTCCTACGAGATAATCAAGAAAGAGCAGACATTTGTCCTTTCAAAGAACTGGCAGATAAACCTTTATCAAAACCATTCTGTAAAAACTAAAGAATCCTAGGAATTCTAAAAGAATGCCAGTAATGATCATGGGTAGTACACCATGAAATATAAGTTTTCCAAACTTTGTTATAGATTTTCCTAGAAACAGGCTTGCGTGCCTGAATCATAGTGTTAATCACAGAGTCAGAGAATCCTCTATGACTGAGAGCTAAGCATTCAATTTCCATGCCATTACATTTACAGACTTTAGATCTTGAAAAACATAATTTATGTAAGAACTTACCTGATAAATTCATTTCTTTCATATTAGCAAGAGTCCATGAGCTAGTGACGTATGGGATATACATTCCTACCAGGAGGGGCAAAGTTTCCCAAACCTCAAAATGCCTATAAATACACCCCTCACCACACCCACAATTCAGTTTAACGAATAGCCAAGAAGTGGGGTGATAAGAAAAAAGTGCGAAAGCATATAAAATAAGGAATTGGAATAATTGTGCTTTATACAAAAAAATCATAACCACCCCAAAAAAAGGGCGGGCCTCATGGACTCTTGCTAATATGAAAGAAATGAATTTATCAGGTAAGTTCTTACATAAATTATGTTTTCTTTCATGTAATTAGCAAGAGTCCATGAGCTAGTGACGTATGGGATAATGATTACCCAAGATGTGGATCTTTCCACACAAGAGTCACTAGAGAGGGAGGGATAAAATAAAGACAGCCAATTCCTGCTGAAAATAATCCAGACCCAAAATAAAGTTTAACGAAAAACATAAGCAGAAGATTCAAACTGAAACCGCTGCCTGAAGTACTTTTCTACCAAAAACTGCTTCAGAAGAAGAAAATACATCAAAATGGTAGAATTTAGTAAAAGTATGCAAAGAGGACCAAGTTGCTGCTTTGCAAATCTGATCAACCGAAGCTTCATTCCTAAATGCCCAGGAAGTAGAAACTGACCTAGTAGAATGAGCTGTAATTCTCTGAGGCGGAGTAGGCAAGATGAATTAAAGATTTCAACCAAGATGCCAAAGAAATGGCAGAAGCTTTCTGGCCTTTTCTAGAACCGGAAAAGATAACAAATAGACTAGAAGTCTTTCTGAAAGATTTAGTAGCTTCAACATAATATTTCAAAGCTCTAACAACATCCAAAGAATGCAACGATTTCTCCTTAGAATTCTTAGGATTAGGACATAATGATGGAACCACAATTTCTCTACTAATGTTGTTGGAATTCACAACTTTAGGTAAAAATTCAAAAGAAGTTCGCAACACCGCCTTATCCTGATGAAAAATCAGAAAAGGAGACTCACAAGAAAGAGCAGATAATTCAGAAACTCTTCTGGCAGAAGAGATGGCCAAAAGGAACAAAACTTTCCAAGAAAGTAATTTAATGTCCAATGAATGCATAGGTTCAAACGGAGGAGCTTGAAGAGCCCCCAGAACCAAATTCAAACTCCAAGGAGGAGAAATTGACTTAATGACAGGTTTTATACGAACCAAAGCTTGTACAAAACAATGAATATCAGGAAGAATAGCAATCTTTCTGTGAAAAAGAACAGAAAGAGCAGAGATTTGTCCTTTCAAAGAACTTGCGGATAAACCTTTATCTAAACCATCCTGAAGAAACTGTAAAATTCTCGGAATTCTGAAAGAATGCCAAGAAAAATGATGAGAAATACACCAAGAAATATAAGTCTTCCAGACTCTATAATATATCTCTCTAGATACAGATTTACGAGCCTGTAACATAGTATTAATCACAGCGTCAGAGAAACCTCTTTGACGAAGAATCAAGCGTTCAATCTCCATACCTTTAAATTTAAGGATTTCAGATCCTGATGGAAAAAAGGACCTTGTGACAGAAGGTCTGGTCTTAACGGAAGAGTCCACGGTTGGCAAGAGGCCATCCGGACAAGATCCGCATACCAAAACCTGTGAGGCCATGCCGGAGCTACCAGCAGAACAAACGAGCATTCCTTCAGAATCTTGGAGATTACTCTTGGAAGAAGAACTAGAGGCGGAAAGATATAGGCAGGATGATACTTCCAAGGAAGTGATAATGCATCCACTGCCTCCGCCTGAGGATCCCGGGATCTGGACAGATACCTGGGAAGTTTCTTGTTTAGATGGGACGCCATCAAATCTATTTCTGGAAGTTCCCACATTTGAACGATCTGAAGAAATACCTCTGGGTGAAGAGACCATTCGCCCGGATGCAACGTTTGGCGACTGAGATAATCCGCTTCCCAATTGTCTACACCTGGGATATGAACCGCAGAGATTAGACAGGAGCTGGATTCCGCCCAAACCAAAAATTGAGATACTTCTTTCATAGCCAGAGGACTGTGAGTTCCTCCTTGATGATTGATGTATGCCACAGTTGCGACATTGTCTGTCTGAAAACAAATGAACGATTCTCTCTTCAGAAGAGGCCAAAACTGAAGAGCTCTGAAAATTGCACGGAGTCAGAGATCCCCACACAGCTCCCCAACCTGAGAGACTTGCATCTGTTGAAATTACAGTCCAGGTCGGAAGCAAAAAAGAAGCCCCCTGAATTAAACGATGGTGATCTGTCCACCACGTTAGAGAGTGTCGAACAATCGGTTTTAAAGATATTAATTGAGATATCTTTGTGTAATCCTTGCACCATTGATTCAGCATACAAAGCTGAAGAGGTCGCATGTGAAAACGAGCAAAGGGGATCGCGTCCGATGCAGCAGTCATAAGACCTAGAATCTCCATGCATAAGGCTACCGAAGGGAATGATTGTGACTGAAGGTTTCGACAAGCTGCCATCAGTTTTAGACGCCTCTTGTCTGTTAAAGACAGAGTCATGGACACTGAATCTATTTGGAAACCCAGAAAGGTTACCCTTGTCTGAGGAATCAATTAACTTTTTGGTAAATTGATCCTCCAACCATGATCTTGAAGAAACAACACAAGTCGATTCGTATGAAATTCTGCTAAATGTAAAGACTGAGCAAGTACCAAGATATCGTCCAAATAAGGAAATACCACAATACCCTGTTCTCTGATTACAGACAGAAGGGCACCGAGAACCTTTGTAAAAATTCTTGGAGCTGTAGCAAGGCCAAACGGCAGAGCCACAAACTGGTAATGCTTGTCCAGAAAAGAGAATCTCAGGAACCGATAATGATCCGGATGAATCGGAATATGCAGATATGCATCCTGTAAATCTATTGTGGACATATAATTCCCTTGCTGAACAAAAGGCAAGATAGTCCTTACAGTTACCATCTTGAACGTTGGTATCCTTACATAACGATTCAATATTTTTAGATCCAGAACTGGTCTGAAGGAATTCTCCTTCTTTGGTACAATGAAGAGATTTGAATAAAACCCCATCCCCTGTTCCTGAACTGGAACTGGCATAATTACTTCAGTCAACTCTAGATCTGAAACACAATTCAGAAATGCTTGAGCTTTTACTGGATTTACTGGGACACGGGGAAGAAAAAATCTCTTTGCAGGAGGTCTCATCTTGAAACCAATTCTGTACCCTTCTGAAACAATGTTCTGAATCCAAAGATTGTGAACAGAATTGATCCAAATTTCTTTGAAAAAACGTAACCTGCCCCCTACCAGCTGAGCTGGAATGAGGGCCGCACCTTCATGTGGACTTAGAAGCAGGCTTTGCCTTTCTGGCTGGCTTGGATTTATTCCAGATTGGAGATGGTTTCCAAACTGAAACTGCTCCTGAGGATGAAGGATCAGGTTTTTGTTCTTTGTTGAAACGAAAGGAACGAAAACGATTATTAGCTCTGTTTTTACCCTTAGATTTTTTATCCTGTGGTAAAAAAGTTCCTTTCCCACCAGTAACAGTTGAAATAATAGAATCCAACTGAGAACCAAATAATTTATTACCCTGGAAAGAAATGGAAAGTAGAGTTGATTTAGAAGCCATATCAGCATTCCAAGTCTTAAGCCATAAAGCTCTTCTAGCTAAAATAGCTAGAGACATAAACCTGACATCAACCCTGATAATATCAAAGATGGCATCACAGATAAAATTATTAGCATGCTGAAGAAGAATAATAATATCATGAGAATCATGATGTGTTACTTGTTGCGCTAAGGTTTCCAACCAAAAAGTTGAAGCTGCAGCAACATCAGCCAAAGATATAGCAGGTCTAAGAAGATTACCTGAACACAGATAAGCTTTTCTTAGAAAGGATTCAATTTTCCTATCTAAAGGATCCTTAAACGAAGTACCATCTGACGTAGGAATAGTAGTACGTTTAGCAAGGGTAGAAATAGCCCCATCAACTTTAGGGATTTTGTCCCAAAATTCTAATCTGTCAGACGGCACAGGATATAATTGCTTAAAACGTTTAGAAGGAGTAAATGAATTACCCAATTTATCCCATTCTTTGGAAATTACTGCAGAAATAGCATTAGGAACAGGAAAAACTTCTGGAATAACCACAGGAGATTTAAATACCTTATCCAAACGTTTAGAATTAGTATCAAGAGGACCAGAATCCTCTATTTCTAAAGCAATTAGAACTTCTTTAAGTAAAGAACGAATAAATTCCATTTTAAATAAATATGAAGATTTATCAGCATCAACCTCTGAGACAGAATCCTCTGAACCAGAAGAGTCATCAGAATCAGAATGATGATGTTCATTTAAAAATTCATCTGTAGGGAGAGAAGTTTTAAAAGATTTTTTACGTTTACTAGAAGGAGAAATAACAGACATAGCCTTCTTTATGGATTCAGAAACAAAATCTCTTATGTCATCAGGAACATTCTGCACCTTAGATGTTGAAGGAACTGCAACAGGCAATGGTACTTTACTAAAGGAAATATTATCTGCATTAACAAGTTTGTCATGACAATCAATACAAACAACAGCTGGAGGAATAGCTACCAAAAGTTTACAGCAGATACACTTAGCTTTGGTAGATCCAGCACTAGACAGCGATTTTCCTGTAGTATCTTCTGACTCAGATGCAACGTGAGACATCTTGCAATATGTAAGAGAAAAAACAACAACATATAAAGCAAAATTGATCAAATTCCTTAAATGACAGTTTCAGGAATGGGAAAAAATGCCAAAGAACAAGCTTCTAGCAACCAGAAGCAATGAAAAATAAGACTTAAATAATGTGGAGACAAAAGCGACGCCCATATTTTTTAGCGCCAAATAAGACGCCCACATTATTTGGCGCCTAAATGCTTTTTGGCGCCAAAAATGACGCCACATCCGGAACGCCGACATTTTTGGCGCAAAATAACGTCAAAAAATGACGCAACTTCCGGCAACACGTATGACGCCGGAAACGGTAAAGAATTTTTGCGCCAAAAAAGTCTGCGCCAAGAATGACGCAATAAAATGAAGCATTTTCAGCCCCCGCGAGCCTAACAGCCCACAGGGAAAAAAGTCAAATTTTTGAAGGTAAGAAAAAATGATTAAATCAAATGCATTATCCCAAATATAAAACTGACTGTCTGAAAAATAAGGAAAGTTGAACATTCTGAGTCAAGGCAAATAAATGTTTGAATACATATATTTAGAACTTTATAAACAAAGTGCCCAACCATAGCTTAGAGTGTCACAGAAAATAAGATTTACTTACCCCAGGACACTCATCTACATGTTTGTAGAAAGCCAAACCAGTACTGAAACGAGAATCAGCAGAGGTAATGGTATATAAGAGTATATCGTCAATCTGAAAAGGGAGGTAAGAGATGAATCTCTACGACCGATAACAGAGAACCTATGAAATAGACCCCTTAGAAGGAGATCACTGCATTCAAATAGGCAATACTCTCCTCACATCCCTCTGACATTCACTGCACGCTGAGAGGAAAACCGGGCTCCAACTTGCTACGGAGCGCATATCAACGTAGAATCTAGCACAAACTTACTTCACCACCTCCATCGGAGGCAAAGTTTGTAAAACTGAATTGTGGGTGTGGTGAGGGGTGTATTTATAGGCATTTTGAGGTTTGGGAAACTTTGCCCCTCCTGGTAGGAATGTATATCCCATACGTCACTAGCTCATGGACTCTTGCTAATTACATGAAAGAAAAGAAGGTCCGGCCTTAGAGGAAGAGGCCATGGTGCTTAACTGGATATTCAAACCAGATCTGCTTACCAAAGCCTGTGAGGCCATGCTGGGGCTACTAGGATTACAAATGACTGTTCCAATTTTATTTTGGAAATCACTCTGGATAGCAGGATTAGAGGGGGGATATAAAAAGCAGGTATGAAAGACCAGGATACTGCTAGAACATCCAATACCTCTACTTGAGGATCCTTGGACCTCACAAAGTATCTGGAAATGCTTTGTTCAAATGAGAGGCCATTAGATCTATTTCTGGTAGGCCCCAGCATTTTACAAATCAGATAGAACACATCTTGATGGCCAGACCACTCTCCTGGATGTAAGGACTGATGACTGCGGTAGTCTGCCTCCCAATTGTCTACACCTAGGATGTGAATCACAGTGATGAGGCAGGAATTGTTTTCTGCCCAAGAAAGGATTTGATATACTTCTATCATGGCTTGATGACTGACATAAGCTAGTGCCGTAATATTGTCTGTCTGAAAATGGAGACAAGGCTCCACTTTCAATAGAGGCCAAGCCTGAAGGGCCCTGAAGAGTGCACAGAGTTTCAAAGTATTTATTGGTAATATCGCCTCCCAAGGATTCCAAACCCCTTATGCTGTCAGGGACCCCAGGACAGTTCCCCAACCTAAGAGACATGCATCTGTGGTGATCATAGACCAGGTAGGATGAGCAAAATGAGCCCCCTAAATAATAGACTGGTGATTCAGCCACCAAGTTAGAAATAGGTATTTGCTGGGATCTAAGAATATTTCCTCAGATATCTGAGTATAATCCTTGCAGCATACAAAGCTAAAGAGGTCTCCTATGAAATTGAGCAAATGGAATTGCATCTGAAACTGCAATCATGAGGCCTAGTACTTCCATACACAGAGCCAATGAAGGGAATGAGAGAGACTGAAGGTTCAGACAAGCTGATATCAATTTAATGCTTCTCTTTTCTGTCGGAGAAAGAGTCATGAACGCTGAATCTATCTAGAAACCTAAAAAGGGGACCTTTGTCTGAAGAATCAAGGAACATTTGGGTAAATTGATCCTCCATCCATGTCTTTGAAGAAACAACAGTGTGTGTGAGATTCTGCTAAATGAGAATATTGAGCTAGTACCAAGATACCGTCCAGGTGAGGAAATATTACAATACCCTGAGCTCTGATTACAGATAAAAGGACACTGAGAGCCTTGGTAAATATTATTGGAGCTGTAACTAGACCAAACTGAAGAGCAACAAACTGATAATGCTTTTCTAGAAAAGAAAACCTTAGCAACTGGTGATGTTCTGGGTGAATTGAGATGTGAAGATAAGCATCCTGTAAATCTATTGTGGACATAAAGTGACCTTGATGAACAAAAGCAGAATAGTCCTGAGAGACTCTGAGTTTCCATTTTGAAAGTTGGTATTCTCACACATTTATTTAGAGTTTTCAGATCCATAATTGGTCTGAAAGAATCTTCCTTCTTTGGTACAATGAAGAGATTTGAATAAAATCCCATCCACTGTTCCTTCAAATAAACAGGAACAATTACACCCATATTTTCCAGATTTGAGACAGATTGCAGAGAACCCTGTGCTTTCATTGGATGTTTTGGAATATGGGTGAGAAAGAACCTTCCTGTGGGAGGTCTTAGTTTAAATCCAATTCAATATCCCTCAGAAATAATGTTTTAAATCCAGGATTTTGGACAGATTGTAACCAAGCATTTTTAAAAAGATTTAATCTGCCCCTACCAGTTATACTGGGTTGGGGGCCGTACCTTCATGGAGTCTTAGAGGCTGGATTAGATTTCTTATTCTGGTTGGATTTGTTCCAATTTGAAGTTGGTCTCCAGACTGAGCCAGAGGGTCTAAGGGAGGAGTCAGTTTTCTGTTCTTTATTCTGATGAAAGGAACAAAAATGATTAAGAGCTTTAAGTTTCCCTTGGACTTTTTGTATTGATGAAGAAAAGATCCCTTACCTCAAGTAATAGAAGAAATAATAGTACCCAAACAATTTCTTTCCTTGGAAAGAAAGGCACAATAATCTAGTTTTAGACACCATGTCAGTATTCCAGGATTTAAGCCATAGGCCTCTTCTGGTAAAAATAGCTAGAGACATGCTTTTGATGTTAATTTTCATAATATCAAATACTGCATCATACATAAAATTGTTTGCAATCTAAAGTAAATGTAACAGATTAGAGTATTCAGGGTCAGCGGAACACTGCTGTGCAAGAATGGTTAACCAGAAAGTAGAGACAGCAGCCACATCAGCAATAGATATAGCTGCTCTAAGTAAAACATAATTTATGTAAGAACTTACCTGAAAAATTAATTTATTTTGTGGTGGCAAGAGTCCATGAGCTAGTGACATATGGGATATACATTCCTACCAGGAAGGGGCACATTTTCCCAAACCTCAAATGCCTATAAATATACCTCCCACCTCACTCATACCTCGGTTTAATGTATAGCCAAGTTAATGAGGTGTAAAAGCAGTAAAAGCGTAAAAAAGAGGAACAGGATAAATAAAGTGCTTTATATAAAAAAAATCCTAACCCCCAAAAAATTGGGTGGGTCTTATGGACTCTTGCCACCATGAAAGAAATTAATTTATCAAGTAAGTTCTTACATAAATTATGTTTCCTTTCATATAGGTGGCAAGAGTCCATGAGCTAGTGACGTATGGGATATAATACCCAAGATTTGAAAGTCCACGAGTCAGTAGAGAGGGAGGGATAAAAAAATTCAAAAAACTCAAATCATAGGCACTAAAATCAAACTGAGACAGCTGCCTGAAGAATCTTTCTACCAAAGGCTGCTTCCGAAGAAACAAACACATCAAAATGGTAAAATTTAGTAAATGTATGCAAAGAAGTTACTGCTTTGCAAATTTGATCAACTGAAGTTTCATTCTTGAAAGCCCAAGATGTGGCGACTGATGTAGTAGAATGAGCTGTAATTCACTGAGGTGGAGACTGCCCCGTCTCCAAATTAGCTTTGTGAATCAAAAGCTTCAACCAAGATGCCGAGGAAATGGCAGAGGCTTTCTGACCTTTTCTGGAACCAGAGAAAAATAACAAATAGACTAGAAGTCTTTCTGAAATCTTTAGTAGCCTCAACATAATATATCAAAGCTCTTACCACATCCAAAGAATGTAAAGACCTTTCAAGAGTATTATTAGGATTAGGACACAAGAAAGGAACGATAATTTCTCTTTTGATGTTGTTAGAATTCACAACTTTAGGTAAAAATTTGAACGAAGTCCGCAAAACACCTTTATCTGGATGATAAATCAGAAACGGAGACTCACAAGAGAGAGCAGACAATTCAGAAACTCTTCTAGCAGAAGAGATGGCCAAAAGAAATAACACTTTCCAAGAAAGTAGTTTAATATCCAAATAATGCATAATCTCAAAAGGAGGAGCCTGCAAAATCTTTAAATTCAAATTGAGACTCCAAGGAGGAGAACTTGATTTATTAACAGGTTTGATACGAATCAAAGCCTGAACAAAACAGTGAATATCAGGAAGCTTAGCAATCTTTCTATGAAATAAGACAGAAAGAGCAGAGATTTGTCCTTTCAAAGTATTTGCAGACAAACCTTTATCCAAACCATCCTGAAGAAACTGTAGAATCCTAGGGATTCTAAAAGAATGCCAAGAATAATCATGAGTGGAACACCATGAAATATAGGTTTTCCAAACCCTATGATAAATCTTCATTGGAACAGAATTACGAGCCTGTATCATAGTGTTAATTACCTCTATGACTAAGAACTAAGTGTTCAATTTCCATGCCTTCAAATTTAGAGATGTGAGATCCTGATGGAAAACTGGGCCTTGAGACAGAAGGTCTGGTCTTATAGGAAGTGATCAAGGCTGGCAACTGGACATTCAGACAAGGTCTGCATACCAAAACCTGTGAGGCCATGCTGGTGCAATCAGAAACAAATAAGATTGCTCTATTATGATCTTGGAGATCACCTTTGGAAGAAGAACCAGAGGCGGAAAATGTAAGCAGGTTGGTAAAACCAGGGAACTGCTAGAGCATCCATCATTTCCGCCTGAGGATCCCTAGACCTGGAAAGGTATCTGGGAAGTTCCTTGTTCAGACGAGAGGCCATCAGATCTATTTCTGGAAGACCCCACATCTGTACAAGTTGAAAAAACACATCTGGATGGAGAGACCACTCCCCCGGTTGTAGAGAATGATGGCTGAGATAATCTGATTCCCAATTGTCTACACCTAGGATATGAATCGCAGAGATTTGACAAGAGTTAGATTCCACCCAAGAAAGTATCAGAGAAACTTCTTTCATTGCTAAAGGACTGGGAGTCCCCCCCTTGATGATTGACATATGCCACTGTTGTGATATTGTCTGTTTGAAAAAGAATGTAAAGTTCTCTCTTCAATAGAGGCCAAGCCTGAAGAGCTCTGAAAATTGGACAGAGTTCTAAAATATTGATTGGTAACCCCGTCTCTTGAGGATTCCAACCCCCTTGTTCTGTCAGAGACCCTCAGACAGCTTATTAACCTGTAAGACTTGCATCTGATGGGATCATAGTCCAGGAAGCATGAACAAAGGAGGCCCCTTGAACAATAAGGTGATGGTTTAACCACCAAGTCAGAGAGAGTTGAGTGTTGGGATTTAAGTATATCAACTGTGATATCTGAGTATAATCCCTGCACAGTTGGTGCAACATTCAAAGCTGTAGAGGTCTCATATGAAAATAAGCAAAGGGGATTGTGTCTGATGCTGCAATCAGAAGACCTAAAACTTCCATGCACATAGCCACTGAAGGAAATTATAGAGACTGAAGGTTTAGACAAGCTAAGACCAATTTCATTCGTCTCTTGTCTGTTAGAGAAAGAGTCATGGACACTGAATCTATCTGGAAACCTAAGAAGGTGACCTTTGTCTGAGGAATCAAGAAACTCTTTGGTAAATTGATCCTCCAACCATGTCTTTGAAGAAACAACATTAGTTGTTTTGTGTGAGATTCTGCTAAATGAAAAGATTGAGCTAGTACCAAGATATTGTCCAAATTAGGAAACACTGCAATACCCTACTCTCTGATTACAAATAGAAGGGCACAGAGAACCTTCATGAAAATTCTTGATGCCGTTGCAAGCCCAAATGGAAGAGCAACAAATTGTTAATGCTGGTCTAGAAAAGAGAATCTCAGAAAACGATAGTGGTCTGGATGAATTGGAATGTGAAGATAATCGTCCTGTAAGTCTATTATGGACATGAAATGACCTTGCTGAGCAAAAGGCAAAACAGTTCTTATAGTCACCATCTTGAAAGTTGGGACTCTTACAAAATGATTTAAAGTTTTCAGATCAAGGATTGGTCTGAAAGAATCTTCCTTCTTTGGGACAATGAATATATTTGAATAGAAACCCAATACTTGTTCCTGCTGAGGAACTGGGACAGTCACCCCTGAAAGCGCTATGTCTGAAACACACTTCAGAAAAGCCTGAGCCTTAACACGGTTGGAACATGAGTAAGAAAGAATCTTCCTGTGGGAGGTCTTATTCTGAAACCTATTCGATACCCTTGAGAAACAATATTCTGAATCCACTGATTTTGGAAAGAATCTGCCCAAATGTCTTTAGTCTGCCCCCTCACCAGTAGAACTGGTTTGAGGGCCGTACCTTCATGCAGTCTTAGGGGCTGGATTTGGTTTCCTATAAGGCTTGGATTTATTCCAATTTGGAGATGGTCTCCAATTAGAGCCAGAGGCCTTAGGGGAAGGAGAGGTTTTCTGTTGTCGATTCTGACTAAAGAAACAAAAATCGATTGGGAGCTTTAAAGTTACCCTTAGATTTCTTGTCTTGGGGCAGAAAAACTCCCTTACCCTCAGTGATAGTGGAGGTAATGGAATCCAATTGAGAACCAAACTAATTATTACCCTAAAAAGATACAGATAATAATCTAGATTTAGACACCATGTCAGCATTCCAAGATTTAAGCCATAAAACTCTTCTAGTTAGAATAGCTAAATACATATGGCTAGATTACGAGTCTTGCATTCTGAGTAGTGATGTCCCGAACTGTTCGCCCGCGAACGGTTCCCTGCGAACATAGCTTGTTCGCGTTCGCGTTTGTCCGCCCCTATGTGTCATCATTGTGGAAACTTTGACCCTTTATGTCACAACCGCCTGACACATTAGAGCCAATCAACATCAGACACTCCCTCACAGACCCTCCCAGCTACTCGGAATCCGCCATTTTAGACTCATAACGACCTTGCGTTCTTAATGAGAGGACGTGTTGTGTTTTTGCTCCTGACATTAATAGTAAAAACATAGCTAGGCTAGTGTATTTACAGTCCAGAAGGACTCCACTCATCTCTGCTGTAAGCACAGCACCCCAAAAAGCCCTTTTTAGGGCTATATTTCGTGCCGTTTTTTTTTTCTCTGTTTTTTTTATTAGCATTTGCCTGGCTTTCAGGCTGTGTGTTTAAGGCTCACAGCATATGCTGTGACTACTGCCACCACTGATATCTCCCTAACAACATTAGTTTAAATTTAACTAACCAAAAAATGTAATTATTTTTCTAGTGTAATTTTTTTTCATTTTCTATCAGACCAGTGTCACACAGCATATACTCTGGTTCATTGCTCTGTGCCAGCCAGCAGCCACCAGTGTTAATATCCGTTTATAACATTATTTTAAATTTAAAAAAAAAAAAAAAATTTTGCTAGTGTAATCTAATTACATTTACTATCAGGCCTGTGTCTGTCAGGCTCACTCAGCATTAATATACCTCATTTTTTTCAGTCTTTTGGTTAATAGGTCTGTGCAAGGCAACAACCCAGCACTCATATCTATTCTTCTTCACCTTAATTTTAATATAAAAAAAAAAAAAAGTTTAAATTTGTTTGCTAGTGTAATCTAATATAATTTTCTATCCGGCCTGTGTGTTTTGCTGACATACAGAGCCTACTGTGTTTACTTGTTGCCCCCTCCCTAGTCTATGAGCCACGACTCATATGTGTTTAACCTTTTTTTAATTCCCCCCCCCCCCCAAAAAAAAATAATTTCAATCATTTTTCTAGTGTAATCTAATAGTATTTTCTATCAGGCGTGTGTGTATCTGACTTACAGAGCCTACTGTTTTTAATAGCTGCCCTTCCAAGGCTATCAGCCACGACTCATATGTATGTGCTTAACCTTTTTCTTTAAATTGCCAAAAAAAGTCTTTAAATCATTATGCTAGTGTAATCTTATTGTAATTTCTATCAGGCATGTGTCTAACTGTCTATCCTACTTACACAGCATACTGTTGTTAATTGCTGCCCTACGTAGCAGCCAGCCAGTGCGACCACTCATAGAGTCATATGTGCATTGCACTTCTTAACATAATTTTAATATTAAAATCTAAAATTTTAAAATATTTTGCTAGTGTAATCTAACTTAATTTTCTATCAGGCCTGTGTTTTTGTCACTTACACAGCATACTGTGTTAAATTGCTGCCCTACCTACCATCCACAACTCATATCTGCCAGCCTGTGTGCCAGGCCCAACTAGCCAATTAGTGGCACCAATCACAATTCTTGTAACAGTATATAAAAAAAAAATCATAATTTTTTGGACTGCAAATATTCAGTCTCCTAGTGCCATTGAATTGCATTTACCTCCTGCCTGCCACTGCCAGCCTTTTGTGCCAGGCCGTCTAGCCAACTATTTACACCAATCATAATTGTTGTCACAGACAGTATAGTTACTAATTAAAATTAAAAAAAAAATTATTGTTGATCTTAATCTTCAGTTTGCTCGTGCCCTAGAATTGCACTTTTTTACTTCCTTGCAAGACTGTGTGCCAGGCCTACTTGAAAAATATTTACACCGATCATATTAGTTGTGACAGTATTCTTAATAATTAAAAAAATTAAATTTTTGGTAATAGTTGTTGTGAATCCTCAGTTTGCTGGTGCCATTGAATAGCACTTTCCTCCTGCCTTGCAGCCTGCTGTGAGCCAGGCCCACCTAACCATTTGTTGCCAGCAATCATATTTCTTGTAACAGTATTGCAAAAATTGTCAATCATCACTGTTTTGACTGTCAGTAATCAGTCTCCTAGTGTCCTTGAATTGCATCTACCTCCTGCCTGCCAGCCTTTTGTGCCAGGCCGTCTTGCCAACTATTTACACCAATCGTAATTTTTTGTCACAGTATAGTTACTAATTAAAATTAAAAAATTCTTGATTGTTGATGATCATAATCCTCAGTTTGCTCGTGCCCTAGAGTTGCACTTTTCTACAGCCTTCCAAGCCTGTGTGCCAGGCCTACTTGAAAAATATTTACACCAATCATATTTGTTGTCACAGTATTCTTAGTAATCAAAAATTAAAATTTTTGGTAATAGTTGTTGTGAATCCTCAGTTTGCTGGTGCCATTGAATTGCACTTTCCTCCTGCCTTGCAGCCTGCTGTGTGCTAGGCCCACCTAGCCAATTATTGCCAGCAATCATATTTCTTTTAACAGTATTGCAAAAATTGTCAATCATCACTGTTTTGACCGTCAGTAATCAGTCTCCTAGTGTCCTTGAATTGCATCTACCTCCTGCCTGCCAGCCTTTTGTGCCAGGCCGTCTTGCCAACTATTTACACCAATCATAATTGTTGTCACAGTATAGTTACTAATTAAAATTAAAAATGTTTTGATTGTTGATCTTAATCCTCAGTTTGCTCATGCCATTGAATTGCACTTTTCTACTGCCTGCCAGCCTGTGTGCCAGGCCCAACTATCCAATTAGTGCCAGCAATCATATTTCTTTTAACAGTATTGCAAAATTTGTCAATCATTACTGTTTTGACTGTCAATCTGCAGTCTACTAGTGACCTTGAATTGCATTTTCCTCCTGCCTGCCTGCCTGTGTGCCAGTCCCAACTAGCCAATTAGTGCCACCACTCATATTTATTGTAACAGGATTGGAATTTTTGTTAATCATAACTGTTTTGACTGTGATTCTTCAGTCTCCTAGTGCCATTGAATTGCAGTTTCCTTTCTCCCAGCGTGTGTGCCAGACAGGCCCATTTGCCAACTAGTGCCAAACAATCATATTTGTTTCCACAGTACTTGTAATATTTTAAAAAATTAACAATTTGTGATTTTTAAAACATCTGTCTTTTTTGTTGTTGTCAGTCTCACAGCGTATACTGTGCCCACTTTCACAGTGCCACCACTCAATTGGTGTAATAGTATTGTTAGTGTCCATTTAAAAAAAAAATGACAGGCAGAGGCAGGCCACCCCGCAGGTTCCGTGGTCGTGGTCGTGGTGCTGTGATTCCTTTAGACCCTACAAATATGCACATTGTTCAGACGCCGGGTGCCAGGGGGGATGCATCCTTTCTTGATGTTTCAGATACAAGTGAAGCGGTTGATGATGATGTGTCGGTTGATGTCACGTGGGTGCCTGCTAGAAGAGAAGAAGAAGAGGGGGAAAGTTCAGATGGGGAGACAGAGAGGAGGAGGAGGAGACGATTTGGAAGCACGGGGAGGAGGAGCTAGTGGCACAGTCAGACAGCATGCATCGTCACCAGGGGTCAGCCAGACAGCACGCCGACGCCCATCAACGCATGCTGTTGCCACCACCAGAATGCCGTCATCGCAGAGCTCAGCAGTGTGGCATTTTTTTTGTGTGTCTGCCTCTGACAACAGCGATGCCATTTGCAACCTGTGCCAAAAGAAACTGAGTCGTGGGAAGTCCAACAGCCACCTAGGTACAACTGCTTTGCGAAGGCACATGGTCTCCCATCACAAAGGCTGATGGGAAGAACACATGAGTAGAAGCAGCACACAAAGTGAAAGCCGCCCTCCTCCTCCTGCTCCAGCATCTTCAGCCACGTCAACCAGTGCTGTCCTCCTTGCCCCCTCTCAACCATCCTCCACTCAGTCTCTCTTACGTAGCAGTTCCTGGTCATCTGCCCACAGTCAGGTGTCTGTCAAGGACATGTTTGAGCGTAAGAAGCCAATTTCTCAAAGTCACCCCCTTGCCCCGCGTCTGACAGCTGGCTTATCTGAACTCTTAGCCCGCCAGCTTTTACCATACAAGCTGGTGGAGTCTGATGCTTTAAAAAAATTTGTATCTATTGGGACACCGCAGTGGAAGGTACCTGGCAGAAATTTCTTTTCACAAAAGGCAATCCCAAACCTGTACTCTGTTGTGAGAAAGGAAGTTATGGCATGTCTGGCACACAGCGTTGGGGCAAGGGTCCATATGACCACGGATAGCTGGTCTGCAAAGCATGGTCAGGGCAGGTATATCACCTACACTGTGCATTGGGTAAACCTGCTGACTTCTGACAAGCATGGAATGCGTGGCTCTGCAGAATAGTTGGTGACACCACCACAACTTGCAGGCAGGCTTGCTGCTACCTCCTCTACTCCATCCTCTTCCATAACCTCTTCCTTGGCTGAGTCCTCTTCAACTTCTGCATCTTGCTCCACATCTATGGCACCCCCCCAGCTCCCCAGGTACTATGCTACATCCCGGGTACGGCAGTGTCACGCCGTCTTGGGGTTGACTTGCCTGAAATCGGAGAGTCACACTGCACCAGCACTCCTGACCACCCTGAACGCACAGGTGGATCAGTGGCTGACTCCGCACCAACTGGAGATTGGCAAGGTTGTTTCTGAAAATGGAAGTAATTTGGTGGCGGCATTGAAATTGGGCAAGTTGACACATGAGCCGTGCATGGCACATGTGTGTAATCTAATTGTACAACGATTTGTCCATAAGTACCCAGGCTTACAGGACGTCCTGAAGCAGGCCAGGAAGGTGCGTGGCCATATCAGGCGTTCCTACATGGCCATGGCACACTTGTCCGATATCCAGCGTCGAAAACAACCTGCCAGTGAGGCTCTTGATTTGCGACAGCCCGACACGGTGGAATTCAACACTCCTAATGTTTGACCGCCTGCTCCAACA
This sequence comes from Bombina bombina, assembly GCF_027579735.1. NCBI lineage: Eukaryota > Metazoa > Chordata > Amphibia > Anura > Bombinatoridae > Bombina > Bombina bombina. The sequence continues at coordinate 1,031,432,739 of NC_069500.1, forward strand.
AGAAAAAGCTGTTAATGAGTATTTGTATGACCGGGGTGCTAGGCCTGCCTCTGGGGAGCTGGGGATATTTTTTCCAAATTACTGGACGCTCATGCGCAATGCCTGTAGGCTCATGCGTCCTTTTGAGGAGGTTACAAACCTTGTCAGTCGCACCGAAGGCACCATCAGCGACATCATACCATTTGTTTTCTTCCTGGAGCGTGCCCTGTGAAGAGTGCTGGATCAGGCAGTAGATGAGCGTGAAGGGGAAGCGGGAGAGTTGTGGTGTCCATCACCCCCACAAACAGCCGAATCAGCATCGCTTGCTGGACCTGCGGCAACGCAGGAAGAGGATTGTGAGGAAGAGGAGTCAGAGGAGGAATGTGGCTTTGAGGAGCAGGAGGAGGAGGAGGAAGACCGAGCACAACAGTCATCCCAGGGTGCTCGTTGTTGTCACCTCTCTGGTACCCGTGGTGTTGTACGTGGCTGGGGGGAAGAAGATACCATCAGTGAGATCAGTGAGGAGGAGGAACGGGACATGATTAGCTCAGCATCCAACCTTGTTCAAATGGGTTCTTTCATGCTGTCGTGCCTGTTGAGGGACCCTCGTATAAAAAAGCTGAAGGAGAACAACCTGTACTGGGTGTCCACGCTCCTCGACCCCTGGTATAAGCATAAAGTTCCTGAAATGTTACCAAATTCCCGCAAGTCGGAAAGGATGGAGCATTTTCATAATAAATTAAAAACTATGCTTTACACAGCGTATAAGGGTGATGTCACAGCACCACGGGAATGTAACAGGGGAAAAGATTAAATTAATCCTTCTCCTCCTCCTCCCACGACCACGGCGGCAAGGACCGGATGCTTTCCTGACGTCTTGTTGATGGAGGACATGCGTACCTTTTTAACTCCCATGCACCATCAGAGCCTTTCGGGATCCAGCCTTACAGAAAGACTCAACCGACAGGTAGCAGACTACCTAGCTTTAACTGCGGATCTCGACACTCTCAGGAGCGATGGACCCCTTGACTACTGGGTGTGCAGGCTGGACTTGTGGCCTGAGCTATCCCAATTTGCAATGGAACTTCTGGCCTGCCCCGCTTCAAGTGTCCTGTCCGAAAGGACTTTCAGTGCAGCAGGAGGTTATGTCACTGAGAAGAGAAGTCGCCTAGGTCAAAAAAGCCTTGACTATCTCACTTTTATAAAAATGAATGAGGGCTGGATCCCGAAGGGACTGACATTGGGCGATACATTTGAATAAAAAAGGCCTGATGATGAGATGAGCTGGCTTGGTCTACAATTGGTACACAGGCTAGCCTTTTTTTTTGGTTATAAAGCCGGAGGACTTGCTTGACTTATCCACCAACAACTAGTGTTCAAGCCACAAGCTTTTAGGGCACTTTTTAAATTTTTTACAAACATCAATTTTTCTGGCCACTGCTACAGCAGTTGCTACAACAATACCCAATTTTTTCAGTCATTTGTACATTCCTAATTTTTCTGGCCTCTGCTGCAGCTCTGTGGGTACAAAACTCAAATAAAAAAAATAAGGCACATAACAATAGTGATTAAACTGTTACGAATTGTACAACTTAGCATTAGCAAACCACTCATATCTGGTGGACCATTAAATTGAACGCAAAATGCCACAAATTTGAAGGAGGAGGACCAACCAAGCATCTTTATACGTCTCTTGGTTGCTCTAAATTATCTCTGTGTTCCATCTATGCCATACCTGTACTCTATTGTGCAAAAGGGTGGCATATATGGTGTTTCATGCTGTTGTGCCTGTTGCGGATCGTGGCCCATGGTATAAACGACCTGTAATGGGTGGCCCATCAAATTTTTTGAAAAATGTTCCTGGTTCCTCTCAATTATCTCTGGGTTTCTAAAATGGATGCCATACCTGTACTTGCTTGTGCAAAAGGATGGCATATGTGGTGGTGTTTCCTGCAGTAGTTTCTGTTGAGGGTGCTGGACCCTCTTATAAAAAAGCTGAAGGAGAACGACCTGGAGTGAGAGTCCAAACATGGTTTTTGGGGCTATTTCACTTTTCAAAAAAATTATCTGTTGGTTTCTAAAATCAATGCCGTACCAGTACTCTATTGTTCAAAAGGATGCCATATATTCTCTTTCCTGCTGGTATTTTGTTTGAGGGTCCTGGACCCTCTTATAAAAAGGACTAAGGAGAAAGAGGTGTACTGGGTATCCACTCAATTTTTTTTTCTATTTCACATTTGCCCAAAATTATCTCTGGGTTTGTAAAATCAATGCTGTACCTGTACTCTATTGTTCAAAAGGATGCCATACATCCTCTTTCCTGATGGTCTTTTTTTTGAGGGTCCTGGACCCTCTTATAAAAAGGCCGAAGGAGAAAGAAGTGTACTGGGTGTCCATCGAATCATTTGTTTGATTCAAATTCCCGGTTGCAATAAATTATCTCTGGGTTTCTAAAATCAATGCCTTTCCTGTAATCTAATTTTCAAAAGGATGCCATATGTCCTCTTTCCTGCTGCTGGTTTTGTGGAGGGTCCTGTAGCCTCTGCTAAAAAAAGGCCTAAGGATAAGTAAGTGTACTGGGTGTCTAATCAATCTTTTTTTAGATTTCACGGTTGCAACAAATTATCCCAGGGTTTCTAAAATCAATGCCTTTCCTGTAATCTATTAGTCACAAGGATGCCATATGTCCTCTTTCATGCTGTTGTTTCTGTTGAGGCTCCGGGAGCCTCTGATAAAAAGGCCTAAGGATAAAGAAGTGTACTGGGTGTATAATCTATGTTTTTTTAGATTTCACGGTTGCAACTAATGATCTCTGTGTTTCTAAAATCAATGCCTTTCCTGTAATCTAATTTTCAAAAGGATGACATATGTCCTCTTTCCTGCTGCTGGTTTTATGGAGGGTCCTGGAGCCTCTGCTAAAAAAAGACCTAAGGATAAATAAGTGTACTGGGTGTCTAATCAATCTTTTTTTAGATTTCACGATTGCAACAAATTATCCCAGGGTTTCTAAAATCAATGCCTTTCCTGTAATCTATTAGTCACAAGCATGCCATATGTCCTCTTTCATGCTGTTGTTTCTGTCGAGGCTCCAGGAGCCTCTTATAAAAAGGCCTAAGGATAAAGAAGTGTACTGGGTGTATAATCTATGTTTTTTTAGATTTCACGGTTGCAACTAAGGATCTCTGTGTTTCTAAAATCAATGCCTTTCCAGAAATCTATTTTTCTGAAGGATGCCATATGTCCTCTTTCCTGCTGCTGTTTTTGTTGAGGGTCCTGGAGCCTCTGCTAATAAGGCTTAAGGATAAATAAGTGTACTGGGTGTCTAATCCAGTTTTTTTTAGATTTCCCGGTTGCAACAAATTATCTCTGGGTTTCTCAAATCAATGCCTTAAATGTAATCTATTGTTCAAAAGGATGCCATATGTCCTCTTTCCTTTTTTTTTTCTCTGTATTTTTGTTTATTTTAGAAAATTTAATGCACTTATAGGTTCACTAAGATTATGACTTTGCACACTGCCATTTTCCATGCAGCATTTTGACATGTCGTGTGATATGACTAGAAGAATGGTATGTTTTGAATCTGCTGAGCATAATAAAAAAAAATTTTTTTTATTTAACTTGAGTTAATAACTGAAGCATGACTTCAGGCGTCAGGTGTGGTCGTAGGTAGTGGTTGTTAGCAGATTCTTTTTAATGCAAATTGCAATTGCCACAGCGTGCATAAAATGTGCGTCACTAGTCCAAATCTTACCTTTTTTTTTCATTCAGGGGTGTCCGGCACCATATTGGAAAGGCAAAGAACAGGTCTCCGTACCCGTTGATATAAAGGGTGACTAGTGCTTTTACCAGGCTCCTCTTGGATAGCCTCAGAAAGTGTGACTATGAATCCCAAAAAGAAAATTAAATTAAGGTTGAAAACTAACTCCAAAGTAACTTGTAAGACCTGGAGCTCCTCAAACACACGTCCTACCGCAACAGCTATAGGCTCCGCCCCCCCAAATCTTACCTTTTTAATGCCAATTGATATTGCCACAGCTGGAACAACAGTAAATAACATGTGCGTCACCACAGTCTCCGAAGCTGTTGTCGGATGTATACAAAAACACTGATAAAGTATTCCTTTCGGGGCACAAAGAGATGGCTACCAGAACACTCCAGGAACTTCCCAAGAGTCGCTGTCTTGTGTTTCTGGTGATGTTAGAGACATCTGGGTAGTGTACAGGGAGGCCCAAAATCCTCTCCATCTCTGTGCACCACAGGACAGGATGTCCTTGTCATCCATAAGCACATGAAATTGCTTGCATTTTCCTTGGTTCAAGAAGTTCAGCTTTTGTGGTGATAGTACAGAATTAAATAAACTGTGGTTTCCTACCATACTCAAGACAATCTTGTAGTTCAAGCTTTGGACTTGCTGTGGGAAACAGTCTCCTGTCCATACCAGGAAGATGATTTAGACAGAAGTAACGGGCTCTGATTGCAGGTGACACATGTTTATCGTCAATCATCAAAGGGGTTGCGTGCAGAATATGGCTGATGGCCCCTTATTCACATGTTTGTCCAGAGCCACAACATTTGCAAACAGCCAGAAGAAAGGTCGGTTCTCACCAGCCTTAAGTTGAGCTTCAATTACCAAATGCTGATATTCAAAAAATAGACAAACAGTGCCTTAAAAAACACATTTGCAATATGGATTCACCAGAGCAAGGTCATTGCAAGTACTTCCCACGATAACAAAATTAAAATGCCACAACTCCGCAATCTTCCCCTTCACATTATTATTGTCACACTAAATTGTACTCCTATGCCCACCTCCCTGCTCTTGTTTTTGTTGAGGGTCCTGGAGCCTCTGCTAAAAAGGCCTGTGGATAAATAATTGTACTGGGGGTCTAATCAATGTTTTTTTCTATTTCCTGGGTCATATAAATGATCTCTGGAATTCTAAAATCAATGCCTTTCCTGTAATCTATTATTCAAAAGGATGACATATGTCCTCTTTCATGCTGTTGTTTCGGTTGAGGCTCCGGGACCCTCTTATTAAAAAGGCCTGAGAATAAATAAGTGTACTGGGTGTCTAATCAATGTTTTTTTCTATTTCCCGGTTGCAAATAATGATCTGTGGGTTTCTAAAATCAATGCCTTTCCTGTAATCTATTATTCAAAAGGATGACATATGTCCTCTTTCATGCTGTTGTTTTGGTTGAGGCTCCGGGACCCTCTTATTAAAAAGGCCTGAGGAAAAATAAGTGTACTGGGTGTCTAATCAATGTTTTTTTCTATTTCACGGTTGCAAATAATGATCTGTGGGTTTCTAAAATCAATGCCTTTCCTGTAATCTATTATTCAAAAGAATGACATATGTCCTCTTTCATGCTGTTGTTTCGGTTGAGGCTCCGGGACCCTCTTATTGAAAAGGCCTGAGGAAAAATAAGTGTACTGGGTGTCTAATCAATGTTTTTTTCTATTTCCTGGGTCATATAAATGATCTCTGTGATTCTAAAATCAATGCCTTTCCTGTAATCTATTATTCAAAAGGATGACATATCTCCTCTTTCATGCTGTTGTTTCGGTTGAGGCTCCGAGACCCTCTTATTAAAAAGGCCGGAGGATAAATAAGTGTACTGGGTGTCTAATCAATGTTTTTTTCTATTTCCCGGGTCATATAAATGAGCTCTGGGATTCTAAAATCAATGCCTTTCCTGTAATCTATTATTCAAAAGGATGACATATCTCCTCTTTCATACTGTTGTTTCGGTTGAGGCTCCGGGATCGTCTTATTAAAAAGGCCTGAGGAAAAATAAGTGTACTGGGTGTCTAATCAATGTTTTTTTCTATTTCCCGGGTCATATAAATGATCTCTGTGATTCTAAAATCAATGCCTTTCCTGTAATCTATTATTCAAAAGGATGACATATGTCCTCTTTCATGCTGTTGTTTCGGTTGAGGCTCCGGGACCCTCTTATTAAAAAGGCCTAAGAATAAATAAGTGTACTGGGTGTCTAATCAATGTTTTTTTCTATTTCCCGGGTCATATAAATGATCTCTGGGATTCTAAAATCAATGCCTTTCCTGTAATCTATTATTCAAAAGGATGACATATGTCATCTTTCATGCTGTTGTTTCGGTTGAGGCTCCGGGACCCTCTTATTAAAAAGGCCTAAGAATAAATAAGTGTACTGGGTGTCTAATCAATGTTTTTTTCTATTTCCCGGGTCATATAAATGATCTATGGGATTCTCAAATCAATGCCTTTCCTGTAATGTATTATTCAAAAGGATGACATATGTCCTCTTTCATGCTGTTGTTTCCGTTGAGGCTCCGGGACCCTCTTATTAAAAAGGCCTGAGAATAAATAAGTTTACTGGTGTCTAATCAATGATTTTTTCTATTTCCCGGGTCATATAAATGATCTCTGGGATTCTAAAATCAATGCCTTTCCTGTAATCTATTATTCAAAAGGATGACATATGTCCTCTTTCATGCTGTTGTTTCGGTTGAGGCTCCGGGACCCTCTTATTAAAAAGGCCTGAGGATAAATAAGTGTACTGGGTGTCTAATCAATGTTTTTTTCTATTTCCCGAGTCATATAAATGATCTCTGGGATTCTAAAATCAATGCCTTTCCTGTAATCTATTATTCAAAAGGATGACATATCTCCTCTTTCATGCTGTTGTTTCGGTTGAGGCTCCGGGACCCTCTTATTAAAAAGGCCTGAGGATAAATAAGTGTACTGGGTATCTAATCAATGTTTTTTTCTATTTCCCGGGTCATATAAATGATCTCTGGGATTCTAAAATCAATGCCTTTCCTGTAATCTATTATTCAAAAGGATGACATATCTCCTCTTTCATGCTGTTGTTTCGGTTGAGGCTCCGGGACCCTCTTATTAAAAAGGCCTAAGAATAAATAAGTGTACTGGGTGTCTAATCAATGTTTTTTTCTATTTCCCGGGTCATATAAATGAGCTCTGGGATTCTAAAATCAATGCCTTTCCTGTAATCTATTATTCAAAAGGATGACATATGTCCTCTTTCATAATGTTTTTTCTGTTGAGGCTCCGGGAGGCCTCTTATAAAAAGGCCTAAGGATAAAGAAGTGTACTGGGTGTGCAATCAATGTTTTTTTCTATTTCCCGGGTCATATAAATGATCTCTGGGATTCTAAAATCAATGCCTTAACTGTAATCAATTGTTCACAAGGATGCCATATGTCCTCTTTCATGCTGTTGTTTCAGTTGAGGCTCCGGGAGCCTCTTATAAAAAGGCCTAAGGATAAAGAAGTGTGCTGGGTGTCCAATCAATGTTTTTTTTTATTTCACAGTTGCAAAAAAATTATCTATGGCTTTCTAAAATCTATGCCTTACCTGTCATCTATTGTTCAAAAGGATGCCATATGTCCTCTTTCCTGCTGTTGTTTTTGTTGGGGGTCCGGAACACTATTCTAAAAAGGCCGAAGGAGAACGACCTGTACTGTACTTGGTGTCCAATCATGTTTTTGTTTTCAATTTCACGGTTCATAATAAATATCGCTGTGTAACTAAAATCAATGCCATACCTGTACTCTGTTGTTCAAAAGGATGGCATATGTGGTGTTTCATTCTGTTGTGGTTGTTGAGGGTCGTGGCCGTGGGACAGCGTATAAAACGGCTGAAGGAGAACAACCTGTACAGCCTTGCTCCTCTTTTTAGGCAGGCCAGCTCTTTGCATACATGCCCACAGACTCTGTAACGCATGCCTCTTTTAGGGAGAGGTGCAGCCATAATGCAGGGTCAGAACCTCTGCCTGCAACTGTTATACTCGATTTTGCGAAAGGAAGTAAGCTTACCATGGTTCCCTGCACGCACGTATTGTTGTTATATTTTGGTGAGAGTAATCAGGATGGCCATGTAGACCACCACCACTGAGAGTCCTGGAAGTAACAGGGATGAGATGAAAGAGCTAAGAATAGTAGAACTTGAAACAACAGAGTTAGCCATGGGTGTTAGTGCAAAACCGCTTGGCTTTTCTTTGGCTTTGGGTGAGGCTATTCATGCAGGCCATATAGAGCTGCCACCATTCAGTGTCGTAACAGCTATTAAACTAATAAGAACAGTACTACCAAAATACAGCCAATGAAGGGCTTTAGGAAGACTGAGCCAAGGTTGGATTGTAGTATTTGGTTAGGCTAATCATGATGGCCATGTAGATCACCACGGAGAGTCCTGGAAGTAACAGGGATGATGAGATGAAAGTGCTAAGAATAGTACTACTTGAAACAACAGAGTTAGCCATGGGTGTTAATCCAAGACCGCTTGGATTTATTTTTGTATTGGGTGCGGCTAATCATGCAGGCCATATAGAGCTGCCACCATTCGGTGTTGTATCAGCTATAAAAATAATAAGAACTGTACTATCAAAATACAGCCAATGAAGGGCCTATGAAGACTGAGCAAAGGTTGGATTGTAGTATTTTGTTCGGCTAATCATGATGGCCATGTAGACCACCCGTAACAGGGATGAAAGTGCTAAGAATAGTACTAATTGAAACAACCGAGTTAGCCATGGGTGTTAGTCTAAGACCACTCTGCTTTTTTTTGGGTTTGGGTGCAGCTAATCATGAAGGCCAGATAGACCTGCCACCATTTGGTGTTGTAACAGGTATTAAACTGCAAAGAACAGTAATACTTAACACAACCTACTTACCATGGGTCCCAGAGCATATGTTTGGTTATTATATTTTGTAAGGGTAATCATGCAGGCCATATAGACCTCCACCAATAGGGTGAGTATGAGTAACAGCTATTAAAATGCGAAGGACATTACTAATTAACACAACATAGTTACCATGGGTCGCAGAAAAAGAGCAGATGTCTTATTATTATATTTTGTATGGGTAATCATCCAGGCCGTATAGACCTCACCAAATAGGGGGAGTTACAGTGATTAAAGTGCTAAGAATGGTAGTACTTAAAACAGGTACCAGACCGAATGTCTTATTATTATATTTTTTCAGGGTAATCAGGCAGGCCATATAGAACACCCCCGATAGGGGGGGGGGGGGACAGGGATTAAAGTGCTAAGAAAAGTACTAATTAACACAAGCTAGTTGGGTCCAAGAACGCATGTTTAATTATTAGACTTTATTAGGGTAATTATATATCTAACAAATCTACAGGGAGTGCAGAATTATTAGGCAAATGAGTATTTTTACCACATCATCCTCTTTATGCATGTTGTCTTACTCCAAGCTGTATAGGCTCGAAAGCCTACTACCAATTAAGCATATTAGGTGATGTGCATCTCTGTAATGAGAAGGGGTGTGGTCTAATGACATCAACACCCTATATCAGGTGTGCATAATTATTAGGCAACTTCCTTTCCTTTGGCAAAATGGGTCAAAAGAAGGACTTGACAGGCTCAGAAAAGTCAAAAATAGTGAGATATCTTGCAGAGGGATGCAGCACTCTTAAAATTGCAAAGCTTCTGAAGCGTGATCATCGAACAATCAAGCGTTTCATTCAAAATAGTCAACAGGGTCGCAAGAAACGTGTGGAAAAACCAAGGCGCAAAATAACTGCCCATGAACTGAGAAAAGTCAAGCGTGCAGCTGCCAAGATGCCACTTGCCACCAGTTTGGCCATATTTCAGAGCTGCAACATCACTGGAGTGCCCAAAAGCACAAGGTGTGCAATACTCAGAGACATGGCCAAGGTAAGAAAGGCTGAAAGACGACCACCACTGAACAAGACACACAAGCTGAAACGTCAAGACTGGGCCAAGAAATATCTCAAGACTGATTTTTCTAAGGTTTTATGGACTGATGAAATGAGAGTGATGGGCCAGATGGATGGGCCCATGGCTGGATTGGTAAAGGGCAGAGAGCTCCAGTCCGACTCAGACGCCAGCAAGGTGGAGGTGGAGTACTGGTTTGGGCTGGTATCATCAAAGATGAGCTTGTGGGGCTTTTTCGGGTTGAGGATGGAGTCAAGCTCAACTCCCAGTCCTACTGCCAGTTTCTGGAAGACACCTTCTTCAAGCAGTGGTACAGGAAGAAGTCTGCATCCTTCAAGAAAACATGATTTTCATGCAGGACAATGCTCCATCACACGCGTCCAAGTACTCCACAGCGTGGCTGGCAAGAAAGGGTATAAAAGAAGAAAATCTAATGACATGGCCTCCTTGTTCACCTGATCTGAACCCCATTGAGAACCTGTGTTCCATCATCAAATGTGAGATTTACAAGGAGGGAAAACAGTACACCTCTCTGAACAGTGTCTGGGAGGCTGTGGTTGCTGCTGCACGCAATGTTGATGGTGAACAGATCAAAACACTGACAGAATCCATGGATGGCAGGCTTTTGAGTGTCCTTGCAAAGAAAGGTGGCTATATTGGTCACTGATTTGTTTTTGTTTTGTTTTTGAATGTCAGAAATGTATATTTGTGAATGTTGAGATGTTATATTGGTTTCACTGGTAAAAATAAATAATTGAAATGGGTATATATTTGTTTTTTGTTAAGTTGCCTAATAATTATGCACAGTAATAGTCACCTGCACACACAGATATCCCCCTAAAATAGCTATAACTAAAAACAAACTAAAAACTACTTCCAAAACTATTCAGCTTTGATATTAATGAGTTTTTTGGGTTCATTGAGAACATGGTTGTTGTTCAATAATAAAATTAATCCTCAAAAATACAACTTGCCTAATAATTCTGCACTCCCTGTATCTATTTCTCTTCTATCGATTATATCTAACTATCAATCTATGTATATCTATCTATCTATCCTATCTATCTTCTGTCTGGGATGTTTTGAGACAGCTACTTTAGGAATGTTAGTTGATTTAGGCCCATTATGGCTTAAAAGCAGACTCTGGATAAACTATGTAATTTTCCATGGGAGTTTTGCCAGGGATCCCCCTCCAGCATGCGACAGTCCAGGTGTTAGTACCCTTGAAACAACTTTTCCATCACTATTGTGGCCAGAAAGAGTCCTTGTAGGTTTTAAAGTTCGCCTGCCTATTGAATTCAATGGCGGTTCGCGCGTTCGCGAACAATACCGGAAGTTCGAGTCCGCCGTTTGCGAACTGAAAATTTTAGGTTCGCAACATCACTAATTCTGAGCTGTGCGGTGCTAACGTGCAGTTATTTTCTCACCGCTCACTTACCTACAGCGCTGGTATTACGGGTTTTTACAAACCCGGCGTTAAAAGGCAAGAAGTGAGCGTAGAGCAAAATTGTGCTCCATACTGCACTCCAATACCAGCGCTGCTTAAGTCAGCGGTGAACTGGTCGTACGTGCTCATGCACGATTTCCCCATAGACATCAATGGGGAGAGCCGACTGAGAAAAAGTCTAACACCTGCCAAAAAGCAGCGTAAAACTCAGTAACGCAGCCCCATTGATTCCTATAGGGAAACACGTTTTGTGTTTACACCTAACACCCTAACATAAACCCCGAGTCTAAACACCCCTAATGTTACAATTCTTAACCCCTAATCGGCCGCCCCTGACATCCCCGCCACCTACATTATACTTATTAACCCCTAATCTGCCACTCCGGACATCACCACCACCTACATTATACTTATTAACCCCTAATTTGCTACCCCCAACATCGCTGACACTTACATTATATTTATTAACCGCTAATCTCCCTCCCCCAATGTCGCCGCAACCTACCTACATTTATTAACCCCTAATCTGCCGCCCCCAATGTCGCCGCCACTATTCTAAATTTATTAACCCCTAAACCTAAGTCTTACCCTAACTCTAACACCCCCTAACTTAAATATAATTTAAATAAATCTAAATAAAATTACTAAATACTTACCTTTAAAATAAACCCTAAACTAGCTACAATATAACTAATAGTTACATTGTAGCTAGCTTAGGGTTTATTTTTTATTTTACAGGCAAGTTTGGATTTATTTTAACTAGAATAGTTACTAAATAGTTATTAACTATTTATTAACTACCTAGCTAAAATAAATACAAATTGACCTGTAAAATAAAACCTAACCTAAGTTACACTAACACCTAACCTTACACTATAATTAAATAAATTCCCTACATTAAATACAATTAAATAAATTAAATTAGCTAAATTACAAACAAAAACAAACACTAAATTACAGAAAATAAAAAAAAAATTACAGATCTTTAAACTAATTACACCTAATCTAAGAGCCCTATCAAAATAAAAAAAGCCCCCCGAAAAAAAAAAAAAAACCCTAGCCTAAACTAAACTACCAATAGCCCTTAAAAGGGCCTTTTGCAGGGCATTGCCCCAAAGAAATCAGCTCTTTTTCCTGTAAAAAAAATACAAACAACCCCCCAACAGTAAAACCCACCACCCACACAACCAACCCCCCAAATAAAAGCCTAACTAAAAAAACCTAAGCTCCCATTGCCCTGAAAAGGGCATTTGGATGCATTTAGCTCTATTGCTCCACGCCGGATGTCTTGAAGATGGAGCCGCTCTGCGCCAGATGGATGAAGATAGAAGATGCCGTCTGGATGAAGACTTCTGCCCGTCTGGAGGACCACTTCTGCCAGCTTCATTGAGGACATCTTGCCGCTTGGATGAAGACTTCTCCCGGTAAGTGAATCTTCAGGGGTTAGTGTTAGGATTTTTAAGGGTGTATTGGGTGGGTTTATTTTTTAGGTTAGGGCTTTGGGCAGCAATAGAGCTAAATGCCCTTTTAAGGGCAATGCCCATCCAAATGCCCTTTTCAGGGCAATGGGGAGCTTAGGTTTTTTTAGTTAGGCTTTTATTTGGGGGGTTGGTTGTGTTGGTGGTGGGTTTTACTGTTGGGGGGGTTGTTTGTATTTTTTTTTACAGGTAAAAGAGCTGATTTCTTTGGGGCAATGCCCTGCAAAAGGCCATTTTAAAGGCTATTGATAGTTTATTTTAGTCTAGGGTTTTTTTTTATTTTGGGGGGGCTTTTTTATTTTGCTAGGGCTATTAGATAAGGTGTAATTAGTTTAAAGATCTTGTAATTTTTTTATTTTTTTTTCTGTAATTTAGTGTTTTTTTGTGATTTAGCTAATTTAATTTAATTTAATTAATTGTATTTAATGTAGGGAATTTATTTAATTGTAGTGTAGTGTTAGGTGTTAGTGTAACTTAGGTTAGGTTTTATTTTACAGGTAAATTTGTATTTATTTTAGCTAGGTAGTTATTAATTAGTTAATAACTATTTAGTAACTATTCTACCTAGTTAAAATAAATTCAAACTTGCATGTAAAATAAAAATAAACCCTAAGATAGATACACTGTAACTATTAGTTATATTGTAGCTAGCTTAGGGTTTATTTTATAGGTAAGTATTTAGTTTTAAATAAGAATAATTTAGTTAATGATAGTAATTTTATTTAGATTTATTTAAATTATATTTAAGTTAGGGGGTTTTAGGGATAGACTTAGGTTTAAAGGATTAATAAATTTAGAATAGTGGCGGCGACATTGGGGACGGCAGATTAGGAGTTAATAAATGTAGGTAGGTGGCGGCGATGTTGGGGCAGCAGATTTGGGGTCAATAAGTATAATGTAGGTGTCGGCGATGTTAGGGGCGGCAGATTAGGGGTTAATAATATTTAACTAGTGTTCCCGAGGCGGGAGTGCGGCGGTTTAGGGGTTAATATGTTTATTCTAGTGGTGGCGATGTCCGAAGCGGCAGATTAGGGGTTAATAATTTTATTTTAGTGTTTGTGATGCAGGAGGGCCTCGGTTTAGGGGTTAATAGGTAGTTTATGGGTGTTAGTGTACTTTTTAACACTTTAGTTATGAGTTTTATGCTACAGCATTCTAGTGTAAAACTCATACGTAACTACTGACTTTAAAATGCGTTACGAATCTTGGAGGTAGATGGTGTACTGCTCCCTTTTTGGCCTCCAAGGATAAACTCGTAATACCAGCGCTATGGAAGTCCCATAGAAAAAAGGTTTATGAACTTTACATAAGTCAGTTTGCGGTTAGGCCAAAAAAGTGTGCGGCGCCCCTAAACCTGCAAGACTCGTAATACCAGCGGGTGTAAAAAAGCAGCATTAGGACCTGTTAACGCTGCTTTTTCACCTTACTGCAAAACTTGTAATGTAGGCAATAGTTTTGACATTAAATATAGCATCACAAATGAAAAGATTTGCATGTTAAAGTAAAAGAATAATGCTAGATAGTTCAGGATCTGATAATTGCTGCACTAAACTGTCCAACCAAGTAGCAGCAACATTAGCCATAGAAATAGCTGGTCTAAGAATATAGCCAGTATGTAAATATGCTCTTCTATTATTATTTTTATTATTATTATTATTATTGGTTATTTGTAGAGCGCCAACAGATTCCGCAGCGCTTCTAAGGTAAGATTCAAGCTTCCTATCTAAAGGATCCTTAAAAGAAGTATTATATTCCATAGGAATAGTAGTACATTTGGCAAGAGTGGAAATAACCCCATCAACCTTATGGAACTTTTCCCAAAACTCTAGACTAGCCACAGGTAAAGCATACAACTTCTTAAGCCTAGAAGAAGGGTTAAGAGAGGTACCAGGTTTAGACCATTCTTTAGCAATCATGGGCGCGATCCGATATAGATCGTAGTTTGCGGCGCAAGCGAGGGAACCCCCGCCGCCTGTAGTTTCAGCTCGCAACTCGAGCTATCTTATATACAGCGCCATCAGAGGCTAAAGTGCCATAAGTCTGACAAACCAGCGATGTCCAGAAATCTGCGTAAGTACAAATTTCTGGAGTCGCCAGTGACTTACGGCACTTTAGAAACCAATCAGCCAATCGGATTGAACTTGAATCTGATTGGCTGATTCAATCAGCCAATCAGATTTTTCTACCTTAATTCCGATTGGCTGATAGAATCCTATCAGCCAATCTGAATTTGACGGACGCCATCTTGGATGACGTCATTTAAAGTTACCTCATTCCTCGTTCAGTCATCGTGCCGGATGGATGCTCCGCGGCGGAGGAGCCAAGAAAGAAGACTGAAGATGCCGCTTTGCTTGAAGATATTGCCGGATGGAAAAAGACTTCTCTGACGCTTGCTTGAAGACATCGCCGGGATGAAGACTTCTTCTTTGCCGCTTGATTGAAGACATCGCCCGGATGGAAGAAGACTTCTCTGCCGCTTGATTGAAGACATCGCCCGGATGGAAGAAGACTTCTCTGCCGCTTGATTGAAGACATCGCCCGGATCGGATGAAGAGTTCTGCCCGGCTGGGTGAATACAAGGTAGGGAGATCTTCAGGGGGGTAGTGTTAGGTTTTTTTAAGGGGGGTTTGGGTGGGTTTATAATAGGGGTATGTGGGTGGTGGTTTGTAATGTTGGGGGGTGGTATTGTGTTTTTTTTTACAGGCAAAAGCGCTGTTTTCTTTGGGGCATGCCCCGCAAAAGGCCCTTTAAAGGGCTGGTAAGGTAAAAGAGCTGTAAACTTTTTTAATTTAGAATAGGGTAGGGAAATTTTTTATTTTGGGGGGCTTTATTATTTTATTAGGGGGCTTAGAAAAGGTGTAATTAGCTTAAAAATCTTGTAATCTTTTTTTATTTTTTGTAATTTAGTGGGGTTTTTTTTTTGTAATTTAGTTTAGTTTATTTAATTGTATTTTAGTTTAGATATTTGTAGTTTATTTAATTTATTGATAGTGTAGGTGTATTTGTAACTTAGGTTAGGATTTATTTTACAGGTAAATTGGTAATTATTTTAACTAGGTAGCTATTAAATAGTTATTAACTATTTAATAGCTATTGTACCTAGTTAAAATAAATACCAAGTTACCTGTAAAATAAATATAAACCCTAAAATAGCTACAATGTAATTATTAATTACATTGTAGCTATCTTAGGCCTAGATTTAGAGTTGGGCGGTAGCCGTCAAAACCAGCGTTAGAGGCTCCTAACGCTGGTTTTTACCGCCCGCTGGTATTTGGAGTCAGTCAGGAAAGGGTCTAACGCTCACTTTACAGCTGCGACTTTTCCATACCGCAGATCCCCCTACGCCATTTGCGTATCCTATCTTTTCAATGGGATCTTTCTAACGCCGGTATTTAGAGTCGTGGCTGAAGTGAGCGTTAGAAATCTAACGACAAAACTCCAGCCGCAGAAAAAAGTCAGTAGTTAAGAGCTTTCTGGGCTAACGCCGGTTTATAAAGCTCTTAACTACTGTGCTCTAAAGTACACTAACACCCATAAACTACCTATGTACCCCTAAACCGAGGTCCCCCCACATCGCCGCCACTCTATTAAATTTTTTTAACCCCTAATCTGCCGCTCCGTACACCACCGCCAGCTACGTTATCCCTATGTACCCCTAATCTGCTGCCCCTAACATCGCCGACCACTATATTATATTTATTAACCCCTAATCCCTCCACCTACCTACAATTATTAACCCCTAATCTGCCGACCGGATCTCACCGCTACTATAATAAATGTATTAACCCCTAAAGCTAAGTCTAACCCTAACACTAACACCCCCTTAAGTTAAATATAATTTAAATCGAACTAAATAAATTAACTCTTATTAAATAACTTATTCCTATTTAAAGCTAAATACTTACCTGTAAAATAAACCCTAATATAGCTACAATATAAATTATAATTATATTGTAGCTATTTTAGGATTAATATTTATTTTACAGGCAACTTTGTAATTATATTAACCAGGTACAATAGCTATTAAATAGTTAATAACTATTTAATAGTTACCTAGTTAAAATAATTACAAAATTACCTGTAAAATAAATCCTAACCTAAGTTAGAATTAAACCTAACACTACACTACCAATAAATTAATTAAATACAATACCTACAATTATCTACAATTAAATCTAACACTACACTATCAATAAATTAATTAAATACAATACCTACAAATAAATACAATTAAATAAACTAACTAAAGTACAAAAAATAAAAAAGAACTAAGTTACAAAAAATAAAAAAATATTTACAAACATTAGAAAAATATTACAACAATTTTAAACTAATTACACCTACTCTAAGCCCCCTAATAAAATAACAAAGCCCCCCAAAATAAAAAAATGCCCTACCCTATTCTAAATTTAAAAAGTTCAAAGCTCTTTTACCTTACCAGCCCTGAAAAGGGCCCTATGCGGGGCATGCCCCAAAGAATTCAGCTCTTTTGCCTGTAAAAAAAAAAACATACAATACCCCCCCAACATTACAACCCACCACCCACATACCCCTAATCTAACCCAAACCCCCCTTAAATAAACCTAACACTAAGCCCCTGAAGATCTTCCTACCTTATCTTCACCTCGCCGGGTATCACACCGATCCGTCCTGGCTCAGATGTCTTGATCCAAGCCCAAGCGGGGGGCTGAAGATGTCCATGATCCGGCTGAAGTCTTCATCCAAGCGGGAGCTGAAGAGGTCCATGATCCGACTGAAGTCTTCTATCAACGGCATCTTCAATCTTCTTTCTTCCGGATCCATGTTCATCCGCCAACGCGGAACATCCATCTTCACCGACGACTTCCCAACGAATGACGGTTCCTTTAAGGGACAATCAGATTGAGCTCGCATTCTATTGGCTGTTCCGAATCGGAATTCGAGGGACGCCATCTTGGATGACGTCCCTTAAAGGAACCGTCATTCGTCGGGAAGTCGTCGGTGAAGATGGATGTTCCACGTCAGTGGGATGAACATGGATCCGGAAGAAAGAAGATTGAAGATGCCGTTGATGGAAGACTTCAGTCGGATCATGGACCTCTTCAGCTCCCGCTTGGATGAAGACCTCAGCCGGATCATGGACATCTTCAGCCCCCTGCTTGGGCTTGGATCAAGACATCGGAGCCAGGACGGATCGGTGTGATACCCGGCGAGGTGAAGATAAGGTAGGAAGATCTTCAGGGGCTTAGTGTTAGGTTTATTTAAGGGGGGTTTGGGTTAGATTAGGAGTATGTGGGTGGTGGGTTGTAATGTTGGGGGGGAATTGTATGGTTTTTTTTTACAGGCAAAAGAGCTGAATTCTTTGGGGCATGAACCGCAAAGGGCCCTTTTCAGGGCTGGTAAGGTAAAAGAGCTTTGAACTTTTTTAATTTAGAATAGGGTAGGGCATTTTTTTATTTTGGGGGGCTTTGTTATTTTATTAGGGGGCTTAGAGTAGGTGTAATTAGTTTAAAATTGTTGTAATATTTTTCTAATGTTTGTAAATATTTTTTTTATTTTTTGTAACTTAGTTCTTTTTTATTTTTTGTACTTTAGTTAGTTTATTTAATTGTATTTATTTGTAGATATTGTATTTAATTAATTTATTGATAGTGTAGTGTTAGGTTTAATTGTAACTTAGGTTAGGATTTATTTTACAGGTAATTTTGTAATTATTTTAACTAGGTAACTATTAAATAGTTATTAACTATTTAATAGCTATTGTACCTGGTTAATATAATTACAAAGTTGCCTGTAAAATAAATATTAATCCTAAAATAGCTACAATATAATTATAATTTATATTGTAGCTATATTAGGGTTTATTTTACAGGTAAGTATTTAGCTTTAAATAGGAATAAGTTATTTAATAATAGTTAATTTATTTCGTTAGATTTAAATTATATTTAAGTTAGGGGGGTGTTAGGGTTAGGGTTAGACTTAGCTTTAGGGGTTAATACATTTATTATAGTAGCGGTGAGATCCGGTCGGCAGATTAGGGGTTAATAATTGTAGGTAGGTGGAGGCGACGTTGGGGGCGGCAGATTAGGGGTTAATAAATATAACATAGTGGTCGGCGGTGTTAGGGGCAGCAGATTAGGGGTACATAGGTATAATTTAGGTTGCGGCGTTGTACGGAGCGGCAGATTAGGGGTTAATAATAATATGCAGGGGTCAGCGGGGGCGGCAGATTAGGGGTTAATAAGTGTAAGGTTAGGGGTGTTTAGACTCGGGGTACATGTTAGAGTGTTAGGTGCAGACTTAGGAAGTGTTTCCCCATAGGAAACAATGTAGCTGCGTTAGGAGCTGAACGCTGCTTTTTTGCAGGTGTTAGGTTTTTTTTTCAGCTCAAACAGCCCCATTGTTTCCTATGGGGGAATCGTGCACGATCACGTTTTTGAAGCTGGCCGTGTCCGTAAGCAACGATGGTATTGAGAGTTGCAGTGGCGGTAAATATGCTCTACGCTCCCTTTTTGGAGCCTAACGCAGCCATTCTGTGAACTCTAAATACCAGCGGTATTTAAAAGGTGCGGGAGAAAATAAGCCAGCGTAGCTAACGCACCCCTTTGGCCGCAGAACTCTAAATCTAGCCGTTAGGGTTTATTTTATAGGTATGTATTTAGATTTAAATAGGAATATTTTAATTAATAATATTAATATTAATTAGATTTATTTTAATAAGAATTTAGTTAGGGATGTTAGAGTTAGATAGGGTTATTATACTTAATATATATATAATATAATAACGATTTTAACCCTAATATAATTAGGGTTAATATAGTTAATATATATAATATAGTTAATATATATAATATAATAACTATATTAACTAGATTAACCCCAATATAATTAGGGTTAATATAGTTAATATATATATAATATAATAACTATATTAACTAGATTAACCCTAATATAATTAGGGTTAATATAGTTAATATAGCTGGCGGCGGTGTAGGGGGATTAGATTAGGGGTTAATGTGTTTAATATAGGTGGCGGCAGTGTAGGGGGATTAAATTAGGGGTTAATGTGTTTAATATAGGTGGCGGCGGTGTAGGGGGATTAAATTAGGGGTTAATATTTTTAAAATAGATGGCGGCGGGGTAGGATCTCACTTTAGGGGGTAGGTAAGGTAGATGGCGGCGGGGTAGGGGCTCACTTTAGGGGGTAAGTAAGGTAGATGGCGGCGGTGTAAGGGGCTCACATTAGGGGGTTATACTTTTAATGTAGGTGGCGGCGTGGTCCGGGAGCGGCGGTTTAGGGGTTAAACACTTTATTAGGGATTGCGGCGGGGGATCGCAGTTGACAGGTAGACATTGCGCATGCGTTAGGTTTTATTTAGCAGATCGCGGTTGACAGGTAGATAGACATTGCGCATGCGTTAGGTGTTAGGTTTTATTTAGCAGGTAGTTTAGGGAGTTACGGGGCTCCAATAGACAGCGTAAGGCTTACTACGGCTGCATTTTGTGGCGAGGTGAAAATGGAGTAAGATTTCTCCATTTTCGCCACGTAAGTCCTTACGCTGTATATTGGATACCAAACTGCGCGGGTTTGGTATACCTGCCTATGGCCCAAAAAACTACGGGCGAAGGCAGAAATATACAAGCGTAACTTCTAGGTTTCGCCGTATATAGGATACCAAACCCGCGCAAAATTCGGCGTCGCCGGCTTTTGCGGGCGACGCTGCATATCGGATCGGGCCCCATATTGGAGATAGCATCTGGAATAGGAAAAACTTCAGGAGTAACCTCAGAAGTCTTAAATACAGAATTTAAACAATTATTAGCTTTGCTATCAGGAGGACAAGACTCCTCAATACCCAAAGTAAACAATACTTTCTTTAAAAGAGAACGAATATGTTCAATTTTAAATAAAAAAGATTTGTCAATTTCTGTCTCTGATGCAGGATCTTCTGAGTCAGAGGAACCCTCATCAGTAGATGATATTTCAGTATGCTGTCGGTCACTACAAAATTTATTAGATCTTTGACAAGTTTGGAAAGACCTTTTACATTTATTTGAAGGCGGAATAGCAGTCTTGGCCTTCACTATGGCTCCAGCAATAACACTTTTCATATCTGCAGGAATATCAGGTACATTAGACTAAGAAGGAATAACAGTAGATGTATTTGTACTCATAGAAACATTATCAGCATGTAATAATTTGTCATAACAAATACCACATAATTGAGCTGAAGAAATAAGATCAGCTTGTTTACAGTAACATCACAGGCAGGATCAGTTTGAGACAACTTGCAAAATGTAACAAAAAAGAAAAAATAATATTTAAACAAAATATCCAATTTCCTCAATATAGCAGTTTCAGGAATGGGAAAAAATGCTTATGATAAAATTCTTATACAAAAAAGTAAAATCAAACAAGCATCATAGCTCTCTATAATATAATGAGAGTAGTGAGCATTAGAGGGAGAGGCTTAATATAACAAATTTTGGCGCCAAGAACAATGCAGTGAAAAGACAAGCGCTACTTTGCATCAAAAATGACGCAACTTGCGTCACAACAGGCGTGACCTTGCGCCAAAAATTACGCAATGAAATGACGCAACTCACGTCACAGCAGGCAATATCACAGCAAAAATATTCGCCTAAAATGACGCAATTCGTGTCATCGCAAGCCTAATTTGCCCTCAAATTTTTTTAAAAACAGACTCCATGTTAATAGCTAACTGGAACCCCAGATAAGAAAAAAATATCTAAATTTTCCCATAAACATAATTTTCATTCTGCAAAAAGGAAATAATAACAGACCTGACTCATGGCTAATATATGCAATATACATTAAGAACTTTATAATATAAAGTGCCTGCCATAGCTTAGAGTGTCTTAAAAATAATATATACTTACCAGAAGACACCCATCCACATATAGCAGACAGCCAAACCAGTACTGAAACATATCAGCAGAGGTAATGGTAGAGGAGTATAATGTCAATCTGTAAAAGGAGGCAGCAGATGAGTCCCCACAACTGAATTAACAGAGAGCCCTAGAATAGATTTCCCATAGGCAAAAAACATAATTTATGTAAGAACTTACCTGAAAAATTCATTTCTTTCATATTGGCAAGAGTCCATGAGCTAGTGACATATGGGATATATAATCCTACCAGGAGGGGCAAAGTTTCCCAAACCTCAAAATGCCTATAAATACACCCCTCACCACACCCACAATTCAGTTTAACGAATAGCCAAGTAGTGGGGTGACAAAGAAAGGAGTAAAAAGCGTCAACAAAGGAATTTGGAAATAATTGTGCTTTATACAAAAAATCTTAACCAGCATAAAAAGTGTGGGTCTCATGGACTCTTGCCAATATCAAAGAAATTAATTTATCAGGTAAGTTCTTACATAAATTATGTTTTCTTTCATGTAATTGGCAAGAGTCCATGAGCTAGTGATGTATGGGATAGTAGTACCCAAGATGTGGAACTCCACAGAAGAGTCACTAAAGAGGGAGGGATAAAATAATAACAGCTATTTTCCGCAGAAAAAAATTAATCCACAACCCCAAAATATAAGTTTATTCTCATAATGAAAAAAACTTAAACATAAGCAGAGGAATCAAACTGAAACAGCTGCCTGAAAAACTTTTCTACCAAAAACTGCTTCCGAATAAGCAAATACATCAAAACGGTAGAATTTAGTAAATGTATGCAAAGAAGACCAAGTTGCTGCTTTGCAAATCTGATCAACTGAAGCTTCATTCTTAAAAGCCCATGAAGTGGAGACTGATCTAGTAGAATGAGCTGTAATTCTCTGAGGTGGGGCCTAACCCGACTCCAAATAAGCCTGATGAATCAAAAGCTTTAACCAAGATGCGAAGGAAATGGAAAAAGCCTTCTGACCTTTCCTAGAACCAGAAAAGATAACAAATAGATGTCTTCCTGAAATTTTTAGTAGTTTCAACATAATATTTCAAAGCTCTTACCATATCCAAAGAATGTAAGGATCTCTCCAAAGAATTCTTAGGATTTGGGCACAAAGAAGGAACAACAATTTCTCTATTAATGTTGTTAGAATGCACAACCTTAGGTAGAAATTTAAATGAAGTCCGCAAAACTGCCTTATCCTGATGGAAAATCAGAAAAGGAGATTCACAAGAAAGAGCAGATAATTCGGAAACTCTTCTAGCAGAAAAGATGGTCAAAAGGAACAACACTTTCCAAGAAAGTAGTTTAATGTCCAAAGAATGCATAGGCTCAAACGGAGGAGCCTGAAAAGCCTTCAAAACCAAATTAAGACTCCAAGGAGGAGAGATTGATTTAATGACAGGCTTGATACGGACCAATGCCTGTACAAAACAGTAAATATCAGGAAGCTTAGAAATCTTTCTGTGAAATAAAACAGAAAGAGCAGAGATTTGTCCCTTCAAGGAACTTGCAGACAAACCCTTATCCAAACCATCCTTAAGAAACGAATGCCAGGAGAATTTATGAGAACACCATGAAATATAAGTCTTCCAAACTCGATAATAAATCTCCCTAGAAACAGATTTACGAGCCTGTAACATAGTATTAATCACTGAGTAAGAGAAACCTCTGTGACTAAGCACTAGGCGTTCAATCTCCATACCTTCAAATTTAATGATTTGAGATCCTGATGGAAAAACGGACCTTGAGACAGAAGGTCTGGCCTTAATGGAAGTGGCCAAGGTTGGCAACTGGATGTCCGAACAAGATCCGCATACCAAAACCTGTGAGGCCATGCTGGAATTACCAGCAACACAAACGATTGTTCCATGATGATTTTGGAGATCACTCTTGGAAGAAGAACTAGAGGTGGGAAAATATAAGCAGGTTGGTAACACCAAGGAACTGTTAACGCATTCACCACTTCCGCCTGAGGATCCCTGGACCTCGACAGGTACTTGGGTAGTTTCTTGTTTAGAATGAAAGCCATCAGATCTATTTCTGGAAGATCCCACATCTGAACAATCTGAGAAAACACATCTGGATGGAGCGACCACTCCCCCGGATGTAAAATCTGACGGCTGAGATAATCCGCTTCCCAATTGTCTATATGAACCGCAGAATTTAAACAGGAGCTGGATTCCGCCCAAGCAAGTATCCCAGATACTTCTTTCATAGCTTTGGGACTGTGAGTCCCACCCTGATGATTGACATATGCCACAGTTGTGATATTGCCAGACAGAAAACAAATGAACGGTTCTCTCTTCAACAGAGGCCAAACCTGAAGATCCCTGAAAATAGTACGGAGTTCTAAAATATTGATTGGTAACCTCGCCTCTTGAGATTTCCAAACCCCTTGTGCTGTCAGAGATCCCCAGACAGCTCCCCAACCTGAAAGACTTGGATCTGTTGTGATCACAAAAGAGGCCCCTTGAACTATACGATGGTGATCTAACAACTAAGTCAGAGAGAGTCGAACATTGGGATTTATGGATATTAATTGTGATATCTTTGTATAATCCCTGCACCATTGGTTCAGCATACAAAGCTGGAGAGGTCTCATATGAAAATGAGCAAAGGGGATCGCATCTGATGCTGCAGTCATGAGACCTAAAACTTCCATGCACATAGCTACTGAAGGGAATGATTGAGACTGAAGGTTCCGACAAGCTGAAACCAATTTTAATTGTCTATTCTCTGTTAGAGACAGAGTCATGGACACTGAATCTATCTGGAAAACTAAAAAGGTGACCCTTGTCTGAGGAATCAAATAACTTTTTGGTAAATTGATCCTCCAACCATGTCTTTGAAGAAACAACACCAGTTGATTTGTGTGAGATTCTTCAGAATGTAAAGACTTAGCTAGTACCAAGATATCGTCCAAATAAGGAAACATCGCAATACCCTGTTCTCTGATTACAGAGAGTAGGGCACCGAGAACCTTTGAAAAGATTCTTGGAGCTGTCGCTAGGCCAAATGGAAGAGCGACAAATTGGTAATGCTTGTCTAGAAAAGAGAATCTCAGAAACTGAAAGTGGTCTGGATGAACCGGAATATGAAGATATGCATCCTGTAAGTCTAATGTGGACATATAATGCCCTTGCTGAGCAAAAGGCAGAATAGTCCTTATAGTCACCATTATGAAAGTTGGCACTCTTACATTACGATGCAAAATTTTCAGATCCAGAACTGGCCTGAATTAATTTTCTTTCTTTGGGACAATGAATAGATTTGAATAAAACCCCAGACCCTGTTCCTGAAATGGAACTGGTATGATTACCCCAGAAAGCTCCAGGTCTGAAACACACTTCAGAAAAGCCTGAGCCTTTACTGGATTTGCTGGGATGTGTGAGAGAAAAAATCTTCTCACAGGAGGTCTTACTCATAATCCTATTCGTTACCCTTGAGAGACAATGCTAATCCATTGATTTTGGACAAAATCTGCCTATTGTTTTGGAAGAATCTTAATCTGCCCCCTACCAGCTGAGCTGGAAGGGGCCGCACCTTCATGCAGACTTGGCGGCTGGCTTTGGTTTCTTAAATGGTTTGGATTTACTCCAACTTGAGGAAGGTTTCCAATTGGAAGCAGATTCTTTGGGGGAAGGATTAGGCTTCTGTTCCTTATTTTGACGAAAACGGTTGTAGCTAAAATAGCTAAAGACATAGATTTAACATCAATTTTGATAATATAAAAAATGGTATCACAAATAAAATGGTTAGCATGTTGAAGCAAGCGAAAAATGCTAGACAAATCAGGATCCATTTCCTGTTGCGCTAAACTTTCCAACCAAAAAGATGATGCAGCTGCAACATCAGCCATAGAAATGGCAGGCCTGAAAAGATAGCCAGAATATAAATAAGCTTCCCATAGATAAGATTCAAGTTTCCTATCTAAAGGGTCTTTAAAACAAGTACTATCTTCCATAGGAATAGTAGTACGTTTAGCAAGAGTAGAAATAGCCCCATCAACTTTGGGGATCTTTTCCCAAAACTCCAATCTAACTGCTGGCAAAGGATATGATTTTTTAAACCTTGAAGAAGAAACACAAGTACCACCAGGCCTTTTCCATTCCTTAGAAATCATATCAGAAATAGCATTAGGAACTGGAAAAACCTCTGGAGTAACCACAGGAGGTTTATAAACAGAATTTAAATGTTTACTAGTTTTAATATCAAGAGGACTAGTTTCCTCAATATCCAATGTAATCAACACCTCTTTTAATAAGGAACAAATATACTCCATTTTAAATAAATAAGTTGATTTGTCAGTGTCAATATCTGAGGAAGGATCTTCTGAATCAGATAGATCCTCATCAGAGGAGGATAATTCAGTATGTTGTCGGTCATTTGAAATTTCATCAACTTTATGAGAAGTTTTAAAATATCTTTTACGTTTATTAGAAGGCGGGATGGCAGACAAAGCCTTCTGATTCGCATCAGCAATAAAATCTTTTATATTCACAGGTATATCATGTACATTAGATGTTGAAGGAACAACAGGCATTGTACTATTACTGATGGACACATTCTCTGCATGTAAAAGCTTATCATGACAACTATTACATACCACAGCTGGAGATATATTCTCCACAAATTTACAACAAATGAACTTAGCTTTGGTAGAACTGTTATAAGGCAGCAGGCTTCCAACAGTGGTTTCTGAGACAGGATCCGATTGAGACATCTTGCAAAGGTAAGAGAAAAAAGAACATATAAATCAAAATGATCAATTTCCTTATATGGCAGTTTAAGGAATGGGAAATAATACAAACAGCATAGCCCTCTGACATAGAAAGGTCTTACTCTGAATCCTATTCGTTACCCTTGAGAGACAATGCTAATCCATTGATTTTGGACAAAATCTGCCTATTGTTTTGGAAGAATCTTAATCTGCCCCCTACCAGCTGAGCTGGAAGGGGCCGCACCTTCATGCAGACTTGGCGGCTGGCTTTGGTTTCTTAAATGGTTTGGATTTACTCCAACTTGAGGAAGGTTTCCAATTGGAACCAGATTCTTTGGGGGAAGGATTAGGTTTCTGTTCCTTATTTTGACGAAAACGGTTATAGCTAAAATAGCTAAAGACATAGATTTAACATCAATTTTGATAATATCAAAAATGGCATCACAAATAAAATGGTTAGCATGTTGAAGCAAGCGAACAATGCTAGACAAATCAGGATCCATTTCCTGTTGCGCTAAACTTTCCAACCAAAAAGATGATGCAGCTGCAACATCAGCCATAGAAATGGCAGGCCTAAAAAGATAGCCAGAATATAAATAAGCTTCCCATAGATAAGATTCAAGTTTCCTATCTAAAGGGTCTTTAAAAGAAGTACTATCTTCCATAGGAATAGTAGTACGTTTAGCAAGAGTAGAAATAGCCCCATCAACTTTGGGGATCTTTTCCCAAAACTCCAATCTAACTGCTGGCAAAGGATATGATTTTTTAAACCTTGAAGAAGAAACACAAGAAGTACCAGGCCTTTTCCATCCCTTAGAAATCATATCAGAAATAGCATTAGGAACTGGAAAAACCTCTGGAGTAACCACAGGAGGTTTATAAACAGAATTTAAACGTTTACTAGTTTTAATATCAAGAGGACTAGTTTCCTCAATATCCAATGTAATCAACACCTCTTTTAATAAGGAACAAATATACTCCATTTTAAATAAATAAGTTGATTTGTCAGTGTCAATATCTGAGGAAGGATCTTCTGAATCAGATAGATCCTCATCAGAGGAGGATAATTCAGTATGTTGTCGGTCATTTGAAATTTCATCAACTTTATGAGAAGTTTTAAAATATCTTTTACGTTTATTAGAAGGCGGGATGGCAGACAAAGCCTTCTGATTCACATCAGCAATAAAATCTTTTATATTCACAGGTATATCATGTACATTAGATGTTGAAGGAACAACAGGCATTGTACTATTACTGATGGACACATTCTCTGCATGTAAAAGCTTATCATGACAACTATTACATACCACAGCTGGAGATATATTCTCCACAAATTTACAACAAATGAACTTAGCTTTGGTAGAACTGTTATACGGCAGCAGGCTTCCAACAGTGGTTTCTGAGACAGGATCAGATTGAGACATCTTGCAAATGTAAGAGAAAAAAGAACATATAAATCAAAATGACCAATTTCCTTATATGGCAGTTTAAGGAATGGGAAATAATACAAACAGCATAGCCCTCTGACATAGAAAGGTCTTACTCTGAATCCTATTCGTTACCCTTGAGAGACAATGCTAATCCATTGATTTTGGACAAAATCTGCCTATTGTTTTGGAAGAATCTTAATCTGCCCCCTACCAGCTGAGCTGGAAGGGGCCGCACCTTCATGCAGACTTGGCGGCTGGCTTTGGTTTCTTAAATGGTTTGGATTTACTCCAACTTGAGGAAGGTTTCCAATTGGAACCAGATTCTTTGGGGGAAGGATTAGGTTTCTGTTCCTTATTTTGACGAAAACGGTTATAGCTAAAATAGCTAAAGACATAGATTTAACATCAATTTTGATAATATCAAAAATGGCATCACAAATAAAATGGTTAGCATGTTGAAGCAAGCTAACAATGCTAGACAAATCAGGATCCATTTCCTGTTGCGCTAAACTTTCCAACCAAAAAGATGATGCAGCTGCAACATCAGCCATAGAAATGGCAGGCCTGAAAAGATAGCCAGAATATAAATAAGCTTCCCATAGATAAGATTCAAGTTTCCTATCTAAAGGGTCTTTAAAACAAGTACTATCTTCCATAGGAATAGTAGTACGTTTAGCAAGAGTAGAAATAGCCCCATCAACTTTGGGGATCTTTTCCCAAAACTCCAATCTAACTGCTGGCAAAGGATATGATTTTTTAAACCTTGAAGAAGAAACACAAGAAGTACCAGGCCTTTTCCATTCCTTAGAAATCATATCAGAAATAGCATTAGGAACTGGAAAAACCTCTGGAGTAACCACAGGAGGTT
This sequence comes from Bombina bombina, assembly GCF_027579735.1. Taxonomy (NCBI): domain Eukaryota; kingdom Metazoa; phylum Chordata; class Amphibia; order Anura; family Bombinatoridae; genus Bombina; species Bombina bombina. The sequence goes on from NC_069500.1 coordinate 1,031,461,268, forward strand.
TATAAACAGAATTTAAACGTTTACTAGTTTTAATATCAAGAGGACTAGTTTCCTCAATATCCAATGTAATCAACACCTCTTTTAATAAGGAACAAATATACTCAATTTTAAATAAATAAGTTGATTTGTCAGTGTCAATATCTGAGGAAGGATCTTCTGAATCAGATAGATCCTCATCAGAGGAGGATAATTCAGTATGTTGTCGGTCATTTGAAATTTCATCAACTTTATGAGAAGTTTTAAAATATCTTTTACGTTTATTAGAAGGCGGGATGGCAGACAAAGCCTTCTGATTCGCATCAGCAAAAAAATCTTTTATATTCACAGGTATATCATGTACATTAGATGTTGAAGGAACAACAGGCATTGTACTATTACTGATGGACACATTCTCTGCATGTAAAAGCTTATCATGACAACTATTACATACCACAGCTGGAGATATATTCTCCACAAATTTACAAAAAATGAACTTAGCTTTGGTAGAACTGTTATAAGGCAGCAGGCTTCCAACAGTGGTTTCTGAGACAGGATCAGATTGAGACATCTTCCAAATGTAAGAGAAAAAAGAACATATTAATCAAAATGATCAATTTCCTTATATGGCAGTTTAAGGAATGGGAAATAATACAAACAGCATAGCCCTCTGACATAGAAAAAGGCAAGAGGTATATAGGAATGGGGTTTTAAATAATGAAATTGACGCACAACGCAAACTGAATTTTTTTTGGCGCTAACAACATCCAGAAATGACACACTTGGGTCATTGCAGATGCAACCTTGTGCAAGGAACTCGGCGTCAACAAAGACGCCGGAAATTATGAATTTGTATCATTGGACGTACCTTCGCACTAAAAAAATTCTCACTCCAAGAATGACGCAATAAACTTTGGCATTTTGCACCCTCGCGAGCCTAATTTTGCCCACAAAATGTAATGAAAAAGCAGTCAATTGAAAAAAGACTATACCCCAGGTAAGAAAAATATTTTCCTAAATATGAAACTGATAGTCTGCAAAAGGAAATATACATAAACCTGACTCATGGCAAATATAAGTACAATACATATATTTAGAACTTTATATTAATGCATAAAGTGCCAAACCATAGCTGAGAGTGTCTTACGTATTTAAAACATACTTACCGAAAGACACCCATCCACATATAGCAGATAGCCAAACCAGTACTGAAACAGTTATCAGTAGAGGTAATGGAATATGAGAGTATATTGTCGATCTGAATAAGGGAGGTAGGAGATGAATCTCTACGACCGATAACAGAGAACCTGTGAAATAGATCCTCCGTGAGGAGAACCATTGCATTCAATAGGTGAAAATGCTGAGAAGCGCATATCAACGTAGATATAATAGCACAAACTTACTTCACCACCTCCATAGGAGGCAAAGTTTGCAAAACTGAATTGTGGGTGTGGTGAGGGGTGTATTTATAGGCATTTTGAGGTTTGGGAAACTTTGCCCCTCCTGGTAGGAATGTATATCCCATACGTCACTAGCTCATGGACTCTTGACAATTACATGAAAGAAACATGGTATCATCAGGCAATACTCCCTTCACATCCCTCAAACACTATACTTAGAGATGAACTGGGCTTGAATATGCTTAGAAGTGCCTTTCACAGAAGAAATCAAACACATCATGCTTCACCACCTCCTAAGGAGGCAAAGTTTGTAAAACTGAGGTATGAGTGAGGTGGGAGGTGTATTTATAGGCATTTGAGGTTTGGGAAACTTTGACCCCTCCTGGTAGGAATGTATATCCCATACGTCACTAGCTCATGGACTCTTGCCACCTATATGAAAGAAATAGCCAGTATGTAGAAATGCCCTTCTTAAATAAGATTTAAGTTTTCTATCTAAAGGGTCTTTAAAAGAAGTACTGTCTTCTAGAGGAATAGTAGTGAGTTTAGCTAGAGTGGAAATGGCCCCATCAACCGTTTTCCACAACTCCAAGTTAGCAGCAGGTCAATGGATACATTTTTTTAAACCTTGTAGAGGGATTAAAAGAGACACCTGGCTTAGACCATTCCTTAGCAATCATATCAGAGACAGCATCAGATATAGGGAAAATCTCAGTGAGATTGACAACAGTTTTATATACTGAATTCAAACAATTACAGGGTTTATCATCAGAAGGTTTAGCTTCTTCAATCCCTAAAATGACTAAGACTTCCTTCAAAAGAGAATGAATATGTTCAATTTTAAATAAAAAGGAGGAATTATCAAGTTCTACGTTCGATGAGGAAGCCTCACTGTTAGAGGAATCCTCATTGTTTGAAGATACTTCAGTATTATTTAGGTCAGTACATATATTACTAGAAGAATGTAAAATCTGGACTGACCTTTTTTTTTGCTTATTTGAAGGCAGTAATGCAGCCATGGCCTTTGTAATGGCAATAAACATTTCTTTGCTAAAGGTACACCATCTGCATCTAAAAAAAATCAAACAGGCAAAAAACTTAAACTGATAATTCCTTCATCATGGGATACTTCCTAAAGAGGTTCAGGTTAGATGATCAATTCGGAGGAATATCCTTCTACGAAAAGAAAAACTCCAAATATCCTGAAAGACAAAGGAATAAATCCAAATTACTTCATAGTTTATAAAACAACAATTAGTATACACAATAAGCCTGCATATGCAATACAATACGTACAAATAGTATAACATTTGGACTGACTGTTAGACAAGCACTATATAATTGGATAAACCGCAGATACTGATAAAAACCTGTTTAGAAGGGAAGCTCTTGTAGAAGGTAAAATCTGAATGACCTTTCACACTTGTTTGAAGGTGGGAGAGCAGCAAACATTTCAAAATCTGCAACCTTGAAAAAAAATTAATTGCAGGAAGCACTACATCGCCATTATCCAATAGACACTCGTCCACTAGCAAACAGCAGGAGACAGTCAAACCAGTACTGAAACATATCAGCAGAGGTTATGGAATAAGAGTATATGGTAGATCCATAAAGGTAGGCAAAAGACAAGTTCCTGCAACCAATTATAGAGGGTTTATGAAAAATTTCCCATGAGGAGAAAAAAGAATAATAAACCATACACCATTTAATCCTGCTGACAAGCACTGTATTCTAAGGGGAAACTAGGCCTCAGTATAGACTGAAAACCCCTGTCTCTGAAGAATCAAATGCACATCTTAATTTTTCAACCACCTCCAGTGAAGGCAAAGTAAAGACTGAGGTATGTGTGAGTTGGGAGGGTTTTTATTGGGGTTTGGGACTCAGCCAGAAGAAGCCTGCCTACTCATGGGTTTAACGCACGTAGCTGTTTGCTTGGATGTAAGAGGGGTTACAGCTGCCCACCTCCGACTAAGTTTTAAACACCAGGATAATCATACCCGACTGTACCCACAATCAATGAGTGAAAGTGTGGAAAAGGCATGGAGTACCACTAAGTGCCTTGAGAGCCACGGAATACATACCTGGAAGCTTGTGAATGCCAAAAAAAAGAAACCTCATTATTTACATTACAAACAGTTTGCTGTTGATGCTGGTATAAGGGAGGTCTACCCGAAAAACTGCTTACAGCCAGAGGGAAATAAGGACCTGTAACAGCCCTAAGCAATTTCTTAGGAGAACTGTCCCTGTGAATATACAGCCTATAGCTGAACTTTTATATTAAGCAGTGGTGAATACTCTGGTCCGGTTAAACCGGTCTCCTTTCCCAGGATCATGTTTCGTTGAATATCCTCACACAGCTTGCGAACACTTTAACCTATGTCTATGGGGTCACATTTTGGCATTTGTTCACCCTTACTTCACCTATGAACTTATAACAAAAAAATTTTTTATGAAATAAAACTTTGTGACCCACAGTTAGAGGCCTCTAAGGATACGAATTATAGAATCTAAATCTCACTAGTGATAATTGAACTATTTGGGACTCTCAACTTTTGATAAGTTTTCCAACTATTGTATTATTTTGTGTATATGAAATGTTTTCTTTTTTATAAGCATACCTGGATTCACGTTGCTATTCTTTTGCCCTAAGTGTAATAATTTTTTTATACCCTTGTGCTGGTTAAGAATCACTATTTGGTCTTTTTCTTTATATTTAAATTTTTGGATTCTCCATGCACAGGGAGGCGGTGATTATTAGGTTTTCCTACACCACCGACTAATGGGCAATTTGACAATATTTGTGTAGTGCTGGTACTATTTATATTCCATATATATATCCATATATATATATATATATATATATATATATATATATACACACGCACATATACATACATTTTTTTAGCCCTTCCTAGTTAATTACCCTGAAACAATATCCTTTTTATTTAATTTTATTACATTTTAATGTGTTTTTTGTGTTTTGACTATAAATACTTTACATTCCAAAGTTCTTCACTTATAAGAAAATGAACTTTTTATTTTTAAAAATATATTTCTATATATCTGTACATATATTCATATATATATATTTATATATATACTGTACATATATATATATATATATATATATATATATACATACATATATATATACATACATATATATATATATATATATATATATATACATATATATATATATATATATATATATATATATATATATATATATATATATATATATATAATACAAAAAATAATCATATCTACAGAAATATATATTTAATAATAAAAAATAACATTTTCTTCTATGTGAATAACATTGGAATGTAAAGTATTCACATAATTACCATCGACTTTAGAGCAGTTGGTCTAATGCTGTGTCGGGTTAGCTTGTGAGCAATAAGTGTTAGGTTGTTTTGGTTTTTTTAACAGCACGCCCCATTGCAGTCTATGGCAGAAGAAATTAACACAGTCACAATATCCAAAGTCCTTAAGTTAGTAATACAACTTGTAATACGAGTGCTAACCCATCCACTGTGAAATTTTATTCTGAGCACAGTTAGCGCTCAAGTGAAAATTGTAGTTAGTTATTGCACTACTTAATCTGTCTGGCCCAATAAGACAGGAAATAAATAGAACATTTCAGATGAACCCTAACAAATATCATTCAAATTATACTAAAAAGTTGAATTGGGAAACATTTTTCAGAAGTAGAAAGGATAAAATGCAAAACCATTTACTAAACAAAGAGACAGGGCCCTCAGAGGAAATATATCCCTAATTGAGGAGGATTTTGAGTCTGAGGAACTACAGGAAGCTTTGTATGCTCAGTATGCATGGATATATTGTTGTGTCTTAAAGCAAAGCTCTTAGACATGTAAATATCTCTCTGACTAAAATACATTTAGGATGAATATTCTAAATAATTTATTCTACATTAAAACAGAAACAATACAAAATAACAGAGCTTAATCTGTTTGCACATTATGCTTTGGTAGAAGAATACTAAATATTTATAGTAGTCCTCAGCATTTTGAGGCATACAAAAAAGGGGAAAAGACACAGGAAATTTCCAGCATATGATATAATACTATTTCCAACACATCATGAGAAATGTCTGTTAAAATCATATCAGCAAGGCAGGAATTACAAAACAGACAGTAAAATAACTATATCTGGGGGGGCGGAGCTAGCCACTGAGAGGACTAGTCGCATGGGTGCTGAGCTCCTGACTTAAACTAACGAATATAGCCAAATTCGGTGCTAATTAATAGTTTTAAAAGTTTATTTAGCTGGTATTACTGAAAGTGTTTGCGGTACCCCAGCGGGGAGACCTGCCATACCTGCAACATCTACCCCAAAGACTCCTGAGAGAAGGCTAACTGTGGTGCTGGGAGCGGGGCCGCCTGCAGCGGCAGAAAGACCAGCCTGACCCCAAACTTTCCAAGCAGTGATAGTGATCTGCCCTGGGCCACCTACTAAACACCAAAGCAACCACAGACCTCTCTATAGAACCTGCCTGATCCTGCCGCTACCCCTGAGGAGGTGAGCTACTCTTTCCCGTGGCTGCTGTTGCTCTGCTACTCCGGAGGGCCGGGGCTCCGCTCCGGAGTACCTAAATACCGCAGACCGACAACCCTCACCTGCTACCAGTAACCGCCAACCATCCACGCTCCGGAGGGCCGGGGATCTGCTCCGGAGCGCAACGCAGCCGATGCCCGCTGTCCCTGAGAGACAGCCTATCCCGGTATATCCAGAGGCCTCCGGGATTCTGGCAGGGTGATCGCAGTAGGACACTTACTTTTCTTTCACCACTCCCTGTACAGTGCCCGGTCCCAGGATCTCAGTCGAGTCGGTTATCTCTGGTAGATCAGGGGACCTGTTTTTGCCGATTCCTGCCGCTGCCCACTACAAGAGAAAAGGCGCGAACATCCGCCATTTTGGGCCTTGGGGCCCTCTGTCTTCCCGCAAGTTTCGGAGCGACGACTGGACAAGGCCTACCGGAGCCCTCTGCTAAGGATCTACTTACCGGCAGAGATACAGGAGAAAGAGCGGAGACCTCACAGATTCTGGGAACCTATACAGGGATCCCTTCCAGCCCCAGGAGCTCCACGTGGAGGGGTAAGACTTTCTCTCAAGGTACACACTGGCCAGTTTAAGATTTGGAGATTTACACACACAGCAATTCAAGTGTCCGGCTGGGCTAATTATATGACCCCAGTGCAGCTGGCATAATAGGAAATAAGGCATTTAATAAGGGGGACTTACATCTGCACCGGTTGTGGCCGGGAGGGAACTTGTGAACTTACATTTCCTTATTTTTTCTTCTTTTCCCTCTCCCTTTACTGCCACAACACTTCAAGTGAGGCCCTTGGGACATCTGCCCTCTATCAACTGTGCTTGTTTGGTATAGCCACAACTTATCACTGTGACAGTATTTTTTGGGGGGGACAGAGGCCCACACAGTGCCCTGGATGCTCTAACCACCAGTTCAGGGGACTTTGAGTCTAAAGCTGCTGCGCCAGCATAACTTTCTTTGAGCCCTGAGCCCAAAGTGGAGTGTCATTTCTTATTGTGTTTTGAAAAGTACTTGCTTCATAACTATTGTCTCTCCTTGCAGGGTCTATGACACAACACCATAAATTATTGCTCGGGACCTGAATACTACCTTAAGGTCCTATCTATGTTATTTATGTTACTATAATTCTGTGATGTTTAACCTGCTATATTCTACATTGTAGGCTTTAAACCCATGTCATTTTATGGTAGGGGTTACTGATTTAAACTGAGATACATCTACATATATAACATACACTTTCTCCTCAAGTACTAGACGTGCCCTCTCCTCCCTTTCCTGTTAGGGTCATATCCCCTTTCCTTTTCCCCACATAGTCATATGGTGACAACTCCCCTGGGAGAGGGCAGCACAAGGGTTTAATAACTAAGGTGGCTTAATCTTAGGCTAAGAGCTAAATACCATCACTTCTTTTGTCACTGTATAGTTTATGGCTGCTGCGACAGCTTATGTGCCTTTGGGTTCTTAACCCAAAGTGGAGTGTTGTCTTACTCTGCTACTTTTCTAACCATTTATTTTTTGCAGGCCATTGCTACAATAACTATCTTTACTGAAATTTAAACGTGTATACCCAAGTGCCAACTCCTCAAAGCTCTCCCTTTCCGGCCTAGCTAGTCTAGGCTGGTCACCTCCACTCCCCTTTTTCCCTTCCCTTGAGTCGTATCCCCTTTCCCTGGGCTGAGAGGCAGCTTGATTGGGGCAGTGGTGACCTATTTAATATTGTTATATTCAGAAGTAGAATACAGCAAAGCCCTTTTGAGTCTTGCAAATACCCTCCTCTCTTTTGGGCATTTCCTTCTAGCCTGCAGGTCCAGTCCATAATACTAGTCTTGCCTGTATATTAAGCAACTGTATGCTTCATTTCCTTTGCAGGGTCTGCTGTATAATATCGCCCATACTTACTCTGTGATTCCATTTTGCCTGAACCCTAGTTACTCCTGTCTGCTTATTGCACTTACCTGAATTACTTACTATCTTAGGAGGCAAACTTAGCTTCCTGTTCTGAGCACTGGCTGACAGGGGCCACTACCTCGGGTAATCTAAGTTTATAAGCCCGTCTGTGTAATACTCTCACTCTCTCACCTCATATTTTGACACAGTCAGGCTTGCCCTCACTGAACTAACAACTCACCTGTGGTATACTGACTGATTTCTATACCCTACTGACTAACCCCTCACCTCCCCGCTCCCGCCCGGCTTGTCCGGGTGGGTCACCTCCAACTCCCTTTTTCCCTTCCTTCGGGTCGTATCCCCCTGCTCCCCGAGGTGAGGGTCTAGCGTGGTGGTAACAAAACTGTACACTCATGTAATTTCTCCTCTACATATGTAAATCAGCCCCGCTCCAACAATGTGATAGGTATTATGTAAACTACGTGCTTGATTTTAGTATGTATAACCCTTGAGTTTCTTTCAAAACAGCAGGATATTGCTCTTGAGCCTCCAGAGTTTCACTACTTTGCCTTCCAGAGATCTACCCATTAGCCTATAAGATGCCTCACATGATAAAAAAGCATTCAAAGTCTAACCCCAAACCCAGGAAGACAGTCTTTGACCATTTTGCCCACGTTTCTAAGGAACCCCCATCCCAACCAGGAGGTGAAATGAGTGAACCGGAGTCCCAAGATGAAGAATCTCAATCTAGCCAACACTCAGCATCTTCCTCCCAACATTACATTACAGAATCATCGCTCAAGAAACTTCTGGCCATCCAGACTAAGTCCATCACCCAAGAAATCCAACGCAGCTCAGCTGAACTCAAAAAGGAAATCTCAGAAATTGGTGACAGGGTTGATGCGCTGGAGCGCAAGCAAGATGATCAAGCTGTGGACCAATCCAATATCCTGGCCTATGCTGAAAACCTGGCTGAGCAGATCTCACAATTAGAATCTAAACTGGCTGACATGGAGGACAGATCGAGGCGTAGTAATATCAGATTCAGAGGAGTCCCAGAAACGGTAGCTCCAGCAGATATCCAAGGTTACCTCCAAGACCTCTTCAAAGAGCTGATAGGCACCCCTGAAGGACTGTCTGGCACAATGGAGAGAGCGCATAGGGCTCTGCGCCCCAGGTCGGTGAGTTCTGACAAGCCGAGGGACATTGTGGTGTGCTTCCATAGCTATCTATATAAAGATCGCCTCCTTCAAGCTTCTTATCGTAAACCAAACTTAAGTGGAAGGTTCGAGGGGGTACAAATATTACCTGACCTTTCAGCACACACCCTCCAACAGCGCCGACACTTCCAGTCGGTGACCACTGCTCTGCGCAGGGCTAACTACCGTTATCGATGGGGGTTCCCAACCAGACTCATAGTTACCAAAGACAACCAGTCCATAACCATTACCACACCCTCGCAGGGTACGACTCTGCTGACCTCATGGGGTTTATTAGTCGACCCCCAAAATGCACGGGCTCAACCTCAATCTACCCTGAAAGCTTCAGATCCTGAATGGTCAATAAAAGATCAGAGAATAAAAAGACCCAAGACACAACATCTGCAAGTTTCTCAAGGACACTCTGAGCATGCTGAATAGGCTCCTTCTGAAGTTTCTTGATCTAGTTTATAAATAAGTTGGCTATTAGGTCTCCCCTGATAGTTTCTACTGACTAGCCTGCATTCTGAGGCAGGCAGGACCCCTGTGAGATTCTATAAGCCATCACAATGTTCATCTTTGGAATAAGTTATATTTAATAAGTTATGATAAGTTATGTTACCTGCTGTTTTGTAATTATTTCAATTTAAGCACTTTATGTTTTGATAAATACGTCCCTGGAGCGGGGCTGACACTTCTGCTACACTGAGCTAGCTCCGGAGCTGTTCATTCAGCCCCCCAATTGAAGCCCACACTAGGGCTCTCTTGAGGTGGACTACTTCCACCACACCAGAGGCACTGCTAAGTGCCATCCTTTCCTACCTACCTTTCCCCCTCCTCCCTATTCTCCCCATTTTGTCTTCCAGACCTAGGTACTACGACTTCCCGGTCCCAACTACTAGACATGACTACTAGACATGACTTCCTCTCCCTTGAGGTTTCTAACCCACAACGTTAGAGGACTTAATACCCCCTTTAAGAGAAGTCTCCTTTTGCGCTCGTTGAGGCACCACAATCCTGACATAGTATTCCTCCAAGAGACGCATTGGTTAAACGATGAACCGATCAGACTCTCCTCTAGGGATTACACGCACATTGAACATGCTCCCTTTACCAAAAAAGCCAGGGGCACTGCAATCCTCTTGCATAAGAGACTAGCTTTTGAACCAGTCATGATCATCAGAGACCCACAGGCCAGATATATTATTCTAATCTGTAATATTAACCACGTGCTCTACACACTTGTTTCAGTCTACCTACCCAACATTCATCAACCTAAGTGCCTCAAACACATCCTCCATGTTATCTCTCAACACAAACAAGGTAGGGTCATTATCTCGGGCGACTTCAACATGACTTGGGAACCGAAACTGGATAGAAAAACCTCTGACTTAGCAAGGACTCCTCCCCCTACAGAGAGACTTTCCGCGAAATTCCGCACACTTATGACAGGCTCAGGGTTCTTCGACATTTGGAGGGCTTTCCACACTCAGGACAGAGACTACACCCACTACTCACTGCCACACCGACAATACGCCAGACTTGACTACATATTCTCTACGGCAGACTCCCTTGACCTAGTAACTAACACGGCCATCCATATTTGCCCTTGGTCTGACCACGACTGTGTTACCGTCGACCTTATATCTTCAAATACCACTCGTTCCAGACCCTCCTGGCGCATGCCCCACAACCTTTTGCAAGATATCCCCCTTAGAGAAAAATTACGCACAGAAATCAGACACTTTCTAGAAATTAATGACCGTGCACAAGTAGGTGATGACACCCTCTGGGGAGCTACTAAAGCGACCATAAGAGGTTTAATGATCTCTGAACAGGCTAAACTACGAAAGCAAGCGGGACTCTCACTGTCTCAGTCTCACATTAAACTTAGAGATTTAGAGGCCCTAAATAGAGTAAAGCCTACTAACTCCGTAATGACCCAAATCACCAACATTAAAAACCACATATCTCAACTAGAGCTTAGGAGAACCCAGGACAACTTAACTAAACTGAAGCAACTATACTTCTATAAGGGCAATAAGGCGGATACTCTCTTAGCCAATAAACTTAGAAGCAGAACTAGTATCGCACGTATTCATGGCATCGTTAAAGGAGGTTCCCTCCTTAAAATTCCCTCACAAATTGGGGAGGCTTTTGCTGAGTTTTACTCCAGCCTCTATAACATAGAAAAAACTGAGAACCCCCCAGTAACCTCAGAAGACTCCATTCGTGAGTACCTAAAAGCACTGAACCTACCGTCCCTCTCACCCGATCAAAAAGACACCTTAAATTCGCCATTCACCCTTAGGGAGGTACAACTGGTTATCAAGAACTCTAAATCATTTAAATCACCTGGTCCAGATGACTTCCCAGTCCATTTTTATAAAACTTACATCCAAGAGCTCTCCCCCCTGCTTCTTAGACTTTTCAATTTAGCTAGAGATGAAGGCAAATTTAGGAGTGAATTCCTTGAAGCCACTATTGTGACTATACTGAAACCTAATAAAGACCCCTCTTTTTGTGCCAGCTATAGGCCAATCTCACTAATCAATACTGATACTAAGTTCTTCTCCAAAATCCTAGCTAACCGCATTGCCAACCTCCTCCCCTACTTAATCAATCCAGACCAAGTTGGATTTATTCCCAAAAGAGAGGGTCCAGATAATACTAGAAGACTCTTGAATGTGATGTCCCTGTCGTCTAGCCTTAATAAACCTATGGCGATTATATCACTAGATGCAGAAAAGGCCTTTGATCGGGTGAGATGGCGGTTTCTGTGGGAAGTACTTGATACCTTTCAATTCCCGAGTTCCCTCATGGGAGCAATTAAAGCCCTATACTCTACTCCTTCTGCTTCAGTCAAGGGACTAGGTTTCCAAAATAACTATATCTAGTAAATTGGAAGTGGTTCACATTAAAAATAACTAATAGGATTTCTAAGTATAATATTAAACAAACACAATGGTCAAAACTGAAATATGCATAAGTGCCTTGCAGTTGAATAGAAATATTTTTGAGACATAGTCAAATATGCTGTTCATGCCCTGTAAACCAGCATTCCACTACCACACCTGCACAGAGAGTTATTGCTAACAGTATACACTCACTCAATTCGGTTCTAGAATGTGCCAAAAAGCATCACACAATATTGCTTCGTTATAAAGGTATCCTCATCGAGATCGAGATTGCAGGTGAAATGTTCTAAAGGGATGAAATTACTGTTAGAAGGTAGTTTAGTCAAGAGGTGTTTTACTACACTTCACTGTGGGAGGAGATGGTTCTGTTGTATGTTTAATATAAGTGGTCCCTTTAGAAAGTATTAAACGACAATACAATTGACGTGTCAACTGAAAACAAACGTCTTTCGTTACAATAGAATAGTGAAATTAATACATGTAGAATAAATCTATATGACCTGAGGGTTGTGGGTATATTGTACATGTGTGTATATATAAGCATGTGTGTGTGTATACATATATATATATATATATTACAGTAAAATTGCAAAATAGGACATGTTTTGAGCAGTTCAATATTATTATTATTATTAATAATATTATTATCGGTTATTTGTAGAGCGCCAACAGATTCCGCAGCGCTAGATCTAAATACATTCAGTACAGTGTAAATTGATAATGGCTATACAAAAGCAATATTTAAAAAGCTGTCTACTATTAAAAACAATGTTTAAAATACACACTTTTGTAAAATTAAACTGTCTTCTATGATATATTAATATCCTGTACCCAAAAACTTGTTCCTAAACAGAAAAGAATAATAAATGGCTAGATTACAAGTAGAGCACTAATTTAATGGTGCCCGTAAAGGGGCAAATATGCCAATTAACGGGTGCACGTTAAATAACCAGCCATTACAAGTGGCTGGTTAATGCTACCTCAAGCTTTTGGTAGCACTTTACCCTAGCATTCATTAACCAGAGAAAAGATCTCTGGTTAATGAAAAAAATGTCCTCCAATTTGCTCCAAAAACATAATTTATGTAAGAACTTACCTGATAAATTCATTTCTTTCATATTAACAAGAGTCCATGAGCTAGTGACGTATGGGATATACATTCCTACCAGGAGGGGCAAAGTTTCCCAAACCTTAAAATGCCTATAAATACACCCCTCACCACACCCACAAATCAGTTTAACGAATAGCCAAGAAGTGGGGTGATAAGAAAAAGTGCGAAGCATATAAAATAAGGAATTGGAATAATTGTGCTTTATACAAAAAAATCATAACCACCACAAAAAAGGGTGGGCCTCATGGACTCTTGTTAATATGAAAGAAATGAATTTATCAGGTAAGTTCTTACATAAATTATATTTTCTTTCATGTAATTAACAAGAGTCCATGAGCTAGTGACGTATGGGATAATGACTACCCAAGATGTGGATCTTTCCACACAAGAGTCACTAGAGAGGGAGGGATAAAATAAAGACAGCCAATTCCTGCTGAAAATAATCCACACCCAAAATAAAGTTTAACAAAAAAACATAAGCAGAAGATTCAAACTGAAACCGCTGCCTGAAGAACTTTTCTACCAAAAACTGCTTCAGAAGAAGAAAATACATCAAAATGGTAGAATTTAGTAAAAGTATGCAAAGAAGACCAAGTTGCTGCTTTGCAGATCTGGTCAACCGAAGCTTCATTCCTAAACGCCCAGGAAGTAGATACTGACCTAGTAGAATGAGCTGTAATTCTTTGAGGCGGAGTTTTACCCGACTCAACATAGGCAAGATGAATTAAAGATTTCAACCAAGATGCCAAAGAAATGACAGAAGCTTTCTGGCCTTTCCTAGAACCGGAAAAGATAACAAATAGACTAGAAGTCTTACGGAAAGATTTCGTAGCTTCAACATAATATTTCAAAGCTCTAACAACATCCAAAGAATGCAATGATTTCTCCTTAGAATTCTTAGGATTAGGACATAATGAAGGAACCACAATTTCTCTACTAATGTTGTTGGAATTCACAACTTTAGGTAAAAATTGAAAAGAAGTTCGCAACACCGCCTTATCCTGATGAAAAATCAGAAAAGGAGACTCACACGAAAGAGCAGATAATTCAGAAACTCTTCTAGCAGAAGAGATGGCCAAAAGGAACAAAACTTTCCAAGAAAGTAATTTAATGTCCAATGAATGCATAGGTTCAAACGGAGGAGCTTGAAGAGCTCCCAGAACCAAATTCAAACTCCAAGGAGGAGAAATTGACTTAATGACAGGTTTTATACGAACCAAAGCTTGTACAAAACAATGAATATCAGGAAGAATAGCAATCTTTCTGTGAAAAAGAACAGAAAGAGCAGAGATTTGTCCTTTCAAAGAACTTGCGGACAAACCCTTATCCAAACCATCCTGAAGAAATTGTAAAATTCTCGGTATTCTAAAAGAATGCCAAGAAAAATGATGAGAAAGACACCAAGAAATATAAGTCTTCCAGACTCTATAATATATCTCTCGAGATACAGATTTACGAGCCTGTAACATAGTATTAATCACGGAGTCAGAGAAACCTCTATGACCAAGAATCAAGCGTTCAATCCCCATACCTTTAAATTTAAGGATTTCAGATCCGGATGGAAAAAAGGACCTTGTGACAGAAGGTCTGGTCTTAACGGAAGAGTCCATGGCTGGCAAGATGCCATCCGGACAAGATCCGCATACCAAAACCTGTGAGGCCATGCCGGAGCTATTAGCAGAACAAACGAGCATTCCCTCAGAATCTTGGAGATTACTCTTGGAAGAAGAACTAGAGGCGGAAAGATATAGGCAGGATGATACTTCCAAGGAAGTGATAATGCATCCACTGCCTCCGCCTGAGGATCCCGGGATCTGGACAGATACCTGGGAAGTTTCTTGTTTAGATGAGAGGCCATCAGATCTATCTCTGGGAGCCCCCACAATTGAACAATCTGAAGAAATACCTCTGGGTGAAGAGACCATTCGCCCGGATGCAACGTTTGGCGACTGAGATAATCCGCTTCCCAATTGTCTACACCTGGGATATGAACCGCAGAGATTAGACAGGAGCTGGATTCCGCCCAAACCAAAATTCGAGATACTTCTTTCATAGCCAGAGGACTGTGAGTCCCTCCTTGATGATTGATGTATGCCACAGTTGTGACATTGTCTGTCTGAAAACAAATGAACGATTCTCTCTTCAGAAGAGGCCAAAACTGAAGAGCTCTGAAAATTGCACGGAGTTCCAAAATATTGATCGGTAATCTCACCTCCTGAGATTCCCAAACTCCTTGTGCCGTCAGAGATCCCCACACAGCTCCCCAACCTGTGAGACTTGCATCTGTCGAAATTACAGTCCAGGTCGGAAGAACAAAAGAAGCCCCCTGAATTAAACGATGGTGATCTGTCCACCACGTTAGAGAGTGTCGAACAATCGGTTTTAAAGATATTAATTGAGATATCTTCGTGTAATCCCTGCACCATTGGTTCAGCATACAGAGCTGAAGAGGTCGCATGTGAAAACGAGCAAAGGGGATCGCGTCCGATGCAGCAGTCATAAGACCTAGAATTTCCATGCATAAGGCTACCGAAGGGAATGATTGTGACTGAAGGTTTCGACAAGCTGTAATCAATTTTAGACGTCTCTTGTCTGTTAAAGACAGAGTCATGGACACTGAATCTATCTGGAAACCCAGAAAGGTTACCCTTGTTTGAGGAATCAAAGAACTTTTTGGTAAATTGATCCTCCAACCATGATCTTGAAGAAACAACACAAGTCGATTCGTATGAGACTCTGCTAAATGTAAAGACGGAGCAAGTACCAAGATATCGTCCAAATAAGGAAATACCACAATACCCTGTTCTCTGATTACAGACAGAAGGGCACCGAGAATCTTTGTGAAAATTCTTGGAGCTGTAGCAAGGCCAAACGGTAGAGCCACAAATTGGTAATGCTTGTCTAGAAAAGAGAATCTCAGGAACTGATAATGATCTGGATGAATCGGAATATGCAGATATGCGTCCTGTAAATCTATTGTGGACATATAATTCCCTTGCTGAACAAAAGGCAATATAGTCCTTACAGTTACCATCTTGAACGTTGGTATCCTTACATAACGATTCAATAATTTTAGATCCAGAACTGGTCTGAAGGAATTCTCCTTCTTTGGTACAATGAAGAGATTTGAATAAAACCCCATCCCCTGTTCCGGAACTGGAACTGACATAATTACTCCAGCCAACTCTAGATCTGAAACACAATTCAGAAATGCTTGAGCTTTCACTGGATTTACTGGGACATGGGAAAGAAAAAATCTCTTTGCAGGAGGTCTCATCTTGAAACCAATTCTGTACCCTTCTGAAACAATGTTCTGAATCCAAAGATTGTGAACAGATTTGATCCAAATTTCTTTGAAAAAACGTAACCTGCCCCCTACCAGCTGAACTGGAATGAGGGCCGTACCTTCATGTGAACTTAGAAGCAGGCTTTGCCTTTCTAGCAGGCTTGGATTTATTCCAAACTGGAGATGGTTTCCAAACTGAAACTGCTCCTGAGGACGAAGGATCAGGCTTTTGTTCTTTGTTGAAACGAAAGGAACGAAAACGATTGTTAGCCCTGTTTTTACCTTTAGACTTTTTATCCTATGGTAAAAAAGTTCCTTTCCCACCAGTAACAGTTGAAATAATAGAATCCAACTGAGAACCAAATAATTTGTTTCCCTGGAAAGAAATGGAAAGTAGAGTTGATTTAGAAGCCATATCAGCATTCCAAGTCTTAAGCCATAAAGCTCTTCTGGCTAAGATAGCCAGAGACATAAATCTAACATCAACTCTAATAATATCAAAAATGGCATCACAGATGAAATTATTAGCATGCTGGAGAAGAATAATAATATCATGAGAATCACGATTTGTTACTTGTTGCGCTAGAGTTTCCAACCAAAAAGTTGAAGCTGCAGCAACATCAGCCAATGATATAGCAGGTCTAAGAAGATTACCTGAACATAGATAAGCTTTTCTTAGAAAAGATTCAATTTTTCTATCTAAAGGATCCTTAAACGAGGTACCATCTGACGTAGGAATGGTAGTACGTTTAGCAAGGGTAGAAATAGCCCCATCAACTTTAGGGATTTTGTCCCAAAATTCTAACCTGTCAGGCGGAACAGGATATAATTGCTTAAAACGTTTAGAAGGAGTAAATGAATTACCCAATTTATCCCATTCCTTAGCAATTACTGCAGAAATAGCATTAGGAACAGGAAAGACTTCTGGAATAACCGCAGGAGCTTTAAAAACCTTATCCAAACGTATAGAATTAGTATCAAGAGGACTAGAATCCTCTATTTCTAAAGCAATTAGTACTTCTTTAAGTAAAGAGCGAATAAATTCCATCTTAAATAAATATGAAGATTTATCAGCATCAATCTCTGAGACAGAATCCTCTGAACCAGAAGAGTCCAAAGAATCAGAATGATGGTGTTCATTTAAAAATTCATCTGTAGAGAGAGAAGATTTAAAAGACTTTTTACGTTTACTAGAAGGAGAAATAACAGACAAAGCCTTCTTTATGGATTCAGAAACAAAATCTCTTATGTTATCAGGAACATTCTGCACCTTAGATGTTGAGGGAACTGCAACAGGCAATGGTACATCACTAAAGGAAATATTATCTGCTTTAACAAGTTTGTCATGACAATTATTACAAACAACAGCTGGAGAAATAGCTACCAAAAGTTTACAGCAGATACACTTAGCTTTGGTAGATCCAGCAGGCAGTGGTTTTCCTGTAGTATCTTCTGGCTCAGATGCAACGTGAGACATCTTGCAATATGTAAGAGAAAAAACAACATATAAAGCAAAATAGATCAAATTCCTTATAAGACAGTTTCAGGAATGGGAAAAAAATGCCAAACATCAAGCTTCTAGCAACCAGAAGCAAATGAAAATGAGACTGAAATAATGTGGAGACAAAAGCGACGCCCATATTTTTTGGCGCCAAATAAGACGCCCACATTATTTGGCGCCTAAATGCTTTTGGCGCCAAAAATGACGCCACATCCGGAACGCCGACATTTTTGGCGCAAAATAACGTCAAAATATGACGCAACTTCCGGCGACACGTATGACGCCGGAAACGGAAATGAATTTTTGCGCCAAAAAAATCTGCGCCAAAAATGACGCAATAAAATGAAGCATTTTCAGCCCCCGCGAGCCTAACAGCCCACAGGGAAAAAAGTCAAATTTTTGAGGTAAGACAAAATATGATAATTTAAAGCATAATCCCAAATATGAAACTGACTGTCTGGAAATAAGGAAAGTTGAACATTCTGAGTCAAGGCAAATAAATGTTTGAATACATATATTTAGAACTTTATGAATAAAGTGCCCAACCATAGCTTAGAGTGTCACAGAAAATAAGACTTACTTACCCCAGGACACTCATCTACATGATTGTAGAAAGCCAAACCAGTACTGAAACGAGAATCAGTAGAGGAAATGGTAAATATAAGAGTATATCGTCGATCTGAAAAGGGAGGTAAGAGATGAATCTCTACGACCGATAACAGAGAACCTTATGAAATAGACCCCGTAGAAGGAGATCACTGCATTCAATAGGCAATACTCTCCTCACATCCCTCTGACATTCACTGCACGCTGAGAGGAAAACCGGGCTCCAACTTGCTGCGGAGCACATATCAACGTAGAATCTAGCACAAACTTACTTCACCACCTCCCTTGGAGGCAAAGTTTGTAAAACTGATTTGTGGTTGTGGTGAGGGGTGTATTTATAGGCATTTTAAGGTTTGGGAAACTTTGCCCCTCCTGGTAGGAATGTATATCCCATACGTCACTAGCTCATGGACTCTTGTTAATTACATGAAAGAAATAACGTGTAGTATTCCTTAATAAAAAATAAATAAATAACTGCACAAAGCAGTTATAAGGGGTTAAAGTGAGTGGATGTAGGGTGTTAGAAGAAAAAAAAAGCACTAAAAAGTGCCTTTACATTGCGGTCTATGGGGACTGTGTTAAAACAAACGTTATGCTTATATACATATATTATTGTGTTAATGTGTAAATACATATTAATATATATATATATATATATATATATATATATATACATACATATGTAAATATTCATCTTTGCTGCCCATTGCTGTGCGACTTACCCCCTTCGCTGCGCTAGGCTTAGTGCCGTGTCTCACTGCATTGGAGCAAGGCTCCCATTGGAGCCTATGAAAGCACGCTTTATATATAATAATTTATATAATAATAATTTGCAATTTATATAGTGCTTTTCTCCCTGTGAGACTCAAAGCACTTTACAAATATACTGAACCAACATAAGACATAAAAGTTAGGAGTTTCTGAAGGTCAGATAAGCGGACTGAATGCCTGATGCAAGAGGTGGGTCTTTAGCTTTTTTTAAAAAAGTCTGTAAAAGTCTTGCGCACGGTAAAGATTTACAGAAAGTAGGGGCAGCATGGCCGAATGCTTTGGAGCCTGAGTTTGTCCTTTTTCTTGGCACTTAGAGGAGGGATGTGTTGGCTGACCTAAGTGAACGGGATGGGATGTAGGGTGTCAGGAGCTCTTTCAGGTACTGTGGGCCTTGGTTGTTTAAGGCTTTGAAGGTCAGCAGGCCAATTTTAAAATATGTTAGCAATTTAATTGGAAGCCAATGCAGGGAGTGGAGAACAGGTGTTATGTAGCAGGAGTTTGATTGGTCAATAGTCTGGCTGCTGCGTTTTGTACTGTCTGAAGGCGATGGAGTTCTTTTTTTTGGGAGGCCCAAGTAAAGTGCATTGCAGTAATCTAGCCTAGAGGATACAAATGCATGGATTAATGTTGGCATATCATCCGGTGGAATTAAGTGTTTTATCCTGGCTATGATTTTCAAATGAAAGTAGGCAGATTTTATTATGGAGAAAATCTGCTGTTTAAAAGATAGTCCAGCATCAATCAGCACTCCGAGGTTTCGTTCCTTTGCTGAACTAACTAGTGAGCACAAAGCTTCCATGCAATTTGCGTGTGCTGGTATTATGAGTGGTGCACAAATATCGTGCTCGCAAAAGCGCAATGTTGTGCTCCACAGTATTTTACTCTATAATACATACAAATAGCACACCATATACACATGTACAATATACACACATCCCCACAACTCATATAGGGTTGTTATTATGATGTTTTTTCTGTTCTTTATTAATAATGGGGCATACATGGCAAATATATAGGCATTCCACTGAGTTTCAGGGACGTTGCATGGAAATAACCTGTATTACAATGGGGAAACATTTTAATTTTCTAAACAAATGTTCTAAACAATATCTACCAGTTTAGGTGAACCTTTTCACATATACCTGTCTCGCCATCCTTTCAGTGAGATTAACAATTGTAACAAATCTATTACATATCTATTTTTTGAACTCTTACTAAACAAACCATATTTATATTTACTGAACACACAGTAAATGTTGTATAAACAAGCTTTGAAAACATTCTTCTGCATACTGCCAAGGTTTGCAATCACTTTCAATGTGGTATAAGTGCTGAATAAGCAGCAAGTCTTATACTATTTTATGGAAGACACATCCCCACTTATCTGTACAGCGAGGGTCAGCTCGCTTTTTTTATAACAGCCCTAGGGCACTTTTTGAGACCTGGTAATTGGTTAAAAAATCTGCCCTAATTCTGTAAACTGTAAGCTCTTTGGAACAGAGCCCTTCCCTCCTATATTGATTTATTTTGCGTAGTATGTTTTAAGTATCTGTTTTTTTTATCATGAATCAATTTCATTATGTGTCCCTACTCTTGCTTTACAAATAATTATTTTTATTATAAAACACATAACTGCACTATTTCTGATCTAAACTAGATTTCCTATTTAAATAAGAACATTTACCTTCAATCACCAACCTTCACCCATAAACAGATATAACATGTTAATTCAAGAAATGTGTAAAATAAATCATTTTAATTTAGATTTAATTTATATTTTTACTTCATTATTATTTACGTACATTAATGCTATGATGCTTTTGGTGGAAAAACTGCAGTCATTTTCTTTATGGCTATTAGGAGCTAAATGAAAACAATAGATTAACTGTAAGGATCAGTTTTCAGTGCCTATGAAATGTGTGATATCATGAGATGGGAATGTCTGTGGTGGACTAAATGATAGGTATATTTAATAGGGTCAGAGTGCCTACTGAAGAAATTTCTAATGCTGTCAAGTTGGCAGTGAGGCATGACTGCACTCTGCATTTCTTCCATTTTTGTGTGAAAATAATATCAGCGGCAAAAGTCAGAAAAACATTACTGACTGACTCAGCTTTAACTTAGTTATATTTTACTTTCTTGTAAGCTCTGTTAGAAACTGAATCTACAGTGCCATAAAATTATAATTTTATATTCATCTATAACAAATCCCCTTACCAGAGCTATATACAGTACTTTACTGATATGAATAGTTTGTCTGGAACATACAAAGGCTTTTTTCCTTTTAAGATATGTTGTTTTTCTATTCCAAAAGCTACATATTGTTATTTTGGAGTTATTTGTTTACATATTATTTACCAAAACATATACATTTAAAAGAAAATAACACTTACCTTGGTCCAGATTCTAATGTTTGTCATTCAAAATCTAATAAACCTACAAAATTACTGATCCTTAAGACACTGTTTTTAATCCAGTAACAACCTAAATATTAGAACCTGCGTAAACCTTTGATACAAGTTAATGGTACATTTCAGTCAAAATTAAAATGCACACAGATGAATTACATCTTTGGATAAAAACATGACCTTTAAAGTCGTCAATCCCCGGCCTAACCTTATAACAATTAATAAATAACTTAATTACAATAAATAAGGAGTTACACACAACTTTGGTATAAAAATTGGCTGCAGCCATTTTATTAACAACATAAGTTAAATATTGTGTAATAAATATTTTCAAACATTTAACAGAACATACCTGATGTTCATAAATAACATTCAAATCAAACTGTCAATTCCCCACAGCCGTGCTAGTTCCCAAACCCACAAAACAAGATGGCCGTTATTCAAAAACTGGACTCAACTATATCCCCGTTGAGTCCGTCCAAGGACACCTACACTTTAATAGGGAACCCCTTGCCCCTATAAAACCAGTTGCCCACTCACCCTTTGGAGAGGCAACTACTTAAAATCCTCAAAATCACTTGGCCATATTGCTTACCATATTTGTCTGGGAACTAGCACCCCCGCCTTGCTGCGACAAACACGAAACAAGGAAGGAAAAACAAAATTAGGGAGGGAGGGAGCACTTTCCACATAGGTTTGATAATTAATCTGATGACAGATTCTCCCGCTCTTTCCTTAAAAACGTAACAGCGCGTGCTAAGCCCGCCCCTTTACAGGTACCAACCAATCACACACTAGGCCTAATTCCTCCAACGGTCAAGTCCCCTTCCCGTTACTTCGAACTCCCAGGGGCTCCCTGACCTTTAAAGTCATCAATCCCCGGCCTAACCTTATAACAATTATTAAATAACTTAATTACAATAAATAAGGAGTTACACACAACTTTGGTATAAAAATTGGCCGCAGCCATATTATTAACAACATAAGTTAAATATTGTGTAATAAATATTTTCAAACATTTAACAGAACATACCTGATGTTCATAAATAACATTCAAATCAAACTGTCAATTCCCCACAGCAGTGCTAGTTCCCAAACCCACAAAACAAGATGGCCGTTATTCAAAAACTGGACTCAACTATATCCCCGTTGAGTCCGTCCAAGGACACCTACACTTTAATAGGGAACCCCTTGCCCCTATAAAACCAGTTGCCCACTCACCCCATGGAGAGGCAACTACTTAAAATCCTCAAAATCACTTGGCCATATTGCTTACCATATTTGTCTGGGAACTAGCACCCCCGCCACCGACTGGACTGACCGAACAGCCCAGTCCCGCCAAACCCAAAATTTTGCCCAACGCTTCTTTTATATCAAAAAGAAATAGCTGCAGCCCAAATTGGTTAAAATGTACACCATCTTTTAGGTAGAATTCCTCGGCCCTTTCTACTTCGAAATCTGGGTGGAAAACAACACCTCCCCCCAACCTTTTAACGAGAGCTAACTATTTTGTTAACTTTCTTGCGGCTCTTTTCTAACCTATCATAATCCCGCGCTGATCTCCAAACCAGCCGAGGAGTAATCTGTGACCAGACTATTTTTATTCCAGGATAAAGCTCCTTTATATTGCCCAAATCCCTTTTAATTCTTCTCACTAATTCTTTTTGAGGAATCATGCCTAAATCATTTCCCCCCAAATGCAATATCAAAACATCAGGGTTATGAAAAACCTTGCTATAATCTAGAAACACAGGAAACAAGAGTTCCCAGCACATGCCCCTAATCCCAAACCATTTGACCTCCCATTGACCAACTGGACACCCGAGCTGAAGGCCGCCCATTTTCTTACTGGCCTCAGCATTGGCCCAGTATATAAATGAATGTCCCATCACCCATACGATCCTCACACCTAAAATAAAAGAAATAAAAGAGTATTCAGGATGATTTCAGCTCAAACATTTTTTTTTTTATACCCTCAAATCAGGTCTAACATAAGATTTATAACGACTTGAACCCCATCTACCGATCTTTTTCACTATGTCCTCTCTGAGACCTAACATAGCAGCTTCAGTAGCAGCTCCAATCCGGAATGAGTGAGACCCGAACTCTAATGGATTAAAACCCAATAAAACAATTGATCCCTTCAAAATGGTTCTAAATTGATACTGTGACAAAAAGGAACCATCTGAGTGAACCAACAAAGGGCCATCTTGCAAAGGCCGTATGGACCCATAAAGCATCATTACCTGACAAGGACATATCTCTCCACCACTAGGGAACAGCACTATATTCTTGCCTTTCCCATAGATGTCCGTTTTACTACTTCTCAGTAAGATTTCTACCCTGCTCGCGTTCCATATTACATCTTCTTTTTGTAAACCCCCTGAAACTTTCTTGCTAGGGCTTACCAATTCAGAAAGTCTAAAAGCCCCAAAAAAGGCCAATACAAAGGCCGTTCTGAACAATATTACTTTGAATCCTGATGCACAAACCTCAGCCAATACTAACCAAAAAATTTTAAGTAAAGAAAATGTAATAGGCCTTCTCTTATCTCTAACCTTTGCCTTTTTCTTCAAACCTTTAAGAACTTGACGTACCCAAAAAACCTTTGTAATGTCAGACAGACCTAATAAACGGAATCTAAAAGCTAGGGCCGCCAATCTTTTCTCCATATTAGATGGTGACAAACCCAAAGTTCCCCAATGACACATCCATCCCAATAAGCAACCCATGACATCATCAGACCCTTCTTTGATTTCAGACTGACATAACCACCTTTCCCATTCCTTCCAAACTGATACATAGGAAGTCCAAGTACCTGGAGCCAAAGACTTTTTAATTAATTCAGCCAATCCTCCATCCCAAGCTTCCAAAGTTGGTCTGGAAACATCGCTCCAGCTACATCCGCTTGAGGAGCCAGTTCTCGAAAGCGACACCACTGTGAACGAGATAAAGAATCTGCTATCAAATTAAGCTTACCAGGGATATGCTTTGCCCTGACAAAAACATTCATACTTAAACATTTCAAGACCAATACTCTAAATAAACGCAAAACTGGTAATGATGATGCAGATAAAGAATTAATAGCAGAAACCACGCCCATATTATCCGTATGGAACAATATGGATTTATTCACCAAATCAACTTCCCACACAAACAGAGCCACCAGAATCGGGAATAGTTCAAGGAAAACTAGGTTCCTAGTTAAACCCAACTCGACCCACTCTTGAGGCCACACCTCTGCACACCAATGACCTTGAAAATAAGCCCTGAAACCAACACCACCAGCTGCATCTGTTATCAAATCCAAATCAACATTAGAGATCCTAGCTTCCATAAATATTGCAACACCATTACAATTTTTAAGGAACTCCAACCAAACTTTCAAATCACCCTTGTGGCCTTTTTTAATCCTTACAAAATGATGAGGCTTACTAACACCAGACGTAGCCAGTGACATTCTTCTAGAAAAAACTCTACCAATGGGAATGAATCTGCAAGAAAAATTCAATTTTCCCAGCAGAGATTGCATTTCTCTCAAAGTCACCTTACGGACCACCAAAAAATGCTGAATCATTTCTGACAAATCCACGATCTTTTCCACAGGTAAACTACATTCCATTTTTTTGGAATCAATTGTAATACCCAAGAATTTAAGGGCCGTAACTGGACCCTCAGATTTTTCTATTGCAATAGGAACCCCAAATTCAGATGCCATTGAATAAAAACAATCCCTTAACTTCAAACAAACATCCGAATCAGGAGGACCAACAAAAAGAAAATCATCCAAATAATGAACTACTGAAGAGGATCCAGACTTGAATTTAACAACCCATTCTAAAAAGGAACTAAAACACTCAAACAAAGAACAAGAAATAGAACAACCCATTGGGAGGCAAAGGTCAATGTAGAAAGACCCCTCAAAACAACAACCCAACTGATAATGTGAAGAAGGATGAACCGGAAGTAACCGAAAGGCAGCCTCAATATCCACTTTAGCCATTAACACAAATTGACCAGCCTCTCTAACCAGATTAACTGCCATATCAAATGATGTATAAGACACAGACGATAATTCATCCGGAATATCATCATTCACAGACCCACCCTTTGGAAAAGATAAGTGGTGAATAAGACTAAATTTACCAGGTTCCTTCTTAGGAACAACTCCTAAAGGTGAAATACGCAAATGGGGGATAGGAGAAACTTTAAAAGGACCTGCCATTCGACCCAAAGAAACCTCCTTCTCGAGCTTACTCCTAACAACATCTGGCCATTCCCTAGCAGACTTAAGGTTACCCCTGTACTGAACAACCCCCCCTGAAGATGGGATTCTAAAACCAAACTCAAAACCATGCAGCAATAACAAGGCCTTTTCACCAAAGCCCTTCTGTTTAGCGTAGAGTACGAGCCACAGCTCCATCCCGCTTAGCCTCACCGGAGTTAATCCCTTTTTCAGGAAGCTCCTGTGTTCCTCACAATTTATTCTTTTTGAAACACTTAATGGAAGGGTGGGTTCCCCCACACCCTGAGCATTCGTGTCTGAATTTACAGGACGATCCCCATTTACAGAACTTTTTGTTGAAAGCAAAACAGAAACCTTTTTTGACTGTTGCCGACGACCCACTTTGCAGAGACCCGCCGGCTCCCCCGCGAAAAGGCTGTGAAGACCTTAACGGGGTCATCACTTTTAGCCACAGTCCCATATCACGATCATCCCATTTCATTTCAGGCTTAACCGACAAACGTTGTCTAAATTGTTCATCATAAACCCACCAAGCCATACCCCCGTATGTTCTCTGAGCAGCGGCTATTTCATCTAAATAGCAAAAAAGGGCCGCGCCTTGATCAGGGAACTTAACAGCAAATACACTGGCATAAATAACAAAAGCCTGAAACCAGTTAGTAAATGTTTTTGGTAATTTTCTGTAACGTTTTTTCCTCTCCTCCTCCTCCTTCTTGGACGCATCCTTTTTTGAGTCTTCAGGTATCTCAAAAGACTGGTCAAGGGGAAGAAGAGAAAATAATTCAATAAACTCTCTCTTGCATATCTTTTCCCTTAACTCAACCGTCAAGTGCATACCCAAAGGCCCAATAGAACACAAACAAGACCTGGCCAAAGCCGTGTCAGCAATCTTAAGCTCAGGACCCCCAGACGCTTTATTATCAACATTAGCCACTTTTGGCTGGGACAAACCAACCACTTGAGATTGGGGTACCGACCCTACATCTTTTGTTCCCTCACCAGCAATCCCTAATACCCCATTTTGAGGAGCCAATCCAGGGGGAACCCATGAATTGGCGACTCCCCCCGAGACTTTAGCACCTTCTAACTTGGCTAACAAGTCCCTTAAACCCGCTACAACAGTTATTGATAAAGGATCAGCATGCACACCAACTGTTTCAACCCCCACCTTCAGATTCACAGCCCCAGATCCCTCATTACCTGTACCAAGATCCTGAGTCGCTGCAGACTGATCCCCTTGAGATGCAGCCGTAACCTTCTCTATATTCTGGAAACCAGCAGTCCTGGGTTCCGTATTAGCCATCAATTGTTGACCTTTTTCCGCCTGCAAAACAGAAACATGTTACAAACCCCCTGAAGGTGCCCAAATTCCAATGCCCCTACTAGCCGTAGACATACCCAACCTACTATCAACTAAAACACCCTTACCCCTCTTAGCAGATGAAACCTCAAACCCTTCTCCCCTTAAATCCCCATACCTCTTGCGTTGTCTACCTCTACCTTGAATTCTCCCAATCCCAGACCTGCTTGGACGTTGAACAGAATTAACCGAGCTATGAAATGTATTGTTATGCCTCTGTCCCATCATCCCCTGAAGACCAAAATTAAAATTGTTGGCTCACCCCTGTTTCTTCTCCCCTTGCATTAAAACGTTCCGCCCCCGGAACGCCGTCCTCCATATCAAGCCTGATATTTTCCGTCCAGGATTCCTGCAGACCATAAGCATCCCCACTTAGGCCGTCATTTCCCACCACTAAGAAACCGGGAGAATTCTCAGGCCGTGACCCAATCTCATTCCCTTCTAAAAGAAAAACATCGTTAGAGACAGGTAAATTTTTAACCACATCAACATTCCTACCCCTCAAATTTCTTAACTCACCCCTTAAAACCAAATCACTCGATACCCTGACTGACGGTCTAAACTGGCGAAGCGGGTTAACTAGACTGGGAGAAGGAGGAATAAAATCCTCCTCAGAAGAATCTAAATATAAGGCTAATTCTCCAACACCGTTATCAACCTCTGTATCATGCTGACTCTCACTGACTTCAAGCCCTTCCACCCTCTCGTCTAACACTCGATAAGCCTGTTCCTCAACATTACTACAAGGCCTTAAAATCTGTGCCGTTTTTGAAACATTATGTAACTGTTCTTCAACCGCCTGAGACAGCTCAGTCGAACCTGACACCTTCAATCCCTCACCCTTCTTTCTCACTAAAGCACTTTCTAACCTACCTGCACTCACTTGCTCCTTACCACCACTCGATAAACTAGGCCTCGGCGGGCCGTCACCTTTACCAACTTGCCTCTTCCCCTTAAATACTACTTTTTGACCTAAATTGGCCGTCTTACCCTTAGGCAAAGAATCACCCTTCTTTACAGGCACTTCAAATTGCTCCGGTAGGGAACAAGTGCTCCCAGACAGCATAGCAGTATCCGCAACCTCAGCTCCGGCCTGCCGACTTCCGGAACTAGAACTTGACTTCTTCCTCACGGCCACCTTTAACCCCGGACTGGGGCTGGATCTTCTCCGTCCGCCATTACTCCCCTCCGGATCCGGATTCGAAC
Source organism: Bombina bombina (assembly GCF_027579735.1). Classification (NCBI taxonomy): domain Eukaryota; kingdom Metazoa; phylum Chordata; class Amphibia; order Anura; family Bombinatoridae; genus Bombina; species Bombina bombina. The sequence continues at coordinate 1,031,489,725 of NC_069500.1, forward strand.
GAACTGGGGGCCTCGAACGCCTCACAGGTCTCAAAGCAGCATCCTCGATATCATCCCTCGGTTCGATAACCGGACTAAGCATTTTAGTTAATACATGTATATTATAAAAATGCTTCTATTCAAAACTGAAATGCATCCATGTGGATTCCAATTTTGTCTGGAATGTCCCCTTTAAGGATGTTGTTTAAACAATGCAACAATTACATAGTAGATGATGATTGCTTTACAAATAGTACATGAAGTTCAGCCTCAGAGATATCCTTTGATCCTCAACATTAAAGTACCTGACAAGTGAATTGACAGTAAAATATTATTGTAACTCTTTTTACGCCACCTGTCATAACCATGGACACAATTACCCAATAAGAGCTAGATTATGAGTGGGGCGCTATTTATCACTCCTCCTCGTGTGCTAATTATGCTAGAAGTAAACTTGTTGTCAGTGTCAGGTACTGCGCATATGACAAGTAGAAAGAAAAAAGTTTTCGCTCACATGCTAACCAGATGCGCGCAAAAGCCAAAGTTAGAATATCGCAACCGCATTTACATATTCCCCCAAAGAATTCAATGGAGAGCAAAAAGTGGGGAAAAAACTTGACATGAAATATTAATATTTCACATTCCAATTTTCTCCACATAGCAGAATATGTTCTATTAATTCATAAATACATATTTCTGTATATATGTAATTTTTTTTTGTAAAATATAGATCTATACACACACATACATATGTATATATATATATATATATGTACCCGGTAGAGTGTTGTGTGTGGTTGCGGTGTGTACAAACTAGGGACCTGCAGTCAGATTGACCAATACCATCAGGTAGTTATATATCGTAATTTGCACGACAAGTCAGTGGGAAAGTGTTTTTCAGTTTGAGTATGGCCATTACTACGGTACAACATAGGTAACTGCAGTTTTTGCTCATAACCTTTGAATATGCAAATCTTAAACAGTTTGTGATTACCGTACATATGAAATGATGGTTCCATGTTGCTGTTTGGTTACTACAGGGAGTGCAGAATTATTAGGCAAATGAGTATTTTGACCACATCATCCTCTTTATGCATGTTGTGTTACTCCAAGCTGTATAGGCTCGAAAGCCTACTACCAATTAAGCATATTAGGTGATGTGCATCTCTGTAATGAGAAGGGGTGTGGTCTAATGACATCAACACCCTATATCAGGTGTGCATAATTATTAGGCAACTTCCTTTCCTTTGGCAAAATGGGTCAAAAGAAGGACTTGACAGGCTCAGAAAAGTCAAAAATAGTGAGATATCTTGCAGAGGGGTGCAGCACTCTTAAAATTGCAAAGCTTCTGAAGCGTGATCATCGAACAATCAAGCGTTTCATTCAAAATAGTCAACAGGGTCGCAAGAAGCGTGTGGAAAAACCAAGGCGCAAAATAACTGCCCATGAACTGAGAAAAGTCAAGCGTTTGACCGGTTTGGCCATATTTCAGAGCTGCAACATCACTGGAGTGCCCAAAAGCACAAGGTGTGCAATACTCAGAGACATGGCCAAGGTAAGAAAGGCTGAAAGACGACCACCACTGAACAAGACACACAAGCTGAAACGTCAAGACTGGGCCAAGAAATATCTCAAGACTGATTTTTCTAAGGTTTTATGGACTGATGAAATGAGAGTGAGTCTTGATGGGCCAGATGGATGGGCCCGTGGCTGGATTGGTAAAGGGCAGAGAGCTCCAGTCCGACTCAGACGCCAGCAACGTGGAGGTGGAGTACTGGTTTGGGCTGGTATCATCAAAGATGAGCTTGTGGGGCCTTTTCGGGTTGAGGATGGAGTCAAGCTCAACTCCCAGTCCTACTGCCAGTTTCTGGAAGACACCTTCTTCAAGCAGTGGCACAGGAAGAAGTCTGCATCCTTCAAGAAAAACATGATTTTCATGCAGGACAATGCTCCATCACACGCGTCCAAGTACTCCACAGCGTGGCTGGCAAGAAAGGGTATAAAAGAAGAAAATCTAATGACATGGCCTCCTTGTTCACCTGATCTGAACCCCATTGAGAACCTGTGGTCCATCATCAAATGTGAGATTTACAAGGAGGGAAAACAGTACACCTCTCTGAACAGTGTCTGGGAGGCTGTGGTTGCTGCTGCACGCAATGTTGATGGTGAACAGATCAAAACACTGACAGAATCCATGGATGGCAGGCTTTTGAGTGTCCTTGCAAAGAAAGGTGGCTATATTGGTCACTGATTTGTTTTTGTTTTGTTTTTGAATGTCAGAAATGTATATTTGTGAATGTTGAGATGTTATATTGGTTTCACTGGTAAAAATAAATAATTGAAATGGGTATATATTTGTTTTTTGTTAAGTTGCCTAATAATTATGCACAGTAATAGTCACCTGCACACACAGATATCCCCCTAAAATAGCTATAACTAAAAACAAAATAAAAACTACTTCCAAAACTATTCAGCTTTGATATTAATGAGTTTTTTGGGTTCATTGAGAACATGGTTGTTGTTCAATAATAAAATTAATCCTCAAAAATACAACTTGCCTAATAATTCTGCACTCCCTGTATAATGTCACTAATTATTTTCATGAAGTTTTTGTATATATTGGCGCCCATTTAACAAGCTCCGTAGTGAGCTTCTGGGCACGTGTTTCTGGCGAGCCTTCAGACTCACCAGAAAAAGCAGTTATGCACACAAAGACCGCTGCTCCATAACCTGTCCGCCTGCTCTGAGCAGGCGGACAGACATCGCCGGAAATCAACCCGATCGAGTACGACTGGGTTGATTGACACCTCCTTGCTGGCGGCCCATTGGCCTCGAGTCTGCAGGGGGCAGCGTTGCACCAGCAGCTCTTGTGAGCTGCTGGTGCAATGCTGAATACGGAGAGCGTATTGCTATCCGCATTCAGCGAGGTCTTACGGATCTAATCTGCACTGTCGAATCAGGTCCGGCAGACTTTGTTAAATAGAAGCCATAGTCTTGACATGTCAATATTATGATCACTGTTTGTTTACTATTGTTACAAGGTTGTTACCATGACTCCATTTTGGCGTTTTTTTGGGGGAGGGGTTTACTATGTTTGTTTGCTATATATTGGATGAGATGTCATTACACTTTGTCTGAGGAAGGGGATATTTTGTCCCCGAAACGTCACTATATTTTCACAGTAAAAAGTGTGTTTTAAAAAAGACCAGTGAGTGCAAGTTTTTGTTACTTCTGTTTATCCTGTACTAGCACCTGTGTTCTAATATGTATATATACAGTTATATATATAGGAGTATGTATTTAAAATACTTTAGAACATATTGCCCTAAGTGAAGAACATTGGAATTTGAAATATTGCCAGTAGATACATTTTTTTAAATATGAATATTGCATAAACATGATATTTTATGTTTTCAGCTATTTGACTGCAAAAGGCTCCAATGCACTTATATATATTTCTAGATATGTATTTATGCATTTATATGTGTATATACTGTATGTCTGTAAAAACATTTATACACACACATATATATATATATATATATATATATATATATATATATAGGTGGCCCTCGTTTTACAACGGTTCAATTTACACCGTTTCAGAATAACAACCTTTTTTTCCAGTCATGTGACTGCTATTGAAAAGCATTGAGAAGCAGTGCATTTATTAAAATAGCCAGTGGGTGGAGCTGTCCGCTGGTGTTGCAGCAAAGCCAAGCAAGCTGAAATTAATCAGTTTAACCAAACCTGAGCTATTGAGCAGATTTCAAAGGAACAAGATCTTCCTGTCTATAAAACAGTCCAGATTGGAATGCATAGATAGAACTGTTTGCAGAAAAATGCAAGTGAAGTCTGTGTTGTGTGATTATTTTGTTAGGTTTATAATGCTGTTTAGCAAATCTTTTTGTTCATTTAACTTAGTTTAATTATATAGTCTGTGTTGTGTGATTATTTTATTAGGTTTATAATGTTGTTTAGCATTTATAGTCTTCATTTCAAAGCTTTAAAAATAATGTATTAGGTGTTACTTATGACAATTTTGAGAGGAGCCTGGAACCTATCTCCCTCACTTCCCATTGACTTACATTATAAACTGGGTTTCAATTTACAACGGTTTCTATTTACAACCATTCCTTCTGGAACCTAACCCCGGCGTAAACTGAGGGCTACCTGTATATATATATATATATATATATATATATATATATATATATATATATATATATATATATATATATATATAAATATATATATATATATATACACACACATATTTAGACATGTATATGTATGAATCTCTATGTTAAAGCCTTTTGCCTGCCTTTTTTTTTTTCTAACGACTGAGACCTCATATCTTTGAGCTTTATAACTGTTTTATGCAATTTTATAAAAAAAAAATCATTTTTATTAGATGGTGTTATAACAAGTGTAACTGTACTTTTTAATGTATTTTTTATGTATTTTGTGCCACTTTTTATTTGAGCGTAACAGTTAACCAGAGCTCTTAAGTTGCGCTAACCCAACGAGCGTCAATACCGCTTGAGCAAACACATTTACTTTTAACTTGTAACAGACGCACTACTTTCAATGCGTGCAAACTCCTGCGATAAACCCGTTATCACTTGTGCGCAACTGTTGGTGTGCCACTTGTAATCTAGCCCTAATTAAGCAATGCACTGACTCTTTTCTTTGCTGATGGTTGTCTCCTTTAGCTTTTTCAATTATGTCTTTATTTTTGTCTACAAGAACCCTGTATCATTTTCAATCCCAGATGACCAAAGTTTTGTCTCATTTAAGCAGTAGGTATCTTAATTTGGATTTCCGGATGAATAATGTTTCTGCACACTTTTTCAGTTTATACAAATACATTTTATAAATTATTTTCACTAAAAACCGAAAATGCATAACTCTTATCAATCATATAGATCATAAATATATTGAAAAGAACTAGACCAACACATATTATCCCTGAGAAAAAACTAATTTCATCATTTTAGTCCAAGAGTATAATCCATTTATTATAACTCTTTTCTCAATATTCTTCAGCCAATTGACTATCCTTGTGCTAATATTGTCAGCAATTCCAAGCTCTTTAGTAAAATAATCTCCCACATAGCACTGTTTCAGAAGCTTTTATAAAACCAGAATACATGAACCAAACTGATGTTTTCTAGGTTCCTACTTATAGGAATAGGAAAGTCGAGATTAAACTTACATGATTCAGATAGAGCAAGTAATTTTAAGACACTTTTAAATTCACTTCCATTTTCAGATGTGCTTCGTTCTCTTGGTATCCCTTGTTGAAAATGAATATGCACATATCTTACACTAGCGGGAGCTAGCTGCTGATTGGTGCCTGCACATATTTGTCTCTTGTGATTAGCTAACAAGATTTAGCTGCCAGTAGTGCAATACTGTTCCTTTAGCAAAGGATAACAAGAGAATGAAGCAATTTTGAAAATAGAAGTAGATTGGAAAGTTGTTTAAAACTGTATGTTCTATCCAAAACACGAAATAAAATGTTGGGGTTTCCTGTCCATTAAACATAGAAACAAATTAAATTAATTTGAAATTATTCCTTTCCAATAAAACCATACCAACTCCCCAATCAAAACTTGTTTTGTTTTAAAGTTCTGAAAATAATCCCTTATGATTGCTTCTAATAACTTACCCAATACTGATGTCAGGCATATTGCTCTGAAACACGCAGAATGTGCTATGCTACAACCATGTCAGCTTTACACCAGACCTATCGTATTATACCTAAGGATTATTGAGTTCTGAAAATTAAATGTGGAGTTTTGTTTAGTATATTATTTTAAAACTTCTTTTTGACATAATCTAGAGTCAACCAAGTTTATTGTAATTTGAAAGAATGTGTATTGGCTCTTCCACTTGTTTCATTTGCATTTACAAAAACACAAATTAAAGCAAACAGAATAAATTACCTATCTTGTACATGTCCTTCTGTAATACTTATCAACAAAGATGTCACATTAAAGGGTTTTAACAGAAAACCAAAAGGCTATAGTGGCACCTTTACAATGGGAATATGAATCATCTTTCTCTGCCTCTAATCGTCCTATATTATTCTGTAGTAAAACAGGATAGGTAGGAAAGCTTGTTGAGTGTTACACTAGGACAGTGTTTTTCAACAGCAGCCCTCAAGTACCCCCAACAGGCGCGGTTTTCATTATAGCTGAAGCAGTGCACAGATGAAGTAATCAGCTGATCAGTAACATCATGGTAACTAACATGCTCTCATCCATCAGCTGATTATTTCACCTGCGCACTAGTTCAGCTGTAATAAAAACCTGGCCTGTTGGGGGTACTTGATGACCACGGTTGAGAAACAATGCACTAGGGCACAAGTCAAGATATGGCAATTATAGTTCACTTTGCTTTTCTTAAAGGGACAGTCAACACCAGATTTTTTGTTGTTTAAAAAGAAAGATAATCCCTTTATTACCCAATCTCCAGTTTTGCATAACCAACACAGTTATAATAATACAAGTTTTACCTCTGTAATTACCTTGTATTTAAAGCTTCTGCTGACTGCCCCCTTATTTCAGTTCTTTTGACAGACTTGCATTATAGCCAATCAGTGCTCACTCCTAGGTCACTTCACGTGCATGAGCTCAATTTTATCTATATGAAACACATGAACTAATGCCCTTTAGTGGTCAAAATGCATTCAGATTAGAGGCAGTCTTCAAGAGAACAAAGCAAAATTGGTGATAAAAGTACATTGGGATGTTGTTTAAAATTACATGCTTTATTTAAATCATGAAAGTTTGTTTGGACTTGACTGCCCCATTAATTTCAAGTTACCTTGGCTCATTCTAGTAGTACTTAACCAATTTAGTTTCAGTCAAGGCATGCTTGTCTACTTTGAGGGGAAGAAGGATGAATGCTTGTTATAGGGATGTTAAACAGAAAATACATGCTAAACATAATGATGTATTCAAAGATTAGCCCTAGCATAGTATGTACAATTTTAGATTTGTATTAGTTGTTTAAATACTGAAAATATAAATGTAAAGATTTATTTTCTATAAAGTAATGGGCTCTTTCATGTTTGAACTAGTTTTCTATTTATCTATGTTTGTACAAAAAAAAACTGTGAAAATATTTTTAGATAGTGCTAAGCGCCACACACCATTGTTTGGAGTGTCTCTTTTTTTTTTTTTTTTTTGTCCCTAATTGTCATTGGCAAGAAAGATAGATAAGGGGGGCAGTTTAAACATGGCAGTGCACATTACTTTATAGAGACTCAGTGGAATTTAGAAAAACAACTATTTCAATAGTTAAACTACATGAATAGTAAACAAAAATAATGAAAGTATATTGCAAAGTTTTTTTTTAACTACACATAATTAAACATTTCATATTACAGTCCTATACTGTTTAATATAACTTTAACTTTAATATATGATCTGCACATTGATTTTGATGCAATATGACAAATAAATAGCAGTTGACCTCGCTTTGTTTATAGTCTCAATGAAATATCAATTAGAATGAACCTGAAGTTAAAGAGATAGGAACGTCAAAATCAAAATTTATGCTTACCTGATAAATGTATTTATTTCCAGGCATGGAGAGTCCACGCATCATTCCAATTACTAGTGAGGAGAACCAATAATCAAGCTAGAGGACAAAGAATGAAAGGGAGGGAGAACAAGACAGGCGGACCTAAACCGGAGGCACCACCGCTTTAAAGAACTTTTCTCCCAAAAGAAGCCTCAGCCGAGGCAAAAGTATAAAATTTGGAAAAAGTAGGAATAGAGGACCATGTGGCCACCTTGCAAATTTGCTCCACCTAAGCTTAATTTTTGAAAGCCCAGGAAGAAGAAACAGCTCTAGTGGAATGAGCTGCAATTCTCTCAGGAGGCTGTTGTCCAGCTGTCTCATAAGCTAAACGAATAAAATTTCTCAACCAGAGAGAAAGAGTGGTAGAAGTGGCCTTCTGACCATTACGCTTACCAGAGAAAACAACGAACAGGGCAGAAGTCTACCGAAAATCTTTAGTTGCTTGAAGGTAAAATTTTAAAGCATGCACAACATCCAAGTTATGCAAAAGAAGTTCCTTTTGGGAAGAAGAATTGGGACAAAAATAGGGAACAATTTCCTGATTAATAGTGCGATCCAACACTACCTTAGGAAGAAACCCCAGCTTAGTACAGAGGACCGCCTTATCAGCATGAAAAAACAATTTATGTAAGAACTTACCAGATAAATTCATTTCTTTCATGGTGGCAAGGGTCCATGAGCTAGTGACGTATGGGATGTACATTCCTACCAGGAGTTTCCCAAACCTCAAATGCCTATAAATACACCTCCCACCTCACTCATACCTCAGTTTAAAGTATAGCCAAGTTAGTAAGGTGTAAAAAGGAGTAAAAGCATAAAACAAGAGGAACAAGATAAATAAATTGCTTTATATAGAAAAAACATAACCCCCCCAAAATTCGGTGGGTCTCATGAACTCTTGCCACCATGAAAAAAAATTAATTTATCAGGTAAGTTTTTACATAAATTATGTTTTCTTTTATATAGGTGGCAAGAGTCCATGAGTTAGTGACGTATGGGATATAATACCCAATATGTGGAAGTCCACGAGTCACAAGAGAAGGAGGGATAAAATAAAAACAGCTATTTCTCTTGTTAAGTGTATCCAGTCCACGGATCATCCATTACTTATGGGATATTAACTCCTCCCCAACAGGAAGTGCAAGAGGATTCACCCAGCAGAGCTGCTATATAGCTCCTCCCCTAACTGCCATTACCAGTCATTCTCTTGCACCCAACGAATAGATAGGATGTGTGAGAGGACTGTGGTGATTATACTTAGTTTCATACCTTCAATCAAAAGTTTGTTATTTTATAATAGCACCGGAGTGTGTTATTCCTTCTCTGGTAGAATTTGAAGAAGAATCTACCTGAGTTTTTCTATGATTTTAGCCGGAGTAGTTAAGATCATATTGCTGTTTCTCGGCCATCTGAGGAGAGGTAAACTTCAGATCAGGGGACAGCGGGCAGATTAATCTGCAAAGAGGTATGTAGCAGCTTATTATTTTCTGACAATGGAATTGATGAGAAAATTCTGCCATACCGATATAATGTAAACTCAGCCTTAAATGCAGTAGCAGCAACTGGTATCAGGCTGTCATGTATGTATATTTTACACTTCAGTATTCTGGGGAATGGCACTTCACTGGAATTATACTGTATGCATAAAACTTTAGCCTAATTTGCAGGGACTAGCAACAGGCTTTTTAATAACACTCAATTTATTAATGTTAAACGTTTTTTGCTGGCATGTAAAATCGTTTAATTTTCTGAGGTACTGGGTGAAAAAATGTTTTGGGCACTATTTTTTTCCACTTGGCAGTCGTTTTATTTAATTTATGACAGTTTACTGATCTCTCTCACTGTTATGTGTGAGGGGGAGGGGCCTTTTTTGGTGCTTTTGCTACGCATCAAAAAATTCAGTCAGAAGTTTATTGTCTTCCCTGCATGATCCGGTTCATCTCTACAGAACTCAGGGGTCTTCAAAACTTGTTTTGAGGGAGGTAATCACTCACAGCAGAGCTGTGAGATTGTAGTTGACTGTGATAAAAAAACGTTTATTTCTGTATTTTTTTTTTTTTCTGCTATCAGGGTTAGTTATCCTTTGCTAATGGGAGCAATCCTTTGCTAAAATTGTGTTTTTTACAAAGACTTGATGCTATAACTTTTCATAAATTTAAGCTGGAAAACCTCTGTGTATTACTAGGGGAGGTGTTAGCGGCTCTGAATGATTGTAACACAGTTGCAATACCAGAGAAAATGTGTAGGTTTTGATACAAGTTAATGGTACATTTCAGTCAAAATTAAAATGCACACAGATGAATTACATCTTTGGATAAAAACATGACCTTTAAAGTCGTCAATCCCCGGCCTAACCTTATAACAATTAATAAATAACTTAATTACAATAAATAAGGAGTTACACACAACTTTGGTATAAAAATTGGCTGCAGCCATTTTATTAACAACATAAGTTAAATATTGTGTAATAAATATTTTCAAACATTTAACAGAACATACCTGATGTTCATAAATAACATTCAAATCAAACTGTCAATTCCCCACAGCCGTGCTAGTTCCCAAACCCACAAAACAAGATGGCCGTTATTCAAAAACTGGACTCAACTATATCCCCGTTGAGTCCGTCCAAGGACACCTACACTTTAATAGGGAACCCCTTGCCCCTATAAAACCAGTTGCCCACTCACCCTTTGGAGAGGCAACTACTTAAAATCCTCAAAATCACTTGGCCATATTGCTTACCATATTTGTCTGGGAACTAGCACCCCCGCCTTGCTGCGACAAACACGAAACAAGGAAGGAAAAACAAAATTAGGGAGGGAGGGAGCACTTTCCACATAGGTTTGATAATTAATCTGATGACAGATTCTCCCGCTCTTTCCTTAAAAACGTAACAGCGCGTGCTAAGCCCGCCCCTTTACAGGTACCAACCAATCACACACTAGGCCTAATTCCTCCAACGGTCAAGTCCCCTTCCCGTTACTTCGAACTCCCAGGGGCTCCCTGACCTTTAAAGTCATCAATCCCCGGCCTAACCTTATAACAATTATTAAATAACTTAATTACAATAAATAAGGAGTTACACACAACTTTGGTATAAAAATTGGCCGCAGCCATATTATTAACAACATAAGTTAAATATTGTGTAATAAATATTTTCAAACATTTAACAGAACATACCTGATGTTCATAAATAACATTCAAATCAAACTGTCAATTCCCCACAGCAGTGCTAGTTCCCAAACCCACAAAACAAGATGGCCGTTATTCAAAAACTGGACTCAACTATATCCCCGTTGAGTCCGTCCAAGGACACCTACACTTTAATAGGGAACCCCTTGCCCCTATAAAACCAGTTGCCCACTCACCCCATGGAGAGGCAACTACTTAAAATCCTCAAAATCACTTGGCCATATTGCTTACCATATTTGTCTGGGAACTAGCACCCCCGCCACCGACTGGACTGACCGAACAGCCCAGTCCCGCCAAACCCAAAATTTTGCCCAACGCTTCTTTTATATCAAAAAGAAATAGCTGCAGCCCAAATTGGTTAAAATGTACACCATCTTTTAGGTAGAATTCCTCGGCCCTTTCTACTTCGAAATCTGGGTGGAAAACAACACCTCCCCCCAACCTTTTAACGAGAGCTAACTATTTTGTTAACTTTCTTGCGGCTCTTTTCTAACCTATCATAATCCCGCGCTGATCTCCAAACCAGCCGAGGAGTAATCTGTGACCAGACTATTTTTATTCCAGGATAAAGCTCCTTTATATTGCCCAAATCCCTTTTAATTCTTCTCACTAATTCTTTTTGAGGAATCATGCCTAAATCATTTCCCCCCAAATGCAATATCAAAACATCAGGGTTATGAAAAACCTTGCTATAATCTAGAAACACAGGAAACAAGAGTTCCCAGCACATGCCCCTAATCCCAAACCATTTGACCTCCCATTGACCAACTGGACACCCGAGCTGAAGGCCGCCCATTTTCTTACTGGCCTCAGCATTGGCCCAGTATATAAATGAATGTCCCATCACCCATACGATCCTCACACCTAAAATAAAAGAAATAAAAGAGTATTCAGGATGATTTCAGCTCAAACATTTTTTTTTTTATACCCTCAAATCAGGTCTAACATAAGATTTATAACGACTTGAACCCCATCTACCGATCTTTTTCACTATGTCCTCTCTGAGACCTAACATAGCAGCTTCAGTAGCAGCTCCAATCCGGAATGAGTGAGACCCGAACTCTAATGGATTAAAACCCAATAAAACAATTGATCCCTTCAAAATGGTTCTAAATTGATACTGTGACAAAAAGGAACCATCTGAGTGAACCAACAAAGGGCCATCTTGCAAAGGCCGTATGGACCCATAAAGCATCATTACCTGACAAGGACATATCTCTCCACCACTAGGGAACAGCACTATATTCTTGCCTTTCCCATAGATGTCCGTTTTACTACTTCTCAGTAAGATTTCTACCCTGCTCTCGTTCCATATTACATCTTCTTTTTGTAAACCCCCTGAAACTTTCTTGCTAGGGCTTACCAATTCAGAAAGTCTAAAAGCCCCAAAAAAGGCCAATACAAAGGCCGTTCTGAACAATATTACTTTGAATCCTGATGCACAAACCTCAGCCAATACTAACCAAAAAATTTTAAGTAAAGAAAATGTAATAGGCCTTCTCTTATCTCTAACCTTTGCCTTTTTCTTCAAACCTTTAAGAACTTGACGTACCCAAAAAACCTTTGTAATGTCAGACAGACCTAATAAACGGAATCTAAAAGCTAGGGCCGCCAATCTTTTCTCCATATTAGATGGTGACAAACCCAAAGTTCCCCAATGACACATCCATCCCAATAAGCAACCCATGACATCATCAGACCCTTCTTTGATTTCAGACTGACATAACCACCTTTCCCATTCCTTCCAAACTGATACATAGGAAGTCCAAGTACCTGGAGCCAAAGACTTTTTAATTAATTCAGCCAATCCTCCATCCCAAGCTTCCAAAGTTGGTCTGGAAACATCGCTCCAGCTACATCCGCTTGAGGAGCCAGTTCTCGAAAGCGACACCACTGTGAACGAGATAAAGAATCTGCTATCAAATTAAGCTTACCAGGGATATGCTTTGCCCTGACAAAAACATTCATACTTAAACATTTCAAGACCAATACTCTAAATAAACGCAAAACTGGTAATGATGATGCAGATAAAGAATTAATAGCAGAAACCACGCCCATATTATCCGTATGGAACAATATGGATTTATTCACCAAATCAACTTCCCACACAAACAGAGCCACCAGAATCGGGAATAGTTCAAGGAAAACTAGGTTCCTAGTTAAACCCAACTCGACCCACTCTTGAGGCCACACCTCTGCACACCAATGACCTTGAAAATAAGCCCTGAAACCAACACCACCAGCTGCATCTGTTATCAAATCCAAATCAACATTAGAGATCCTAGCTTCCATAAATATTGCAACACCATTAAAATTTTTAAGGAACTCCAACCAAACTTTCAAATCACCCTTGTGGCCTTTTTTAATCCTTACAAAATGATGAGGCTTACTAACACCAGACGTAGCCAGTGACATTCTTCTAGAAAAAACTCTACCAATGGGAATGAATCTGCAAGAAAAATTCAATTTTCCCAGCAGAGATTGCATTTCTCTCAAAGTCACCTTACGGACCACCAAAAAATGCTGAATCATTTCTGACAAATCCACGATCTTTTCCACAGGTAAACTACATTCCATTTTTTTGGAATCAATTGTAATACCCAAGAATTTAAGGGCCGTAACTGGACCCTCAGATTTTTCTATTGCAATAGGAACCCCAAATTCAGATGCCATTGAATAAAAACAATCCCTTAACTTCAAACAAACATCCGAATCAGGAGGACCAACAAAAAGAAAATCATCCAAATAATGAACTACTGAAGAGGATCCAGACTTGAATTTAACAACCCATTCTAAAAAGGAACTAAAACACTCAAACAAAGAACAAGAAATAGAACAACCCATTGGGAGGCAAAGGTCAATGTAGAAAGACCCCTCAAAACAACAACCAACTGATAATGTGAAGAAGGATGAACCGGAAGTAACCGAAAGGCAGCCTCAATATCCACTTTAGCCATTAACACAAATTGACCAGCCTCTCTAACCAGATTAACTGCCATATCAAATGATGTATAAGACACAGACGATAATTCATCCGGAATATCATCATTCACAGACCCACCCTTTGGAAAAGATAAGTGGTGAATAAGACTAAATTTACCAGGTTCCTTCTTAGGAACAACTCCTAAAGGTGAAATACGCAAATGGGGGATAGGAGAAACTTTAAAAGGACCTGCCATTCGACCCAAAGAAACCTCCTTCTCGAGCTTACTCCTAACAACATCTGGCCATTCCCTAGCAGACTTAAGGTTACCCCTGTACTGAACAACCCCCCCTGAAGATGGGATTCTAAAACCAAACTCAAAACCATGCAGCAATAACAAGGCCTTTTCACCAAAGCCCTTCTGTTTAGCGTAGAGTACGAGCCACAGCTCCATCCCGCTTAGCCTCACCGGAGTTAATCCCTTTTTCAGGAAGCTCCTGTGTTCCTCACAATTTATTCTTTTTGAAACACTTAATGGAAGGGTGGGTTCCCCCACACCCTGAGCATTCGTGTCTGAATTTACAGGACGATCCCCATTTACAGAACTTTTTGTTGAAAGCAAAACAGAAACCTTTTTTGACTGTTGCCGACGACCCACTTTGCAGAGACCCGCCGGCTCCCCCGCGAAAAGGCTGTGAAGACCTTAACGGGGTCATCACTTTTAGCCACAGTCCCATATCACGATCATCCCATTTCATTTCAGGCTTAACCGACAAACGTTGTCTAAATTGTTCATCATAAACCCACCAAGCCATACCCCCGTATGTTCTCTGAGCAGCGGCTATTTCATCTAAATAGCAAAAAAGGGCCGCGCCTTGATCAGGGAACTTAACAGCAAATACACTGGCATAAATAACAAAAGCCTGAAACCAGTTAGTAAATGTTTTTGGTAATTTTCTGTAACGTTTTTTCCTCTCCTCCTCCTCCTTCTTGGACGCATCCTTTTTTGAGTCTTCAGGTATCTCAAAAGACTGGTCAAGGGGAAGAAGAGAAAATAATTCAATAAACTCTCTCTTGCATATCTTTTCCCTTAACTCAACCGTCAAGTGCATACCCAAAGGCCCAATAGAACACAAACAAGACCTGGCCAAAGCCGTGTCAGCAATCTTAAGCTCAGGACCCCCAGACGCTTTATTATCAACATTAGCCACTTTTGGCTGGGACAAACCAACCACTTGAGATTGGGGTACCGACCCTACATCTTTTGTTCCCTCACCAGCAATCCCTAATACCCCATTTTGAGGAGCCAATCCAGGGGGAACCCATGAATTGGCGACTCCCCCCGAGACTTTAGCACCTTCTAACTTGGCTAACAAGTCCCTTAAACCCGCTACAACAGTTATTGATAAAGGATCAGCATGCACACCAACTGTTTCAACCCCCACCTTCAGATTCACAGCCCCAGATCCCTCATTACCTGTACCAAGATCCTGAGTCGCTGCAGACTGATCCCCTTGAGATGCAGCCGTAACCTTCTCTATATTCTGGAAACCAGCAGTCCTGGGTTCCGTATTAGCCATCAATTGTTGACCTTTTTCCGCCTGCAAAACAGAAACATGTTACAAACCCCCTGAAGGTGCCCAAATTCCAATGCCCCTACTAGCCGTAGACATACCCAACCTACTATCAACTAAACACCCTTACCCCTCTTAGCAGATGAAACCTCAAACCCTTCTCCCCTTAAATCCCCATACCTCTTGCGTTGTCTACCTCTACCTTGAATTCTCCCAATCCCAGACCTGTTTGGACGTTGAACAGAATTAACCGAGCTATGAAATGTATTGTTATGCCTCTGTCCCATCATCCCCTGAAGACCAAAATTAAAATTGTTGGCTCACCCCTGTTTCTTCTCCCCTTGCATTAAAACGTTCCGCCCCCGGAACGCCGTCCTCCATATCAAGCCTGATATTTTCCGTCCAGGATTCCTGCAGACCATAAGCATCCCCACTTAGGCCGTCATTTCCCACCACTAAGAAACCGGGAGAATTCTCAGGCCGTGACCCAATCTCATTCCCTTCTAAAAGAAAAACATCGTTAGAGACAGGTAAATTTTTAACCACATCAACATTCCTACCCCTCAAATTTCTTAACTCACCCCTTAAAACCAAATCACTCGATACCCTGACTGACGGTCTAAACTGGCGAAGCGGGTTAACTAGACTGGGAGAAGGAGGAATAAAATCCTCCTCAGAAGAATCTAAATATAAGGCTAATTCTCCAACACCGTTATCAACCTCTGTATCATGCTGACTCTCACTGACTTCAAGCCCTTCCACCCTCTCGTCTAACACTCGATAAGCCTGTTCCTCAACATTACTACAAGGCCTTAAAATCTGTGCCGTTTTTGAAACATTATGTAACTGTTCTTCAACCGCCTGAGACAGCTCAGTCGAACCTGACACCTTCAATCCCTCACCCTTCTTTCTCACTAAAGCACTTTCTAACCTACCTGCACTCACTTGCTCCTTACCACCACTCGATAAACTAGGCCTCGGCGGGCCGTCACCTTTACCAACTTGCCTCTTCCCCTTAAATACTACTTTTTGACCTAAATTGGCCGTCTTACCCTTAGGCAAAGAATCACCCTTCTTTACAGGCACTTCAAATTGCTCCGGTAGGGAACAAGTGCTCCCAGACAGCATAGCAGTATCCGCAACCTCAGCTCCGGCCTGCCGACTTCCGGAACTAGAACTTGACTTCTTCCTCACGGCCACCTTTAACCCCGGACTGGGGCTGGATCTTCTCCGTCCGCCATTACTCCCCTCCGGATCCGGATTCGAACGAACTGGGGGCCTCGAACGCCTCACAGGTCTCAAAGCAGCATCCTCGATATCATCCCTCGGTTCGATAACCGGACTAAGCATTTTAGTTAATACATGTATATTATAAAAATGCTTCTATTCAAAACTGAAATGCATCCATGTGGATTCCAATTTTGTCTGGAATGTCCCCTTTAAGGATGTTGTTTAAACAATGCAACAATTACATAGTAGATGATGATTGCTTTACAAATAGTACATGAAGTTCAGCCTCAGAGATATCCTTTGATCCTCAACATTAAAGTACCTGACAAGTGAATTGACAGTAAAATATTATTGTAACTCTTTTTACGCCACCTGTCATAACCATGGACACAATTACCCAATAAGAGCTAGATTATGAGTGGGGCGCTATTTATCACTCCTCCTCGTGTGCTAATTATGCTAGAAGTAAACTTGTTGTCAGTGTCAGGTACTGCGCATATGACAAGTAGAAAGAAAAAAGTTTTCGCTCACATGCTAACCAGATGCGCGCAAAAGCCAAAGTTAGAATATCGCAACCGCATTTACATATTCCCCCAAAGAATTCAATGGAGAGCAAAAAGTGGGGAAAAAACTTGACATGAAATATTAATATTTCACATTCCAATTTTCTCCACATAGCAGAATATGTTCTATTAATTCATAAATACATATTTCTGTATATATGTAATTTTTTTTTGTAAAATATAGATCTATACACACACATACATATGTATATATATATATATATATGTACCCGGTAGAGTGTTGTGTGTGGTTGCGGTGTGTACAAACTAGGGACCTGCAGTCAGATTGACCAATACCATCAGGTAGTTATATATCGTAATTTGCACGACAAGTCAGTGGGAAAGTGTTTTTCAGTTTGAGTATGGCCATTACTACGGTACAACATAGGTAACTGCAGTTTTTGCTCATAACCTTTGAATATGCAAATCTTAAACAGTTTGTGATTACCGTACATATGAAATGATGGTTCCATGTTGCTGTTTGGTTACTACAGGGAGTGCAGAATTATTAGGCAAATGAGTATTTTGACCACATCATCCTCTTTATGCATGTTGTGTTACTCCAAGCTGTATAGGCTCGAAAGCCTACTACCAATTAAGCATATTAGGTGATGTGCATCTCTGTAATGAGAAGGGGTGTGGTCTAATGACATCAACACCCTATATCAGGTGTGCATAATTATTAGGCAACTTCCTTTCCTTTGGCAAAATGGGTCAAAAGAAGGACTTGACAGGCTCAGAAAAGTCAAAAATAGTGAGATATCTTGCAGAGGGGTGCAGCACTCTTAAAATTGCAAAGCTTCTGAAGCGTGATCATCGAACAATCAAGCGTTTCATTCAAAATAGTCAACAGGGTCGCAAGAAGCGTGTGGAAAAACCAAGGCGCAAAATAACTGCCCATGAACTGAGAAAAGTCAAGCGTTTGACCGGTTTGGCCATATTTCAGAGCTGCAACATCACTGGAGTGCCCAAAAGCACAAGGTGTGCAATACTCAGAGACATGGCCAAGGTAAGAAAGGCTGAAAGACGACCACCACTGAACAAGACACACAAGCTGAAACGTCAAGACTGGGCAAAGAAAAATTTCAAGACTGATTTTTCTAAGGTTTTATGGACTGATGAAATGAGAGTGAGTCTTGATGGGCCAGATGGATGGGCCCGTGGCTGGATTGGTAAAGGGCAGAGAGCTCCAGTCCGACTCAGACGCCAGCAACGTGGAGGTGGAGTACTGGTTTGGGCTGGTATCATCAAAGATGAGCTTGTGGGGCCTTTTCGGGTTGAGGATGGAGTCAAGCTCAACTCCCAGTCCTACTGCCAGTTTCTGGAAGACACCTTCTTCAAGCAGTGGCACAGGAAGAAGTCTGCATCCTTCAAGAAAAACATGATTTTCATGCAGGACAATGCTCCATCACACGCGTCCAAGTACTCCACAGCGTGGCTGGCAAGAAAGGGTATAAAAGAAGAAAATCTAATGACATGGCCTCCTTGTTCACCTGATCTGAACCCCATTGAGAACCTGTGGTCCATCATCAAATGTGAGATTTACAAGGAGGGAAAACAGTACACCTCTCTGAACAGTGTCTGGGAGGCTGTGGTTGCTGCTGCACGCAATGTTGATGGTGAACAGATCAAAACACTGACAGAATCCATGGATGGCAGGCTTTTGAGTGTCCTTGCAAAGAAAGGTGGCTATATTGGTCACTGATTTGTTTTTGTTTTGTTTTTGAATGTCAGAAATGTATATTTGTGAATGTTGAGATGTTATATTGGTTTCACTGGTAAAAATAAATAATTGAAATGGGTATATATTTGTTTTTTGTTAAGTTGCCTAATAATTATGCACAGTAATAGTCACCTGCACACACAGATATCCCCCTAAAATAGCTATAACTAAAAACAAAGTAAAAACTACTTCCAAAACTATTCAGCTTTGATATTAATGAGTTTTTTGGGTTCATTGAGAACATGGTTGTTGTTCAATAATAAAATTAATCCTCAAAAATACAACTTGCCTAATAATTCTGCACTCCCTGTATAATGTCACTAATTATTTTCATGAAGTTTTTGTATATATTGGCGCCCATTTAACAAGCTCCGTAGTGAGCTTCTGGGCACGTGTTTCTGGCGAGCCTTCAGACTCACCAGAAAAAGCAGTTATGCACACAAAGACCGCTGCTCCATAACCTGTCCGCCTGCTCTGAGCAGGCGGACAGACATCGCCGGAAATCAACCCGATCGAGTACGACTGGGTTGATTGACACCTCCTTGCTGGCGGCCCATTGGCCTCGAGTCTGCAGGGGGCAGCGTTGCACCAGCAGCTCTTGTGAGCTGCTGGTGCAATGCTGAATACGGAGAGCGTATTGCTATCCGCATTCAGCGAGGTCTTACGGATCTAATCTGCACTGTCGAATCAGGTCCGGCAGACTTTGTTAAATAGAAGCCATAGTCTTGACATGTCAATATTATGATCACTGTTTGTTTACTATTGTTACAAGGTTGTTACCATGACTCCATTTTGGCGTTTTTTTGGGGGAGGGGTTTACTATGTTTGTTTGCTATATATTGGATGAGATGTCATTACACTTTGTCTGAGGAAGGGGATATTTTGTCCCCGAAACGTCACTATATTTTCACAGTAAAAAGTGTGTTTTAAAAAAGACCAGTGAGTGCAAGTTTTTGTTACTTCTGTTTATCCTGTACTAGCACCTGTGTTCTAATATGTATATATACAGTTATATATATAGGAGTATGTATTTAAAATACTTTAGAACATATTGCCCTAAGTGAAGAACATTGGAATTTGAAATATTGCCAGTAGATACATTTTTTTAAATATGAATATTGCATAAACATGATATTTTATGTTTTCAGCTATTTGACTGCAAAAGGCTCCAATGCACTTATATATATTTCTAGATATGTATTTATGCATTTATATGTGTATATACTGTATGTCTGTAAAAACATTTATACACACACATATATATATATATATATATATATATATATATACAGGTGGCCCTCGTTTTACAACGGTTCAATTTACACCGTTTCAGAATAACAACCTTTTTTTCCAGACATGTGACTGCTATTGAAAAGCATTGAGAAGCAGTGCATTTATTAAAATAGCCAGTGGGTGGAGCTGTCCGCTGGTGTTGCAGCAAAGCCAAGCAAGCTGAAATTAATCAGTTTAACCAAACCTGAGCTATTGAGCAGATTTCAAAGGAACAAGATCTTCCTGTCTATAAAACAGTCCAGATTGGAATGCATAGATAGAACTGTTTGCAGAAAAATGCAAGTGAAGTCTGTGTTGTGTGATTATTTTGTTAGGTTTATAATGCTGTTTAGCAAATCTTTTTGTTCATTTAACTTAGTTTAATTATATAGTCTGTGTTGTGTGATTATTTTATTAGGTTTATAATGTTGTTTAGCATTTATAGTCTTCATTTCAAAGCTTTAAAAATAATGTATTAGGTGTTACTTATGACAATTTTGAGAGGAGCCTGGAACCTATCTCCCTCACTTCCCATTGACTTACATTATAAACTGGGTTTCAATTTACAACGGTTTCTATTTACAACCATTCCTTCTGGAACCTAACCCCGGCGTAAACTGAGGGCTACCTGTATATATATATATATATATATATATATATATATATATATATATATATATATATAATATATATATATATACACACACATATTTAGACATGTATATGTATGAATCTCTATGTTAAAGCCTTTTGCCTGCCTTTTTTTTTTTCTAACGACTGAGACCTCATATCTTTGAGCTTTATAACTGTTTTATGCAATTTTATAAAAAAAAAATCATTTTTATTAGATGGTGTTATAACAAGTGTAACTGTACTTTTTAATGTATTTTTTATGTATTTTGTGCCACTTTTTATTTGAGCGTAACAGTTAACCAGAGCTCTTAAGTTGCGCTAACCCAACGAGCGTCAATACCGCTTGAGCAAACACATTTACTTTTAACTTGTAACAGACGCACTACTTTCAATGCGTGCAAACTCCTGCGATAAACCCGTTATCACTTGTGCGCAACTGTTGGTGTGCCACTTGTAATCTAGCCCTAATTAAGCAATGCACTGACTCTTTTCTTTGCTGATGGTTGTCTCCTTTAGCTTTTTCAATTATGTCTTTATTTTTGTCTACAAGAACCCTGTATCATTTTCAATCCCAGATGACCAAAGTTTTGTCTCATTTAAGCAGTAGGTATCTTAATTTGGATTTCCGGATGAATAATGTTTCTGCACACTTTTTCAGTTTATACAAATACATTTTATAAATTATTTTCACTAAAAACCGAAAATGCATAACTCTTATCAATCATATAGATCATAAATATATTGAAAAGAACTAGACCAACACATATTATCCCTGAGAAAAAACTAATTTCATCATTTTAGTCCAAGAGTATAATCCATTTATTATAACTCTTTTCTCAATATTCTTCAGCCAATTGACTATCCTTGTGCTAATATTGTCAGCAATTCCAAGCTCTTTAGTAAAATAATCTCCCACATAGCACTGTTTCAGAAGCTTTTATAAAACCAGAATACATGAACCAAACTGATGTTTTCTAGGTTCCTACTTATAGGAATAGGAAAGTCGAGATTAAACTTACATGATTCAGATAGAGCAAGTAATTTTAAGACACTTTTAAATTCACTTCCATTTTCAGATGTGCTTCGTTCTCTTGGTATCCCTTGTTGAAAATGAATATGCACATATCTTACACTAGCGGGAGCTAGCTGCTGATTGGTGCCTGCACATATTTGTCTCTTGTGATTAGCTAACAAGATTTAGCTGCCAGTAGTGCAATACTGTTCCTTTAGCAAAGGATAACAAGAGAATGAAGCAATTTTGAAAATAGAAGTAGATTGGAAAGTTGTTTAAAACTGTATGTTCTATCCAAAACACGAAATAAAATGTTGGGGTTTCCTGTCCATTAAACATAGAAACAAATTAAATTAATTTGAAATTATTCCTTTCCAATAAAACCATACCAACTCCCCAATCAAAACTTGTTTTGTTTTAAAGTTCTGAAAATAATCCCTTATGATTGCTTCTAATAACTTACCCAATACTGATGTCAGGCATATTGCTCTGAAACACGCAGAATGTGCTATGCTACAACCATGTCAGCTTTACACCAGACCTATCGTATTATACCTAAGGATTATTGAGTTCTGAAAATTAAATGTGGAGTTTTGTTTAGTATATTATTTTAAAACTTCTTTTTGACATAATCTAGAGTCAACCAAGTTTATTGTAATTTGAAAGAATGTGTATTGGCTCTTCCACTTGTTTCATTTGCATTTACAAAAACACAAATTAAAGCAAACAGAATAAATTACCTATCTTGTACATGTCCTTCTGTAATACTTATCAACAAAGATGTCACATTAAAGGGTTTTAACAGAAAACCGAAAGGCTATAGTGGCACCTTTACAATGGGAATATGAATCATCTTTCTCTGCCTCTAATCGTCCTATATTATTCTGTAGTAAAACAGGATAGGTAGGAAAGCTTGTTGAGTGTTACACTAGGACAGTGTTTTTCAACAGCAGCCCTCAAGTACCCCCAACAGGCGCGGTTTTCATTATAGCTGAAGCAGTGCACAGATGAAGTAATCAGCTGATCAGTAACATCATGGTAACTAACATGCTCTCATCCATCAGCTGATTATTTCACCTGCGCACTAGTTCAGCTGTAATAAAAACCTGGCCTGTTGGGGGTACTTGATGACCACGGTTGAGAAACAATGCACTAGGGCACAAGTCAAGATATGGCAATTATAGTTCACTTTGCTTTTCTTAAAGGGACAGTCAACACCAGATTTTTTGTTGTTTAAAAAGAAAGATAATCCCTTTATTACCCAATCTCCAGTTTTGCATAACCAACACAGTTATAATAATACAAGTTTTACCTCTGTAATTACCTTGTATTTAAAGCTTCTGCTGACTGCCCCCTTATTTCAGTTCTTTTGACAGACTTGCATTATAGCCAATCAGTGCTCACTCCTAGGTCACTTCACGTGCATGAGCTCAATTTTATCTATATGAAACACATGAACTAATGCCCTTTAGTGGTCAAAATGCATTCAGATTAGAGGCAGTCTTCAAGAGAACAAAGCAAAATTGGTGATAAAAGTACATTGGGATGTTGTTTAAAATTACATGCTTTATTTAAATCATGAAAGTTTGTTTGGACTTGACTGCCCCATTAATTTCAAGTTACCTTGGCTCATTCTAGTAGTACTTAACCAATTTAGTTTCAGTCAAGGCATGCTTGTCTACTTTGAGGGGAAGAAGGATGAATGCTTGTTATAGGGATGTTAAACAGAAAATACATGCTAAACATAATGATGTATTCAAAGATTAGCCCTAGCATAGTATGTACAATTTTAGATTTGTATTAGTTGTTTAAATACTGAAAATATAAATGTAAAGATTTATTTTCTATAAAGTAATGGGCTCTTTCATGTTTGAACTAGTTTTCTATTTATCTATGTTTGTACAAAAAAAAACTGTGAAAATATTTTTAGATAGTGCTAAGCGCCACACACCATTGTTTGGAGTGTCTCTTTTTTTTTTTTTTTTTTGTCCCTAATTGTCATTGGCAAGAAAGATAGATAAGGGGGGCAGTTTAAACATGGCAGTGCACATTACTTTATAGAGACTCAGTGGAATTTAGAAAAACAACTATTTCAATAGTTAAACTACATGAATAGTAAACAAAAATAATGAAAGTATATTGCAAAGTTTTTTTTAACTACACATAATTAAACATTTCATATTACAGTCCTATACTGTTTAATATAACTTTAACTTTAATATATGATCTGCACATTGATTTTGATGCAATATGACAAATAAATAGCAGTTGACCTCGCTTTGTTTATAGTCTCAATGAAATATCAATTAGAATGAACCTGAAGTTAAAGGGATAGGAACGTCAAAATCAAAATTTATGCTTACCTGATAAATGTATTTATTTCCAGGCATGGAGAGTCCACGCATCATTCCAATTACTAGTGAGGAGAACCAATAATCAAGCTAGAGGACACAGAATGAAAGGGAGGGAGAACAAGACAGGCGGACCTAAACCGGAGGCACCACCGCTTTAAAGAACTTTTCTCCCAAAAGAAGCCTCAGCCGAGGCAAAAGTATAAAATTTGGAAAAAGTAGGAATAGAGGACCATGTGGCCACCTTGCAAATTTGCTCCACCTAAGCTTAATTTTTGAAAGCCCAGGAAGAAGAAACAGCTCTAGTGGAATGAGCTGCAATTCTCTCAGGAGGCTGTTGTCCAGCTGTCTCATAAGCTAAACGAATAAAATTTCTCAACCAGAGAGAAAGAGTGGTAGAAGTGGCCTTCTGACCATTACGCTTACCAGAGAAAACAACGAACAGGGCAGAAGTCTACCGAAAATCTTTAGTTGCTTGAAGGTAAAATTTTAAAGCATGCACAACATCCAAGTTATGCAAAAGAAGTTCCTTTTGGGAAGAAGAATTGGGACAAAAAGAGGGAACAATTTCCTGATTAATAGTGCGATCCAACACTACCTTAGGAAGAAACCCCAGCTTAGTACAGAGGACCGCCTTATCAGCATGAAAAAACAATTTATGTAAGAACTTACCAGATAAATTCATTTCTTTCATGGTGGCAAGGGTCCATGAGCTAGTGACGTATGGGATGTACATTCCTACCAGGAGTTTCCCAAACCTCAAATGCCTATAAATACACCTCCCACCTCACTCATACCTCAGTTTAAAGTATAGCCAAGTTAGTAAGGTGTAAAAAGGAGTAAAAGCATAAAACAAGAGGAACAAGATAAATAAATTGCTTTATATAGAAAAAACATAACCCCCCCAAAATTCGGTGGGTCTCATGAACTCTTGCCACCATGAAAAAAAATTAATTTATCAGGTAAGTTTTTACATAAATTATGTTTTCTTTTATATAGGTGGCAAGAGTCCATGAGTTAGTGACGTATGGGATATAATACCCAATATGTGGAAGTCCACGAGTCACAAGAGAAGGAGGGATAAAATAAAAACAGCTATTTCTCTTGTTAAGTGTATCCAGTCCACGGATCATCCATTACTTATGGGATATTAACTCCTCCCCAACAGGAAGTGCAAGAGGATTCACCCAGCAGAGCTGCTATATAGCTCCTCCCCTAACTGCCATTACCAGTCATTCTCTTGCACCCAACGAATAGATAGGATGTGTGAGAGGACTGTGGTGATTATACTTAGTTTCATACCTTCAATCAAAAGTTTGTTATTTTATAATAGCACCGGAGTGTGTTATTCCTTCTCTGGTAGAATTTGAAGAAGAATCTACCTGAGTTTTTCTATGATTTTAGCCGGAGTAGTTAAGATCATATTGCTGTTTCTCGGCCATCTGAGGAGAGGTAAACTTCAGATCAGGGGACAGCGGGCAGATTAATCTGCAAAGAGGTATGTAGCAGCTTATTATTTTCTGACAATGGAATTGATGAGAAAATTCTGCCATACCGATATAATGTAAACTCAGCCTTAAATGCAGTAGCAGCAACTGGTATCAGGCTGTCATGTATGTATATTTTACACTTCAGTATTCTGGGGAATGGCACTTCACTGGAATTATACTGTATGCATAAAACTTTAGCCTAATTTGCAGGGACTAGCAACAGGCTTTTTAATAACACTCAATTTATTAATGTTAAACGTTTTTTGCTGGCATGTAAAATCGTTTAATTTTCTGAGGTACTGGGTGAAAAAATGTTTTGGGCACTATTTTTTTCCACTTGGCAGTCGTTTTATTTAATTTATGACAGTTTACTGATCTCTCTCACTGTTATGTGTGAGGGGGAGGGGCCTTTTTTGGTGCTTTTGCTACGCATCAAAAAATTCAGTCAGAAGTTTATTGTCTTCCCTGCATGATCCGGTTCATCTCTACAGAACTCAGGGGTCTTCAAAACTTGTTTTGAGGGAGGTAATCACTCACAGCAGAGCTGTGAGATTGTAGTTGACTGTGATAAAAAAAACGTTTATTTCTGTATTATTTTTTTTTTCTGCTATCAGGGTTAGTTATCCTTTGCTAATGGGAGCAATCCTTTGCTAAAATTGTGTTTTTTACAAAGACTTGATGCTATAACTTTTCATAAATTTAAGCTGGAAAACCTCTGTGTATTACTAGGGGAGGTGTTAGCGGCTCTGAATGATTGTAACACAGTTGCAATACCAGAGAAAATGTGTAGGTTGGATAAATATTTTGCGGTACCGGCGAGTACTGACGTTTTTCCTATACCTAAGAGACTTACTGAAATTGTTACTAAGGAGTGGGATAGACCCGGTGTGCCGTTCTCACCCCCTCCGATATTTAGAAAGATGTTTCCAATAGACGCCACCACACGGGACTTATGGCAAACGGTCCCTAAGGTGGAGGGAGCAGTTTCTACTTTAGCTAAGCGTACCACTATCCCGGTGGAGGATAGCTGTGCCTTTTCAGATCCAATGGATAAAAAGTTAGAGGGTTACCTTAAAAAAATGTTTGTTCAACAAGGTTTTATATTGCAACCTCTTGCATGCATTGCGCCTGTCACGGCTGCAGCAGCATTTTGGTTTGAGTCTCTGGAAGAGACACTTGAATCAGCTCCATTAGATGAGATTACACACAAGCTTAAAGCCCTTAAGTTAGCTAACTCATTTATTTCAGATGCCGTAGTACATTTAACTAAACTTACGGCTAAGAATTCCGGATTCGCCATTCAGGCACGCAGAGCACTGTGGCTAAAATCCTGGTCAGCTGACGTTACTTCTAAATCTAAATTGCTTAATATACCTTTCAAAGGGCAGACCTTATTCGGGCCCAGGTTGAAAGAAATTATCGCTGACATTACAGGAGGTAAAGGCCATGCCCTGCCTCAAGACAGAGCCAAACCTAAGGCTAGACAGTCTAATTTTCGTTCCTTTCGTAATTTCAAAGCAGGAGCAGCATCAACTTCCTCTGCACCAAAACAGGAAGGAGCTGTTGCTCGCTACAGACAAGGCTGGAGACCTAACCAGTCCTGGAACAAGGGCAAGCAGGCCAGGAAACCTGCTGCTGCCCCTAAGACAGCATGAATCGAGGGCCCCCGATCCGGGAACGGATCTAGTGGGGGGCAGACTTTCTCTCTTCGCCCAGGCTTGGGCAAGAGATGTCCAGGATCCCTGGGCGTTAGAGATCATATCTCAGGGATACCTTCTAGACTTCAAATTCTCTCCCCCAAGAGGGAGATTTCATCTGTCAAGGTTGTCAACAAACCAAATAAAGAAAGAGGCGTTTCTACACTGCGTACAAGATCTTTTATTAATGGGAGTGATCCATCCGGTTCCGCGGTCGGAACAAGGACAAGGGTTTTACTCAAATCTGTTTGTGGTTCCCAAAAAAGAGGGAACTTTCAGGCCAATCTTGGATTTAAAGATCCTAAACAAATTCCTAAGAGTTCCATCGTTCAAAATGGAAACTATTCGGACAATTTTACCCATGATCCAAAAGGGTCAGTACATGACCACAGTGGATTTAAAGGATGCTTACCTTCACATACCGATTCACAAAGATCATTACCGGTATCTAAGGTTTGCCTTTCTAGACAGGCATTACCAGTTTGTAGCTCTTCCATTCGGATTGGCTACGGCTCCGAGAATCTTCACAAAGGTTCTGGGTGCTCTTCTGGCGGTACTAAGACCGCGAGGAATTGCGGTAGCTCCGTACCTAGACGACATTCTGATACAAGCTTCAAGCTTTCAAACTGCCAAGTCTCATACAGAGTTAGTACTGGCATTTCTAAGGTCGCATGGATGGAAGGTGAACGAAAAGAAGAGTTCTCTCTTTCCACTCACAAGAGTTCCCTTCTTGGGGACTCTTATAGATTCTGTAGAAATGAAGATTTACCTGACAGAAGACAGGTTAACAAAGCTTCAAAATGCATGCCGTGTCCTTCATTCCATTCAACACCCGTCAGTAGCTCAATGCATGGAGGTGATCGGCTTAATGGTAGCAGCAATGGACATAGAACCCTTTGCACGTCTACATCTCAGACCGCTGCAATTGTGCATGCTAAGTCAGTGGAATGGGGATTACTCAGACTTGTCCCCTACTCTGAATCTGGATCAAGAGACCAGAAATTCTCTTCTATGGTGGCTTTCTCGGCCACATCTGTCCAGGGGGATGCCATTCAGCAGGCCGGACTGGACAATTGTAACAACAGACGCCAGCCTACTAGGTTGGGGCGCTGTCTGGAATTCTCTGAAGGCTCAGCGACAATGGAATCAGGAGGAGAGTCTCCTACCAATAAACATTCTGGAATTGAGAGCAGTTCTCAATGCCCTTCTGGCTTGGCCCCAGTTAACAACTCGGGGGTTCATCAGGTTTCAGTCGGACAACATCACGACTGTAGCTTACATCAACCATCAGGGAGGGACAAGAAGCTCCCTAGCAATGATGGAAGTATCAAAGATAATTCGCTGGGCAGAGTCTCACTCTTGCCACCTGTCAGCAATCCACATCCCGGGAGTGGAGAACTGGGAGGCGGATTTCTTAAGTCGTCAGACTTTTCATCCGGGGGAGTGGGAACTTCATCCGGAGGTCTTTGCCCAAATACTTCGACGTTGGGGCAAACCAGAGATAGATCTCATGGCGTCTCGACAGAACGCCAAGCTTCCTCGTTACGGGTCCAGATCCAGGGATCCGGGAGCGGTTCTGATAGATGCTTTGACAGCACCTTGGACCTTCGGGATGGCTTATGTGTTTCCACCCTTCCCGATGCTTCCTCGATTGATTGCCAGAATCAAACAGGAGAGAGCATCAGTGATTCTAATAGCGCCTGCATGGCCACGCAGGACTTGGTATGCAGATCTAGTGGACATGTCATCCTGTCCACCCTTGGTCGCTACCTCTGAAACAGGACCTTCTGATCCAGGGTCCCTTCAAACATCAAAATCTAATTTCTCTGAAGCTGACTGCTTGGAAATTGAACGCTTGATTTTATCAAAACGTGGTTTTTCTGAGTCAGTTATTGATACCTTAATACAGGCTAGGAAGCCTGTTACCAGAAAGATTTACCATAAGATATGGCGCAAATACTTATATTGGTGCGAATCCAAGAGTTACTCATGGAGTAAGGTTAGGATTCCGAGGATATTGTCTTTTCTACAAGAAGGTTTAGAAAAGGGTTTATCCGCTAGTTCCTTAAAGGGACAGATTTCAGCTCTGTCCATTCTTTTACACAAACGTCTGTCAGAAGTTCCGGACGTTCAAGCTTTTTGTCAGGCTTTAGCTAGGATCAAGCCTGTGTTTAAAACTGTTGCTCCACCATGGAGTTTGAACTTAGTTTTACAGGGGGTTCCGTTTGAACCCCTTCATTCCATTGATATCAAGTTGTTATCTTGGAAAGTTCTGTTTTTAATGGCGATTTCCTCGGCTCGAAGAGTCTGAGTTATCTGCCTTACATTGTGATTCTCCTTATCTGATTTTTCATTCAGACAAGGTAGTTCTGCGTACTAAACCTGGGTTCCTACCTAAGGTGGTCACTAACAGGAATATCAATCAAGAGATTGTGGTTACATCTTTGTGTCCTAATCCTTCTTCGAAAAAGGAACGTCTGCTACACAATCTAGATGTAGTCCGTGCCCTGAAATTTTATCTACAGGCAACTAAGGATTTTCGACAAACGTCTTCCCTGTTTGTCGTTTATTCTGGTCAGAGGAGAGGTCAAAAAGCTTCGGCTACCTCTCTCTCTTTTTGGCTTCGTAGCATAATACGGTTAGCCTATGAGACTGCTGGACAGCAGCCTCCTGAAAGAATTACAGCACATTCTACTAGAGCTGTGGCTTCCACTTGGGCCTTTAAGAATGAGGCTTCTGTTGAACAGATTTGCAAGGCTGCAACTTGGTCTTCTCTTCATACTTTTTCCAAATTTTACAAATTTGACACTTTTGCTTCTTCGGAGGCTGTTTTTGGGAGAAAGGTTCTTCAGGCAGTGGTTCCTTCCGTATAAAGAGCCTGCCTGTCCCTCCCGTCATCCGTGTACTTTAGCTTTGGTATTGGTATCCCATAAGTAATGGATGATCCGTGGACTGGATACACTTAACAAGAGAAAACATAATTTATGCTTACCTGATAAATTTATTTCTCTTGTAGTGTATCCAGTCCACGGCCCCGCCCTGTCACTTTAAGGCAGGTAATTTTTCCATTAAACTACAGTCACCACTGTACCCTATGGTTTTCCTTTCTCTGCATGTTTTCGGTCGAATGACTGGTAATGGCAGTTAGGGGAGGAGCTATATAGCAGCTCTGCTGGGTGAATCCTCTTGCACTTCCTGTTGGGGAGGAGTTAATATCCCATAAGTAATGGATGATCCGTGGACTGGATACACTACAAGAGAAATAAATTTATCAGGTAAGCATAAATTATGTTTTCATCTGATAAATTAAATTTAAAAAAAAATTAAGTTTTCTTAAAAAAAATAAAAAAACTCAAATCATAGGCACTAGAATCAAACTGAGACAGCTGCCTGAAGAACCTTTCTACCAAAGACTGCTTCTGAAGAAGCATACACATAAAAATGGTAAAATTTAGTAAATGTAAGCAAAGAAGACCAAGTTGCTGCTTTGCAAATTTAATCAACTGAAGCTTCATTCTTGAAAACCCAAAATGTGGCAGCTGATGTAGTAGAATAAGCTGTAATTCGCTGAGGCGAAGACTGCCCGCCTCCAAATAAGCTTTGTGAATCAAAAGCTTCAACCAGGATGCCAAGGAAATGGCAGAGGCTTTCTGACCTTTTCTGGAACCAGAAAAAATAACAAATAGAGTAGAAGTCTTTCTGAAATCTTTAGCAGCCTCAAAATAATATTTCAAAGCTCTTACCACATCCAAAGAATGTAAAGACCTTTCAAGATTATTTTTAGGATTAGGATACAAGGAAGGAGCAATAATTTCCCTGTTGATGTTAGAATTCCCAACTTTAGTTAAAAATTTAAACGAAGTCGGCAACACAGCTTTATCTGATGAAAAATCAGATAAGGAGACTCATAAGAGAAAGCAGACTATTCAGAAACTCCTCTAACAGAAGAGATAGCCAAAAGAAATAACACTCTCCAATAAAGTAGTTTAATATCCAAAGAATGCATAGGCTCAAAAGCAGGAGCCTGCAAAATCTTTAAAACCAAATTGAGACTCCAAGGAGGAGAAATTGATTTAATAACTGGTTTGATACGAATCAAAGCCTGAACAAAACAGTAAATATCAGGAAGCTTAGCAATCTTTCTATGAAATAAGACAGAAAGAGCAGATATTTGTCCTTTCAAAGTATTTGCAGACAAACCTTTATCCACACCATCCTGAAGAAACTGTAGAATCCTATGAATTCTAAAAGAATGCCAAGAATAATCATGAGTGGAACACCATGAAATATAGGTTTTCCAAACCCTTTGATAAATCTTCCTTGAAACAGACTTATAAGCCTGTATCATAGTGTTAATTACTGAGTCAGAGAAACCTCTATGACTAAGAACTAAGTGTTCAATTTCCATGCCTTTAAATTTAAAGATTTGAGATCCTGATGGAAAACTGGGCCTTGAGACAGAAGGTCTGGTCTTATAGGAAGTGAACAAGGCTGGCAACTGGACATTTGGACAAGGTCCGCATACCAAAACCTGTGAGGCCATGCTGGTGCTATCAGAAACACATAAGATTGTTCCATTATGATCTTGGAGATCACCTTTGGAAGAAGAACCATGGGCAGACAAATGTTAGCAGGTTTGTAAAACCAGGGAACTGCTAGAGCATCCATCATTTCCACCTGAGGATCCCTGGACCTGGAAAGGTATCTGGGAAGTTTCTTGTTAAGATGAGAGGCCATCAGGTCTATTTTTGGAAGACCCCACATCTGTACACGTTGAAAAAACACATCTGGATGGAGAGACCACACCCCCGGATGTAGAGAATGACGGCTGAGATAATCCACTTCCCAATTGTCTACACCTGGGATATAAATCGCAGAGATTTCACAAGAGTTGGATTCCGCCCAGGAAAGTATCAGAGAAACTTCTTTCATTGCTAAAGGACTGCGCGTCCCCCTTGATGATTGACATATGCCTGTCTGTTTGAAAACAAATGTAAAGTTCTCTCTTCAATAGAGGCCAAGCCTAAAGAGCTCTGAAAATAGCATATTAATGGGTAACCTCGACTCTTGAGGATTCCAAACCCCTTGTGCTGTCAGAGACCCCCAGACAGCTCCCCAACCTGTAAGACTTGTATCTGTTGTGATCACAGTCCATGAAGGATGAACAAAGGAGGCCCCTTGAACAATAAGGTGATGGTTTAACCAAGTCAGAGAGAGTTGAGAGTTAGGATTTAAGTATATCAACTGTGATATCTAAGTATAATCCCTGTGCCACTGGTGCAACATGTAAAGCTGTAGAGGTCTCATATGAAAACGAGCAAAGGGGATTGCGTCCGATGCTGCAATCATGAGACCCAAAACTTCCATGCACATAGCCACTGAAGTAAATGATAGAGACTGAAGGTTTAGACAAGCTAAGACCAATTTCATTCATCTCTTGTCTGTTAGAGAAAGAGTCATGGACACTGAATCTATCTGGAAACCTAAGAAGGTGACCTTTGTCTGAGGAATCAAGAAACTCTTTGGTAAATTGATCTTCCAACCATGTCTTTGAAGAAACGACATTAGTTGTTTTGTGTGAGATTCTGCTAAATCAAAAGATATCGTCTAAATAAAGAAACACGCAATACCCTGCTCTCTGATTACAGATAGTAGGGCACTGAGAACCTTTGAGAAAATTCTTGGTGCTGTTGCTAGGCCAAATGGAAGAGCGACAAATTGGTAAAGAGAACCTCAGAAAATGATAGTGGTCTGGATGAATTGGAATGTAAAGATAAGCGTCCTGTAAGTCTATTGTGGACATGAAATTACCTTGCTGAACAAAAGGCAGAATAGTCCTTATAGTCACCATCTTGAAAGTTGGGACTCTTACAAAACAATTTAAAGTTTACAGATCCAGGATTGATCTGAAAGAATCTTCCTTCTTTGGGACAATAGATTTGAATAGAAAACCAATCCCTGTTCCTGCCGAGGAACTGGTAAATCACCCCTGAAAGCTCTAGGTCTGAAACACACTTCAGAAAAGCCTGAGCCTTTACAGGGTTTGTTGGAACATGAGTAAGAAAGAATCTTCCCGTGGGAGGTCTTATTCTGAAACCAATTTGATACCCTTGAGAAACAATATTCTGAAACCACTGATTTTGGACAGAATCTGTCCAAATGTTTTGTAATAACTTTAGTCTGCCCCCCAACAGTAGAACTGGTTTAAGGGCCGCACCTTCATGCAGGCTTAGGGGCTGGATTTGGTTTCTTATAAGGCTTGGATTTATTCCAATTCGGAGATGGTCTCAAATTAGAGCCAGAGGCCTTAGGGGAAGGAGAGGTTTCTTTCATGTAATTAGCAAGAGTCCATGAGCTAGTGACGTATGGGATATACATTCCTACCAGGAGGGGCAAAGTTTCCCAAACCTCAAAATGCCTACAAATACACCCCTCACCACACCCACAAATCAGTTTTACAAACTTTGCCTCCTATGGAGGTGGTAAAGTAAGTTTGTGCTAGATTCTACGTTGATATGCGCTCCGCAGCAGGTTGGAGCCCGGTTTCCCTCTCAGCGTGCAGTGAATGTCAGAGGGATGTGAAGAGAGTATTGCCTATTTGAATTCAATGATCTCCTTCTACGGGGTCTATTTCATAGGTTCTCTGTTATCGGTCGTAGAGATTCATCTCTTACCTCCCTTTTCAGATCGACGGTATACTCTTATATATATATACCATTACCTCTGCTGATTTTCGTTTCAGTACTGGCTTGGCTTTCTACAACATGTAGATGAGTGTCCTGGGGTAAGTAAGTCTTATTTTCTGTGACACTCTAAAGCTATGGTTGGGCACTTTTTTATAAAGTTCTAAATATATGTATTCAAACATTTATTTGCCTTGACTCAGGATGTTCAACATTCTTTATTTTCAGACAGTCAGTTTCATATTTGGGATAATGCATTTGAATCAATCATTTTTTTCTTACCTTAAAATTTGACTTTTTCCCTGTGGGCTGTTAGGCTCGCGGGGGCTGAAAATGCTTCATTTTATTGCGACATTCTTGGCGCGGACTTTTTTGGCGCAAAATTTTTTTCTGTTTCCGGCGTCATACGTGTCGCCGGAAGTTGCGTCATTTTTGACGTTCTTTTGCGCCAAAGGTGTCGGCGTTCCGGATGTGGCGTCATTTTTGGCGCCAAAAGCATTTAGGCGCCAAATAATGTGGGCGTCTTATTTGGCGCTAAAAACATATGGGCGTCACTTTCGTCTCCACATTATTTAAGTCTCATTATTTATTACTTCTGGTTGCTAGAAGCTTGTTCACTGGCATTTTTTCCCATTCCTGAAACTGTCATTTAAGGAATTTGATTAATTTTGCTTTATATGTTGTTTTTTCTATTACATATTGCAAGATGTCCCACGTTGCAACTGAGTCAGAAGATATTTCTGGAAAATCGCTGCCTGGTGCTGGAGCTACCAAAGCTAAGTGTATCTGCTGTAAACTTTTGGTAGCTGTTCCTCCAGCTGTTGTTTGTATTGAATGTCATGACAAACTTGTTAATGCAGATAATATTTCCTTTAGTAAAGTTCCATTACCTGTTGCTGTTCGTCAACATCTAATACTCAGAGTGTTCCTGATAACATAAGAGATTTTGTTTCTAAATCCATTAAGAAGGCTATGTCTGTTATTCCTCCTTCTAGTAAACATAAAAAGTCTTTTAAAACTTCTCATTGTTCAGATGAATTTTTAAATGAACATCATCATTCTGATTCTGATAGTGGTTCTTCTGGTTCAGAGGATTCTGTCTCAGAGGTTGATGCTGATAAATCTTCATATTTATTTAAAATGGAATTTATTCGTTCTTTACTTAAAGAAGTCCTAATTGCATTAGAAATTGAGGATTCTGGTCCTCTTGATACTAAATCTAAACGTTTAGAAGTTTTTCCTGTTCCTTGTGCTATTTCTGAAGTAATTTCCAGGGAATGGAATAATTTGGGTAATTCATTTACTCCTTCTAAACGTTTTAAGCAATTATATCCTGTGCCATCTGACAGATTAGAGTTTTGGGACAAAATCCCTAAGGTTGATGGGGCTGTCTCTACTCTTGCTAAGCGTACTACTATTCCTACGGCAGATGGTACTTCCTTTAAGGATCCTTTAGATAGGAAAATTGAATCCTTTCTAAGAAAAGCTTATTTGTGTTCAGGTAATCTTCTTAGACCTGCTATATCTTTAGCGGATGTTGCTGCAGCTTCAACTTTTTGGTTGGAAGCTTTAGCGCAACAAGTTACAGATCATAATTCTCATAGCATTATTATTCTGCTTCAACATGCTAATCATTTTATTTGTGATGCCATCTTTGATATCATTAGAGTTGATGTCAGGTATATGTCTTTAGCTATTTTAGCTAGAAGAGCTTTATGGCTTAAAACTTGGAATGCTGATATGTCTTCTAAGTCTACTTTGCTTTCCCTTTCTTTCCAGGGTAATAAATTAATTGGTTCTCAGTTGGATTCTATTATCTCAACTGTTACTGGAGGAAAAGGAACTTTTTTACCTCAGGATAAAAAGTCTAAAGGTAAATTCAGGTCAAATAATCGTTTTCGTTCCTTTCGTCACAACAAGGAACAAAAGCCTGATCCTTCATCCTCAGGAGCGGTATCAGTTTGGAAACCATCTCCAGTCTGGAATAAATCCAAGCCTTTTAGAAAATCAAAGCCAGCTCCTAAGTCCACATGAAGGTGCGGCCCTCATTCCAGCTCAGCTGGTAGGGGGCAGATTACGTTTTTTCAAAGAAATTTGGATCAATTCCGTTCCCAATCTTTGGATTCAGAACATTGTTTCAGAAGGGTACAGAATTGGTTTCAAGATAAGACCTCCTGCAAAGAGATTTTTTCTTTCCTGTGTCCCAGTAAATCCAGCAAAGGCTCAAGCATTTCTGAAATGTGTTTCAGATCTAGAGTTGGCTGGAGTAATTATGCCAGTTCCAGTTCTGGAACAGGGGCTGGGGTTTTATTCAAATCTCTTCATTGTACCAAAGAAGGAGAATTCCTTCAGACCAGTTCTGGATCTAAAAATATTGAATCGTTATGTAAGGATACCAACATTCAAAATGGTAACTGTAAGGACTATCCTGCCTTTTGTTCAGCAAGGGCATTATATGTCTACAATAGATTTACAGGATGCATATCTGCATATTCCGATTCATCCAGATCACTATCAGTTTCTGAGATTCTCTTTCCTAGACAAGCATTACCAGTTTGTGGCTCTGCCGTTTGGCCTAGCAACAGCTCCAAGAATTTTTACAAAGGTTCTCGGTGCCCTTCTGTCTGTAATCAGAGAACAGGGTATTGTGGTATTTCCTTATTTGGACGATATCTTGGTACTTGCTCAGTCTTCACATTTAGCAGAATCTCATTCTGCAAGATCATGGTTGGAGGATCAATTTACTAAAAAGTTCATTGATTCCTCAGACAAGGGTAACCTTTTTGGGTTTCCAGATAGATTCAGTGTCCATGACTCTATCTTTGACAGACAAGAGACGTCTAAAATTGATATCAGCTTGTCGAAACCTTCAGTCACAATCATTCCCTTCGGTAGCTTTATGCATGGAAATTCTAGGTCTTATGACTGCTGCATCGGACGCGATCCCCTTTGCTCGTTTTCACATGCGACCTTTTCAGCTCTGTATGCTGAACCAATGGTGCAGGGATTACACGAAGATATCTCAATTAATATCTTTAAAACCGATTGTACGACACTCTCTGACGTGGTGGACAGATCACCTTCGTTTAGTTCAGGGGGCTTCTTTTGTTCTTCCGACCTGGACTGTAATTTCAACAGATGCAAGTCTTACAGGTTGGGGAGCTGTGTGGGGGTCTCTGATGGCACAAGGGGTTTGGGAATCTCAGGAGGTGAGATTAACAATCAATATTTTGGAACTCCGTGCAATTTTCAGAGCTCTTCAGTCTTGGCCTCCTCTAAAGAGAGAATCGTTCATTTGTTTTCAGACAGACAATGTCACATCTGTGGCATACATCAATCATCAAGGAGGGACTCACAGTCCTCTAGCTATGAAAGAAGTATCTCGAATTCTGGTTTGGGCGGAATCCAGCTCCTGTCTAGTTTCTGCGGTTCATATCCCAGGTATAGAAAATTGGGAAGCGGA
Source organism: Bombina bombina (assembly GCF_027579735.1). Taxonomy (NCBI): domain Eukaryota; kingdom Metazoa; phylum Chordata; class Amphibia; order Anura; family Bombinatoridae; genus Bombina; species Bombina bombina. The sequence goes on from NC_069500.1 coordinate 1,031,527,106, forward strand.
TTATCTCAGTCGCCAAACGTTGCATCCGGGCGAATACCCAGAGGTATTTCTTCAGATTGTTCAAATGTGGGGACTTCCAGAAATAGATCTGATGGCCTCTCATCTAAACAAGAAACTTCCCAGGTATCTGTCCAGATCCAGGGATCCTCAAGCGGAAGCAGTGGATGCATTGTCACTTCCTTGGAAGTATCATCCTGCCTATATCTTTCCGCCTCTAGTTCTTCTTCCAAGAGTGATCTCCAAGATTCTGAAGGAATGCTCGTTTGTTCTGCTGGTAGCTCCAGCATGGCCTCACAGGTTTTGGTATGCGGATCTTGTCCGGATGGCTTCTTGCCAACCATGGACTCTTCCGTTAAGACCAGACCTTCTATCGCAAGGTCTTTTTTCCATCAGGATCTCAAATCCTTAAATTTAAAAGGTATGGAGATTGAACGCTTGATTCTTAGTCAAAGAGGTTTCTCTGACTCTGTGATTAATACTATGTTACAGGCTCGTAAATCTGTATCTAGAGAGATATATTATAGAGTCTGGAAGACTTATATTTCTTGGTGTCTTTCTCATCATTTTTCCTGGCATTCTTTTAGAATTCCGAGAATTTTACAGTTTCTTCAGGATGGTTTAGATAAAGGTTTGTCTGCAAGTTCCTTGAAAGGACAAATCTCTGCTCTTTCTCACAGAAAGATTGCTATTCTTCCTGATATTCATTGTTTTGTACAAGCTTTGGTTCGTATAAAACCTGTTATTAAGTCAATTTCTCCTCCTTGGAGTTTGAATTTGGTTTTGGGGGCTCTTCAAGCTCCTCCGTTTGAACCTATGCATTCATTGGACATTAAATTACTTTCTTGGAAAGTTTTGTTCCTTTTGGCCATCTCTTCTGCCAGAAGAGTTTCTGAATTATCTGCTCTTTCTTGTGAATCTCCTTTTCTGATTTTTCACCAGGATAAGGCGGTGTTGCGAACTTCTTTTGAATTTTTACCTAAGGTTGTGAATTCCAACAACATTAGTAGAGAAATTGTGGTTCCTTCATTATGTCCTAATCCTAAGAATTCTAAGGAGAAATCATTGCATTCTTTGGATGTAGTTAGAGCTTTGAAATATTATGTTGAAGCTACTAAGACTTTCCGAAAGACTTCTAGTCTATTTGTTATCTTTTCCGGTTCTAGGAAAGGTCAGAAGGCCTCTGCCATTTCTTTGGCATCTTGGTTGAAATCTTTAATTCATCATGCTTATGTCGAGTCGGGTAAAACTCCGCCTCAAAGGATTACAGCTCATTCTACTAGGTCAATTTCTACTTCCTGGGCGTTTAGGAATGAAGCTTCGGTTGATCAGATTTGCAAAGCAGCAACTTGGTCTTCTTTGCATACTTTTACTAAATTCTACCATTTTGATGTGTTTTCTTCTTCTGAAGCTGTTTTTGGTAGAAAAGTTCTTCAGGCAGCTGTTTCAGTTTGAATCTTCTGCTTATATTTTCAGTTTTTTTCATTATAAAATTTGAATTATTTTGGGTGTGGATTATTTTTCAGCGGAATTGGCTGTCTTTATTTTATCCCTCCTCTCTAGTGACTCTTGCCTGGAAAGATCCACATCTTGGGTAGTCATTATCCCATACGTCACTAGCTCATGGACTCTTGCTAATTACATGAAAGAAAACATAATTTATGTAAGAACTTACCTGATAAATTCATTTCTTTCATATTAGCAAGAGTCCATGAGGCCCACCCTTTTTGTGGTGGTTATGATTTTTTTGTATAAAGCACAATTATTTCAATTCCTTATTTTTTATGCTTTCGCACTTTTTCTTATCACCCCACTTCTTGGCTATGCGTTAAACTGATTTGTGGGTGTGGTGAGGGGTGTATTTGTAGGCATTTTGAGGTTTGGGAAACTTTGCCCCTCCTGGTAGGAATGTATATCCCATACGTCACTAGCTCATGGACTCTTGCTAATATGAAAGAAATTAATTTATCAGGTAAGTTCTTACATAAATTATGTTTTTCTGTTCTCTATTCTGACAAAACGAACAAAAACAATTGGGAGCTTTAAATTTACCCTTAGATTTTTTTTATTGGGGCAGAAAATCTCCCTTACCCCAGTGATAGTGGAGATAACATAATTTATGTAAGAACTTACCTGATAAATTCATTTCTTTCATATTAGAGTCCATGAGCTAGTGACGTATGGGATATACATTCCTACCAGGAGGGGCAAAGTTTCCCAAACCTCAAAATGCCTATAAATACACCCCTCACCACACCCACAAATCAGTTTAACGAATAGCCAAAAAGTGGGGTGATAAAAAAAGTGTAAAAGCATATAAAATAAGGAATTGGAATAATTGTGCTTTATAAAAAAAAATCATAACCACCACAAAAAGGGTGGGCCTCATGGACTCTTGCTAATATGAAAGAAATGAATTTATCAGGTAAGTTCTTACATAAATTATGTTTTCTTTCACGTAATTAGCAAGAGTCCATGAGCTAGTGACGTATGGGATAATGACTACCCAAGATGTGGATCTTTCCACGCAAGAGTCACTAGAGAGGGAGGGATAAAATAAAGACAGCCAATTCCTGCTGAAAATAATCCACACCCAAAATAAAGTTTAATGAAAACATAAGCAGAAGATTCAAACTGAAACCGCTGCCTGAAGTACTTTTCTACCAAAAACTGCTTCAGAAGAAGAAAACACATCAAAATGGTAGAATTTAGTAAAAGTATGCAAAGAGGACCAAGTTGCTGCTTTGCAAATCTGATCAACCGAAGCCTCATTCCTAAACGCCCAGGAAGTAGAAACTGACCTAGTAGAATGAGCTGTAATCCTTTGAGGCGGAGTTTTACCCGACTCGACATAAGCATGATGAATTAAGGATTTCAACCAAGATGCCAAAGAAATGGCAGAAGCTTTCTGACCTTTTCTAGAACCGGAAAAGATGACAAATAGACTAGAAGTCTTTCGGAAAGACTTAGTAGCTTCAACATAATATTTCAAAGCTCTAACAACATCCAAAGAATGCAACGATTTCTCCTTAGAATTCTTAGGATTAGGACATAATGAAGGAACAACAATTTCTCTACTAATGTTGTTGGAATTCACAACCTTAGGTAAAAATTCAAAAGAAGTTCTCAACACCGCCTTATCCTGATGAAAAATCAGAAAAGGAGACTCACAAGAAAGAGCAGATAATTCAGAGACTCTTCTGGCAGAAGAGATGGCCAAAAGGAACAAAAATTTCCAAGAAAGTAATTTAATGTCCAATGAATGCATGGGTTCAAAAGGAGGAGCTTGAAGAGCCCCCAGAACCAAATTCAAACTCCAAGGAGGAGAAATAGACTTAATGACAGGTTTTATACGAACCAAAGCTTGTACAAAACAATGAATATCAGGAAGATTAGCAATCTTAGCAGAGATTTGTCCTTTCAAGGAACTTGCGGACAAACCTTTATCTAAACCATCCTGAAGAAACTGTAAAATTCTCGGAATTCTAAAAGAATGCCAGGAAAAATGATGAGAAAGACACCAAGAAATATAAGTCTTCCAGACTCTATAATATATCTCTCTAGATACAGATTTACGAGCCTGTAACATAGTATTAATCACAGAGTCAGAGAAACCTCTTTGACCCAGAATCAAGCGTTCAACCTCCATACCTTTAAATTTAAGGATTTGAGATCCTGATGGAAAAAAGGACCTTGCGACAGAAGGTCTGGTCTTAATGGAAGAGTCCACGGTTGGCAAGAGGCCATCCGGACAAGATCCGCATACCAAAACCTGTGAGGCCATGCTGGAGCTACCAGCAGAACAAACGAGCATTCCTTCAGAATCTTGGAGATTACTCTTGGAAGAAGAACTAGAGGCGGAAAGATATAGGCAGGATGATACTTCCAAGGAAGTGATAATGCATCCACTGCCTCCGCCTGAGGATCCCGGGATCTGGACAGATACCTGGGAAGTTTCTTGTTTAGATGAGAAGCCATCAGATCTATTTCTGGAAGTTCCCACATTTGAACAATCTGAAGAAATGCCCCTGGGTGAAGAGACCATTCGCCCGGATGCAACGTTTAGTGACTGAGATAATCCGCTTCCCAATTGTCTATTCCTGGAATATGAACCGCAGAGATTAGACAGGAGCTGGATTCCGCCCAAACCAGAATTTGAGATACTTCTTTCATAGCCAGAGGACTGTGAGTCCCTCCTTGATGATTGATGTATGCCACAGTTGTGACATTGTCTGTCTGAAAACAAATTAACGATTCTCTCTTCAGAAGAGGCCAAGACTGAAGAGCTCTGAAAATTGCACGGATTTCCAAAATATTGATCGGTAATCTCACCTCCTGAGATTCCCAAACCCCTTGTGCTGTCAGAGACCCCCACACAGCTCCCCAACCTGTAAGACTTGCATCTGTTGAAATTACAGTCAAGGTCGGAAGAACAAAAGAAGCCCCCTGAACTAAACGATGGTGATCTGTCCACCACGTCAGAGAGTGTCGTACAATCGGTTTTAAAGATATTAATTGAGATATCTTTGTGTAATCCCTGCACCATTGGTTCAGCATACAGAGCTGAAGAGGTCGCATGTGAAAACGAGCAAAGGGGATCGCGTCCGATGCAGCAGTCATAAGACCTAGAATTTCCATGCATAAGGCTACCGAAGGGAATGATTGTGACTGAAGGTTTCGACAAGCTGAAATCAATTTTAGACGTCTCTTGTCTGTCAAAGACAGAGTCATAGACACTGAATCTATCTGGAAACCCAAAAAGGTTACCCTTGTCTGAGGAATCAATGAACTTTTTAGTGAATTGATCCTCCAACCATGACCTTGAAGAAACAACACAAGTCGATTCGTATGAGATTCTGCTAAATGTGAAGACTGAGCAAGTACCAAGATATCGTCCAAATAAGGAAATACCACAATACCCTGTTCTCTGATTACAGACAGAAGGGCACCGAGAACCTTTGTAAAAATTCTTGGAGCTGTAGCTAGGCCAAACGGCAGAGCCACAAACTGGTAATGCTTGTCCAGGAAAGAGAATCTCAGGAACTGATAGTGAGCTGGATGAATCGGAATATGCAGATATGCATCCTGTAAATCTATTGGAGACATATAATGCCCTTGCTGAACAAAAGGCAAGATAATCCTTACAGTTACCATTTTGAATGTTGGTATCCTTACATAACGATTCAATATTTTTAGATCCAGAACTGGTCTGAAGGAATTCTCCTTCTTTGGTACAATGAAGAGATTCGAATAAAACCCCAGCCCCTGTTCCAGAACTGGAACTGGCATAATTACTCCAGCCAACTCTAGATCTGAAACACATTTCAGAAATGCTTGAGCTTTCACTGGGTTTACTGGGACACGGGAAAGAAAAAATCTCTTTGCAGGAGGTCTTATCTTGAAACCAATTCTGTACCCTTCTGAAACAATGTTCTGAATCCAAAGTTTGTGAACAGAATTGATCCAAATTTCTTTGAAAAAAAGTAATCTGCCCCCTACCAGCTGAACTGGAATGAGGGCCGCACCTTCATGTGGACTTAGAAGCTGGCTTTGCTTTTCTAGAAGGCTTGGATTTATTCCAGACTGGAGATGGTTTCCAAACTGAAACTGCTCCTGAGGATGAAGGATCAGGCTTTTGTTCTTTGTTGAAACGAAAGGAACGAAAACGATTATTAGCCCTGTTTTTACCTTTAGATTTTTTATCCTGTGGTAAAAAAGTTCCTTTCCCACCAGTAACAGTTGAGATAATAGAATCCAACTGAGAACCAATTAATTTATTACCCTGGAAAGAAAGGGAAAGTAGAGTCGATTTAGAAGACATATCAGCATTCCAAGTTTTAAGCCATAAAGCTCTTCTAGCTAAAATAGCTAGAGACATAAACCTGACATCAACTCTGATAATATCAAAAATGGCATCACAGATAAAATTATTAGCATGTTGAAGAATAATAATATTATGAGAATCATGATCTGTTACTTGTTGCGCTAAAGTTTCCAACCAAAAAGTTGAAGCTGCAACAACATCAGCCAATGATATAGCAGGTCTAAGAAGATTACCTGAACACAGATAAGCTTTTCTTAGAAAGGATTCAATTTTCCTATCTAAAGGATCCTTAAAGGAAGTACCATCTGCCGTAGGAATAGTAGTACGTTTAGCAAGGGTAGAAATAGCCCCATCAACTTTAGGGATTTTGTCCCAAAACTCTAATCTGTCGGATGGCACAGGATATAATTGCTTAAAACGTTTAGAAGGAGTAAATGAATTACCCAAATTATTTCATTCTCTGGAAATTACTTCAGAAATAGCACCAGGAACAGGAAAAACTTCTGGAATAACCACAGGAGATTTAAAGACCTTGTCTAAACGTTTAGATTTAGTATCAAGAGGACCAGAATCCTCAATTTCTAAAGCAATTAAAACTTCTTTAAGTAAAGAACGAATAAATTCCATCTTAAATAAATATGAAGATTTATCAGCATCAACCTCTGAGACAGAATCCTCTGAACCAGAAGAATCATTAGAATCAGAATGATGATGTTCATTTAAAAATTCATCTGGATAAAGAGAAGTTTTAAAAGATTTTTTGTGTTTACTAGAAGGAGGAATAACAGACATAGCCTTCTTAATGGATTCAGAAACAAAATCTCTTATGTTATCAGGAACACTCTGAACATTAGATGTTGTTGGAACTGCAACAGGTAATGGTACTTTACTAAAGGAAATATTATCTGCATTAACAAGTTTGTCATGACATATAATACAAACAACAGCTGGAGGAACAGCTGCCAAAAGTTTACAGCAGATACACTTAGCTTTGGTAGTTCCAGCACCAGACAGCGATTTTCCTGAAGTATCTTCTGACTCAGATGCAACGTGAGACATCTTGCAATATGTAAGAGAAAAAACAACATATAAAGCAAAATTGATCAAATTCCTTAAATGACAGTTTCAGGAATGGGAAAAAATGCCAAAGAACAAGCTTCTAGCAACCAGAAGCAATGAAAAATGAGACTTAAATAATGTGGAGACAAAAGCGACGCCCATATTTTTTTTTTAGCGCCAAAAAAGACGCCCACATTATTTGGCGCCTAAATGCTTTTGGCGCCAAAAATGACGCCACATCCGGAACGCCGACATTTTTGGCGCAAAAGAACGTCAAAAAATGACGCAACTTCCGGCGACACGTATGACGCCGGAAACAGAAAAGATTTTTTGCGCCAAAAAAGTCCGCGCCAAGAATGACGCAATAAAATGAAGCATTTTCAGCCCCCGCGAGCCTAACAGCCCACAGGGAAAAAGTCAAATTTTTAAGGTAAGAAAAATGATTGATTCAAATGCATTTTCTCAAATATGAAACTGACTGTCTGAAAAAAAGGAATGTTGAACATTCTGAGTCAAGGCAAATAAATGTTTGAATACATATATTTAGAACTTTAAAAAAAAGTGCCCAACCATAGCTTTAGAGTGTCACAGAAAATAAGACTTACTTACCCCAGGACACTCATCTACATGTTTGTAGAAAGCCAAACCAGTACTGAAACGAAAATCAGCAGAGGTAATGGTACATATATAAGAGTATATCGTCGATCTGAAAAGGGAGGTAAGAGATGAATCTCTACGACCGATAACAGAGAACCTATGAAATAGACCCCGTAGAAGGAGATCATTGAACAGGCAAAACTCTCTTCACATCCCTCTGACATTCACTGCACGCTGAGAGGAAAACCGGGCTCCAACCTGCTGCGGAGCGCATATCAACGTAGAATCTAGCACAAACTTACTTCACCACCTCCATAGGAGGCAAAGTTTGTAAAACTGATTTGTGGGTGTGGTGAGGGGTGTATTTATAGGCATTTTGAGGTTTGGGAAACTTTGCCCCTCCTGGTAGGAATGTATATCCCATACGTCACTAGCTCATGGACTCTTGCTAATTACATGAAAGAAAATAGAATCCAATTGAGAACCAAATTATTACCCTGAAAAGATAGAGATAATGATCTAGATTTAGACACCATGTCACCATTCCAAGATTGAAATCATAAAACACTTGTAGTTAGAAATAGCTAAAGACATAGATTTGACATTAATCTTAATGACATTAAATATAGAATCACAAATGAAATGATTTGCATGTTGAAGTAAAAGTACAATGCTAGATAGTTCAGGATCTGATAACTGCTGCACTAAACTGTCCAACTAAAAAGTTGAAACAGCAGCAACATCAGCCATAGAAATAGCTGGTCTAAGAATATAGCCAGTATGTAAATATGCTCTTCTTAGGTAAGATTCAAGCCTCCTATCTAAAGGATTCTGAAAAGAAGTACTATTTTCCATAGGAATAGTAGTACGTTTTACAAGAGTGGAAATAGCTCCATCAACTTTAGGGACCTTTTCCCAAAACTCTAGACTAGCCACAGGTAAAGGAAATAACTCATTTCAGATTATAATTAACCAAGCAGATCCCGTGTCAACTGTGCACTGCACTGACTCTGCATTATTGGATCCGGCTGCCATAGGCACTAAGTATTACTATTTGAAGTGTACAGGGTTCCTGCTTTGACATCATGTGAAATTCCTGGCTGTATTAGGTTCTCTGTGTGGACACAGCTGTAGAATGTTTTGTTCTTAGGCAGTAGGTATCTTATAATGTATTGAGGATATATGTGTGTGTGTCAGAGGGAACTACTAAATAATATTATATCTGTATATAATGTACTGGGGATATGGTGTGTGTGTCAGAGGGAACTACTACACAATATTATATATCTGTGTATAATGTACTGGGGATGTACTGTGTGTGTATCAGAGGGAACTACTACATAATAACATAATTTATGTAAGAACTTACCTGATAAATTCATTTCTTTCATATTAGCAAGAGTCCATGAGCTAGTGACGTATGGGATATACATTCCTACCAGGAGGGGCAAAGTTTCCCAAACCTCAAAATGCCTATAAATACACCCCTCACCACACCCACAATTCAGTTTAATGAATAGCCAAGAAGTGGGGTGATAAGAAAGGAGCGAAAGCATCAAAATAAGGAATTGGAATAATTGTGCTTTATACAAAAAAATCATAACCACCACAAAAAAGGGTGGGCCTCATGGACTCTTGCTAATATGAAAGAAATTAATTTATCAGGTAAGTTCTTACATAAATTATGTTTTCTTTCATGTAATTAGCAAGAGTCCATGAGCTAGTGACGTATGGGATAATAAATACCCAAGATGTGGAACTTCCACGCAAGAGTCACTAGAGAGGGAGGGATAAAATAAAGACAGCCAATTCCACTGAAAAATAATAATCCACAACCCAAAACAAAAGTTTTAATCTCAATAATGAAAAAAACTGAAATTATAAGCAGAAGAATCAAACTGAAACAGCTGCCTGAAGTACTTTTCTACCAAAAACTGCTTCAGAAGAAGAAAACACATCAAAATGGTAGAATTTAGTAAAAGTATGCAAAGAAGACCAAGTTGCTGCTTTGCAAATCTGATCAACCGAAGCTTCATTCTTAAATGCCCAGGAAGTAGAGACTGACCTAGTAGAATGAGCCGTAATTCTTTGAGGCGGGATTTACCTGACTCTACATAAGCATGATGAATCAAAGACTTTAACCAAGACGCCAAAGAAATGGCGGAGGCCTTCTGACCTTTTCTGGACCCAGAAAAGATAACAAATAGACTAGAAGTCTTTCTAAAATATTTAGTAGCTTCAACATAATATTTCAAAGCTCTTACTACATCCAAAGAATGTAAAGATCTCTCCTTTGAATTCTTAGGATTAGGACACAATGAAGGAACAACAATTTCTCTACTAATGTTGTTAGAATTCACAACCTTAGGTAAAAATTTAAATGAAGTCCGCAACACTGCCTTATTCTGATGAAAAATCAGAAAAGGAGATTCACAAGAAAGAGCAGATAACTCAGAAACTCTTCTAGCAGAAGAGATGGCCAAAAGGAACAGAACTTTCCAAGAAAGTAATTTAATGTCCAGAGAATGCATAGGTTCAAACGGAGGAGCTTGTAAAGCCTTCAGAACCAAATTAAGACATCAAGGAGGAGAGATTGACTTAATGACAGGTTTGATACGAACCAAAGCCTGTACAAAACAATGAATATCAGGAAGATTAGCAATCTTTTTGTGAAAAAGAACAGAAAGAGCAGAGATTTGTCCTTTCAATGAACTTGCAGACAAACCTTTATCCAAACCATCCTGAAGAAACTGTAAAATTCTAGGAATTCTAAAAGAATGCCAGGAGAATTTATGAGAAGAACACCAAGAAATGTAAGTCTTCCAGACTCGATAATAAATCCTCCTAGACACATATTTATGAGCCTGTAACATAGTATTAATTACTGAGTCAGAGAAACCTCTATGACTAAGAATCAAGCGTTCAATTTCCATACCTTCAAATTTAATGATTTGAGATCCTGATGGAAAAAAGGGTCTTGAGATAGAAGGTCTGGTCTTAACGGAAGAGTCCAAGGTTGGCAACTGGCCATCCGAATGAGATCCGCATACCAAAACCTGTGAGGCCATGCTGGAGCCACCAGCAGTACAAACGAACGTTCCATTAGAATTTTGGAAATCACTCTTGGAAGAAGAACTAGAGGCGGAAAGATATAGGCAGGATGATAATTCCAAGGAAGCGACAACGTGTCCACTGCCTCCGCCTGAGGATCCCTGGATCTGGACAGATACCTGGGAAGTTTCTTGTTTAGATGAGAGGCCATCAGATCTATTTCTGGAAGTCCCCAGATTTGAACAATCTGAAGAAATACCTCTGGGTGAAGAGACCATTCGCCCGGATGTAACGTCTGGCGACTGAGATAATCCGCTTCCCAATTGTCTACACCTGGGATGTGAACCGCAGAGATTAGACAGGAGCTGGATTCCGCCCATACAAGTATCCGAGATACTTCTGTCATAGCCTGAGGACTGTGAGTCCCACCCTGATGATTGACATATGCCACGGTTGTGACATTGTCTGTCTGAAAACAAATAAACGATTCTCTCTTCAGAAGAGGCCAGAACTGTAGAGCTCTGAAAATCGGACAGAGTTCCAAAATGTTGATTGGTAATCTCGCCTCCTGAGATTCCCAAACCCCCTGCGCTGTCAGAGATCCCCATACGGCTCCCCAACCTGACAGACTCGCATCTGTTGAGATCACAGTCCAGGTTGGACGAACAAAAGAAGCCCCTTGGACTAAACGATGGTGATCTATCCACCACGTCAGAGAGTGTCGTACATTGGGATTTAAGGATATTAATTGTGATATCTTTGTATAATCCCTGCACCATTGGTTCAGCATACAAAGCTGAAGAGGTCGCATGTGAAAACGAGCAAAGGGGATCGCGTCCGATGCAGCAGTCATGAGACCTAGAATTTCCATGCATAAAGCTACCGAAGGGAATGATTGAGACTGAAGGTTTCGACAGGCTGAAACCAATTTCAGACGTCTCTTTTCTGGTAGAGACAAGGTCATGAACACTGAATCTATTTGAAAACCCAAAAAGGTTACCTGAGTCTGAGGAATCAACAAACTCTTTGATAAATTGATCCTCCAACCATGTCTTTGAAGAAACGACACAAGTTGATTCATATGAGATTCTGCAGAATGTGAAGACTGAGCAAGTACCAAGATATCGTCCAAATAAAGAAATACCGCAATACCCTGTTCTCTGATTACAGAGAGAAGGGCACCGAGAACCTTTGAAAAGATCCTTGGAGCTGTTGCTAGGCCAAACGAAAGGGCCACAAACTGGTAATGCTTGTCTAGAAAAGAGAATCTCAGAAACTGAAAGTGATCTGGATGAATCGGAATATGAAGATATGCATCCTGTAAATCTATTGTGGACATATAATGCCCTTGCTGAACAAAAGGCAGAATAGTCCTTAAAGTTACCATTTTGAATGTTGGTATACTTACGTAACGATTCAATATCTTTAGATCCAGAACTGGTCTGAAGGAATTCTCCTTCTTTGGTACAATCAATAGATTTGAGTAAAACCCTAGACCCTGTTCCAGAACTGGAACTGGCACAATTACTCCAGCCAACTCTAGATCTGAAACACATTTCAGAAATGCCTGAGCCTTCACTGGGTTTATTGGAATGCGAGAGAGAAAAAATCTCTTCACAGGCGGCCTTACCTTGAAACCTATTCTGTACCCTTGTGAAACAATGTTCTGAATCCAAAGACTGTGAATCGAATTGATCCAAATGTCTTTGAAAAATCGTAACCTGCCCCCTACCAGCTGTGCTGGAATGAGGGCCGCACCTTCATGTGGACTTGGGAGCTGGTATTGACTTTCTAAAAGGCTTGGATTTATTCCAGATTGGAGAAGGTTTCCAAACAGAAACCGTTCCTTTAGGGGAAGGGTCAGGCTTCTGTTCCTTATTCTGACGAAAGGAACAAAAACGATTAGCAGCCCTATATTTACCTTTAGATTTTTTGTCCTGAGGCAAAAAAGTTCCTTTCCCCCCAGAAACAGTTTAAATAATAGAATCCAACTGGGAACCAAATAATTTATTACCTTGGAAAGAAAGAGAAAGCAAAGTTGACTTAGAATACATATCTGCATTCCAAGTTTTAAGCCATAAAGCTCTTCTAGCTAAAATAGCTAAAGATATATACCTGACATCAACTCTAATGATATCAAAGATGGCATCACAAATAAAGTTATTAGCATGTTGAAGATGTTTAACAATGCTATGAGTATTATGGTCTGATACTTGTTGTGCTAAAGCCTCCAACTAAAAAGTGGAAGCGGCAGCAACATCAGCCAAAGAAATAGCAGGCCTAAGAAGATTACCTGAACATAAATAATCTTTCCTTAGAAAGGATTCAATTTTCCTATCTAAAGGATCCTTAAAGGAAGTACTATCTGCCATAGGAATAGTAGTACGTTTAGCAAGAGTAGAGATAGCCCCATCAACTTTAGGGATTTTGTCCAAAAACTCTAATCTGTCAGATGGCACAGGATACAATTTCTTAAACCTTTGAGAAGGAGTAAATGAAGTACCCAGATTATTCCATTCCCTAGAAATTACTTCAGAAATAGCATCAATGACAGGAAAAACTTCTGGAATAACTATAGGAGGTTTAAAAAAACGAATTTAAACGCTTAGTAGATTTAGTATCAAGAGGACTAGATTTCTCCATCTCTAATGCGATTAAAACTTCTTTAAGTAAAGAGCGAATAAATTCCATTTTAAATAAATATGAAGATTTATCAGTGTCAATATCTGAGACAGAATCCTCTGAACCAGAAAAATCCTCATCAGAAACAGACAAATCAGAATGATGACTGTCATATAAAAATTCATCTGAAAAATTAGAAGTTTTAAAAGACCTTTTACATTTACTGGAAGGAGGAATAACAGACATACGGCTAGATTTAGAGTTCTGCGGCCAAAGGGTGCGTTAGATACGCATGCTTCAATTTTTTGCGTCATTCTTGGCGCTGACTTTTTTGGCGCAAATTTTTTTTTTGTCATTTCCGGCGTCATACTTGACGTATGACACCGGAAATGACAAAAAAAAAATTTGCGCCAAAAAAGTCAGCGCCAAGAATGACGCAATAAATTGAAGCATTTTCAGCCCCCGCGAGCCTAACAGCCCACAGGGAAAAAAGTCAATTGAAACAATTTTTAAGGTAAGCAAAAAATTGATTATTCATATGCATTATCCCAAATAATGAAACTGACTGTCTGAAATAAGGAACATTGATCATCCTGAATCATGGCAAATATAAGTTTAAAGACATATATTTAGAACTTTATATATAAAGTGCCCAACCATAGCTTAGAGTGTCACAAAAAATAAGACTTACTTACCCCAGGACACTCATCTACATATAGTAGATAGCCAAACCAGTACTGAAACGAGAATCAGTAGAGGTAATGGTATATAAGAGTATATCGTCGATCTGAAAAGGGAGGTAAGAGATGAATCTCTACGACCGATAACAGAGAACCTATGAAATAGATCCTGTTGAAGGAGACCATTGAATTCAAATAGGCAATACTCTCTTCACATCCCTCTGACATTCACTGCACTCTGAGAGGAAAACCGGGCTCCAGCCTGCTGCGAAGCGCATATCAACGTAGAATCTAGCACACACTTACTTCACCACCTCCACGGGAGGCAAAGTTTGTAAAACTGAATTGTGGGTGTGGTGAGGGGTGTATTTATAGGCATTTTGATGTTTGGGAAACTTTGCCCCTCCTGGTAGGAATGTATATCCCAGACGTCACTAGCTCATGGACTCTTGCTAATTACATGAAAGAAATTATATATTTGTGTATAATGTATTGGGGATATATATTGAGTGTGTCAGAGGGAACTACTACATACTATTATATATCTATGTATAATGTATTGGGGATAAATTTGTGTGTGTCAGAGGAAACTACTACATAATATTATATATCTGTGCATAATGTACTAGGGATATGGTGCGTCCATAATATTATATATTTGTGTGAGGCAAAGGGGACCTCTCTATAACATTACATATATCTGTAATATAAAGTAGTGGGGCCCTGTGGGCTAGGTGTAAGGTAGAGGGAACCCCTTTCCTACTCTTTCCAGTTTGAGCATTATAGCATCTGGAATAGGAAAACAAATACTTAGCATTATGAGTATCAACAAATATACTAGTTACAAGCATGTTTTAAATGACCTATGGGTCCTCTGTTTAGTTATATTTGATGTAACTTGTAATTTTTTTTATCTCATACATTGGTATTTTATGTGTTTTTGTAGAATGAAAAGGTGCCCACTGTAACTGCTTGATATATATATATATATATATATATATATATATATATATATATATATATATATATATATATATATATATATATATCACTTAGTCTGATGAAGAGGTGATTGATCACCAAAACGTCACTATTTTTCTTATGTGCCAATAAAGAACATTTTTGCACAAATCCAGCGAGTGCATGCCTTTTGGAACTGTACATTTTGCTTGCCTGCACCCAGGTCGCTGATCTTGAAGGTGGGAGTGCGCTCTATTGTGAATACTATATATATATATATATATATATACATATATATATATATATATATATATGTGTGTGTGGTATTAATGCATGCGCATGTGTGTTGTGTGCACATGTGGGTGTATGTGTTGTGTGCAAGCATATGAGTGTGGGTGTATGTATGTGTTGTGTGCAGGCATATGAGTGTGGGTGCATATGAGTTTGGATGTATGTGTGATTTGCGTGCATATGAGTATGTGTGGTGTGCATGCATATGAGAGTGTGTGTGTGTATGTGTGGTGTGCATGCATATGAGTGTGTGTATGTGCATGCTTATGAGCGTGGGTATGAGTGGTGTCCATGCATATACTTGTGTATATGTATGTGTGGTGTACGGTGTGCATGCATATTGTGTGCATGTGTATTGTGTGCGTGCATATGAGTGTGTGTATGTGTGGTGTGGGTGCATATTGGTGTATGTGGTGTGCGTGCTCATGAGTGTATGTATGTGTGGTGTAAATGCTTATGGGCATATGTATGTGTATATGTGTGATGTGCATGCATATGCGTGTTTATATGTGAAATGTCCATGTACCTGTATATGTGTGATTATATGTGTGTGTGTGTGAGTGCATATTGGTGTGTGTATGTCATCGAGAGCCTAATTTGCCCGCAAATTGTTTTAAAAACAGACTCCATGTTAACATCTAAACAGAACTCCAGGTAAGGAAAAAATACCTAAATTCTCCCATAAACATAATTTCCATTCTGAAACTGTGTGACTGCAAAGGGAAATATTAACAGACCTGACTCATGGCTAAAATATGCAATATACATTAAGAACTTTATAATATAAAGTGCCCTTTATAGCTGAGAGTGTCTTAAAAATGATATATACTTACCAGAAGACACCCATCCACATATAGCAGACAGCCAAACCAGTACTGAAACATATCAGCAGAGGTAATGGTAGAGGAGTATAATGTCAATCTGTAAAGGGAGGCAGCAGATGAATCCCCATGACCGATTTACAGAGAGCCCTAGAATAGTTTTCCCATAGGCGAAAACATGGTATCATCAGGCAATACTCCCTTCACATCCCTCAGACAAACACTGTACTTAGAGAGGAACTGGGCTTCAATATGCTTAGAAGCACCTTCCAAAGAAGAAATGCAACACATCATGCTTCACCACCTCCTAAGGAGGCAAAGTTTGTAAAACTGAGGTATGAGTGAGGTGGGAGGTGTATTTATAGGCATTTGAGGTTTGGGAAACTTTGCCCCCTCCAGGTAGGAAAGTATATCCCATACGTCAATAGCTCATGGACTTTTGCCACCTATATGAAAGGCAAACCTCAGAAACTGGTAATGATCCCTGTGAATGGGAACATGAAGATATGCATCCTTCAGAGCTACAGTTTTCATGAACTAACCCTCCTGTACTAAAGGAAGAATGGAGCGGATGGTCTCAATTTTGAAGGACAGAACTCTGAGGAATTGGTTGAGACACTTTAGGTCCAGAATGGGATGGAAAGTGCCCTCATTTTTGGGAACTACAAATAGATTTAAATAAAATCCTAGACCCTGTTCCTCTAGAGGAACTGGAACAATCACCCCAGGGAAGATAGGTCCTTTAGGAAGTTTAAGAAGGCCTCTCTCTTTATCTGGTCCACAGATAACCTTGACAGGTGGATTCTGCCCCTGGGAGGAAGGGATTTTAATCCTATTCTGTAACCGTGGGACACTGTCTACGGCCCAAGGATCCAGACCATCGCATATCCAAACCTGCTAATAAAAATAGAGCCAGCCCCCCACTTGATCCAATACAGGATCAGAGGTGGTCCCTTCATGCTGATTTAAAATCAGTGGAAGGCTTCTTGGCTTGCTTGCCTTTATTCCAAGGCTGACTGGACCTCCAAGAAGACTTGGATTGTTGCAGCTTGAAAGAGGAGGAGAAAGACTTTTGTCCTTTTAAGTTACGAAAGGAATGAAAATTAGAATTCTGGTGACCCTTAGGTCTATTCTTTTTATCCTGAGGTAGGAAAGAACTCTTTCCACCTGTAATTTCTGAAATTATTTCAGTCAGACCTGTACCAAACAAGGTTTTACCCTTATAAAGCAAAGATAAAAGCTTGGACTTGGATAAGACGTCTGCAGACCAAGATTTTAACCATAGAGCTCTGCGAGCTAAAACAGTGAAACCAGAAATCTTAGCTCCCAGTCTAAGAACTTGCATATTGGCACCACAAATAAAGGTATTGGCTAGATTTAGAGCCTTGATCCTGTCTTGGATCTCCTCTATAGTGGTATCTTCTAAAATTAGATTAGATAAGTCATCACACCAATAAGATGCTGCCCCCCCGCAACTGTAGCAATACTAGCAACAGGCTGTCACCTACATTAACTACCCCCTAATGTGAGCTCCTACCCCGCCACCAGCTACATTAACTACCCCCTAATGTGAGCTCCTACCCCGCCACCAGCTACATTAACTACCCCCTAATGTGAGCTCCTACCCCGCCGCCAGCTATATTAAAATTATTAACCCCTAATCTAATCCCCCTACCCCGCCCCCAGCTATATTAAATTATTAACCCCTAATTTAATCCCCCTACACCGCTGCCACCTATATTAAATTAATTACCCCCTAATCTAATCCCCCTATACCGCCGCCACCTATATTAAATTAATTAACCCCTAAAATACTAAACTATCCCTACCACTAAACCTAAGTCTAACCCTACAAAATAGCCCTGAAAAGGGCTTTTTGCGTGGCATTACCCCAAAGTAAACAGCTCTATTGCCAGCCCTTAAAAGGGCTTTTTGCGGGGCTTTGACCCAAAGTAATCAGCTCTTTTACCAGCCCTTAAAAGGGATTTTGGTGGGACATTGTCACAAAGTAAACAGCTCTTTTGCCTATAATCTAAATCCCCCTACACCGCCGCCACCTATAATAAATGTATTACCCCCTAATCTAATCTCCCTACACCGCCGCCACCTATATTAAATAGATTAACCCCTAATATAATCCCTCTACACCGCCGCCACCTATATTAACCCTAATCATAATAGGGTTAATATAGTTAATATAGTTATTATATTATATATATTAACTATATTAACCCTAATTATATTAGGGTTAATATAGTTAATATCGTTATTTTATTATATATATATATATATATATATATATATATATATATATATATATATATATATATATATATATATATATATATATATATATATATATATATTTTAAGTATAATAACCCTATCTAACTCTAACACCCCTAACTAAATTCTTATTAAAATAAATCTAATTAATAGTAATATTATTAAAGGGACAGTTCACCCAAAAACTTTCTCCCCTTTAAATTATTCCCAATGATCCTTTTTACCTGCTAGAGTGTATTAAATTGGTTGCAAGTAGCTCCTTTACTCATATTTCAGCATTTGAAATAGCTGATTTAGCTTGTGGTTTCCCAACCTATACTGAAAGTTTTGATACTGGCGTATACGCTATTGACAAGCCTAAGTAAACACAGCCAGCAGAAGAGATTACACCCTCAGTGGGGGCATGATAGTTAAGTAATAAAATTATAATTTTCCATTGTTCTCTCTATGTATTGAGCTTTGGTGTTCCAGACAATTATAAGATAAGGAAGCAAGTCTGTGTACATAAAAGTGATAACATAATGAGATCTGATATTACCTGAAGCTCAACCCATTGTAATAGGCTGTGGTTTCAAAGCACAAAACCAGCTACTTCAGATACACAAATAAACCCAAAAATGCAATTTCTCAAATATTTTATACTCTGCAGTTGGTATAACAAGTCATTTAAAATACATTTATGGAAAAACAATTTTGCAGTGTACTGTCCCTTTAATTAAAATATTACTATTTAAATCTAAATACTTACCTAGTACTGCCAATAGAATGCAAGCTCAATCTGATTGGCTGATTGGATCAGCCAATCGGATTGAACTTGAATCTGATTGGCTGATTGAATCAGCCAATCAGATTGTCTTACCTTAATTCGGATTGGCTGATAGAATCCTATCAGACAATCGGAATTCGACGGACGCCATCTTGGATGGCGTCATTTAAAGGAAACTTAATTTGTCGTTTCAGTCGTCGGGCCAGATGGATGTTCCGCGTCGCAGGGCTGAAGAATGAAGATTGAAGATGCCGCTTGGAGGAAAACTTCTCCCCGATGGAGGACCTCTTCTTTGCCGCTTGGATGAAGACATCGCCGGATGGAAGACTTCTTCTTTGCCACTTGGATGAAGACTTCTTCTTTGCCGCTTGGATGAAGACATCGCCCGGATTGGATGAAGAGTTCGGCCCGGCTGGGTGAAGACGACTCAAGGTAGGGAGATCTTCTGGGGCTTAGTGTTAGTTTTTTTTTATGGGGGGTTTGGGTGGGTTTAGAGTAGGGGTATGTGGGTGGTGGGTTTTAATGTTGGGGGGTGGTATTGTGTTTTTTTTACAGACAAAAGAGCTGTTTACATTGGGGCATGCCCCGCAAAAGGCCCTTTTAAGGGCTGGTAATAGAGCTGTTAACTTTTGTAATTTAGTATAGGGTAGGGAATTTTTTTTATTTTGGGGGGCTTTATTATTTTATTAGGGGGCTGAGAATAGGTGTAATTAGCTTAAAATTCTTGTAATCTTTTTTTATTTTTTGTAATTTAGTTTAGTGTATTTAATTGTATTTTAGTTTAGATATTTGTAGTTTATTTAATTTATTGATAGTGTAGGTGTATTTGTAACTTAGGTTAGGATTTATTTTACAGGTAAATTGGTAATTATTTTAACTAGGTAGCTATTAAATAGTTATTAACTATTTAATAGCTATTGTACCTAGTTAAAATAAATACCAAGTTACCTGTAAAATAAATATAAACCCTAAAATAGCCACAATGTAATTATTAATTACATTGTAGCTATCTTAGGGTTTATTTTATAGGTAAGTATTTAGATTTAAATAGGAATATTTTAATTAATAATATTAATTAGATTTATTTTAATAAGAATTTAGTTAGGGGTGTTAGAGTTAGATAGGGTTATTATACTTAATATATATAATATAATAACGATATTAACCCTAATATAATTAGGGTTAATATAGTTAATATATATATATATAATATAATAACGATATTAACTATATTAACTCTAATATAATTAGGTTAATATAGTTAATATATATAATATAATAACTATATTAACTATATTAACCCTAATATAATTAGTTTTAATATAGTTAATATAGCTGGTGGCGGTGTAGGGGGATTAGATTAGGGGTTAATCTATTTAATATAGGTGGCGGCAGTGTAGGGGGATTAGATTGGGGTTAATCTTTTTAATATAGGTGGCGGCGGTGTAGGGGGATTAGATTAGGGGGTAATACATTTATTATAGGTGGCGGCGGTGAAGGGGGATTTAGATTAGATGCAAAAGAGCTGATTACTTTGTGACAATGCCTCGCAAAAAGCCCTTTTAAGGGCTGGTAAAAGAGTTGATTACTTTGGGGAAATGCCCCACGCAAAAAGCCCTTTTAAGGGCTGGCAATAGAGCTGTTACTTTGGGACAATGTCACGCAAAAGGCCCTTTTAAGGGCTGGTAATAGAGGTGATTACTTTAGGGGGATTAGATTAGGGGTTAATGTATTTAATATAACTGGCGGCGGTGTAGGGGGATTAAATTAGGGGTTAATAATTTTAATATAGCTGGTGGCGGTGTAGGGGGATTAGATTAGGGGTTAATAATTTAATATAGCTGGCGGAGGGGTAGGGGGATTAGATTAGGGGTTAATTTAATATAGCTGGCGGCGGGGTAGGGGGATTAGATTAGGGGTTAATAATTTTAATATAGCTGGCGGCGGGGTAGGAGCTCACATTAGGGGGTATATAATGTAGATGGCGGTGGTGTAAGGGGCTCACATAAGGGGGTATATAATGTAGGTGGCGACGGTGTAAGGGGCTCACATTAGGGGGTTATACATTTAATGTAGGTGGCGGCATGGTCCGGGAGCGGCGGTTTAGGGGTTAAATACTTTATTAGGGATTGCGGCGGGGGATCGCGGTTGACAGGTAGATAGACATTGCGCATGCGTTGGGTGTTAGGTTTTATTTGGCAGGTAGTTTAGGGAGTTATGGGGCTCCAATACACAGCGTAAGGCTTACTACGGCTGCATTTTGTGGCGAGGTGAAAATGGAGTAAGATTTCTCCATTTTCGCCACGTAAGTCCTTACGCTGTATATTGGATACCAAACTGCGCGGGTTTGGTATACCTGTCTATGGCACAAAAAACTACGGGCGAAGGCAGAAATATACGAGCGTAACTTCTAGGTTACAACGTATATAGGATACCAAACCGGCGCAAAATTCGGCGTAGCCGGCTTTTGCAGGCGACGCTGCATTTCGGATCGGGCCCCTGGCCTTTTCTGCTTATTAGTTGTCAGGTAAATTTCTTAAAGGAACTTTAAACCCTATTTTTTTTCTTTTGTGATTGAGAAAGAGCATGCAATTTTGAACAACGTTCCCATTTTCTTCTATTATCTAATTTGCTTCATTCTCTTGATATCCTTTTGGGAAAAGCATATCTAAATAGGCTCAGTAGCTGCTGATTGGTGGCTGCACATAGATGCCTTGTGTGATTGGCTAACACATGTGCATTGCTATTTATTCAACAAAGGATATCTGAAGAATGAAGCAAATGAAATAGAAGTAAATTGGAATGTTGCATAAAATTGCATGCTCTTTTTAAATTATGAATGAAAAGTTTTGGGTTTCCTATCCCTTTAAAAACATTTGTTTTTTGTGAGCGGAGCTGGCATCCGTGAGGAATGGCCGCTCTATAGGTGAGCTCTGACGACAGTCTCTCCTATCTCTGCAAATAGGGGACATTTTACTAGCCACTCCACAAGGACCAGATGTAAGCACCAAAAATGCTCTCGAAGGCTAGAGAGAAGCCTTTAAAGACCACTCCGAAACCGCCGCCATCTTGAAGCCCTGACAGGCTGTAAACAGGCAATCCATGCAGCAAGCGCTGAGCAGGCGGTTCAGCACATGGATCAAACGAATCCCAGGAAGAATTATGTAAAGTACATTAACTATACCATCAGCTGTTATCAAGGTATGAACCCCTCACAAATGCTCAAAAGAGACACTTATAACTCAGTTTAATAATGGGAGGCTCTAAAAACAAGGTACCACTTAAGAGAGGAAAACGGTTCTAATGAGGGACTTTTGGGATGCTGAAACTATCTAAATACAAAGTGTAACTCGCAACTTGATATTAAAATCTACATAAAGGAGAGATTTTAGACATAATATCTGCAATTTATATCCTCAACCCTGTAAAGCAGCAGTTTGAATGGCTTGATCACATTGCCACCTCTCTGAAATAAGCATCACCGTTAAAAGTGAGATCACCACCTCTAATTTGGAAACATTATATATATGTTGAACAACAAGGAACCTCCAAGTTGGAGCTAATTAAGTAATCTTTGGGCATCACGCATAATAAAAGCATAACAACCTGAGCTTACACAGAGTGCTCTGGGTAACCCCATCCCACTGATTGTTAAAATGTTGCCTAAAAAATTGAACAAGGCAGATAAACCAGGCAAGACCCCGCCACACCCCATCAAACAGTGAACTCATATTTCAAACTGCCTGATCAAACTCCTATCGGTAAACCAGCAGCTTCTAAGGCCCAAAAACCAGATCTCTCATCATCAGAGGATGAAGAAACAGATACGGCAGATACCATTCAAATATCTAATGCCTTATTAAGTTTAATGCCGTCTAAGCAGATTTTCAGCGTATTAAAGAAGAAATAGCAGGCCTCAGAAAGGATGTAACA
Source organism: Bombina bombina (assembly GCF_027579735.1). Classification (NCBI taxonomy): domain Eukaryota; kingdom Metazoa; phylum Chordata; class Amphibia; order Anura; family Bombinatoridae; genus Bombina; species Bombina bombina. The sequence continues at coordinate 1,031,549,992 of NC_069500.1, forward strand.
GAAATTGGTCATAGAGTTGAGGCTTTGGAAGAAGATAATGAACTCAACCAGTCAGAGCTCTCTAACCTGCAAACCACAGCTAATCCTTATGATTTACAATTTCTTCAACTCCAGGACAAAATAGAGGACCTGGAGAATAGGTAGAGGCGGCAAAATTTACGAATAAGAGGAATTTTTGAATCCATCCTCCCTAACAATCTCTCTGAAATTTTAAAAGGCTTATTCTCACATCTCCTGGGACCATCAGCAACATGTGACACCACTATGGATAGAGCACACAGGCCTTTAAGGCCTAGGCCTCCAGATCAAGCCCCACTAAAAGATGTTATCTAAAAGCTGAAAGATTTCCAAGAAAAAGAAGAAATACTGAAAGCTGCAAGACAGCATAAAAATATCACATATCAAAATTGCCACATTCAGGTGTTTACTGATATTGCACCCAGGACACTGCAGAGGAGACGAGAGTTTAGGCCCCTAACTACGGTCCTTTTAACTCAAGGAATTTTATACCACTGGGGTTTCCCCTGCTCTCTCATAGTGACACATCAAGGTGGACAACATATCTGCAAATCAATGGCGGATGCACAACCTTTCTGCACTTCACTGGGCATACCTACACCAAAAGAACTTCCTTTACCGGACGAACAATCTTCAACAGGACAGTCTGCACAACCACGACCACAGTGAACATGGCAAACGGCACCTGCTAAAAAACTGAGGAAATATCCTGTAGTGCCTTCAGTAGAACCAACCTGAAACATAGGACACTATGTACTATTGAAAGGTACTAGATCCATAAGGACTAGTTAGTCTTTCCTAGTTAGACCCAATTCCAATAACTCAAAGGTAACCTCTTTAAATATTTCTGTTGATTCAAATTGATTGTATTCTCTATATGCAATTATGGTTCAATTTATGTAACCCTATAATGTTTGTACAATGCAATGTTATACCATTCTCCCTATATTTTTTCTGCAACATATGTCGAATTTGTTGTTTTTCTTTTTGATGTTTGATTGTTGTTTAAATGTTGTTGACAGAAATTGCTTTTTGGAACACCACCAATCAATATGCAGTCCTTCTGACAGGTATCTTTGGATACGTACGATTGTATTACATCACGATACCATGAATAGCACCCTTACACAATGATTCCAAACACACGGGATAATATCTATAAAAAAACTTATAGCGGTGTAATGGGAAAGCCTCTTCAATTTCTCACAATAAATGTCAAAGGGTTTAACAATACCCACAAAAGACGCCTAGCTTTTAAAGATATCAACCATAAACTCAATGATATCCTATTTATACAAGAGACACATTTTATATATTCGGGAAGGAACCTTCTTTCTTCGCCTCAACATATCCTATACATCACCACAGCAGTCACAATTCTAAAAAGATTTGTGGAGTTAGTATAATGATACACAAAATTACCGGACTCCTGTTCGGTAGAATAGTAACTCTAGTTAACATGTATACACCTAACACACAACAGGCCTCCTTTTTTCGTAAAATTACCAATTCCATCCTATCTTTCTCCAAAGGTCCATTTATTATAGGGGGAGATCTTAACGTTCCTTTAAATCCCACCCTAGATAATTTGACCTGTCATTCACACATCTCTAAACGAGCACTTAAATCCATGCAAGAGGACATGTTACTACTAGGAGTTCACGATTCCTGGAGACATCTACACCCAAATGTGAAAAACTGCACTTATTTCTCAGCACCGAATCAGACGTATACCTGCATAGACTATATTTTGGTAAATCATATCACATTATCTTCCCTATCAGATGCTGGGATACTCCCAATAGTTTGGTCGGATCATTGCGCAGTTTTTTGTAAATTAGGCTGGTCGCTGACTCCACTGAGACCTTTCCAGTGGCGGTTAGACGATATCCTTTTAAAGGACAAATTGCTTTTTAAACAGACAGAACAACTCATCCAAGCATTTTTTCAGATTAATAACACCTTAGGGATAGACCCGTATGTATTATGGGAGACACACAAGTGCTTGCTAAGGGGAGAGGTAATTAAAATAAAATCGATCCAAACTAAAGAAAAAAAGAATAGTTTACAACGATCTGAGTACCCAATTACTCCACTGGGATAGAACACAAACTACACCCCAATGATAAAGTAGCTAAGGCAAACTTAGACTTAGTTACAAATAAGCTTAGAGAGTTCCTTCAGCATGCTGTCCATACACAAGCATTTAAATTGCAGCAAAAAAAATTAATAGAAGGTAATAAGCCTGGAAAATTGTTGGCAAGGGCGTTGAGGACTAAACAAACAGCTAATTACATCTCACACATACTAGATCCCCTGAACAATAAAGTAGCAGACTCTATAGGGATTTCAGCCAGTTTCTATAACTTTTATGCCAAGCTGTACAACCTATTTCCTAATAGAGATGAAGATCAACATGTACATAAATGCAAGTCATATCTGTGACATATAGATCTACCTAAATTGCTTCAAGATCAAATTGACCAATTAAAATAACCATTTACAGCTAAAGAAATCGAAATAGCTATAAACTCAATGAAGCAGGGCAAAAGTGCTGGACCTGACGGCTTCACTAGTGGCTATTATAAGAAATGTAAGCATATCCTGATTCCCTATCTCTTATCTATTTTCAATCACATAGATCAGGGAAAATCATGTTGCCCTCATCTATGCTTGAAGCAATTGTTACTGTGATACCTTAGCCAAATAAAGACCCAACACTGCCATCCAGTTACAGACCTATACTCGAAAGTTTTAGCTAACAGATTTAATAATTTTTTTCCCATTACTAATACACTCAGATCAGGTGGGTTGTGTGCCTTGGCGAGAAGCAAAAGATAATATGGTTAAAGTCCTTCAACTTTTACAATATTCTAAAATGCAAAAACTTCCTTTTATTTTACTGTCAACAGACGCTGAAAAAGCTTTTGACAGATTAGACTGAAAATTCCTCAAACTGATGCTGGAAAAATTTGGTTTGCCAGAAAATTTGACACATAGATTCTTTGCGCTATACTCTTCCCCCATGGCTAGAATAAGAGTTAACGGAATTGTATCTACTCCTTTCCAAATTATGAATGGAACTCAACAGGGCTAACCCTTATTACCCTTATTATTTGTTTTGACTATGGAAGTGCTAGCAACTGCCCTGCGAGCGAACCCTTACGTTCAAGGAATTACATTAGACAACACCCATTATAAATTAGCACTATACGCGGACAACTTATTGCTGATGCTGACTTCACCTAGATCATCTCTTTCCACAGCACAGATCACACTCAAAGATTATGGAAGGGTGTCTAACTACTCTATCAATCTAACCAAATTAGAAATCCTCCCAGTTAACTTTGCTGAAAGAGAGATTCTAAACCTACAGCAACAAACCCAATACTCGATCCAACGTACATCCCTAAAATACCTAGGGATACATTTAACTACCTGTCCTCACAAACTAGTAGAACTTAATTATGAATCACTTCTAACTATACTGGCCAGATAGACCTCTGATTGGTTAAACAAAAATATCTCCTGGATAGGTAGAATTTGCGTAGTAAAGATGATGCTACTCCCCAAGTTTCTCTATGTATTTCAGACCTTTCTAATCCTGCATATATACCTAGACTACAAAACCTAATAAATTCATACATCTGGAAAAAAAAGCCACCCCGAATAGCTAAAAACACGCTGTATCTTACTATGCAGAATGAAGGCTTAGGCATCCCAGATATGCCAAAGTATAGTGCATCCATGTTTATCCGCAGAATCCTCGAGTGGTGTACATACACGACTGACAGTAATAGGTTATGGATACAATTAGAACACTACTACAGAAACAACACAATTAGGCGCTTTTTGTTGGCAACAACCAATTAACTATCCAAATTCCATTAAAAACTACCCAGTTATCAGAGAAACACTAGACGTATGGATGAGCCTGCACCGCAAGCATTCCTACTTATCCTCGGTTCCCTCTCAGCTGACTACCATCCTATCCAACCCAGATTTCCCAGTACGACTCCCTTTATCACCAACACAACCAACCAATTTACACAACATGATAGAGTCAGATAAACTAAATTCCAAACAATGTTGTACGACCTTAAACATTCCACAGTTCTCACAATGGTTCAGACACTTACAATTGAGACACTTCTTTGATACCCACAGACACAAAAACCTAATAGTTAGAGAACTCACAACATTTGAAAAATTATGGTGTGCGGAAATGCCACCCCTTCATGCAATATCTACACTTTACTCACTTTTGAATACCCCATCCATGATCATGCAAACCAAAACAATAACTTCCTGGCATAAAGAGTAGCCATATACATTTAGCGAAGATTTGTGGGCCACAATATTTCTTAAGAAAAGCAAAGCGGCCCACTCGGCTATACTCTTAGAAACAAATATGCGCCTAGATTACGAGTTTTGTCAGTAAGGCCCTGCGTTGCTAACGCTCAGTTCCAGCTCACCGCTCACCTACAAACAACGCTGGTATTACAGTTTTTTTCCAACCCGGCGTTGGCCTCTAAAAAGTGAGCGTTGAGCAAATTTAGCTCCACATCTCACCTAAATACCAGCGCTGCTTACGGTAGCGGTGAGCTGGAAAAGCATGCTCATGTACGATTTCCCCATAGGAAACAATGGGGCAGATCCGGCTGAAAAAAAACCTAACTGCAAAAAAGCAGCGTTCAGCTCCTAACGCAGCCCCATTGTTTCCTATGGGGAAATACATTTTATGTCTACACCTAACACCCTAACATGAACCCCGAGTCTAAACACCCCTAATCTTACACTTATTAACCCCTAATCTGCCCCCCCCCCGACATCGTCACCACCTGCATAATCTTATTAACCCCTAATCTGCTGCTCCGGACACCGCCGCCACCTACATTATACCTATGAACCCCTAATCTGCTGCCCCTAACATCGCCGACACCTACATTATATTTATTAACCCCTAATCTGCCGTCCCCAACATCGCCGCAACTATATTAAATTTTTTAACCCCTAATCTGCCGCCGCCACTATCATAAAGTTATTAACCCCTAAACCTAAGTCTAACCCTAGCCCTAACACCCCCCTAACGTAAATATAATTTAAATACATCTAAATAAATTTACTAGTATTAACTAAATTTTTCCTAATTAAAACTAAATACTTACCTATAAAATAAACCCTAAGCTAGCTACAATATAAGTAATAATTACATTGTAGCCATCTTATGGTTTATTTTTATTTTACAGGCAACTTTGTATTTATTTTATTTAGGTACAATAGTTATTAAATAGTTATTAACTATTTAATAACTACCTAGTTAAAATAAAGACAAATTTACCTGTAAAATAAACCCTAACCTAAGTTGCAATTACACCTAACACTACACTATAATTAAATTAAATCCCTAAATTAACTACAATTAAATTAAATAAACTAAATTACGGAAAACCCCCCCACAAAATTACAGAAAATAAAAAAGAAATTACAAAGTTTTAAACTAATTACACCTAATCTAATCCCCCTAATAAAATAAAAACATAATTTATGTAAGAACTTACCTGATAAATTCCTTTCTTTCATATTAGCAAGAGTCCATGAGCTAGTGACGTATGGGATATACATTCCTACCAGGAGGGGCAAAGTTTCCCAAACCTCAAAATGCCTACAAATACACCCCTTACCACTCCCACAAATCAGTTTAACGAATAACCAAGAAGTGGGGTGATAAGAAAAAGTGCGAAAGCAACAAAAATAAGGAATTGGAATAGTTGTGCTTTATACAAAAAAATCATAATCACCACAAAAAAGGGTGGGTCTCATGGACTCTTGCTAATATGAAAGAAATTAATTTATCAGGTAAGTTCTTACATAAATTATATATGTAATTAGCAAGAGTCCATGAGCTAGTGACGTATGGGATAATAAATACCCAAGATGTGGAACTTCCACGCAAGAGTCACTAGAGAGGGAGGGATAAAATAAAGGCAGCCAATTCCGCTGAAAAATAATCCACACCCCAAAACAAAGTTTAAATCTTATAATGAAAAAAACTGAAATTATAAGCAGAAGAATCAAACTGAAACAGCTGCCTGAAGTACTTTTCTACCAAAAACTGCTTCAGAAGAAGGAAACACATCAAAATGGTAGAATTTAGTAAAAGTATGCAAAGAAGACCAAGTTGCTGCTTTGCAAATCTGATCAACCGAAGCTTCATTCCTAAAAGCCCAGGAAGTAGAAACTGACCTAGTAGAATGAGCTGTAATCCTTTGAGGCGGAGTTCTACCTGACTCAACATAAGCATGATGAATCAAAGACTTTAACCAAGACGCCAAAGAAATGGCAGAGGCCTTCTGACCTTTCCTAGAACCAGAAAATATAACAAATAGAATAGAAGTCTTTCGGAAATCTTTAGTAGCTTCAACATAATATTTCAAAGCTCTTACTACATCCAAAGAATGTAACGATCTTTCCTTAGAATTCTTAGGATTAAGACACAATGAGGGAGCTACAATTTCTCTACTAATGTTGTTAGAATTCACAACCTTAGGTAAAAATTTAAATGAAGTCCGCAACACCACCTTATCCTGATGAAAAATCAGAAAAGGAGATTCACAAGAAAGAGCAGATAACTCAGAAACTCTTCTAGCAGAAGAGATGGCCAAAAGAAACAAAACTTTCCAAGAAAGTAATTTAATATCCAGAGAATGCATAGGTTCAAAAGGAGGAGCTTGTAGAGCTCCCAGAACCAAATTCAAACTCCAAGGAGGAGAAATTGACTTAATGACAGGTTTGATACGAACCAAAGCCTGTACAAAACAATGAATATCAGGAAGATTAGCAATCTTTCTGTGAAACAGCACAGAAAGAGCAGAAATTTGTCCTTTCAAGGGACTTGCAGACAAACCTTTATCCAGACCATCCTGAAGAAACTGTAAAATTCTAGGAATTCTAAAAGAATGCCAGGAAAAATGATGAGAAGAACACCAAGAAATGTAAGTCTTCCAGACTCGATAATATATCTTCCTAGACACAGATTTACGAGCCTGTAACATAGTATTAATTACGGAGTCAGAGAAACCTCTATGACTGAGAATCAAGCGTTCAATCTCCATACCTTCAAATTTAATGATTTGAGATCCTGATGGAAAAATGGACCTTGAGATAGAAGGTCTGGTCTTAACGGAAGAGTCCAAGGTTGGCAAGAAGCCATCCGAACAAGATCCGCATAACAAAACCTGTGAGGCCATGCTGGAGCCACCAGCAGTACAAACGAACGCTCCTTTAGAATCTTGGAAATCACTCTTGGAAGAAGAACTAGAGGCGGAAAGATATAGGCAGGATGATACTTCCAAGGAAGCGACAATGCATCCTCTGCCTTCGCCTGAGGATCCCTGGATCTGGACAGATACCTGGGAAGTTTCTTGTTTAGATGAGAAGCCATCAGATCTATTTCTGGAAGACCCCAGATTTGAACAATCTGAAGAAATACCTCTGGGTGAAGAGACCATTCGCCCGGATGTAATGTCTGACGACTGAGATAATCCGCTTCCCAATTGTCTATACCTGGGATGTGAACCGCAGAAATTAGAAAAGAGCTGGATTCCGCCCATACAAGTATACGAGATACTTCTTTCATAGCCAGAGGACTGTGAGTCCCCCCTTGATGATTGACATATGCCACCGTTTTGACATTGTCCGTCTGAAAACAAATGAACGATTCTTTCTTCAGAAGAGGCCATGACTGAAGAGCTCTGAAAATCGCACGGAGTTCCAAAATGTTATTTGGTAATCTCGCCTCCTGAGATTCCCAAACCCCCTGCGCTGTCAGAGACCCCCATACAGCTCCCCAACCTGTCAGACTCGCATCTGTTGAGATCACAGTCCAGGTTGGAAGAACAAAAGAAGCCCCTTGAACTAAACAATGGTGATCTGTCCACCACGTCAGAGAGTGTCGTACAATCGGATTTAAAGATATTAACTGTGATATCTTTGTATAATCCCTGCACCACTGGTTCAGCATACAGAGCTGAAGAGATCGCATGTGAAAATGAGCAAAGGGGATCGCGTCCGATGCAGCAGTCATAAGACCTAGAATTTCCATGCAAAAGGCTACCGAAGGGAATGATTGAGACTGAAGGTTTCGACAAGCTGAAATCAATTTCAGATGTCTCTTGTCCGTCAGAGACAAAGTCATGGACACTGAATCTATTTGGAAACCTAAAAAGGTTACCCTTGTCTGAGGAATCAATGAACTCTTTGGTAAATTGATCCTCCAACCATGTTCTTGAAGAAACGACACGTATGAGTCGATTCGTATGAGATTCTGCTAAATGTGAAGACTGAGCAAGTACCAAGATATCGTCCAAATAAGGAAATACAACAATACCCTGTTCTCTGATTACAGAGAGAAGGGCACCGAGAACCTTTGAAAAAATCCTTGGAGCCGTTGCTAGGTCGAACGGCAGAGACACAAATTGGTAATGCTTGCCTAGAAAAGAGAATCTCAGAAACTGAAAGTGATCTGGATGAATCGGAATATGCAGATATGCATCCTGCAAATCTATTGTGGACATATAATGCCCTAGCTGAACAAAAGGCAGAATAGTCCTTATAGTTACCATTTTGAATGTTGGTATCCTTACATAACGATTCAATATTTTTAGATCCAGAACTGGTCTGAAGGAATTCTCCTTCTTTGGTACAATGAATAGATTTGAGTAAAACCCCAGACCCTGTTCCAGAACTGGAACTGGCACAATTACTCCAGCCAACTCTAGATCTGAAACACATTTCAGAAATGCCTGAGCCTTCACTGGATTTATTGGAATGCGAGAAAGAAAAAATCTTCTTGCAGGTGGCCTTACCTTGAAACCTATTCTGTACCCTTGTGAAACAATGTTCTGAATCCAAAGACTGTGAATCGAATTGATCCAAATTTCTTTGAAAAATCGTAATCTGCCCCCTACCAGCTGCGCTGGAATGAGGGCCGCACCTTCATGTGGACTTGGGAGCTGGCTTTGGCTTTCTAAAAGGCTTGGATTTATTCCAGACTAGAGACGGTTTCCAAACAGAAACCGTTCCTTTAGGGGAAGGATCAGGCTTTTGTTCCTTATTCTGACGAAAGGAACGAAAACGATTAGCAGCCCTATATTTACCTTTAGATTTTTTATCTTGAGGTAAAAAAGTTCCTTTCCCCCCAGTAACAGTTGAAATAATAGAATCCAACTGGGAACCAAACAATTTATTACCTTGGAAAGAAAGGGACAGCAAAGTTGACTTAGAAGACATATCAGCATTCCAAGTTTTAAGCCATAAAGCTCTTCTAGCTAGAATAGCTAAAGACATATACCTGACATCAACTCTAATGATATCAAAGATGGCATCACAAATAAAGTTATTAGCATGTTGAAGAAGTTTAACAATGCTATGAGTATTATGATCTGACACTTGTTGTGTGAAATTACTTCAGAAATAGCATCAGGGACAGGAAAAACTTCCGGAATAACTATAGAAGGTTTAAAAAACGAATTTAAACACTTAGTAGATTTAATATCAAGAGGACTAGAATCCTCAATTTCTAATGCGATTAAAACTTCTTTAAGTAAAGAACGCATAAATTCCATTTTTAATAAATATGAAGATTTATCAGTGTCAATATCTGAGACAGAATCCTCTGAACCAGAAAAATCCTCATCAGAAACAGACAAATCAGAATGATGATGTTCATTTAAAAATTCATCTGAGAAATGAGAAGTTTCAAAAGACCTTTTACGTTTACTGGAAGGAGGAATAACAGACATAGCCTTCCTAATAGATTTAGAAACAAAATCTCTTATATTAACAGGAACATCCTGAGTATTAGATGTTGATGGAACAGCAACAGGTAATGGAATATTACTAATGGAAATATTATCTGCATTAGCAAGTTTATCATGACATTCATCACAAACTACAGCCGGAGGAACGGTTACCACAAGTTTACAACAAATGCACTTAACTTTGGTAGAACCAGCATCAGGCAGCGTTTTTCCAGGAGTAGCTTCTGATCCAGGGTCAATCTGAGACATCTTGAAATATGTAAGAGAAAAAACAACATATAAAGCAAAATCTATCAAATTCCTTAAATTACAGTTTCAGGAATGGGAAAAAATGCCAATGAACAAGCCTCTAGTAACCAGAAGCAAAAGAAAAATGAGACTTAAATAATGTGGAAAAAAAGGAGACAATAATGACGCCCACATTTTTTAGCGTCTAAATGCTTTTGGCGCCAAGAATGACGCCACATCCGGTGACGCTGACATTTTTGGCGCAAAATGTCAAAAAAATTACGCAATCACGGAAATGACGCCGGAAATGACAAAGAAATTTTTTTGCGCCAAAAAAATCTGCGCCAAGAATGACGCAATAAAATGAAGCATTTTCAGCCCCCGCGAGCCTAACAGCCCACAGAGAAAAAAGTCAATTGAAAGGTAAGAAAAAAATTGATAATTCATATGCATTATCCCAAATAATGAAACTGACTGTCTGAAATAAGGAATATTGATCATCCTGAATCAAGGCAAATAAATGTTTAAACACATATATTTAGAACTTTTACATAAAAGTGCCCAACCATAGCTTAGAGTGTCACAAAAAATAAGACTTACTTACCCCAGGACACTCATCTACATGTAGTAGAAAGCCAAACCAGTACTGAAACGAGAATCAGTAGAGGTAATGGTATATAAGAGTATATCGTCGATCTGAAAAGGGAGGTAAAAGATGAATCTCTACGACCGATCACAGAGAACCTATGAAAAAGATCCCGTAGAAGGAGACCATTGAATTCAAATAGGCAATACTCTCCTCACATCCCTCTGACATTCACTGCACACTGAGAGGAAAACCGGGCTCCAGCCTGCTGCGAAGCGCATATCAACGTAGAATCTAGCACAAACTTACTTCACCACCTCCACGGGAGGCAAAGTTTGTAAAACTGATTTGTGGGTGTGGTGAGGGGTGTATTTGTAGGCATTTTGAGGTTTGGGAAACTTTGCCCCTCCTGGTAGGAATGTATATCCCATACGTCACTAGCTCATGGACTCTTGCTAATTACATGAAAGAAAAAGCCCCCCAAAATAATAAAATTCCCTACCCTACACTAAATTACAAATAGCCCTTAAAAGGGCCTTTTGCGGGGCATTGCCCCAAAGTAATCAGCTCTTTTACCTGTAAAAAAAAGCAATACCCCCCAACATTAAAACCCACCCAATCCCCCCTTAATAAAACCTAATACTACCCCCTTGAAGATCACCCTACCTTGAGACGTCTTCAACCAGCCAGCCACAAGTAGTCCTCCAGAGACGCAGGAGTTTTCATCCGATACGGGCAGAAGAGGACATCCAGAAGTCTTCATCCAGACGGCATCTTCTATCTTCTTCATTCCGGAGCGGAGCGGGTCCATCTTGAAGACATCCGACGCGGAGCATCCTCTTCCATCCGACGGCGACTGAAGAATGAAGGTTCCTTTAAGTGACGTCATCCAAGATGGCATCCCTTCAATTCCGATTGGCTGATAGAATCCTATCAGCCAATCGGAATTAAGGTAGGAAAAATCCTATTGGCTGATGCAATCAGCCAATAGAATTGAAGTTCAATCCTATTGGCTGATCCAATCAGCCAATAGGATTGAGCTTGCATTCTATTGGCTGTTTAAATCAGCCAATAGAATGCAAGCTCAATTCTATTGGCTGATTGCATCAGCCAATAGGATTTTTCCTACCTTAATTCCGGAATTGAAGGGACGCCATCTTAGATGACGTCGCTTAAAGGAACCTTCATTCTTCAGTTGCTGTCGGATGGAAGATGATGCTCCGTGTCGGATGTCTTCAAGATGGACATGCTCCGCTCCGGATGAAGATAGAAGATGCCGCCTGGATGAAGACTTCTGCACGTCTGGATGTCCACTTCTGCCCGGATCGGATGAAGACTTCTGCCCCTCTGGAGGACCACTTGTGCCCGGCTGGGTGAAGGCGTCTCAAGGTAGGGTGATCTTCAAAGGGGTAGTGTTAGGTTTTTATTAAGGGGTGATTGGGTGGGTTGTGTGAGTGGTGGGTTTTAATGTTGGGGGGTATTGCATTTTTTTTTTTTGAGGCAATGCCCCGCAAAAGGCCCTTTTAAGGGTTATTTGTAATTTAGTATAGGGTAGGGATTTTTATTATTTTGGGGGGCTTTTTTATTTTATTAGGGGGGTTAGATTAGGTGTAATTAGGTTAAAAATGTGTAATTTCTTTTTTATTTTCTGTAATTTAATGGGGGGTTTTTTCTCGTAATTTAGTTTACTTAATTTAATTGTAATTAATTGTAGTTAATTTAGGGATTTGATTTAATTATAGTGTAGTGTTAGGTATAATTGTAACTTAGGTTAGGGTTAATTTTAACTGGTAAATTTGTCTTTATTTTAACTAGTTAGTTATTAAATAGTTAATAACTATTTAATAACTATTGTACCTAGTTAAAATAAATACAAAGTTGCCTGTAAAATAAAAATAAACCCTAAGATGGCTACAATGTAACTATTAGTTATATTGTAGCTAGCTTAGGGTTTATTTTAAAGGTAAGTATTTCATTTTAAATAGGATTAATTTATTTCATTCATTATTTCATTTTATTTAAATTATATTTAAGTTAGGGGGTTAGACTTAGGTTTAGGGGTTAATAAATTTAGTATAGTGGCGGCGAAGTTGGGGGCGGCAGATTAGGGGTTAATAAATGTAGGTAGGTGTCACAATGTTAGGGACTGCAGATTAGGGGTTAATAAAATTTAACTAGTGTTTGCGAGGCGGGAGTGTGGCGGTTTAGGGGTTAATACATTTAAGTGGCGCAATGTCCGGTCGGCAGATTAGGGGTTAAAAAACATAATTTATGTAAGAACTTACCTGATAAATTCATTTCTTTCATATTAGCAAGAGTCCATGAGCTAGTGACGTATGGGATATACATTCCTACCAGGAGGGGCAAAGTTTCCCAAACCTTAAAATGCCTATAAATACACCCCTCACCACACCCACAATTCAGTTTAACGAATAGCCAAGAAGTGGGGTGATAAGAAAAAAGTGCGAAAGCATATAAAATAAGGAATTGGAATAATTGTGCTTTATACAAAAAAATCATAACCACCACAAAAAAGGGCGGGCCTCATGGACTCTTGCTAATATGAAAGAAATGAATTTATCAGGTAAGTTCTTACATAAATTATGTTTTCTTTCATGTAATTAGCAAGAGTCCATGAGCTAGTGACGTATGGGATAATGACTACCCAAGATGTGGATCTTTCCACACAAGAGTCACTAGAGAGGGAGGGATAAAATAAAGACAGCCAATTCCTGCTGAAAATAATCCACACCCAAAATAAAGTTTAATGAAAAACATAAGCAGAAGATTCAAACTGAAACCGCTGCCTGAAGTACTTTTCTACCAAAAACTGCTTCAGAAGAAGAAAATACAACAAAATGGTAGAATTTGGTAAAAGTATGCAAAGAGAACCAAGTTGCCACTTTGCAAATCTGATCAACCGAAGCTTCATTCCTAAACGCCCAGGAAGTAGAAACTGACCTAGTAGAATGAGCTGTAATCCTATGAGGCGGAGTCTTACCCAACTCAATATAGGCAAGATGAAATAAAGATTTCAACCAAGATGCCAAAGAAATGGCAGAAGTTTTCTGGCCTTTCTAAAACCGGAAAAGATAACAAATAAACCAGAAGTCTTTCGGAAAGCTTAGCTTCAACATAATATTTCAAAGCTCTAATAACATCCAAAGAATGCAACGATTTCTCCTTAGAATTCTTAGGATTAGGACATAATGAAAGAACCACAATGTCTCTACTAATGTTGTTGGAATTCACAACTTAGGTAAAAATTCAAAAGAAGTTCGCAACACCGCCTTATCCTGATGAAAAATCAGAAAAGGAGACTCACAAGAAAGAGCAGATAATTCAGAAACTCTTCTGGCAGAAGAGATGGCCAAAAGGAACAAAACTTTCCAAGAAAGTAATTTAATATCCAATGAATGCATAGGTTCAAATGGAGGAGCTTGAAGAGCCCCCAGAACCAAATTCAAACTCCAAGGAGGAGAAATTGACTTAATGACAGGCTTTATACGAACCAAAGCTTGTACAAAACAATGAATATCAGGAAGAATAGCAATCTTTCTGTGAAAAAGAACAGAAAGAGCAGAGATTTGACCTTTCAAGGAACTTGCGGACAAACCCTTATCTAAACCATCCTGAAGAAATTGTAATATTCTCGGTATTCTAAAAGAATGCCAAGAAAAAATGATGAGAAAGACACCAAGAAATATAAGTCTTCCAGACTCAATAATATATCTCTCTGGATACAGATTTACGAGCCTGTAACATAGTATTAATCACAGAGTCAGAGAAACCTCTTTGACCAAGAATCAAGCGTTCAATCTCCATACCTTTAAATTTAAGGATTTCAGATCCTGATGGAAAAAAGGACCTTGAGACAAAAGGTCTGGTCTTAACGGAAAAGTCCACGGTTGGCAAGAGGCCATCCGGACAAGATCCGCATACCAAAACCTGTGAGGCCATGCCGGAGCTACCAGCAGAACAAACGAGCATTCCTTCAGAATCTTGGAGATTACTCTTGGAAGAAGAACTAGAGGCGGAAAGATATAGGCAGGATGATACTTCCAAGGAAGTGAAAATGCATCCACTGCCTCCGCCTGAGGATCCCGGGATCTGGACAGATACCTGGGAAGTTTCTTGTTTAGATGAGAAGCCATCAGATCTATTTCTGGAAGTTCCCCCATTTGAACAATCTGAAGAAATACCTCTGGGTGAAGAGACCATTCGCCCGGATGCAACGTTTGGCGACTGAGATAATCCGCTTTCCAATTGTCCATACCTGGGATATAAACCGCAGAGATTAGACAGGAGCTGGATTCCGCCCAAACCAAAATTCGAGATACTTCTTTCATAGCCAGAGGACTGTGAGTCCTTGATGATTGATGTATGCCACAGTTGTGACATTGTCTTATCTGAAAACAAATGAACAACTCTCTCTTCGGAAGAGGCCAAGACTGAAGAGCTCTGAAAATTGCACGGAGTTCCAAAATATTGATCGGAAATCTCACCTCCTGAGATTCCCAAACCCCTTGTGCCGTCAGATACCCCCACACAGCTCCCCAACCTGTAAAACTAGCATCTGTTGAGATTATAGTCCAGGTCGGAAGAACAAAGAAGCCCCCTGAACTAAACGATGGTGATCTGTCCACCATGTCAGAGAGTGTCGTAAAATCGGTTTAAAGATATTAATTGAGATATCTTTGAGTAATCCCTGCACCATTGGTTCAGCATACAGAGCTGAAGAGGTCGCATGTGAAAACGAGCAAAGGAGATCGCATCTGATGCGGCAGTCCTAAGACCCAACATTTCCATGCATAAGGCTACCAAAGGGAATGATTGTGACTGAAGGTTTTGACAAGCTGATATCAATGTTAAACTTCTCTTGTCTGACAAGGACAGAGTCATAGACACTGAATTTATCTAGAAACCTAAAAAGGTTACCCTTGTCTGAGGAATCAATGAACTGATTGGTAAATTGATCCTCCAACCATGAACTTGAAGAAACAACACAAGTCGATTCGTATGAGATTCTACGAAAATGAGAAGACTGAGCAAGTACCAAGATATCGTCCAAATAAGGAAATACCAAAACCCTATTCTCTGATTACAGAAAGAAGGGCACCGAGAACCTTTGAAAAAAATTCTTGGAACTGAGGCTAGGCCAAACGGTAGAGCCACAAAACTGGTAATGCTTGTCTAAAAAGAGAATCTCAGACACTAAAAGTGATCTGGATGAATCGGAATATGCAGATACACATCCTGTAAATCTATTGTAGACATATAATGCCCTTGCTAAACAAAAGGCAGGATAGTCCTACAGTAACCATCTTGAATGTTGGTATCCTAACATAACGATTCAATAATGATAGATCCAGAACTGGTCTGAAGGAATTGACCTTCTTTGGTACAATGAAGAGATAAAATAAAACCCCAGCCCCTGTTCCAGAACTGGAACTGGCATAAATACTCCAGCCAACTCTAGATCTGAAACACATTTCAGAAATGCTGAGCCTTGCTGTGTTAACTGGGACACGGGAAAGAAAAGAATCTCTTAGCAGGAGGCCTTAACTTGAAGCCAATTCTGTACCTTTCTGAAACAATGTTTCTGAAACCAGAGATTAAGAACGGAATTGATCCAAATTTCTTTGAAGAAAACGTAATCTGCCCCATACCAGCTGAGCTGGAATAAGGGCCGCACCTTCATAGGTACTTAGGAGCTGGCTATAGGTTTCTATAAGGCTCGGATATATTCCAAACTGGAAATAGTTTCCAAACTGATACCGCTCCTGAGGATGAAGGATCAGGCTTTTGTTCCTTGTTGTGAGGAAAGGAACGAAATGATTATTTACCCTGGAAAGAAAGGGAAAGCAAAGTTAACTTAGAAGACATGTCAGCATTCCAAGTTTAATCCATAAAGCTTTTCTAGCTAAAATAGCTAGAGACATATACCTGACATCAACTCTAATGATATCAAAAGATGGTATCACCAATAAAATTATTAGCATGTTATAGAATAATAATAATGCTATAAAATTATGATCTGTTACTTGTTGCGCTAAAGCTTCTAACCAAAAAGTTGAAGCTGCAGCAACATCCGCTAAAAATATAGCAGGTCTAAGAAGATTACCTGAACATAAGTAAGCTTTTCTTAGAAAGGATTCAATTTTCCTATCTAAAGGATCCTTAAATGAAGTACTATCTGCCATAGGAATAGTAGTACATTAGCAGGAGTAGAGACAGCCCCATAACCTTAGGGATTTTTGTCCCAAAAAACTCTAATCTGTCAGATGGCACAGGATATAATTTGCTTAAACGTCTAGAAGGAGTAAATAAATTACCCAAATTATTCCATTCCCTGGAAATTACTTCAGAAATAGCATCAGGGAGATAAAACACTTCTGGAATAACTACAGGAGATTTAAAAACCTTATTTAAACGTTTACATTTAGTATCAAGAGGACCAGAATCCTCTATTTCTAATGCAAATAACACTTCTTTAAGTAAAGAACGAATAAATTCCATCTTGAACAAATACAAAGATTTATCAGCATCAACCTCTGAGACAGAAACCTCTGAACCAGAAGAACCATTATCAGTATCAGAATGATGATGTTCATTTAAAAATTCATCTGAAAAAAAGAGAAGTTTTAAAAGACTTTTATGTATACTAGAAGGAGAAATAACAGACATAGCCTTCTTAATGGATTTAAAATAAATAAAATCTCTTATGTTATCAGGAACACTCTGAAAATTAGATGTTGACGGAACAGCAACAGGTAATGTAACAGTACTAAAGGAAATTTTATCTGCATTAATAAGTTTGACATGACATGCAATACAAATAACAGCTGGAGAAACAGATACCAAAAGTTTATAGCAGACTTAGCTTGGTAGCTCCAGCACTGTGCAGTGATTTTCCTGTAGTAACTTCTGACTCAGTTGCAACGTGGAACATCTTGCAATATGTAAAAGAAAAAAACAACATATAAAGCAAAATTGATCAAATTCCTTAAATGACAGTTTCAGGAATGGGAAAAAAATGCCAGTGAACAAGCTTCTAGCAACCAGAAGCAATAAATAATGAGACTTAAATAATGTGGAGACAAAAATGACGCCCATATTTTTTAGCGCCAAAAAAGACGCCCACATTATTTGGCGCCTAAATGCTTTTGGCGCCAAAAATGACGCCACATCCGGAACGCCGACATCTTTGGCGCAAAATAACGTCAAAGAATGACGCAACTTCCGGCGACACGTATGACGCCGGAAACGGAAATAGAATTTTTGCGCCAAAAAAGTCCGCGCCAAGAATGACGCAATAAAATGAAGCATTTTCAGCCCCCGCGAGCCTAACAGCCCACAGGGAAAAAGTCAAATTTTAAGGTAAAATATGTTAAATTAAAATGCATTATCCCAAATATGAAACTGACTGTCTGAAAATAAGGAAAGTTGAACATTCTGAGTCAAGGCAAATAAATGTTTGAATACATATATTTAGAACTTTATAAACAAAGTGCCCAACCATAGCTAGGAGTGTCACAGAAAATAAGACTTACTTACCCCAGGACACTCATCTACATATAGCAGATAGCCAAACCAGTACTGAAACGAGAATCAGCAGAGGTAATGGTATATATAAGAGTATATCGTCGATCTGAAAAGGGAGGTAAGAGATGAATCTCTACGACCGATAACAGAGAACCTATGAAATAGACCCCTTAGAAGGAGATCACTGCATTCAAATAGGCAATACTCTCCTCACATCCCTCTGACATTCACTGCACGCTGAGAGGAAAACCGGGCTCCAACTTGCTGCGGAGCGCATATCAACGTAGAATCTAGCACAAACTTACTTCACCACCTCCATCGGAGGCAAAGTTTGTAAAACTGAATTGTGGGTGTGGTGAGGGGTGTATTTATAGGCATTTTAAGGTTTGGGAAACTTTGCCCCTCCTGGTAGGAATGTATATCCCATACGTCACTAGCTCATGGACTCTTGCTAATTACATGAAAGAAACTTTATTTAAAGGGACATTATACACTCATTTTTTCTTTGCATAAATGTTTTGTAGATAATCTATTTATATAGCCCATAAAGTTTTTTTTTTAATTAATGTATAGTTTTGCTTATTTTTAAATAACATTGCTCTGATTTTCAGACTCCTAACCAAGCCCCAAAGTTTTATGTGAATACGCTCGACTACCTACTCCAGCTTGCTCCTGTTTGTGTAAAGGGTCTTTTCATATGCAAAAGAAGGGGGAGGGGGGGGAGTATCTTATTTGCCACTTGCAGTGGGCTTTCCAGCTACCTTTTCAACAGAGGTAAACTGACAGCTTCTAAGTAAGTTTTTAAACAGTTTAATACTGGATTTTTATATCAGTATCTGTGCATCTTATTCTTTATAGTAGTGTCTATTACATGCAGTTATATGAAAATGAGTGTATACTGTCCCTTTAAGTGTTTGCGATGTGGGGGCTCGGTTTAGGGGTTAAAAGGTAGTTTATGGGTGTTAGTGTACTTTTTAGCACATTAGTTAAGAGTTTTATGTTACGGCGTTAGCCCATAAAACTCTTAACTACTGACTTTTAAATGCGGTAGGAGTCTTGACAGGAGAGGGTGTACTTCTCACTTTTTCCAGCAATCGTAATACCGGCGTTAGGAAAATCCCATAGAAAAGATAGGATACGCAATTGATGTAAGGGGATTTGCGGTATGTTAAAATCGCGGAACAAAAGTGAGCGGTACACCTGTACCTGTCAGACTCGTAATACCAGTGGGCGTTAAAAAGCAGCGTCTTTTTTAAAAAACCCTGCTTTTTAAGGCTAACGCCAAACTCGTAATCTAGCCGTATGAGTTCCTACTTAGGTGGTACCTCACACCACAGCGACTAAAATACATTTTCTCCCAAGCTTCAGACCGGTGCTGGCGTAAATGCACAGAAAAAATAACACCATAACATTTATGGTGGACATGCCCAAAAATAAAAAAATTCTGGCACGATATAAATTCTATAATTAATAAAAATCCTAGAGTGTGAGATTAACTTATATCCTTTAATATATCTATTCAACCTTATACCTAAGTTACCCTCCAAAAAACACACAGCTTTCTGCAACTAGCTATTTGTAGTGCCAAAGAAATAATCCCAAGATTGTGGAAGTCAGAGACACCCCAACGCTAAATCTGTGGATCACACAGATGCACACTAACCTGAAACTAGAGAGATACTTCTACTACTCTGTAGATATATGAGACTCCTACACTGACATAATGTATTACTGAGAAACAAATTATTTACTAAGGTCAGATAGATCAACATAGATCATGGTTAATACTTTTGGCCCCGGTGGAGATGTCCCCTGTTGAGCTTTGATATATCAGAGTCGAGACTTATTAAAATGATTATGATAGACTTAAAAGAAGACTGATATCAAAACATTCTGCAAATAAGTACAATCGTTGTACTCTATCTCCACTCTATTTGTGAGTTTACATTCCCCTAATTAATAAGACAAACCATAACCCGGGCAGAGATTACGAACCCAATATAAACTTAAGCTCCTCAAGCTGAATCTGAAATATGGTAGTTCATCCCTTCCTGCAGCTGTCAGGAAATGTGTGAACAAATGTCTTAGTTATGAACCTTTGATGTCATTGTGAACAACTGTATTACTTGTTATTAATCTAGACTGTAACTATAATAAATCTGTCATTGTAAAGCTTTGTTATGTCTGTAATGTTGTTATGAACAATAAAAATTCAATAAAAAGATTTATTAAAAAAACAGACATTTGTTTATCATTACTTGTGAGTCGTATTACTCAGGACAACTTAGTATCATTCTCAATGGGTCTGTATGAAAGCTGTCCATATTAAAATGGCATGAAACGCTTTTAGATTGGGATATAAAATAGTTAATTGTGCATGGTAAAAAACAAAAAAACAAAAAAAAAACATATCTGTCCCTTACTGGTCTAAGCAGAAATAAGATATTGCAAAACAATGATAGTTTTGTTAATAAAATGTCAAGCACTACTTATTTCTGCTCCAGTAACAAGGCTGGATTGGCTCCTCCAAATAAGACAAGTGGTGTGGGAATTTATCCACTAGAAAACAATTGCATCAAACAAGGTGTTAATATGTTCATTTATTGCAAGACAACTAAAAATTACATTGTATTTGCTGTCCCTTTGAGTTTAGGGAGGGTAAAAACACAGGGTTAAAAATGACATCAAGACTTACCTCCAAAAAGCCCTTAGTGAAGATAGAATATTACTGTACCAAAACATTTAAATGATCCAGAAAATTCTCCAGAAAACAGGAAAAAGGGCAGTTTATGAAACCTTCAAGAGTATAGCACAAAAAGGATCATTTTTCTTACAAGTATCCTTGGACATATTTAGTTAAAATCTAAATGCTCTAACCCCACCTGAACTTTGAAGAAAAATATGAACAGTAGAAATTGATCTCTGAATTAATGTTCTGAGAATCAACTAACATAGGAATAATGCCCAGAAGTTTAAAACACCACCTTAGGAGAAACGCACAACAACATCTATTGTTGAGATATGTAGGCTATGGGGTAAATTTATCATTGTGCGGACAGACATGATCCCCTATAGCGAATCATGTCCGCCGCACATGCAATGCCGCCCCCTGAAGATTTGCAGCTAATCATCCGCTAGCAGAGGGTGTCAATCAACCCGATCGTATTTGATCGAGCTGATTGCTGTCCCCCACCTCAGAGGTGGAGGACGAGTTAAGGAGCAGTGGTCTTAGGACATAAACACTTTTTTTTTTTTTACAATTTTAAACAACTTCCAATTTATTTATATTGTCAAATTTGCATCATTCTCTTGGTATCTTTTGTTGAATGTGCTTCAGTGCACTACTAGGAACTAGCTGAACACACTGGGTGAGCCAATGCCAACAGGCATAAATGAACAGCCACCAATCTGCAGTTAGCTCCCAGTAGTGCATTGCTCCTTCTGAGCCTACCTAGGTATGCTTTTCAGCAAATTCCCTTGAATTATTCACCAGGAGTATATGTAAAAAAGTCTAAAATTAACCAGACCTTTTGAAGTGTTTATATAAAGATGTTGTAATATTCTACTAGGCACCTGCCTATATTTCCTTCAATCTATTTAAGTAGTGCCAAGAGTAGCCAGTGTGACTGCATTCCTCTTTAATTATATTCCATATATTTAAATTTTTTGTTTAAAATTGCATGCTTTATCTTAATAAAGAAAAAAATGTTTTGGGTTTCATACCCCGTGAATTATTCACCAGGAGTATATGAAAGAAGCCTGTTATTTTAATAATGATCACACCTTTTGAAGTGTTTATATAAAGATGTCATAATATTCTACACTATATTTCCTCCTATCTATTTAAATGGTGCCAAGAATATCCAGTGTGACTGCATTCCTCTATAATTATATTCCATATCATTAAAATGTATGCAATCAGTCAATGTTAAAGAACAAAGACAAGGCACAAACCACACTGGCTCTTTTTCAAAATGAAAATACAAAACAGATATATTATACGAAACTTTGTGGTTTTTCGATATATAGATTTTAATATACAACACTTACTAAAATGAATTTCTCTAGATAAAAAGGAATATAATAAAGACCAGATTCCGATTTCAGCGCTACAGTCATGTGAGAGCGATAAGGGGTTTATCGCGGGTGTTGGCGCTTGTCGGGTTTAACACTGGTATTACAAGTTGAACATAAACGTGATCACTTGAGCGCAATCATAATTTACTCTAGAATGCACAAAACACATCAATAATACATTTCAAAGAACAGTTAGACTCATAATAATAATTAAAAAAACATAATTTATGTAAGAACTTACCTGATAAATTCATTTATTTCATATTAGCAAGAGTCCATGAGCTAGTGACGTATGGGATATACATTCCTACCAGGAGGGGCAAAGTTTCCCAAACCTCAAAATGCCTATAAATACACCCCTCACCACACCCACAATTTAGTTTAACGAAT
This sequence comes from Bombina bombina, assembly GCF_027579735.1. Taxonomy (NCBI): domain Eukaryota; kingdom Metazoa; phylum Chordata; class Amphibia; order Anura; family Bombinatoridae; genus Bombina; species Bombina bombina. The sequence continues at coordinate 1,031,572,657 of NC_069500.1, forward strand.
AGCCAAGAAGTGGGGTGATAAAAAAGGAGCGAAAGCATCAAAAAAATAGGTAAAAATTTAAATTAAGTCCGCAACACCGCCTTATCCTGATGAAAAATCAGAAAATGAGATTCACAGGAAAGAGCAGATAATTCAGAAACTCTTCTAGCAGAAGAGATGGCCAAAAGGAACAAAACTTTCCAGGAAAGTAATTTAATATCCAGAGAATACATAGGTTCAAACGGAGGAGCCTGTAAAGCCCTCAGAACCAAATTGAGACTCCAAGGAGGAGAAATTGACTTAATGACAGGCTTGATTTGAACCAAAGCCTGTACAAAACAATGAATATCAGGATGATTAGCAATCTTTCTGTGAAAAAGAACCGAAAGAGCAGAGATTTGTCCTTTCAAGGAACTTGCAGACAAACCTTTATCCAAACCATCTTGAAGAAATTGTAAAATTCTAGGAATTCTAAAAGAATGCCAAGAGAATTTATGTGAAGAACACCAAGAAATATAAGTCTTCCAGACTCGGTAATAGATCTTCCTAGACACAGATTTACGAGCCTGTAACATAGTATTAATCACTGAATCAGAGAAACCTCTATGACTAAGTATTAAAGGGACACTGCACCCAAAAAAAGTATTTTGTGATTCAGGTTGAGCATGAAATTTTAAGCAACTTTCTAATTTACTCCTATTATCAAATTTTCTTCATTCTCTTGGTATCTTTATTTGAAATGCAAGAATGTAAGTTTAGATGCCAGCCCATTTTTGGTGAACAACCTGGGTTGTCCTTGCTGATTGGTGGAAAAATTAATCCACCAATAAAAAGTGCTGTCCAGAGTACTGAAACCAAAAAAAAGCTTAGATGCCTTCTTTTTCAAATAATGATAGCAAGAGAATGAAGAAAAATTGATAATAGGAGTAAATTAGAAAGTTGCTTAAAATTGCATGCTCTTTCTGAATTACAAAATAAAAAAACTGGGTACAGTGCCCCTTCAAATTTAATGATTTGAGATCCTGATGGAAAAATGGGCCTTGAGATAGAAGGTCTGGCCTTAACGGAAGTGTCCAAGGTTGGCAACTTGCCATCTGAATGAGATCCGCATACCAAAACCTGTGCGGCCATACTGGAGCCACCAGCAGTACAAACAAACGCTCCATTAGGATTTTGGAAATCACTCTTGGAAGAAGAACTAGAGGCAGAAATATATAAGCAGGTTGATAATTCCAAGGAAGTGACAATGCGTCCACCGCTTCCGCCTGAGGATCCCTGGATCTAGACAGATACCTGGGAAGTTTCTTGTTTAGATGAGAGGCAATCAGATCTATTTCTGGAAGCCCCCAGATTTGTACAATCTGAAGAAATACCTCTGGGTGAAGAGACCATTCGCCCGGATGTAACGTCTGGAGACTGAGATAATCCGCTTCCCAATTGTCTATACCTGGGATGTGAACCGCAGAAATTAGACAGGAGCTGGATTCCGCCCATACAAGTATCCGAGATACTTCTTTCATAGCCTGAGGACTGTGAGTCCCCCCTTGATGATTGACATATGCCACAGTTGTGATATTGTCTGTCTGAAAACAAATAAACGATTCTCTCTTCAGAAGAGGCCAAAACTGAAGAGCCCTGAAAATCGCACGGAGTTCCAAAATATTGATTGGTAATCTCGCCTCCTGAGATTCCCAAACCCCCTGCACTGTCAGAGATCCCCATACAGCTCCCCAACCTAAAAGACTCGCATCTGTTGAGATCACAGTCCAGGTTGGACGAACAAAAGAGGCCCCTTGAACTAAACAATGGTGATCCAACCACCAAGTCAGAGAAGAACGAACATTGGGATTTAAGGATATTAATTGTGATATCTTTGTATAATCCCTGCACCATTGATTCAGCATACAAAACTGGAGAGGTCTCATGTGAAAACGAGCAAAAGGGATTGCGTCCGATGCAGCAGTCATGAGACCTAAAATTTCCATGCATAAAGCTACTGAAGGGAAAGATTGAGACTGAAGGTTTCGACAAGCTGAAACCAATTTCAGACGTCTCTTTTCTGTAAGAGACAAAGTCATGGACACTGAATCTATTTGGAAACCTAAAAAACATAATTTATGCTTACCTGATAAATTCCTTTCTCCTGTAGTGTAGTCAGTCCACGGGTCATCCATTACTTATGGGATATTAACTCCTCCCCAACAGGAAGTGCAAGAGGATCACCCAAGCAGAGCTGCTATATAGCTCCTCCCCTCTACGTCACACCCAGTAATTCGACCGAAAACGAAATGAGAAAGGAGAAACTATAGGGTGCAGTGGTGACTGGAGTATAATTAAAATTTAGACCTGCCATAAAAAAGAGGGCGGGCCGTGGACTGACTACACTACAGGAGAAAGGAATTTATCAGGTAAGCATAAATTATGTTTTCTCCTGTTAAGTGTAGTCAGTCCACGGGTCATCCATTACTTATGGGATACCAATACCAAAGCTAAAGTACACGGATGACGGGAGGGACAGGCAGGATCTTTATACGGAAGGAACCACTGCCTGAAGAACCTTTCTCCCAAAAACAGCCTCCGAAGAAGCAAAAGTGTCAAATTTGTAAAATTTGGAAAAAGTATGAAGAGAAGACCAAGTTGCAGCCTTGCAAATCTGTTCAACAGAGGCCTCATTCTTAAAGGCCCAAGTGGAAGCCACAGCTCTAGTAGAATGAGCTGTAATCCTTTCAGGAGGTTGCTGTCCAGCAGTCTCATAGGCTAAACGTATTATGCTACGAAGCCAAAAGGATAGATAGGTAGCAGATGCTTTTTGACCTCTCCTCTGTCCAGAATAAACGACAAACAGGGAAGAAGTTTGGCGAAAATCTTTAGTTGCCTGTAAATAAAATTTCAGGGCACGGACTACGTCTAGATTGTGCAGAAGTCGTTCCTTCTTTGAAGAAGGGTTAGGGCACAATGATGGAACAACAATCTCTTGATTGATATTCTTGTTAGTGACTACCTTAGGTAAGAACCCAGGTTTAGTATGCAGAACTACCTTATCTGAATGAAAAATCAGATAAGGAGAATCACAATGTAAGGCTGATAACTCAGAGACTCTACGAGCCGAGGAAATAGCCATTAAAAACAGAACTTTCCAAGATAACAGCTTGATATCAATGGAATGAAGGGGTTCAAACGGAACACCCTGTAAAACGTTAAGAACTAAATTTAAGCTCCACGGTGGAGCTACAGTCTTAAACACAGGCTTAATCCTAGCCAAAGCCTGACAAAAAGCCTGAACGTCTGGAACTTCTGACAGACGTTTGTGTAAAAGGATGGACAGAGCTGAGATCTGTCCCTTTAAAGAACTTGCAGATAAACCCTTTTCTAAACCTTCTTGTAGAAAAGACAATATCCTAGGAATCCTAACCTTACTCCATGAGTAACTCTTGGATTCGCACCAGTGTAAGTATTTACGCCATATCTTATGGTAAATTTTCCTGGTAACAGGTTTCCTAGCCTGTATTAAGGTATCAATTACTTACTCCGAAAATCCACGCTTTGATAAAATCAAGCGTTCAATTTCCATGCAGTCAGCTTCAGAGAAATTAGATTTTGATGTTTGAAAGGACCCTGAATTAGAAGGTCCTGTCTCAGAGGCAGAGACCAAGGTGGACAGGATGACATGTCCACTAGATCTGCATACCAGGTCCTGCGTGGCCACGCAGGCGCTATTAGAATCACCAATGCTTTCTCCTGTTTGATCCTGGCAATCAAACGAGGAAGCATCGGGAAGGGTGGAAACACATAAGCCATCCTGAAGGTCCAAGGTGCTGTCAAGGCATCTATCAGGACCGCTCCCGGGTCCCTGGACCCGTAACAAGGAAGCTTGGCGTTCTGGCGAGATGCCATGAGATCCATATCTGGTTTGCCCCAACGTCGAAGTATTTGGGCAAAGACCTCCGGATGAAGTTCCCACTCCCCCGGATGAAAAGTCTGGCGACTTAGGAAATCCGCCTCCCAGTTCTCCACTCCTGGGATGTGGATAGCTGACAGGTGGCAAGAGTGAGACTCTGCCCAGCGAATTATCTTTGATACTTCCATCATCGCTAGGGAACTCCTTGTCCCTCCCTGATGGTTGACGTAAGCCACAGTCGTGATGTTGTCCGACTGAAACCTGATGAACCTCAGAGTTGCTAACTGAGGCCAAGCCAGAAGGGCATTGAGAACTGCTCTCAATTCCAGAATGTTTATTGGAAGGAGACTCTCCTCTTGAGTCCATGATCCCTGAGCCTTCAGGGAATTCCAGACAGCGCCCCAACCTAGTAGGCTGGCGTCTGTTGTTACAATTGTCCAGTCTGGCCTGCTGAAGGGCATCCCCCTGGACAGATGTGGCCGAGAAAGCCACCATAGAAGAGAATCTCTGGTCTCTTGATCCAGATTCAGCGTAGGGGACAAATCTGAGTAATCCCCATTCCACTGACTTAGCATGCACAATTGCAGCGGTCTGAGGTGCAGGCGTGCAAAAGGAACTATGTCCATTGCCGCTACCATTAAGCCGATTACCTCCATGCATTGAGCCACTGATGGGTGTTGAATGGAATGAAGGACACGGCAAGCATTTAGAAGCTTTGTTAACCTGTCCTCTGTCAGGTAAATTTTAATTTCTACAGAATCTATAAGAGTCCCCAAGAAGGGAACTCTTGTGAGTGGTAAGAGAGAACTCTTCTCCTCGTTCACTTTCCACCCATGCAACCTTAGAAATGCCAGTACTAACTCTGTATGAGACTTGGCAGTTTGGAAGCTTGACGCTTGTATCAGAATGTCGTCTAGGTACGGAGCTACCGAAATTCCTTGCGGTCTTAGTACCGCCAGAAGAGAGCCCAGAACCTTTGTAAAGATTCTTGGAGCCGTAGCCAACCCGAAGGGAAGAGCTACAAACTGGTAATGCCTGTCTAGGAAGGCAAACCTTAGATACCGGTAATGTTCTTTGTGAATCGGTATGTGAAGGTAAGCATCCTTTAAATCCACTGTGGTCATGTACTGACCTCTTTGGATCATGGGTAAGATTGTCCGAATAGTTTCCATTTTGAACGATGGAACTCTTAGGAATTTGTTTAGGATCTTTAAATCCTATATTTGTCTGAAGGTTCCCTCTTTTTTGGGAACCACAAACAGATTTGAGTAAAACCCTTGTCCGTGTTCCGACCGTGGAACTGGGTGGATCACTCCCATTAGTAAAAGGTCTTGTACACAGCGTAGAAACGCCTCTTTCTTTATCTGGTTTGTTGACAACCTTGAAAGGTGAAATCTCCCTTGTGGAGGAGAAGCTTTGAAGTCCAGAAGATATCCCTGAGATATGATCTCCAACGCCCAGGGATCCTGGACATCTCTTGCCCAAGCCTGGGCGAAGAGAGAGAGTCTGCCCCCCACTAGATCCGTTTCCGGATCGGGGGCCCTCACTTCATGCTGTCTTAGGGGCAGCAGCAGGTTTTCTGGCCTGCTTGCCCTTGTTCCAGGTCTGGTTAGGTTTCCAGCCTTGTCTGTAGCGAGCAACAGCTCCTTCCTGTTTTGGAGCAGAGGAAGTTGATGCTGCTCCTGCCTTGAAGTTACGAAAGGCACGAAAATTAGACTGTCTAGCCCTAGGTTTGGCTCTGTCTTGAGGCAGGGCATGGCCTTTACCTCCCGTAATATCAGCGATAATTTCTTTCAAACCGGGACCGAATAAAGTCTGCCCCTTGAAAGGTATGTTAAGTAATTTTGATTTAGAAGTTACATCAGCTGACCAGGATTTTAGCCACAGCGCTCTGCGTGCCTGAATGGCGAATCCGGAATTCTTAGCCGTAAGTTTAGTTAAATGTACTACGGCATCAGAAATAAATGAATTAGCTAGCTTAAGGGTTTTAAGCTTGTGTGTAATCTCATCTAATGGCGCTGAGTCAAGGGTCTCTTCCAGAGACTCAAACCAAAATGCTGCCGCAGCCGTGACAGGCGCAATGCATGCAAGGGGTTGCAATATAAAACCTTGTTGAACAAACATTTTCTTAAGGTAACCCTCTAACTTTTTATCCATTGGATCTGAAAAGGCACAACTATCCTCCACCGGGATAGTGGTACGCTTCGCTAAAGTAGAAACTGCTCCCTCCACCTTAGGGACCGTTTGCCATAAGTCCCGTGTGGTGGCGTCTATTGGAACCATTTTTCTGAATATAGGAGGGGGTGAGAAAGGCACACCGGGTCTATCCCACTCCTTAGTAACAATTTCAGTAAGTCTCTTAGGTATAGGAAAAACGTCAGTACTCGTCGGTACCGCAAAATATTTATCCAACCTACACATTTTCTCTGGGATTGCAACTGTGTTACAATCATTCAGAGCCGCTAACACCTCCCCTAGTAATACACAGAGGTTTTCCAGCTTAAACTTAAAATTTGAAATGTCTGAATCCAGTTTATTTGGATCAGATCCGTCACCTGCAGAATGAAGCTCTCCGTCCTCATGCTCTGCAAATTGTGACGCAGTATCAGACATGGCCCTAGCATTATCAGCGCACTCTGTTCTCACCCCAGAGTGATCTCGTTTACCCCTAAGTTCTGGCAATTTAGACAAAACTTCAGTCATAACATTAGCCATGTCTTGTAGAGTGATTTGTAATGGCCGCCCTGATGTACTTGGCGTTACAATATCACGCACCTCCTGAGCGGGAGATGCAGGTACTGACACGTGAGGCAAGTTAGTCGGCATAACTTCCCCCTCGTTGTCTGGTGAATGTTGCTTAACATGTACAGATTGACTTTTATTTAAAGTAGCATCAATGCAATTAGTACATAAATTTCTATTGGGCTCCACCTTGGCTTTTGAACATATTGCACAAAGAGATTCCTCTGTGTCAGACATGTTTAAACAAACTAGCAATTAGACTAGCAAGCTTGGAAATACTTTTCAACTAAATTTACAAGCAATATGCAAAACGTTACTGTGCCTTTAAGAAGCACACAAAAACTGTCACAGTTGAATAACAATGAACCGGATTAGTTATAGAAACCAAATTTTCACAGTAAAAATCATAAATTTAGCAAAGGATTGCACTCATTAGCAATGGATGATTAACCCTTAATACCATAAAAAACGGATAACAATTGAAAATATAAGCGTTTTTATCACAGTCAAAGCACAGTCTCACAGGTCTGCTGTGAGTGATTACCTCCCTCAAAACTAGTTTTGAAGACCCCTGAGCTCTGTGGAGACGTCCTGGATCATGCAGGGAGAAAAAGGCAGACTGTGACTGAATTTCTGATGCGTAGTAAAAGCGCCAAAATAGGCCCCTCCCACTTACAATACAACAGTGAGGGAAGCTCAGTAAACTGTTTTAATTTAAAACAAACGACAGCCATGTGGAAAATAACGCCCAAACCAATTTTTCACCAAGTACCTCAGATAATTAAACGATTTAACATGCCAGCAAACGTTTAACATCTAATTTATGAAATGTCATTAAAAGCCTGCTGCTAGTCTCTCACACTGCAAGTTAGGCTAAAAGTTATATGCATACAGTATTTTCCCAGTGAAGTGCCATTCCCCAGAAATACTTAAGTGTAAACATACATACATATCAGCCTGATACCAGTTGCTACTACTGCATTTAAGGCTGTACTTACATTATATCGGTATTAGCAGTATTTTCTCAGTCAATTCCATTCCTTAGAAAATAATATACTGCAACATACCTCTTTGCAGGTGAACCTGCCCGCTGTCCCCTGATCTGAAGTTACCTTACTCCTCAGAATGGCCGAGAACAGCAAATGGATCTTAGTTACGTCAGATAAGATCATACACAAAACTCAGGTAGATTCTTCTTCAAATTCTGCCTGAGAAGAAAACAACACACTCCGGTGCCGTTTAAAATAACAAACTTTTGATTGAAGATATAAAAACTAAGTTTAATCACCACAGTCCTCTCACACATCCTATCTATTAGTTGGGTGCAAGAGAATGACTGGGTGTGACGTAGAGGGGAGGAGCTATATAGCAGCTCTGCTTGGGTGATCCTCTTGCACTTCCTGTTGGGGAGGAGTTAATATCCCATAAGTAATGGATGACCCGTGGACTGACTACACTTAACAGGAGAAAGGTTACCCTTGTCTGAGGAATCAAGGAACTCTTTGGTAAATTGATCCTCCAACCATGTCTTTGAAGAAACAACACAAGTTGATTCGTGAGAGATTCTGCAGAATGTAAAGACTGAGCAAGTACCAAGATATCGTCCAAATAAGGAAATACCGCAATACCCTGCTCCCTGATTACAGAGAGAAGGGCACCGAGAACCTTCGAAAAGATCCTTGGGGCTGTAGCTAGACCAAAAGGAAGAGCAACAAACTGGTAATGCTTGTCTAGAAAAGAGAATCTCAGGAACTGATAGTGATCCGGATGAATTGGAATATGAAGATATGCATCCTGTAAGACTATTGTGGACATATAATGCCCTTGCTGAACAAAAGGCAGAATAGTCCTTATAGTCACCATCTTGAATGTTGGTATTCTTACATAAAGATTCAATATTTTTAGATCCAGAACTGGTCTGAAAGAATTCTCTTTCTTTGAAACAATGAACAGATTTGAATAAAACCCCAGGCCCCATTCCAGAACTGGAACTGGCATAATTACCCCAGCTGACTCCAGATCTGAAACACATTTCAGAAATGCTTGAGCCTTCACTTGGTTTACTGGAATGCGTGAAAGAAAAAATCTTCTCACAGGCGGTCTTACCTTGAAACCTATTCTGTACCCTTGTGAAACAATGTTCTGAATCCAAAGACTTTGAATCGAATTGATCCAAACATCTTTGAAAAATCGTAACCTGCCCTTACCAGCTGAGCTAGAATGAGGGCTGCACCTTCATGCGGATTTGGGAGCTGGTTTTGACTTTCTAAAAGGCTTGGATTTATTCCAGACTGGAGAAGGTTTCCAAACTGTTCCTTTAGAGGAAGGGTCAGGCTTTTGTTCCTTATTCTGACGAAAGGAACGAAAACGATTAGCAGCCCTATATTTACCTTTAGATTTTTTATGCTGAGGTAAAAAGGCTCCCTTCCCCCCCCCCCCCCAGTAACAGTTGAAATTATTGAGTCTAACTGAGAACCAAACAATTTATTACCTTGGAAAGAAAGAGACAGCAATGTTGACTTAGAAGTCATATCTGCATTCCAAGACTTAAGCCATAAAGCTCTTCTAGCTAAAATAGCTAAAGACATATACCTGACATCAATTCTAATGATATCGAAAATGGCATCACACATAAAGTTATTAGCATGTTGAAGGAGTTTAATAATGCTATAAACATTATGGTCTGACACTTGTTGCGCTAAAGCCTCCAACCAGAAAGTTGAAGCTGCAGCAACATCAGCCAAAGAAATAGCAGGTCTAAGAAGATTACCTGAACATAAATAAGACTTCCTTAGAAAGGATTCAAGCTTTCTATCTAAAGGATCTTTAAACAAAGTACTATCTGCCGTAGGAATAGTAGTACGTTTAGCAAGAGTAGAAATAGCCCCATAAACTTTGGGGATTTTATCCCAAAACTCTAATCTGTCAGATGGCAAAGGGTACAATTTCTTAAACCTTGGAGAAGGAGTAAATGAAGTACCCAGACTATTCCATTCCCTAGAAATTACTTCTGAAATAGCATCAGGAACTGGAAAAACTTCTGGAATAACCACAGGAGGTTTAAAAACTGCATTTAAACGCTTAGTAGATTTAATATCAAGAGGACTAGACTCCTCCATATCTAAAGCAATAAACAGTTCCTTAAGTAAAGAACGAATAAACTACATCTTAAATAAATATGAAGATTTATCAGTGTCAATATCTGAGGTAGAATCTTCTGAATCAGATAGATCCACATCAGAAATAGATGTCAGAATGATGGCGGTCATCTAAAAATTCACCTGAAATATGTGAAGTTTTAAAAGACCTCTTACGTTTAGCAGAAGGAGGAATAACAGACAGAGCCTTCCGAATAGATTTAGAAACAAATTCTTTAACATTAACAGGAACATCCTGAACATTAGATGTTGAAGGAACAACAACAGGTAATGGATTATTACTAATGGAAATACTATCTGCGTTTGAAAGCTTATCATGACAAGAATCACAAACAACAGCCGGAGGAATAGTTACCAAAAGTTTTCAACAAATGCACTTAGCTTTGGTAGAACCAACATCAGGCAGCGTCTTTCCAGAAGTAGATTCTGATCCAGGGTCGGGTAAAAAAAACAACATATAAAGCAAAATTATCAAATTCCTTAAATGGCAGTTTCAGGAATGGGAAAAAATGCAAAATGAAATAAGCTTCTAGAAAACCAGAAGCAACTGAATAGTGAGACTGAAATATAGTGTGAAAAAAACTGGCGCCAGGAATGACGCCCATATTTTTGGCGCCAAGAAAATGCCCACACATTTTGGCGCCAAGAATGACGCCCATATTTTTTGTCGCCAAAAAAAAAACGTCCGCAATACACATACGTAAAAAATTATGCAATTACGTAAAAGCTTCCGGCGCCAACTATGACGCCGGAAATGACGACATTTTTGCGCCAAAAAAGTCTCGCGGCAAAAATGACGCAATAAATTGAAGCATTTTCTGCACCCGCAAGCCTAACAGCCCGCAAATTTTTTTTGAAAAATTGAAAATTTAAGGTAAGAAAAATGAAATTTATATGCATTTTACCAAAAAATTAAACTGACAGTCTGAATGAAGGAATACTGATTATCTTGAATCATGGCAAATATAAGTTTAAACACATATATTTAGAACTTTACATATAAAGTGCCCAACCATAGCTTTGAGTGTCATAAATAGAAATAAGACTTACTTACCCTAAGACACTCATCTACATAAAGTAGATAGCCAAACCAGTACTGAACGAGAATCAGTAGAGGTAATGGTATATAAGAGTATATCGTCGATCTGAAAAGGGAGGTAGGAGAAGAAATCTCTACGACCGATAACAGAGAACCTATGAAATAGATCCCCTAGAGGAAGACCATTGTATTCAAATAGGCAATACTCTCTCACATCCCTCTGACATTCACTGCACTCTGAGAGGAAAACCGGGCTTCAGCCTGCTGCGAAGCACATATCAACGTAGAATCAAGCACAAACTTACTTCACCACCTCCATGGGAGGCAAAGTTTGAAAAACTGAATTGTGGGTGTGGTGAGGGGTGTATTTATAGGCATTTTGAGGTTTGGGAAACTTTGCCCCTCCTGGTAGGAATGTATATCCCATACGTCACTAGCTCATGGACTTTTGCTAATTACATGAAAGAAAGAAATATTGCACACAAGTTATAAGGTCTCAAAGATAAGATGTCTCAGGTGTTAGAAAATAAAAGCAAGCAAAGGGCTTTAACATAGAGATACATACATATACATGTCTAAATATGTGTGTGTGTGTGTATATATATATATATATATATATATATATATATATATATATATATATATATACATACATACAGTATATATATATATATATATATATATATATATATATATATATATATATATATATACACACACATACATATACACACACATACTGTACATACATACATATGTATTTATATCTGTATATACGTATACATATATAAATGCATTAGAGCCCTTTGCAGTCAAGTAGCTGAAAACATGAAAAATTATTTTTATGCAAAACTGTAAATATTTCAGATTCCAATGTTTTTCACATAATGGAATATGTTAAGTATTTTCAAATAGATATCCCTAGATATATCTGTATGTTAATATATATTTACCAAAAAAAACATATATATATAGAAATATTTATTTAAAAATAAATAGAATATATTCTGCTATGTGAAGATCATTGCAATGTAAAATATTCATATTTCATGTCGGGTTAGAGCACTTCAGTAAACGTGATTGGGTTTGTGTGCAAGTATGGGTGTTATGTTTTTTTTCCACATTTAGTGCTCCAATATTAAGTCTATGGGGGAATACATTAACACATTTGCGATATTTGAAATTTGTCTTTTTGCGTGCGTGGGGTTATCGCTCGTGTGGAAACCTTTCACTTTCTACTTGTAATACATATGCTACCCAACGCGCAAAAAACATAATTTATGCTTACCTGATAAATTAATTTCTTTCATGATGGTGAGTCTCCACGATCCATTACTCCTGGGAATTACTCTTCCCTACAACTAGGAGGAAGCAAAGTTTTCCAAACCCCAAGAGCTCTATAAAACCCCACCCACCTCACATGTATCTCAGTCTAACGTATAGCCAAGTAAAATGAGGTAATAAAAAGGAATTAGAGACATTAAAGGAGTCCAAAATGGCAACTATACCCAAGCTGTAAAGTCCACGAGTAATAACATAAAGGGAGGAATTTAAAACATATCTTTTTTCACTGATAAATTAAATCCACAACTCCACAAAAAAAGGCAAGAAAAAAAAATTAAGCTGTGAAAACTGCCTGAAGGACTTTCCTTCCAAAGGCTGTCTGAGAAGAAGCAAAAACATCAAAATGGTAGAATTTAGTAAAAATATGCATATAGAAGACCAAGTAGCAGCCTTGCACATTTGACCAACTGAAGCCCAAGAAATGGCAACTGACCTAGTAGAATGAGCAGTAATCTATTTAGCTGGAGGCTGACCTCAACCAAAGTTTCAACCAAAAAGGCAAATTTTGCAGTCTCAAAATTATTTAACCCCCTGAATAGAATCCTTCACAACAGAACAAATATGCAAAACAGGTGTTGTCGTAAGCAAACCTGATGCAACTAATCAAGGGCTTCATTTGTTGCACCAGGTGTGCTTGAGCTAGAACACATGAAATACCTGAACTGGCTAGGGGTTTGTTGAGTGTCACGTTGACTGCATGCTAGAAATATAAGCCAAAAGAATGGTCCAAAAAGTTGAGAAGAGATCATCTCCCTTAAACAAGAAACAGGATAAAAAAAAAGATAGCAAAGGCACTTAATGTTCCTAGAGACACTGTTGCAAGCATAGTTCGCAAGTTCAAAGTTAAAGGATCAGTGGTTACACTACCTGGCCGGGCAGAAAAAGGAAGCAGTCAACGGCGGCAATCAAATTTCTGAGAAGGTAAGTTGAGAAAAACCCTTGAGTGACTGTAAAATAATTCCAGTTTGTACAGTAAGGCAAATACTAAACGCAGAAGGCTTCCATGCTAGAACTCCAAGATGTACACCACTACTGACCCAAAAGCACAAGAAGAGTCAGCTCCAATATGCTCAAAATCAAATAAATAAGCTGCAGACGTTTTGGGATTCTGTGGAGTGAAGAAACAAAACTGGAACTTTTTGGCCTGATAGATCAGCAGTATGTCAGGAGGAAGAAGAATGAAGCATACGCTGAAAAGAACACTCTGCCTACAGTTAAGCAGGGTGGTGGCTAGGTGATGCTCTAGGGATGCTTTGCATCCTCTGGCACTGGAAACCTGCAGCGTGTGGAAGGCAAGATGGATTCATTGAAGTATCAGGAGAAAATGTCATGCCATCTGTGAGGAAGCTGAAGCTTGGGTGTCATTGGACCTTTGAACAGGACAATGATCCCAAGCAAACCTTAAATTCCACCACCCAGGCTTGGTTGAAGAAGTAATCCTGGATGATTCTACAGTGGCCATTCACAATCACCTGACTTAAACCCCATAGAAATTCTCTGGTAGAATTTGAAGAAGACTTAAGAATAGAGGCCATTGCTCATAAGAAATGGGCTAAGATTCTTCAGGAACCCTGCCAGAAGTTGCTGTCTGGCTATGCATCTCATTTGCAGCAGGTCATAACAGCAAAAAGGTGGTCTACTAAATACTAAAGATGCTTGCTATGAAGGAGTTGAATACTTTTGAGACTGCAGAATTCATTAAAAGTTGCATTTTCAGTTGAATTTGGGAAAACAAGCATTCGCTGTGTTGAGCTATTTAAATTGCTTTTGTTTGATTTGTTCATTGCAAACAGCTGAAAATCTGTAAATTTTGACAATAAACCTGATTTGCAATAGAGGTGAACAATTTTAATTAAAACTATATACACCAGAAAATAAAGGCCTTCAAGACCTTATGCTGCCTATGAGCCACGAGTGTCACCCACTGGGTGGTTTAAGCTCAGCGCAGCCAATAAGCCCCCAATTGAGGCAGCTCTCAGAGTATTCCTGGGAACCTTCCACCAATCACTCAGCACCCAGATATTGGTGTCAATATTCCATAGAAGAAATCCTGATAGACCCCGACCCAGAGTTTTATGGTGGCAAGAGTCTACAAGCTTGTTACTGATGGGATATAAATTCCTACCAGGAGGAGGCAAAGTTTCCCAAACCTCAAAAGCCTATAAATAACCCCCCACCTCACTCATACCTCAGTTTAACATATAGGCAAGAGGTGAGTTGTTTAAGGAGTAAAAGCATAAAAAAATGAACAGGAAAAGAGATGTGCTTGTTAAAAAAATTAACCCAAAAATTAAGAAAAAATGGTGTGGGTCTCAAGGGGGCGGAGCCAACTACCGCACTGATCAGAAGCCATATCAAAGAGCTCCTCCACATACAGTGTACTTTTGGATTATTAAAGTACAATTTGGGGATTTTTTTACACCCATTTTCACTCCCTCTGATACCCAGCTACTTGGGGACTACTCCTCTCACTGACATAAGGAATCGCCTCTCTTACGGGAGATCCGGACATCTTACTCTATCAGGCGCAACCTCTCTAACCCGCGATAGCGGTCCTGCCTCTACAAACTAAGCAAAGTTCAACTAAGATTGCTATTCAGCTCCGGAGGGTCGGGGATCCGCTCCGGAGCCTAACAGGACCTGCTCCAATACTGAACTTCAGGGGATCAGAGTGTTCGCATAGCGGAACGGCTAGAAAGCAACAGTGAGTACATTCTGAATAGCCACTTACTAAATAGCCACTTACTGTCACTGCCGCACAACGCACACGGAGCTCCCACAGTCCAGGACAGGTCAAAACCTGACCCAAGCTGACCACCACAGTTTCACTAGGTCCCGGTTAAGGCTGGAAAAGTTTTGGCGCGAAGCGCCATTTTGCATGTTTACCCCGCTCTCTGCAACAGCTAATCCCTCACAGCCCAGAGCAGTTATACTCCACGGCAGCAGCACTAACAGGGGCACACTAAGGAATTATCCATTGTCCTCAGCAGCACACATTACCGCTAGCCTGGACTTAGCTTTTTGATTGCTCTCCCCACGTGGAGACTGCTCCGTGCACGAGATAGCCCTACCACATTGCAGGGTGCTCCTACACTTAGAGCACACTTGTGGGAGCTTCCAGAAGCTCGTAATTTTATGAACATTGGCCCATATCAGCTGTGCAAACTACAGGGCACACTTGTGAAGAAGGGTTAACTCACGATACACTAACAAGGCCTGCAAAGAGATTACAGTCTCCCTCACACTTATTACACTTATTACTCCTCAGTTCATGACTCCTATTCCAGAATAGATTTTTTCTTCAGTAACCCCTGGCTTCTGGACAAGATAGGAAGGTCTTCTATCGGAGACGTAACTTGGTCTGATCATAACCCAGTGACTGTATGTTTGAATGGAGTGGCTGAGCCATCCCCTAGACCCCCCTGGCGTTTGCTTGATTCGTTACTGTCGGTTCCGGGACAGGTCGAGAAGTTTGAGTCTGAGATCGCATCCTTCCTTGAACTAAACGACACGGGTGATGTTGATAATTTCAATTTATGGGGAGCTCTTAAAGCATACTTGCGGGGCCTATTCATTAAACTTCAGGTCCACACCCGCCGGGAATCTTCGACATCCTTGGCTAACCTGCATATGGAATTAAGGTCATTGACAGATTTGCACAAGCTAACCTTAGACCCTACCCTTCTATCACGAATCGCTTCAGTGCAACACCGTCTTAGAGTGTTGGAAAATCAGAGAGTCCAAGATAGATTACGTGAGAGTAAGAAACTATTTTATCGTAAGGGGAACAAGCCTGACTACCTGTTAGCAAGGAAGTTGCGTGACAGGACTGCCCAGGCCAGAATTCCCTATCTAATTACTGATAATCGCAAACTGACTAATCCTATTGATATTGGGTTGGAATTTGCCAAGTACTATGCTAAACTATATAATTTGCAAACTTTGGGAGGACATATCCCTCCTAGGACTGCTGATATTAGACTGTTTTTATCTAACTTATCTCTACCTAAGCTTTCCGAGGAACATGTTGCTTCCTTAGAAGCTCCGGTGTCCATCGAAGAAGGATGCCATTTTTTCGCTCAAGCCTCGGAAGTCCCCCGGTCCGGATGGATATTCAGATTTTTTCTACAAAACTTTTAGTGCTTACCTATCTCCTCTTCTTACGCGTGTATTTAACTCAGCTGAGCAACTGGGTTACTTTCCGAATGAATTTCTTCAGGCATCCATCGTAACTTTACCTAAGCCCGGGAAATCCCCAGATGCTTGCCCTAATTTCAGGCCGATCTCCCTTCTAAATCTTGATGCAAAGCTATACGCCAAGATCTTAGCTAAGCATCTTAATAAAATGATCCCATGCCTAGTGACCCCGGATCAGGTGGGCTTCACCTTGGGGCGACAAAGCCCCGATAACACTAGAAGATTGTTGAATATATTTTTTGAAGTAGGTCGGCTCGGTCTTCCATGCGCTGCGGTGTCACTTGATGCTGAGAAAGCGTTTGACCGAGTCGACTGGCTATATATGAGGGAGGTTCTGATGCATTTTGGGTTCACGTCGTCTATCTGCACTAAAATCTTTGCGTTATATTCCAACCCTTCAGCTCGAGTGAGAGGTTTGGGGTTTTTGTCCCCTGAATTTAAAATTACGAACGGAACCCGGCAAGGGTGTCCGTTGTCCCCCTTGCTTTTTGCTCTTATGATGGAGCCACTTGCGGAGGCTATTAGGATGTCTAGTGAAATAAAGGGAATTACATTACATGATACTACCCAAAAGGTAGTTTTATTCGCGGATGATCTAACTGTGTTGGTTACCGATCCGTTGGAATCACTACCAAAACTATTCGATCTATTAGAAACTTTTTCCAACATTAGCATGTACAAACTTAACTACCCTAAAACTGAGGCATTCACTTTAAACATCCCCAATTTAGATTTTCAGACCTTAAAGCGACGATTCCCTTTTGTTTGGTCCTCTACGCGGCTAAAGCATTTGGGAGTTTATCTATTGCAAAATATCTCTACCATTATATCGTCTAATTTTCACCCCCTATTATGTAAGTTTAAAGAATATTTTGTAAAATGGGACTCACCTAATATTTCTTGGTGGGGTAGGATAGCCGCTATTAAAATGAACCTCTTGCCAAAACTGACATACCTTTTCCAGTGTTTGCCTCTCCCTATTCCTAAGAGCATAATATCACAGTTCCAGCGACTGTGCAACAATTTTATTTGGAAAAGTAAGCGTCCTAGAGTGGCGATGAAAATCATGACATATCCAATACTAGCTGGCGGAGCAGCAGCTCCCAATATAGCGGTTTACCATGAGGCTTCTAGGTTAGCCCATATCACGGCTTGGGGGTTGGAGTCTTCTGAAAGTAGGTGGGCAGAGCTTGAGCAGGCGTCTCTACCAAAGGGACTTAACCTGCGGGATCTTATCTGGATCCCAAGACATTCCAGGAAACCAGAGCTAAGTCTAAACTACATCATAGCTACTAATTTAAAGTTTTGGGATAAAATCCACCATAGGAATGCAATAGCTCCACATCCCTCCCCGACCCACTCTATTGCAGGCCTTTTGGGGGCCTTAGCAGATTCCCATCCCCAGGAGTGGAAGGCACTACAGATTCGGAATGTAGAGGACTTGATCTCGGATACGGGTTTACTCTCAGTCACTCTTTTTCAAAGCAGATTTTCCCCCTCACCCTTGATGAGTTTTGAGTTCTTTCGATTACGAAACTTTCTGCATGTTTGGGGTTTTACCTCGGGACCTCTAAGATCCCGAACTTTGTGGGAGAAGCTTTGGGACGCAAAATATCTCGCCCCAAGGGTATTCTCTCTGGCCTACTCCGCCCTCATACAAGCACCTATATATAACAAATCTTTCTATATCATGCATTGGGAGGGTGCTCTGCATTTTAACGCTTCTGAAGAGGAATGGAGGTCTGCAACCCTGTTAACTAAAAACGCGGTTCATAGTACTACCTATTTTGAACTCTATTTTAAGATCCTGACACAATGGCATTACACTCCCCTACGCTTATTTCAGATCTCCAAAACAAATTCTTCTATGTGTTGGAGGGGGATGTGGCAAAGTGGGATCCCCTGCCCACATGTGGTGGGAGTGCCCTAAGATTCAGAGAATCTGGACCAGGGCATTCTATTACTGCACCAAACTAGGTTTGGTGGAATCTAGTCGGCCAGCTGTAGCACTATTTCATTTATTCTCTGACAAGATACCTCGACACTTAAAATACCTGTGCATATATATTTTTATGTCTGTTAAACTAAATATTGCTAAGGCATGGCTCCAATCTAAGGGCCCTAGATGGAGCCAGATTAAGTCTACAATGGTACATATTGAAACTATGGAATGCGCGGTCTTTGCAGCTAACAACAAAATCCCGATTCACTGTCTATGCTGGGAAGCTTGGCGACAATGCCTAGAAGGAGAGATTATCACGTGCTAGCAATGTCCTGTGCCTTATGTAATAGGATTATAGATGACACCAGACATAGGGTGTGGAAGCTGGTCGCCGGTGGGTTCTCCTGTAGGGATCCAGAGCTTTTGGGACATTTAGAACTAGAGATGAGGAGTCACCCTCCAAACCGCCCTCCTCACCCTTTACCCTCCTCCCCCCCCCCCTTTTTTTTTTTTTTTTTTGTCTTCCCCTTCTCTCCCTTCTTCTCTTTTCCTAAACTATGTGGTATACATTTGTTGAGTTGCTCTTTTTCTCGCTTGATATCAATAACCAACTCGTTAATTCATGTTTATATTTTATAGTGTTGTCTATTGACTGTTAATGAACCATTGTGTTCAGTACTACAAAAGTAAAAAATTATATGAGGTTTGTCTTATGTTGGAACTCTACATATGATTTAATATCGTCTAATCTTACTCTGTCGTTGGAAACTATTATATAATATGCTACTAGTGACCTGTAACTGATAGCTACTGAGCTTTTACTGTATGATGATGTTACCCGTTGTTACATGAGTTTCGCCTGTTATTGTATTTACATGTCATTTTATCATAAACCTCAATAAAAATTATTTAAACAAAAAAAAAAAATGGTGTGGGCCTCATGGACTCTCGCCACCATGAAACAAATGAATTTATCAGGTAAGTTCTTATAAGAGTCCACAAGCATGTTACTGATGGGATATAATACCCAAGATGTGGAAGTCCACGAGTATCAAAAAATAAAAGGAGGACTTCCGGTGGGTGGCGTCCCAAGATGGCTGCATTCCTCTGAAGCTCCGAAAACTCTGGAGAAAGAAAACCCTTAAGCAGCCCTAACCCATTGCCATCTGCATATCTCTTGACAGCTGCGTGTCCGAGAACCAAGGCAGATAGAGAAACTACCATCTTCTCTCCCACGGAGGTCATATTTAAAGTAAAAAGCCATTTGGCATAGTGGCGTGTCCTCAAGCGCCACACTGTACATAGTAATCCTCATAGAATTGTATTTGCTAGTTTCCTCCCTGATGGAGGCAGAAAACTATGTCACCACACAGTTACTCAAAACTTTCCTGCCTATATTTGATCGCTTATCCTTCAGTTTTAAAACTTTGCACGAAGCGATTCAACTAACTGGAGGGGCCTATGCTAAAGAACTTGATCCTGGGAATAAGCAAATCTGCCTCTCGGTGCGAGACCCGCAACACCTACCCCCCCACACATCTACAGGGGTCCGTTGCACCTGATGACCCAGCAATCCTTTTCTCGGACTGGGCCGAGAGATCTCTGCCTTGCCGTATGAAGCAGGCTTTGCACTCATTGCACTCATCTGCTGTGGCTACTATGACACCGGAGAGGCTCAGTGGAGCCTGTGGATTAGATGCCCCAGCGGAGGACTTGACCCTGAACACCGAGAGGCAGGACATAGAATCGTTACCTGTCTCTGAGCCGTTGGAGGACTTATTCATTGCACGGGCTGGGAATTTGGCCCCCGGAATTGATGACGATCCTTCGGATGCCTCACAACCCTCAAGTCATGGCACACGGTGGACCCTTACCGCAACACCACTTGGGATCTCTGCATTTGCGGGAGGCGCGGTTATGTTTTTCCTCCAGCACATGCAGTTGTCAAGTGGATTACCTCTCCTATACTGCTCTGTCCATCGAGCAAGCCGGCTGCCTGACTGTTGTTCCTCGGAAGTGCCCGGATTAACTCGCAAAGCAAGAGGCATCGGCTAGTACCCCTCTCCCAGACTATCTCACACATCATCATTATGCCGGATCCCCTCTCAACACTGATCTACAGCGGGGGGAAAATGTGTGATTGGTACAATCTACGGTTGGTGGTGTGTGTTGATCTGGTTAGCTAGTTATTTTATCTCACCATACAGTTTGGACTTATCTAAACCGGATCACTTTATTTAAATAATCACGCTACAAGTATCTTCATGGTCATTACCATCTTAGGGGTGCTTTGGTTACTCAACTGGGGTATAAGTATTTGATAGCCATGACTTTGTTATGTTCTTTCAGCCTCAATAGATGTCCGCTTTTGAGCTCACTGTATAATCTCCATAATGTTTGTTATTAACGTTGTCAGTGTCTCTGAGCATCTCACACAGGCAGCATCTAGATGTATCACGCTTTGAATCATTTTATACAGTGAGAGCTGTCTGCTTTTATGTAAAACTACTATTACACTCAGAAGGGATCTTGGTACTTATACCCTGTTTATTTGTCTGTTTGTTTTATGTTTTGTTATTTTTTGTTTGTTAGTTTGATTTAGGCTTAGTTTAATTAAGTTTAAAATTAAAGAGTTTAGGGGGCAATTGATGAAAAATCCTTGGCAATATAACTGTGAATTGACCAGTACTGCTTATATTCTTGAAGTCCTTGTCTTATATTTTCATCTGTTACCTAACATATGCTGTTATTGCAATTTTTGTTGTAAACATAGATCCGGTACAACGTTGAACTATTTTTATATAATCGTTTTCATGTCAACTAATAATGGACGATACATTCGTAGGACAATGGGCATCGGCTGATTGCCAGTACAAATGAAGCCACTTAGTCAATCCAAATGTATCCCAGTAGATTAGAGATTCTTTGGATTTTGAATTTGTTTAAATTTCACATTTTATGTTACATATGGTACACCTTACTAAATCTGTGACAAGCACTATGTTAATTAGCTATTACTCCTGGGTAAAGGGCGTTTGTAAAAGCAAGGATCCAACATAACAAGGAATCCAGAGAGGTGTTTTACTAGTTGTATTTACACTCTTATCCTAGTGACAGTTCTTATATAGTCTCTTAGACCCCATAGTTAAAGCAGCTCTGTTTGAATAGGGATGAGCATTACCCTGCTGAACCTATAGCACTAATTATTTATCCACCTTGCCTCTCTAGTACCTGAGACCGTAGGTTAAATCTATTTTCTATTAAGTACCTAAAAGCATAGTTAATTGGGGTCTTGACCATAAGTGATCCTTTACTGGGACTCCTGCCAGTTTCACATAGCAAGAATAAATCCTGCATTCAAATCCTACAACCCTAAAACTTGATGACTAAGGATTGGGAATTTAGCAACTCAGCTTATCATATATCCTACGATTAAAACACAGTCTGACTCAGCCCTATGTCTGTAAACTGTCACCAACACTTGACCATGTTATTGTTGTTCTGTCTGTTTTTTTGTTTTGTTTTATTTTGTTGGTTTGTTTGTTTGCTGTTTAATGTTTTAAAAAAATGAGACACATTGGTTCTGTCCCCTGGACCTAGAATTTAATTATTATACATAAGCCCATCGTATATGTGGATGGACTCTCTATATGGATACAGGCTTAATCTCAGAAACAATAATGTAGAATACATCCTGTTTGGGTATCTTTTCACAGGTGAAATATGTATATGTGTGTCACTTAATTTTTTTTTTTTTTTTCTCACTTATCTCCTGTGATTCATGAAACGCATTGTTGTATTGTAAATCTTCCTAGGGGAATCAATTGTAAATTGTATTTATTTCCTGTCTCTTAATAAAAAGAAATTAATAAAATAAAAAATAAAAGGAGGGATAAAATAAAAATGGCTATGTTTCCTGAGAAATTAAATCCAAAAGTAATAGTCATTTTTAAAACTTTCAAAAAAACTTTAAAATTATAGGCACTAGAATCAACTTGAGGCAGCTGCCCAAAGAACCTTTCTACCAAAAGTTGCTTCCGAAGAAGCAAAAACTTTAAAATGATATAATTTAGTAAAGGCATGCCATGAAGACCAAGTGGCCGCTTTGCAAATTTGATCAACTGAAGCTTCCTTCTTGAAAGCCGAAGATGTGGTGAATGATCTTGTAGAATGAGCTGTAATACCCTGATGACCCGCCTCCAAATAAGTTTTGTGAAATACATTTTTTAACCAAGATGCTAATGAAATGGCAGATACTTTCTGACCTTTTCTAGAACCAGAAAAACGAGCAAACAGACTAGACGTCTGTCTGAAATCCTTAGTAGCATCTACATACTATTTCAAAGCTCTTACTACATCCAAAAAGTGTAAAGATCTTTCAAGAGTAGATTTAGGATTAGGACACAAAGAAGGAACAATAATTTCCCTATTAATGTTGTTAGAATTCATAACTTTAGGTAAAAAATTTGAATGAATTCTGCAAAACTGCTTTATCTTGATAGAAAATCAGATAAGGAGTTTCACAAAAAAGAGCAGATAATTCAGAAACTCTTCTAGCAGAAGAGATAGAAAAGACAAACAACACTTTCCAAGAAAGTAGCTTAATGTCCAAAGAATGCATAGGCTCAAAAGAAAGAGCCTGTAGTATCTTTAATACCAGATTTAAACTCCAAGGAGGAGAAATAGATTTAATGACAGGTCTAATACAAATTAAAATCCTGAACAAAACAGTGAATATCAGAAAGATTAACAATCTTTATGTGAAATAAAAAAGAAAGAGCAGAGTTTTTGTCCTTTCAAGGTATTGGCAGACAAACCTTTATCCAAACTATCCTGAAGAAACTTGAGAATCATAGGATTTTTAAAAGAATGTTAGGAATAACCATGAGAAGAGCACCATAAAATGTAAGTTTTCCAAGCATTATGGCAAATATTCCTTGAAACAGGCTTGCGAGCCTGAATCCTAGTGATAATCACAGAGTCAGAGAAACCTCTATGACTGAGGACTAAACGTTCAATTTCCATGCCATTAAGTTTAGAGATTTGAGATCTGGATGGAAGAATGGACCTTGCGATAGAAAGTCTGGCCTTAGAGTAAGAGGCCAAGGTTGGCAACTGGACAAGGTCCGCATACCAGATCCTGTGAGGCCACGTTGGGGTTATCAGAAACACATAAGATTGTTCCATTCTGATCTTTGAGATAACCAGGAGGAGGAAAAATGTAAGCAGGTTGGTAAGACCAGGGTACTGCTAGAGCATCTAATATGTCCACCTGAGGATCCCTGGACCTTCAGAGGTACTGTGATGCTTTGTGACTCGCTAGCATATCAGTCGGTTATCTACCTGCAGTTGGTCAGTGCAGTCTGCATTCTGTGTGGAAGTCAGAATGAACGCTGGATCTGTGGTTATGTCACTGGTATCGCTGGGTGCCGGAGGTTGTTACAGCTATAGTGGAGGAGGAAGTGGCTTCTCAATGATACAGGCTAGATCAGAGGAAGGAACTACTCAGAATGCTGTAGATCAAGTTCCTAGTGGAAATACTGTTGATCAGTGTGGCGAACTTGTAATGTGCTCTTAGAAACAGTAAAGAGAAAGGAGTTTAACTAAGAGCTACTTTGTAAACATTTACAGGTGATTTACACAACTTGGGAAAATACCAAGCAGTGAGAAGAGGAAGAGGCTAGGTTTTATAAGGAAGATATCCTAAGAGAGTCCTCCTATTCTTAAAGGAACAGGTAAGGAAGTAATATGTTGACAGAGAGCTCCACTTCTAAAAGAAACAGGGTTGATGTAAGGAATGGCATGACATAACTCCCTCCTCAAGGAGCTGCTCTGCGGATCATGGTCGGGGTCTATCAGGATTTCTTCTATGGAATATTGACACCAATCTTGGTGCTGAGAGATTGGTGGAAGGTTCCCAAGAATCATCTTCATGTCCATATCCTTTCCAATGGACCAGATATTGTAGTTGACCACGGAATTTCCTGGAATCCACAATGCTGCCAATTTCATAGTCATCACCCAGATCTGCAAGCGTAGCAGGTATTGCGGACTGAGATTGATGCTCTTGGACTGCTCTAAAAGGTTTGATTAGGCAAACATGAAATGTAGGCTAGATCCGATAAGGGGCATTTTAGTTTAGGACTTTACTAATCGGAAAGGGTACTATAAAAATACTTGAATTTCTTGCTAGGTGTGTGAAGATTTAAATGTCTGATAAACAACCAAACTAAATCTGATGACATAAGTAGGTCATTTTAGTTTATCATAGTATAATTTCAGGCGTTTTTGAGTTTAGAGAATATTTTCCTGTACTAAATTGAATTTTTCTGATATGGTGTATGGTGTTTAAATAAATAATTGACAGGAACTATCTTGCTGAGGCAGTAAATGGAAGGTTGGGTGGAAACCATAGTTAGCGAAGAAAGGAGCAGATTTTGTGGAGGAGTGTAACGTATTGTTATACGCAAATTCAGCATAAGGGAGTAAGGTTGTCAAGATATCCTGCTGTAAGGTACAATACAGTATTGTTCGAGCCATTGATTTGTTTTTTCAGTTTGCTCGTTAGTTTGTGGCTGATATGCTGTGCTTAAGCACATTTCGATTTTTACAGAGTTGTGTCCAAAATTTACTAGTGAATTGTGTACCTCAATCTAACTTAATTGTTGAGGGTAAACCATGGTGTTAAAATACATGATGTAATGCTCGTGGAATATTCCACTATCAGACCGAACTCTGCCAGTAGTCTTCTACTCCCGACGTCAAGACGGAATGAGAGAATATCCCAGAGCAGAAAAAGTTTGCAAGATAAGGTAAGCGACACTCACCACAGGCAGTATAGTCTTCGGCGGGAACAGGCAGAGACTCAGAGCAGTCCAAGGGTAAACTACTAGAATGGTCAGGCAGGCAGAGTTTGGCAACGGTAAAGCAGTCCAAGGGTAAACCACTAGAATGGTCAGGCAGGCAGGGTTTGGTAACAGAGAGGCAATCCAGAACAATAGGGGTTAACCAAGCAGAATGGTCAGACAAGCAGAGTTCAGTAGCAGTATATCAATCCAGCAATTTAGGGGTTAACAGGCACAGTAGTCAGACAGGCAAGGTTCATTAACAATTAGGCAATCCAGAGAATAACGATCTATCACACCCAGGAGAACACAAAGTAACACCTATACTTGGGCAGTGATAGATCCTTCTGAGCAACTTACAAAGGCGCAGGATTCGCGCCACAGGAATCTGGACCGGCATCAGAGAGAGGACCGTGCGGTGATGACGTTAGTGCTGCACGCTTCCGAACCCGACACAGCCCCTGAAAACGAGCAGGGAAGGAGACGCCGCGCACCTAGCAACAGCTAGAGCGGAGGGGCATGACATAGCCCCCTCTCTCAAGGGTTTCTTCCGAGTCGGCTTCAAAAGATGAGCAACATGGAATCTTGAGACCAAAAATAGAGCATGTACGTCACGGGCAGAAACCCAGGAACGATCCACCACAGAATAACCCTTCCAATGCACCAGATACTGCAGTTTTCTACACCCGAGTCCAGGATCTTAGCAACCTTATATTCAGGGTCGCCATGGACCAGTAGCGGAGGAGGAGGAGCTCTGAGTCGGGTATATCTATTCCTGATGTAAGGCTTAAGTAGAGAGATGTGGAAGACTGGGTGTATGTGTAGGGTTTTGGGCAAGGCCACTTTGTAGGCAACAGGAGACAGTCTTTTTAGGACATGGTAAGGACCGATAAACCTAGGCTCTAGATTGTGACAGGGTTGACGTAGACGAATATGTCGAGTAGAGACCCAAACACGTTCACCTACCGAGATGGCACGTACAGAGGCTCTATGATGATCAGCAAACTTCTTGTATCTAGAGACAGCTGAACGTAGCTGAGAGCTAATACGTTGCCAATGAGTGGTGAGTTCAGTAACATGTCGGTCTGCAGCAGGAACCTCAGTGGACTGAGCAGAAAGAGGGAAGACACAAGGTTGATACCCTGTTGCAGCATGAAATGGAGAACATTGTAGAAAGGAGTGCCAATGAGTGTTTCTTGCCAGCTCGGCTAGGGGGAGCAAGTCGGACAAATTGGCATGGAAACAATTGACAAAGGCTCTAAGGTAGGCCTTGAGATCCTGGTTTGCTCTCTCAGTTAGTCCATTGGTCTGAGGATGATAGCCAGAAGACAAATAAACAGTGGTTCCAATCAACTTGCGAAATGCTCTCCAAAAGGAAGAGATGAATTGTGGACCTCTGTCGGAAACAATATTCACAGGAATGCCATCATAACACATGCAAGAGAAAAAGATGATAATTTCTGGGCTGAAGGCAGTTTCGTTAAGGGTACAAAATGAGCCAGTCTGGAGAATCGATCCACCACAACCCAGATAACTGTATGATGGTCAGAAGGTGGGAGGTCCATAATGAAGTCCATAGTTATGTGTGTCCATGGTTGTTTGTGAATGGACAATGGTTGGAGCAAGCCAGGAGGCAAGGATTGCAGAGTTGTGTTGGCAGCACAAGTTGTGCAGGCTTTTACATAATCCTGAGCATCAGACTTCATAGTAGGCCACCATACAAGTTGGGAAAGATGCTTAAAAGTCCTAGTCAAACCAGGATGTCCTGAGAGTTTACTATCATGAGCCCAGGATAGCACAGGGGTGCGAAGGTTCAAAGAGGATATTGGAGGCCATGGGGGCTCCAGGAGGTTTACTAGACTGGGCACGTTGCAGTCTTTGCAGAAGGGTGGTATTTAGTTGAGCAACCACAGAGGAGGGAGGTATGATGTGTTCAATAGGAGCTTCAAAGGAATCACTTGAGTGAGGGAACTGACGGGAAAGGGTGTCCGTCTTCTTGTTCTTGGTACCAGGAAGATAAGAGACCACAAAGTTAAAACGGGAAAAGAACAAGGCCCATCTGGCCTGTCCAGGATTGAGTCAATGAGCAGTCTCTAGGTAAGTCAAATTCTAGTGGTCGGTGAGAATCTGAATGGGATTGGCGGTGCCCTCTAACCAATGACACTGTTCAGTCAAAGCCATCTTAATGGCTAAGAGTTCACGATTAACCACATTGTAATTCCGCTCTGCAGGAGTAAAGCGTTTAGAGAAAAAGGCTACAGGGTGTGACTTGGAGGTCAAAGGATCCCTTTGCGTTAGAACTGCTCCTGCCCCTATCTCGGAGGCATCAACTTCTAAAGTGAACTGTAGGTCAGGATCAGGATGGCAGAGCACAGGAGCAGAAAAGAAAGCCTTTTTCAGATGAGAGAAGGCATTTGTGGCTTCAGGAGGCCAATGTTTACAGTCTTTGTTCCATTTTGTCAATTCAATGAGTGGAGCGACTGTTTGAGAAAAGTTCTTTATAAACTTGCGGTAATAATTGGAGAACCCCAAGAATCTCTGTAATTCCTTTAATAAAGTAGGTTGAGGCCATTCTAAAACTGTGTTGAGTTTAGCAGGATCCATGGCAAAACCCTCCATCGAGATGACATAACCAAGAAATTGGACCTGAACTTGATCAAACTCAAATTTTTCTAGCTTGGCTACCAAGGAATTGTCTCTGAGATGTTGAAGTACCTGTCTCATGTGTTTAGAATGCTCCTCCAAAGTGGAAGAGAAAACAAGGATGTAATCCAGATAGACAATGACAGTGCAGTTGAGGAAGTCACAGAAAACATAGTTGACAAACGCCTGATAGATTGCAGGGGCATTACACAGCCCAAAGGGCATTACAAGTTATTCGTAATGCCCTGATCTTGTGTTGAAAGTGGTCTTCCATTCCTGGCCTGGGAAGATACGAATCAGATTGTATACCCCACGTAAGTCCAGCTTGGTGAAGAAGCGAGCATCCTGGAGTGAGTCGTACAGTTCAGTGATCAAAGGAATGGTATAGCGATTCTTGATAGTTATGGTGTTCAAGGCCCTGTAGTTGAAGCAGAGTCTGAGCCCACCATCCTTCTTACTGACGAAAAAGAAGCCTGCCCCAGCAGGAGAGGAGGAAGGGCGAATGAAACCTTTAGCTAGATTCTCTTGGATGTACTCCTCTGTGGATTTGGTTTCAGCTTTGGAGAGTGGATATGTCCTCCTTTTAGGAAGTGGGGCTCTGGGAAAGGAGGTCGATGTTGCAATCATAAGGACAGTGGGGTGGCAGCACATCAGCTGCTTTTTTCTCAAACACATCAGCAAAGTCTGCATATACTGAGGTAAGGTTTAGAGGATTCTGTATACTTGCTATGGGGATGCAGAGCAGAGGAGTGACTTTAGCAAGGCAGAAGTGGAAACAGGAGGTACCCCAGGAGGCCAGTTGTCCTTCAGCCCAGTTGAACTGTGGATTGTGTATCTGAAGCCAAGGAAGACCAAGGATGAAAGGCTGTGCTGGAGAATGAATGACCTCAAACTGCAGCTGTTCGGTAGGAAGGACTCCCACATTCAGGGGTGCTGACTCAAAATGGATCAAGCCTAAACCAAGGGGGGTGTCTGAGAGTAGTTATTTTGAGACCATGTCTTTTCTGCAGAAGAGGTAAGCCAGCTTGAATCATAAAATGGTGGTCCAGAAAGTTTCCAGCTGCCGCTGAATCAATTAAGGCTTAAGTGTGGACAGTATTCTGAAGGAAGGAAGGTATGGGTAACAGGTACCAGAATCCGAGAGGAGTGAGGGGATTTAGTAGAGATCATGCTTAGAGGTACCCCAGTGTTATCCCCTAAGCATTGGCTTTTCCCGGTCGAATGTCAGTTCTTTAGTTGGTGGGAGTTAGAACCGCAATAAAAGCATAGTCTAAATCTCCTTCTCTGTCTTTCAGACTGAGGGTTTGAAGGATGAAAGATCCATGGGTTCCTCTACTGGAGTGGCTAGAGAAGTTGAAGGGGTAGAGGACAATGCAGAAACTGGATGAATAGAAGGACGGGAGGGAAGGATTCTCTGAGTTCTGTCTCTCTCGGCTTGTCTCTCCTGGAAGCGAGAATCTAGACTGATACAAAGTGTTATAAAGTCATCCAAAGAGGAGAGAATATCACGATAAGTGAGTTCATCTTTGATGCATTCATGCAGACCACTCCTAAAGGCTGCCTTGAGGGCACTGCCATCCCAACTGGTCTCTAGTGCCAAGGTGTGAAACTCAATGGCAAATTTTGCCACAGTTCTATTGCTTTGGCAGAGATCTAGGAGAGAAAATTCTGCAGCAGAAGTACGGCAACAAGTCCCAAACAAAGAAGTGCAGAAATGTATGTATCAGCGTCGTTCAGGAGTTGAGTGTTCTATTCCAAAATGGGAGAGACCCAGGCTAGGGCCTTGTCTTTCAGTAAAGAAATGATAAAGGTGACCCTTGACTGGTGAGACTGAAAAGTGTGAGGATCATTGCGGAAGTGCAGCCTGCATTGGTTAAGAAAACCCCTACAATTAGTAGTACCTTCATACTTGTTAGGCAATGGTATCTGGGGTATACTTCCAGAAGCAGAGGAAGAAGTCGCAGTACTAGGAGCAGAGACTTGCGGTACAACAACAGGAGCGATATTCCTCACTGTAACTAGTGAAGAGAGTTGAGCAGTTATAACCTCTAGTTCAGAATCCATACTCTGCAACTGTGTGGTATGGGTTCCCAACATCTGTCCCTGAAGATAAACTGCTCTTGCCACCTCATCTGGCTCCATGGCCCAAGTATAATGTAATGCTCGTGGGATATTCCACTATCAGACCGAACTCGGCCAGTAGTCTTCTTATCCCGGCATTGAGCCGGAATGATACGGACTATCCCAGAGCAGAGAAAGTTTGCAAGATGAGGTAAGCGGCACTCACCACAGGTAGGATAGTCTTCAGCGGCAACAGTCAGGGAATCAGAGCAGTCCAAGGGTAAACCACTAGAATGGTCAGGCAGGCAGGGTTTGGTAACAGTAAACCAGTCCAAGGGTAAACCACTAGAATGGTCAGGCAGGCAGGGTTTCGCAACAATAGATGTTAATCAAGCAGAGTGGTCAGACAAGCAGAGTGTTCAGCAGCAGTATATCAATCCAGCAATTTAGGGGTTAACAGGCAGAGTAGTCAGACAGGCAAGGTTCATCAACAATAAGGCTATCCAAAGAAAAACGATCTATCACACCCAGGAGAACACAAAGTAACACATATACTTGGGCAGTGATAGATAATTCTCAGCAACTTACATAGGCATAGGATTCGCGCCACAGGAATCTGAACCGGTATCAGAGAGAGGAGCGTGCAATAAAGTCAGCGCCGCATGCATCCGGACCCAACACAGCCCCTGACAACGAACAGGGAAGGAGACGTTGCGCCCCTAGCAATAGCTAGAGTGGCAAGGCGTGACAAATGAGTTATCATTAGATCTGCAGTTTGTGAGGCAGTGAGTAGTTTACTATATGGAACAAAATGTGCCATCTTAGGGAGTAGATTCACAACAGAACAGAAAGAGTAGAGATTTGTCCGTTCAAGGAACTTGCAGACAAACCGTTAACTAAACCATCCTGAAGAAACTGTAAAATTCTAGGAATTCTAAAAAGAATGCCAAGAAAATTTATGAGAAGAACACCATGAAATGTAAGTCTTCCAAACTCGATAATAAATCTTTCTAGACACAGATTTACGAGCCTGCAACATAGTATTAATCACTGAGTCTGAGAAACCTCTATGACTAAGCACTAAGCGTTCAATTTCCATACCTTCAAATTTTATGATTTGAGATCCTGATGGAAAAATGGGCCTTGAGATAGGTCTGGCCTTAACGGAAGTGGCCAAGGTTGGCAACTGGACATCCGAACAAGATCCGCATACCAAAACCTGTGTAGCCATGCTAGAGCCACCAGCAGTACAAACAAACGCTCCATTATGATTTTGGAAATCACTCTTGGAAGAAGAACTAGAGGCGGAAAGATATAAGTAGGTTGATAACTCCAAGGAAGTGTCAACACATCCACTGCTTCCGCCTGAGGATCCCTGGACCTGGACAGATACCTGGGAAGTCCTGTTTAGATGAGAAGCCATCAGATCTATTTCTGGAAGCCCCCACATCTGAACAATCTGAAAAAACACATCTGAGTGAAGAGACCACTCTCCCGGATGTAAAGTCTGGTGACTGAGATAATCCGCTTCCCAATTGTCTATACCTGGGATATGGACCGCAGAAATTAGCCAGGAGCTGGATTCCGCCCATGCAAGTATCCAATATACTTCTTTCATAGCTTGAGGTCTGTGAGTCCCACCTTGATGATTGACATACGCCACGGTTGTGACATTGTCAGTCTGAAAACAAATAAACGGTTCTCTCTTCAGAAGAGGCCAAAACTTAAGAGCTCTGAGAATCGCACAGAGTTCCAAAATATTGATTGGTAATCTCGCCTCTTTAGATTTCCAAACCCCCTGCGCTGTCAGAGATCCCCATACAGCTCCCCAACCTGAAAGACTCACATCTGTTGTGACCACAGTCCAGGCTGAATGAGCAAAAGAGGCCCCTTGAACTAAACTATGGTGATCTAACCACCAAATCAGAAATAGTCGAACATTGGGATTTAAGGATATTAATTGTGATATCTTTGTATAATCCCTGCACCATTGGTTCAGCATACAAAGCTGAAGAGGTCTCATGTGAAAACGAGCAAAGAGGATCGCGTCTGATGCTGCAGTCATGAGACCTAAAACATCCATGCACATAGCTACTGAAGGGAATGATTGAGACTGAAGGTTTCGACATGCTGCAACCAATTTCAGACGTCTCTTGTCTGTTAGAGACAAAGTCATGGATACTGAATCTATTTGGAAACCTAAAAAGGTTACCCTTGTCTGAGGAATCAAAGAACTTTTTGGAAAATTGATCCTCCAACCATGTCTTTGAAGAAACAACACTAGTTGATTTGTGTGAGATTCTGCAGAACGTAAAGACTGAGCAAGTACCAAGATATCGTCCAAATAAGGAAACACCGCAATACCCCGCTCTCTGATTACAGAGAGTAGGGCACCGAGAACCTTTGAAAAGATCCTTGGAGCTGTTGCTAGGCCAAAAGGAAGAGCAACAAATTGGTAATGCTTGTCTAGAAAAGAGAATCTCAGGAACTGATAGTGATCTGGATGAATCGGAATATGAAGATAAGCATCCTGTAAGTCTATTGTGGACATATAATGCCCTTGCAGAACAAAAGGCAAAATAGTCCTTATAGTAACCATCTTGAATGTTGGTATTCTTACATAACAATTCAAAATTTTTAGATCCAGAACTGGTCTGAAAGAATTCTCTTTCTTTGGGACAATGAACAGATTTGAATAAAACCCCAGACCCCTTTCCTGAAAAGGAACTGGCAAAATTACGCCAGATAACTCCAGGTCTGAAACACATTTCAGGAAAGCCTGAGCCTTTACTGGGTTCACTTGAATGCGTGAGAGAAAGAAACTTCTCACAGGCGGTCTTACTTTGAAACCTATTTTGTACCCTTGTGAAACAATGTTCTGAATCCAATGATTTTGGATTGAATTGATCCAAACATCTTTGTAAAATCTTAGTCTGCCCCCTACCAGCTGCGCTGGAATGAGGGCCGCACCTTCATGCGGACTTGGGGGCTGATTTAGATCTTTTAAATGGCTTGGATTTATTCCAGACTGGAGAAGGCTTCCAATTGGAAACAGTTCCCTTAGGGGAAGGGTCAGGTTTCTGTTCCTTATTTTGACGAAAGGAACAAAAACAGTTAGCAGCCTTAAATTTACCCTTAGATTTTTTTATCCTGAGGCAAAAAAGCTCCCTTCCCCCCCAGAGACAGTTGAAATAATAGAATCCAACTGGGAACCAAATAACTTATTACCTTGGAAAGAGAGAGATAGCAACGTTGATTTAGAAGTCATATCAGCATTTCAAGATTTAAGCCATAAAGCTCTTCTAGCTAATATAGCTAAAGACATATATCTGACATCAAATCTAATGATATAAAAAATGGCATCACAAATGAAATTATTAGCATGTTGAATTAGCTTAACAATGCTATACACATTATGATCTGGTACTTGTTGTGCTAAAGTTTCCAACCAAAAAGTTGAAGCAGCAGCCAAAGAAATAGCAGGCCTAAGAAGATGACCTGAACATAAATAAGCCCTCCTTAGATAAGATTCAAGTTTCCTATCTAAAGGATCTTTAAAAAAAAGTACTATCTGCTGTAGGAATAGTAGAACGTTTAGCAAAGAGTAGAGATGGCCCCATCAACTGTGGGGATTTTTTCCCAAAACTCCAATCTATCAGTTGGCAAAGGATACAGTTTCTTAAACCTTGAAGAAGGAGTAAAAGAAGTACCCAGTCTATTCCATTCCCTAGAAATTACATCTGAAATAGCATCAGGAACTGGAAAAACCTCTGGAATAACTACATGAGGTTTAAAACCGAATTTAAATGTTTACTGGTTTTAATATCAAGAGATTACCACTTTGGTATGTGGGTCACGCAGTTTTCTGCATACAGCACCAGTGGAGGCAGCAGGATCACAATATGAGAAGTTATCTAAACGCTTGCTGGCATATGGGCTTCATGCTACAACTTTGGCCGAATATTTCAGAGTTAAACGCATCCCACGGGGATTGCGTATGAATACACGTCCTACCTTGCTGAAAGAGAACACTGAATATTGCCGCAAGTTTGAACTTATCCTAAATAAGTGCTCTTTCGATATTATTGTACTCACTGTGGAATATCTGCAAATGGAGATTGATGAGATCAAGGGATCTATTGCCAAGCTGGAGGATGAGATGAGACAAACCGCCTCCGCAGTTGACTTTGACAAATTAATGGCTGACAACCGGAATCTTTTAGCTGACATGAGGAAGACCATCGAAGAACGAAAAAGAACCAAGTTCCAACGTGACGAGCAGGACTACTCGTCCAATCGTGTTTACAGATGGATCTATGACCCACAGGGTAAGATGCGCCGTAGCGCATCCGGCCAGAGAAGACGTCATCAGCAGCAGCCGGGGGCGGTTAGCAACAGCAGCTCCGACTCCTCGGATTTTACTCAGAGCGACGGCGAAGAAGTCCCTGGAAGCGTGGCGGCCACAAACACAAGCGGCAAGCAGGCAGCCAAGGTCAAGGTGAGAACAACGGGGAGACCACAGCCGGGGAGGGCAACGAGATCCCGCAAGATATAATTATTAACAGTTCAGATTACCAACTGGATAACAGTGAAGCGAGAGTACTTCAGAAAGGCTTGTCATTCTGTCCTTCAAGTAACTTCAACCCCTTTGAGACTCATAAGGATATCTATAGGTTCTTTAGGAACATTAGATAAAAGCATTGGCACGCAACTTCATATGGGACTCATCCGGGACTTGGACAAACATCAGTTGTTCCTAGTGTATCTGCTAAATTGGTGAATGTTGTAGATTCTATTAAAGATGGTGTTAATACAATATTCCCTGCTCCCAGACCATCTCTAAATATAGGTGATTTAGGTTTAAGGAATAAGAGTGCATTTTATCCACAACACACACACACTTTGGCATTGAGACCTTTGAAAGGTTGGTATTATCTGATCTTAAAAAATTACAACTACGTGTGCAGAACCAACGATTGAAGGGTAAATTCAATAAAAGTAATTTCACTAAAAATGATAATCAAGCCTTGAGTAGACTTAAGGAGAATACCGGCATCATTTTGAAACCGGCGGACAAGGGCGGTGCTACCGTCATTCTCAATAAGTCTTACTACAAGGATGAAATTATTTGCCAATTGAGTATCCAATCTGTGTATAAACCTGTGTCATCTAATCCTATTTTCAAACTGAAACAAGAAATTCAGGTTTGTGTAGATTTTGCGCTGAGATCAAATATCATTGATAAGAAAACTAGCCAATTTTTACTGGTTAAGGATCCGATCACTCCGGTCCTTTATATATTACCCAAAGTCCATAAGTCCATGACTGCTCCACCTGGTCGTCCTATTGTTGCAGGGACTAATTCCATCTTTTCAAACATTGCGATTTATTTGGATAAGATTCTGAGACCATTGGTGGAGCAGTCATGTACTTTCATTAAGGACACTAATGATTTCCTTGCAAAAATACACAATCTGGAATTGGGCACTGATAAATTGATCTTATTTAGCCTTGATGTCACTAGCCTGTATACATCCATCACACATGCTAGTGGCATCGGTGCTGTGAATAGTGCACTGTCAACCTGTGGGCTATACTCTGCCTCTGAGGTTTGCTTCATTTTACAATTATTGGAAATAATTTTGTACAACAATTATTTCCTTTTTGAGGACCAGTTTTATATGCAACTGCAGGGTACTGCCATGGGCTCCAACGTCGCCCCTAATTATGCCAATATTTTTATGAATTTATTTGAAGAGAGGTTTCTTTTTGAGCACCCTGAATTTCGCCTGTGTGGCGCCACTTGGTGGCGCTACATCGACGATATTTTTGGTATTTGGCTGGGCGACGTTGGGGCTCTGGAGTCCTTTGTGGCGGATTTAAATCAGGCTACCAACAATATTAAATTCACACTGATGTGGAGCGAACACAAAATTGATTTCTTGGATGTAACTGTAACCAAATGTGGCCTAGGTTTTAAGACTGATTTATTCAGGAAAGCCACTGATAGGAACAGTTTACTCCACTATGAAAGCGCCCATCCTTTACCTCTGGTGCACTCTCTGCCTCGCAGTCAGATGCTCAGAGTTAAAAGGATTGTTGATGACTCCAATATATCACAAATCAGACTTGTAGAGATGGGCCAAAAATTCATCCAGAGGGGGTATCCACCCTCTTTGATTCAAGAGACCATAAAAAATGTGTCTGCTCTAGATAGAGAAACATTGTTTAAACCAAAATCCTCACAAGATAAAGGGAAAAGAATGGTTTTTGTTTCCAACTTTTGCAGACAAAGTAATGACATTGCCCGTATTGTACGCAAACATTGGAGCATTTTACAAAATTGCATCCCCAATGTTGAGGAGTTCCGCCGGTATCCATTACCAGCCTATAAGCGTAATAAAAGCTTGAGAGATACTTTGGTAAAGGCAGATTTGGGCACTGGCAGAGCTCCTCAGCAGGGGTATATCACCAAAAAGAACTTGGGTTGTTTTCCCTGTTTGGGGTGTGTAAATTGTGGGTCAGTCATTAAAAGCCCCTACTTTGTGCACCCTCAGACAGGATATAAATTTAAGCACAAGGACTATTACACTTGCAATACGAGCTTTGTCATTTATTTGATCAAATGTCCGTGTGGGCTTGCCTATGTGGGTGAGTCCACCAGACGGGTGGGCGACCGTATCACCGAGCACAAGAGTAACATCAGGTGCAAGGTGTACACTGCCCCAGTAGCACATCATTTTTTGTCAGCTGGCCATCAAGTCAGTCAACTTCGGTTCCAGGTTATCGACCATATTAAGATTCCAAGACGTGGTGGCAATAGAACACGTCTATTAAAACAACGTGAATCTTTTTGGATATTCAAACTAGATACCCTGGAGCCGAAGGGGATGAATAGGGAGATTGACTGGTCTGTGTTTTATTAAGTTATTCCTTTGATTAGGTATTTAAGAGACATTAGGCTATGAGTTTTCACTCTAGGTTTCCTTTCTCTAGTTCTTAGTAAGACATGACTGTCCTTTGATTTTGTAACTACCCTCTGTATAGTTAAGAATACTGAAATATCATTCATTCATTTACCAATTTAGCAACATTAGGGCAGCTTGATATGCAATCTATTGTTTAATAACAAAAATTTTTTTGTATATATGCATTTGAGTAATTAGACATATTTTTATATGTATCCATTTGGGTGACCACACATAACAATTATTTTGTATTTATTTTGTATCTTTTCTTTAAGAAATTGTGACTGGAGGCTTCCTGATAAATTGTTTTTAAATTTACATGCCATTTTCACACCTGGCCTGCAGGGGTCAGTATCCATACATGATTATGTTAAAGCAAAATTGTAAAGTGCATTTAGGGTTAATTTGTTAGCCTACTTAAGCAGGTGTTTTAAGGTTATGCTGTATCACATGACTAAGGGGTATTGACCCCGAAACGTTGTGATTTTTTATTGTCTGAACCTGTACCCATTAAAATATTTTGGACTACACTTTTGAGGAGTCATCCTTCTATCTTTACCTTTAATATCAAGAGGACTAGTCTCCTCCATATCTAATGCAATCAACACCTCTTTTAATAAGGAACGAAAATACTCCATTTTAAATAAGTATGAAGATTTGTCAGTGTCAATATCTGAGGTAGAATCTTCTGAACCAGATAGATCCTCATCAGAGATAGATAAATCAGAATGCTGTCGGTCATTTAAAAATTCATCAATTTTGTGAGAAGTTTTAAAAGACCTTTTACGTTTATTAGCAGGTGGTATGACAGACAAAGCCTTCTGAATGGAATTAGAAACAAATTCTCTGACATTAACAGGAATATCCTGAACATTAGATGTTGAAGGGACAACAACAGGTAATGGATTACTACTAATGGAAATATTGTCTGTATTTGAAAGTTTATCATGACAACTAACACAAACTACAGCCGGAGGAACAGTTACCACAAGTTTACAACAAATGCACTTAGCTTTGGTAGAACCGACATCATGCAGCAGGATTCCAATAGTAGATTCTGAGACAAGGTCAGATTGAGACATCTTGCAATATGTAATAGAAAAAATAACATATAAAGCAAAATTATCAATTTCCTTATATGACAGTTTCAGGAATGGGAAAAAATGCAAACAAAATAAGCCTCTGGAAACCAGAAGCAAAATAAAAACATAATTTATGTAAGAACTTACCTGATAAATTCATTTCTTTCATATTAGCAAGAGTCCATGAGCTAGGGACGTATGGGATTTACATTCCTACCAGGAGGGGCAAAGTTTCCCAAACCTTAAAATGCCTATAAATTCGATTTGGTATCTGAAGAAACGACACTTGGAGGTTGAGAAACGCGTTATAATAAAGCCTTTTTAAATTCTTTTAAACCTTGGAAGTTGTACATATCTTTCTAAACAAAACCTAATTGAGCAATATATCGAAGTTGCTGAACCAAGATACGCTCACAGCAAGATTCCCAGTCCAGGGAAAAGGTCCCAGGAAGGATCTTATCTGACAGTGTACTAGCCACTGATTGAAGTGCTAGCAGGCGAGATTGTACTGGTCACAGCACAGTACCACAGTTATTGGTAAGCGCATTACCTCTCTGCTTTTTGTATCATACCTTTTGAAACAATATTACGCTATGTGGCGCCCTCTCCATCTCTTTCTCTAAACAGTTACATCCCCGCTCTCTGGGAACAAGAGGAGCTGCCTACACAGAAACATCGACGATCAAGATTACCGTACTTAAACGGTCTACCATTATTTTTCCACAGCCATCGGCCGAGTAAGATACACTCGATAAAGACTGAGTAACTTTTTGTGGGAACATCATATGTTTGGGTTCATATTTTATTTTTTTATTGCCTGTCTTGTATGTTCACAACAGCGCGCCTTTGTATCTCCTTGTGAGATACTATACTATAAATACACCCCTCACCACACCCACAATTCAGTTTAACGAATAGCCAAGAAGTGGGGTGATAAGAAAGGAGCGAAAGCATCAAAAATAAGGAATTGGAATAATTGTGCTTTATACAAAAAAAATCATAACCACCACAAAAAGGGTGGGCCTCATGGACTCTTGCTAATATGAAAGAAATGAATTTATCAGGTAAGTTCTTACATAAAACATAATTTATGTAAGAACTTACCTGATAAATTAATTTCTTTCATATTAGCAAGAGTCCATGAGCTAGTGACGTATGGGATATACATTCCTACCAGGAGGGGCAAAGTTTCCCAAACCTTAAAATGCCTATAAATACACCCCTCACCACACCCACAATTCAGTTTAACGAATAGCCAAGAAGTGGGGTGATAAGAAAAAAGTGTGAAAGCATATAAAATAAGGAATTGGAATAATTGTGCTTTATACAAAAAAATCATAACCACCACAAAAAAGGGCGGGCCTCATGGACTCTTGCTAATATGAAAGAAATGAATTTATCAGGTAAGTTCCATAAATTATGTTTTCTTTCATGTAATTAGCAAGAGTCCATGAGCTAGTGACGTATGGGATAATGACTACCCAAGATGTGGATCTTTCCACGCAAGAGTCACTAGAGAGGGAGGGATAAAATAAAGACAGCCAATTCCTGCTTAAAATAATCCACACCCAAAATAAAGTTTAATGAAAAACATAAACAGAAGATTCAAACTGAAACCGCTGCCTGAAGTACTTTTCTACCAAAAACTGCTTCAGAAGAAGAAAATACATCAAAATGGTAGAATTTAGTAAAAGTATGCAAAGAGGACCAAGTTGCTGCTTTGCAAATCTGATCAACCGAAGCTTCATTCCTAAACGCCCAGGAAGTAGAAACTGACCTAGTAGAATGAGCTGTAATCCTTTGAGGCGGAGTTTTACCCGACTCGACATAGGCATGATGAATTAAAGATTTCAACCAAGATGCCAAAGAAATGGCAGAAGCTTTCTGGCCTTTTCTAGAACCGGAAAAGATAACAAATAGACCAGAAGTCTTTCGGAAAGACTTAGTAGCTTCAACATAATATTTCAAAGCTCTAACAACATCCAAAGAATGCAACGATTTCTCCTTAGGATTAGGACATAATGAAGGAACCACAATTTCTCTACTAATGTTGTTGGAATTCACAACCTTAGGTAAAAATTCAAAAGAAGTTTGCAACACCGCCTTATCCTGATGAAAAATCAGAAAAGGAGACTCACAAGAAAGAGCAGATAATTCAGAGACTCTTCTGGCAGAAGAGATCGCCAAAAGGAACAAAACTTTCCAAGAAAGTAATTTAATGTCCAATGAATGCATAGGTTCAAACGGAGGAGCTTGAAGAGCCCCCAGAACCAAATTCAAAGGAGGAGAAATTGACTTAATGACATGTTTTATACGAACCAAAGCTTGTACAAAACAATGAATATCAGGAAGATTAGCAATCTTTCTGTGAAAAAGAACAGAAAGAGCAGAGATTTGTCCTTTCAAAGAACTTGCGGATAAACCTTTATCTAAACCATCCTGAAGAAACTGTAAAATTCTCAGAATTCTAAAAGAATGCCAAGAAAAATGATGAGAAAGACACCAAGAAATATAAGTCTTCCAGACTCTATAATATATCTCTCTGGATACAGATTTACGAGCCTGTAACATAGTATTAATCACAGAGTCTGAGAAACCTCTTTGACCAAGAATCAAGCGTTCAATCTCCATACCTTTAAATTTAAGGATTTGAGATCCTGATGGAAAAAAGGACCTTGCGACAGAAGGTCTGGTCTTAGCGGAAGAGTCCACGGATGGCAAGAGGCCATCCGGACAAGATCCGCATACCAAAACCTGTGAGGCCATGCCGGAGCTACCAGCAGAACAAACGAGCATTCCTTCAGAATCTTGGAGATTACTCTTGGAAGAAGAACTAGAGGCGGAAAGATATAGGCAGGATGATACTTCCAAGGAAGTGATAATGCATCCACTGCTTCCGCCTGAGGATCCCGGGATCTGGACAGATACCTGGGAAGTTTCTTGTTTAGATGAGATGCCATCAGATCTATTTCTGGAAGCTCCCACATTTGAACAATCTGAAGAAATACCTCTGGGTGAAGAGACCATTCGCCCGGATGCAACGTTTG
This sequence comes from Bombina bombina, assembly GCF_027579735.1. Classification (NCBI taxonomy): domain Eukaryota; kingdom Metazoa; phylum Chordata; class Amphibia; order Anura; family Bombinatoridae; genus Bombina; species Bombina bombina. The sequence continues at coordinate 1,031,613,602 of NC_069500.1, forward strand.
GCGACTGAGATAATCCGCTTCCCAATTGTCTATACCTGGGATATGAACCGCAGAGATTAGACAGGAGCTGGATTCCGCCCAAACCAGAATTCGAGATACTTCTTTCATAGCCAGAGGACTGTGAGTCCCTCCTTGATGATTGATGTATGCCACAGTTGTGACATTGTCTGTCTGAAAACAAATGAACAATTCTCTCTTCAGAAGAGGCCAAGACTGAAGAGCTCTGAAAATTGCACGGAGTTCCAAAATATTGACCGGTAATCTCACCTCCTGAGATTCCCAAACTCCTTGTGCCGTCAGAGATCCCCACACAGCTCCCCAACCTGTGAGACTTGCATCTGTTGAAATTACAGTCCAGGTCGGAAGAACAAAAGAAGCCCCCTGAATTAAACAATGGTGATCTGTCCACCACGTTAGAGAGTGTCATACAATCGGTTTTAAAGATATTAATTGAGATATCTTTGTGTAATCCCTGCACCATTGATTCAGCATACAGAGCTGAAGAGGTCGCATGTGAAAACGAGCAAAGGGGATCGCGTCTGATGCAGCAGTCATAAGACCTAGAATTTCCATGCATAAGGCTACCGAAGGGAATGATTGTGACTGAAGGTTTCGACAAGCTGAAATCAATTTTAGACGTCTCTTGTCTGTCAAAGACAGAGTCATGGACACTGAATCTATCTGGAAACCCAGAAAGGTTACCCTTGTCTGAGGAATCAATTAACTTTTTAGTGAATTGATCCTCCAACCATGATCTTGAAGAAACAACACAAGTCGATTCGTATGAGATTCTGCTAAATGTAAAGACTGAGCAAGTACCAAGATATCGTCCAAATAAGGAAATACCACAATACCCTGTTCTCTGATTACAGACAGAAGGGCACCGAGAACCTTTGTAAAAATTCTTGGAGCTGTAGCTAGGCCAAACGGCAGAGCCACAAACTGGTAATGCTTGTCCAGAAAAGAGAATCTCAGGAACTGATACTGATCTGGATGAATCGGAATATGCAGATATGCATCCTGTAAATCTATTATGGACATATAATGCCCTTGCTGAACAAAAGGCAAGATAGTCCTTACAGTTACCATTTTGAACGTTGGTATCCTTATATAACGATTCAATATTTTTAGATCCAGAACTGGTCTGAAGGAATTCTCCTTCTTTGGTACAATCAAGAGATTTGAATAAAACCCCATCCCCTGTTCCAGAACTGGAACTGGCATAATTACTCCAGCCAACTCTAGATCTGAAACACATTTCAGAAATGCTTGAGCTTTCACTGGATTTACTGGGACATGGAAAAGAAAAAATCTCTTTGCAGGAGGTCTTATCTTGAAACCAATTCTGTACCCTTCTGAAACAATGTTCTGAATCCAAAGATTGTGAACAGAATTGATCCAAATTTCTTTGAAAAAACGTAACCTGCCCCCTACCAGCTGAGCTGGAATGAGGGCCGCACCTTCATGTGGACTTAGAAGCTGGCTTTGCTTTTCTAGAAGGCTTGGATTTATTCCAGACTGGAGATGGTTTCCAAACTGAAACTGCTCCTGAGGATGAAGGATCAGGCTTTTGTTCTTTGTTGAAACGAAAGGAACGAAAACGATTATTAGCCCTGTTTTTACCCTTAGATTTTTTATCCTGTGGTAAAAAAGTTCCTTTCCCACCAGTAACAGTTGAGATAATAGAATCCAACTGAGAACCAAATAATTTGTTACCCTGGAAAGAAATGGAAAGTAGAGTTGATTTAGAAGACATATCAGCATTCCAAGTTTTAAGCCATAAAGCTCTTCTAGCTAAAATAGCTAGAGACATAAACCTGACATCAACTCTGATAATATCAAAAATGGCATCACAGATAAAATTATTAGCATGTTGAAGAAGAATAATAATATTATGAGAATCATGATCTGTTACTTGTTGCGCTAAAGTTTCCAACCAAAAAGTTGAAGCTGCAGCAAAATCAGCCAATGATATAGCAGGTCTAAGAAGATTACCTGAACACAGATAAGCTTTTCTTAGAAAGGATTCAATTTTCCTATCTAAAGGATCCTTAAACGAAGTACCATCTGACGTAGGAATAGTAGTACGTTTAGCAAGGGTAGAAATAGCCCCATCAACTTTAGGGATTTTGTCCCAAAATTCTAATCTGTCAGACGGCACAGGATATAATTGCTTAAAACGTTTAGAAGGAGTAAATGAATTACCCAAATTATTCCATTCTCTGGAAATTACTTCAGAAATGTCACCAGGAACAGGAAAAACTTCTGGAATAACCACAGGAGATTTAAAGACCTTATCTAAACGTTTAGATTTAGTATCAAGAGGACCAGAATCCTCAATTTCTAAAGCAATTAGTACTTCTTTAAGTAAAGAACAAATAAATTCCATTTTAAATAAATATGAAGATTTATCAGCATCAATCTCTGAGACAGAATCCTCTGAACCAGAAGAGTCATTAGAATCAGAATGATGATGTTCATTTAAAAATTCATCTGTATAAAGAGAAGTTTTAAAAGATTTTTTATGTTTACTAGAAGGAGGAATAACAGACATAGCCTTCTTGATGGATTCAGAAACAAAATCTCTTATGTTATCAGGAACATTCTGAACATTAGATGTTGAAGGAACTGCAACAGGTAATGGTACATTACTAAAGGAAATATTATCTGCATTAACAAGTTTGTCATGACAATTAATACAAACAACAGCTGGAGGAATAGCTACCAAAAGTTTACAGCAAATACACTTAGCTTTGGTAGTTCCAGCACCAGACAGCGATTTTCCTGAAGTATCTTCTGACTCAGATGCAACGTGAGACATCTTGCAATATGTAAGAGAAAAAACAACATATAAAGCAAAATTGATCAAATTCCTTAAATGACAGTTTCAGGAATGGGAAAAAATGCCAGTGAACAAGCTTCTAGCAACCAGAAGCAATAAATAATGAGACTTAAATAATGTGGAGACAAAAGCGACGCCCATATTTTTTTAGCGCCAAATAAGACGCCCACATTATTTGGCGCCTAAATGCTTTTGGCGCCAAAAATGACGCCACGTCCGGAACGCCGACATTTTTTGGCGCAAAAGAACGTCAAAAATGACGCAACTTCCGGCGACACGTATGATGCCGGAAACAGAAAAGATTTTTTGCACCAAAAAAGTCTGCGCCAAGAATGACGCAATAAAATGAAGCATTTTCAGCCCCCGCGAGCCTAACAGCCCACAGGGAAAAAAGTCAAATCTTTAAGGTAAGAAAAATATTTGATTCAAATGCATTATCCCAAATATGAAACTGACTGTCTGAAAATAAGGAATGTTGAACATCCTGAGTCAAGGCAAATAAATGTTTGAATACATATATTTAGAACTTTATTAAAAAAGTGCCCAACCACAGCTTAGAGTGTCACAGAAAATAAGACTTACTTACCCCAGGACACTCATCTACATGTTTGTAGAAAGCCAAACCAGTACTGAAACGAAAATCAGCAGAGGTAATGGTATATTTATAAGAGTATATCGTCGATCTGAAAAGGGAGGTAAGAGATGAATCTCTACGACCGATAACAGAGAACCTATGAAATAGACCCCGTAGAAGGAGATCATTGAATTCAAACAGGCAATACTCTCCTCACATCCCTCTGACAATCACTGCACGCTGAGAGGAAAACCGGGCTCCAACCTGCTGCGGAGCGCATATCAACGTAGAATCTAGCACAAACTTACTTCACCACCTCCATAGGAGGCAAAGTTTGTAAAACTGAATTGTGGGTGTGGTGAGGGGTGTATTTATAGGCATTTTAAGGTTTGGGAAACTTTGCCCCTCCTGGTAGGAATGTATATCCCATACGTCACTAGCTCATGGACTCTTGCTAATTACATGAAAGAAATTATGTTTTCTTTCATGTAATTAGCAAGAGTCCATGAGCTAGTGACGTATGGGATAGCAGATACCCAAGATGTGGAACTTCCACGTAAGATTCACTAGAGAGGGAGGGATAAAATAAAGACAGCCAATTCCGCTGAAAAAATTAATCCACTACCCAATCAAAAGTTTCAATTTTTATAATGAAAAAAACTGAAATATAAGCAGAAGAATCAAACTGAAACAGCTGCCTGAAGTACTATTCTACATAAAACTGCTTCTGAAGAAGAGAAAACATCAAAATGGTAGCATTTAGTAAAAGTATGCAAAGAAGACCAAGTCATTGCTTTGCAAATCTGAACAACAGAAGCTTCATTCTTGAAAGTCCAGAAAATAGAAACTGACCTAGTAGAATGAGCCGTAATCCTCAGAGGCGGGGATTAACCCGACTCCAAATAAGCATGATGAATCAAAAGCTTTAACCAAGATGCCAAAGAAAAGGCAGAAGCCTTCTGACCTTCCTAAAACCAGAAAAGATAACAAATAGACTAGAAGTCTGTCTGAAATCTGAGTAGCTTCAACATAATATTTCAAAACTCTTACCACATCCAAAGAATGTAAGAATCTTACCAAAGAATTCTTAGGATCAGGACACAAGGAAGGGACAATAATCCCTCTACTAATGTTGTTAGAATTCACAACTTACGGTAAAAAATTGAAATTAGGACAGCAAAAACCACCTTATCCTGATGAAAAATCAGAAAAAGGAGATTTACAAGAAAGAACAGATAATTCAAAAACTGTTCTAGCTGAAGAGATGTCTAAAAAGAACAATACTTTCCATGAAAGTAATTAATGTCCAAAGAAAGCATATGCTCAAACAGAAGAGCCTGTAAAACCTTCAGAACCAAAATTAGACTCCAAGGAGGAGAAATTGGCTTAATGACAGACTTGATACGAACTAAAGCCTGAACAAAACAATGAATATCAGAAAGATTTAGCAATTCTTACTGTGAAACAGCACAGAAAAAGCAGAGATTTGTCCTTTCAAGGAACATGCAGACAAAACCTTATGAAGAACTATAAAATCCTAGGAATTCTAAAAGAATGCCAAGAGAATTCATAAGAAGAGCATCATGAGATGTAAATCTTCCAAACTCGATAATAAATCCTACTAGACACAGATTTACGAGCCTGCAACATAGTATTAATCACTGAGTCAGAGAACTTCAATGACTAAGTACTAAGCGTTAAATTTTCATACCATCAAATTAATAATTTGAATTCCTGATGAAAAAAACGAATGTTAAGATATAAGGTCTGGCCTTAATGGAAGTAACCAAGATTGGCAACTGGACATCCGAACAAGAACCATATACCAAAACCTGTGTGGCCATGCTGGAGCCACCAGCCACACCAAAGATTACTCTCTGATGATTTAGAAAAATTACTCTAAAAAGAAGGACCAGAGATGAAAAAATATAGGCAGATTGATAATTCCAAAGAAGTGTTAATGAATACACTACTTCCGCCTGAGGATCCCAGGACCTGAATAGGCCCCTGGGAAGTTCCTCGTTTAGATAAGATGCCATCAGACCTATTTCTGGAAGCTCTCACATCTGAAAAAAATTGAAAAACATATCTGGGTAAAGAGACCATTTTCCCGGATGTAAAGCATGATTAACAGAGATAATCCTCTTCCCAATTGTCTATACCTGGGAAAAAGACCACAGAAATTAGAGAGGAGCTGGATTTAGCCCAAGCAAATATCCGAGATACTTCTGTCACAGCCAAAAGACTGATAGTCCCACCCTGATGATTGACATACACCAAAGTTGTGACATTGTCTGTCTGAAAAAAACGTCTCTTCTTCAAAAAGAAACCAAACTGAAGAATTCTGAGAATGCACGGAGTTCCAAAATATCAAATGGTAATCTCGCCTCCTGAGATTTCCAAACCCCTTGTGCTGACATAGATCCTCAGACAGTCTCCCAACCTAAAAGTCTCGCATCTGTAGAGATCATGGTCCAGGTTAAAAGAACCGAAGAGACCTGTAGAACTAAATGATGGTGATCTTAACCACCGAATCAAAGGTAGTTAAACATTAGGATTCAAAGATATAAAAAGTGATATCCTAGAATCCCTGCACCATTATTCAGCATAAAAAAATGGAAAGGTTTCCTATGAAATGAGCAGAGGGAATCGAATCCAATGCTGCAGCCATGAAACCTAAAACTTCCATGCATATATAGCAACTTGAAGGAAATAATAGAGACTGAAGGTTCCGACAAACGGAACTCAATAAACTTGTCACTTGTCTATTAGAGACAAAAACATTGACACAATCTATCTGGAAACCTAAAAAAGGTGACCCTTGTGTGAGGAAACAAGGAACTTTTGATAAAAAGATCCTCTAACCATGTCTTGAAGAAACAACAAATTTGAATCGTATGAGATTCCGCAGAACGAAAAGACTGAGCCAGTACCACGATACCGTCCAAATAAGGAACACTGAGAACCTTGAAAAGATTCTTAGAGCTGTCGCTAGACCAGAAGGAAAAACAACAAATTGGTAATGCTTGTCAAAAAAAGAGAATCTCAGAAAATAAAAATAATCTGAATCAAAACAGAAAATGAAGATATGCATCTATTGTATCTATTGTAGACAAATAATGCTATCACTGACCAAAAAGGCCGAATAGACCATATAAACACCATTCTAAAAGATGGTACACTTATATGACAGTTCAAAAATATTTTCTATCTTTGGAAAAATGAATAGTCTTGAATAAAACCCCAAAACCCAGTTCCTAAAATGAAACTGGAAAAAATACCCCAGAAAATGCCAGGTCTGAGACACACTTCAGGAAAGTGTTAGTCTTACTGGAATAGCTGGAATATGATAGAGAAAAAAAGACTTCTCACAGACGGTTTTACTCTGAAACCTATTCTGTACCCAAAGTTTAAGAAGTTTGGACCGAATAGAACCAAACAAATTTAAAAAAAGTCTTAACCTGCCCCTTACCAGCCAAGCTGGAATAAGAATTGCGCCTACATGCAAATTTGGGGAGCTGACTTTGAACTTTTAAAAGGCTTAATTGAATGAAGAAAAAAACTTCCAATTATAAATATGTTACTTGGGGAAGAATTCAGGATTCCGTTCCTTAGTTAGAACAGAAAACTAATACAAGCTTAAAGTTAAAGTCTTAGAACTCAATCTTGAAGCCCAGAGTAACAGTTAAATAATTGAATCCAATTATGAACCAAATAATTGAATATCTTGGAAAAAAAGAAATATGGATTTTAGAAATCAAATTAGCATTCCAAGATTGAAATCACAAAGTTCTTCTAGCTAAAATAGCTAAAGACATAGATTAAACCTCATTTGCGAAAATATTTAATAAAATGACAACACAAATGAAATTATTAGCATGTTAATCAAGTTAAAGGATCAGACAACACACTGGACTTGCACAATCAACAAATGCAAGATAACAAGACAATGCAATAGCACTTAGTCTGAACTTCAAATAAGTAGAAGATTTTGTCCTTTTAACAATGCTAAACAAATAATAATCCGATACTTGATCTTAAAGTATCCAACCAGAAAAATGCAGCAATTGCAATATCAGCCAAATAAATTACAGGTCTAAGAAAAGTACCTGAAAATAATTTTCCTTAAATAAGATACGACCATCTGAAGGAAAAAAATAAATACTATTTGCTATAAGAATAATAGTATATTTAACAGGAGTAGAGATAGCCCCAATAACTTGGGGAATCTCTCCTCAAAACTGAAAACTAACTGCCGACAAAGAATATAATTTAAAAACCTTAAAGAAGGACTAAAAGAAAATTCTCAGCCTATTCCATTCCCTAGTATCAGGAACTGGAAACAAACCTCTGAAGAAACCACAGAAGATAAATAAGCAGAATTTAAATGTTAGCTAGTCTTTAAAATCAAAAGAACTAGATATTTCAATATCCAAAATAATCAACACCTTTTGAACAAACAACAAATGTACCTTATTAAAGAATAAAAAAGTAGATTTGTTAGTGTCAATATCTGATGAAGAAAAATTCTGAATGAGAAAAAAAAAAAAAAAGCACCATCAGAGAAGGATAATTCATTATGTTGTTGGTCATTTGAAACTTCATCAACTAAAAAAGAAGTTTGAAAAAGACCTAAAAATTTTATTAGAAGGTGGGACGTCAGACAAAGCCTTTAAAATAGAATCAGAAAAATATTCTTATAAATTTCTAAGTATATCTTGTACATAAGATATAAAAAGAACAGCAATATATAAAGCATAAATACTAATGGATTCTGCATGTAAAAGTTAATCATGATAACTTATTACAAACCATAGCTAAAGATAAACATTCATAACATTAAAATAAATGAACTTAGCTTTGGTAGGACTGATATCAGTCAACAGGAATCCCTCAGCATTTCTTGATACAGGAACAGTATTTTGAATATCTTGCAATATGTAAATAGAAAAAAACAACATATAAAGCAAAAATATCAAATTCCTTAAATGACAGTTTCAGGAATGGGAAAACATGCAAAATAAACAAGCCTCTAGCAACCAGAAGCAACAAAAAAGTGAGACTTAAATAATGTGAGAAAAAAGTGGAACAAGTAAGACGCCCACATTTTTAGCGCCAAGTATGACGCCCACATTATTGGCGCTAAGTACAACGCCCATATTTTTTGGCGCCAAGTATGACGCCACATCCTCTGACGTAGAAACCGACGCCCACATTTTTGGGCGCAAAAAAAACGTCTGAATACACATGCGTCAAAAAAATGACGTAACTACAAACAACTTCCGGGGTCAACTACAACGCCGGAAATGACAACATTTTTGCGCCAAAAAAAGTTTGCGCCAAGAATGACGCAATAAAATGAAGCATTTTCTGCCCCCGCGAGCCTAACGGCCCGCAGGGAAAAATATTCAATTGAAAATTTTCAAGGTAAGAAAAAAGTATTTATTCATATGCATTATCCCAAATAATGAAACTGACAGTCTGAATGAAGAAATACTGAATATCATGAATCATGGCAAATATAAGTTTAAAGACATATATTTAGAACTTTACATATAAAGTGCCCAACCATAGCTTAGAGTGACACAAAAAATAGGACTTACTTACCCCAGGACACTCATCTACATATTGTAGATAGCCAAACCAGTACTGAAACGAGAATCAGTAGAGGTAATGGTATATAAGAGTATATCGTCGATCTAAAAAGGGAGGTAGGAGAAGAAATCTCTACGACCGATAACAGAGAACCTATGAAATAGATCCCCATTAGGATGACCATTGTATTCACTAGGTAATACTCCCTTCACATCCCTCTGTCATTCACTGCACTCTGAGAGGAACCGGGCATCAGCATGCTGAGAAGTGCATATCAACGTAGAAATCTAGCACAAACTTACTTCACCACCTATATAGAAGGCAAAGTTTGTAAAACTGAATTGTGGGTGTGGTGGGGGGTGTATTTATAGGCATTTTGAGGTTTGGGAAACTTTGCCCCTCCTGGTAGGAATGTATATCCCATACGTCACTAGCTCATGGACTCTTGCCAATTACATGAAAGAAAGGAGCGTTTAAAGAGTTCAATGGTCTTACAAATTCCAGGGTGAACAGGGGGACTCATGTACTGTGTGCACATAGTTTAGGAGGTAAAAAATCATTATGGTAGTAGACTCATGGGTAAAGATGTTCCTTCCAAAAGATGTCGCCAATGTTCTAGTAAAGATTTTATAGCCAACAGTTTCTTTTCTCTGACTGGATAATTTAACTTGACTGATTTCATAACCCTTGAATAGAATGCCACAGGATGTAATGAATGTTGAAGGCTTTTCCTCTGAGATAGGATTGCTTCGAGTGCATAATCTGAGGCGTCTACCTCTAGTACGTATTATAATGCTGCATTAGGGAATTGCACAATTGGTGCTGTGGTAATTTTCTCTTTCAGTATTTCAAATATCTTTTGTGTTTCAATGGTCCACTTAACCCCTTAGTGACCGAGGACGTGCAGGGTACGTCCGAAAAAAAAAGGCAGTTAACGCCTGACGACGTACCCTGCACGTCCTCGGCTAAAGTGAGTGCTGGAAGCGATCAAGATCGCTTCCAGACACTATTACAGTACCGCAGAGATGCCTCGATGTCTAGGCATCCCTGCAGTGCTGTTCCAGAGTGCCGGGACCGGATTGATCACTCCCCCTTTGAGTGATCACTTCCGGTTTTGCTCCACGTGGAGCCCGGCAGTGCAGCAGAGCATCGGAAGCGATCGGACACGCTTCCGATGCTCTGCTAGTGTGCTAAGTGCCTCGGTGGGTCGAGGCACTTAGTATATAAATTAAATAAAAAATGGGAAAAAAAAAAAACGGGTAATAAAATAAAAAAGCCCCTATATAGCCCCCCCTCCCCCATGAGGCTTCCAAAATGGCGATGCCCAGTGCATCATGGGGCCTCTGGGGGTGTCCCTAGCCTGCCTCATCATAGGGGCAAGCTAGGGTCACCCAATCTGAGCCTTCCCACAAAAAAAAATAATAATAATAAAATCTCCCATTTGTCTGATCAGGTCAATATTTGTAAATATTGACTCTGATCAGTGTGGATCTCCCTCCCTCTCCTTACTTGTGATTTTGTTGGAGAGAGAGACCTGTATTTTAGCAGAGAGAGATTTATTTCTTTTATTTGTTAAAAAATTTAAAATCCAAAGGCTCTTTTCAGAGCCATTAACCCCTAGCATGCCAGTGATCACTATAAATCACTGGCAGTAGCACAGCTGCACTTTTTTTTGCTGTCTGTGCATTTTTTTAGGGGTTAATTTTTGTTGTTGTATTTTTTATTTAAAAACCCAAAAGGCTCCTTTCAGAGCCATTTAGCTAATTTAATGACTATTTAACCCCTAGCTTGCCAGTGATCGCTATACATAACTGGCATTAGCATAGCTGTACTTTTTTGCTGTCTGTGCATTTTTTAGGGGTTAATTTTTGTTGTTGTAATTTTTTAAAAACCCAAACGCTCCTTTCAGAGCCATTTAGCTAATTTAATTTAAATAGTATTTAACCCCTAGCTTGCCAGTGATCGCTATAAATCACTGGCATTAGCATAGCTGTACTTTTTTGCTGTCTGTGCATTTTTTTAGGGGTTAATTTTTGTTGTAATTTTTTAAAAACCCAAAGGCTCCTTTCAGAGCCATTTAGCTAATTTAATTTAAAGAGTATTTAACCCCTAGCTTGCCAGTGATCGCTATAAATCACTGGCATTAGCATAGCTGTACTTTTTTGCTGTCTGTGCATTTTTTTAGGGCTTAATTTTTGTTGTTGTAATTTTTTAAAAACCCAAAGGCTCCTTTCAGAGCCATTTAGCTAATTTAATTTAATGAGTATTTAACCCCTAGCTTACCAGTGATCGCTATAAATCACTGGCATTAGCATAGCTGTACTTTTTTGCTGTCTGTGCATTTTTTTAGGGGTTAATTTTTGTTGTTGTAATTTTTTAAAAACCCAAAGGCTCCTTTCAGAGCCATTTAGTTAATTTAATTTAAAGAGTATTTAACCCCTAGCTTGCCAGTAATCGCTATAAATCACTGGCATTAGCATAGCTTAATTTTTTTAAAAAAACCCAAAGGCCATTTAGTTAATTAATTAATTTTGGTTTTCTGTGACAGATACAATAATGTCAAAGAAAACATATAGTGCTGAGGAGGCATATGCCATCCTTGCGTCAGAGTCAGATGCCTCTATGTCTGACTCAGACCCCAATTTTGACCCTGCCATATGCTCAGATACATCATTAGATGCAGTCTCAACTGATAGTGATGTATCTGTGGCTGCCAGCCCCCCTGCTAGAAGGAGGCGTGTTGCTGTCATTGCCGCTGAAGAGTGGGTAACGCCTCATCTCCAGAGGCCAGATATCCCACCCTTCACAGCAAATGCTGGCATAAATATAGATGTGGCAGGTTTTAGCCCCCAACAGTTTATGGAGGTGTTTCTGGGTGATGATGTATTGGGGAACATTGTCGCCCAAACTAATTTATATGCCCATCAGTACCGTGCTGCAAAGCCTGAAACATATTTGGCAAAGCAGCAATGGGCCCCCATCAATGTGCCAGAATTTAAAAAATTCTGGGCATTGACTATGCTGATGGGCATCATAAAGAAACCCTCCGTTCGCTCCTACTGGAGCAGTAGCCCCATCTGCTCTACCCCCATTTTCTCCCAGAGTATGTCGAGGCAGAGGTATGAAATGATTCTTCATTTCATGCACTTCAGCAACAACAGCCTGTGCCCCCCTAGGGAGCATCCCCAATTTGACAGGCTGTATAAAATCCGCCCCCTGATTACCCACTTTTCTGCCAGGTTTGCAGAGGCTTATACACCTGGAAGGAATATATACGTTGATGAATCCCTGATGAAGTATAAGGGAAGGCTGGGATTCAAGCAGTATATTCCTTCCAAGCGCTCCAGGTATGGGGTAAAGGTGTATAAGCTCTGTGAGAGCGAGACTGGGTATACTCAGGCCTTCCGGGTGTATGAGGGAAAGGATAGCCACCTTGACCCTCCAGGTTGCCCAGAACATATGGGAACCACTGGCAAGATTGTCTGGGACCTGATATTACCCCTAATGAACAAAGGGTATCACTTGTACTTAGACAATTTTTATACAAGTGTCCTTTTGTTCAAGCTACTGTATTGCTTTGATACAGTAGCTTGCGGTACTATTAAAAAGAAACGTACAGGTTTCCCAGGACAACTTGTACGCACCCGGCTACAAAGGGGGGAGACCTCAGCTCTGCGCCAAGAGGAGCTGTTGGCACTTAAGTACAGAGACAAGAAGGATGTATACCTTCTTACCACCATCCACACAGAGAGGACGGTGGCGGTCTCTGTACGTGGCAGAGCTGAGATCATAAGGAAGCCAGTGTGCATCAAGTCTTATAACCGGCATATGGGTGGGGTTGAACTGGCAGATCAGCTGCTGCAGCCCTACCTAATTATGCGGAAGACAAGGGCCTGGTACAAAAAGGTTGCAATTTACCTAATGCAGATTGCAACCCACAACGCTTTTTTTTTTTTTTTTTGCTTGCATAGGATTTTTATTATAGAAGAAAGCTTTCAATTTTAAACTTCTAAAGAATTTGAACATATCTTTTTCAAGCTCAAATAGATCAATATTTTTAACAGGGCAGAATGTAAGTCCCTTATTCAATAAAGCAAGTTCACTTTCAGTCAATGTAAAGTCAGATACGTTAATAACGTTATTTACTTGCTTTATGGTATCTTCTTCTTGTTGGTCTCCCTCGCCGGTTGTCTGCGGCGTGCTTTGGCTTTTCCGATGTTTGCGGCCCCCCCTGTGGCCTCGCCTGATGACATCACAGCTTCGTCGCTCGACTCTAAAAAACTTGATCCGTTTGATGAGTCGGAACCATGTGCATCTCCTCCTGTCGCCTGTTGCGAGTTCCTCAGACAAGCAGGTCCAGTCGTGGGACCAAAAGTTAAACAAAACAATTGAGGATATGGCAACGTAGATAATAGTAAAGATTGCAATTTCAACTTATGTGGGATAAATACAGATTATGAAGTGCATAAACAATATCAAGATAGTAAAGCATAGGAGGAGAGGGGGGGGAGGAGGAGAAGGGGGGAGGAGGAGAAGGGGGGGAGGGGAGGAGGTGGAGGGGAGGAGGTGGAGGGGGGGGAAGGAGGTGGAGGGGGGGGAGGAGGAGGGGGGGCGGAGGGAAAGCCAAAAATGACAGATCTTACAATTGTTAACTTACACTCCTAACGTAGAGCCCAAAGATATTGATAGAGCAACTTAACACTATGACTATCTGAATAAGGACAACTAAGCATGTGGACAGCCCAGACTAGATTGTACATTTCAAACAAAGCTCTAGGTTAATCATACAAGACAATATAATGATAGAATATGTAGGCTATCATCCTGACTGTCCATAAAACATTGATATTAAGCATTTATACCTATATGGGCCCTAGTTATCATACAGAGGGTGACAAGAAATATAATATATATAAGAACTCATTCCACACGTGTGTGTAACATCTAACATAGGTCTCCCAATTGATACCCACAACTATAGACAATCATGCGTTGTCAGCAGAGTGCTATAACACTCGGGGAGCCTGGGCCTGGAATTATTCAGTATAGGGGCTCCTAAATCTTTAGAAGGAGGTAGAAAATATAGGGTAGTCAGTTTACAGGCTTAATGGCAGACTTCAACACAGCTTGACAGTAGATATGATAACAGGCCGCTAATTACCCAAGAGAGAACTAAGTAAGAGTGCAAACTTGACATCTAAGGCTAGGCCGTATAGCATGGACAATGGGGTCTAAATGTATTACTATAGGCATGGCAGGAGCACACTAATAATGTGCGTCAGGTGTACATCTATTGTCAGGAGGAGTATATATTGTGGACAGCAAAAACAATAATAGTTCACATAGCTAAGCTCCTGCATATCTACTGTTCAGTATAGATAAGCATATTAACAGCAATGGTGAGGCATGAAGCAAACCCATAGATTCATGCATACTGAATGGTGGCCACACTCTGTATAAGACACCGGATCTATATTCCCCGGGAAGCTGAATGCACAAACAAACATATGGGTGAGCTAAGAGTGCACCAGCATAGAAGGGAACAGTTGCGAGGTCAGAAGGGAATGCACATCACACATCAATCACTCTCTTAACATAAAAAATTCAGGGCAAAACATTTTTAACTAGAAGAAAAGGGGAGTAGAGTATAACTTGCAAGAGTAGTCAAATAGGTACTTAGTTTAGATCCACAGTTAGCCAAATAATCAGAGAGGATATAGGTTCTCATATCTCCAATAAGCTGACAAATATGAATATTGCTGGGGCCACGAAATAAAATGTTCACAAAATTGAGTCTGTGAGTTCAGACCTAACGGTCGTCATATGAGATTGCAATGTTAGAACAGAGGCACCCTGCTGAACATGGCGGCAGCTGCACAGATGACAGCCACAGTAGGAATGCTCAGCCCACACCGGTCTTTACAAACAGTTGCCTCACCAAAACGCCAGGTAAATCCAGAGTTTCCCAGCATGATATGTCCATCCGATGTAGCCTCAGGCTGTGGGTCATGTTGGAGTAGAATTGTCTTCTGTGCGCACCCTCCTGAAGTGTAGCAGCGCAGTGGTAGGAGCTCCCACAGTCCCCCATGGGTGTCTGGATTAAGAGATCTGACCTGTACCGGGTCGCTGGTAATCTACAGGCCTCTGATTCTGCGGTGAGCGGTGAGTTATCCGGGGGTTGATCAATATCCTCCTGAGAATCACTGCGCTGTGCGTTCAAAGCTGCTTGTGGTGCCACCTCCGAAACTTCAGTAGCAATTTCTGCATGGGTATCCGCCATGATGGTTAGGAGGCGGTCAAATCTGCGGCCCATCTTGCACTCGAAGTCCTCCTGCCAGTTGTGCAATGCCGCTAATAGCCCCTCCATGATCCCAGAGTCCTCACACTCCAGCAGACACCGCTCCAAAAAAAAACAGCTTGGGCCCACTTGCTATTATCTTGCTGCGAGATACGTGGTATACAGTTCTCTCAGGGAGACCCCGAGCTCGGCAAGGCCTCAATCTGTCGCTCCTCTCTGGCACCCAAAACCTTCTTATAAATCGCCAGCGAGGTCTTCAGCTATTGAAGGGCTCCTTTATAATGAGTACATCTCTTGTGCTATGCGAATTAGCTAAATTTTATGAGTTTTTTATTATTTAGTGCAGGAGCCATGTTCAAACAAATCCTCTCTGCATGATAGCTGGCTCCGCCCCCCCACAACGCTTTTTTGTTGTTCAAAAAAGCAAACCCCGGAATGAAACAGACTTTTTTACAATTTCAGCTCCAGATCATTTCGGGGATTTTGTACCATGATGCACCTGCTCCCCGGGCGGTGATGGGAGAGAGCAGAGTTGGGGCTACTCATTTTATTTTTAAAATCCCCCCTACTGCCGCAAAGCAGAGACCACAAAAAAAATGCAGAGTCTGTACCAAGAGGGGGCAGAGAAGGGACACTGTATATCACTGTCCTGATTGCCCTGGACAGCCTGGACTCTGCATTGGGGACTGCTTCAAGCGGTACCATACAATGGTCAATTTTTTAAAAATAAATACATTTGCTGTTATTTTTTTATGTTTACTGTTAATTTTTTTGTTGTTATTTTTTTACTTTTAATGTGCCAGATTTTTACATTTCACTAATATATTTTCTTTCATGTAATTAGCAAGAGTCCATGAGCTAGTGACGTATGGGATATACATTCCTACCAGGAGGGGCAAAGTTTCCCAAACCTCAAAATGCCTATAAATACACCCCTCACCACACCCACAATTCAGTTTTACAAACTTTGCCTCCGATGGAGGTGGTGAAGTAAGTTTGTGCTAGATTCTACGTTGATATGCGCTCCGCAGCAAGTTGGAGCCCGGTTTTCCTCTCAGCGTGCAGTGAATGTCAGAGGGATGTGAGGAGTATTGCCTATTTGAATGCAGTGATCTCCTTCTAAGGGGTCTATTTCATAGGTTCTCTGTTATCGGTCGTAGAGATTCATCTCTTACCTCCCTTTTCAGATCGACGATATACTCTTATATATACCATTACCTCTGCTGATTCTCGTTTCAGTACTGGTTTGGCTATCTACTATATGTAGATGAGTGTCCTGGGGTAAGTAAGTCTTATTTTCTGTGACACTCCTAGCTATGGTTGGGCACTTTGTTTATAAAGTTCTAAATATATGTATTCAAACATTTATTTGCCTTGACTCAGAATGTTCAACTTTCCTTATTTTCAGACAGTCAGTTTCATATTTGGGATAATGCATTTTAACATTTTTCTTACCTTAAAATTTGACTTTTTCCCTGTGGGCTGTTAGGCTCGCGGGGGCTGAAAATGCTTCATTTTATTGCGTCATTCTTGGCGCGGACTTTTTTGGCGCAAAAATTCTATTTCCGTTTCCGGCGTCATACGTGTCGCCGGAAGTTGCGTAATTTTTTGACGTTATTTTGCGCCAAAAATGTCGGCGTTCCGGATGTGGCGTCATTTTTGGCGCCAAAAAGCATTTAGGCGCCAAATAATGTGGGCGTCTTATTTGGCGCGAAAAAATATGGGCGTCACTTTTGTCTCCACATTATTTAAGTCTCATTTTTTATTGCTTCTGGTTGCTAGAAGCTTGTTCTTTGGCATTTTTTCCCATTCCTGAAACTGTCATTTAAGGAATTTGATCAATTTTGCTTTATATATATGTTGTTTTTTCTCTTACATATTGCAAGATGTCTCACGTTGCATCTGAGTCAGAAGATACTACAGGAAAATCGCTGTCAAGTGCTGAATCTACCAAAGCTAAGTGTATCTGCTGTAAACTTTTGGTAGCTATTTCTCCAGCTGTTGTTTGTATTGATTGTCATGACAAACTTGTTAAAGCAGATAATATTTCCTTTAGTAAAGTACCATTGCCTGTTGTAGTTCCTTCAACATCTAAGGTGCAGAATGTTCCTGATAATATAAGAGATTTTGTTTCTGAATCCATAAAGAAGGCTATGTCTGTTATTTCTCCTTCTAGTAAACGTAAAAAATCTTTTAAAACTTCTCTCCCTACAGATGAATTTTTAACTGAACATCATCATTCTGATGATTCCTCTGGTTCAGAGGATTCTGTCTCAGAGGTTGATGCTGATAAATCTTCATATTTATTTCAAATGGAATTTATTCGTTCTTTACTTAAAGAAGTCCTAATTGCTTTAGAAATAGAGGATTCTGGTCCTCTTGATACTAAATCTAAACGTTGAAATAAGGTTTTTAAATCTCCTGTAGTTATTCCAGAAGTTTTTCCTGTCCCTGATGCTATTTCTGCAGTAATTTCCAAAGAATGGGATAATTTGGGTAATTCATTTACTCCTTCTAAACGTTTTAAGCAATTATATCCTGTGCCGTCTGACAGACTAGAATTTTGGGACAAGATCCCTAAAGTTGATGGGGCAATTTCTACCCTTGCTAAACGTACTACTATTCCTACGTCAGATGGTACTTCGTTTAAGGATCCTCTAGATAGGAAAATTGAGTCCTTTCTAAGAAAAGCTTATCTGTGTTCAGGTAATCTTCTTAGACCTGCTATATCTTTGGCTGATGTTGCTGCAGCTTCAACTTTTTGGTTGGAAACTTTAGTGCAACAAGTAACACATCGTGATTCTCATGATATTATTATTCTTCTTCAACATGCTAATAATTTTATCTGTGATGCCATTTTTGATATTATCAGAGTTTATGTCAGGTTTATGTCTCTAGCTATTTTAGCTAGAAGAGCTTTATGGCTTAAAACTTGGAATGCTGATATGGCTTCTAAATCAACTTTACTTTCCATTTCTTTCCAGGGTAACAAATTATTTGGTTCTCAGTTGGATTCCATTATTTCAACTGTTACTGGTGGGAAAGGAACTTTTTTACCACAGGATAAAAAATCTAAAGGTAAAAACAGGGCTAATAATCGTTTTCGTTCCTTTCGTTTCAACAAAGAACAAAAGCCTGATCCTTCATCCTCAGGAGCAGTTTCAGTTTGGAGACCATCTCCAATTTGGAATAAATCCAAGCCAGCTAGAAAGGCAAAGCCTGCTTCTAAGTCCACATGAAGGTGCGGCCCTCATTCCAGCTCAGCTGGTAGGGGGCAGGTTACGTTTTTTCAAGGAAATTTGGATCAATTCTGTTCACAATCTTTGGATTCAGAGCATTGTTTCAGAAGGGTACAGAATTGGTTTCAAGTTGAGACCTCCTGCAAAGAGATTTTTTCTTTCCCGTGTCCCAGTAAATCCAGTAAAAGCTCAAGCATTTCTGAAATGTGTTTCAGATCTAGAGTTGACTGGAGTAATTATGCCAGTTCCAGTTCCGGAACAGGGGATGGGGTTTTATTCAAATCTCTTCATTGTACCAAAGAAGGAGAATTCTTTCAGACCAGTTCTGGATCTAAAAATATTGAATCGTTATATAAGGATACCAACGTTCAAGATGGTAACTGTAAGGACTATCTTACCTTTTGTTCAGCAAGGGAATTATATGTCCACAATAGATTTACAGGATGCATATCTGCATATTCCGATTCATCCAGATCATTATCAGTTTCTGAGATTCTCGTTTCTGGACAAGCATTACCAGTTTGTGGCTCTGCCGTTTGGCCTAGCTACAGCTCCAAGAATTTTTACAAAGGTTCTCGGTGCCCTGCTGTCTGTAATCAGAGAACAGGGTATTGTGGTATTTCCTTATTTGGACGATATCTTGGTACTTGCTCAGTCTTTACATTTAGCAGAATCTCATACGAATCGACTTGTGTTGTTTCTTCAAGATCATGGTTGGAGGATCAATTTACCAAAAAGTTCTTTGATTCCTCAGACAAGGGTAACCTTTCTGGGTTTCCAGATGGATTCAGTGTCCATGACTCTGTCTTTAACAGACAAGAGACGTCTAAAGTTGATTACAGCTTGTCGAAACCTTCAGTCACAATCATTCCCTTCGGTAGCCTTATGCATGGAAATTCTAGGTCTTATGACTGCTGCATCGGACGCGATCCCCTTTGCTCGTTTTCACATGCGACCTCTTCAGCTCTGTATGCTGAAGCAATGGTGCAAGGATTACACGAAGATATCTCAATTAATATCTTTAAAACCGATTGTTCGACACTCTCTAACATGGTGGACAGATCACCATCGTTTAATTCAGGGGGCTTCTTTTGTGCTTCCGACCTGGACTGTAATTTCAACAGATGCAAGTCTCACAGGTTGGGGAGCTGTGTGGGGATCTCTGACGGCACAAGGAGTTTGGGAATCTCAGGAGGTGAGATTACCGATCAATATTTTGGAACTCCGTGCAATTTTCAGAGCTCTTCAGTTTTGGCCTCTTCTGAAGAGAGAATCGTTCATTTGTTTTCAGACAGACAATGTCACAACTGTGGCATACATCAATCATCGAGGAGGGACTCACAGTCCACTGGCTATGAAAGAAGTATCTCGAATTTTGGTTTGGGCAGAATCCAGCTCCTGTCTAATCTCTGCGGTTCATATCCCAGGTGTAGACAATTGGGAAGCGGATTATCTCAGTCGCCAAACGTTGCATCCGGGCGAATGGTCTCTTCACCCAGAGGTATTTCTTCAGATTGTTCAAATGTGGGAACTTCCAGAAATAGATCTGATGGCGTCCCATCTAAACAAGAAACTTCCCAGGTATCTGTCCAGATCCCGGGATCCTCAGGCGGAGGCAGTGGATGCATTATCACTTCCTTGGAAGTATCATCCTGCCTATATCTTTCCGCCTCTAGTTCTTCTTCCAAGAGTAATCTCCAAGATTCTGAAGGAATGCTCGTTTGTTCTGCTGGTAGCTCCGGCATGGCCTCACAGGTTTTGGTATGCGGATCTTGTCCGGATGGCCTCTTGCCAACCGTGGACTCTTCCGTTAAGACCAGACCTTCTGTCACAAGGTCCTTTTTTCCATCAGGATCTGAAATCCTTAAATTTAAAGGTATGGAGATTGAACGCTTGATTCTTGGTCAAAGAGGTTTCTCTGACTCTGTGATTAATACTATGTTACAGGCTCGTAAATCTGTATCTCGAGAGATATATTATAGAGTCTGGAAGACTTATATTTCTTGGTGTCTTTCTCATCATTTTTCCTGGCATTCTTTTAGAATACCGAGAATTTTACAGTTCCTTCAGGATGGTTTAGATAAAGGTTTGTCCGCAAGTTCTTTGAAAGGACAAATCTCTGCTCTTTCTGTTCTTTTTCACAGAAAGATTGCTATTCTTCCTGATATTCATTGTTTTGTACAAGCTTTGGTTCGTATAAAACCTGTCATTAAGTCAATTTCTCCTCCTTGGAGTTTGAATTTGGTTCTGGGAGCTCTTCAAGCTCCTCCGTTTGAACCTATGCATTCATTGGACATTAAATTACTTTCTTGGAAAGTTTTGTTCCTTTTGGCCATCTCTTCTGCCAGAAGAGTTTCTGAATTATCTGCTCTTTCTTGTGAGTCTCCTTTTCTGATTTTTCATCAGGATAAGGCGGTGTTGCGAACTTCTTTTGAATTTTTACCTAAAGTTGTGAATTCCAACAACATTAGTAGAGAAATTGTGGTTCCTTCATTATGTCCTAATCCTAAGAATTCTAAGGAAAAATCGTTGCATTCTTTGGATGTTGTTAGAGCTTTGAAATATTATGTTGAAGCTACGAAATCTTTTCGTAAGACTTCTAGTCTATTTGTTATCTTTTCCGGTTCTAGAAAAGGCCAGAAAGCTTCTGCCATTTCTTTGGCATCTTGGTTGAAATCTTTAATTCATCTTGCCTATGTTGAGTCGGGTAAAACTCCGCCTCAGAGAATTACAGCTCATTCTACTAGGTCAGTTTCTACTTCCTGGGCGTTTAGCAATGAAGCTTCGGTTGACCAGATCTGCAAAGCAGCGACTTGGTCCTCTTTGCATACTTTTACTAAATTCTACCATTTTGATGTATTTTCTTCTTCTGAAGCAGTTTTTGGTAGAAAAGTACTTCAGGCAGCGGTTTCAGTTTGAATCTTCTGCTTATGTTTTTCGTTAAACTTTATTTTGGGTGTGGATTATTTTCAGCAGGAATTGGCTGTCTTTATTTTATCCCTCCCTCTCTAGTGACTCTTGTGTGGAAAGATCCACTTCTTGGGTAGTCATTATCCCATACGTCACTAGCTCATGGACTCTTGCTAATTACATGAAAGAAAACATAATTTATGTAAGAACTTACCTGATAAATTCATTTCTTTCATATTAGCAAGAGTCCATGAGGCCCGCCCTTTTTTTGTGGTGGTTATGATTTTGTATAAAGCACAATTATTCCAATTCCTTATTTTATATGCTTTCGCACTTTTTTATCACCCCACTTCTTGGCTATTCGTTAAACTGAATTGTGGGTGTGGTGAGGGGTGTATTTATAGGCATTTTGAGGTTTGGGAAACTTTGCCCCTCCTGGTAGGAATGTATATCCCATACGTCACTAGCTCATGGACTCTTGCTAATATGAAAGAAATGAATTTATCAGGTAAGTTCTTACATAAATTATGTTTTTTTTTCTAAAATGGGGCTGTTCTTTTTTTTTTTTTTTACAAAAACCCCTGTCAAACCTATGCATGGGGGACATAGGTGTTCTCAAGGTGCCTTGCAGAAAACAACCTGTAGTATTTTTTTTGCACTAACTTACAACAGTCTCTCCTAAATCAGTCAAAAAGTAATGTGTGTGTAAAAATGAAAATTGAAAAATTGCCACCATACACTTTCTCCAATTTTTTTGGCTAAAACGGTTGCTTCAAAGGCATCAAAGCACACCATATACAATACCTTGGGGTGTCAACATTTCAAAAATATACACTTTCATGGCAATAAATAAAAGTGGGGTTTACAATAGGCCCCAAACTAAAGATAGGCCTATCAGAAGAAATACTCTCACTTAATAACTAAAATCCCAAGTCATAAAATTGTAACATAACCTTCCCAAAATCCTGGCAAACCTATGCATGGGGGGCATAGGTGTACTCAGGGTGCCTAGCAGAAAACAACCTGAAGTATTTTTTTGCACTAACTTACAACAGTCTCTCCTAAATCATAGTCAAAAAGCAATGTGTGTGTAAAAATGAAAATTGAAAAAATGCCACCATACACTTTCTCCAATTTTTGGGCTAAAACAGTTACTTCAAATGCATCAAAGCACACCATATACAATACCTTGGGGTGTCAACATTTCAAAAATATGCACATTCATGGAAACAAATAAATTGGGGTATGTTAAAATACCCCCAAAAAGACAATAGGCAAAGAAAATATGTTAAATGTGAAAAAAAAAAAAATCACAAACGCATGTTGGACATTTGGCATTACACCCCCCGAACAAGCCAAGAAACTTATGCATAGGTGGTATCACTGTACTCAGGAGATGTTGGTGAACACATATTGGGGTCTTCTTTGGCAGTAACACATAACAGGAGCTGAGAATTCATGTCTAAAGTACAAAGTGTGTGAAAAATAACACACAAAAAATGACTGCCCAATAGTTTGACAAAGACTGGTGGTTGAATTAGTGCATGGAAAGTGTTAAAATACCAGCATTTGAAATACCCTAGGGTGTCTACTTTTCAAAAATATATGGTTTGATGGGGTAAATTACATTAGCCGGCTTCAGAAATGTCCTACATAGGACATGGGTGCATGGGATGTGAAAATTCCAAGTTGAAAAACTGGAATGCGCCCCCTAAAAATAAGGCCTTTTAGCCCCCAGAGAACCCGACACACCTATACATAGGTGGTATCACTGTACTCGGGAGATGTTGTTGAACACATATTGAGGTGTTTTCTGGCAGTAACACATAACAGGGACTGAGAATATATGCCTAAAGTACAATGTGTGTGAAAAATAATGCAAAAAAATGACTACCTAAAAGTTTGACAAAGACTATTGGTTGAATTAGTGCATGGAAAGTGTTAAAATACCAGCATTTGAAATACCCTAGGGTGTCTACTTTTCAAAAATATATGGTTTGATGGGGGTAATTTACATTGCCCGGCTTCAGAAATGTCCCAAATAGGACATGGGTGCATGATGACAGATATGAAAATTCCAAGTTGAAAAACTAGAATGCGCCCCCTAAAAATAAGGCCTTTTAGCCCCCAAAGAACCCAACACACCTATACATGGGTGGTATCACTGTACTCAGGAGATGTTGTTGAATACATATTGAGGTTTTTTTTGGCAGTAACACATAATAGGGACTGAGAATATATGCCTAAAGTACAATGTGTGTGAAAAATAATGCAAAAAAATGACTACCTAAAAGTTTGACAAAGACTTGTGGTTGAATTAGTGCATGGAAAGTGTTAAAATACCAGCATTTGAAATACCCTAGGGTGTCTACTTTTCAAAAATATATGGTTTGATGGGGGAAATTTACATTGCCCGGCTTCAGAAATGTCCCAAATAGGACATGGGTGCATGATGACAGATATGAAAATTCCAAGTTGAAAAACTGGAATGCGCCCCCTAAAAATAAGGCCTTTTAGCCCCCAGAGAACCCAACACACCTATACATGGGTGGTATCACTGTACTCAGGAGATGTTGTTGAATACATATTGAGGGTTTTTTGGCAGTAACACATAACAGGGACTGAGAATATATGCCTAAAGTACAATGTGTGTGAAAAATATCACAAAAAAATGACTACCTAAAAGTTTGACAAAGACTTGTGGTTGAATTAGTGCATGGAAAGTGTTAAAATACCAGCATTTGAAATACCCTAGGGTGTCTACTTTTCAAAAATATATGGTTTGATGGGGGTAATTTACATTGCCCGGCTTCAGAAATGTCCCAAATAGGACATGGGTGCATGATGACAGATATGAAAATTCCAAGTTGAAAAACTGGAATGCGCCCCCTAAAAATAAGGCCCTTTAGCCCCCAGAGAACCCAACACACCTATACATGGGTGGTATCACTGTACTCAGGAGATGTTGTTGAATACATATTGAGTTTTTTTTTTGGCAGTAACACATAACAGGGACTGAGAATATATGCCTAAAGTACAATGTGTGTGAAAAATAACACAAAAAAATGACTACCTAAAAGTTTGACAAAGACTGGTGGTTGAATTAGTGCATGGAAAGTGTTAAAATACCAGCATTTGAAATACCCTAGGGTGTCTATTTTTCAAAAATATATGGTTTGATGGGGGTAATTTACATTGGCCGGCTTCAGAAATGTCCCAAATAGGACATGGGTGCATGACGACAGATGTGAAAATTCCAAGTTGAAAAACTGGAATGCGCCCCCTAAAATTAAGGCCTTTTAGCCCCCAGAGAACCCGACACACCTATATATGGGTGGTATCACTGTACTCAGAAGATGTTGTTGAACACATATTGAGGTGTTTTTGGTCAGTAACATATAACAGGAACTGAGAATCCATGCCTAAAGTACAATGCGTGTGAAAAATAACACACCAAAATGACTACCCAAAAGTTTGACAAAGACTGGTGGTTGAATTAGTGCATGCAAAGTGTTAAAATACCAGCATTTGAAATACCCTAGGGTGTCTACTTTTTAAAAATATATGGTTTGATGGGGGTAATTTGCATTGTCCGGCTTCAGAAATGTCCCAAATAGGACATGGGTGCATGATGACAGATGTGAAAATTCCAAGTTAAAAAACTGGAATGCGCCCCTTAAAAATAAGGCCTTTTAGCCCCCAGAGAACCCAACAGACCTATACATGGGTGGTATCACTGTACTCAGATGCTGCTGAAGACATATTGGGGTGTTATTTGGCAGTAACCCTTAACGTTCTCAGTAAATGTATTCTTGAATTGCTATTTTGTCAAAAAATCACCACTTTTTTTTTTTTTCTCCAAACTTTGGCATAGATTGGTGGTAAAATAGTTGCATGGAAAGAGTCAAAATACCCCATGTTTAATACCTTAGGTTGTGTTCTTTTAAAAAATATATATATGTGAAGGGTTAATCAGGGATTCCTGACAGATATCAGTGTTCCAATGTAACTATCGCTAATTTTTTTTAAAAAAATTTGGAAATAGCAAAGTGCTACTTGTACTTATTGCCCTATAACTTGCAAAAAAAGCAAAGAACATGTAAACAATGAGTATTTCTAAACTCAGGACAAAATTTAGAAACTATTTAGCATGGGAGTTTTTTGGTGGTTGTTGAAGTGTAGGAGATTTTGAGGGTCAAAGTTAGAAAAAGTGTGTTTTTTTCAATTTTTTCCTCATATTTTATAAAATTTTTTATAGTAAATTATAAGATATGATGAAAATAATGGTATCTTTAGAAAGTCCATTTAATGGCGAGAAAAACGGTATATAATATGTGTGGGTACAGTAAATGAATAAGAGGAAAATTACAGCTAAACACAAACACCGCAGAAATGTAAAAATAGCCTTGGTCCCAAACGGACAGAAAATGGAAAAGTGTTGCGGTCATTAAGGGGTTAAAGTGGTGTTAGACTTAGATTAGTTAGCAGTTTGGTCAGGGCTGCAAAGTTCTTAATAAACTTTCTATAGAAGTTGGCAAACCCCATAAACCTATGTATATCCATTTTGGATTTTGGAGTGGGCCAGTGTACGATGGCTTGAAATGTGATATCTTCCATATTTATACCATTTGGCATAACTGTATATTCGAACAACCTGTAAAGCGTACAGAATGCTCTCAACCATTCATCTCCCTTTCTTATTCTTATTAAATTGCATGCTCCCCTTAAACCGAATTAGTACTTAGCTCCTTGTAACTTTTCAATGAGCTCTGGTATAAATGGAAGTAGGTAGCTATTTTTTACTGTTCTCTTATTTAGTTCTCTATAATCTACTATGGGTCTTAAGGAGTCATCTTTTTTTTTTAAACAAAGAATATGCCGGCACCTGCTGGTGATGTTGAGGGTCTTATAAAACCTTTCCTCAAATTTTCGTCTACATATGATTTCAAATGTTCTAACTCAGGTTGAGACAAAGGGAATATATGACCATATGGAATATCTGAACCTGGTAGAAGTTATATGGGACAGTCATACAACCTGTGTGGTGGTAAATTCTCTGCTTCCTACTTATCAAAAAAATCTTTGAAGTCGGAGTACTCATGAGGTATTTGAAACTCTGTAATTTGATGTAAAGGTAAAGATGGATAGCAACTTTTGGAACAAAATTCAGAATTTAATTCTATATTAGCCTCCCTCCAATGAATCATTGGATAATGTGTACCTAGCCAATTTAAACCCAATATAACATGAAAAACAGGAGAGGGATTGGCATCTAAACTTAGATATTCTCTATGGTTTGTTTTTGTGCTCACAAGCAAGGGTATAGTCTGAAATCTAACTGGCCCAGTGGAAATTTGATTACCATCAATAAGTCGTAAACATACAGGTTTTTTTTTTTTTACAAGTGTTTTTTTATTTTTTTCAACAAAGGCATTGTTAATATAATTGCCACAGGCTCCTGAATCGATTATAGCCTCAGTGTTGACTCACAGAGTGTCCCACTGTAAAGAAACGGGAAGGGAGCAATAAGAAAATGTGTTGACTGTATGAACAATCTACAAAATTGTTCGTTTTACCCATTTTACCCATAGTAAACTGTTAAACATAAAAAGTGCCCAATCCAGAGCTGAGAATGTTCACATAAGAATTGTAAAATAAAGTTACCCAAAGACACTTGTCCACTAATAGCAGACAGCCAAACCAGTACTGAAACATATCAGCAGATGTAATGGAATAGGAGTATAATGTTGATACGTAAAAGGAGACAGAAGATAAATCCCTGCAACCAAATTTAGAGTGCCCATGAAAAGATGTCATGAGGCATCACTCCCTTCACTTCCCTCTGACAAGCACTGTACTTTGAGGGGAACTGGGCTTCAATATGCTCTGAAGTACTTTTCACTAAAGAAATCAAGCACATCATGCTTCAACCACCTCCAATAGAGTTAAACATGGAGGTATGTGTGTAAGGTGGGGTTTATAGGCTTTTGAGGTTTGGGAAACTTTGCCTCCTCCTGGTAGGAATGTATATTCAATACGTAACAGATTGTGGATTCTCGCCACTATATGAAATAAATAAAGGCCTTCCAGAGCTTATGATAGATTTTCCTAGTTACAGGCTTTCAAGCCTGAATTAGATAAACCTCTATGTTTAAGGGCTATCCGTTCAAATTCCATGCATTAAAGTTCAGAGACTTGAGATCCGGATGGAAAAACGGACCTTGAGAAAGAAGGACTAATCGAACAGGAAGAGGCCAAAGCATGTAGCTGGACATCTGAAACAGATCTGCATACCAAATCCTGCGAGGCCAAGCTGGGGCAATCAGGATTACTGAAGATTTCTCTAAGCTTATCTTGAAGATTACTCTGGGAAGTACCAGAGGAGGAACAGATAATCAAGCTGAAATGACCAAGGAGCTACTAGAGCATCCACAGACTCTGTTTGAGGGTCCCTGGACCTTGCAAAGTACCTGGGAAGTTTGTTGTTCAAACGAGAAGCCATTAGAGCTATCTCTGGGAGACCCCAAAAACACACACTGATTGAACACATCCTGGTGAAGAGACCATTTCCCTGGATGTAGAGATTGTCAACTGAAAGAGTCTGTTTTCAAGTTCACTCGTGGAATATGAATTGCTGAGACTAGACAGGAATCTATTTCCTTCCATGAGAGTATTCGAGATACTACCCTCATGACTAGGGAACTGTGAGTTCCCCCCTGAGGATTGACATTACCCAGTACTGTGACATTTCAACAGGAGCCAAGCCTGAAGAGCTTTGAAAACAGTGCATTCTAGAATATTTATTGGCAACCTTTCCTCCCGAGGATCCCAAGCACCCTGAGCTCTTAGACAACCCCAAACTTCTCTCCAACCTGAAAGACTTGGATCTGTAAAGATCACATTCCAGGTAGGACAAGCAACTTTCTCTGCTCTGTCAGAGAGAGACTTATTGAGACTGAATCTATTTGAGTTTTTTGTTTGAGGAAACAAAGAACTTTCTGGAAATCTGGAAAATTGATCCTCTAACCATGTCGTAATAACAACAGCCTGTTGGTGTGAGATTCTGCTAAAGTAAAAGCTGGAGCTTGAACCAAGGTTTTGTCAATTTTGTAGGGAAACACTGCAATACCTTGAAAATGATCACAGGCAATAGGGTACCCAGGACCTTTGTGAATATTCTTGGATCTGCAACTAGACCAAAATGGTAGAGCAACAAACTGAAGATGCTTATCTAGAAAGGTAAACCTCAGAAACGGCTAATGTCCGCTCTGCATTGGAACATGAAGACAAGCATCCTTTAAATATATTGTGGGCATAAACTGACCTTGCTGAACAAAAGGCAAAATAGTCTGAATAGTTTACATTTTTAAAGAAGGAATTCTTACAAACTTGTTCAGAGCTTTCAAATCCAGGACTGGTCTGAAAGTACCTTCCTTTTTTAGAACAATATAGAGATTTGAATAAAATCCCATTGCCTGTCCCTGCAAAGGAAGTGGTACAATCACTCCTATAGTTTCCAGATCTGAAACTGACTGGAAAAAAAGCTGTCATATCCATATTCTTAGCATGTATCTTAAGATTAACAACAGCATCACAATTTAAATTATTGGCTATATTCAAGAGTTTTAAATTGATAAAAAAAAAACTCATTACCAGCAGGCTCCTCAAAGGGCTGCTCAAACAAGCCCTCACACCAAAAAATAAATAAAAAACAGCTTTAAGACTTTAATGTCCATTGGTATTCTAAAAGAGGTACAATCATCAAAGTACAAAGTAAGCCCCCTCCACCATAGGAACAGATTCACAAAGCTCTAAACTAGAAGCAGGCAAAAGAAAACTTCCTTTTAAATCCGTGAGTGGAACAAAAAAAAAAAAAAGAAGAGAAGGATACCAGGCTTAGACCATTCTTAGAAATCTCAGAGACAGCATCAGGAACTGGAAATACTTCATGAGACTTAACAGAAAGCTTAACAAAATTAAAACCAGCTGTTAAAATTATCCTCAGGCAGAATCCTAAACTCTTTAGGAGAAGTGTTATGCACTTAAAGAGTTTAGGATTCAACTAAAAAAAAAAAAAAAAAAAAGGAGGAAGATTAGGATTCTTGATCATCCGAAAATACTTCACCCTCAGAGGATAAATCAAAAGAAAATGTATGCTTACCTGATAAATTTATTTATTTTTTGACACGATGAGTCCACGGATCATCTAATTACTATTGGGAATATCACTCCTGTCCAGCAGGAGGCAGCAAAGAGCACCACAGCAAAGCTGTTAAATATCACCTCCCTTCCCTCCCAACCCAGTCATTCGACCGAAGTAAAAGAGAGAAAGGAAGTAACAAGGTGCAGAGGTGTCTGAAGTTTATAATAACCAACAACCTGTCTATCAAAAACAGGGCGGGCCGTGGACTCATTGTGTCAAAAAAGAAATAAATTTATCAGGTAAGCATAAATTTTCTTTTCTTTATAATGACACGATGAGTCCACGGATCATCTAATTACTATTGGGAATCAATACCCAAGCTAGAGTACACAGATGATATGGGAGGGACAAGACAGGGAACCTAAACTTAAGGCACCACTGCATGAAGAACCTTTCTCCCAAAAGCGGCCTCAGCCGAGGCAAAAGTGTCAAATTTGTAGAACTTTGAAAAAGTGTGAAGAGAGGACCAAGTAGCAGCCTTGCAAATCTGTTCCACAGAAGCTTCATTTTTGAATGCCCATGAGGAAGCAACAGCCCTCATGGAATGAGCCGTAACTCTCTCTGGAGGCTGCTGTCCAGCAGTCTCATATGCAAAACGTATTATACTCTTCAGCCAAAAAGAAAGAGAAGTAGCCGTAGCTTTCTGTCCCTTATGTTTTCCTGAGAAAACCACAAAAGGCAGAAGACTGACGAAAATCCTTAGTTGCCTGCAGGTAAAACTTTAAGGCACGAACCACGTCCAAATAGTGCAGAAGCCGTTCCTTCTGAGAGGTAGGATTAGGACACAAGGAAGGAACAACAATCTCCTGATTAATGTTCCGATCAGAAACTACTTTTGAAAGAAATCCTAGTTTAGTACGTAAAACTACCTTATCCGAATGAAAAATAAGGTAAAGGGACTCATACTGCAATGCAGAGAGTTCTGATACTCTGCGAGCAGAAGAAATAGCAACAAGAAATAAAACTTTCCAAGATAACAACTTAATATCTAAGGAATGCATAGGCTCAAACTGAGCCCCTTGAAGAACCTTAAGAACTAAATTAAGACTCCATGGAGGAGTAACTGGCTTGAACACAGGCCTGATCCTGACCAAGGCCTGACAAAATGATTGTACATCTGGAACATCTGCCAGACGTTTGTGTAACAAAATAGATAAGGCAGAAATTTGACCCTTTAGGGAACTTGTCGATAATCCTTTCTCCAAACCCTCTTGGAGAAAAGACAAAATTCTAGGAATCCTAACTCTACTCCAGGAGTAGCCCTTGGATTCACATCAATATGGATATTTACGCCATATCTTATGGTAAATCTTTCTAGTTACAGGTTTACGCGCCTGAATCATGGTCTCTATGACCGAGTCTGAAAAGCTCCACTTGGATAAAATTAAGCATTCAATCTCCAAGCAGTCAGCTTCAGAGAAACTAGATTTGGGTGAAGGAGGGGCCCTTGAATTAGAAGGTCCTTCCTCAATGGAAGTCTCCAAGGTAGCAGAGACGACATGTCCACTAGATCTGCATACCAAATTCTGCGAGGCCAAACTGGTGCAATGAGGATCACCGAGGCCCACTCCTGCTTGACTCGAGCAATGAGCTTGGCATTCCGCCGAGATGCCGTGAGATCTAATTCCGGCTGACCCCATTTGAGAATCAGGCTGGAAAACACTTCCGGATGGAGTTCCCACTCCCCCGGATGAAAAGTCTGCCTGCTCAGGAAGTCCGCCTCCCAGTTGTCCACCCCTGGGATGTGGATCGCCGACAGACAGCAAGAGTGGGCATCCGCCCACTGAATTATTTTGGTTACCTCTGTCATCACTAAGGAACTCCTCGTTCCTCCCTGATGATTGATGTAAGCCACTGAAGTTATGTTGTCCAACTGGAACCTGATAAACTGGGCCGAGGATAATTGGGGCCAGGCCAGAAGAGCATTGAAGATCGCTCTCATCTCCAAAATGTTTATAGGTAGAACAGACTCTGACTGAGTCCAAACTCCCTGAGCCTTTAGGGAGCCCCAGACTGCTCCCCATCCTAGAAGGCTGGAGTCTGTTGTTACATCATCCAAGATGCTCTGCAAAAGCAGGTCCCGTGGGAGAGATGATCCAGAGACAACCACCATTGAAGAGAATCTCTTGTCTCCTGCTCCAATAGTATTCGAGGAGACAAGTCTGCATAATCTCTGTTCCATTGCCTGAGCATGTTTAACTGAAGAGGTCTGAGGTGGAACCAAGCAAAAGGGATGATGTCCATTGCTGCCACCATCAGCCCGATTACTTCCATGCACTGAGCCACAGATGGCCGAGGAGTGGTCTATTATGGTTCCTAAGAAAGTTACCCTTGTATTTGGAACTAAGGAGCTCTTTTCCAAATTTACATTCCAACCGTGAGATCGCAGGAAGGATAACAACATTTCCGTGTGGGATCTTGCTGGTTGCAAGGATGGCGCCTGGACTAGAATGTCGTCTAGATAGGGCGCCACTGCAATGCCCCGTAACCGAAGCACCGCCAACAGCGATCCCAGAACCTTTGAGAAAATTCTGGGAGCTGTGGCAAGACCGAAGGGAAGAGCTATGAATTGGAAGTGTTTGTCTAGAAAGGCAAACCTCAAAAACTTGTGATGATCCTTGTGAATGGGAATATGCAGATACGTGTCCTTTAAATCCACTGTTGTCATAAATTGACTCTCTTGCACCAAAGGGAGAGTGGAACGAATAGTTTCCATCTTGAAGGACGGTACTCTGAGGAATTTGTTTAGACTCTTGAGATCTAAAATTGTTCTGAAGGTTCCCTCTATTTTGGGAACTATGAACAGATTGGAATAAAATCCCAGACCCTGTTTCTGTATCGGAACAGGAACTATTACTCCCAGGTCGGAGAGGTCTCTAACACAGTGTAAGAATGCCTCTCTTTTTGTCTGGTCTACAGATAATCTTGAAAGCAGAAACCTGCCTCTGGGAGGAAAACTTTTGAACTCTAGTTTGTATCCCTGGGACACTATGTCTACTGCCCAGGGATCCGCAACATCTCGAACCCAAGCCTGGGTAAAGAAGGAAAGTCTGCCCCCTACAAGATCCGGTCCCGGATCAGGGGCATGCCCTTCATGCTGTCTTTGATTCAATAGCAGGCTTCTTGGATTGTTTTCCCTTACTCCAAGACTGATTGGTTCTCCATGAAGGTTTAGACTGTTCCTGCTTGGAAGCAGAAGATGAAGAATTTCCCTTGAATTTTTGAAAGGAACGAAAATTACTCTGATGTCCCTTTTGTTTGTTTCTCTTATCTTGC
Source organism: Bombina bombina (assembly GCF_027579735.1). Lineage (NCBI taxonomy): Eukaryota > Metazoa > Chordata > Amphibia > Anura > Bombinatoridae > Bombina > Bombina bombina. Next base: position 1,031,646,539 of record NC_069500.1, read on the forward strand.
GGGAGAAGATGACCCTTACCTCCCGTAATATCAGAAATGATGTCCGTCAAGCCCGGTCCAAACAAGGTCTTCCCCTTGTAAGGAATCACTAAAAGCTTAGACTTAGAGGATACATCTGCAGACCAAGGTTTTAACCATAAGGCTCTGTGAGCTAGAACAGAGAAACCTTATGACTTTGCTCCCAGTTTGATAACTTGAAGGGAAGCATCCGTAATAAAGGAATTAGCCAATTTAAGAGCTTTTATCCTATCCTGGATTTCATCCAGGTGCGTTTCTGTCCTAATAGCATCAGACAACACATCAAACCAATATGCCGCCACACTAGTGACGGTAGCAATGCACACAGCTGGCTGCCATTGTAAGCCCTAGTGTACATACATCTTTTTGAGTAAACCCACTAATTTTTTGTCCATAGGATCTTTGAAAGCGCAACTATACTCTATGGGTATAGTAGTTCTCTTAGCTAAGGTGGAAACAGCTCCTTCCACCTTGGGGACTGTTTGCCAAGCCTCCTTAACCGAGTCGGCTATGGGAAACATCTTTTTAAATATAGGAGATGAAGAAAAAGGTATACCCGTTCTCTCCCACTCATTAGCAATGATCTCAGAAGCTCGGTCTGGTACCGGAAAAACCTCTATCTAGGAAGGTACCTCAAAATATTTGTTCAGCTTACTGGATTTCTTAGGATTAACAACCTTCCTATTGCTCTAAAGCCACCACTGCTCTACTGAAGAGACTGATATGGACTACGGCTACACCCCAGGACAAAGCAGCACAATCTTGTACTACCTTAAAAATAATAAACTCTTGATTGAAGAATCTTTCTAACACCTAATTTACCACCTCCTTGCTCTTAATGTAGGCAAAGAGAATGACTGGGTTGGGAGGGAAGGGAGGTGATATTTAACAGCTTTGCTGTGGTGCTCTTTGCCGCCTCTTGCTGGGCAGGAGTGATATTCCCAATAGTAATTAGATGATCCGTGGACTCATTGTGTCATTAAAAATAAACAGTACCTGGAACATAGAGTTTAATAAACAAATTTATTTAAAGCAGATAAGCTAGTAGATGGATTAACATAAAACCACCTTTTTAAGCTTACTTAGAGGTGGCATGTCCTCCAACATCCCATATATAGTAAAGCATACAAAATATTAAAATCCTGGAACAAATTCTGAAAAACTCATGTGTAGAACAAACAGAGGGAGAACTTTAGAAGCAAGAGCAGCATTAGATTGATTAGAATGCATAATATGATCTATACATGATTTTCAAAGCTAAACAGGGGGATTGGATCAACCTGCTTGCAATAGATACACTTAATATTAGTAGGAAAGTGTTCAGAGGATCTAGCTGTTGAGGTACAAATATTACACCCAAATAAAGCAGCTCTTAAAAGCAATGACTTCTTACCCCTTCAACAGAGGCTAAAGCAGACTCCATAGTCCATCAAAATAGTGCTAACCCTATGACAGGCCGATCACAGACATGCCCATAATACTAAGCCTGTGAAAAAACGCGGCACTTGCACGTCATTACGATGCGTGAAAAAAAATTATGCGCAGACAAGCCAACACGTGAAAACGCACCTCTAGGTCTACATGGGGTGAAACTAAGGAACTTTTAAACCCACCCCTAAAATGCGTGATATTATAGTCCCCAGGCTATGATATACCTGTGAGTACCTACTAATAGCCTATATGCTAAGCAGGTGCCAATAACAACCCCTACACTTACCTAATAGGCACTCATACTACTGGACTTACCATAAGCAGAGGCAGCAGAGGATCTATCTATCTATCTATCTATCTATATATTTTAGTATAACGTTGACTAACTCCTATAGGGTGTTCTTTGGTAACTACCTCTTCTCCAACAACCCCCTGTCTAGACTGTAGCTCTCTGAGGGGAAACTGGGCCTAAAATTGGTCTGAGAACCCCAGGAGCACCTTCCTTCTGTGAAGGCAAAGATAAGACATGTTTCCAGTAAAGCAGTAGAGGGTTTAAAGGGCTCTTGGAGTTTTGGGATATTTGCCTCCTCCTTGTGGTCAGGGGTAAATAAAATTGTGAACTCTCACATTTATGACAGAAAAACATTTATATAGATCAAGAAATATAGGAACGTTGAATAAATGATACAATCAAAGCATTATATTTGGAAAGCATTGGAGATATTTTAAATTGGAGCAGTTAAGAAAATATAAAATATCGATGGAAGGAGCTAATAGAAACAACTAACAATAATTTAAACAAGGTGCACAAGTATATTGCATCACTATAGAAAGATCTATTTTAAACAATGATGCAGAGAGGCAGGGTTTATAACAAGACATGTTCATTCTGCTATTCTGGGCTGATGCAAATGTGAGAAAATGGTGGCGGCAAGCCACATTTGACAATTTTCTGAGTCAGATTTATTCTTGTGAAAGTGCAACACACTAAAATCTGTGCAAATCCGGCTCTGCGGCTTATAGCCGCCATCTTCGGCGCTTGGATCGGCCAGAAATAGCCAAATGCACTTCTACTTAAAACACCAAAAGAACAGAGACTTCTGCAAAACTGCCAGTGAGACAAAGAAAAGCAATGTGTATTTGCAAATATAAGAGCACAAAAAATCCCTTGAAAAGCATATTGAATGTTATCTTACTTCCTTTGCTGTGACCAATATAGGATAATGTAAATGAGCTCCTGCATATATCATCACTGTGCAGCATGTAGCGATGTTCGTGTTCTGCATTCCACGAAATACACTAACTACAGATTTTAAAGAACCACTAAATACAGTAGAATTGCATAATTAACAAGTGCATAATAAAAAGACAATGCAAAATACACTCTGAATTTCAAATAAGCATTTTTTTTTTCTGGCAAATTTATTTTTTCTCCCATTTTCCGGCCCCCTGTATCATGTGACAGATAGCCAATCACAGCTTAGTAGATATATACTTTGTAAGCTTGTGCACATGCTCAGTATTAGCTAGTGCTGTAGAAAGTGTGCATATAAAAATACTGTGCAAAATTTGATGAGTGTTTTAAAACGGCATGATCTATTTGAATCATGAATGCTTAATTTGACTTTAGTATCCCTTTAATTATGCATAATTAGCACTTTACTAAGTTTTTTAATTTAATGTTGCTTTACTTATTCCTCGTAAATCATTTTAAAATTCAAGCAATTTTGCTGCAGCTTTTTTTCTTGTATCATTCAAATGATGGCTCCTACAATTTGGAATGGCTTAGATAAAAAAAAAAAAATATTAAGAGGTTAAGCGATCAGTAAGTTTTATATTAAGATTTTCTCACCCAAACTCTAAAGGGTAAGTCTGTTCAGATGTTGGTTCCAAGGTATTACAAAAATAAAATTTGACAGAAAACAGATTCAAAACTGAAATGGATTCTCAGAATTATTCCTAACATATTAAGAAAACAAAAACACACACACAAAATTCATGCAGGGAGAAAAGTATTGTTATTTGCACACACTTCAACAAGCATATACCGAATGGTCTGTGTATGACCAAACATGTCTGAAGATGTTGCCTATCAATAATGTTATCAGAATTCAAACTTTTAAAACATCAAATTGGCAAATGAAGATCCTTTAACTCATCTGAAGCAGTGACTATTTCCAATACTCTGGTTTAATAAAAAAATAAAAAAAGTTGAAAGAAAACTAAAAAAAAAAAAATGTAAAAAAATGTTTTTATGGGTAGGATGCTTCTGTCTATCCCGTTTGAAGGACAAAATAAAAAGAAATTAGAAAAGGTGAGATTTCAGGATTTCTGCCTGGTCTCAAATAAACGATCTGTTGGTTAATGCTTGGGGTAAGCCACCTTATTTTCTTTTGACTTGTTTTATCACTTATATCATAAATTAGTTCAGCTAGTTATTTACTAGTTTGGGAGTGTACATAGTCTGATATAAAAGTTTCAAAAACGTAGTTATATTAAAACACAAATATCATGTAGAAAATTAAAACCAAAAGTTTTCTTTCACAACACAGATAGAGAGCATGTCAGCAAATTGAAGAAATACCAATTTTATGATAATATTTACATTTTTGCTATGCATTTGTAGATTATTCAATTCTACTGCATTTAATGGTCCTTTAAAACTGTATTCTATGTCTGAATACTGAAAGGAAAAAAGGAAATTTATGCTTACCTGATAAATTGATTTCTTCTACAATACGAAGAGTCCACGGATTTCATCCTTACTTGTGGGATATTATCCTCCTGCTAACAGGAAGTGGCAAAGAGCAGCACAGCAGAGCTGTATATGTAGCGCCTCCCTTCCCTCCACCCCCAGTCATTCAACTGAAAGTTTAGGAAGAGAAATGAAAAGCTAAAGGTGCAGAGGTGATTGAAGTTGTAAAAATAAAATATAATCTGTCTTAAAATGACAGGGAGGGCTGTGGACTCGTCATATCGTAGAAGAAATCAATTTATCAGGTAAGCATAAATTTCCTTTTCTTCTACAAGATACGACAAGTCCACGGATTTCATCCTTACTTGTGGGATACAATACCAAAGCTACAGGATACGGATTAAACGGGAGGGACAAGACAGAGACCTAAACGGAAGGCACCACTGCTTGAAGAACCTTTCTCCCAAAAGTATCAAATTTGTAAAAAGTATGAAGGGACGACCAAGTCGCAGCCTTACAAATCTGTTCAACAGAAGCATTGTTTTAAAAGACCCATGTGGAAGCCACAGCCCTAGTAGAATGAGCCGTAATTCTTTCAGTAGGCTGCTTTATGCCAGGCGGATGATACTCCTCAGCCAAAAAGAAAGAGGTAGCCGTAGCTTTCTGACCCCTACGCTTTCCAGAATAAACAATGAATAATGAAGATGATTGACGGAAATCCTTGGTTGCCTGTAAGTAAAACTTCAAGGCACGGACCAAGTCCAGGTTATGTAACAGATGCTCCTTCTTAGAAGAAGGATTAGGACACAAGGAAGGAACAACAATTTCCTGATTAATATTCTTATTTGAAACAACCTTAGGAAGAAATCCAGGCTTGGTACGCAAAACCACCTTATCAGATGAAATATAAGATAAGGGGAATCACATTGTAATGCTGAAAGCTCAGAAACTCTTCGAGCAGAAGAAATAGCAACCAAAAACAAAACTTTCCAAGATAACAATTTAATATCTATGGAATGCATGGGTTCAAACGGAACCCCTTGAAGAGCTCGAAGAACTAAATTCAAACTCCAGGGAGGAGTAATTGGTCTAAATACAGGCTTAATTCTGGATAGAGCCTAACAAAAAGACTGAACATCTGGCACATCTGCCAAACGTTTGTGAAGCAAATTTGACAAAGCAGAAATCTGTCCCTTTAAGGAACTTGCTGATAACCCTTTCTCCAATCCTTCCTGGGAATCCTAACTTTACTCCATGAGTAACCCTTGGATTCACACCAATAAATATATTTACGCCATATCTTATGATAGATCTTTCTAGTGACAGGCTTATGAGCCTGTATCAAAGTATTGATGACCGAATCAGAGAATCCCTGCTTAGATAAAATCAAGCATTTAATCTCTAAGCAGTCAACTGCAGAGAATTTAGATTTGGATGTTGGAAAGGACCTTGAATGAGAAGGTCCTGTCTCAAAGGAAGTTTCCACGGTGGCAGAGAGGACATGTCCACTAGATCCGCATACCAAGTCCTGCATGGCCACGCAGGCGCTATCAGGATTACTGAAGATCTCTCCTGTTTGATCTGAGCAATCACGCGTGGAAGGAGAGGAAACGGTGGAAACACATAAGCTAGGCTGAACGACCAAGGTACTGCCAAGGCATCTATCAGTTCGGGCTGAGGATCCCTCGACCTGGATCCGTAACATGGAAGCTTGGCATTCTGACGAGATGCCATCAGATCTAATTCCGGTCTGCCCCATTGGCGAATCAATGAGGCAAACACCTCCGGGTGGAGTTCCCACTCCCCCGGATGAAAAGTCTGACGAATTAGAAAATCCGCTTCCCAGTTCTCTACTCCTGGGATGTAGATTGCCGATAGATAGCAAGAGTGGGCCTCCGCCCGTTGAATTATCTTTGATACTTCTATCATCGCTAAGGAACTCCTTGTTCCCCCCTGATGATTGATATACGCCACAGTCGTGATATTGTCCGACTGGAATCTGATGAATTTGGCCGAAGCCAACTGAGGCCACGTCTGAAGCGCATTGAATATTGCTCTCAGATCCAGAATATTGATTGGGAGTAGAGACTCCCCCTGAGTCCAAACACCCTGAGCCTTCAGGGAATTCCAGACTGCACTTCAAATTTAGTAACCAAAGGCGGTTACACCAAAAGAGTACATATCACAGCACTCACTCCCTTTGGTTACTAAATTTGAATTGTGAATTAGTACATAGCACCCCTGGGCTCCATTTACTATAAACAAGGCCACTAGTTTGACCATTATCAGCCCATCTCTTATTATTTCAAGTAGTGCCATCACACACCCTTTTCTTTCAATTCCAGACTGCACCCCAGCCCAGAAGACTGGCGTCTGTTGTCACTATCACCCACGAGGGTCTGCGGAAACACGTCCCCTGGGACAGATGATGCAGCGACAACCACCAAAGAAGAGAGTCTCTGGTCTCTTGATCCAGATTTATCTGAGGAGATAAATTCGCATAGTCCCCATTCCACTGTCCGAGCATGCACAACTGCAGTGGTCTGAGATGAAAGAGCAAACGGAATGATGTCCATTGCCGCTACCATTAATCCAATGACCTCCATACACTGAGCCACGGATGGCCCAGGAATGGACTGAAGTGCTCGGCAAGTATTTACAATCTTTGATTTTCTGACCTCCGTCAGAAATATTTTCATGTTTACCGAGTCTATCAGAGTTCCCAGGAAGGGAACCCTTGTCCGTGGAACTAGTGAACTCTTTTCTATGTTCACCTTCCAACCTTGAGTTCTCAGGAAAGACAACACTGTGTCCGTGTGAGATTTTGTCAGATGATAAGTTGGCGCCTGAATCAAAATATCGTCCAGAAAAGGCGCCACTGCTATGCCCTGCGGTCTGAGAACCGCCAGAAGGGACCCTAGAACCTTTGTGAACATCCTGGGTGCTGTGGCCAACCCGAAGGGAAGAGCCACAAACTGATCATGTTTGTCCAGGAAGGCAAACCTTAGGAACTGCTGATGATCCTTGTGAATAGGGATATGAAGGTATGCATCCTTCAAGTCCACGGTAGTCATATATTGACCCTCCTGGATCTTTGGTAAGATTGTTCGTATAGTCTCCATCTTGAATGATGGGACTCTGAGAAACTTGTTTAGACACTTGAGATCTAAAATGGGTCTGAAAGCTCCCTCTTTTTTGGGAACCACGAAAAGATTTGAGTAAAACTCCTGTCCTTGTTCCAGTTTTGGAACGGGACTAATTACTCCCATGGTAGAGAGGTTTTTTACACAGCGTAAGAACGCCTCTCTCTTTATCTGGTCTACACACAATCGTGAAAGATGAAATCTCCCTCTTGGAAGAAAATCCTTGAATTTCAGTTGATACCCGTGGGTCACGATTTCCAATGTCCAGGGATCCTGAACATCTCTTGCCCAAGCCTGAGCAAAGAAAGAAAGTCTGCCCCCTACTAGATCCGGTCCCGGGTCGGGGGCCGCCCCTTCATGCTGTCTTTGTAACAGCAGCAGGCTTCTTTGATTGTTTACCTTTATTCCAAGCCTGGTTGGGTCTCCAGACGGACTTGAATTTCAGTTGATACCCGTGGGTCACGATTTCCAATGTCCAGGGATCCTGAACATCTCTTGCCCAAGCCTGAGCAAAGAAAGAAAGTCTGCCCCCTACTAGATCCGGTCCCGGGTCGGGGGCCGCCCCTTCATGCTGTCTTTGTAACAGCAGCAGGCTTCTTTGATTGTTTACCTTTATTCCAAGCCTGGTTGGGTCTCCAGACGGACTTGGATTGAGCAAAGTTCCCTTCCTGCTTTGTGGAGGAAGAGGAAGCAGAGGGTACTCCTTTAAAATTTCGAAAGGAACGAAAATTATTTTGTTTACCCCTCATCTTAACAGACCTATCCTGAGGGAGGGTGTGGCCTTTACCTCCAGCAATGTCAGAAATTATTTCCTTCAATTCAGGCCCGAATAGGGTCTTACCCTTGAAAGGAATAGCTAAAAGCTTTGATTTTGATGACACATCAGCAGACCATGATTTGAGCCATAATGCTCTACGCGCTAAAATGGCAAATCGTGCATTTTTTGCCGCTAATTTAGCAAATTGAAAAGCGGCATCTGTAATAAAAGAATTAGCTAGCTTGAGAGCCTTAATTCTATCCAAAATGTGCTCTAATGGAGTCTCAACCTTCAGAGACTCTTCTAGAGCATCAAACCAAAAAGCTGCTGTAGTAGTAGCTGGAACAATGCAGGCCGTAGGTTGTAAAAGAAAACCCTGATGAATAAATAATTTCTTTAGAAGACCCTCTAACTTCTTATCCATAGGGTATTTGAAAGCACAACTGTCCTCGATAGGTATAGTTGTACACTTAGCTAGGGTAGATATAGCTCCCTCCACCTTAGGGACCGACTGCCAAGAGTCCCGAATGGTGTCTGATATGGGAAAAATTTTCTAAAAATTAGGAGGAGGAGAGAACGGTATACCTGGTCTATCCCATTCCTTTTTTATAATTTCCAAAATTCTTTTAGAGCAATTAGTATCCTCAATGTCAGACATGTTGAACAGACTAGCAATAACCACAATAGTCGTTAAACACTTTATTTATTGATTTCAACAATTTTCCCAAAAATGTGTACTGTGCATTTAAAAAATAAAAAAGCATACAATTTTTCCAAAACCGTTTTAAAACGCTAAATAACGCAATATGATTAAATACACATGTTCAATGTGGCCAAAAATTATTGCACCTTAAGAGTAAAAAGGCTAAATTAACCTTTACAGGACATTTATAGCAAAAAATATATTTTGTTTGAAAAAATGACCCCTGCATCTCGCCACAGCTCTGCTGTGGTGCCTACCTGCCCTCAGGGTACTGCAAAACGACTCTACAACGATCCGGTCATCAGAACATAAGTTTAGGGCAACCGGAGCTAATGCCTGCTGCTTTCTCAGAGTATACTACGCGTCTGAGCGCACAAAAATAGACCCCGCCCATCATGGAGTTCAAACAAACTAATCTGTATCACCGCATGGGAAGCGGTTAGAAAGAAAAGCCATGTGGTCCCCTAAAAACAGCACAGTAATGCTGCAGCCATACTTATATTTGAATTTTATAAACCAAATAAAAACGATAAGCTGCCTCTCCCAGTGTCCCTTTTCATAATACTTCAGCCCAGAACTATGTCAATGAAAACAATAAGTACAGGATTTTAAGTAACACCCTTTGTGTACAGGAATAAAACAGACTGAACATACCTCAATGCTTGTAGCATGCAACCGTTCTCCACACTGAAGATTTCTCTTACACTACCTTCAGCAACTCTGTGGGAACCAACATGGATCTTAGTTACGTCTGCTAAGATCATCAACCTCAGGGCAGAAATCTTCATCCATATCTCCCTGAGGAAAATAGTACTCACCGGTACCATTTAAAATAAAAAACTTCTTGATTGAAGAAACTAAAACTAACACCTCACTTTACGTCTTCCTAGTTCTAACACAGGCAAAGAGAATGACTGGGGGTGGAGGGAAGGGAGGAGCTATATATATAGCTCTGCTGTGGTGCTCTTTGCCACTTCCTGTTAGCAGGAGGATAATATCCCACAAGTAAGGATGAAATCTGTGGACTCGCATCTTGTAGAAGAAACTGTATTTAATGGTTCTTTTAAAATTGTAAGCTCTATCAAGATCCTGGAACGAAAACAAATTTACTCTTGACCACTAGGAGGAGGCAAAAGACACCCCAACCACAGCTTCAAATCTCTCCCACTTCCCATGTTCCTTAGTCATACATATAGCCAAGTAGATGAGGTAAAAAAAAAAAAGAAAAGCAGGAAAGATAAAGCAGGGCAAAAGAAGTGCACAGGTACTGCCACCAATATAAAAAGAAAGGACAGGGCTCTCACCATCATGATAGATATTATCAGGTAAGCATTAACTTTGTATTCTATCATGAGATGCTGAAAGTCCACAAGTCATTTTGTGTAGGAGTTTATACCCTAGCAGTAAAGTCCACGAGATCACTATGAAATAGAAGGGAATACAAAACAGTGAAGGCAGGAAGATCCTGATCAGACTCTACAGCCAACAGAACTTTCCTGCAAAAATCAGCCTCAGAAGAAGCATACACATCAAAGTAATACATCTTTGAAAAAGTGTGTAAAGAAGACTATGTAGCTGCCTTGCAAATCTGATCAATATAAGCCAATAAGCAGTAATGCGCACAACCAAATAAGTCTGAATTAGAGCTACAATCACAGCTGCATATTTCTAACTTTTGTGAGTCAGAAAAGTAAGTTTGCACAACAAAGCTGAAAGCTCAGAGACCCTTCTAACCAAAGAAAAAGAAGAAAAAGAACCTTTCAGTATAAAGAACATTGAAAAAAGATTAAAATTCCAAGGAGGAGAAACTGGACAAATATCTAGTTTACTTCTGATAAAAGTTTGAACAAAGGCCTGAAAATCTGAAATTTTTGCAATTTATTAATGAAACAAATCAAAAAGACAACATCTGACCCTTCAGAGAACTGTCTGACAAACCCTTATCAAGACCGCCTGCAGAAACTCAAGAACTCTAGGAATTCTAAATATTACAGCAATAACCTTTGTGAGAACACCATGCAAAAAAAACGCTTTCTAAATCTTATGATAAATACTTCCAACAGGTTTCCTAGCCTGAATCAAGATATCAATAAACCTTGTCAGGAAACCTCTCTTAGACAGAATTAAGCATTCAATCGCCATGCCGTCAAATTCAGAGATTTGTGATTTTGATAAAATAACCTTGAGAGAGAAAATCTGTTAATTTAATATTTTGAGATCCAATACAGACTGAAAAAGTACCTTCTTTTTTTGGTACAATAAAGATATTTGAATAAAACTCCTTGTTTAATTCTTAAATTAGAACTGGAGCAATCACTCCCATTAATTCAAAATGTCTTACAAATGCCAAGAAAGATTGAGACTTTAAAGGATCTTGAGGCACTCAAGACAAAAATAATCTTCCCTGAGGAGTCATTTAACTGGATGTCCAGGAAGATTTGGAGTTGCCAGAACTCTGGGCATAGGGGGAAGCTTTGTGAGCCTTAGATTATAGAAAAAAATAAAAATACCCTGCAGATGTAAACTTGATATTAGATTTCTCATTCTGGGGCAAAAAAACATAATTTATGCTTACCTGATAAATTCCTTTCTCCTGTAGTGTAGTCAGTCCACGGGTCATCATTACTTATGGGATATTAACTCCTCCCCAACAGGAAGTGCAAGAGGATCACCCAAGCAGAGCTGCTATATAGCTCCTCCCCTCTACGTCACACCCAGTCATTCGACCAGGAACCAAACGAGAAAGGAGAAACTATAGGGTGCAGTGGTGACTGGAGTATAATTAAAAAATTTAGACCTGCCTTAAAAAACAGGGCGGGCCGTGGACTGACTACACTACAGGAGAAAGGAATTTATCAGGTAAGCATAAATTATGTTTTCTCCTGTTAAGTGTAGTCAGTCCACGGGTCATCATTACTTATGGGATACCAATACCAAAGCTAAGTACACGGATGACGGGAGGGACAGGCAGGATCTCTATACGGAAGGAACCACTGCCTGAAGAACCTTTCTCCCAAAAACAGCCTCCGAAGAAGCAAAAGTGTCAAATTTGTAAAATTTGTAAAAAATATGAAGAGAAGACCAAGTTGCAGCCTTGCAAATCTGTTCAACAGAGGCCTCGTTCTTAAAGGCCCAAGTGGAAGCCACAGCTCTCGTAGAATGAGCTGTAATCCTTTCAGGAGGTTGCTGTCCAGCAGTCTCATAGGCTAAACGTATGATGCTACGTAGCCAAAAGGATAGAGAGGTAGCAGATGCTTTTTGACCTCTCCTCTGTCCAGAATAAACGACAAACAGGGAAGAAGTTTGTCGAAAATCTTTAGTTGCCTGTAAATAAAATTTCAGGGCACAGACTACATCTAGATTGTGCAGAAGTCGTTCCTTCTTTGAAGAAGGGTTAGGACACAATGATGGAACAACAATCTCTTGATTGATATTCTTATTGGAAACTACCTTAGGTAAAAACCCAGGTTTTGTACGCAGAACTACCTTGTCTGAATGAAAAATCAGATAAGGAGAATCACAATGTAAGGCCGATAACTCAGAGACTCTACGAGCCGAGGAAATAGCCATTAAAAACAGAACTTTCCAAGATAACAGCTTGATATCAATGGAGTGAAGGGGTTCAAACGGAACACCCTGTAAAACGTTAAGAACTAAGTTTAAGCTCCACGGCGGAGCAACAGATTTAAACACAGGCTTAATCCTGGCCAAAGCCTGACAAAAAGCCTGAAGTCTGGAACTTCTGACAGACGCTTGTGTAAAAGGATGGACAGAGCTGAGATCTGTCCTTTTAACGAACTAGCAGATAAACCCTTTTCTAAACCTTCTTGTAGAAAGGACAATATCCTAGGAATCCTAACCTTACTCCATGAGTAACCCTTGGATTCGCACCAGTGTAAGTATTTACGCCATATCTTATGGTAAATTTTCCTGGTAACAGGTTTCCTAGCCTGTATTAAGGTATCAATTACTGGCTCTGAAAATCCACGCTTTGATAAAATTAGGCGTTCAATTTCCATGCAGTCAGCTTCAGAGAAATTAGGTTTTGATGTTTGAAAGGACCCTGAATTAGAAGGTCCTGTCTCAGAGGCAGAGACCAAGGTGGACAGGATGACATGTCCACTAGATCTGCATACCAGGTCCTGCGTGGCCACGCAGGTGCTATTAGAATCACTGATGCTTTCTCCTGTTTGATCCTTGCAATCAAACGAGGAAGCATCAGGAATGGTGGAAACACATAAGCCATCCTGAAGGTCCAAGGTGCTGTCAAGGCATCTATCAGGACCGCTCCCGGGTCCCTGGACCTGGACCCGTAACGAGGAAGCTTGGCGTTCTGGCGAGACGCCATGAGATCCATATCTGGTTTGCCCCAACGTCGAAGTATTTGGTCAAAGACCTCCGGATGAAGTTCCCACTCCCCCGGATGAAAAGTCTGGCGACTTAGGAAATCCGCCTCCCAGTTGTCCACTCCTGGGATGTGGATCGCTGACAGGTGGCAAGAGTGAGACTCTGCCCAGCGAATTATTTTTGAGACTTCCATCATCGCTAGGGAACTTCTTGTCCCTCCCTGATGGTTGATGTAAGCCACAGTCGTGATGTTGTCCGACTGAAACCTGATAAACCTCAGAGTTGCTAACTGAGGCCAAGCCAGTAGGGCATTGAGAACTGCTCTCAATTCCAGAATGTTTATTGGAAGGAGACTCTCCTCTTGAGTCCATGATCCCTGAGCCTTCAGGGAATTCCAGACAGCGCCCCAACCTAGAAGGCTGGCGTCTGTAGTTACAATTGTCCAGTCTGGTCTGCTGAACAGCATCCCCCTGGACAGATGCGGCCGAGAAAGCCACCATAGAAGAGAATCTCTGGTCTCCTGATCCAGATTCAGCGTAGGGGACAAATCTGAGTAATCCCCATTCCACTGACTTAGCATGCACAATTGCAGCGGTCTGAAGTACAGGCGTGCAAAAGGAACTATGTCCATTGCCGCTACCATTAAGCCGATTACCTCCATGCATTGAGCCACTGACGGGAGTTGAATGGAATGAAGGACACGGCAAGCATTTAGAAGCTTTGTTAACCTGTCCTCTGTCAGGTAAATTTTCATTTCTACAGAATCTATAAGAGTCCCCAAGAAGGGAACTCTTGTGAGTGGTAAGAGAGAACTCTTCTCCTCGTTCACTTTCCACCCATGCGACCTTAGAAAAGCCAGTACTAACTCTGTATGAGACTTGGCAGTTTGAAAGCTTGACGCTTGAATCAGAATGTCGTCTAGGTACGGAGCTACCAAAATTCCTCGCGGTCTTAGTACCGCCAGAAGAGAGCCCAGAACCTTTGTAAAGATTCTTGGAGCCGTAGCCAACCCGAAGGGAAGAGCTACAAACTGGTAATGCCTGTCTAGGAAGGCAAACCTTAGATACCGGTAATGTTCTCTGTGAATCGGTATGTGAAGGTAAGCATCCTTTAAATCCACTGTGGTCATATACTGACCTCTTTTGATCATGGGTAAGATTGTCCGAATAGTTTCCATCTTGAATGATGGAACTCTTAGGAATTTGTTTAGGATCTTTAAATCCAATATTGGTCTGAAGGTTCCCTCTTTTTTGGGAACCACAAACAGATTTGAGTAAAACCCTTGTCCGTGTTCCGACCGCGGAACAGGGTGGATCACTCCCATTAGTAAAAGGTCTTGTACACAGCGTAGAAACGCCTCTTTCTTTATCTGGTTTGTTGACAAACTTGAAAGGTGAAATCTCCCTTGTGGAGGAGAAGCTTTGAAGTCCAGAAGATATCCCTGAGATATGATCTCCAACGCCCAGGGATCCTGGACATCTCTTGCCCAAGCCTGGGCGAAGAGAGAGAGTCTGCCCCCCACTAGATCCGTTACCGGATCGGGGGCCCTCCCTTCATGCTGTCTTAGGGGCAGCAGCAGGTTTTCTGGCCTGCTTGCCCTTGTTCCAGGTCTGGTTAGGTTTCCAGCCTTGTCTGTAGCGAGCAACAGCTCCTTCCTGTTTTGGAGCAGAGGAAGTTGATGCTGCTCCTGCCTTGAAGTTACGAAAGGCACGAAAATTAGACTGTCTAGCCCTAGGTTTGGCTCTGTCCTGAGGCAGGGCATGGCCTTTACCTCCCGTAATATCAGCGATAATTTCTTTCAAACCGGGCCCGAATAAAGTCTGCCCCTTGAAAGGTATGTTAAGTAATTTCGATTTAGAAGTTACATCAGCTGACCAGGATTTTAGCCACAGCGCTCTGCGTGCCTGAATGGCGAATCCGGAATTCTTAGCCGTGAGTTTAGTTAAGTGTACTACGGCATCGGAAATAGATGAATTAGCTAGCTTAAGGGTTTTAAGCTTAAGTGAAATCTCATCTAATGTCGCTGAGTCAAGGGTGTCTTCCAGAGACTCAAACCAAAATGCAGCCGCAGCCGTGACAGGCGCAATGCATGCAAGGGGTTGTAATATAAAAGCTTGTTGAACAAACATTTTCTTAAGGTAACCCTCTAACTTTTTATCCATTGGATTGGAAAAAGCACAGCTATCCTCCACCGGGATAGTGGTACGCTTAGCTAAAGTAGAAACTGCTCCCTCCACCTTAGGGACCGTTTGCCATAAGTCCCGTGTGGTGGCGTCTATTGGAAACATTTTTCTGAATATAGGAGGGGGTGAGAAAGGCACACCGGGTCTGTCCCACTCCTTAGAAATAAATTTCAGTAAGTCTCTTAGGTATAGGAAAAACGTCAGTACTCGTCGGTACCGCAAAATATTTATCCAACCTACACATTTTCTCTGGGATTGCAACTGTGTTACAATCATTCAGAGCTGCTAACACCTCCCCTAGTAACACACGGAGGTTTTCCAGCTTAAACTTAAAATTTGAAATGTCTGAATCATATTTACTTGGATCAGATCCGTCACCCGCAGAATGAAGCTCTCCGTCCTCATGCTCAGCATATTGTGACGCAGTATCAGACATGGCCCTAGCATTATCAGTATACTCTGTTCTCATCCCAGAGTGATCTCGTTTACCTCTAAGTTCTGGCAATTTAGACAAAATTTCAGTCATAACGTTAGCCATGTCTTGTAAAGTGATTTGTAATGGCCGCCCTGATGTACTTGGCGTTACAATATCACGCACCTCCTGCGCGGGAGATGCAGGTACTGACACGTGAGGCAAGTTAGTCGGCATAACTTCCCCCTCGTTGTCTGGTGAATGTTGCTTAACATGTACAGATTGACTTTTATTTAAAGTAGCATCAATGCAATTAGTACATAAATTTCTATTGGGCTCCACCTCGGCTTTTGAACATATTGCACAGAGAGTTTCCTCTGAGTCAGACATGTTTAAACAAACTAGCAATTAGACTAGCAAGCTTGGAAATACTTTTCAACTAAATTTACAAGCAATATGTAAAAAACGTTACTGTGCCTTTAAGAAGCACACAAAAACTATCACAGTTGAATAACAATGAACCGGATTAGATATATATATGAAAATTAGCAAAGGATTGCACACATTAGCAATGGATGATTAACCCTTAATATCAGAAAAAAACGTATAACAATTGACAATATAAACGTTTTTATCACAGTCAAGCACAGTCTCACAGGTCTGCTGTGAGTGATTACCTCCCTTAAAACTAGTTTTGAAGACCCCTGAGCTCTGTGGAGACGTCCTGGATCATGCAGGGAGAAAAAGACAGACTGTGACTGAATTTCTGATGCGTAGTAAAAGCGCCAAAATAGGCCCCTCCCACTCACACTACAACAGTGAGGGGAGCTCAGTAAACTGTTTTAATTTAAAATAACGACAGCCATATGGAAAATAAAGCCCAAAGCAATTTTCACCAAGTACCTCAGAGAATTAAACGATTTAACATTCCAGCAAACGTTTAAAATCAATATATATGAAATGTCTTTAAAAAGCCTGTTGCTAGTTGCTCCCACTGCAAG
This sequence comes from Bombina bombina, assembly GCF_027579735.1. Classification (NCBI taxonomy): domain Eukaryota; kingdom Metazoa; phylum Chordata; class Amphibia; order Anura; family Bombinatoridae; genus Bombina; species Bombina bombina. Next base: position 1,031,663,229 of record NC_069500.1, read on the forward strand.
TTAGGCTAAAAAATATATGCATACAGTATTTTCCCAGTGAAGTGCCATTCCCCAGAAATACTTAAGTGTTAACATATATACATGTCAGCCTGATACCAGTTGCTACTACTGCATTTAAGGCTGTACTTACATTATATCGGTATTAGCAGTATTTTCAAAGTCAATTCCATTCCTTAGAAAATAATATACTGCAACATACCTCTTTGCAGGTGAACCTGCCCGCTGTCCCCTGATCTGAAGTTACCTTACTCCTCAGAATGGCCGAGAACAGCAAAACGGATCTTAGTTACGTCCGCTAAGATCATATACAAAGACTCAGGTAGATTCTTCTTCAAATTCTGCCTGAGAACGAATCAACACACTCCGGTGTCGTTTAAAATAACAAACTTTTGATTGAAGATATAAAAAACTAAGTTAAATCACCACAGTCCTCTCACACATCCTATCTATTAGTTGGGTGCAAGAGAATGACTGGGTGTGACATAGAGGGGAGGAGCTATATAGCAGCTCTGCTTGGGTGATCCTCTTGCACTTCCTGTTGGGGAGGAGTTAATATCCCATAAGTAATGATGACCCGTGGACTGACTACACTTAACAGGAGAAAAGCTGCTTTAATCACAGTTACTGTGGCAATAATAGCATCCAGTCCAGGCCAAAACAGACCTACCCAGTCCAGGCCCAAACAGACCTACCCTGGCAGGGAAGAGAAAAAATAAATCCGCATTTAGATACCAAATTAGCAGACCATTGATGTGAATCATTTCCACTAATGCATCTGATATAAAGGAATTTGCTGATCTCAGGAGATTATTGCGATCTTGACTCTAATCCAAAGTGGTTTCCGCAGAAACAAGTTCTAAAAGTTTGTCACACCAAACAGCAGTAGTAGCGCCTACACAGGTAACATTGACAGGAAGGCGAAACATAAAACCTACAAGCTGAAAAGTTTTTTATCTAAAAAGTTTGTTAAAAGAGGGACTATCCTCCAAAGGAATAGTTGTACACCTGGCAAGAGTGGAAATAGCTGCACCTTAGGGATAGTTTACCAAATCTTGGTATTAACAGAAGGAAGAGGACACAAATTAAAAGTGGACGGATAGAACAAAAGGAGAAAAGAGGCACAGGAAGCAAGGAAGGCTGTTTGGAAGCTGACTTAAAAAAATGTTTCAATTCTCTTAAATGGTTGCTAAACTGTAGCAGGATAATTCTCTACTTATAAAGCAATTACAACTTCCTGCAACAAAGCATGAATATGTTCAAGCCTGAAATTAAAGGACACATCCTGTGCCACAGCAGTAGGGTGAGACTATCCTCGAGAATAAGAGTCCTCAGAGACACCCCTATCATCAATGGTAACTTAGAGCAGTCGCTCCTAAGGGAAGTGCCTGCTAAGCTAAAGGCCAAAGAAGGACCATTTTATAATGCTTTCAAAATTATGTGCTTAACAGCAGGAGGCAAGATATAGAGTGAATATACTCAGATGAACTCTTGTGGGAGTAACTATGAAAGGGTAAAAACTTGCATACTCTGAAGCTCAACAAAACCCCGTTTAGCATTAGAAACAGAATTAGCACATGAAATGCATAGCTGAGCAGGGGGGCACACCTGAGAACCCTTACAAAGCAAACAAACTGAAAATTAGCTGACAGACAAGAGTCCTGAGCTGCACTAGTTGAAAATACACTGTGTACAGCACAGAAGTAACTTCTGAGTGAGCTACATTTAAAAAAACATAATTTATGTAAGAACTTACCTGATCAATTCATTTTTTTAGGATGGGATATTCAATCCTACCAGGAAGGGCAAAGTTTCCCAAACCTCAAAATGCCTATAAATACACCCTCACCACACCCACAATTCAGTTTAACGAATAGCCAAGTAGTGGGGTGACAGAAAAAGGAGTAAAAAAAAGCATACAAAAAAGAGGAACTGGAAATATAATTGTGCTTTTATACAAAAAATCATAATCACCAGAAAAAGGGTGGGTCTCATGGACTCTTGCCAATATGAAAGAAATTAATTTATCATTTAAGTTCTTACATAAATTATGTTTTCTTTCATGTAATTGGCAAGAGTCCATGAGCTAGTGACGTATGGGATAGAAATACCCAAGATGTGGAAGTCCACAGAAGAGTCAGTAGAAAGGGAGGGATAAAATAAAAACAGCCATTTTCCGCTGAAAAAAATAAATCCACAAAAAAATAAGTTTCTCATAAATTTAAAGAAAAAAAAACTTAAAACATAAGCAGAAAAATCAAAATGAAACAGCTGTCTGAAGAACTTCCTACCAAAAACTGCTTCAGAAGAAGCAAATACATCAAAATGGTAAAATTTAGTAAATGTATGCAAAGAAGACCAAGTTGCTGCTTTGCAAATCTGATCAACTGAAGCTTCATTCTTAAAATCTCAAGAAGTGGAGGCTGATCTAGTAGAATGAGCTGTGATCCTCTGAGGCAGGGAATGTCCCGCCTCCAAATAAGCTTTATGAATCAAAAGCTTTAACCAAGAAGCCAAAGAAATGGCAGAAGCTTTCTGACCTTTTATAGAACCAGAGAAGACAACAAATAGACTAGAAGTTTTACTGAAATCTCTAGTGGCTTCAACATAATATTTCAAAGCTCTTACAACATCCAAAGAATGTAAATATCTTTCAAGAGTATTCTTGGCATTAGGACACAAGGAAGGAACAACAATTTCCTTACTAATGTTGTTAGAATTCACAACATTAGGATGAAATTTAAACTAAGTCCGTAAAACAGCCTTATCCTGATGAAAAATCAGAAAAGGAGACTCACAAGAGAGCAGACAATTCGGAAGCTTTTCTACCTGAAGAGATAGCCAAAAGAAACAACACTTTCCAAGAAAGTAGTTTAATATCCAAAGAATGCATAGGCTCAAAAGGAGGAGCCTTCAAAATCTTCAAAACCAAATTAAGATTCCAAGGAGGAGAGATTGATTTAATAACAGGCTTGATACGAACCAAAGCCTGAACAAAACAGTAAATATCAGGAAGCTTAGCAATCTTTCTATGAAATAAAACAGAAAGAGCAGAGATTTATCCCTTCAAAGTACTTGCAGACAAACCTTTATCCAAACTGTCCTGAAGAAACTGTAAAATTCTAGGAATTCTAAAAGAATGCCAGGAGAATTTTAGAACACAATGAAATATAGGTCATTCAAACTCGATAATAAATCTTTCTTGAAAGACTTACGAGCCTGTAGCATAGTATTAATTACTGAGTCAGAGAAACCTCTATGACTAAAGGCTAGATTTATTAAAGCTGAGGCGTACAGGGGCCCGTATACATGACCCTGTACGCCTCAGCTCGCCTGTGGCGGGGCGAAATTACCCTCAGGTATTCGGCATTGCACTCAAGCGCAATTTTGCGCTCGCGTGCAATCCCGCCCCCTGCCCACGCAAAGCCAATTACGCACGGGCAGGAGCTATCAATCTCTTCAGTCTGACTAGACCGAGGAGATTGAATTTCGCCACATTAGAGGTGGCGAAGAGGCTAGGGAAGCGGCGGTCTGGTGACCGCTGCTTGATAAATGACGGCGAGCAAGTTCTTGTGAGAACTTGCAGCCGAAGGGCTTTAATAAATCTAGCCCTAAGCGTTCAATTAAAAAACCTTCAAATTTAATGATTTGAGATCCTGAAGGAAAAACGGCCCTTGAGACAGAAGGTCTGGTCTTAAAGGAAGTGGCAAAGGCTGGCAAATGGACATCCGGACAAGATCCGCATACCAAAACCTGTGAGGCCACGCTGGTGTTATCAGAAACACATACGATTGTTCCATAATGATCTTGGAGATCACTCTTGGAAGAAGAACTAGAGGTGGAAAGATATAAGCAGGTTGGTAAAACCAAGGAACTGCTAAAGCATCCACCATCTCTGCCTGAGAATCACTGGATCTGGATAGGTACCTGGGAAGTTTCTTGTTTAGATGAGAAGCCATCAGATCTATTTCTGGAAGACCCCACATGTGTACAATCTGACAAAATACATCTAGATGGAGAGACCACTCCCCCGGATGTAAGGTCTGACGGCTGAGATAATCCGCTTCCCAATTGTCTACACCTGGGATATGCACCGCAGAAATTAGACAAGAGCTAGATTCCGCCCAAGAAAATATCCGAGATACTTCTTTTATAGCTAGGGGACTGTGAGTCCCACCCTGATGATTGACATATGCCACAGTTGTGATATTGTCCGTCTGAAAACAAATGAATGGTTCTCTCTTTAACAGAGGCCAATCCTGAAGAGCCCTGAAAATAGCACAGAGTTCTAAAATATTGATTGGTAATCTCGCCTCTTGAGGTTTCCATACCCCTTGTGCTGTCAGAGATCCCCAGACAGCTCCCCAACCTAAAAGGCTTGCATCTGTTGTGATCACAGTCCAGGTAGGATGAACAAAAGAAGCCCCTTGAACTATACAATGATGGTCTAACCACTAAGTCAGAGAGAGTTGAATGTTGGGATTTAAGTATATCAATTGTGATATCCGAGTATAATCCCTGCACCATTGATTCAGCATACAAAGCTGTAGAGGTCTCATATGAAAACAAGCAAAGGGGATCGCGTCTGATGCTGCAGTCATGAGACCTAAAACTTCCATGCAGATAGCCACTGAAGGGAATGATTGAGACTGAAGGTTTCGACAAGCTGAAACCAATTTCATTCGTCTCTTGTCTGTTAAGGACAGAGTCATGGGCACTGAATCTATCTGGAGACCTAAAAAGCTGACCTTTGTCTGAGGAATCAAAAAACTCTTTGGTAAATTGATCCTCCAACCATGTCTTTGAAGAAACAACACTAGTTGATTTGTGTGAGATTCGGCTAAATGTAAAGACTGAGCTAGTACCAAGATATCGTCCAAATAAGGAAACACTGCAATACTCTGTTCTCTGATTACAGATAGAAGGACACAGAAAACCTTCGAAAAGATCCTTGGAGCTGTTGCTAGGCCAAATGGAAGAGTGACAAATTGGTAATGCTTGTCTAGAAAAGAGAATCTCAGAAACCGATAGTGGTCTGGATGAATCGGAATATGAAGATATGCAGTCTATCATGGACATATAATAACCTTGCTGAACAAAAGGCAAAATAGTCCTCATAGTCAACATCTTGAAAGTTGGGACTCTTACAATACAATTCAAAAACTTCAGATCCAGAACTGGCCTGAATGAATTTTCTTTCTTTGGGACAATGAATAGATTTGAATAAAACCCCAGACCTTGTTCCTGAAACGGAACTAGTATTATTACCCATGAAAGCTCTAGATCTGAAACACACTTTAGAAAAGCCTGAACCTTCACCGGATTTGCTGGAACGTGAGAAAGAATCTTCTCACAGGTCGTCTTAATCAGAATCCTATTTGATACCCTTGAGAGACAATACTCTGAATCCACTGATTTTGAAAAGAATCTGCCAAAATGTCTTGGAATAATTTCAATCTGACCCCCACCAGCTGAACTTGATCAAGGGTCGCACCTTCATGCAGACTTGGGGGCTGACTTTGGTTTCTTAAAAGGCTTGGATTTATTCCAACTTGAAGGTTTCCAATTGGAACCAGATTCTTTAAGGGAAGGATTGGTTTTCTGTTCCTTATTCTGTCGAAAAGAACGAAAATGATTAGAAGCTTTAGATTTACCATTAGATCTTTTATCCTGAGGCTAAAAAATCCCTTCCTCCCAGTGATAGAAATAATTGAATCCAACTGAGAACCAAATAAATTACCTTGGAAAGAAAGAGATAGTAATCTAGACTTAGATACCATGTCAGCATTCCAAGATTTGAGCCATAAAGATCTTCTAGCTAAAATAGCTAAAGACAATGAGGCCTATTTATTAAAGGTCTGTCGGACCTGATCTGACAGTGGGGATCAGGTCCGACAGACCTTGCTGAATGCGGAGACCAATACGCTCTCCGTATTCAGCATTGCACCAGCAGCTCTTGTGAGCTGCTGGTGCAACGCCGCCCCCTGCAGATGCGGCCAATTGGCTGCCAGCAGGGAGGTGTCAATCAACACAGGCCCTCGAGCTCCATTCGGAGCTTGATAAATGGGCCTCATAGATTTAACAACAATTTTGATATTAAAAATAGCATCACAGATAAAATAATTAGCATGTTGAAGCAAACTAACAATGCTAGACAAATCAGGATCCGTTTCCTGTTGCGCTAAGCTATCCAACCAAAAGGTTGATGCAGCCGCAACATCAGCTATAGAAATGGAAGGCCTGAGAATATAGCCAGAATATAAATAAGATTCAAGTTTCCTATCTAAAAGATCTTTAAAGGGACAGTCTACACCAGAATTTTTATTGTTTTAAAAGATAGATAATCTCTTTATTACCCATTCCCCAGTTTTGCATAACCAACAGTTATATTAATATACCTCTGTGATTATCTTGTATCTAAGCCTCTGCAAACTGCCCCTTTATTTCAGTTCTTTTGACAGACTTTCAGTTTAGCCAATCAGTGCCTGCTCCCAGATAACTTCACGTGCACGAGCAGTGTTATCTATACGAAATACATGAACTAACACCCTCTAGTGGTGAAAAACTGTTAAAATGCATTCTGAAAAAAGGTGGCCTTCAAGGTCTAAGAAATTAGCATATGAACCTCCTAGGTTAAGCTTTCAACTAAGAATACCAAGAGGACAAAGTACAATTGGTGATAAAAGTAAATTGGAAAATTGTTTAAAATTACATGCCCTATCTGAATCATGAAAGTTTATTTTGGCCTAGACTGTCCCTTTAATAGAAGTACTGTCTTCCATAGGAATAGTAGTATATTTGGCAAGAGTAGAAATAGCCCCATCAACTTTGGGGACTTTTTGCCAAAACTCTAATCTAGCCACTGGCAAAGGGTACAACCTTTTAAACATAGAAGAAGGAATGAAAGAAGTACCAGGCTTAATCCATTCCTTAGCAATCACATCAGAAATAGCATCAGGAACTGGAGAAACCTCAGGAGTAACCACAGGAATTTTATAAACAGAATTTAAACGTTTAGTAGTTTTGATATCAAGAGGACTAGACTCCTCAATATCCAAAGTAACCAACACTTCTTTTAACAAGGAATGAATATACTCAATCTTGAAAAGATAAGCAGATTTGTCAGTGTCAATGTCTGAGGTAGGATCCTCTGAATCAGAGAGATCCTCATCAGAGGAGGATATTTCAGAATGTTGTCGGTCATTAGAAATGTCATCAATTTTATGATTAGTTTTAAAAGACCTTTTACGTTTATTAGAAGGCGGAATAGCAGACAAAGCCTTCTGTATTGCATCAGCAATATAATTTTAACATATTAACAGGGATATCATGTACATTAGATGTTGAAGGAACAATAGAAACTGTACTAGTACTGATGTAAACGTTTCTGCGTGCAAAAGCTTATCATGACAACTGTTACATACTACAGTTGGAGATACAATCTCAGCTAATTTACAACAGATACACTTCGCTTTGGTAGAACTGTGATCAGGAAGCAGGGTCCCAACAGTTGCTTTTGAGACAGGATCAGATTGAGACATCTTGCAAAATGTAAAAGAAAAAACATTAAAGCAAAAGTAACAATATCCTTACATGGCAGTTTCAGGAATTGGAAGAAATGCAAACAGCATAGCCCTCTGAGCATATAGAAGGCAAGAGGCATATAGGAAGTGGGGTGAAAAAATAAACTAAATATTTTGGTGCCATGTATGACGCACAACGCAAAAGGAAGTTGACATTTTTTTTGGCGCCAACAACATCTGGAAGTGACGCAACATGCGTCATCACAGGCGCAACCTTGTGCAAGGAAACCTGGCGTCAACTAAGATCTGAAAAGGGAGGTAGGAGATGAATCCCTACGACCGATAACAGAAAACCTTTGAAAAGATTTCCCGCAAGGAAAGCCATAAAATCAATAGGCGATACTCCCTTCATATCCCTCTGAAAAACACTGTACTCTGAGAGGAATTGGGCTTCAAAATGCTTAGAAGCGCTTATCATAGAAGAAATCATAGAAATCAAGCACAAACTTACTTCACCACCTCCATAGGAGGCAGTTTGTAAAACTGAATTGTGGGTGTGGTGAGGGATGTATTTATAGACATTTTGAGGTTTGGGAAACGTTGCCCCTCCTGGTAGGATTGTATACCTCATACATCACTAGCTCATGGACTCTTGCCAATTACATGAAAGAAAGTGCCCAAAAGTGCTAAACAACTGCTAATATAAGGTAAATGGTGTACAAATATATGTCCACAGACTATGTGAAGCATGTGTACATGTTCCTATGGGTATTAAAGTGCAAAGTACTTACCTATCAGCACCTTTGTCCACTGTGATTACCTCAGATGCAGCAACTTGCTTCCAGTAGATGATCTCATCCTAGCCAATGCAAGCACAATGCCAATGATCTAAATCAGTAATAGATTTCACCTTGGGAGGGCTGTGCACCCACAAGGAGCAGATCACTTTAGAACAGGGAATTGGTGGACAAGTCCACATTTCACTTGGGAGGCCTGTGACATTTCTCAATGAGAAAAGAACTTTCACTGCCTGGCTGATTATTCCTTGTTTTTTCCTCTGAATGACCAGCTACTTCAAGGATGAACTGAGTCTCAGATCGGATAGAGGACCCCACTCAACGACGAGTAGATCCACATTTCTTTTTCACCTCACTCCTCATCAAGGAGCAAGTCTTTTGCCTCCTCCTAATGGTCAAGAGGGGAGTTCCCACAAGTGATGGACTTGTGGACTCTCACTATCTGATGAAGTACATTTTGAGTTAAATGTCTCTTTAAATGTTCCCTTTTTAGCAGATTTTTTTTTAAAAAGTGAAAAGTATACACTTGAAAATTGAAAAGAAATGAGATATGAGATGAAAAGCAAATATATTTATTATGCACTTTCATATACATAGGAATCTTTTGCTGGAATATAATACAAGGAATAAAATAAAAAATTACAATGTTTAATTAAATTTACATTGTTTATTTACAATCAAAAACTGCAAAAAAAGGTTAAATGAAATATTTTCATTGAGGATGCCATTTTGAGCAAAATACATTTGCATAGCAGAGTAAATGTTTGAGAAATAACATATTCACAATACAAACAAACTTAAATACTGTAATGAGCAGAATAATACCAAATAGTTGAGCAAATCCCTACCATGCATTTGAGTTTAAATGATCAGAGAGCTTTTAGTTATCCACTTCTTCCTATTGAGACATTGTGCATGGTATTGCAGCTGATTAGGCTAACTAGTGGTTTTGTCAAGAAAACAAGTTCATATTTTGGGAATATTTAAAATAAAATGATAAAGTTAAACAGTATTTTAAGAGGTGCATTATAATGCTATAAGTATGCAGAGGAGTTGATGGCAGAGATTAGATGCCTGTATATATTATACTTTACTTTTTTCCTATGTGATAATCATAAAAGGAACAAAGTTCCCTTGTAAAAATGGGTATGTTTGTCCGAAAAGGGGCAAAGGTGTGTTTTGCCAAATACAAAATAAATAAATACTCAAAATTAATCAGTAGAAAATGGCAGCTTTTAGAGCTTTTTTTTTTTTACACAACACAAAGCATGTACATTAGAGAAACATGACTAAGCAGTATAAAATAGTCTCTAACTAGCCAATTGCATTCTTAAGGCTATTAAGAACTTGTTATTGTTATTAATTATACATCCCACAGGGACAAAAAAAAAAAAAAAAAAATCAAATCTCTGATAACTTACTCCCTCAGCAGAGGCCAAATCATGACTACTCTAGTGCTTTAAATGGAAATAAATATATGGCACTAACGTCTCTTAATTCTTTAAAAAAAAAATATATATAACCACAGTCATTTTAGGTTGTACACTTGTACATGTTCACTTTTGACACAACAGGTAAACTACATACTTACTCTTCCTCAAACTGGACAAAGACAATTTAACAGGTCACAAAATATATTTAAATAAGCATTGAGAACGTTTACACCAGCTATATGTAACACTGAACACTTCAGTGGTAGATAAATATGCTAATTAGAAAAGTGAGCATAATACATTCAACTCCACTGCAAAAAAATAAAAAAGAAATAGTCTAACTCAGTTTGCGTCCTGGGCTTGAAAAACTATGGCACGTGAGCCATCAGGAATTTATTTTAAGTAAATACTGCAGGAAAATAAGTTGAAGGCTTCTCATTCTTATATCTGCTGCAAATAAAATAACATAATAAGATAAAAATAATAAAAGTAACGGACAAACTTTTGGAACACTGCAGAACAATTTAACAAAACTGCAAAACATATTGAATAATGCAATTTGAAAACACATTTAGCTGCAAGTGTTTCACAAATTGAGAAAATAACTACCAGCGTTACAATATTACAATGAAATATGAATCTTAAAACATAAAGGCTTATTATTTTTTGTGGGGTAACTTTATCCTGCAGTAAGTAACAAAGTGCTTTTTCTGTGCACAATCCATCGTAAGAGGGAAGCCAACATCTATAAACCGGTTACTTCAGTATGAAACTAAAGTGTTAACATACATATGAGCACTTTGGTATAATCTAGGTGCACATTTATCAATTATTTCCCAGAAAAACCTTTGTGATTTATTGTAAATACGCCATTTTCCTTTATTTATAGGGTTTATCGACTCACTGGAGACTGTATGGCTGCTTATGTAAATTAGCACTTTTGCGCATGTTTCACCATCTTTTCTAGATTTGAAACACTACTTGAAAGTGCATAATGGTGTACTAAACACTTCAGCATTATGATGGAGTTAGAAAGTTTTGGGCGGTCAAACCCTTTAAGCACAATTATTTAACATAAAGGAGCCTACAACAAGGCATTTTAAAGCAATTGTCAAGTAGATTTTTACTTTAGAAGTCACAGTCTACACCAGTTTCCTTTGAAGGCCTAAATTATAGATGTGGAGATCCCGGATGAAGTTCTCCCGGCAATTTAAATTCTTTGCTTGTGCTTCATATATCTGTGAAAATTAAAATCACATACATTGTTATTTCTGTATCAACTTTACTGTATACTAAAACTACATATTTAAAATTAAACCTTACACAGTAGTAGATAAAACATAATTTATGTAAGAATTTACCTGATAAACTAATTTCTTTCATATTGGCCATGAGCTAGTGACGTATGGGATATACATTCCTACCAGGAGGGGCAAAGTTTCCCAAACCTCAAAATGCCTATAAATACACACCACACCACACCACACCCACAATTCAGTTTAACGAATAGCCAAGAAGTGGGGTGATAAGAAAGGAGCGAAAGCATCAACAAGGAATTGGAATAATTGTGCTTTATACAAAAAAATCATAACCACCATAAAAAGGGTGGGTCTCATGGACTCTTGCCAATATGAAAGAAATGAATTTATCAGGTAAGTTCTAACATAAATTATGTTTTCTTTCATGTAATTGGCAAGAGTCCATGAGCTAGTGACGTATGGGATAGCAGATACCCAAGATGTGGAACTCCACGCAAGAGTCACTAGAGAGGGAGGGATAAAAATAAAAACAGCCAATTCTGCTGAAAAATAAATCCTCAACCCAAATCAAAAGTTTTAATCTTTATAATCAAAAAAACTGAAATTATAAGCAGAAGAATCAAGCTGAAACAGCTGCCTGAAGTACTTTTTCTACCAAAAACTGCTTCTGAAGAAGAGAAAACATCAAAAAGGTAGAATTTAGTAAAAGTATGCAAAGAAGACCAAGATTCTGCTTTGCAAATCTGATCAACAGAAGCTTCATTCTTAAAAGCCCAGGAAGTGGAAACTGACCTAGTAGAATGAGCCATAATCCTCTGAGGCGGGGATTTACCCGACTCCAAATAAGCATGATGAATCAAAAGCTTTAACCAAGATGCCAAAGAAATGGCAGAAGCCTTCTAACCTTTCCTAGAACCAGAAAAGATAAATAAACTAGAAGTCTTTCTGAAATCTTTAGTAGCTTCAACATAATATTTCAAAGCTCTTACCACATCCAAAGAATGTATAGATCTCTCCAGAGAATTCTTAGGATTAGGACACAACGAAGGGACAACAATTTCTCTACTAATGTTGTTGGAATTCACAACTTGAGGTAAAAATTTAAATGAAGTCCTCAAAACCGCCTTATGCTGATGAAAAATCAGAAAAGGAGACTCACAAGAAAGAGCAGATAATTCAGAAACTCTTCTAGGAGAAGAGATAGCCAAAAGGAACAATACTTTCCAAGAAAGTAATTTAAAGGGACATTCCAGTCAAAATTTAAATGCACATAGATTAATCACATCTTTGAACAGAAACATATTTGCAATACACATGTATTGCAAAAATGCTTCTAGTAAAAGTTATCACTATTTTAGTTTTAACATTTTTCTCTGCACGTGCATGTGAAGCATAGCTAGATATTGTCACTGCACCCACATTTTAAGTAATGTAGCTGCTCAGATGATCACTGGGGCTTGTATTATGTCAGCAATTTACAAATTGAGACATTACAAGATGGTACAAGCACCTTAGGCTCTCTGAGCAAGTGCTGTGTTTAAAATGCTGGTGCACGGTGCATACTTAAATACACTTTTGAAACAGCTATAGCTTTTATTAGAAGCATTTTTGCAAATGCATGTATATTACAAAATTGTTTCTGTTCAATACCGAAATGCACCCATGTGGTTTTCAATTTTGGCTGGAATATCCCTTTAATGTCCAGAGAATGCATAGGCTCAAAAGGAGGAGCCTGTAAAGCCTTCAAAACCAAATTAAGACTCCAAGGAGGAAATATTGACTTAATGACAGGCTTGATACGAACCAAAGTATGTACAAAACAATAAATATCAGGAAGATTAGCAATTTTTCTGTGGAACAGAACAAAAAGAGCAGAGATTTGTCCTTTCAAGGAACTTGCAGACAAACCCTTATTTAAACCATCCTGAAGAAACTGTAAAATTCTAGGAATTCTAAAAGAATGCCAAGAGAATTTATGAGAAGAACACCATGAAATGTAAGTCTTCCAAACTCGGTAATAAATCTTTTTAGACACAGATTTATGAGCCTGCAACATAGTATTAATCACTGAGTCAGAGAAACCTCTATGACTAAGCGTTCAATCTCCATATCTTCAAATTTAATGATTTGAGATCCTGATGGAAAAATGTGCCTTGAGATAGAAGGTCTGGCCTTAACGGAAGTGGCCAAGGTTGGCAACTGGACATCCGAACAAGATCTGCATACCAAAACCTGTGTGGCCATGCTGGAGCCACCAGCAGTACAAACAAACGCTCCATTATGATTTTGGAAATCACTCTTGGAAGAAGAACTAGAGGGGGAAAGATATAAGCAGGTTGATAACTCCAAGGAAGTGTCAACTCATCCACTGCTTCCGCCTGAGGATCCCTGGACCTGGTCAGATACCTGGGAAGTTTCCTGTTTAGAAGAGAAGCCATCAGATCTATTTCTGGAAGCCCCCACATCTGAACAATCTGAAATAACACATCTGGGTGAAGAGACCACTCTCCCGGATGTAAAATCTGGCGACTGAGATAATCCGCTTCCCAATTGTCTATACCTGGTATATGGACTGCAGAAATTAGACAGGAGCTGGATTCCACCCATACAAGTATCCAAGATACTTCTTTCATAGCTTGAGGACTGTGAGTCCCACCTTGATGATTGACATACGCCACGGTTGTGACATTGTCTGTCTGAAAACAAATAAACGGTTATCTCTTCAGAAGAGGCCAAAACTGAAGAGCTCTGAGAATCGCACGGAGTTCCAAAATATTGATTGGTAATATCGCCTCTTGAGATTTCCAAACCCCCTGCCCTGTCAGAGATCCCCAGACAGCTCCCCAACCTGAAAGACTCACATCTGTTGTGATCACAGTCCAGGCAGGACGAACAAAAGAGGCCCCTTGAACTAAACGATGGTGATCTAACCACCAAGTCAGAGATAGTCGAACATTGGGATTTAAGGATATTAATTGTGATATCTTTGTATAATCCCTGCACCATTGGCTCAGCATACAAAGCTGAAGAGGTCTCATGTGAAAACGAGCAAAGGGGATTGCGTCCGATGCTGCAGTCATGAGACCTAAAACCTCCATGCACATAGCTACTGAAGGGAATGATTGAAACAGAAGGTTCCGACAAGCTGAAACCAATTTCAGACGTATTTTGTCTGTTACAGACAAAGTCATGGATACTGAATCTATTTGGAATCCTAAAAAGGTTACCCTTGTCTGAGGAATCAAGGAACTTTTTGGTAAAGTGATCCTCCAACCATGTCTTTGAAGAAACAACACTAGTTGATTCGTGTGAGATTCTGCAGAATGTAAAAGACTGAGCAAGTACCAAGATATCATCCAAATAAGGAAACACTGCAATATCCCGCTCTCCGATGACAGAGAGTAGGGCACCGAGAACCTTTGATAAGATCCTTTGAGCTGTTGCTAGGCCAAAAGGAAGAGCAGCAAATTGGTAATGCTTGTCTAGAAAAGAGAATCTCAGGAACTGATAATGATCTGGATGATTCGGAATATGAAGATATGCATCCTGTAAGTCTATTGTGGACATATAATGCCCTTGCTGAACAAAAGGCAGAATAGTCACCATCTTGAATGTTGGTATTCTTACATAACGATTCAAAATTTTTAGATCCAGAACTGGTCTGAAAGAATTCTCCTTCTTTGGAACAATTAACAGATTTGAATAAAACCCCAGACCCCGTTCCTGAAAAGGAACTGGCACAATTACCCCAGATAACTCCAGGTCTGAAACACACTTCAAGAAAGCCTGAGCCTTTACTGGGATCACTGGAATGCGTGAGAGAAAGAAACTTCTCACAGGCGGTCTTACTTTGAAACCTATTCTGTACCCTTGAGAAACAATGTTCTGAATCCAATGATTTTGGATTGCATTGATACAAACATCCTTGTAAAATCTTAGTCTGCCCCCTATCAGCTGCGCTGGAATGAGGGCCGCACCTTCATGCAGACTTAGGGGCCGATTTTGATTTTTTTAATGGCTTGGATTTATTCCAGACTGGAGAAGGCTTCCCTTAGGGGAAGAGCCAGGTTTCTGTTCCTTATTTTGACGAAAGGAACGAAAATGGTTAGCAGCCCTAAATTTACCCTTAGATTTTTTATCCTGAGGCAAAAAAGCTCCCTTCCCCCGAGTGACAGTTGAAATAATAGAATCCAACTGAGAACCAAATAATTTATTACCTTGGAAAGAGAGAGATAGCAACGTTGATTTAGTAGTCATATCAGCATTCCAAGATTTAAGCCATAAAGCTCTTCTAGCTAAAATAGCTAAATACATATCTGACATCAATTCTAATGATATCAAAAATGGCATCACAAAAGAAATTATTAGCATGTTGAATTAGCTTAACAATGTTATACACATTATAATCTGGTACTTGTGCTAAAGTTTCCAACCAAAAAGTTGAAGCAGCAGCAACATCAGCCAAAGAAATAGCAGGCCTAAGAAGATGATCTGAACATAAATAAGCCTTCCTTAGATAAGATTCAAGTTTCCTATCTAAAGGATCTTTAAAAGAAGTACTATCTGCCGTAGCAATAGTAGTATGTTTAGCAAGAGTAGAGATGGCCCCATCAACTTTGGGGATCTTTTCCCAAAACTCCAATCTATAAGTCGGCAAAGGATACAGTTTCTTAAACCTTGAAGAAGGAGTAAAAGTACCACCCAGTCTATTCCATTCCCTAGAAATTACATCTGAAATAGCATCAGGAACTGGAAAAACCTCTGGAATAACTACATGAGGTTTAAAAACCGAATTTAAACGTTTACTGGTTTTAATATCAAGAGGACTAGTCTCCTCCATATCTAATGCAATCAACACCTCTTTTAATAAGGAACGAATATACTCCATTTTAAAGGAGTATGAAGATTTGTCAGTGTCAATATCTGAGGCAGAATCTTCTGAACCAGATAGATCCTCATCAGAGATAGATAAATCAGAATGCTGTCAGTCATTTAAAAATTCATCAAATTTATGAGAAGTTTTAAAAGCCTTTTTACGTTTATTAGATGGTGGTATGACAGACAAAGCCTTCTGAATGGAATTAGAAACAAATTCTCTCACATTAACAGGAATATCCTGAGCATTAGATGTTGAAGGAACAACAGGTAATGGATTACTACTAATAGAAATATTTTCTGCATTTGAAAGTTTATCATGACAACTAACACAAACTACAGCCGGAGGAACAGTTACCACAAGTTTACAACAAATGCACTTAGCTTTGGTAGAACCGACATCAGGCAGAAGGATTCCAGTAGTAGATTCTGAGACAGGGTCAGATTGATACATCTTGCAATATGTAATAGAAAAAATAACATATAAAGCAAAATTATCAATTTCCTATGTGACAGTTTCAGGAATGGGAAAAAAATGCAAACAAAATAAGCTTCTGGAAACCAGAAGCAAAATGAAATAAGGACTTAAATAATGTCAAAAATCTGGCGCCAAGTATGACGCCCACAACTGACAAACACGAGCACCATAGATGATGCAACTACGTGAAAACTCTCCGCGCCAACTAAGACGCCGGAAATGACGAAATTACGTCAACAAACTTAATTCTCGCGCCAAAAAAGTCTTGCGCCAAGAATAACGCAAAAAAATATAGCATTTTGCGCTCCCGCAAGCCTAACAGCCCGCAATTTAGAAAAGAGAGTCAATTAGAAAATTTTCAGGTAAAATTTTTTTATTTTTTAATATGCATTTCCCAAAATGAAACTGACAGTCTGAAAGAAGGAAATATACTGATTAACCTGAATCATGGCAAATATAAGTACAAACATATATTTAGAACTTTACATATAAAGTGCCAAACCATAGCTGAGAGTGTCTTAAATAAAAGAAAACATACTTACCAAAAGACACTCATCTACATAAAGTAGATAGCCAAACCAGTACTGAAACGAGAATCAGTAGAGGTAATGGTATATAAGATTATATCGTCGATCTGAAAAGGGAGGTAGGAGATGAATCTCTACGACCGATAACAGAGAACCTATAAAATAGATCCCCGTTAGGATGACCATTGTATTCAATAGGTAATACTCCCTTCACATCCCTTTGTCATTCACTGCACTCTGAAAGGAACCGGGCTTCAGCATGCTGAGAAGCGCATATTAACGTAGAAATCTAGCAAAAACTTACTTCACCACCTCCATAGGAGGCAAAGTTTGTAAAAATGAAGTGTGGATGTGGTGGTGGTGTATTTATAGGCATTTTGAGGTTTGGCAAACTTATATCCTATCCTAACCTATATCCCATACGTCACTAGCTCATGGACTCTTGCCAATTAAATAAAGCTAAAATTAACCATGTAAGCTACCCGATTAACCCCTTCACTGCCAGGAATTATAGAAGTGTGGTGCACAGCTGCAATTACCAGCATTCTAACTACTATAAACCAATGCAAAGCCATGTATGTCTGCTATTTCTGAACAAAGAGGATCCCAGAGAAGCTTTTACAATCATTTGTGTCATGGTTTTTCATTTGATTGCATTTGGCGGTGAAATGGCGACATTAAATATACCAAAATCGGACTAGAACACCACCTTGGGATGTCTACTTAAAAAATTATATATAAAATAACTCATTGTGTAGTTCATTACCAAATCTAGACAGGCCAGAAGACCTATTTTTCCCACAGAAAGCCTCTGGAATACACGGTTTCCAATGCAGCAAGGGATTCTGGGTAAGATATGCAAATTAGGTTCACAATGACACACCTTTTTACTTCAAGTCTGCTTTTCAGCAGATTCCCTTAAAGGACCAGTCAACACAGTAGATTTGCATAATCAACAAGTGCAAGATAACACAATGCAATAGCACTTAGTCTGAACTTCAAATGAGTAGTAGATTTTTTTTCTGACAATTTTAAAAGTTATGTCTTTTTCCACTCCCCCTGTACCATGTGACAGCCATCAGCCAATCACAAATGCATACACGTACCATGTGACAGCCATCAGCCATTCATAAATGCATACACACTTATTCTTGCATATGCTCAGTAGGAGTTAATGACTCAAAAAGTTTAAATATAAAAAGACAGTGCACATTTTGTTAATGGAAGTAAATTGGAAAGTTGTTTAAAATGTCATGCTCTATCTGAATCATGAAAGTTTAATTTTGATTGAGTGTCCCTTTAACGCCAAAGCATCGCTGTTCACACAGCTTCTAAGCTTAGCTAGGGATAATGCAGCGATTCATAACTATCCCAGGACAGAATGTTTTGTGGTTATTGCCACTCATCCGCTGGGAGAAAGTTTGAATCACTGCTGGGTGAAGTTGTTTCCGGGCAAAACACAACAACATTTTAAATTAGGGAGAGGTAAAAGGTGAGTTTAAAATCCTCCACTACGCACAAAATATAGAGAAAATAACTCATTGTGTAGTTCATTACCAAATCTAGACAGGCCAGAAGACCTATTTTTCCCTGCTAGAGGGCGTTAGTTCATGTGTTTTTTAGAAATAACATTGTGCTCATGCACGTGGAGTTATTTAAGAGTCAACACTAATTGCCTGAAATGCAAGTCTGTCAAAAGATCTGAGATAAGGAGGCAGTCTGTAGAAGGTTAGATACAAGGTGATTACAAGGGTAAAAAGTAAATTTTTATAACAGTGTTGGTTATGCAAAACTGGGGAATTGTAAATAAAAAGATTATCTATCTTTTTAAACAATAATATTTTAAGTGTTTACTATCCCTTTAATTCATGGTTTACTATGCAAAAGTTTTAAGTAGGTTTGAAAAAAAGTGTAAAATAAGAATGCTTTAAAAGAAATAATAATGATCTCTTACCTGATAAATTCCTTTCTTTCATGGTGATAAGAGTCCACGATACATTACTCCTGGGAATTACCTTTCCTGCCACTCTACATAAACTCTCCCACCTCTATAGTGATTAATCTGACGTACAGCTAAGCTGACAAGAGGTGAGAATGAAACAGAGCAAAATAAATAGAGGACATGGGGTTAAAGGATGTGCCAAAAATAATAATAAAAAAAAAACAATTTATGTAAGAACTTACCTGATAAATTCATTTCTTTCATATGGGCAAGAGTCCATGGGCTAGTGACATAGGCGATATACAATCCCACCAGGAGGGGCAAAGTTTCCCAAACCTCAAAATGCCTATAAATACACCCCTCAACACACACACAATTCAGTTTAACGGATAGCAAAGTAGTGGGGTGATAAAGAAAGGAGTAAAAAGCATCAAAAAAAGGAATTTGGAAATAATTGTGCTTTATACAAAAAATCATAACCACCATAAAGTCCATGAGCTAGTGACGTATGGGATAGTAATACCCAAGATGTGGAACTCCATAGAAGAGTCACTAGAGAGGGAGGGATAAAAATAAAAACAGCCATTTTCCGCTAAAAAAAAATGTATTCTCATAAATGAAAAGAAAAAACTTAAAGATAAGCAAAGGAATAAAACTGAAACAGCTGCCTGAAAAACGTTTCTACCAAAAACTGCTTCCGAAGAAGCAAATACATCAAAACAGTAGAATTTAATGTATGCAAACAAGACCAAGTTGCTGCTTTTGCAATCTGATCAACTGAAGCTTCATTCTTAAAAGCCCACAAAGTGGAGACTGATCTAGTAGAATGAGCTGTAATTCTGAGACAGGGCCTGACCAGACTCCAAATAAGCCTGATGAATCAAAAGCTTTAACCAAGATGCCAAGGAAATGGCAGAAGCTTCTGACCTTTCCTATAACCAGAAAAGACAACAAATAGACTAGAAGCAATCTTCCTGCAATCTTTAGTAGATTCAACATAATATTTCAAAGCTCTTACAACAACCAAAGAATGTAAGGATCTCTACAAAGAATTCTTAGGATTAGGACACAAAGAAGAAACAACAATTTCTCTATTAATGTTGTTAGAATTCACAACTTTAGGTAGAAATTTAAATGAAGTCTGCAAAACTGCCTTATCCTGATGGAAAAATCAGAAAAGGAGATTCAAGATTCCAAGAAAGTACAGGTAGCCCTCAGTTTACGCCGGGGTTAGGTTCCAGAAGGAATGGTTGTAAATTGAAACCGTTGTAAATTGAAACCCAGTTTATAATGTAAGTCAATGGGAAGTGAGGGAGTTGGGTTCCAGGCCCCACTCAAAATTGTCATAAGTAACACCTAATACATTATTTTTAAAGCTTTGAAATGAAGACTTTAAATGATAAACATCATTATAAACCTAAAAATTTACTGTAGGTTGTATCATCAAACTAAGTTTAAGAAACAAAAACATTTACTAAACCGCACCTAATGAAATTATCACACAAACACAGACTGTATCATCATCAATCTAAGTTTAATGAACAAAAACAAAATCACGCAAGAGACTGTACCATCATCAAACTAAGTTTAATGTAGAAAAACGTTTTTTTACTTGCATTTTTCTGCAGCTAAGGGAAGTGGCTGCTAGATCTTGTTCCTTTAAAAACGGATCCATTGCTCAGGTCTGGTTATACACTGATTAGCCTGCCTGTGTTTAATCACACAACAGACTGCATCATCATCAAACTAAGTTTAATTAACAAAAACATTTTTTACTTGCCTTTTTCTGCAAACAGTTCTCTGCATTGAGTCTGCAGCTAAGGGAAGTGGCTGCTAGATCTTGTTCCTTTGAAAGCTGATCCATTGATCATGTCTGGCTTGCTTTTCTTTGCATGTGTTTGCTGCAACACAAGCGGACAGCTCCACCTAATGGCTATTTTAATGTATGCATGTGCTAATGCTTTTAATAGCAGTCAATGCTTTTCAATAGCAAAAAAAGGGCGTTATTCTGAAACGGCGCAAATTGAACTGTCGTAAACCGAGGGCCACCTGTAGTTTAATGTCCAAAGAATGCATAGGCTCAAACGGAGGAGCCTGTAAAGTCTTGAAAACCAAATTAAGACTCCAAGGAGGAAAGATTGATTTAATGTCAGGCTTGATACGGACCAAAGCCTGTACAAAACAGTGAATATCAGGAAGCTTAGCAATTTTTCTGTGGAACAGAACAAAAAGAGCAGAGATTTGTCCTTTCAAGGAACTTGCAGACAAACCCTTATTTAAACCATCCTGAAGAAACTGTAAAATTCTAGAAATTCTAGAAGAATGCCAGGAGAATTTATGAGAAGAACACCATGAAATATAGGTCTTCCAAACTCGATAATAAATCTTCCTAGAAACAATTTTACGAACCTGTAACATAGTATTGATCACTGAGTCAGAGAAACCTCTATGACTAAGCACTAGGCGTTCAATTTCCATACCTTCAAATTTAATGATTCGAGATACTGATGGAAAAACGGATCTTGAGACAGAAGGTCTGGTCTTAAAAGGAAGTGGCCAAAGTTGGCAACTGGACATCCAAACAAGATCTGCATACCAAAACCTGCAAGGCCATGCTGGAGCTACTAGCAGCACAAACGATTGTTCCATGATGATCTTGGAGATCACTCTTGGAAGAACTAGAGGAGGAAAGATATAAGCAGGCTGGTAACAGCAAGAAACTGTTAACACATCCACTCCCTCCGCCTGAGGATCCCTGGACCTGGACAGGTACCTGGGAAGTTTCTTGTTTAGATGGGAAGCCATCAGATCTATTTCTGGAAGACCCCACATCTGAACAATCTGAGAAAACACATCTGGATGGAGCGACCACTCCCCCGGATGTAAAGTCTGACGGCTGAGATAATCCGTTTCCCAATTGTCTACACCTGGGATATGAACCGCAGAAATTAGACAGAAGCGGGATTCCGCCCAAGAAAGTATCCAAGATACTTCTTTCATAGCTTAGGGACTGTGAGTCCCACCCTAATGATTGACATATGCCACAGTTGTGATATTGTCTGTCTGAAAACAAATGAATGATTCTCTCTTCAACAGAGGCCAAACCTGAAGAGCCCTGGAAATAGTACAAGCTGGAGAGGTCTCATATGAAAACAAGCAAAGGGGATCGCGTCCGATGCTGCAGTCATGAGACCTAAAACTTCAATGCACATAGCTACTGAAGGGAATGATTGAGACTGAAGGTTCCAACAAGCTGAAACCAATTTTATTCGTCTCTTATCTGTTAGAGACAAAGTCATGGACACTGAATCTATCTGGAAACCTAAAAATGTGACCCTTGTCTGAGGAATCAATGAACTTTTTGGTAAATTGATCCTCCAATCATGTTTTTGAAGAAAAACTAGTTGATTCATGTGAGATTCTGCAGAATGTAAAGACTGAGCTAGTACCAAGATATCGTCCAAATAAGTTAACACTGCAATACCCTGTTCTCTGATTACAGAGAGTAGGGCACTGAGAACCTTCGAAAAGATTCTTGGAGCTGTCGCTAGGCCAAATGGAAGAGCGACAAATTGATAATGCTTGTCTAGAAAAAGAGAATCTCAGAAACTGAAAGTGGCCTGGATGAATCGGAATATGAAGATATGCATCCTGTAAGTCTATTGTGAACATATAATGCCCTTGCTGAACAAAAGGCAGAATAGTCCTTATAGTCACCATTTTGAAAGTTGGCACTCTTACAAAACGATTCAAAATGTTCAGATCCAGAACTGGCCTGAACTAATTTTCTTTCTTTGGGACAATGAATAGATTTAAATAAAATCCCAGATCCTGTTCCTGAAACGGAACTGGTATGATTACCCCTTAAAGCTCCACGTCTGAAACACACTTCAGAAAAGCCGGAGCCTTAACTTGGATTCGTTAAAAAATAATCTTCTCACAGAAGGTCTTACTCTGAATCCTATTCGGTACCCTTGAGAGAATACTCTGAATCCATTGATTTTGGACAGAATCTGCTCAAATGCTTTGGAAGAATCTTAATCTGCCTCCTACCAGCTGTGCTGGAATGAGGGCCACACCTTCATGCAGACTTGGGGGCTGGCTTTGGTTTCTTAAATGGCTTGATTTACTCCAACTTGAAGATTTCCAATTGGGACCAGATTCTTTGGGGGAAGGATTGGGTTTCTGTTCCTTATTTTGTCGAAAGGAACTAAAACGGTTAGAAGCTTTAGATTTACCCTTAGGTCTTTTATCCTGAGGCAAAAAAACTCCCTTCCCCCAGGAACAGTTGAAATAATCGAATCCAACTGAGAACCAAATAAATTATTACCTTGGAAAGAAAGAGATAGTAATCTAGACTTAGATACCATGTCAGAATTCCAATATTTGAGCCACAAAGCTCTTCTAGCTAAAATAGCTAAAGACATAGATTTAACATCAGTTTTGATATAAAAATAAATATGATTTAGCATGGTGAAGCAAGCGAACAATGCTAGACAAATCAGGATCCAATCCCTGTTGCACTAAACTTTCCAACCAAAAGGTCGATGCAGCTGCAACATTAGCCATAGAAATGGCAGGCCTGAGAAGATAGCCAGAATATAATTAAGCGTTCCTTAGATAAGATTCAAGTTTCCTATCTAAAGGGTCCTTAAAGGAAGTACTATCTTCCATAGGAATAGTAGTACGTTTGGCAAAAGTAGATAATAGCCCCATCCACTTTTGGGGATATTTTCCGAAAACTCCAATCTAACTGCTGGCAAAGGATACAATTTTTTTAAACCTTGAAGAAGGAATAAAAGAAGTACCAGGCCTATTACATTCCTTAGAAATCATATCAGAAATAGCATCAGGAACTGGAAAAACCTCTGGTGTAACCACAGGAGGTTTATAAACAGAATTTAAACGTTTACTAGTTTTAGTATCAAGAGGACTAGTTTCCTCAATATCCAACGTAATCAACCCCTTTTAACAAGGAACAAATATACTCAATTTTAAATAAATAAGTAGTTTTGTCAGTGTCAATATCTAAGGAAGTATCGTCTGAATCAGATAGATCCTCATCAGAGGAGGATAATTCAGTATGTTGTCGGTCATTTGAAATTTCATCAACTTTATGAGAAGTTTTAAAAGACCTTTTACGTTTATTAGAAGGCGGGATAGCAGACAAAGCCTTCTGAATCACATCAGCAATAAAATCTTTTATATTCAGGGATATCATGTACATTAGAATCGATGTTGAAGGAACAACAGGCATTGTACTATTACTGATGGATACAGTCTCTGCATGTAAAAGCTTATCATGACAACTATTACATACCACAGCTGGAGATATAATCTCCACAAATTTACAACAGATACACTTTGGTAGAACTGTTATCTGGCACCAGGGTTCCAACAGTCGTTTCTGAGACAGGATCAGATTGAGACATCTTGCAAATGTAAGAGAAAAAACACAACATAAAAAGCAAAATTATCAATTTCCTTATATGGCAGTTTCAGGAATGGGGAAAAAATGCAAACAGCATAGCCCTATGACATATAAAAAGGCAAGAGGCATATAGGAATGGGGTTTTAAATAATTAAATTATCATCCGGAAATGACACATTGCAGACACAACCTTGTGCAAGGAAACTCAGCGTCAACTAAGACGCTGGAAATTACGAATATGCGCCACCGGACGAACCTTCACGCCCAAAAAAATTTTGCGACAAAAATAAAGCAATAAACATCAGCATTTTGCGATCTCGCAAGCCTAATTTTGCCCGCAAAAATTTAATGAAAAAGCAGTCAATTTGAAAAAACAGAATTTATGCTTACCTGATAAATTACTTTCTCCAACGGTGTGTCCGGTCCACGGCGTCATCCTTACTTGTGGGATATTCTCCTCCCCAACAGGAAATGGCAAAGAGCCCAGCAAAGCTGGTCATATGATCCCTCCTAGGCTCCGCCTACCCCAGTCATTCGACCGACGTACAGGAGGAAATAGGCATAGGAGAAACCATATGATACCGTGGTGACTGTAGATAGAGAAAATAATTCATCAGACCTGATTAAAAAAACCAGGGCGGGCCGTGGACCGGACACACCGTTGGAGAAAGTAATTTATCAGGTAAGCATAAATTCTGTTTTCTCCAACATAGGTGTGTCCGGTCCACGGCGTCATCCTTACTTGTGGGAACCAATACCAAAGCTTTAGGACACGGATGAAGGGAGGGAGCAAATCAGGTCACCTAAATGGAAGGCACCACGGCTTGCAAATCCTTTCTCCCAAAAATAGCCTCTGAAGAAGCAAAAGTATCAAATTTGTAAAATTTGGCAAAAGTGTGCAGTGAAGACCAAGTCGCTGCCTTACATATCTGGTCAACAGAAGCCTCGTTCTTGAAGGCCCATGTGGAAGCCACAGCCCTAGTGGAGTGAGCTGTGATTCTTTCAGGAGGCTGCCGTCCGGCAGTCTCATAAGCCAAACGGATAATGCTTTTAAGCCAAAAGGAAAGAGAGGTAGAAGTCGCTTTTTGACCTCTCCTTTTACCAGAATAAACAACAAACAAAGAAGAAGTTTGTCTGAAATCTTTAGTGGCCTCTAAATAGAATTTTAGAGCACGGACTACGTCCAAATTGTGTAACAAACGTTCCTTCTTTGAAACTGGATCCGGGCACAAAGAAGGTACAACTATCTCCTGGTTAATATTCTTGTTGGAAACAACTTTCGGAAGAAAACCAGGCTTAGTACGCAAAACCACCTTATCTGCATGGAACACCAGATAGGGCGGAAAACACTGCAGAGCAGATAACTCTGAAACTCTTCTAGCAGAAGAAATTGCAACCAAAAACAAAACTTTCCAAGATAATAACTTAATATCTACGGAATGTAAGGGTTCAAACGGAACCCCTTGAAGAACTGAAAGAACTAGATCGAGACTCCAGGGAGGAGTCAAAGGTCTGTAAACAGGCTTGATTCTAACCAGAGCCTGAACAAACGCATGAACGTCTGGCACAGCTGCCAGCCTTTTGTGAAGTAAAACAGATAACGCAGAAATCTGTCCCTTCAGAGAACTTGCAGATAATCCCTTCTCCAAACCCTCTTGTAGAAAGGATAAAATCCTAGGAATTTTTATCTTGTTCCATGGGAATCCTTTAGATTCACACCAATAGATATATTTTTTCCATATCTTATGGTAAATCTTTCTAGTTACAGGCTTTCTAGCCTGAATAAGAGTATCTATTACAGAATCTGAAAACCCACGCTTTGATAAAATCAAGCGTTCAATCTCCAAGCAGTCAGTTGGAGAGAAACCAGATTCGGATGTTCGAATGAACCTTGAACAAGAAGGTCCTGTCTCAAAGGTAGCTTCCATGGTGGAGCCGATGACATATTCACCAGGTCTGCATACCAAGTCCTGCGTGGCCACGCAGGAGCTATCAAGATCACCGAAGCCCTCTCCTGGTTGATCCTGGCTACCAGCCTGGGAATGAGAGGAAACGGTGGGAAAACATAAGCTAGGTTGAAGGTCCAAGGTGCTACTAGTGCATCTACTAGAGTCGCCTTGGGATCCCTGGATCTGGACCCGTAACAAGGAACCTTGAAATTCTGGCGAGACGCCATCAGATCCATGTCTAGAATGCCCCATAATTGAGTTATTTGGGCAAAGATTTCCGGGTGGAGTTCCCACTCCCCCGGATGGAATGTCTGACGACTCAGAAAATCCGCTTCCCAATTTTCCACTCCTGGGATGTGGATTGCAGACAAGTGGCAGGAGTGATCCTCCGTCCATTGAATTATCTTGGTCACTTCCTCCATCGCCAGGGAACTCCTTGTTCCCCCCTGATGGTTGATATAAGCAACTGTCGTCATGTTGTCTGATTGAAACCTTATGAATTTGGCCTTTGCTAGATGAGGCCAAGCTTTGAGAGCATTGAATATCGCTCTCAGTTCTAGAATGTTTATCGGGAGAAGAGATTCTTCCTGAGAACATAGACCCTGAGCTTTAAGGGGTTCCCAGACCGCGCCCCAGCCCACCAGACTGGCGTCGGTCGTGACAATGACCCACTCTGGTCTGCGGAAGCTCATTCCCTGTGACAGATTGTCCAGGATTAGCCACCAACGGAGTGAATCTCTGGTCCTTTGATCTACTTGAATCGTCGGAGACAAGTCTGTATAATCCCCATTCCACTGTCTGAGCATGCACAGTTGTAATGGTCTAAGATGAATTCGTGCAAAAGGAACTATGTCCATTGCTGCAACCATCAATCCTATTACTTCCATGCACTGTGCTATGGAAGGACGAAGAACAGAATGAAGAACTTGACAAGAGCTTAGAAGTTTTGATTTTCTGACCTCTGTCAGAAAAATTCTCATTTCTAAGGAGTCTATTATTGTTCCCAAGAAGGGAACTCTTGTTGACGGGGAAAGAGAACTTTTTTCTATGTTTACTTTCCATCCGTGAGATCTGAGAAAGGCTAGGACGATGTCCGTATGAGCCTTTGCCTTTGACAGAGACGACGCTTGAATCAGGATGTCGTCCAAGTACGGTACTACTGCAATGCCCCTTGGTCTTAGAACCGCCAGAAGGGACCCTAGTACCTTTGTGAAAATTCTCGGAGCAGTGGCTAACCCGAATGGAAGTGCCACAAACTGGAAATGCTTGTCCAGAAAAGCGAACCTTAGGAACTGATGATGTTCCTTGTGGATAGGAATATGGAGGTACGCATCCTTTAAATCCACCGTGGTCATGAATTGACCTTCCTGGATGGTAGGAAGGATCGTTCGAATGGTTTCCATTTTGAACGATGGAACCCTGAGAAATTTGTTTAGGATCTTGAGATCTAGAATTGGTCTGAACGTTCCCTCTTTTTTGGGAACTATGAACAGGTTGGAGTAAAACCCCATCCCTTGTTCTCTTATTGGAACTGGATGAATTACTCCCATCCTTAACAGGTCTTCTACACAATGTAAGAATGCCTGTCTTTTTATTTGGTTTGAAGATAATTGAGACCTGTGGAACCTTCCCCTTGGGGGTAGTTCCTTGAATTCCAGGAGATAACCTTGAGAAACTATTTCTAGTGCCCAAGGATCCTGAACATCTCTTGCCCAGGCCTGAGCAAAGAGAGAAAGTCTGCCCCCCACCAGATCCGGTCCCGGATCGGGGGCCATCCCTTCATGCTGTTTTGGTAGCAGTGGCAGGCTTCTTGGCCTGCTTACCCTTGTTCCAGCCTTGCATCGGTCTCCAGGCTGGTTTGGGTTGAGAAGTATTACCCTCTTGCTTAGAGGATGTAGAAGTAGAGGTTGGTCCGTTTCTGCGAAAGGGACGAAAATTAGGCTTATTTCTAGCCTTAAAAGACCTATCTTGAGGAAGGGCGTGGCCCTTTCCTCCGGTGATGTCTGAAATAATCTCTTTCAAATCAGGCCCAAACAGTGTTTTGCCCTTGAAAGGGATGTTAAGTAATTTTGTCTTGGAAGATACATCCGCTGACCAAGACTTCAGCCAGAGCGCTCTGCGCGCCACGATAGCAAACCCTGAATTTTTCGCCGCTAATCTCGCTAATTGCAAAGCGGCATCTAGAATAAAAGAGTTAACCAGTTTAAGTGCATGAACTCTGTCCATAATCTCCTCATACGAAGATTCTTTATCGAGCGACTTTTCTAGTTCTTCGAACCAGAAACACGCTGCCATAGTGACAGGAACAATGCATGAAATTGGTTGAAGAAGGTAACCTTGCTGAACAAACATTTTTTTAAGCAAACCCTCTAATTTTTTATCCATAGGATCTTTAAAAGCACAACTATCTTCTATGGGAATGGTAGTGCGTTTGTTTAGAGTAGAGACCGCCCCCTCGACCTTAGGGACTGTCTGCCATAAGTCCTTTCTGGGGTCGACTATAGGAAATAATTTCTTAAATATAGGGGGAGGCACAAAAGGTATGCCGGGCCTTTCCCATTCCTTGTTTACTATATCCGCCACCCGCTTGGGTATAGGAAAAACATCGGGGGGCACCGGAACCTCTAGGAACTTATCCATCTTACATAATTTCTCTGGAATGACCAAACTGTCACAATCATCCAGAGTAGATAATACCTCCTTAAGCAGTGCGCGGAGATGTTCTAATTTAAATTTAAATGTTACAACATCAGGTTCAGCTTGTTGAGAAATTTTCCCTGAATCTGAAATTTCTCCCTCAGACAAAACCTCCCTCCTTGCCCCTTCAGATTGGTGTGAGGGTATGTCAGAAGCGTTATCATCAGCGTCCTCTTGCTCTTCAGTGTTTAAAACAGAGCAATCGCGCTTTCTTTGATAAGTAGGCATTTTAGATAAAATATTTGCAATAGAATTATCCATAACAGCCGTTAATTGTTGCATAGTAATAAGTATTGGCGCACTAGATGTACTAGGGGCCTCTAGTGTGGGCAAAACTGGTGTAGACACAGAAGGGGGTGATGCAGTACCATGCTTACTCCCCCCTCATCTGAAGAATCATCTTGGGCACTATTATTATCTGTGGCATCATTGTCCCTACTTTGTTTGGACACCATGTCACAATTATCACATATATTTAAATGGGGAGACACATTGGCTTTCATACATATAGAACATCGTTTATCTGATGGTTCAGACATGTTAAACAGGCTTAAACTTGTCAACAAAGCACAAAAAACGTTTTCAAATAAAACCGTTACTGTCACTTTAAATTTTAAACAGAACACACTTTATTACTGAATATACGAAAAAGTATGAAGCAATTGTTCAAAATTCACCAAAATTTCACCACGGTGTCTTAAAGCCTTAAAAGTATTGCACACCAAATTTGAAAGCTTTAACCCTTAAAATAACGGAACCGGAGCCGTTTTTACATTTAACCCCTATACAGTCCCAGGAATCTGCTTTGCTGAGACCCAACCAAGCCCAGAGGGGAATACGATACCAAATGACGCCTTCTATAAGCTTTTTCAGTGGATCTTAGCTCCTCACACATGCATCTGCATGCCTTGCCTTCCAAAAACAACTGCGCATTAGTGGCGCGAAAATGAGGCTCTGCCTATGACTAGAGAAGGCCCCCATCTGAAAAAGGTGTCCATACAGTGCCTGCCGTTTTTTAACAACAATCCCCAAGATTATAATAACTATAAAGCGCTATAATCTGTCAAATATGCTTAGCAAGTAATCGTTTTAGCCCAGAAAAATGTCTACCAGTTTTTTAAGCCCTTATAAAGCCTTTATTCTTATACTTAATCTAAGAAAATGGCTTACCGGTCCCCATAGGGAAAATGACAGCCTTCCAGCATTACCAAGTCGTGTTAGAAATGTGGCCATCATACCTCAGGCAGAAAAGTCTGCCAACTGCTTCCCCCAACTGAAGTTACTTCATCTCAACAGTCCTGTGTGGAAACAGCAATCGATTTTAGTAACGTTTGCTAAAATCATCTTCCTCTCACAAACAGAAATCTTCTTCTCTTTTCTGTTTCAGAGTAAATAGTACATACCAGCACTATTTTAAAATAACAAACACTTGATTGAAGAATAAAAACTACATTTAAACACCAAAAAACTCTTAGCCATCTCCGTGGAGATGTTGCCTGTGCAACGGCAAAGAGAATGACTGGGGTAGGCGGAGCCTAGGAGGGATCATATGACCAGCTTTGCTGGGCTCTTTGCCATTTCCTGTTGGGGAGGAGAATATCCCACAAGTAAGGATGACGCCGTGGACCGGACACACCTATGTTGGAGAAAAGACTATACTCCAGGTAAGAAAAATAATTTTCCTAAATATGTTTTTTCCCAAATATGAAACGGATAGTCTGCAAAAGGAAATATACATAAACCCGACGCATGGCAAATATAAGTGCAATACATATATTGAGAACTTTATATTAATACATAAAGTGCCAAACCATAGCTGAGAGTGTCTTAAGTAATGACAACATACTTACCGAAAGACACCCATCCACATATAGCAGAGAGCCAAACCAGTACTGAAATGGTTATCAGTAGAGGTAATGGAATATGAGAGTATATAGTCGATCTGAAAAAACATAATTTATGCTTACCTGATAAATTTATTTCTCTTGTAATGTAGCTAGTCCACGGATTCATCCTTACTTGTGGGATATTCTCCTTCCCTACAGGAAGTGGCAAAGAGAGCACCCACAGCAAAGCTGTCTATATAGCTCCTCCCTTAGCTCCACCCCCCAGACATTCGACCGAAGGCTAGGAAGAAAAAGGGGAAACTATAGGGTGCAGTGGTGACTGAAAGTTTTAAAATAAAAATATATATGCCTGTCTTAAAAAACAGGGCGGACCGTGGACTCGATACATAACAAGAGAAATAAATGTATCAGGTAAACATAAATTATGTTTTCTCTTGTAAGATGTATCGAGTCCACGGATTCATCCTTACTTGTGGGATACCAATACCAAAGCATTAGGACACGGATGAAGGGAGGGACAAGACAGGGACCTTAAACGGAAGGCACCACTGCTTGTAGAACCTTTCTTCCAAAAATGGCCTCCGAAGAAGCAAAAGTATCAAATTTGTAAAATTTGTAAAAAGTATGAAGCGAAGACCAAGTCGCCACCTTACAAATCTGTTCAACAGAAGCCTCATTTTTAAAAGCCCATATGGAAGCCACAGCTCTAGTAGAATGAGCAGTAATTCTTTCAGGAGGCTGCTGTCCAGCAATCTCATAGGCCAAACGGATGATGCTTTTCAGCCAAAAGGAAAGAGAGATAGCCGTAGCCCTTTGACTTCTCCTTTTACCAGAATAAACAACAAACAATGAAGATGTTTGACGAAAATCTTTAGTTGCTTGTAAGTAGAACCTTAAAGCACGAACCACATCAAGATTGTGTAACAGACGTTCCTTCTTTGATGAAGGATTAGGACACAGAGAAGGAACAACAATCTCTTGATTGATATTCTTATTAGAAACAACCTTAGGAAGAAACCCAGGTTTGGTACGCAAAACCACCTTATCTGCATGGAAAACAATGTAAGGGGAATCACATTGTAAAGCAGATAGCTCAGAAACTCTTCGAGCCGAAGAGATAGCTACTAAAAACAAAACTTTCCAAGATAGAAGCTTAATATCTATGGAATGCATATGTTCAAACGAAACCCCTTGAAGGACTAAGTTTAGGCTCCAAGGTGGAGCAACAGGCTTAAATACAGGCTTAATTCTGACCAAAGCCTGAATAAATGCTTGACCGTCTGGGACATCTGCCAGACGTTTGTGTAGTAGAATAGACAAAGCAGATATTTGCTCTTTTAGGGAACTAGCTGATAATCCCATCTCCAAACCTTCTTGGAGAAAAGACAATATTCTAGGAATCCTAATCTTACTCCACGAGTAACCTTTGGATTCACACCAATAAAGATATTTGCGCCAAATCTTATGATAGATCTTCCTGGTGACAGGCTTTCTAGCCTGAATCAGGGTATCAATGACCGACTCAGAGAAACCACACTTTCATAGAATCAGGCGTTCAATCTCCAAGCAGTCAGGCGCAGAGAAATTAGATTTGGATGCGTGAACGGACCTTGGATTAGAAGGTCCCGCCTCATTGGCAGAGTCCACGGTGGAACCGAGGACATGTCCACTAGGTCTGCATACCAAGTCCTGCGTGGCCACGCAGGTGCTATCAGAATAACTGAAGCTCTCTCCTGCTTGATTCTGGCAACCAGACGTGGGAGGAGAGGAAACGGTGGAAATACATAGGCTAGATTGAAGGACCAAGGCACTGCTAGAGCATCTATCAGTACCGCCTTGGGATCCCGGAACCTGGACCCGTAACGAGGAAGTTTGGCATTCTGACGGGACGTCGTCAGATCCAATTCTGGTGTGCCCCATAGCTGAATCAACTGGGCAAATACCTCCGGACGGAGTTCCCACTCCCACGGTTGAAAAGTCTGACGACTTAGGAAATCCGCCTCCCAGTTCTCTACTATTGGGATGTGGATTGCTGAGATATGGCAAGAGTGATCCTCTGCCCATTGGATTATTTTGGTTACCTCCATCATTGCTAGAGAACTCCTTGTTCCTCCTTGATGATCGATATAAGCTACAGTCGTGATGTTGTCCGACCGAAACCTGATGAATTTGAATATCGCTCTCAGTTCTAGAATGTTTATCGGAAGAAGAGATTCCTCCCGAGACCATAAGCCCTGTGCTTTCAGGGAGTTCCAGACTGCACCCCAGCCTAGCAGGCTGGCATCTGTTGTTACAATGAGCCACTCTGGCCTGCAGAAGCACATTCCCTGAGACAGGTGGTCCTGAGACAACCACCAGAGAAGAGAATCTCTGGTCTTCTGGTCCAGATGCAGTTGAGGAGATAATTCTGCATAATCCCCATTCCACTGTTTGAACATGCATAGTTGCAGTGGTTTGAGGTGTAGGCGGGCAAAAGGAACTATGTCCATTGCCGCTACCATGAGTCCGATTACCTCCATACAATGAGCCACTGATGGCTGAGGAATGGAATGAAGAGCTCGGCAAGTGGTTAAGAGTTTTGATTTTCTGACCTCCGTCAGAAAATTTTTCATTTCTACCAAATCTATCAGAGTCCCTAGAAAGGAAACTCTTGTAAGAGGGAAGAGAGAACTCTTTTTTATGTTCACCTTCCACCCGTGAGATCTCAGAAAAGCCAACAAAATGTCCGTGTGAGACTTGGCTAGCTGGAAAGTCGACGCCTGAATTAAGATGTCGCCTAGATAAGGTGCCACTGCTATGCCCCGTGGTCGTAGAACCGCCAGAAGGGACCCTAGCACCTTTGTGAAACTTCTGGGAGCCGTGGCCAACCCGAAGGGAAGGACCACAAACTGGTAATGCCTGTCTAGAAAGGCGAATCTGAGAAATTGATGATGATTTCTGTGAATAGGGATGTGTAGATACGCATCCTTTAAGTCCACGATAGTCATATATTGACCCTCCTGGATCAGAGGTAGAATAGTCCGAATAGTCTCCATCTTGAATGATGGAACTTTGAGGAACTTGTTTAGAATTTTGAGATCCAAGATTGGTCTGAAAGTTCCCTCTTTTTTGGGAACCACAAACAGGTTTGAGTAAAACCCTAGCCTCTGTTCCTCTTTTGGGACTGGGTGGATCACCCCCATGGTAAGTAGGTCTTCTACACAGCGTAAGAACGCCTCTCTCTTTGTCTGGTTTACAGACAATCGAGAAATGTGAAATCTCCCCCTTGGAAGGGAGTCTTTGAATTCCAGAAGATATCCCTGGGACACAATTTCTAAAGCCCAGGGATCGTGAACATCTCTTGCCCAAGCCTGAGCGAAGAGAGAGAGTCTTCCCCCTACTAGATCCGATCCCGGATTGGGGGCTACCCCTTCATGCCGTCTTAGAGGCAGCTGCAGGCTTCTTGGTCTGTTTACCCTTGTTCCAAGCCTGGTTAGGTCTCCAGACTGACTTGGATTGGGCAAAATTCCCCTCTTGCTTTGCAGCAGAGGAAGCTGAAGCGGGACCACTCTTAAAGTTCCGAAAGTAACGAAAATTATTTTGTTTGGTCCTCATCTTATTTAATCTATCCTGAGGGAGGGCATGACCTTTCCCTCCAGTGATGTCTGAAATAATCTCTTTCAGTTCAGGCCTGAATAGGGTCTTTCCTTTGAAAGGGATGTTCAAAAGTTTAGATTTAGATGACACATCAGCAGACCAGGACTTAAGCCATAACGCCCTGCGTGCTAAAATGGCAAAACCTGAATTCTTTGCCGCTAATTTAGCCACTTGAAATGCGGCATCTGTAATTAAAGAATTAGCCAACTTAAGGGCCTTAATTCTGTCCATAATCTCCTCTAATGGAGTCTCCATCTGAAGAGCCTCTTCTAGAGCCTCAAACCAGAAAGCAGCTGCAGTAGTTACAGGAACAATGCACGCAATAGGTTGGAGAGAAAAACCCTGATGAACAAAAATTTTCTTCAGGAGACCCTCTAATTTTTTATCCATAGGATCTTTGAAAGCACAACTGTCTTCGATAGGTATAGTTGTACGCTTAGACAGAGTAGAAATAGCTCCCTCCACCTTAGGAACTGTCTGCCATGAGTCCCGCATGGTGTCAGATATGGGAAACATTTTCTTAAAAACAGGAGGGGGAGTGAACGGAATACCTGGTCTATCCCATTCCTTAGTAATAATATTCACAATCCTCTTAGGGACTGGAAAAACATCAGTGTAAACAGGAACCTCTAAGTATTTATCAATTTTACACAATTTCTCTGGAACCACTATAGGGTCACAATCATCTAGATTCGCCAATACCTCCCTGAGTAATAAGCGGAGGTGTTCAAGCTTAAATTTAAAGGCCGTCATATCAGAATCTGTCTGAGGAAGCATTTTTCCTGAATCAGAAATTTCTCCCTAAGATAACAAATCCCTCACCCCTACTTCAGAGCATTGTGAGGGCATATCAGATACGGCTACTAAAGCGTCAGACGGCTCAGCATTTTTCCTAAACCCAGAGCTGTCCCGCTTTCCTTGTAAACCAGGCAGTTTAGATAAAACCTCTGTGAGGGTTGTATTCATAACTGTAGCCATGTCTTGTAAAGTAAAAGAATGTGACGCACTAGAGGTACTTGGCGTCAATTGTGCGGGCGTTACTGGTTGTGACACTTGGGGAAAGCTAGATGGCGAACCCTCATTTACTTCTGACTGAGAATCATCTATTGCTCTATTTTTAAGTGCTAATATATGTTCTTTATAGTTTATAGACATATCAGTACAATTGGGACACATTCTAAGAGGGGGTTCCACAATGGCTTCCAAACATATTGAACAAGGATTTTCCTTGGTGTCAGACATGTTAAACAGGCTAGTAATGTAACACGCAAGCTTGGAAAACACTGTAATCAAAGTAAATAACACTTAGAATTAAAACGGTACTGTGCCTTTAAGAGAAAAAAAAGCTGCACAAATTCTGCAAAACAGTGTAAAAAAGCAGTAAACTTAACGAAATTTTTACAGTAGCATCATAAAGCCTTAGTAACTTTGCACAGTTATGCAAATAAACAATTAACCCCTTAATGGCAAAACTGGATTGAAAAAACGTCAAAACCGGTAAAAAGGACTTTCAGCACCTTGCCACAGCTCTGCTGTGGCTCCTACCTGCCCTTCAGAACGATTTGTGGGGAAAAAACTTCTTTTACAGCCCTCAAACACAGCAGGAACCTCTGGAGAAGCAGTTAGATGTCTCTGAGGAAAAGAAACTGCGCAACTGAGGCGCGAAAATAGGCCCCTCCCACCTCACTCGATGTTTTGAGGCCTATCAGAAAAACACCAGAGTGTCTCTTAATTAACAATGTGGGTTAAAAAATCCAAAAACAAGCCACAATGACCCCTTTAGTCCCTTCAAAAAAAACGTTATAATAGAATCATTTACTGAATAAACAAAAACGTTTTTTCCTAACAGTGTCACCAGTAACTAAAAAACCCTTCATGCAAGCTGAAATTCCTATCCAAGTGTCTGAATACAGCTTACCCTTCCCTCATGGGAATATTGCCAGCCTTTTCTAGAATTAACACAGTCTGTCTAGAAAAATATAGACTGAACATACCTCATATGCAGCTTAGCATGCAAACCGTTCCCCCAACTGAAATTTTCCTGTACTCTTCAGGCCTTGTGAGAACAGCAGTGGATCTTAGTTACAAAGCGCTAAGATCATCATCCTCCTTGCAGAAATCTTCATCCCTTTTCTGCTAGAGTAAATAGTACACACCAGTACCATTTAAAATAACAAACTTTTGCTTGAGAAATAAAAAACTAACATCTTTGTCACCACACTCGCTCTGCCCTTCCTAGTACTTAGAGTAGGCAAAGAAAATGACTGGGGGTGGAGCTAAGGGAGGAGCTATATAGACAGCTCTGCTGTGGGTGCTCTCTTTGCCACTTCCTGTAGGGAAGGAGAATATCCCACAAGTAAGGATGAATCCGTGGACTCGATTACAAAAGAAAGGGAGGTAGGAGATGAATCTCTACCACCGATAACAGAGAACCTATGAAAAAACATAATTTATGCTTACCTGATAAATTTATTTCTCTTGTAGTGTGTTCAGTCCACGGGTCATCCATTACTTATGGGATATATTCTCCTTCCCAACAGGAAGTTGCAAGAGGATCACCCAAGCAGAGCTGCTATATAGCTCCTCCCCTCACATGTCATATCCAGTCATTCGACCGAAACAAGACGAGAAAGGAGAAACTATAGGGTGCAGTGGTGACTGGAGTTATAATTTAAAATTTAGAACCTGCCTCAAAAAAGACAGGGCGGGCCGTGGACTGAACACACTACAAGAGAAATAAATTTATCAGGTAAGCATAAATTATGTTTTCTCTTGTTAAGTGTGTTCAGTCCACGGGTCATCCATTACTTATGGGATACCAATACCAAAGCTAAAGTACACGGATGATGGGAGGGACAAGGCAGGAACTTTAAACAGAAGGAACCACTGCTTGTAGAACCTTTCTCCCAAAAACAGCTTCTGAAGAAGCAAAAGTATCAAATTTGTAAAATTTGGAAAAAGTATGAAGTGAAGACCAAGTTGCAGCCTTGCAAATCTGTTCAACAGAGGCCTCATTCTTAAAGGCCCAAGTGGAAGCCACAGCTCTAGTGGAATGAGCTGTAATTCGTTCAGGAAGCTGCTGTCCAGCAGTCTCATAGGCTAAACGTTTTATGCTACTAAGCCAAAAAGAGAGAGAGAGGTAGCCGAAGCCTTTTGACCTCTCCTCTGTCCAGAGTAAACGACAAACAGAGAAGAAGTTTGCCGAAAATCTTTAGTTGCCTGTAAGTAGAAATCAGGGCACAGACCACGTCTAGATAATGCAAAAGACGTTTCTTCTTTGAAGAAGGATTAGGACATAATGATGGAACAACAATCTCTTGATTGATATTCCTGTTAGAAACAACCTTAGGTAAAAACCCAGGTTTAGTACGCAGGACTACCTTGTCTGAATGAAAGATCAGATAAGGGGAATCACAATGTAAGGCAGATAACTCAGAGACTCTTCGAGCCGAGGAAATAGCCATCAAAAACAGAACTTTCCAAGATAAAAGTTTAATATCAATGGAATGAAGGGGTTCAAACGGAACACCCTGAAGAACTTTAAGAACCAAGTTTAAGCTCCAAGGAGGAGCAACAGTTTTAAACACAGGCTTAATTCTAGCCAAAGCCTGACAAAAGGCCTGGATGTCTGGATTCTCTGCCAGACGCTTGTGTAAAAGAATAGACAGAGCAGAAATCTGTCCCTTTAGTGAACTAGCGGATAAGCCCTTTTCTAAACCCTCTTGTAGAAAGGACAATATCCTAGGAATCCTAACCTTACTCCATGAGTAACTCTTGGATTCACACCAATATAAATATTTACTCCATATCTTATGGTAAATTTTTCTGGTAACAGGTTTCCGAGCCTGTATTAATGTATCAATAACCGAATCCGAAAACCCACGCTTTGATAGAATCAAGCGTTCAATTTCCAAGCAGTCAGCCTCAGAGAAATTAGGTTTGGATGGTTGAAAGGACCCTGAATTAGAAGGTCCTGCCTCAGGGGTAGAGACCATGGTGGACAGGACGACATGTCCACTAGGTCTGCATACCAGGTCCTGCGTGGCCACGCAGGCG
Organism: Bombina bombina; assembly: GCF_027579735.1. Taxonomy (NCBI): domain Eukaryota; kingdom Metazoa; phylum Chordata; class Amphibia; order Anura; family Bombinatoridae; genus Bombina; species Bombina bombina. The sequence goes on from NC_069500.1 coordinate 1,031,701,676, forward strand.
CTATCAGAATCACTGATGCTCTCTCCTGTTTGATCCTGGCAATCAGTCGAGGTAGCAACGGAAAAGGTGGAAACACATAAGCTATGTTGAAAACCCAAGGGGCTGCTAGTGCATCTACCAGCACCGCTCCCGGGTCCCTGGACCTGGATCCGTAACAAGGAAGCTTGGCGTTCTGGCGAGATGCCATGAGATCCAGATCCGGTTTGCCCCAACGACGAATCAGTTGAGCAAATACCTCCGGGTGAAGTTCCCACTCCCTCGGATGAAAAGTCTGGCGACTTAGAAAATCCGCCTCCCAGTTCTCCACGCCTGGGATGTAGATCGCTGACAGGTGGCAAGAGTGAGACTCTGCCCAGCGAATTATCTTCGAGACTTCCACCATCGCTAGGGAACTCCTGGTTCCCCCTTGATGATTGATGTAAGCCACAGTTGTGATGTTGTCCGACTGAAATCTGATGAACCTCAGTGTTGCTAACTGAGGCCAAGCTAGAAGAGCATTGAATATTGCTCTTAATTCTAGAATGTTTATTGGGAGGAGTTTCTCCTCCTGAGTCCACGATCCCTGAGCCTTCAGGGAGTTCCAGACTGCTCCCCAGCCTAGTAGGCTAGCATCTGTTGTTACAATCGTCCAATCAGGTCTGCGAAAGGTCATTCTTTCGGACAGATGAACCCGTGACAACCACCAGAGAAGAGAATCTCTGGTCTCCTGGTCCAGATTTAGCAAAGGGGACAGATCTGAGTAAACCCCGTTCCACTGACTTAGCATGCATAGTTGCAGCGGTCTGAGATGCAGGCGCGCAAATGGCACTATGTCCATTGCCGCGACCATTAAGCCGATTACTTCCATGCACTGAGCTACTGATGGGCTTGGAATGGAGTGAAGGACACGGCAAGCATTGAGAATCTGATAACCTGGACTCCGTCAGGTAAATCTTCATCTCTACAGAATCTATAAGAGTCCCTAGAAAAGGAACCCTTGTGAGTGGTAACAGAGAACTCTTTTCCACATTCACTTTCCACCCATGCGACCTCAGAAATGCTAGAACTATCTCTGTATGAGACTTTGCATTTTGAAAACTTGACGCTTGTATCAGAATGTCGTCTAGGTACGGAGCCACCGCTATGCCTCGTGGTCTTAGTACCGCCAGAAGTGAGCCCAGAACCTTTGTAAAAATTCTCGGGGCCGTAGCTAACCCGAAGGGAAGAGCTACAAACTGGTAGGTACCGATAATGATCTTTGTGAATCGGTATGTGAAGGTAGGCATAATTTAAGTCCACTGTGGTCATATATTGACCCTCTTGGATCATGGGTAGGATGGTCCGAATGGTTTCCATCTTGTACGACGGAACCCTTAGGAATTTGTTTAAGATTTTTAAGTCTAAGATTGGTCTGAAGGTTCCCTCTTTTTTGGGAACCACAAACAGATTTGAGTAAAACCCTTGCCCTTGTTCCGTTCGCGGAACTGGGTGGATCACTCCCATCACTAAGAGGTCTTGTACACATTGTAGAAATGCCTCTTTCTTTACTAGGTTTGTTGATAACCTTGACAGATGAAACCTCCCTTGTGGAGGAGAAGTTATGAAATCCAGAAGGTATCCCTGAGATATAATCTCCAACGTCCAGGGATCCTGTACATCTCTTGCCCAAGCCTGGGCGAAGAGAGAAAGTCTGCCCCCCACTAAATCCGTCTCCGGAAAGGGGGCCCTGTCTTCATGCTGTCTTAGGGGCGGAAGTAGGCTTTCTGGCCTGCTTGCCCTTGTTCCATGACTGGTTGCCTTTCCAACCCTGTTTGTAACGAGCAGTAGTTCCTTCCTGTTTTGGAGCGGAGGAAGTTGATGCTGCTCCTGCCTTGAAATTACGAAAGGCATGAAAATTAGACTGTTTGGCCTTTGATTTGGCCCTGTCCTGAGGAAGGGTGTGGCCCTTACCTCCAGTAATGTCAGCAATAATTTCCTTCAAGCCGGGCCCGAATAAGGTCTGCCCTTTGAAAGGAATGTTCAGTAGTTTAGACTTAGAAGTTACATCTGCTGACCAGGATTTAAGCCATAGCGCTCTGCGCGCCTGTATGGCGAATCCGGAATTCTTAGCCGTAAGTTTGGTTAAATGCACTACGGCATCCGAAACAAACGCATTAGCCAGCTTAAGTGTTCTAACTTTGCTCAAAGTCTCATACAATGGTGCTGTGCGAATCGCCTCTTCCAGAGACTCAAACCAGAATGCCGCTGCAGCAGTGACAGGCGCAATGCATGCAAGAGGCTGTAATATAAAACCTTGTTGAACAAACATTTTCTTAAGGTAACCCTCTAATTTTTTATCCATTGGATCTGAGAAAGCACAGCTATCCTCCACCGGGATAGTGGTACGCTTGGCTAAAGTAGAAACTGCTCCCTCCACCTTAGGGACCGTCTGCCATAAGTCTCGTGTGGTGGCGTCTATAGGGAAAAATTTTCTAAATATCGGAGGAGGGGAAAAAGGCACACCGGGTCTATCCCACTCCTTGCTAATAATCTCTGTAAGCCTCTTTGGTATAGGAAAAACGTCAGTACACACCGGTACCGCATAGTATTTATCCAGCCTACATAATTTCTCTGGGACTGCCACCGTGTCACAATCATTCAGAGCCGCTAACACCTCCCCTAGCAACACGCGGAGGTTCTCAAGCTTAAATTTAAAATTTGAAATTTCTGAATCCGGTCTCCCCGAATCAGAACCGTCACCAACAGAATGAAGCTCTCCGTCCTCATGTTCTGCAAATTGTGACGCAGTATCAGACATGGCTCTCATGTCATCGGCGCGCTCTGTCCTTAACCCAGAGCTATCGCGCTTGCCTCTTAACTCGGGCATATTGTATAATACTTCTTTCATAACGTTAGCCATATCATGTAAAGTGATTTGTAAGGGCCTTGATGTACTTGGCGCCTCAATCTCACACACCTCCCGAGCGGGAGACGAAGGTACTGACACGTGAGGAGAGTTAGACGGCATAACTTCCCCCTCGTTGTCTGGTGATAATTTCTTTATCGGTACAGATTGACTTTTATTCAAAGTAATATCAATACAATTGGTACACATATTTCTATTGGGCTCAACATCGGCTTTTGAACATAATGAACAAGCAGATTCCTCTGTATCAGACATGTTTAAACAGACTAGCAATGAAGCTAGCAAGCTTGGAATTACTTTCAATAAAATTACAAGCAATATAAAAAAACGCTGCAGCGCTTTTAACAAACACAGTTGAATAACAAAGAACTAATTTAGTATTAGTCAACAATTCTTAACGGTAAATGAATTAATTAGCAGAGGATTGCACCCATTAGCAAAAGGATGATTAACCCCTCAATACCCAAAAAACGGATATCATTAGATTCAACGCTTTTATCACAGTCAAACACACTGTCACAGGTCTGCTGTGACTGATTACCTCCCTCAAAAACGAATTTTGAAGACCCCTGAGCTCTCTAGAGACGTCCTGGATCAAGGAGGAAGAAGCAGGAAGACTGTGCTAGAATTTTAACTTTGCAACAAGGCGCTAAAAAGAAAAGGTCCCTCCCACTCATATTACAACAGTGGGAGACCTGATATAACGGTTTCTATGCAGAAAAATACGTTAGCCATGTGGAAAAAAATCATGCCCAAAAAGGATTTATCACCAAAGTACCTCACAAAACGAATAACATGCCAGTAAACATTTTAAAACAAAATTTTTCAATGTCATGCAAAGTTATCAGTAAGCCTGCTACCAGTCGCTTCTACTGCAGATAAGGCTTAAGCATTATTTCAGTATTAACAGTATTTTCTCAGTCAAATTCTAGTCCCTAGAAAATAACTCAACTGCGCATACATTTATCAGCCTGATACCAGTCGCTACTACTGCATTTAAGGCTGTACTTACATCACATGGGTAACAGCAGTGTTTTCTTAGTCAATTCCATTCCCAGAAAATATTGTACTGCACATACCTCATTTGCGGGGGACCCCGCATGCTATTCCCCTTTTCTGAAGTTACCCTACTCCTCAGAATGTCGAGAACAGCCAGTGGATCTTAGTTACGCCTGCTAAGATCACAGAAAACGCAGGCAGATTCTTCTTCCAAATACTGCCTGAGATAGAAAAAACAGCACACTCCGGTGCCATTTAAAATAACAAACTTTTGATTGAAGAATAATTAAGTAAAAACTCCAACTCCTCTCGCGACCTCCTTCTTTGTTGAGGGTTGCAAGAGAATGACTGGATATGACATGTGAGGGGAGGAGCTATATAGCAGCTCTGCTTGGGTGATCCTCTTGCAACTTCCTGTTGGGAAGGAGAATATATCCCATAAGTAATGGATGACCCGTGGACTGAACACACTTAACAAGAGAAAGATTTCCTGCAAGGAAAACCATAGAATTCGATAGGCGATACTCTCTTCACATCCCTCTGACATCCACTGAGAAATTAAATTCACACAATAACTATGGTTTTATAAAAAAACTGAAATCAAAAGCAGTAGAATCAAACTGAAACAGCTGCGTAAAGATCTTTTTCTACCAAAGACTAATTCAGAAGAAGCAAATACATCAAAATGGTAAAAACAATAAAAGTATGCAAAGAAGACCAAATTAATGATTTGCAAATTTGATCAACCTAAAAAGCCCAAGAAATGGCAATTGAACTTAGTAGAATGAGCTGTAAATCTTTGAGGCGGAGCCTGCCCTGCCTCAAAATAAGCCTTGAAAAACAAACGCTTTAATCAGGATGCCAAAGAAAAGGCAGAGGCTTCCTAACCTTTTCTGGAACTAGAAAAAAAACAGCAAATCAACTAGAATTCTTCTGAAATCCTAGTAACCTCGATATAGAATTATAAAATTCTTACTATATCCAAAGGATGTAAAGAACTCTCAAAGAATGCTTTAGGAATAGGACACAAAGGAGGAACAAGAATATCTCTACTAATATTGTTCAGATTCACAACCTTGGGAAAAAAAGAAGTCCACAAAACAACTTATCTAGATAAAAAAATTCAAAAAAGGAGACAGACAAGACAGAGCAGACAAATCAGAAACGCTTGTAGCAGAAGACCTGGCCACCAGGAGGAGGCAAAGACCCACCAGCCAAAGGCTTAAATACTCAGCCCACTTCCCCTATCCCCCAGTCATTCAGCTGAGGAACAAGGAACAGTGGAAGCATCATCAAGGTGAAAAGGTGCCAGAAGATACAACAACAACAACAACAACACCTCCAAAAACTTAAGGGGGGCTGTGGACTCTTTCCAATGGAAGAAAAGGAAATTATCAGGTAATCATAATTTTAATGGAAGAGTGTCCACAGCCGCATTCATTACTTATGGGAAATTTATACCCAAGCCAAAGAGGACACAGAATGGAAATACGGGAGGGTAAGAGGTAGACCAATGAAGGCACCTACCAAAAAACAAATTCCCAGAAAACAAAATCCTGTTTCGTCTGAAAACCGGGAACAACATTATTGAAAGAAAAAACAAAAAAACGACCCCGGGGATGCAAAGTCACCGACAGTCCAAAGGACCTGAAGAAAATAACCAAGATCCGCTCGCTAGGCTCCCTGGACATAAAAGAGAAAAATGACCATAGAGAAACAAAGGATCCTAAGGACCGGCGTATGCATAAACCGTTACACAGCGTGGACGAGCAGCAACCACCGATCCGGATAGTGAAGGGAAAATCCCTTACAGCAGCCAAGACCCACCCCCAGGCCACAATAGACTGAGGATGCCTCACAAGCAAGGATAAACTTCCGCAGCCGAAGAAGATTGAGAGAAAGACGATCATGCTAAAGGCGTGAGAGGAAGCACAGCCGCTACCTGAAGAAACACAAAACATCAAGCTCCTTCGCAACCTAGATGGTGTAGATCAACACACCAGGCCGCAGAGCAGCCGAAACTCAGAGAACCAATCCTCTCGACAACAGAGGAATCCCTAAGGATCCTCCTTCTCCAGAGGGAGTAAAGAAACTCTGCTAACAGACCCTTAAAGCTTGTTAGCAACCAAGGTGCAATAGCATCAGCAGAGTCAAACTGCAAACCCACCACTCGCTAGGTAGCGAAGCTAACCAACAGGCTCTTACAGCTGACATAAAGCCCCACCCCCGCACGAGGAGAGAAAACAACCAGGCATGCATTGGAGAAAAAAAGACCAGAACCCAGGGATAATTCCCACAAACTGGAGAACACAGAATCCCAAAGGGCAAGCCCACAAGGCAACATATGAGTAGTTAAGCCATTCAGAATCGAACCTTGATCTGAAAGAGCCATAAGATGGTTAGATCTAAGTCGAGCATCTAAGATAACAAGATGAATTCCCCGAAAAAACAATTACCAACGTGACCCTTCCTTCCACGGGGAACCAGAGTCCCCCAGATGAAGAGACTGTCGGACGTGTCCCCAAGACACCTAAACCATCTACAGATGAATGCACAGGAACTGAACGCCGCAAAGAGCACAGAGGCGGCAAACCCAAAAGGCACCCCCCTCCAGGGGAGTCTGCTACAGGCCATAGGAGAAAGGTCAGACAGACCATCCAGAGCCCTACAAAAAAGGAATAAGATCTATGTGAGACAGCCTCTCAAGCCCCCACAACACCGGAAGCAAGGCAACTAACGTGCAATCATGTGCCAAGCAAAGGTCCGCAAAATGCAGAGACAAGAAAGACAAAGGTCAAACAGGCTAGAGTCCAATCCTAGACCTAATGAGGACAATAGGGAAAATAACCCCTAAGAAAGGAAGGCACAGAAGCCAGACCTCACCACAGGTACCCAATCTGCCAACAATTCCAAGCTCCCCAAGGAGAACAATGGAACCCATACTGACCCAAACCCCAAGGGGAAAACAGGGACAAGGAGAGATAGTCAGAACTTGGACTGACAGAACCCTAGACTCCCCTCCCAAACCTACGATGAGATCCAAGAAGAAGGGGTCAGATTTCACTAGTCAGAACCCGAGGCCACATGCCCCAAACTGGACCAACAAGCTGGCAGACTAACTCATTGAGGAAAAGGAAGACCTTGAAGAGCAAGCACAGGACGACACAGGATATATACTGCATTAAAACATGCATCCCGAGTCCAAGAAGAAAAACCCCGGACCAGCAGTCATGAGGCACAGGATTCAAAGGGCCGAGCTCACCTCGGTTCCTGAACCCTAAGGGGTGGCAGAAACTACAGAAACACTAGTGGAAACACCAGGAACACGAGAGTGAGCTGCAACCGAAGATTCCATTAGAGCATCAAAAGCTCCCCGAAGTGGAGGTAGGAGTAAGTAGCCACCTCAGCATAACCCGACCTATACTAGCCCCCCCGACGGTACCTAGTCTCTAGAGGAACCACCAAGGGCAGCCCAAAAGGCCAGAACCGCACACAGCAGGAAGGACTTCACCCCTCAGGCCGGAGATGCGAAGGGACGCGGTGGAACTCCACTGGCCCATGTCTCCAGAGCAGACTGACACGGCCAGCCCAAGCGCTCCTGACATCCAGACTCAAAGGTCGCAATGTAAGTGTAGTGTAAAGAAGAAAAAAAAACAAACAAAAACAAGTGAACCAGTAGGTCCCATCGTGGAAGAACTAAATCCAAGCAATCCCAGAATTCTCGTAGGGAAAAAATATAAAGTAAATAAACTGGACACAGAAAAAATAAACAAGGGCACCCTAAGGCATCTGCCCAGAAGGAACTATGTCTCAGCAGGACCTGCCAAACAGAGATCGGACCCCTCAGAAAAAGAGGGTAGGAAATCTCATAATAGACCGACCGGAGATAAAATTAACCCCATAGTCTATTCCGAAGGACCGTGCTAGAACTGAGAAGTCCCCGGACGATAAAGTAGAGGATCCCCCAACAAATCAAAAAGACATCGTAGTAGGGTCACGCAGCCGCACAATCCTATAATGAAAAGAACAACATAGGGGAACAATCACCCCCGGGGGAATATTATAGTGCCATTCACGATCTGAACTCCTAAGATAGGCAGGCAGGCACATAACTACAAGAAAACCTCGGGATCTTGCAGACGAATCAGCGCCAATAAAATAGTAAAACGAAAATGTCTCGCCATCTCCGAGGAAAACAATCCACCCTGCACGGAGGAGACATCAAAGTCAGGGTCACCTGCGAAAACAAAAGGAGTGTGCAATTGGGAAGGCGCCTCCTGAGGAACAGAGCCCCAGGAGGCCGATGGCTCAGCAGATCCAAGGTCCCCCGAGCCCAAGGGACCCGGCAAATTATGCAGGCACAAGAGAGGCAAGAGTGGTAGACTTGCGACAACGACTCATAATCTGATAAAGCAATAGTCCCGGCATCAGAATCATCCATGGCTAGGACTAATATAAAACGCCCAATATTGAAAAACAAACGACTGGCACCTGACACATAATGGCTGGGGAACTCGCCACCTCCTATGACCAGGCTTCAGCGGAGCAGACTCTACCATCGCCACTTGGTCAGGTATGCGGAAGGGGAAGAATCCCCACCCAAGCGTAAACACGCACAGTCAGCAGATGCCCCTCGAAATCCAAAAAGCACGCCACAGAAAGGTGGCAAAACTAGGCCCACATAAAAGGATATGCAAGACTACACAACAGGCATAAACCCCATAACCCGAAGATTTTTAGTCCTAGGCCGTACATTCACAAGCCCAGAAAAAACCCCACTATGCAACGCATAGAGTAATTAATGCTACGTGTCTCACCCTCAGAGCCCATACACACATACCCTATGCAGGTTGAATCACATAAGAAACATGATAAGAGACCCCTTCCCCATTCACCAAACCACCCTAAGGAGGAAATATGCCTTGATTCCAAGATCTGTACTGAAGGTACCTCAGCGAGGCCCATACTACACTGTCATAATAAATCACATTACAGACAATGTAATAAAATGAAACGATCTTACCGGATTCTACGACGTGGAACAGGAACACGGCTCTTCAAGTGTGATGAATAGTGGCAGCGCCTCTGTCATGGACTCGAGAGAAGACAGCAGGTAGCGAAGTTTGACAATGCCAAGTGCTGAAAGGAGCTGTTATAACGAGTCGGGATGGTGTCGCTCCCACTGCATCTCCGAACTTTCACCCAGGCCCTCCACGAGAGGCTAACAGGACTACTTAAAACTCCTGTCCTCATGTCGAAGGGTAGCACCATCCATAAGAGATATATTAAAATTAAATACAAGTATAACAAATGGAAAAAAATAAAAATAAAACAAACTTCTGACACTTATCTGCCAACATCCTGGGACGAAAGGCAAAGAATGACTGGGGGATAGGGGAAGTGGGAGGAGTATTTAAGCCTTTGGCTGGTAAGTCTTTGCCTCCTCCTGGTGGCCAGGTTCTTATTTCCCATAAGTAATGAATGCAGCTGTGGACTCTTTCCTATTAGGAAGAGAATAGGCTCAAAGGAAAAAGCCAGCAAAATCTTTAAACCAAATAAGACTCCAAAAAGAGAAATTAATAAACAGGCTTGATACCAACCAAAGCCTGAACAAAACAGTAAATATCAGGAAGTTTAAACAAGCTTTCTAGAAAATGCAAGGATCTTTCCAAAGAATTCTTAGGATTAGGACACAAAGAAGGAACAACAATTTCTCTATTAATGTTAGAATTCACAACTTTAGGTAGAAATTTAAATGAAGTCCGCAAAACCGCCTTATCCTGATGGAAAATCAGAAAAGGAGATTCAAATGAAAGAGCAGATCATTCGAAAACTCTTCTAGCAGAAGAGATTGCCAAAAGGAACAACACTTTCCAAGAAAGTAGTTTAATGTCCAAAGAATGCATAGGCTCAAACGGAAGAGCCTGTAAAGCCTTCAAAACCAAATTAAGACTCCAAGGAGGAAAGATTGATTTAACAACAGGCTTGATACGGACCAAAGCCTTACAAAACAGTGAATATCAGGAAGCTTAGCAATCTTTCTTTGAAATAAAACAGAAAGAACTGATTTGACCCTTCACAAAACTTGCAGACAAACTTATCCAAACCATCCTGAAAAAACTGTAAAATCCTAGGAATTCTAAAAGAATGCCAAGAGAATTTATGAGAACACTATAAAATATAGGTTTTCCAAACCTGATAATACATGTTCCTTGAAATAGACTTATAAGCCTGCAACATAGCGATAAAAACAGTGTCAGAGAAACCTCTATGACTAAACACTAATCAATTTCCATACCCCCAAATTAGTAATTTGAGATCCCGATGGAAAAATAGTCCCTAAAACAAGAGGGGTGGCCAAAGAGAAAGCGGCCAAGGATGGCAACTGAACATCCAAACAAGATCAACATACCAAACCTGTGAGCCCATGCTGATGCTATCAGAAACACATGACACTGTTCCAATATGATCTTGGAAATCACCTATAAAGACAAAGTCATGAACACAGAATCCATCTAGAAACCCAAAAACAAGTGACCCTTGTCTGAGGAATCACAAAACTCTTAGGTAAATTAAATCATCTAACCATGTATTGAAGAAACAAAACTTAGTTGATTCATGAGGGATTCCACAAAAAGAAAAGTCCATATATTAGAATACTGCTCTTTCATATGTATGTATTGGGTACTTCTAAAGTGCGTCTAATCACCCGTAAGGGACTCAAGAAGTTGCTCATTTAATCTACCTCGGAAGGATGAAAGGCTGAATGGACCTCGCTGGGAATCGAACCTGCAACCCTCAGGTTGCTACAGAGCTCAGCCACAGTGCATGAGCATGCTGAGCTATCTGTCTGGCTTTAATAAAATAAAAGTTTAATCTAATACCAAAATACCATCCAAATAAGGAAGCACCACAATACCCTACTGTCTGAAGATAATAAGAAGGGCACCAGGTACCTTTGAAAAGATTCATAAAGCTGTCACTAAATAAAAGGGAAAAGCAGCAAATTGGTAAAGTTTAAAAAGAAAATCTCAGAATCCACAAGTGGTCTGAATGAAATAAAATATGAGGATAAACATCCTGAAAAATGGAGTGGACAAGAAATTACCTTAACAAAAAGGCATAATAATCGCCAACTTAAAAGTTGAGACTCTAATAAAACAATATAAAAGTCTTCAGAACCAAGAATGGACTGAATAAACCTTTCTTCTTAGGGACAAAGAAAATAATTGACTGCCGTAAAATGAATTTATGACCCTTGGGTCTAGAGCAAGCGTTTGTAGTCAGGACATTCACCAACTGATCTACATCACCTGACTATAAGTAGGGCAGAAAAAAACCCTCAAACTCCAGAAATAGTGGAGATAATAGAAATCAAACAAAGTATTAGCCTAACAAGAGAGAGAATAAAATATATTTGAAATCATATTAATATAGTAAACATAATTAAATGAATACATCTAAAGTAAATAAACAGAGTTACATACTTAAGAATCTGAAACTGCTTATGCTTACTGTTCAACAAAGGTTGAGAGAACAGTACTGTTAGCCACAGATAAAGCTGAGCTAAAAATATAATAAGTACGTGAATATGCTCTACTAAGCTTATATTCAACTTCTAAAGAATCCTGAAAATAGAAATAGTAGTACAGTCCCAAGAGGGAATCAGAATATAATACAGATAGTATATTGAATAGGAAAAAAAACTCAAAAGCAAAAATGTTAAAATCCAGATTTGAAAAGCATTATTAACATAGTTAATAGGAGGATTAGACTCCTAAAAGCTATAAATAGAAAAATTTATTTAACAAAAAATATTCAAATGAAAAAAAGAAAAATTTTCAACAGACTGTCTGATACAGGATCTTTTGAGCCAAAGAAACCTTCCGCAGTAGAATAAACTTAAGTATGCTGTCGGTCAGAACAAAATTAATTAAATCTTAATTTTGAAAGATCTCGTAAGTTTACTTAAAGGCATAATAGCAGTCATAACCTTTAATGATATAAGCATATAAGCAACATGTGATGTTTGCAGATGAAATCAAGTACATAAACTGAATATGTAAAAAAACAGTAAATGTTATTGCACAGGTAGAAACATTGCTTAAAAAATGAAAAGAAGACACTTAGCTTTGTAGAATTGTGTTCCAGGGCATCAAAGCATCTACAGTAATATAAGAGTCATGATCAGACATCTCGCAAAACAGAAAAAGAAAAACAACAACATTAGGCAAACATTCAATTTGCACAATTTAACAGTTTAAGTAGAGAAAAACAAAAGCAGGCATAATAGCTTTCAAAGTTCATGAAAATAGCGAGCAATAGAGGGAGAGGGGTAAAATAACAAAAATTTGGCACCTAGAATGACGCATTAAGCAAAAGAAGTTAAAAAATGCTGGCGCAAAATTAACACCAGGAAATGACAACTCGAGTTATAACAAACGCGATTTCGTGCCAAAAAAACTAGCGTCAACAAAGACGCAGGTAATTACGAAATTTGCACCATCAAAGGTGCCACTTTGCGCCAAGAATTACGCAATAAAAAACAGCATTTTGCGCCCTTGCGGGCCTAGATTTGCCCGCGAAAAAATGAAAGTCAAATTGGAAAAATACTGAACCCCAGGTAAGAAAAAAGTTTAAATAAACTCCCAAACATGATGCCTATACTGAAACTGTTTAGACTGCAAATGGAACTACACATAGACCTGACTGATGATAATTTTAAGTAAAAAACATATATTTTAAACTTTATATTAATACATAAAGCGCCAAACCATAGCTGAGAGTGTCTTAAATAAAGATACATACTTACCGAAAGACACCCATCCACAGACAGCCAAACCAGTACTGAAAACTATCAGCAAAGGTAATGGTTTATAAGAGCATATTGTTGATCTGAAAAGGGAAGTAGGAGATGAATCCCTACAACCGATAACAGAGACCCCTTTGAAAAGTTTTGCCTTGAGGGAAACCAAAAAATCAATAGGTGAGGGGTGTATTTATAGGCATTTTGAGGTTTGGGAAACTTTGCCCCTCGTGGTAGGACTGTATATCCCATATGTCACTAGCTCATGGACTCTTGCCAATTGCATGAAAGAAACAGGGTGGGGTCTTCTGGACTTATCACCATGAAATAAAGGAATTTATCAGGTAAGATACAAAATTATGTTTTCTTTTATATAGATGATAAGAGTCTTTGATCCATTACTCCTTTTACCAAAAGAAAAAAACACTCAAAAACAGAAGAATCATTTTTATATAATTTTATAAATGCAATTCAAAAACTGAAAACTGAGTTCTAGACAGAAACAACTGACAGCAGCTTGATATGAAGCAAAAACATAAACATGGTAGAATTTAGTAAAAGTATGCAAGGATAACCAAGTAGCAGTCTTGCAAATTTGTTCCACAGAGGCCTAATTCTTGAATGCCCAGGAAGTGGCTACAGAACGAGAAGAATGAGCTGAGATACACTTAAGAGGAGTTTGACATGCTTCTACATAAGCCATATGAATTAAATTGCTTAATGCAAGAGGACAGAGCAACAGAAGATGACTTCTGCCCCTGCGCTTACCTGAAAAATGAACAAACAAATCAGTAGTCTGTCTGAAATATTATCTTGAGGTTAATAAAGATTTCAGAGCCCAGACAACATCCAAGTTATGAAGAAGTCTCAGAAGAATTCTTAGGATTGGGACAAAGGCAATAAACCACAATGTCCCTACTAAAACTGTTAGAGGCAACAACTTTAGGCAGAAAAGCAAAGTAAGTTGTCAAAACAGCATTATCCTTATGAAAAATCAAATAAGGAGTATCAGAAGACAGTGCAGACAACTCGGACACTTGTCTAGCAGATGAAATAGCCACAATAAATGAATCTTTGCAAGAAATAAGCTTAATGTCCACGTTATGCATAGGTTTAAAAGGAGGAGACTGCAAAACTTTCAGAACCAACCCAATTAAGATTCGAAGATGAGAAATAGGTTTGATTACAGGCTTTATTCTAGATAATGCCTTTACAAAACTATGCACATCAGAAACCCAACCTTTTAAAGAACTGGCATAAAGACCTTTCTGCAAGCCATCTTTAAGAAATTCAAGAATTCTAGGAATCCTAAAAGAATGCCAAGAATAATCATGAGAAGAACACCAAGAGATAAAGGCTTTCTTCTAATTCTTCTAATAACCAGTTTCCTAGCCTAAACAAGAGTATTAACAGACTCAGAAAAACCATCTCTGACGAAGAACTACCCGTTCAATCTCCACGCCATCAAGCTTAGAGATTTTAGAACTGGATGGAAAATATGACCTTGAGACAGAAGATCTTTTCATAAAGGAAAAGGCCAGAGCTGATAACTGGACATCTGAACCAGATCCACAAACAAAACTCTTCAAGGCCATTTGAGAGAGATTAGAATCATTGATGCATTCTCTTGCCTGATCATGGCTATTACTCTGGATGACAGAACCTAGCTAACCTGAAAAATGAACAAAAACAAAAAAAACAAAACAAAAAGAGAATAATCCTATGAATTGCCCAGAGTTACAAACTATTTATGGGCAGCCTGGCCTCCCAGGGTGCCCAAACTCCTTGAGCAAGACGTGAATGCCATACAGCACAAAACTGGACAGACTTGCATCTGTCAAAATTACAGTAAGAATGAGCAAAGCTTGCTCCCTGAGAAATGTACTGGGGAACTAACCACCACGAGAGAGATTGCCTTACAAGAGAACTCATGAAGATAATTTGTGATCAATGAGAGTGATTCATGTTCCACTGATTTAGCATGCATAGCTTAAGAGGCCTTATATGAAGCAGAGCAAAAGGCATCACACATCTGATGCAGCCACTATCAAACCTATTACTTCAATGCAGAAAGCTACTAAAGGGAAAGGGATTCAGACAAGCAGATGTTAACTTTGATTACTCAGACAAAGGTGAGATTGTCTCTAACAGAGACAAGGATTTCAAATAACGTTTTGGCAAATTAATTTTCCAACCATGAATCTGAAGAAATAACAGTTGGTTGACATGAGATTCTGCTAAAAGTATAGATGGAGCTTGAACCAAGATAGTGTCCGAATAGGGGAAAACAGAACTGAGACCTTATAACTGAAATCAAGGCACCTAGAACTTTTGTAAAGGTTCTTGGTGCAGTGGCCAGACAGAATAGAAGAGCCTCAAACTGATAATGTTTGTCCAGAAAGGAAAACCTCAGAAACTTGTAATGATCCAAATGAATAGGAACATGCAGATAGGCATCCTTTATGAATAAAAGGAAGGAATAAAATGAAGGATAGTCCTGATGGTTTCCAATTTGAAAGTTGGAATCCTGACAAATTTGTTCAAATCTTTAAATCTAGAACATGCAGAAAGGTTCCCTCTTTCTTGGGAACTATGAAGAGATTTGGGTAAAACCCCTTTCCCTGTTCTATAGAAGGAACTGGGACTATAACTCCTTTAGATTCTAAATCTGTAACACATTGAAGAAATGCCTGAGCTTTCACCGTGTTCCTTGGTACCCTTGAAAGAAAAAAAAATCTGTCTCTGGGAGTCTTTGAATTGAAGCCTATTAAATACCCCTGAAAGACTATGGAGCAAAACCATGCATCCAGAAAATGCATCAATCTGCCACTACCAGAGATACTGGCCTGGGGGCTGCATCTTCATGTTGACTTAGAAGTAGGGGTGGAATTTTTGGACTGCTTAGACTGGTACCAATTGGCACCATGTCGTCAGGGCTTAACTGCGCTGCTTTGATTTGTAAAAAAAGGCAGCTGATTTTTGCTCCTTGTTCTAAGGAAAGGAACAAAATTGACCAAAAGTTTTCATTTTACCCTTAAACTTCTTATCTTGTGGAAGAAACTTACTCTTGCCACCAGTAGTTGGTAAAATGATATTGTTCAATTCAGTCCCAAAACGTCTATTACCTTGAAAAGGAATAGAAAGTATTTATCCTTAGAAGCTGCATCAGCAGACCAAGAATTAAGCCATAAAGCATGTCTGGCAACAACTGGAATACACAAATCTTTAGAGATAATTCTAATAAATATCAAGAATAGCATCACGCACAAAAGTATTAGCACATTTAAGTGTCTCTAAAAGTTCTAGGAAATTCTCTTACAGAGTCAACCAGAACCTGAACAGAGATTCCATTTAGAGATAGCAGCTGATACATCAGCAATTGCAGGTTTAAAAACAGAATTTATGCTTACCTGATAAATTACTTTCTCTTGCGGTGTATCCAGTCCACGGATTCATCCTTACTTGTGGGATATTCTCATTCCCTACAGGAAGTGGCAAAGAGAGCACACATCAAAGCTGTCCATATAGCTCCCCCTCTGGCTCCGCCCCCCAGTCATTCGACCGACGGTTAGGAGAAAAAGGAGAAACCATAGGGTGCAGTGGTGACTGTAGTTTAAACAAAAAATTTTAACCTGACTTAATTGCCAGGGCGGGCCGCGGACTGGATACACCACAAGAGAAAGTAATTTATCAGGTAAGCATAAATTCTGTTTTCTCTTGCAAGGTGTATCCACTCCACGGATTCATCCTTACTTGTGGGATACCAATACCAAAGCTTTAGGACACGGATGAAGGGAGGGAACAAGTCAGGTAACCTAAACGGAAGGCACCACTGCTTGCAAAACCTCTCTCCCAAAAATAGCCTCCGAAGAAGCAAAAGTATCGAATTTGTAAAATTTGGCAAAAGTATGCAGTGAAGACCAAGTCGCTGCCTTACAAATCTGTTCAACAGAAGCCTCATTCTTGAAAGCCCATGTGGAAGCCACAGCTCTGGTGGAATGAGCTGTAATTCGTTCAGGAGGCTGCTGCCCAGCAGTCTCATAAGCCAATCGGATGATGCTTTTCAATCAGAAGGAAAGAGAGGTAGCAGTCGCTTTCTGACCTCTCCTCTTACCGGAATAGACAACAAACAAAGATGATGTTTGTCTGAAATCCTTAGTTGCTTGTAAATAGAATTTCAAATCTAACACCACATTCACTTTACCCTCCCGTGGAGATGCTACTTGTTAGAGCGGAAAAGAGAATGACTGGGGGCGGAGCCAGAGGGGGAGCTATATGGACAGCTTTGCTGTGTGCTCTCTTTGCCACTTCCTGTAGGGAATGAGAATATCCCACAAGTAAGGATGAATCCATGGACTGAATACACCTTGCAAGAGAAATATATCCAGAATGGAGTTAAGATTTTCTTAAAGAGGAATAAAGTCTCCTTATCTAAATGTGTCTTTAAAAGAAAACATATGTTCCACAGGAAGAGTAGTTTTCTTAACTAAGGCAGAAATATCATCATAGCATCATCCACATTAGGAACATTATCAAAATGCTCATACGCAGACTGAAAAGGGTAAATTTTTTGAAATATGGGAGGACTAAAAATACTTAAAGGCTTAAGCCAATCCTTAGCCACAATTTTAGAGACAACCATAGGAACAGGCACAAATTCAGACAATTCATCCTAATATTTAAAATAAGTATCTAGCTGATCCTTAAACGTCTCCCCAGCAGAGGTATCATCTGAAATATGCAAAGCAAGCAATACTTGCAGATTAACTCAGTAAATAAAAGCACAGAGGGTGATAAATCAGTATTAATAGCCTGACAAACTCCATGATCATCAGATAACACTTCCCCTCAGACATTACTGACTCAAACACCAATACTAGAAGGCAAATCAGACACTGACCTTTTCTTTTTACATGGAAGGGGGAATGTAGCCATCAGATATATGATTGTGGACTGTATGTACTCCCTCAGATAAGGAGGGGAGTCCAATTGTTCCTATAAAGAACAGACAGAATTAGAGAAAATCCCTTAGAAGCCAAAGATGCAGTAGGTTGGTCACTATGTATACATTTTTGATGACAAACATTACACAATTGAGCAGAAGGGAGAACCTCAGCCTGTTTGCATAAAACATTTTTAAATTATAGAAAAAAGCTGTAATAGCTTCCAAATCTGGATTAGGTCTAGCTTGCAAAGAATCAGCATGGTCCATGGCAACTACAGAGGAGAGGGGAACCCACACCAACCACCCAACCTCTACAAAAAGCGGTGACCACAGCATCCAGAATATAAACAAAAAAGGCACCAAATGATCTTGTGCACACAAGCACTCACGCCCACACACAAACACGCTCACCAAGCCCCAAAATAATAGTGCAAAAAAGTAACATATAAGAAATATCTTTCTGAGCTCAAAGTATATGTGCTAATGAAGCTAGCACTAAAAAGCTGGCCAAAGGCATTCCTAATGGTTTTCATTATAATGGTTTTCATTATAAGATAAAGCCGCCCCCAAAACATAAACTTACCTCAAAAACTTTTAATCTAGTTAGAATGTTATCAGTAGAAGGTTTTAAAGAGACAGTCTATATTAAAATTGTTATAGTTTAAAAAGATAGATAATGCCTTTACTACCCATTCCCCAGCTTTGCACAACCAACATTGATATATTAATATACTTTATAACATTTAAGCCTCTAAATTTCTGCCTCTTTCTAAGCCACTACAGGATACTGCTAGTTCATGTGGGCAACATAGATAACATTGTTTTCACACCCAAGGAGTTATTTAAAAGTTAGCACATCACAGTACTAAATGGCAAGTCAATATATAATAAATAAAACGTCATGTGATCAGGGGCTGTCAGAAGAGGCTTAGATACAGGGTAATCAGAGGTATAAAGTATATTAATATAACGTGGTTATGCAAAACTGGGGAATGGGTATAAAAGGGATTATCTTTTACAACAATAACAATTCTATTGTAGACTGTCCCTTTAAGCATGTCATGGAGTAAGAAAATAAAGACAAATAAGTGCAAAGGAAGTTTCCTGCACTAAATGTCAGAAAATAAAAAAAAATAAAAAAATAAAGAGATAAAAGATAAGTTTAATGCCTAATCCTTCAAATATCTCCCTCATGACTAAGTCAGTACTGAAGAGGGGAACTCCAGGGACCTAACCAGGAAACCCCCCCCAAAAAAACATCTTCATTCACCTACATCCAGGCAAAGACAAGGCTGATTACTATAGAGGTGGGAAGGTTTATATAGCGTTCTGAGGTTTGGGAATCTTTGCCGCCTCCTAGTGGCAGGAAAGGTAATTCCCAGGAGCAATGGATCGTTGGACTTTTATCACCTATAAGAAAGAGATAGAATATTTTTGTACATAGGATGGGAAGAAATGCAATAATTGTATTATTAATAAGTGTAGATGGTGCAGACCCTTTATACTACATACCATATTAAAGAAGCAAGAAAGAGAGAAAGTGTAAATATACTTAACTTCAAAAAGCAAGGGATTTCAGCAAATCTCACAAATACATACCAGATAATCTGAATATTAATACTTTTCATTTATTTTGGTATCAGACAAGTTACACTCTACACAAGTGGCACCACTACCGGTGGCCATCAAGACATATACTAGTACCAATACATAATTATCAACACAGCACACAATTAAAAGCATGGCCAGCTCATAAATAGTATAGAAACACAGGCTTATAGCAACTGCAAAATCTCTACCAGAGGGTAGCCCCACTTTCCTGTGGGAATCTGCCACCTTAGTTCACCAATTGGGGATCTATACAGTGCTTGAAATGGTCATTGAGAACACACAGTATTCATGACATATGTATGTATATAACAACATAAGTAGAAAATGGATAGACAACACCCCTGCCAGAGGATGACATTGCAATCCAAGGCAGCTATATGTTATCATGGGTCACTATGTCTATCCATATACAGGTATAAGGATAGCAAGTGAAGTTAAGCTTTCCACCAAAAAATCCACAGATAGCAAGGGTACTGCAATTTGTCAGTACAGGTCAGTTCATTAGGGTCCTTAAGCCATTCCTTATTATGCATGTCATGCTCAATAGCGTATAAAGCATATAGAAGGGTACAAAGTTACTTTTCTTTTTTGAGGGATTCAACATCAAGGATCCTGTTTGTCAATAAGAGATCCTGCAGCATGTATCCAACTTAAAATAACTGTGTGTTCAAATTCAGAGCGTTAGCGTGTGACGTCCTAGATGTGTTACTGGACCAGCTTCAGTTGCTATCCTTATACCTGTATATGGATAGACAAAGATCCCCATGAGTAACCCCTGATAACATATAGCTGCCCTGGATTGCTGTGTCATCCTTCGTCTATCCATTTTCTACTTATGTTGTTATATACATACATATGTCATGTATACTGTGGGTTCTCAATGACCATTTCAAGCACTGCATAGATCCCCAATTTGTTTACTAAGGTGGCAGATTCCCATTGGAAAGTGGGGCCACCCTCTAGTAGAGGTATTGCCGCTGCTATAAACCTGGGTTTCTATACTATTAATGAGCTGGCCATGCTTTTAATTGTGTGCTGTGTTGATAATTTTGGATTGGTACTAGTGTATATGTACTGATGCCCACCGGTATTGGTGCCACTTGTGTGGAGTGTGACTTGTCTGATACTAAAATAAATTAAAAGTATTAATATTCAGATTATCTGATATATATTTGTGAGATTTGCTGAAATCCCTTGTTTTTTGAAGTTAAGTATATTTACACTTTCTCTATATCTTTCTTGCTTCTTTAATTTAATAACAAAATGCAAAATGAGTGAACATAAAACAAATCTAAATCAAATCAATATTTGGTGTGACCACCCTTTGCCTTCAAAACAGCATTAATTCTTCTAGGTCAAGGATTTCGTAGGAAGGTAGTCAGGTGCATGATTTAACAATTATAAGAAACAGGTGTTAATGATAATCAATTGAATATGTAGGTTAAAACGCAATCATTAACTTAAACAGCTGTGTAGGATGTATAAAACACGGGCGAGGAACAGCCAAACTCTGCTAAGAAGGGGAGGTTGCAGAAGCCAGTTTGATGTAAAAAGTCATACACCATGGCAAAACTTGGCACAGCATTTTTCACACCAGTCCAATATTTTTACATTTTACTGTACATCTGAGTTGTACTGAATTACATAGATGCTGAGTGTGTGCATTATATCTCTTGTGCAGAGCAGTTGGGACCAATCTATATGTTACTACACTAAAGCAAGCAGGGAAACATTTATCACATTTTACATAAACAGTATAATATTAATACAAATATAGCGTTTTAAGTACTACAACAATGTAGTTCGCACTGCATCATATGAAAGCAGCATTATTTACCATCACTAAATTATAAATAAAAGCTAATTAGCACCTCTCTTACCCTATAGGCTGGAATCCATTGAATAATGTTGTTTCCTTTAGGTTTACTAGACCCTATACATGCTACATATTGATAATTCTTCCCAGAAAAGCTTTAAACAGGTTTAACCTAAGAGCAAAACTCTGCACATTTTTATTAACAAAAGGACACATTTGAATGTTTATAAACATGTATTCGGACCCAGGCAGCACAATATCTTGAGCCAGCCCTGTTAACACATATACAAATTTCTTTAATTATACAGCAAATAATATTCAAAAGTGTACTATGTTAATTACTGGATAAATGCATTTCATGAACCTCCCTGTCATTTTAAATACCGCCATGTTAGAACTTAGGTTACACTCCAGGTATCGTCACATGTGCAGTAGATCTCCTTCAAACAAACCATCACTGAAATGCAATAAAAATGTAAATAAGGGAATAACCATAATACTATGCATTTAAAATGTATTTTGTTTTTAATTTCCCTTTAATTGTGCTTACCACTATAAAAGGTCTGCATTATGGGTAAATTAACCTAAAGCTATACAGACATGAAATCAAGAGTATTTTCTTTATAGCTACATATTCTCTTTTCCTCAATGAAAGAAGTGGTTTTCATAAATGTTTTGTAGATGATCCATTTATATAGCCTATGCATACATTTTTTTTTAAATAAAGAAAATGTATAGTTTTGCTTATTTTTTAATAACATAGCACTGATTTTCACACCCTTAATCAAGGCCCAAAGTTTTAGGAGAATACTGGTGTATACCTACTCCAGCTTGTGTAAAGAGACTTTTCATATGCAGAGGAAGGGGGGGGGGGTGTAGAGTGTCTGTTTTTTTTTGCTATAGAACCACTTGCAGTGGGTGCTCCAGTAACCTTTTTAACAGAGCTAAACTGGGAGCTTCTAAGTACATTCTTAAACTGTTTTATACTGGAATTTTAGATCAGTATCTGTGCATATTATTCTTTATAGTAGTGTCTATTACATGCAGTTAAATGAAAATTGGTGTATAATACTGTGTATAATATGTCCCTATTAGGGATCAATTTTATGGTTTTTAGGCATGAAATTGTTTTCTCACTAAAAGACTTTAAGGGAAAAAAAAAGATAATTATAACGTTCTCACTAAAAAAGGCAGTCACCAATATGCATTCATAATCATTCTAGTTTCACTGCCAAGACAATGCTTTGATATTCTTTGTTCTTAGCATATAAAAAGACAATCTTTTGAGATATCAAAGCATTAAGTCAGATTCATTCTCAAAAATAAAAATCACCAGTTTTGTGGAATGTATGGACATACTAGGTGCAATGTATATTGGAGCATTTGTGTGTTGGTCTAGTGATTCAGAAACAATAAACTACTATTTTGTTATCTGTGTACCATGCAAGTAATGAATCACTTAAACCCAAGAGGATCCTACATAGAATAATGGCAAGCAGAAATATTTGTGCTGTACTGCATAATATATTAAACTTTGTTTTACCATTTATAGTGGGGTTTCCTTTTTATAGTTAAAGCTAGGATCAGTTCCTTCAATTTGAAGCTTTAGCGATTGTTTAAGGCCTAATTCCGTTTCAGTTGAAGGGTAACCATCTAAAACTTCTTGATGTCCTCGACCTTGCACAGCTCTTGGTACAGAAACACGACCAAGAAAAACCTGATTTCCTTGAAGGTGATAATTAGGGTTAGTCAGAATACCATTCCTTTTCTTCTGGTCGGCACTTTGCTGTTGAATAAGGAATTGTTGCTGAGAACGACCAATTTCCTGTTGGATTGATGGAATTTGGATTTTTGCAGATGTGTCTGCTGTAACTTGTTTTAATGGTGTGTTTATATTTGTTACAGAACTAGGTACATGTTTATCAAACTGAGTCATTTCATACTCTAAAACCATAGGTTGAGAACAGCTACTTTGCTTATTTTTTTTACCCACAGAACCAGATTTGTTTGACAGTTCTCCTTTCCCTTCTTTTTTATTAGCTTTCGTTGATTTCAAACAAGGCTTTACTTGGCTCCATTCAAACTCACTGATAGGTGAACTATTGTTTTGTCCCAGTGACTGTGTTGTGGAAGAAGGGGAAACTACAGATTGTCTACTTCTGCTTCTTGGTAGTGAATGTTGTTGAATTTGCTCTGTAAAAGAAAGGCAATGGAAACTATCAATAGGCACAGTTTGGGCTGTAGCTGTAGAGGAAGTTGTACGAAGAGAAGAATTCTTAGAACTTTTTAAGGAGTTATTAGACAAAGAAGACTTTTGGCGATCTACAGTAGAATCTGGAGATTCTGATGGAGAACTGAAAGCATGAGAAGGTCCATTACATAATCCACGCACATTATGCACATCACCACCACCTGTGCTAGAAGAACTATTAGACTTCATTGTTGACGACTGCACCTTTGTTGATGATGGATTTAAGGCTTTTTGTTCCATTGTGTGAATTGGTGATGGATTACAACCATTAAGTGTAGAGGCTCCATATTTCTCTAGCAGTTTAATTATTTGAGAATGTCCATTTTTTGCTGCAACTCTCATAGCTGTACGTCCAAACTGATCTGCATGGTTTGGGTCAGCACCATGTTCCAACAAAACTTGGACAACATCTGTATGACCTTCCTGGGCAGCAATACAAAGTGCAGTAGCACCTTGATTACAGGTATGATCAACTAAGGCCCCGTGTTCTATTAATAGCTGTACAACTTTTACATGACCTTGCCAAGCAGCAGACTGTAAGGCTGAGCGCTTTTCATTGTCTGATGCATTGACATCAGCCCTGTATGATAAAATACTTTGCACCATCTCCAAATGCCCTTGCCAGCAAGATACATGGAGAGCTGTTCTTCCCTCAGCATCACTAGCTTCAACATCTGCTCTATTTTCTAAAAAATATTCAGCCATTGTAAGCTGGTTTTCCAAAGCCAGTATATAAAGTGTTGGTCGCCCATCCGCATCTTTGGAGTTTATATCTGCGCCATTGCTCAACAGCAATTCAACTATGTCCCTGTGTCCTTCCAGTGATGCAACTCGTAGAGCATTCCTACCATCATATCCCTTTTGATCAACTGCAGATTTATTTTCCAAAATTATTTGAACACAATCATAGTGTCCTTCTTGTGCAGCCAACACTAAAGGTATGCGGCCATCATTATCAATTTCAGTTGTTCTAGCACCTTGTTCAATTAGTGCTTCGCATATTAATCTGTGGCCTTCGAAAGCAGACATATGTAATGGAGTCCAACCAGCATCATCTCTGTGATTTTCATCTAAACCTCTGTCTAGAAGAGTTCGCACAACTTCAACATTTCCTTGAGCTGAAGATATACTAAGAACAGTTCTACCTTCGCTGTCAATGCTATCTACTGCTGCACCCCAAAATAAAAGTGTATTAACAACTGATGCATGTCCCATAGAAGCCGCAGCAAGCAAGGGAGTACGGCCATTATTATCAGTGTGATCAACATCTGCCCCACCTTCTAAAAGTAGATCAACAACATCTACATGTCCTTCATAGGCTGCAACAAGTAGAGGAGTCATTCCATCCTTATCACAATGATCTACTTCAGCACCCCTTTCAATAAGTAGGCCAACTACCGATGCATGTCCTTTGCTTGCAGGTACACAAAGTGCTGCAACTGACAAAGCTGTTCGTCCATCCACATCCTCGTGATTAATTTCTGCACCATGACTTAAAAGATGTTCAACAATTTCTCTATGTCCCATGTATGCAGCAGCTATTAAGGCTGTTCTACCTTCATTGTCTGCTTTATTAACTTCAGCCCCATGCTGTAACAGATTTAAAACAATATCTTCATGGCCACCCCATGCTGCTGCTCTTAAAGCTGTTCGACTATCTGCATCAGCACAATCAACTTTGGCTCCAGCATACAAAAGAGCAGAGACTACCTCAGTATGCCCACCCCATGCTGCTGATCGTAAAGCTGTCCATCCATCATGATCACAATGATTTATATTTGTGCCACATCCAATTAAGCAATTAATAACCTTTACGTGCCCTTGACGAGCTGCTAATGTAAGTGCAGTTTGTCCATTTGCATCTTTAATTTCAAGATCAGATCCTCTTGAAACAAGTAAGTTGAC
Organism: Bombina bombina; assembly: GCF_027579735.1. Lineage (NCBI taxonomy): Eukaryota > Metazoa > Chordata > Amphibia > Anura > Bombinatoridae > Bombina > Bombina bombina. Next base: position 1,031,726,893 of record NC_069500.1, read on the forward strand.
CACATCAAGGTTGCCACTATAGGCAGCATTAGCCAATAAAGTTCTTCCATTTGAATCACATTGGTTAACAGAAGCACCATTATCCAGTAATGTGCGTATTGAATCCTCTCTTTCTAAAGCTTGTCTTACAATGCAACATGTTCTGTCATCTTCACTATTAACATGAGCACCTGCTTTAACTAATAATTGTAGCACCTCTTGCTCCTTTGGTATTACAGTACATAGTGAATCTTTTACACATGTTCCATTCCAGATCATCCATAAAGCTAGCTCTGAATTTGTTAACTGCAAATTTGAGTGTATGAGATGCAAAGCGAATTCTTGAACTTCTACAGGTGTCAGTTCTTTTGCCCTGCATGTATGGCTCATTGCAAGCATTCGATGTCCTTCTGCTGCATTACATAGGTATTTCTGAGTGCAGTGTTTCACATCAAGTAACCATTCTGCAAAACTATAATGAAAAAGGATTTTTGTATTTCCTAATCCCTCTACTAAAACTTTTGATAGTACATCCAGTTTTCGTTGAAAATCTTCCATAGTTAATGACATATTTTTGGTCCAAACTGCATGAAAAAGTTCTATTGTTGTTAAAGGCCTACAAGCTGCCAGAATGACATTTAAAATTGGTTGAACTTTTGCAAACTGTTTTCTTACAAACAGTCTTTGACAAAGCCATAAGTATAGACCATTTAAAGTTCCAGGGATATCCCGTATTTCTCTAAGCATTATAAAGTTTTCTACTACCCCATCTAGGACACGCTCTAAGTAAAGAAAGCATCCACTGCTTTTGATATGCAGTTGATTTAACATTTCTGCAGTTTCTTTTGTTAAGTGTTGCCTCAATGCTTCTTCTTGGTCCAGTCGATGAAGAATATATTGTTGAACATCCTTCACAATATAGGCCTTACGAAGATCATCCAGACTTATTTTACGGAAACCTGCAATTAAAATAACAGATGAATATTAATTTAAAAGCGAAAGATAAAAAATATATATATGTAAAATAAGAAAGGATAAAGAAACTCTAAACATACATTCACACACACATACATATATATATATATATATATATATATATATATATATATATATATATATATATATATATGCCCCACGTACAAGTGGTGCCAACAGATTTCTCTGACAAAAAGCCTATTCATTATTTAAGCTTTTACTCTCTAATGCAAAACTGACTACTCTAATATTGGTTAGAGCAGGGACAAATTTGTTTAAAATCTAGGAGCCAGCCCAAAAATTAGGTCACAGAAAATACATACACACATATATATATATATATATAAAATTATCCATATAGAAATACATACATACACACACACACATATATTTATTATAAAAAGGATTGATTTGTACTTCACAGCTACAAGGCCAAGAAAGGATCTAGTCGTACAAAACTACATTTTAAATGTGGCTGGTGGCAGAAGGAAGTGTGGAGAACCATGGGTGTCCTGGAGCTCCAGGGCATAAGCCCGGTGTTAGAGTATTTACTTTTTGCCGTAGTGAGCCAAGTTTACTAGGAGTTTAAACCCAGCAAAGGAGTTAAACCGTTTAAATCATGTTCTGAAGCTAAAAGCCTTGCAGCTCCTGAGCAGGGCACACCAAGGTAGCTAATAAGGAGCGACAATTGATAACCTCAAATATCACCATCTACATCATGTTTGGAAGCTGGACGGTTTGCAGCTCCATAATATAATTTTAACTACGTGTTTAAGCATTTGCTGGGGTTTAACACCTTGTAATCTAGGCGCATTATGGAAAAAAAACATAATTTATGTAAGAATTTACCTGATAAATTCATTTCTTTCATATTGGCAAGAGTCCATGAGCTAGTGACGTATGAGATTATACAATCCTACCAGGAGGGGCAAAGTTTCCCAAATCTCAAAATGCCTATAAATACACCCCTCACCACACCCACAATTCAGTTTAACAAATAGCCAAGTAGTGGGGTGATAAAGAAAGGAGTAGAAACCATCAACAAAGCAATTTGGAAATAATTCTGCTTTATACAAAAATTCATAACCACCATAAAAAAGGGTGGGCCTCATGGACTCTTGCCAATATGAAAGAAATTAATTTATCAGGTAAATTCTTACATAAATTATGTTTTCTTTCAAGTAATTGGCAAGAGTCCATGAGCTAGTGACGTATGGGTTATCAATACCCAAGATGTGGAACTCCACGCAAGAGTCACTAGAGAGGGAGGGATAAAAACAAATAACAGCCATAATCCGCTGAAAAAAAATAATCCACAACCCAAAATATAAATTTATTCTTTAAATGACAAGAAAAAACTTATCAGCAGAAGAATCAAACTGAAACAGCTGCCTGAAGAACTTTTCTACCAAAAACTGCTTCTGAAGAAGCAAATACATCAAAACGGTAGAATTTAGTAAGTGTATGCAAAGAGGACCAAGTTGCCGATTTGCAAATCTAATCAACTGAAGCTTCATTCTTAAAAGCCCACAAAGTGGAGACTGATCTAGTAGAATGAGCTGTAATTCTGAGACGGGGTCTTACCCGACTCCAAATAAGCTTGATGAATCAAAAGCTTTAACCAAGAACCCAAGGAAATAGCAGAAGCCATCTGACCTTTCCTAGGACCAGAACATAAAACAAATAGACTTGAAGTCTTCCTGAAATCTTTAGTAGCTTCAACATAATATTTCAAAGCTCTTACCACATCCAAAGAATGTAAGGATCTTTCCAAAGAATTCTTAGGATTAGGACATAAGGAAGGGACAACAATTTCTCTACTAATGTTGTTAGAATTCACAACCTTAGGTAAAAAATTAAATGTAGTCTGCAAAACCGCCTTATCCTGATGAAAAATCAGAAAAGGAGATTCACAAGAAAGAGCAGATAGCTCAGAAACTCTTCTAGCAGAAGAGATAGCCAAAAGGAACAACACTTTCCAAGAAAGTAGTTTAATGTCCAAAGAATGCATAGGCTCAAATGGAGGAGCCTGTAACACCTTCAAAACCAAATTAAGACTCCAAGGAGGAGAAATTGATTTAATGACAGGCTTAATACGAACTAAAGCCTGTACAAAAAACAGTGAATATCAGAAAGTTTAGCAATTTTTCTGTGAAATAAAACAGAAAGAGTAGAGATTTGTCCCTTCAAAGAACTTGCAGACAAACCCTTATCCAAACCATCCTGAAGAAACTGTAAAATTCTAGGAATTCTAAAAGAATGCCAAGAGAATTTATGAGAACACCATGAAATGTAAGTCTTCCAAACTTGATAATAAATCTTTCTAGAGACAGATATACGAGCTTGCAACGTAATATTACTGAGTCAGATAAACCTCTATGACTTGGCACAAAGCATTCAATTTCCATACCTTCAAATTTAATGGTTTGAGATCCTGAAGGAAAAACAGACCTTGAGATAGAAGAACCAGCCTTAATGGAAGTGGCCAAGGTTGGCAACTGGACATCCAAACAAGATCCGCATACCAAAACCTGTGGGGCCATGCTGGAGCCACCAGCAATACAAATGAGTGTTCCATGATGATTTTGGAGATCACTCTTGGAAGAAGAACTAGAGGCGAGAAAATGTAAGCAGGATGATAACACCAAGGAAGTGTCAGCGCATCCACTGCTTCCAGCTGAACATCCCTGGACCTGGACAGGTATCTGGGAAGTTTCTTGTTTAGATGAGAGGCCATCAGATCTATCTCTGGAAGACCCCACATCTGAACAATCTGAGAAAACACATCTGGATGGAGAGACCACTCCCCATGGATGTAAAGTCTGACGGCTGAGATAATCCGCCTTCCAATTGTCTACACCTGGGATATGCACCGCAGAGATTAGACAGGAGCTGGATTCCGCCCAAGCAAGTATCCGAGATACTTCTTTCATAGCTTGTGGACTGTGAGTCATACCCTGATGATTGACATATGCCACAGTTGTGATATTGTCTGTCTGAAAGCAAATGAACAGTTCTCTTCAACAGAGGCCAAAACTGAAGAGCTCTGAGAATTGCACAGAGTTCTAAAATATTGATTGGTAATCTCACCTCTTGAGATTTCCAAACCCCTTGCGCTGTCAGAGATCCCCAAACAGCTCCCCAACCTGAAAGACTTGCATCTGTAGTGATCACAGTCCAGGTTGTCTGAACAGAAATCTTAGCACAAACGTACTTCACCACCTCCATAGGAGGCAAAGTTTGTGAAACTGAATTGTGGGTGTGGTGAGGGGTGTATTTATAGGCATTTTGAGGTTTGGGAAACGTTGCCCCTCCTGGTAGGATTGTATATCCCATACGTCACTAGCTCATGGACTCTTGCCAATTACATGAAAGAAAATATCATATGCTCTAACAAATTAAAGTATGGCAGTTTTGCCACGGATCCAGACAAATACTTCTGGGAGTCATACAAGGATATTTGAAACTACATAAATGTAGATCAGCACAAAATGTTAGCAGTAAAGGGTTAGGAGCCCTTGCACCATAACTCCTGGAATTTGTCAAGCTATGATTTCATTTGGATGCTTCCAAAAACTGACAAATCCATTTTTTTTAAAAATTCCAAATAAAAAAAACAAACAAACAAAAAAAACTTTTATAAAGTGATTTATCGAGAACATATACTTTAAAAAAAAAAAAATCTAATTACGGTTATGAAATTTGTTGTAGAACAGAAACAGTGTACATGTATTGAGCACTATATGTCACCAATGCTTGCATCAGAGTATAAGCTTGTATTTATCATACTTCACAGTTTTAGCACACCTCATACACTCTGGGAAGCTGCTCATTCTTTTAGGACTGTGCATGGTCTATGTGCTTACTTTCTAAACCACCAGCTTCTAATGAGCACATGCAAGAGTACACAACTCATATACATGTACCCTTTCGTGATTGGTTGTCACATGCCAAAGTGGACAGGGAAATATAAATCGCAATAAGAGTTAAAAATATGAAAAGCAAAACCTGGCAATATATTGAATATTTTAACAGCCAAATACACAATACATGCCAAGCATCAAGGTCAGTAACATAACTTTTCCCATTTAAATAGTAAGGATGGGGGGGGGGGTAACAATAGAACAGCAAGCTGCAACTTCCTGTGTTTATTTTTATGGAAATTCCATTCATGCTGATCTGTTCAGTCATTCATATACTTTTTCTACATAAAGGCCTTCAACGTGTGTCTGATGACTAACAATACAATTATCAGTCAGTGGTGTGTAGTGTTTACTATAAGCAATTTATCAAATATATGTGGATAGCAAAAGAAAAAAAATGCTTTTATTCAAAATTAGAATTTTTAATTTGTTTCTTTAACACATGGCACATAAATCAATAGGAAATTAGACATTTCTCTATATTTAACAGTGGGCAGACTAGCAATATACCATTGGCAGGGAAATTATTCTAAAGACATAAATATTAGTATTTTTTATTATACACATTTATCCTTGAGAATTTAAGAAATACATTTTTAAGATGTCACTAGCTTAGAAAATCATAGCGCCTGATCACTAATTTTGCTTGTCTGTGAGCCAATAAAATTTCCTTAAAATATGGTCTGCATTGAGAAATGGTAAAAACCCTTGGTTGATATCCATTTATCTAATCACAAACAAAATATATAAAATATTAAAAAAGTACATTTTGGTAGAGATTAAGCTTATTTAGTTTCATGCCTCAATAAAAATATTAATTTAAATAAAAAAATGCATAAGAAGAAAAAAAAAAAAAGCAACTTCAGTCAACACAGATGTGTTTTGTTAAAGAAAAAAAATATATATAAGTGATTTCAAAAGGATTCCTAACTTTATGCTAAAATAACAATGTAAACTCCATAATAAGAGATTTTCTGTTTTTAATTTAAACGTGTCCCTTAAAGAGATATAAAAGCTTGGTGAGTAGTGTGCAGAAGAGAAAAAATAAATAAAAAAAAATTAAAATTATATATATATATATATATATATATATATATATATATATATATATATATATATATATATATATATATATATATATATATATATATCACAAAAGCATTTTTGCCAAAATAAACTTACTGCAAAAATGCTTCTAAATGTATTTGAAATGCACTGTTGCGCCTCTCAAATTCCAGTTTTATTTCCTTTAAAAGATACCATCACAGGAATGCAGTCTGCTGCTGGAACATATTAACATCAATAGAAGTCATTTGCTACAGGTTTGAACAATTAAAGGAACATTTTCTATCATGTCATATAAAAGACCAATGATACTTGTTTTTGCAAAAAAAAACAAAAAAACCCAAATACATAAGAGCTCATATTTAAAACGGATAATAAAATTAGTAGGATATGCAGGTTTGCTCACAACTGATACTTGAAGAAAGACTACTCCAACTGTAGCACTGACTGGCAATGCCATGCCTCCACAAGAATGAAAATTAAATTTGCTCTATTATGTACAAAAACATCACTCATGCATAAACAAAATACTTAAAGGGACAGTCTAGGTCAAAATAAACTTTCTTGATTCAGATAGAGCATGTAATTTTAAACAATTTTCCAATCTACTTTTTTAATCCTTTTAAGCAACTTTCTAATTTACTCCTATTAAAAGGGACATGAAACAAAAAAAAATTCTTTCATGATTCAGATAGATAGAGAATACAATTGTAAACACACTGATTGGCTCACCCATTTGTTGTTAGAAACTATTAGTGCACTGCTGCTCCTTCAACAAATAATACCAAGAGAATAAAACAAATTAGATAATAGATGTAAATTAGAAAGTTGTTTAAAATTGTATTCTCTATCCAAATAATGAAATACAATTTTGGGGTTTCACGTTCCTTTAAGCAACTTTCTAATGTACTCCTATTTAATTTTCCTTCGTTCTCTTGGTATCTTTATTTGAAAAAGCAGGCATGTAAGTTTATGAGCCAGCCCATTTTTGGTTCAGTACACTGGACAGTGCTTGCTGATTTGGAGTTCAGTATTCCTTTAAAGGAATTAATTAAACAAAGTTACCAAAAGCAGTCCAACCATTCAAGTACATAAGAGAACAGACCACTCAAATATGTATTGTTACAGCTAGCAATTTATTGCATTCAAATATAAAATGCAGCATTTTGCTTCCAAAATGTGATTCACGACGAAGCATTAAATGTAAAGATTAACAAAGATGGATGCTCATGCAATGTCGCCCACCTGCACTCACGCAACCAATTGTGCGCAAGCAGAGCTTGTCGATTTTTATCCGCAAACTTGAAGTTAGCAGAGAGGGGTTTAGGAAGCATTACTTAAAACCAATGCTTCATAAATATCAGTTGCAGGCTCAAATATTGAGACTGCAACCAATAGGACCATTCACCTCTTGATAAATCTCCACCTAAGAAACATTTCAGTCCTTATACAGATTGGTTGCTACTGATCTATACTATGCTACCCAAGAAGTGCAGATTATTCTTGGGAGTTCATAATCTAAGGCACAGTCATTAAAATGAAAACAAGCACAATGGGCCCTGGCATTGCTGGTTTATTCTAGTACATCGCTGGAGGGGGGGCCATCTATACTAGAGAAAAATGGTTTTGATTATTTTTTTTTTATTAAATTGAAATAAAAAAATTATAGAAAACTGTCTGCCAGTACTCAAGATGGTGGAAATGAGTTAGAGGGGGGGAGGGTTAGATAGCTTTTCGGAGGGATCAGCGAGGTGGGAAGGTAAGGGGGTAAAATCCTACATTAAATAAAATAAAAATAAATAATTAAAAAATAAATTATGACTTACCAGATAATTTCCTTTCCTTCAATACAGGGAGAGTCCACAGCTGCATTCATTACTTTTGGGAATACAGAACCTGGCCACCAGGAGGAGGCAAAGACACCCCATCCAAAGGCTTAAATACTCCCCCACTTCCCTCATCCCCCCAGTCATTCTGCCGAGGGAACAAGGGACAGTAGGAGAAATATCAGGGTGAAAAAGGTGCCAGAAGAAAAACTTAAAAACTTAGGGCCACCCACCAGAGAGCACAGGCGGGAGCTGTGGATTCTCCCTGTATCGAAGGAAAATAAATTATCTGGTAAGTCATAATTTATGTTTTCCTTCTAAATACAGGGAGAGTCCACAGCTGCATTTATTACTTTTGGGAAAACAATACCCAAGCTAAGCTATGGAGGACACTGAATGCTAACGGGGGGGGGGGGGGGGGGGGTAACAAGAAAGGAGAATCCGATCTGAGGGCACCACAGCCTGAGAAAAATCCAATCTCCCGCAAACTGCTTCAACAGAAGCAAAAGATCAAATAAATGTGAGGACCAAGTAATTGTCCAACAATCATGACCAAAAGAGCCCACGCCATAAACCAGATAAATCACTGGTCCCAAAACGAGCCCAAAGAAAACCTGAGACTAGAATCCTGCTGTCAACGAGACCAAACTAAGAACAGTCCTCCCCGAACACAACAAGAAGGACAACCAAGACTCCCAATACCTACACTTCCGAATAGGAAGATAAAAAGAAGTAAGCCGAGTACGCTAGAAAAAGACTGAAAGGACCTCGAAACCCGGCCCCAGAAGAAAAAAAGGGAACAGAGGGAGAGGCTCCTTGGAGAAACATAAGGCAAAATTCCACAGAACGAAAACTAAGAATAGAAAATTCAGACCCATCGCCTGCATCGATACCAATGCAAAAAACTTAGCAGGAGAGACTAAGTTGCTGAAGAGACCAAAAAGTCTAGAACAGAACTGCCTGACCCCAATCCGCATCCTAGGGAAAAGAAATGAACAGCAAGAGTTCATTAACCACAGGAAACAGACCCGAAACTGACATCTAGAATCTGTTTAGAAGCCCACATACCAGGGCAGAATGCGACGGATGATATAACCCCTAACCCTCAGGCTAGAGGAACTAGCAGTCCCATCCATAACCGGCTAACAAACCCTTCCTCCGGTACACCCTGAAAAGTAATAAAGGAGAATCTAAAAAAAAAAAAGGGATATTAACACAGAGGGATCAACACCACCCCACCAAGAAAGAGGGGGGGGGGGAAGGACGCCATCCCAAGATAACGAGGCAACAGCTACAAGCTAAGGAAAGGACCGGCACCCCTCAGAAATAACCCTCTCATGGATCCAAAGGCGAAGATCCAGTCAAACCCCATAAGGAGGCACCCATAATGAAGACCAAACTACGAACAGATATTGCAGCATAAGAAAGGCAATCAGATACCCTGACACCTGCTCCCGACAGACTGAGTCAACCCAGAAGCAGTGACATAGTCAAGGAAGAGAAACATCCCAAGCCCTAAAAGGTCCATAGATCATCTTAAGGATCCCTTAAGGAAAAAGACTGGGACAGGCACTGACGCCCAAAAAGCCTATACCGGATTCCCCCAAAGGTTCAAATACAAAAAACCTCTCTGGGAATCCAGAACAAGGTACACCCAGAAGGAGAGACCCTCGATCTCCTGCCAAACTCTCGGAGACAGAAAAAGGACCTGTCTCAGAAAGAACCAAACTGGATAACAACAGAAAACCAAGTCCCCAGAGTAACAACCTCTGCTTTGGAAGGCTAGCTGACCCCAGAAGCCCACAGCAGATCAGAAAGCAGGAGCTTTGCCTGGGTTCAAACCCACTGACCAAAGAATCATAACCACCATAAAAAGGGTGGCCCTCATGGACACTTGCCAATATGAAAGAAATTAATTTATCAGGTAAGTTCTTACATAAATTATGTTTTCTTTCATGTAATTGGCAAGAGTCCATGAGCTAGTGACATATGGGATATCAATACCCAAGATGTGGAACTCCACGCAAGAGTCACTAGAGAGGGAGGGAATAAAAATAAAAACAGCCATATTTCGCTGAAAAAATTAATCCACAACCCAAAAAAATAAGTTTATTTTAATTTTTGAAAGAAAAAAACTTAAATCAAAAAGCAGAAGAATCAAACTGAAACAGCTGCCTGAAAAACTTTTCTACCAAAAACTGCTTCCGAAGAAGCAAATACATCAAAACGGTAGAATTTAGTAAATGTATGCAAAGAGGACCAAGTCGCCGCTTTGCAAATATGATCAACTGAAGCTTCATTCTTAAAAGCCCACGAAGCGGAGACTAATCTAGTAGAATGAGCTGTAATTCTGAGGCGGGGCCTGACCCGACTCCAAATAAGCTTGATGAATCAAAAATTTCAACCAAGAAGCCAAGGAAATAGCAGAAGCCTTATGACCTTTCCTAGGACCAGAAAATAAAACAAATAGACTGGAAGTCTTCCTGAAATCATTAGTAGCTTCCACATAATATTTCAAAGCTCTTACCACATCCAAAGAATGTAAGGATCTCTCCAAAGAATTCTTAGGATTAGGACACAAGGAAGGGACAACAATTTCTCTACTAATGTTGTTATAATTCACAACCTTAGGTAAAAATTGAAAAGAAGTCCGCAAAACTGCCTTATCCTGATGAAAAATCAGAAAAGGAGACTCACAAGAAAGAGCAGATAGCTCAGAAACTCTTCTAGCAGAAGAGATAGCCAAAAGGAACAACACTTTCCAAGAAAGTATTTTAATGTCCAAAGAATGCATAGGCTCAAATGGAGGAGCCTGTAAAGCCTTCAGAACCAAATTAAGACACCAAGGAGGAGAAATTGATTTAATGACAGGCTTAATATGAACTAAAGCCTATACAAAACAGTGAATATCAGGAAGTAAAGCAATCTTTCTGTGAAATAAAACAGAAAGAGCTGAGATTTGTCCTTTCAAGGAACTTGCAGACAAACCCTTATCCAAACCATCCTGAAGGAACTGTAAAATTCTAGGAATTCTAAAAGAATGCCAGGAGAATTTATGAGAAGAACACCATGAAATGTAAGTCTTCCAAACTCTATAATAAATCTTTCTAGAGACAGATTTACGAGCTTGTAACATAGTATTAATCACAGAGTCAGAGAAACCTCTATGACTTAGAACTAAGCGTTCAATTTCCATACCTTCAAATTTAATGATTTGAGATCCTGATGGAAAAACGGAACTTGAGATAGTAGGTCCGGCCGTAACGGAGGTGGCCAAGGCGGGCAACTGGACATCCGAACCAGATCCGCATACCAAAACCTGTGTGGCCATGCTGGAGCCACCAGCAACACAAAAGACTGTTCCACGATGATTTTGGAGATCACTCTTGGAAGGAGAACTAGAGGCGGGAAGATGTAAGCAGGATGATAACACCAAGGAAGCGTCAGCGCATCCACTGCTTCCGCCTGAACATCCCTGGACCTGGACAGGTATCTGGGAAGTTTCTTGTTTAGATGAGAGGCCATGAGATCTATCTCTGGAAGACCCCACATCTGAATAATCTGAGAAAACACATCTGGATGGAGAGACCACTCCCCTGGATGTAAAGTCTGGAGGCTGAGATAATCCGCCTCCCAATTGTCTATGCCTGGGATATGCACAGCAGAGATTAGAAAGCAGATGGATTCCGCCCAGGCAAGTATCCGAGATACTTCTTTAATAGCTTGGGGACTGCGAGTCCCACCCTGATGATTGACATAAGCCACTGTTGTGATATTGTCTGTCTGAAAACAAATGAACGGTTCTCTCTTTAGCAGAGGCCAGAACTGAAGAGCCCTGAGAAATGCACAGAGTTCTAAAATATTTATTGGTTATCTCTACTCCTGAGATTTCCAAACCCCTTGTGCTGTCAGAGATCCCCAAACAGCTCCCCAACCTGAAAGACTTGCATCTGTTGTGATCACAGTCCAGGTTGGGCGAACAAAAGAAGCCCCTTGAACCAAACGATGGTGATCTATCCACCATGTCAGAGAGTGTCGTACATTGGGAATCAAGGATATTAATTGTGATATCTTTGTATAATCCCTGCACCATTGATTCAGCATACAAAGCTGTAGAGGTCTCATGTGAAAATGAGCAAAGGGGATTGCGTCCGATGCTGCAGTCATGAGACCTAAAACTTCCATGCACATAGCCACTGAAGGGAATGACTGAGATTGAAGGAGCCGGCATGCTGCGATGACTCTGTCTCTATCTGGAAGACTAAAAAGGTGACCCTTGTCTGAGGAATCAAGAAACTTTTTGGTAAATTGATCCTCCAACCATGTTTCCGAAGAAACAACACTAGTTGATTTGTGTGAGATTCTGCAGTATGTAAAGACTGAGCTAGTACCAAGATATCGTCCAAATAAGGAAACATCGCAATACCCTGTTCTCTGATTACAGATAGTAGGGCACCCAGAACCTTTGAAAATATTCTTGGAGCTGTTGCTAGGCCATATGGAAGAGCAACAAATTGGTAATGCTTGTCTAGAAAAGAGAATCTCAGAAACTAAAAGTGTTCTGGATGAATCGGAATATGAAGGTATGCATCCTGCAAGTCTATTGTGGACATATAATGTCCTCGCTGAACAAAAGGCAGAATATTTAGATCCAGAACTGGTCTGAATAAATTATCTTTCTTCGGTACAATGAATAGGTTTGAATAAAACCCCAAACCTTGATCCTGAGGAGGAACTGGCATGATTACCCCTGAAGACTCCAGATCTGAAACACACTTCAGAAAAGCCTGAGATTTTACTGGATTTACAGGGATGCGCGAGAGAAAAAAAAATCTTCTCACAGGAGGTCTTACTTTGAATCCTATTCGATACCCTTGAGAGACAATGCTCTAAATCCAATGATTTTGGACAGATTTTATCCAAAAATCCTTGAAAAACCTTAATCTGCCCCTCACCAGCTGAGCTAGCATGAGGGCCGCACCTTCATGCGGATTTAGGGGCTGACTTTGGTTTCCTAAATGGCTTGGATTTATTCCAATTTGATGAAGGCTTCCAATTGGAAGCAGATTCCTTGGGGAAGGATTGAGTTTTTGTTCTTTATTTTGACGAAAGGAACGAAAACGGTTAGAAGCCTTAGATTTACCCTTAGGTCTTTTTATCCTGAGGCAAAAAAACTCCTTTTCCCCCAGTGATAGTTGAAATAACATAATTTATGTAAGAACTTACCTGATAAATTCATTTCTTTCATATTAGCAAGAGTCCATGAGCTAGTGACGTATGGGATATACATTCCTACCAGGAGGGGCAAAGTTTCCCAAACCTTAAAATGCCTATAAATACACCCCTCACCACACCCACAATTCAGTTTAACGAATAGCCAAGAAGTGGGGTGATAAGAAAAAAGTGCGAAAGCATATAAAATAAGGAATTGGAATAATTGTGCTTTATACAAAAAAATCAAAACCACCACAAAAAAGGGCGGGCCTCATGGACTCTTGCTAATATGAAAGAAATGAATTTATCAGGTAAGTTCTTACATAAAACATAATTTATGTAAGAACTTACCTGATAAATTCATTTCTTTCATATTAACAAGAGTCCATGAGCTAGTGACGTATGGGATATACATTCCTACCAGGAGGGGCAAAGTTTCCCAAACCTTAAAATGCCTATAAATACACCCCTCACCACACCCACAAATCAGTTTAACGAATAGCCAAGAAGTGGGGTGATAAGAAAAAAAGTGCGAAGCATATAAAATAAGGAATTGGAATAATTGTGCTTTATACAAAAAATCATAACCACCACAAAAAAGGGTGGGCCTCATGGACTCTTGTTAATATGAAAGAAATGAATTTATCAGGTAAGTTCTTACATAAATTATGTTTTCTTTCATGTAATTAACAAGAGTCCATGAGCTAGTGACGTATGGGATAATGACTACCCAAGATGTGGATCTTTCCACACAAGAGTCACTAGAGAGGGAGGGATAAAATAAAGACAGCCAATTCCTGCTGAAAATAATCCACACCCAAAATAAAGTTTAACGAAAAACATAAGCAGAAGATTCAAACTGAAATCGCTGCCTGAAGAACTTTTCTACCAAAAACTGCTTCAGAAGAAGAAAATACATCAAAATGGTAGAATTTAGTAAAAGTATGCAAAGAGGACAAAGTTGCTGCTTTGCAGATCTGGTCAACCGAAGCTTCATTCCTAAACGCCCAGGAAGTAGATACTGACCTAGTAGAATGAGCTGTAATTCTCTGAGGCGGAATTTTACCCGACTCAACATAGGCAAGATGAATTAAAGATTTCAACCAAGATGCCAAAGAAATGGCAGAAGCTTTCTGGCCTTTCCTAGAACCGGAAAAGATAACAAATAGACTAGAAGTCTTACGGAAAGATTTCGTAGCTTCAACATAATATTTCAAAGCTCTAACAACATCCAAAGAATGCAACGATTTCTCCTTAGAATTCTTAGGATTAGGACATAATGAAGGAACCACAATTTCTCTACTAATGTTGTTGGAATTCACAACCTTAGGTAAAAATTCAAAAGAAGTTCGCAACACCGCCTTATCCTGATGAAAAATCAGAAAAGGAGACTCACAAGAAAGAGCAGATAATTCAGAAACTCTTCTAGCAGAAGAGATGGCCAAAAGGAACAAAACTTTCCAAGAAAGTAATTTAATGTTCAATGAATGCATAGGTTCAAACGGAGGAGCTTGAAGAGCTCCCAGAACCAAATTCAAACTCCAAGGAGGAGAAATTGACTTAATGACAGGTTTTATACGAACCAAAGCTTGTACAAAACAATGAATATCAGGAAGAATAGCAATCTTTCTGTGAAAAAGAACAGAAAGAGCGGAGATTTGTCCTTTCAAAGAACTTGCGGACAAACCCTTATCTAAACCATCCTGAAGAAACTGTAAAATTCTCGGTATTCTAAAAGAATGCCAAGAAAAATGATGAGAAAGACACCAAGAAATATAAGTCTTCCAGACTCTATAATATATCTCTCGAGATACAGATTTACGAGCCTGTAACATAGTATTAATCACGGAGTCAGAGAAACCTCTTTGACCAAGAATCAAGCGTTCAATCTCCATACCTTTAAATTTAAGGATTTCAGATCCGGATGGAAAAAAGGACCTTGCGACAGAAGGTCTGGTCTTAACGGAAGAGTCCATGGTTGGCAAGATGCCATCCGGACAAGATCCGCATACCAAAACCTGTGAGGCCATGCCGGAGCTATTAGCAGAACAAACGAGCATTCCCTCAGAATCTTGGAGATTACTCTTGGAAGAAGAACTAGAGGCGGAAAGATATAGGCAGGATGATACTTCCAAGGAAGTGATAATGCATCCACTGCCTCCACCTGAGGATCCCGGGATCTGGACAGATACCTGGGAAGTTTCTTGTTTAGATGAGAGGCCATCAGATCTATCTCTGGGAGCCCCCACATTTGAACAATCTGAAGAAATACCTCTGGGTGAAGAGACCATTCGCCCGGATGCAACGTTTGGCGACTGAGATAATCCGCTTCCCAATTGTCTACACCTGGGATATGAACCGCAGAGATTAGACAGGAGCTGGATTCCGCCCTACCAAAATTCGAGATACTTCTTTCATAGCCAGAGGACTGTGAGTCCCTCCTTGATGATTGATGTATGCCACAGTTGTGACATTGTCTGTCTGAAAACAAATGAACGATTCTCTCTTCAGAAGAGGCCAAAACTGAAGAGCTCTGAAAATTGCACGGAGTTCCAAAATATTGATCGGTAATCTCACCTCCTGAGATTCCCAAACTCCTTGTGCCGTCAGAGATCCCCACACAGCTCCCCAACCTGTGAGACTTGCATCTGTTGAAATTACAGTCCAGGTCGGAAGAACAAAAGAAGCCCCCTGAATTAAACGATGGTGATCTGTCCACCACGTTAGAGAGTGTCGAACAATCGGTTTTAAAGATATTAAATGATATATCTTCGTGTAATCCCTGCACCATTGGTTCAGCATACAGAGCTGAAGAGTTCGCATGTGAAAACGAGCAAAGGGGATCGCGTCCGATGCAGCAGTCATAAGACCTAGAATTTCCATGCATAAGGCTACCGAAGGGAATGATTGAGACTGAAGGTTTCGACAAGCTGTAATCAATTTTAGACGTCTCTTGTCTGTTAAAGACAGAGTCATGGACACTGAATCTATCTGGAAACCCAGAAAGGTTACCCTTGTTTGAGGAATCAAAGAACTTTTTGGTAAATTGATCCTCCAACCATGATCTTGAAGAAACAACACAAGTCGATTCGTATGAGACTCTGCTAAATGTAAAGACTGAGCAAGTACCAAGATATCGTCCAAATAAGGAAATACCACAATACCCTGTTCTCTGATTACAGACAGAAGGGCACCGAGAATCTTTGTGAAAATTCTTGGAGCTGTAGCAAGGCCAAACGGTAGAGCCACAAATTGGTAATGCTTGTCTAGAAAAGAGAATCTCAGGAACTGATAATGATCTGGATGAATCGGAATATGCAGATATGCATCCTGTAAATCTATTGTGGACATATAATTCCCTTGCTGAACAAAAGGCAATATAGTCCTTACAGTTACCATCTTGAACGTTGGTATCCTTACATAACGATTCAATAATTTTAGATCCAGAACTGGTCTGAAGGAATTCTCCTTCTTTGGTACAATGAAGAGATTTGAATAAAACCCCATCCCCTGTTCCGGAACTGGAACTGGCATAATTACTCCAGCCAACTCTAGATCTGAAACACAATTCAGAAATGCTTGAGCTTTCACTGGATTTACTGGGACACGGGAAAGAAAAAATCTCTTTGCAGGAGGTCTCATCTTGAAACCAATTCTGTACCCTTCTGAAACAATGTTCTGAATCCAAAGATTGTGAACAGAATTGATCCAAATTTCTTTGAAAAAAACGTAACCTGCCCCCTACCAGCTGAACTGGAATGAGGGCCGTACCTTCATGTGAACTTAGAAGCAGGCTTTGCCTTTCTAGCAGGCTTGGATTTATTCCAGACTGGAGATGGTTTCCAAACTGAAACTGCTCCTGAGGACGAAGGATCGGGCTTTTGTTCTTTGTTGAAACGAAAGGAACGAAAACGATTGTTAGCCCTGTTTTTACCTTTAGATTTTTTATCCTGTGGTAAAAAAGTTCCTTTCCCACCAGTAACAGTTGAAATAATAGAATCCAACTGAGAACCAAATAATTTGTTTCCCTGGAAAGAAATGGAAAGTAGAGTTGATTTAGAAGCCATATCAGCATTCCAAGTCTTAAGCCATAAAGCTCTTCTGGCTAAGATAGCCAGAGACATAAACCTAACATCAACTCTAATAATATCAAAAATGGCATCACAGATAAAATTATTAGCATGCTGGAGAAGAATAACAATATCATGAGAATCACGATTTGTTACTTGTTGCGCTAGAGTTTCCAACCAAAAAGTTGAAGCTGCAGCAACATCAGCCAATGATATAGCAGGTCTAAGAAGATTACCTGAACACAGATAAGCTTTTCTTAGAAAAGATTCAATTTTTCTATCTAAAGGATCCTTAAACGAGGTACCATCTGACGTAGGAATGGTAGTACGTTTAGCAAGGGTAGAAATAGCCCCATCAACTTTAGGGATTTTGTCCCAAAATTCTAACCTGTCAGGCGGAACAGGATATAATTGCTTAAAACGTTTAGAAGGAGTAAATGAATTACCCAATTTATCCCATTCTTTGGAAATTACTGCAGAAATAGCATTAGGAACAGGAAAAACCTCTGGAATAACCGCAGGAGCTTTAAAAACCTTATCCAAACGAATAGAATTAGTATCAAGAGGACTAGAATCCTCTATTTCTAAAGCAATTAGTACTTCTTTAAGTAAAGAGCGAATAAATTCCATCTTAAATAAATATGAAGATTTATCAGCATCAATCTCTGAGATAGAATCCTCTGAACCAGAAGAGTCCAAAGAATCAGAATGATGGTGTTCATTTAAAAATTCATCTGTAGAGAGAGAAGATTTAAAAAACTTTTTACGTTTACTAGAAGGAGAAATAACAGACAAAGCCTTCTTTATGGATTCAGAAACAAAATCTCTTATGTTATCAGGAACATTCTGCACCTTAGATGTTGAGGGAACTGCAACAGGCAATGGTACATTACTAAAGGAAATATTATCTGCTTTAACAAGTTTGTCATGACAATTATTACAAACAACAGCTGGAGGAATAGCTACCAAAAGTTTACAGCAGATACACTTAGCTTTGGTAGATCCAGCAGGCAGTGATTTTCCTGTAGTATCTTCTGGCTCAGATGCAACGTGAGACATCTTGCAATATGTAAGAGAAAAAACAACATATAAAGCAAAATAGATCAAATTCCTTATAAGACAGTTTCAGGAATGGGAAAGAATGCCAAACATCAAGCTTCTAGCAACCAGAAGCAAATGAAAAATGAGACTGAAATAATGTGGAGACAAAAGCGACGCCCATATTTTTTAGCGCCAAATAAGACGCCCACATTATTTGGCGCCTAAATGCTTTTGGCGCCAAAAATGACGCCACATCCGGAACGCCGACATTTTTGGCGCAAAATAACGTCAAAAAATGACGCAACTTCCGGCGACACGTATGACGCCGGAAACGGAAAAGAATTTTTGCGCCAAAAAAGTCCGCGCCAAGAATGACGCAATAAAATGAAGCATTTTCAGCCCCCGCGAGCCTAACAGCCCACAGGGAAAAAAGTCAAATTTTTGAGGTAAGAAAAATATGATAATTCAATGCATAATCCCAAATATGAAACTGACTGTCTGAAAATAAGGAAAGTTGAACATTCTGAGTCAAGGCAAATAAATGTTTGAATACATATATTTAGAACTTTATAAATAAAGTGCCCAACCATAGCTTAGAGTGTCACAGAAAATAAGACTTACTTACCCCAGGACACTCATCTACATGTTTGTAGAAAGCCAAACCAGTACTGAAACGAGAATCAGTAGAGGTAATGGTAAATATAAGAGTATATCGTCGATCTGAAAAGGGAGGTAAGAGATGAATCTCTACGACCGATAACAGAGAACCTTATGAAATAGACCCCGTAGAAGGAGATCACTGCATTCAATAGGCAATACTCTCTTCACATCCCTCTGACATTCACTGCACGCTGAGAGGAAAACCGGGCCCCAACTTGCTGCGGAGCGCATATCAACGTAGAATCTAGCACAAACTTACTTCACCACCTCCCTTGGAGGCAAAGTTTGTAAAACTGATTTGTGGGTGTGGTGAGGGGTGTATTTATAGGCATTTTAAGGTTTGGGAAACTTTGCCCCTCCTGGTAGGAATGTATATCCCATACGTCACTAGCTCATGGACTCTTGTTAATTACATGAAAGAAATTATGTTTTCTTTCATGTAATTAGCAAGAGTCCATGAGCTAGTGACGTATGGGATAATGATTACCCAAGATGTGGATCTTTCCACGCAAGAGTCACTAGAGAGGGAGGGATAAAATAAAGACAGCCAATTCCTGCTGAAAATAATCCACACCCAGAATAAAATTTTAATGAAAAAACATAAGCAGAAGATTCAAACTGAAAACACTGCCTGAAGTACGTTTCTACCAAAAACTGCTTCAAAAGAAGAAAACACATCAAAATGGTAGAATTTAGTAAAATTATGCAAAGAGGACCAAGTTGCTGCTTTGCAAATCTGATCAACCGAAGCTTCATTCCTAAACGCCCAGGAAGTAGAACTGACCTAGTAGAATGAGCTGTAATCCTTTGAGGCGGAGTGTTACCCGACTCAACATAGGCATGATGAAATAAAGATTTCAACCAAGATGCCAAAGAAATGGCATAAGCTTTCTGGCCTTTTCTAGAACCGGAAAAGATGACAAATAGACTAGAAGTCTTTCGGAAAGACTTAGTAGCTTCAACATAATATTACAAAGCTCTAACAGCATCCAAAGAATGCAAAGATTTCTCCTTAGAATTCATAGGATCAGGATATAATGAAGGAACCACAATTTCTCTACTAATGTTGTTAGAATTCACAACCTTAGGTAAAAAATTCAAAAGAAGTTCGCAGCACCGCCTTATCCTGATGCAAAATCAGAAAAGGAGACTCACAAAAAAGAGTAGATAATTCAGAGACTCTTCTGGCAGAAGAGATGGCCAAAAGAAACAAAACTTTCCAAGAAAGTAATATAACGACCAAAGAATGCATGGGTTCAAAAGGAGGAGCTTGAAGAGCCCCCAGAACCAAATTCAAACTCCAAGGAGGAGAAATTGACTTAAAGACAGGTTTTATACGAACCAAAGGTTGTACAAAATAATGAATATCAGGAAGATTAGCAAACCTTCTGTGAAAAAGAACAGAAAGAGCAGAGATTTGTCTTTCAAGGAACTTGCGGACAAACCTTTATCTAAACCATCCTGAAGAAACTGTAAAATTCTCGGTATTCAAAAAGAATGCCAAGAAAAAAGATGAGAAAGACACTAAGAAATATAAGTCTTCCAGACTCTATAATATATCTCTCTAGATACAAATTTACGAGCCTGTCACATAGTATCAATCACAGAGTCAGAGAAACCTCTTTGACCAAGAATCAAGCGTTCAAACTCCATACCTTAAAATTAAGGTTTTGAGACAGAAAGACTGGTCTTAACGGAAGAGTCCACAGCTGGCAAGAGGCCATCCGGACAAGATCCGCATACCAAAACCTGTGAGGCCATGCTGGAGCTACCAGCAGGACAAACGAGCATTCCTTTAGAATATTGGAGAATACCCTTGGAAGAAGAACTAGAGGCGGAAAGATATAGGCAGGATGACACTTGTAAGGAAGAAAATAATGCATCCACTGCCTCCGCCCGAGGATCCCGGGATCCGGACAGATACCAGGGAAGTTTCTTGTTTAGATGAGAAGCTATCAGATCTATTTCTGGGAGTTCCCACATTGAACAATCTGAGGAAATACCTCTGGGTGAAGAGACCATTCGCCCAGGTGCAACGTTTGGCGACTGAGATAATCCGCTTTCCAATTGTCCATACCTGGGATATGAACCGCAGAGATTAGACAGGAGCTGGATTCCGCCCAAACCAAAATTCGAGATACTTCTTTCATAACCAGAGGACTGTGAGTCCCTCCTTGATGATTGATGTATGCCACAGTTGTGACATTGTCTATCTGAAAACAAATGAACAACTCTCTCTCAGAAGAGGCCAAGACTGGAAAGCTCTGAAAATTGCACGGAGTTCCAAAATATTGAACGGAAATCTCACCTCCTGAGATTCCAAAACCCCTTGTGCCGTCAGATACCCCCACACAGCTCCCCAACCTGTAAGACTTGCATCTGTTGAGATTATAGTCCAGGTTGGAAGAACAAGAAGCCCCCTGAACTAAACGATGGTGATCTGTCCACCATGTCAGAGAGTGTCGTATAATCGGTTTAAAGATATTAATTGAGATATCTTTGAGTAATCCCTGCACCATTGGTTCAGCATACAGAGCTGAAGAGGTCGCATGTGAAAACGAGCAAAGGAGAACGCATCTGATGCGGCAGTCCTAAGACCTAAAATTTCCATGCACAAGGCTACCAAAGGGAATGAATTGTGACTGAAGGTTTTGACAAGCTGATATCAATGTTAAACTTCTCTTGTCTGACAAGGACAGAGTCATAGACACTGAATCTATCTAGAAACCTAAAAAGGTTACCCTTGTCTGAGGAATCAATGAACTGATTGGTAAATTGAACCTCCAACCATGAACTTGAAGAAACAACACAAGTCGATTCGTATGAGATTCTTCGAAAATGAGAAGACTGAGCAAATACCAAGATATCGTCCAAATAAGGAAATACCAAAACCCTGTTCTCTGATTACAGAAAGAAGGGCACCGAGAACCTTTGAAAAAAATTCTTGGAACTGAGGCTAGGCCAAACGGTAGAGCCAAAAAACTGGTAATGCTTGTCTAAAAAGAGAATCTCAGACACTAAAAGTGATCTGAATGAATCGGAATATGCAGATACACATCCTGTAAATCTATTGTAGACATATAATGCCCTCGCTAAACAAAAAGCAGGATAGTCCTACAGTAACCATCTTGAATGTTGGTATCCTTCCATAACGATTCAATATTGATAGATCCGGAACTGGTCTGAAGGAATTGACCTTCTTTGGTACAATGAAGAGATAAAATAAAACCCCAGCCCCTGTTCCAGAACTGGAACTGGCATAATTACTCCAACCAACTCTAGATCTGAAACACATTTCAGAAATGCTGAGCCTTTGCTGTTTTAACTGGGACACGGGAAAGAAAAAAATCTCTTAGCAGGAGGCCTTAACTTGAAGCCAATTCTGTACCTTTCTGAAACAATGTTCTGAAACCAGAGATTGCGAACGGAATTGATCCAAATTTCTTTGAAGAAAACGTAATCTGCCCCATACCAGCTGAGCTGGAATAAGGGCCGCACCTTCATGGGTACTTAGGAGCTGGCTATAGATTTCTATAAGGCTTGGATATATTCCAAACTGGAAATAGTTTCCAAACTGATACCGCTCCTGAGGATGAAGGATCAGGCTTTTGTTCCTTGTTGTGAGGAAAGGAACGAAAAAGACTATTAGACCTAAATTTACCTTAGATTTTTTATCCTTTGGTAAAAAAGTTCCCTTCCTTCCAGAAACAATTGAGATAATAATTTAATACCCTGGAAAGAAAGGGAAAGCAAAGTTGACTTAGAAGACATATCAGCATTCCAAGTTTAGTCCATAAAGCTTTTCTAGCTAAAATAGCTAGAGACATATACCTGACATCAACTCTAATGATATCAAAAGATGGTATCACCAATAAAATTATTAGCATGTTATAGAATAATAATAATGCTATAAAATTATGATCTGTTACTTGTTGCGCTAAAGCTTCTAACCAAAAAGTTGAAGCTGCAGCAACATCCGCTAAAAATATAGCAGGTCTAAGAAGATTACCTGAACATAAGTAAGCTTTTCTTAGAAAGGATTCAATTTTCCTTAAATAAAGTACTATCTGCCGTAGGAACAGTAGTACATTTAGCAGGAGTAGAGACAGCCCCATAACCTTAGGGATTTTGTCCCAAAAAACTCTAATCTGTCAGATGGCACAGGATATAATTGCTTAAACGTTTAGAAGGAGTAAAATAATTACCCAAATTATTCCATTCCCTGGAAATTACTTCAGAAATAGCATCAGGGAGATTAAACACTTCTGGAATAACTACAGGAGATTTAAAAACCTTATTTAAACGTTTAGATTTAGTATCAAGAGGACCAGAATCCTCTATTTCTAATGCAATTAATACTTCTTTAAATAAAGAACGAATAAATTCCATATTGAACAAATACAAAGATTTATCAGTATCAGAATGATGATGTTCATTTAAAAATTCATCTGAAAAAAGAGAAGTTTTAAAAGACTTTTATGTAAACTAGAAGGAGAAATAACAGACATAGCCTTCTTAATGGATTTAAAAAAATAAAATCTCATATGTTTATAAGAAACACTCTGAAAATTAGACTGACGGAACAGCAACAGGTAATGTAACAGTACTAAAGGAAATTTTATCTGCATTAATAAGTTTGTCATGACATGCAATACAAACAACAGCTGGAGAAACAGATACCAAAAATAATAGCAGATACACTTAGCTTGGTAGCTCCAGCACTAGACAGCGATTTTCCTGTAGTATCTTCTGACTCAGATGCAACGTGAGACATCTTGCAATATGTAAGACAAAAAAACAACATATAAAGCAAAATTGATCAATTTCCTTAAATGACAGTTTCAGGAATGGGAAAAAATGCCAAAGAACAAGCTTCTAGCAACCAGAAGCAATGAAACATGAGACTAAAATAATGTGGAGACAAAAGCGACGCCCATATTTTTTAGCGCCAAATCAGACGCCCACATTATTTGGCGCCTAAAATGCTTTTGGCGCCAAAAATGACGCCACATCCGGAACGCCGACATTTTTGGCGCAAAATAACGTCAAAAAAATGTCGCAACTTCCGGCGACACGTATGACGCCGGAAACGGAAAAGAATTTTTGCGCCAAAAAAGTCCGCGCCAAGAATGACGCAATAAAATGAAGCATTTTCAGCCCCCGCGAGCCTAACAGCCCACAGGGAAAAAAAGAGTCACATTTTTGAAGGTAAGAAAAAAATGATTAATTCAAATGCATTATCCCAAATATGAAACTGACTGTCTGAAAAATAAGGAAAGTTGAACATTCTGAGTCAAGGCAAATAAATGTTTGAATACATATATTTAGAACTTTATAAACAAAGTGCCCAACCATAGCTTAGAGTGTCACAGAAAATAAGATTTACTTACCCCAGGACACTCATCTACATGTTTGTAGAAAGCCAAACCAGTACTGAAACGAGAATCAGCAGAGGTAATGGTATATATAAGAGTATATCGTCGATCTGAAAAGGGAGGTAAGAGATGAATCTCTACGACCGATAACAGAGAACCTATGAAATAGACCCCGTAGAAGGAGATCACTGCATTCAAATAGGCAATACTCTCCTCACATCCCTCTGACATTCACTGCACGCTGAGAGGAAAACCGGGCTCCAACTTGCTGCGGAGCGCATATCAACGTAGAATCTAGCACAAACTTACTTCACCACCTCCATCGGAGGCAAAGTTTGTAAAAACTGAATTGTGGGTGTGGTGAGGGGTGTATTTATAGGCATTTTAAGGTTTGGGAAACTTTGCCCCTCCTGGTAGGAATGTATATCCCATACGTCACTAGCTCATGGACTCTTGCTAATTACATGAAAGAAAATAGAATCCAACTGAGAACCAAATAAATTATTACCGTGGAAAGAAAGAGATAGTAATCTAGATTTAGATGTCATATCAGCATTCCAAGATTTAAGCCACAAAGCTCTTCTAGCTAAAACAGCTAAAGACATGGATCTAACATCAATTTTGTTAATATCAAAAATGGCATCACAAATAAAATGATTAGCATGTTGCCGTAAGCGAACAACGCTAGATATGTCAAAATCCAATTCATGTTGCACTAAACTTTCCAAACAGAAAGTTGATGCAGCCGCAACATCAGCCAAAGAAATAGCAGGTCTGAGAAGATGACCTGAATATAAATAGGCCTTCCTTAGATAAGATTCAAGCTTCCTATCTAAAGGATCCTTAAAGGAAGTGCTATCTTCCATAGGAATAGTGGTACGTTTAGCAAGATTAGAAATAGCCCCATCAACTTTGGGGATTTTTCCCCAAAACTCTATAGATTTTGCTGATAAAGGATACAATTTTTTAAACCTTGAAGAAGGAATAAAAGAAGTACCTGGCTTATTCCATTCCCTAGAAATCATATCAGAAATAGCCTCAGGAATGGGAAAAACCCCTGGGGAAACCACAGGAGGTTTAAAAACAGCATTTAAACGTTTATTAGACTGAACGTCAATAGGACTGGTTACCTCAATATCCAAAGTAATTAACACTTCTTTTAATAAAGAACGCATATACTCTATTTTAAATAAATAAGTAGATTTGTCAGTGTCAATGTCTGAGGAAGGATCTTCTGTATCAGATAGATCCTCATCAGAAGAGGATAAATTATTATGTTGTTGGTTATTTGAAATTTCATCAAGTGAATGAGAAGTTTAAAAAGACCTTTTACGTTTATTAGAAGTTGGAAATGCAGACAAAGCCTTCTGGATAGAATCAGAAACATATTCTTTAATGCAGGTATATCATGTACATTAGAAGTTGAAGGAACTGCAACTGGCAATGTACTATTACTGATAGACACACTATCTGCATGTAAAAGTTTATCATGACAACTTTTACAAATGACATTCGGCAAAATAATTTCCACAATCTTACAACAAATGCACTTAGCTTTGGTAGACCCGATGTCAGGCAGCAATTTTCCAGCAGAAACTTCTGAGGCAGGATCAGATTGAGACATCTTGCAAAATGTAAAAGAAAAAACAACATATAAAGCAAAATTATCCATTTCCTTATATGACAGTTTCAGGAATAGGAAAAAATGCAAATAGCATAGCCCTCTGATAGAGAAAAAAGGCAAGAGGCAAACATCAATGGGGTATTGAAATAATGAAAAAGTTTTGGCGCCAAGCATGACGCACAACGTAACTGAAAACTTTTTTGGCGCAACCGTGTGCAAGGCTTCGGCATCAACTATGAAGTTGCATCATAGAGCTATTTTTTGCGCAAAAAAAACCTCTCGCGCCAAGAATGATGCAATAAAGTTTAGCATTTGGTGCACCGCAGGCCTAATACCGCACACAATTTGCAAAAAAGTAGTCAATTGAAAAAAAGACTAAACCCCAGGTAAGAAAAAAAAAAAATTCTTAAAAAATGTTTATATTCCCCAAATATGAAACACAGTCTGCAGAAGGAAATACATGAAGCTGACTCATGGCAAATATAAGTACAATACATGTATTTAGAACTTTATATAAATGCATAAAGTGCCCAACCATAGCTGAGGTGTCTTAAGTAATAAAAAAGATACTTACCAAAAGTCACTCATACACATATAGCAGATAGCCAAACCAGTACTGAAACAGTTATCAGTAGAGGTAATGGTAAATTGAGAGCATATCGTCGATATGAATCTCTACGACCGATAACAGAGAACCTATGAAATAGACCCCCGTTAAGGAAATCATCGTATTCAATAAGTGATACTCCCTTCACGTCCCTCTGACATTCGCTGTACTCTGAGAGGAATCAGGCTTAAACAATGCTGAGAAGCGCATATCAATGAAGAAATCTTAGGACAAACTTACTTCACCACCTCCATAGGAGACAAAGTTTGTAAAACTGAATTGTGGGTGTGGTGAGGGGTGTATTTATAGGCATTTTTAGGTTTGGGAAACTTTGCACTCGTGGTGGGGGTTGTATGTCCCATACGTCACTAGCTCATGGACTCTTGCCAATTACATGAAATAAAACATAATTTATGTAAGAACTTACCTGATAAATTCATTTCTTTCATATTAGCAAGAGTCCATGAGCTAGTGACGTATGGGATATACATTCCTACCAGGAGGGGCAAAGTTTCCCAAACCTCAAAATGCCTATAAATACACCCCTCACCACACCCACAAATCAGTTTAATGAGTAGCCAAGAAGTGGGGTGATAAGAAAAAAGTGCGAAAGCATAAAAAATAAGGAATTGGAATAATTGTGCTTTATACAAAAAAATCATAACCACCTCAAAAAAGGGTGGGCCTCATGGACTCTTGCTAATATGAAAGAAATGAATTTATCAGGTAAGTTCTTACATAAATTATGTTTTCTTTCATGTAATTAGCAAGAGTCCATGAGCTAGTGACGTATGGGATAATGAATACCCAAGATGTGGAACTTCCACGCAAGAGTCACTAGAGAGGGAGGGATAAAATAAAGACAGCCAATTCCGCTGAAAAATAATCCACACCCCAAAACAAAGTTTAAATCATATAATGAAAAAAACTGAAATTATAAGCAGAAGAATAAAACTGAAACAGCTGCCTGAAGTACTTTTCTACCAAAGACTGCTTCAGAAGAAGAAAACACATCAAAATGATAGAATTTAGTAAAAGTATGCAAAGAAGACCAAGTTGCTGCTTTGCAAATCTGATCAACCGAAGCTTCATTCCTAAATGCCCAGGAAGTAGAGACTGACCTAGTCGAATGAGCTGTAATCCTTTGAGGCGGAGTTCTACCCGACTCAACATAAGCATGATGAATCAAAGACTTTAACCAAGATGCCAAAGAAATGGCAGAAGCCTTCTGACCTTTCCTAGAACCAGAAAAGATAACAAATAGACTAGAAGTCTTTTGGAAATCTTTAGTAGCTTCAACATAATATTTCAAAGCTCTAACTACATCCAAAGAATGCAACAATCTTTCCTTAGAGTTCTTAGGATTAGGACACAATGAAGGAACCATAATTTCTCTACTAATGTTGTTAGAATTCACAACCTTAGGTAAAAATTTAAAATGAAGTTCTCAACACCGCCTTATCCTGATGAAAAATCAGAAAAGGAGACTCACAAGAAAGAGCAGATAATTCAGAAACTCTTCTAGCAGAAGAGATGGCCAAAAGGAACAAAACTTTCCAAGAAAGTAATTTAATATCCAGCGATGCATAGGTTCAAACGGAGGAGCTTGAAGAGCCCCCAGAACCAAATTAAAACTCCAAGGAGGAGAAATTTACTTAATGACAGGTTTTATACGAACCAGAGCCTGAACAAAACATTGAATATCAGGAAGATTAGCAATCTTTCTGTGAAAAAGAACAGAAAGAGCAGAGATTTGTCCTTTCAAGGAACTTGCAGACAAACCTTTATCCAAACCATCCTGAAGAAACTGTAAAATTCTAGGAATTCTAAAAGAATGCCAAGAAAAATGATGAGAAGAACACCAAGAAATATAAGCTTTCCAGACTCGATAATATATCTTCCTAGATACAGATTTACGAGCCTGTAACATAGTATTAATTACGGAGTCAGAGAAACCTCTATGACTGAGAATCAAGCATTCAATCCCCATACCTTCAAATTTAAGGATTTGAGATCCTGATGGAAAAAGGGACCTTGCGATAGAAGGTCTGGTCTTAACGGAAGAGTCCACGGTTGGCAAGTAGCCATCCGGACAAGATCCGCATACCAAAACCTGTGAGGCCATGCTGGAGCTACCAGCAGAACAAACAAATGCTCCTTTAGAATCTTGGAAATCACTCTTGGAAGAAGAACTAGAGGCGGAAAGATATAGGCAGGATGATACTTCCAAGGAAGTGACAATGCATCCACTGCTTCCGCCTGAGGATCCCTGGATCTGGACAGATACCTGGGAAGCTTCTTGTTTAGATGAGAAGCCATCAGATCTATTTCTGGAAGTCCCCATATTTGGACAATCTGATGAAATACCTCTGGGTGAAGAGACCATTTGCCCGGATGTAATGTTTGGCGACTGAGATAATCTGCTTCCCAATTGTCTATACCCGGGATATGAACCGCAGAAATTAGACAGGAGCTGGATTCCGTCCATACAAGTATTCAAGATACTTCTTTCATAGCCAGAGGACTGTGAGTCCCTCCTTGATGATTGACATATGCCACGGTTGTGACATTGTCCGTCTGAAAACAAATGAACGACTCTCTCTTTAGAAGAGGCCACGACTGAAGAGCTCTGAAAATCGCACGGAGTTCCAAAATGTTGATTGGTAATCTCGCCTCCTGAGATTCCCAAACCCCTTGTGCTGTCAGAGACCCCCATACAGCTCCCCAACCTGTCAGACTTGCATCTGTTGAGATCACAGTCCAGGTCGGAAGAACAAAAGAAGCCCCCTGAACTAAACGATGGTGGTCTGTCCACCACGTCAGAGAGAGCGTCGTACAATCGGTTTTAAAGATATTAATTGTGATATCTTTGTATAATCCCTGCACCACTGGTTCAGCATACAGAGCTGAAGAGGTCGCATGTGAAAACGAGCAAAGGGGATCGCGTCCGATGCAGCAGTCATAAGACCTAGAATTTCCATGCATAAGGCTACCGAAGGGAATGATTGAGACTGAAGGTTTCGACAAGCTGAAACCAATTTCAGACGTCTCTTGTCCGTCAGCGACAAAGTCATGGACACTGAATCTATCTGGAAACCTAAAAAGGTTACCCTTGTCTGAGGAATCAACAAACTCTTTGGTAAATTGATCCTCCAACCATGTTCTCGAAGAAATGATACAAGTCGATTCGTATGAGATTCTGCTAAATGTGAAGACTGAGCAAGTACCAAGATATCGTCCAAATAAGGAAATACCACAATACCCTGTTCTCTGATTACATATAGAAGGGCACCGAGAACCTTTGTAAAAATCCTTGGAGCTGTTGCTAGGCCAAACGGCAGAGCCACAAACTGGTAATGCTTGTCTAGAAAAGAGAATCTCAGAAACTGATAGTGATCTGGATGAATCGGAATATGCAGATATGCATCTTGTAAATCTATTGTGGACATATAATGCCCTTGCTGAACAAAAGGCAGAATAGTCCTTATAGTTACCATTTTGAATGTTGGTATCCTTACATAACGATTCAATATTTTTAAATCCAGAACTGGTCTGAAGGAATTCTCCTTCTTTGGTACAATGAAGAGATTTGAGTAAAACCCCAGCCCCTGTTCCAAAACTGGAACTGGCACAATTACTCCAGCCAACTCTAGACCTGAAACACATTTCAGAAATGCTTGAGCCTTCACTGGATTTATTGGGACACGGGAAAGAAAAAAATCTTCTTGCAGGAGGCCTTATCTTGAAGCCTATTCTGTACCCTTGTGAAACAATATTCTGAATCCAAAGATTGTGAATCGAATTGATCCAAATTTCTTTGAAAAATCGTAATCTGCCCCCTACCAGCTGGGCTGATAGGGGGCTTGGAAGCTGACTTTGGCTTTCTAAAAGTCTTGGATTTATTCCAGACTGGAGATGGTTTCCAAACTGATACTGCTCCTGTAGGGGAAGGATCAGGTTTTTGTTCCTTATTGTGACGAAAGGAACGAAAACGATTAGCAGACCTAAATTTACCTTTAGATTTTTTATCCTGTGGTAAAAAAGTTCCTTTCCCCCCAGTAACAGTTGAAATAATAGAATCCAACTGTGAACCAAACAATTAATTACCCTGGAAAGAAAGGGAAAGCAAAGTTGACTTAGAAGACATATCAGAAGACATATCAGTTTTAAGCCATAAAGCTCTTCTAGCTAAAATAGCTAAAGACATATACCTGACATCAACCCTAATGATATCAAAGATGGCATCACAAATAAAGTTATTAGCATGTTGAAGGAGATTAACAATGCTATGAGTATTATGATCTGTTACTTGTTGTGCTAAAGCTTCCAACCAGAAAGTTGAGACTGCAGCAACATCCGCCAAAGATATAGCAGGTCTAAGAAGATTACCTGAACATAAGTAAGCTTTTCTTAGAAAGGATTCAATTTTCCTATCTAAAGGATCCTTAAAGGAAGTACTATCTGCCGTAGGAATAGTAGTACGTTTAGCAAGAGTAGAGATAGCCCAATCAACCTTAGGGATTTTGTCCCAAAACTCTAATCTGTCAGATGGCACAGGATATAATTGCTTAAACCGTTTAGAAGGAGTAAATGAATTACCCAAATTATTCCATTCCCTCGAAATTACTTCAGAAATAGCATCAGGGACGGGAAAAACCTCCGGAATAACTACAGGAGGTTTAAAAACCGTATTTAAACGTTTAGATTTAGTATCAAGAGGACCAGATTCCTCTATTTCTAATGCAATTAAGACTTCTTTAAGTAAAGAACGAATAAATTCCATTTTGAATAAATATGAAGATTTATCAGTATCAACCTCTGAAACAGAATCCTCTGAACCAGAAAAATCAGTATCAGAAACAGAATCAGAATGATGATGTTCATTTAAAAACTCATTTGAAAAATGAGAAGTTTCAAAAGACCTTTTACGTTTACTGGAAGGAGGAATAACAGACATAGCCTTCTTAATAGATTTAGAAACAAAATCTCTTATGTTAACAGGAACACCCTGAATATTAGATGTTGATGGAACAGCAACAGGTAATGGAACATTACTAAAGGAAATATTATCTGCATTAACAAGTTTGTCATGACATTCATTACAAACAACAGCCGGAGGAACAGTTACCACAAGTTTACAACAAATACACTTAACTTTGGTAGATCCAGCATCAGGCAGCAATTTTCCAGAAGTATCTTCTGATTCAGGGTCAATCTGAGACATCTTGCAATATGTAATAGAAAAAACAACATAAAGCAAAATTGATCAAATTCCTTAAATGACAGTTTCAGGAATGGGAAAAAATGCCAATGAACAAGCTTCTAGCAACCAGAAGCAAATAAGCAATGAGACTTAAATAATGTGGAGACAATAATGACGCCCATATTTTTTGGCGCCAAAAAAAAGACGCCCACATTATTTGGCGCCTAAATGCTTTAAGCGCCAAAAATGACGCCACATCCGGTGACGCCGAAATTTTTGGCACAAAAAAGTCAAAAAAATGACGCAACTTCCGGCGACAAGTATGACGCCGGAAACGACAAAGAAAATTTTTGCGCCAAAAAAGTCTGCGCCAAAAATGACGCAATAAAAAGAAGCATTTTCAGCCCCCGCGAGCCAAACAGCCCACAGGAAAAAAGTCAAATTTTAAGGTAAGAAAAATTGATTATTCATATGCATTATCCCAAATAATGAAACTGACTGTCTGAAATAAGGAATGTTGAACATCTTGAATCAAGGCAAATAAATGTTTAAACACATATATTTAGAACTTTTATATAAAGTGCCCAACCATAGCTTAGAGTGTCACAAAAATAAGACTTACTTACCCCAGGACACTCATCTACGTGTAGTAGAAAGCCAAACCAGTACTGAAACGAGAATCAGTAGAGGTAATGGTATATATAAGAGTATATCGTCGATCTAAAAAGGGAGGTAAGAGATGAATCTCTACGACCGATAACAGAGAACATATGAAATAGACCCCGTCGAAGGAGATCATTGAATTCAAATAGGCAATACTCTCTTCACATCCCTCTGACATTCACTGCACACTGAGAGGAAAACCGGGCTCCAGCCTGCTGTGAAGCGCATATCAACGAAGAATCTAGCACAAACTTACTTCACCACCTTCATAGGAGGCAAAGTTTGTAAAACTGATTTGTGGGTGTGGTGAGGGATGTATTTATAGGCATTTTGAGGTTTGGGAAACTTTGCCCCTCCTGGTAGGAATGTATATCCCATACGTCACTAGCTCATGGACTCTTGCTAATTACATGAAAGAAATTAACATTACAAGTTACCTAATTAACCCCTTCACTGCTGGAAATAAGTGTGGTGTGAAGCTGCAATTACCAAAAAGCAATGGCAAAGAAGCTTTTATAACCATTTGTGCCATGATTGCACAAGCAATACGTAAATAATTTCAGTGAGAAACCTATAGTTTGTGAAAAAGTTAATTTTTTTTATTAATTTGATCGCATTTGGCATGGAATATACCAAACTAAATCTAGATCAATACTTCGGTTTATTATATATATATATACATATATATATATATATACACATATATATATATATATATATATATATATATATATATATATATATATATATATATATATATATATATATATACATACACACACACACACATATTATATATATTTATATATATATATTTATATAGATATATATATATATATATATATATATATATATACACACATACATACATACAAAATAAACAGATGGAGTCCAGCACTATTGAGCTTTTTTACCTTGCTGTGTGCTCGTTACAATGGGCTATCAGCAAAAACCCAAACAGATACAGTCCATATGTAGAGAGTAACAGCACCACTGCATCAATATTCTTAAAAGTGAATTATTTCTTTATTGGTGATATCACAACCATTAAAACAGCGACGTTTCGGACCTACATGGTCCTAAACCATGTAGGTCCGAAACGTTGATGTTTTAATGGTTGTGATATCACCAATAAAGAAATAATTCACCTTTAAGAATATTGATGCAGTGGTGCTGTTACTCTCTACATATGGACTATATATATCTATATATATCTATATCTATATATATCTATATCTATAGTGATATCGATCAACCCCAAAAGGAAGAGAAAACGCTTCACTCTCCGGTCTTGGCAAAGTTCCTTTATTAAATATCCAGCATCAATCAGAAAATCCCCCAAACGTTTCGATACCATTTGCTATCTTTGTCAATGGGCAATCAAAGCATATTTATCCCAAAAGAAGGTTCCTAATCTAACCCAAAACCACTCACCTATATGTACCCGTAATGTGTCTGTCACTTCCGGTGTATCGGAAGCCTCCCCCACGCGCATTCGTCCAGCCTCACACTAGCCACATGGCTAATTTGCATAATCAACACACATAATGACGTTTGCGCTTCTATTGCGCATAGCAACTCTAGCAACTGCACATGTCTGGGTGGCGGAAGTTCTAATCAGAGTGGAAATCAATGAGGTTAAACAGATGAGTTACCAGATCCTAACGGACGATACAAGTGAAGATTGGGTTAAAAAATTACAGGGGCAAGTTAACAAGTATAGAAATGATTTATTAACTTTCAAAAATAACAAATTGATTACTGTAGAGACAGATTACAGGGAAAGAAGAGTTTACAGATGGCTCTATGGGAAAGAGGATGGTAGACCCCAATATAGACGTAGGAGACGTTTTAACAATAGAAACATTGCAGACACCGTTGATAGCAGTGGAGGTGATTCATCTGGGGCAGATACTGATGAAACAATCAAAAATGAAAATACTGGTCACCCTTTAGGTGGGGTAAATACCAGGTCTTCCAAAAAAAACCCACTACCGGTAAAACAAAACGAGCAAGACCCCACACAAGGAGGGGAGGATTTAAAGAAAAAAAACAAGCAAGAAGAAGTAGATATTATCTACAATTTAAGTGATAGAGCTCTAAGTGTAGATGAGAAAAGTTTGCTGAAAAAGGGCCTGTCTTTTGTCCCCACACCAGCTGTGGACAAATTTAAAATGAATATTGAAACTTATAAATTACAAAGACAGCTTAAGATCAAGGATTTTTTTAAAAACAGTGAACAAACTACAGTCAGTAAATTTAAAAGTCAGAGTAAGTTTGACCCAATTAACTTAAACCCTTCAATCCGCAGTTTTTCACGCATGATTAATGATACGTGTGAACGGGCTAAAGTGCAAAATGTTTTTCCTAATCTCACGAAGGGAGAAAAATTGGCCCTTAATAGTTTAAAGAATGATAACACGATCATTATTCAGGCGGCAGACAAGGGAGGCTCCATTGTAGTTCAAAATTATTCTGACTATAGAGAGGAAGCCTATAGACAGCTGACTGATACTCGCATCTATAGTAAACTTAGAGGGACTCCAATGAATACATTTAAGAAGGAATTAGATCTTATACTGAAATGTGGGCTGGAATCAGGTATGATTGATGAAAATGAATTTGAAAATATGACGACTACATTTCCGGTTATTCCGGTGCTATATCTGTTGCCCAAAGTACACAAGACTCTGGTAAAACCGCCTGGCAGACCTATTGTGTCTGCCCGGGATTCTTTGTGTTCTAATGTGGCCATTTTCATAGATCATTACCTGCAGCCAGTTGTAAAGGAATCATATTCCTTTATACTTGATTCCCCCTCACTCATACGTAGGTTACTTGCTTGGAATGACCTTGGTCCAGATGATCTACTTGTCACAATGGATGTTGATAGCCTGTACACCGTCATCCCACATGATGGTGGTGTACAGGCAGTCAGATCCATGTTAAGTGAATCATTGGCGTATGCGGGACCACCCATTGAGTTCCTAATGGAACTACTGAAGTTTTGTTTGGAAAAAAACTTTTTCAAATTTGAAAAGGAATTCTTTTTACAAGTGTCAGGAACTGCAATGGGTTCAAATATGGCTCCAGCATACGCCAATCTATATATGTCCTGGTATGAGACTATTAAATTTTATGTCAGATATATTGACGATGTGTTTATGGTATGGCGAGGGTCGGAAGAATCTTTAGAACAGTGGATTGATAGCCTCTCAACTCACGCGAGTGGCCCGCAATAACACGTTAAGAGAGACGAGAAGCGCACAGGAGGACGAAATGATTATGAAATTGGAACAGCGAGGCTATACAAAGAAATTGATAACACAGGTACATACCAACTTGGCACAAGATGATCAGATGACCCTGTTACAACCACGTGGTCTGATTGACAAGGTGGAAAACAAAGGTGATATCATTAATTTTGTAACCACTTTCAACCCCATATCTAAGACACTGTCTGAGTCTGTCAAGAAGAATTGGGACATTATTAGCACTGATAAAACACTACCATTTTTGCATACAACTGCCCCACGGATGGCTTATAAAAGAGCACCCAATCTGAAGGATCTCTTGGTCCATAATGATCCTGTAAAGTGCTACGAAAAAAGCACATGGCTGGACACCAAGAGGAAAGTTGGCTGCTACAGATGTGGGGATTGCACGACGTGCAATAGTATGCTAACAGGGATGTTTCTTCACCACCCACATACTGGGAGAAAGTACAAGATCTTGCATAGATTATCATGTATGAGTACCTACGTGGTTTACATACTAATGTGTCCATGTTCGCTAGTATACGTGGGTAAGACCTCTACTACATTTCGTGAGAGGATGGCTAATCACCGCCATGCGATTAGACAGGCGATATAAAAGAAATCAGCTGACCAACCAGTGGCCCGACATTTTCTCCAGGCAGGACATACAGTGGCTAGTTTGAGAACTATGCTCATTGACCATGTGCCCCCCCCTACGGCGGGGAGGTGATATAAATACGAAACTACTACAGGTTGAGACCTCCTGGATCTACCGCCTGGATACGGTGGCTCCTAAGGGACTAAATATGCAATTGGACTTTAATGTCTTTCTTTGAATGAGATGTCCATGATTAATCGGTCTAGGTCATCAATATCTAAAAAGATGGACTTGTCCAAGCGACATATACTTACAAAGTCTCTGAATGAACTGTGTTCAGTGTATTGCTGTGGCCTGAATAATGTTTCCTACTATCCTACTGATGATTGTAACTTGATACATTTACTTAGAAAATTTGACACTAATGGATATTATTGTTCTAGCCATTAATGGGTTATTGAGTAATATACCTGATAGTATAATGTTATTTGAATATTATTGCAGCTTTGATGATACAGGTATAAGATCTGATTGAGACCTCAAGTAGTGTGATGTTTTAACATTCTTTTAACATGTTTATGGTATTTAGTTTTTTTTTCACTATGGTGATTATAGTGGTACTTTTATTAGTTAGTCCGATGTTATCGGAACTTCCACCACCCAGACATGCGCAGTTGCTAGAGTTGCTATGCGCAATAGAAGCGCAAACGTCATTACGTGTGTTGATTATGCAAATTAGCCATGTGGCTAGTGTGAGGCTGGACGCATGCGCGTGGGGGCGGCTTCCGATACACCGGAAGTGACAGAGACACATTACAGGTACATATAGGTGAGTGGTATTGGGTTAGATTAGGAACCTTCTTTTGGGATAAATATGCTTTGATTGCCCATTGACAAAGATACCAACTGGTATCGAAACGTTTGGGGGATTTTCTGATTGATGCTGGATATTTAATAAAGGAACTTTGCCAAGCGTTTTCTCTTCCTTTTGGGGTTGATCGATATCACCATATGTTTTTTCACGCAGCACCCCGGCGGATGTCTTAAGTAACAGTGAGTGCACCTGTTGTGGATAGATTATATATATATATATATATATATATATATATATATATATAAATATATATATAAAAAAATAAAAAAAATATATATATATATATATATAAAAATAAAATATATATATATATATATATATATATATATATATATATATATATACACACACAGGTAGCCCTCAGTTTACACCGGGGTTAGGTTCCAGAAGGAATGGTTGTAAATATTAGGGTTGCACCGATACCATTTTTTTAAGACCGAGTACAAGTACCGACTTGTTTTCAAATACTTGCCGATACCAATTACCGATACTTTTTTTTTATGTCTTGTGACAGTTTACCAAGCACAATACAGAATAATTATTTAAGATTCCTTCTTTATAATTATGAAGGACTGTAACTCAAAAGACATTATGGAATAATAAAACAGTTATATTTGTCACAAAGTT